>NC_052052.2:134494112-135709112 GCF_903992535.2 Arvicola amphibius | reverse complement strand
TGCTATTGTCACTTGTTTGACAGGTTTATTTAAAAACCAAAATGACAATATATGCACTGCCAGCAATTGTCAAATATGGGGAATTCTGGGAAGTCAAGCTTCTGCTTGCTGTCTTCAAGGGTTCCAGAGGTAAACAATGTTCAAAGCAAAGAGCTTCTTTTTGGTTAGCCAACCTAGGGTTTAAAAATGAATTTGGAAAAAACAGTAGCATTCTGGAGATGTTAATTTAAGTGAGGACACCCCCTCTCCCCCTTACACAGACACCTGTCCATCTTTTGCATCATCCAGGGTCCTTTAGTTAACAGAGAACATAACTTTTCTGGAAAAGAAAACTAATAACTAAAACCGAACAGAACAAACATCCCTTCCAGCAACTATCCAGTAATGACACAGAGGTAGCTCGGAGAACTTCCAGGAGAGCTTTGCACTCAGAAACAATGGGTGACTTATAGCCATTGTATCACCAGACTGTTCTAACAGAGACCTGCTGCCAGCAAGGCCTCGGGCACCACTGCCAGCACACCTGCCAAGTCACTCTTGAAGCTCTATAGAGTTTCCAGTCATTGTGATCCTGGGGGACTTCCTCCTAGTTTTTACTTTTACTTGGACGGCCTCTTCCTAATTCAAATCTCAGGCACTCACCACCTCAAGTGAGGGACCACAATCGGCATTCTTCTTTGTGACAGAACCTGCTATCGTGGTACCTTGTGACCCAGTCAGCATCCCTGTTAAAGGTCTCTTGTCAGGAGCCACATGACACCTAGTTGTATTTAATTTTCTACCTTAGTTCTGAGGATTGAACCCAGGCCCTTGATCACGTATGCAGTCTATCACTGACCTCTGCCCCAGTGGATTGCTTTTCTCTCTATGTATCTGTGTGTATGAACAGACATGTTTATGTGTATGCACACATGTTTGTGTACAGGTGTGCATGAGTGTGTGCGTGTGTGTGTGCTGTGCATGTGGAGGGCACTGTACAGTCTTTCTCAATCACTATCTCATTTTTTTGAGACAGGGTTTCTTAGTGAACATGGAACTCACTGATCCCACCATATTGGCTTGGCAGTCAAACCTAGGGATCCTCCTATCTCTGCCTCCCCAGTGCTGGTATCTGACCATTAACAGCTTTTGGGTTTGGTAATTGTTTCTAGATCTCAACAGGGGACAGTGTGTATTTTTTGGGTTTGGTAATTGTTTCTAGATCTCAACAGGGGACAGTGTGTATGTGTGTGTGTCTGTGTGTGTGTGTGTCTCTGTGTGTTTTCGCATGCATGTGTATGTGTGCACAAGAGTATGTTAGTATAGTCATAAATGTCAAAAGAGTGTGTCAGATCGTCTGGGGCTGGAGTTACAGGCTGTTGTGAGCCTCTTGATGTAGGTGCTGGGAACTAAACTCAGTCCTCTGAAAGAGGAGAATGTTCTCTTAACTGCTGAGCCGTCTCTCCAGCCTCCCCGGTGTTGTTTGCTGGCATAAACCTTGGCGCTTGACATCTGACTTCTCTTGAATTACTCCATCAAAGAGCCTTTTTCAACTTCTTTGGTCTTTCTTCTTAGGGATTTCTGTCATCCCAACTCTTGGATCTTCTCTGCCTATTTTCAGTGTTTGTCCCTTTGTCTCATGTCTAGCTTAGCTTTTCTTTTAGATGTCTTTGAATTTTTTCCCTGCTCCTTTTTCGATATGTGTTGTACTTCCCCATTCTAGTTTTTCTTCATTTTGGAATGACGTCATCTCATTCATCCAGCTATTTCTTGAATTTCATCATCTAGTCTCTGAGTTCTTCCTGATTCTGAATTACATTTTTTTGTATATTCTAACCTTAACATATACCTTTCAAGGACAAGAATACAGATTATTGGCAGAATGAGTTACCTAGCGTTTTTGATGCCCTGAGTATAAATAATTTAGCCTTTTTTTCTTTATAGATAGGTTACAATGGTAAATGATTCTTTAAGTTTTAAAGAGGATCTATTTATTAACTTTATTCGTGTGTACCTGAGTGGATGTATGTGTATCACAGAAGTGCAGGTAGTTGCAGAGGCGAGGAATGGGGATTCCCCTGGAGCTGGTGTAAACTTCCTGACTTGCATGCTGGAAACTGAGCCTGTGTTCTCTTGCAAGAACAGTATGTACTTTTCACTGCCAAGACGTCTTTCCATGACTGACAGGTTAGAGTTTTAACCTCTTCTTTATGCAGATCTTGTCTTTTTTGAAAGGTTTTACTGAGCTATAGAGATTATTTTCTTCTTATAGTATCACATGGGTTTGATCTTGACGTTTTTGTGCTAATGTTTTAAAAACTGATGAGAGACCTTTCCGAAGGAAACTATTCAGAATACTCTAGCTTTATCTTCGACTGCACCCACGTAGTGTTTAGAGATACAGTTGCTCAGTTTTGTGGGAATCCCTTAATCTAGCATCTCTTTCTTCTCTCTTCTCTTTCTTCACCCCACCTCAGCTTTGCTTCCATTCCTACAAGAGTCCCATCAACCGGAGACCCTGATTTACAGGTTCTAGAATCCGCAAAAGTGGGGCTTTCCCAGGCCCATCAGTACTTTCTGGAAATGTGTTCTCATGAGCTTGGGTCTCTTAGATTTGGAGCTATTTGCCAGCTTTTCATCATTGTAACAAAGTCCTGAGATAATCAGTTTATAAATAAGAAAGGTTGATTGTGATTTGGGGAGATGACTCAGCAGGTAAGGGCACATGCTGCACAAGCCTGAGGTCCTGAGTTCGGATCCCTAGAACCCACATAAAAAGCAGGGCATGGTCCAGCACTGGTTATCCTGGTGCTGAGCTAGAGGTGTTGGCCAGGATGGTGGTAGAGACAAGAGGGATGCTGGGATTTCCGTGGTAGCTGAGAGCTTTCCATTCTGATCCACAAGCAGTAGACAAAGAGAAAGAGACATACCTCCTCCAACAAGGCCACACCTTCTAATGTTCCCAAACAGTTCATCAACTGGGGACTAAGGATTCAAATATATGAGCCAATGGGGGCCATTCTCATTCAAACCACCACAGAGCACAAAGAAGAGGATGCTGTCTGCTTCCCTCCTCCCTCTGAGACAGGGTTTTTCTGTTTAACAGTCCTGGCTGGCCTGACGCTCACTCTGTAGACCAGGCTGGCCTCCAGCTCACTGAGATGGCCTGCCTCAACCTCCCAAGTGCTGGGGTTAAAGGCGTATACCACCACTGCCAGTCTAGATGCTGCCTGATTAATGGCGACTAGGAAGTGAAGACATAAAGGAAGGGACAGAGTCCCACAGTTCATTTTAAAGACACGCTCCTATTGGCTTAAATTCCACCAGCAGGGCCCCACTCTAAGTTTCCACCATTTCCCAATGGTACCACGGGTTGGAGACCATGCTGCCTTTAACAGTGAGTCTTTGGAAGGGCATTACAGATTTAAACCATAGCACTGAGTTGTGTTTAATTGTCCACAGTCGTTTGCTTTTGTTGTCTTGTTGCTTTATCTAGTCAGTATGTGAGGATCCAGTGGCATTAAAAGCTGTATCCCTGATCAACGCTCCTACAGTGCTCTGACCACATACTCCATTTTGGATCACTGTTGGAAGTCATGCGGGTTTATCTGATCAGTTGAGGTTAGGTCATGTGTCCTTGTGCTGACTCTGCCTGGAAGCTCACAAGAGCTCTGGATTTCCTAAGATTGGGAATGCAGTAGAGCAGGGAAGATATTAAAAAATGCATGAAATGTAGGCTCTGGGGATACATATGCCAAGGCTCAGGTTTTACCCACACAAGCCACGCTGATGCCTGTGCAGTGTCCCAACATTGCCAGCTGCTTAAAACACTTGTTCTCATGCTGGGAGCCAGGCGCATTGCTCCAAGCGTAAACGTGAAAGTTACTACAGATGCCTAGTTTTCATTTTAATGATGAAATGAGAGTATTCAGGAGATTAAATCAGTTTATCTGAGTAGAAGACTGGGGCACTGATTAATCATGTAAACCAGATGTTAAAAAATAAATATGTGCTGGTTGTGTATACATGAGCTCTTTTACTCCAGAGATGAACAAAAGCACCCAGAGTTGAGCCTTGAGCCTTTTAGGGAATCTGTATGGACTAAGAATCATTTATGGTCTCTCTTCGACCCAGGCAGTGTACTGTACTTATTTATTTATTTTTTGAGATGAAGTCTCACTCTGTGACCCTGCTGGCCTGGAGAGCCTCTTGCTTCTGTCTCTAGAGTATTGGGGTTAAAGGTATTCACCACTATGCCCCCAACTCCGCCCCCTAATCCAGTAGTCCCTTTCCTGTTGTATCCCCATGTGTTCTGTAGCAAGTTTTTCCTCTGTACCGCCAGCCCCCAAATCATGATACAGAGACTTATTATTAATTATGAAAGCTTAGACTTAGCTTAAACTTGTTTCTAGCTAGCTCTTATAACAAATGAACCCATTTCTGTTATCTATGTGCTGCCTCATGGCTCATGGTTTTTTCCTCTCCTTCTGCATGTCCTGCTTCCTCTCCATCACCTCTGGCATCTCCCCTGCACCTTGATTCATCTCCTCTTCCCCTCCCTCTGCCCAGAAGTCCTGCCTAACCTCTTCCTTCTTAACTATTGGCCTTTCAGCTCTTTATTAACAATCAGATGGTGCCTTGGCAAAGACACATCCTTAGAGTATACACAAAGATTATTCCATAACAGTATTCATTTACCCCTGTGGTCCTAACATGCTTTGGAGGGGCTCAACCCATTCAGAGAAAATACTTTCAAATGGAGACATATTGGGACATAAAGTTTCTTCAGTTCTTTCGTCACCATGGACCAAGTTGCTCAGGTGAGCACACAATCATTCTGCAGATGAGGTTACAGATTTATAATCCATCCATCCAGTCCTTCCAGTAAGTCAGTCCTTCCTGTGCTATCCAAGGTCCTAGGAGAGCAATGTTATTTATAGTGTCCCATGCATGGGCCCCATAATACAGTGTAGGCACCAAGACTGACAAGTGTAGGCTGAGTCCTTTGGGAGGAGGCCTGCCTGGTTTCCTGTTTTGTTGCTATCTTTACTAAAAGTCTCCGAAGGATGTGATTTTTGGAGTGTCTAGTCTGAAAAGTTTTCCCATGAGAACTATGGCTATCTTCTAAGGTGATGGCAATTCTCTGCTGAGGAGGGCTTCCTGTATAGGCCAAGAGGGCTCAGTGGACCGATGGAACAGAACAATGATGTGGACAGTCCTCCCAGGCTGTGGGTTCTTAACTCTAGGTCACACTGTGTGCACACGCTTGCCGTTGAATTCTCCCTGGATCATATGAAATAGGTACTACAAGCTTTACTTTGCAGAAGAGAGCTTTATGGGTTATTTGATTTCTTTGAGACACAGTCTAGTCACACACGTGGGACTTGAACTTGAGATCCTCCTACCTCAGCCTCTTGAGTAACTGGGTTATACATATATACCATCATGACTGGCTATCCAGACAATCTTCTGTTAGTTAATTAGCTAATTAATTTTGAGACAGGGTCTTTCTACGTAGCCTTGGCTGTCCTAGAACCCCCTCTATAGATCAGGCTGAACTCACAGGAATCCATCTGTCTTTGTTTCCTGAGTGCTGGGATTAAGGGTTTATGCTACACCCAGCTATTATCTTGTTGTACTTTTTTGGTATTTAAAGTACATTTGCTTTAGTTTCTTTTCTGTTGCTGTAATGAAAACCGTGAGTGGAAACAATTTATGAGAGGCAAGTGTTTATTTCCCAGGTTACTGTCCCTCACCGAGGGAAGTCAAGGCCGGAACTCAAAGCAGGAACCTGGAGCAGAAAACATGGATGAACGCTGCTTCCTGGTTTGCTGAGAGTCACGCTGAACTAGCTTTCTTAAACAGTCCAGGTCCACTTGTTAGGGACGCTGCTGCCCCAGTACTGCTGAGCCATCAATTAATCACCAATCTAGATAATCTTCCATAGACATGGCCGTAGGCTAATCTGATCTAGATGATTCTTCTAATGAGGTTCCTTCTTCCCAGGTGACTCCTCCTCTTCTTCCTCTTCCTTTTCTTGCGACAGTTTCTTTCTGTAGCCCTGGCTGTCCTGGAATCCTTTCTATAGACCAGGCTGACCTTGAACTCATAATGACCCACCTGCCTCTGCCTCTGGAATGCTGGGATTAAAGGCAGGTACCACTACTGCCCAGACCCTGGTGACTCTTAAATTGTGTCAAGTTGACAATAAAAAAAAATGTGTACTCTACTCCTTGTGAACTTGACACACAAATATGTAGGCAGAGGCTACTATTTTGTTGCCCCGGACGCCCAGACCCAAACAATCACACAGAAACTATATTAATTCCAACATCGTTTGGCCAATGAATGGTTCATGCATATTTCTAGCTAGTTCTTAAATCTTAAATTAATCCATTTCTATTAATCTGTGTATCGCCACAAGGCTGTGACTTACCGGAGGGTTTCGGGTGTTTGTCTCCTTTGTCAGCTACATAAATGTCTTTCTGTGTTGGAGGGAAGCCGCTAGTTTATTCCCAGCTGCTTAGCCCCGAAATAATCACACAGAAACCATATTAATTAAATAACTACTTGGACTATTAGCTCTAGCTTCTTATTGGCTAACTCTTACATATTAGTTTAACCCATCTCCATTAATCTGTGTATCGTCACATGACTGTGGCTTACTGGGTAAAGTTCCCAGTGTCTGTCTCTGGCAGCAGCTCCATGGTTTCTCTCTGACTCCACCCTTCTTTCTCCCATCATTAGGTCACATACATGCCTGGTGTCCACGGAGGCTAGAAGAGGCTGTCAGATACCCTGAAACTGGAGTTACAGATGGTTGCCAAGTTCTGCTGCCAGCTTGACGTACATACAGCCTTGAGCCCTTTGGACTACAATTTCCATGTGCTTATCTTGTCCCAATGAGGCATGGAAGTTTATACTCCAGGGGTGCTGATCTTTTATTCGTCACAACTGATTTTGCAGCTCCAGCTGACCAGCATCCATTGTCCCAGCAAATTATAGAAAGTTTCATTTCAGTGGTGGTGGTCTCTTGATAATCACTGCTGATTCTTGCAACCACAGACTCTTACTCCAAAATATCACACAAATGTGGTCCCGATAGAGTCTTTGTGTCCCTTAGAAATGTCACAAACCATCTCCTATTGTCTGCATTTCTCTGAACATTCTTAGCCCCAAGCTCCCACAGAAGAGCCCACTAAGCTCTGAGGACCCAGTGGCTTTTTTAGCTCCATGTGTCAAATATTTCCAGTCTTCCAGCAAGCAACACAGCCAGGTCCCTTACAGCAACATCCCACTGACCCGGTACCAGCTTCTATACTAGTCTGCTTTTCTGTTGCTTTGATAAAATCCTGTTTTCTAAAGCAACCTGTGGGGAGGAAAGGGTTTATCTGGCTCATGCTTCCAGGTCACAATCCACCACTGCGAAGTCAGGGCAAGTGCTCAAGCAGGAACTGAGGCAGAAGTCATGCGGGAATGTTGCTTGCTGGCTGGCCTTCTGGCTTACGTTCAGCTAGCTTTCTCCTACAGGCCCACCTATCTGGGGACGCTGCTGCTCACAGTGGCCTGGGCCCATCTGCATCAACCATCACTCAAGGCAATCTCTCACAGACATGGCTTTGCATGGCCAATCTGATTGACACAATTGTGCAGTTGAGGCTTTCTCTTTATAGGTGATTCCAGGTTGTGTCAAGCTATTTACTTATTTAGTGTGTGTGTGTGTGTGTGTGTGTGTGTGTGTGTGTGTGTTAGGGACTGAACTCAGGGCCTCAGACATTTTATCAGCACTCTGCCACCGAGCTACCTCCTCCACTCTTCACCCTGTTGGTCCTCGTTGGTGTGTTTTGAGATAGACTACGTAACTGTCGCTTTCCTGAAACTCAATATGTAGACCAGGCTGGCTTCAGACTGACAAATATCCCCCTGCCTCTGCTTCCCAGCTGCTGGGATTAAAGGTGTGGGCACTATGCCTCCTCACTAGCTATTTTCGTTAAGAAAGCTGAAACAAAGACCAATCATGTGTGAAAATTACTTTTGAAGATGCATTTAGTTTGGAAAAAAAAACCACTTGAATTGTGTGTATGTGTTTGTGTGTTTGAGTGTAGGTGCTTGTAGAGGTCTCTGGCAGTTACAGGCAGGTGTGTGTGTGTGTGTGTGTGTGTGTGTGTGTGTGCTGTGTCTGCCCTGAAGTCTGAAAATCTTTTTTTTTTATAAAAACATATTGTGTGTTTATGTGAGTAAGACCTGTAGTTGGCATCCAGGTCTGTGTGTGGAGCTCAAAGGACAATTTTATAGAGTTTTTTTTTTTTTTTCTCATTCTACCAAAGACCCAAGTCAGATCTTCAGGATCAGGCAAATGCTTCTCCTGTGGGGCCATCTTGGAAGCTCTGACAGCCCGTTCTTCCCTTCCGCCACCAACAGCAGTGGCAACAAGAGACGATGTAGCCATTGGTGGGTGGGCTGGGTTCTCTGACGTCTTATAACATCACTTCCTGGCTGCGAGCAAACTCAGTGGCTTTTTCCTTACATATTAGTCAGTGAGACCTTAGGGTCTGAGGTACTGTAGTCACATAAGGGTACAACGATGACCTTAGGAGCTTGAGGAAAGGGCTGAGAGGTTAAAAGACGTGGGGTGTGACAGTCTCTGAGAGAGCCTGGCACTGGAGGTAGCGGCTGCTTCCTCTCCCTTCATGGAAGAAGGGGAACTGTTGGGGTGCACATGGGCAGCACCTGAGCTTAGGGTGCTCAGCACTGGACATTTGGGACTGTTCAGTGCTGCGTGATGAGTCCTGCTCTCGGCATTTTGTGGATGGCCACAGCCTTTCTGACCTTCTCTCACCAAGTTCTAGCGTTAGCAGCCCTTTCCTCACCAGGCCACATCCATGAAAAAAGTCGATACACTTCGCCAAATATCCCCCGAGGAACGAAATTGCCGCAGGTGGAGTATCAATCTCGCCAGCAGGTCAGAAGTCTAGACACGGAGGAGGGTGAGGGAGCTTTCCTTTTAGTTGCTCTGAAGCGGTCTAAACCTGAGTGGAACTTCAGCTAAGCTGAAGGCTGGAAGGACCATAGTCTCCTTGAAGAGCCGAAGTTAATTACTAGTGAGTAGAGGCAGGGGCAGCAAACAGGAGGGGGGTATTCCAAGTCAGGTGTTACCGGGTGGCCTACCCATGGGTGTCACTTACAATAGACACCATCTGGCAGCTTCTTCTCCCCTACTATTCTCGCTAAGAACATGACGAGCTCTTAAAAAAAATTATCATTTTAAAATGCTGCCCGCACAAAAGTTCAGGGCCTTGGGGCAAAGCCTAGGCCTTTTTGTTTGTGGATCTGAGATAGAGGGTTTCGTGTATATTCGCCAACCAAGATCCCTTCTGCAGAAGGCTGTTCTAACAAGACCCACCTGCCATGAAAGCTCAGCGGGCGTGGAGGGCAGAGTCGGGGAGACTGGGGAAAAGGTAACAGGAATAGTGAGGGCCTGAGTCTAAGGTGGAATGGAGGCTGGAGGTGCAGAAACGGGCAGGTGATATAACCAGCTGGTCTTGGATGGAGCTCAGGAGGAGGGAGTCAGGGTAAGGCTCCTGGTGTCTGGTTTGGGTGTCACCATAGGAGACGAGAAGGGAAGAACCAGAGGAGGCATGGACAGGAGAGGGAAGAAGGTGATGCATTGGGGTAGCTAGTCGGGACCGTGGAGGAAATTACTGCAGCCCTGGAAGCTGAGGAGAAGGAGGCTGGAGATAAGGCTGTGAGTCATGTTTGCAGGTAGCAGCTGAAGCTGTGGGTGAGATTGCCCAGGGGACTGTGTGGAAGGAGACCGAGTAGAGAGGCTGTGTGGAGACCTGAGGAGCCGCAGCTGTTTTCCGTGCTGAGTCAAATCCGACTCAAGTTCTGTGTCCCACGATCCCTGCCCCAGCCCTCAGCCCACAGCAATTGCTCCATTCTTTACGCCCTCCTCTAAGGAATCTGAGCTTCTTGTCTTGTTCCACCCAAAGCGTGATCACACTGAGGTGTTTTTGGAGCCAACAACAAAGGTATTTCTGTTTGCTTTGCTGAGTTTTGCCTATTGCTAGCTGTAATTAAAGCATCGGTTCCATTTGTGGGGAGGGGTGTCCTGTTCCTGGTTCCTCTAAATCAGTTCAATCTGGCCACAAACCCTCCCTCTGAGTGTTTTGACGGCCCCTGCTATGGGGTTCTTAGTCAAAGATTCAGGGTCCCCTGAGTGTTTTGACTAGAGGACAAAGCTCAGGTCCTCTGGAAAGAGATCACAATCCATTTCCTCCTGGGCAGCCCTGGGTTCAGGGATGATTCAGTAAACATGCCTTGGGTTTGTTTGGTGGATGCCGGACCCTGATTCTGAGAGCAGTTTGGGAGATGTTCTCCTGCGAGTTTCTTTTTAAAACCCTCAGATTTATTTTACTAAAAGTACGTTAGATGGCGAAGCAACGTGCTGGACAATGGAGACTGGGATCATTGTTTATTTTGGAAAAAAAATCCTAAGATTCCGTTAATCCAGTTGTAATTGGGGATCAGTACTGGAAAGACTGGTTAGGGGCCTTTGAGAGCCAGGCTGAGGAAGGACAGCTCAGAAGCGCTGTCAACTCTTTTCTCTCCTCACTTGGGTTATCAGCCAGAGAAGGTACAGCTGATCCCTGGGCGGTTTTCAGCAGGCAGCTTCTGAACTTTAACCTACTGTTGCAATCAGAATCATGCGTGGGAGTCACAGGATCTGGGCCCCCAGCAAGGGGTTACCTAGACGACAGGCATGCTCGAACTGCAACTGGCCCAGGCTGTGAGGGGTACCACGGCCTGTTAGTTAGTCCTGGTGTATAAACAGGGGGTGAGCACCAGTGAGGCATGGTGACTCCCGGAGAAGGCAGTGTGGTCCAGAGAGCTTGGTCCTTCCCTCTGCCACGGGGGGGGGGGGGGGAAAGGTTAACAGCATTTGGGGCAGTGGCTTGGGCTGTCATGCCGTTTACTCATCTGTCCCGAGTGTACTCTGAGTGTGCACTCTTGGTTTTTGCCCCCAGAGGTTTTTTTTTCCCCTAGATGATTTTCCTTCCTGCCCATGTCGCCTGTTTACTGATGTGTGAGTCATAGGTTGTGGACCCAGTGTCCACAACCAGGAGATCCAGGCATGGTTCAGCTGGACAGCAGCTGGGAGCTCCAGCTCCCCAATGACAGGGCTGACTCCTGACTGGCACTGGCAGGTGCTTCCACCCTTCCCTTCTGCCCAGGGTCCCCTCTTTTCTCTGGGCTACCCCTCTGCCATACTTCCTCCCACTCCTGAATCTTCAGCTCAGGGATGCACAGTGGCTTTGTTGGAGCTTAGTGAAGCTTTAAACGCCCTGTGTTGGGAGGATGGCTACCCCTAGCCTACATTCCCAAACTCATTTTAGCATTTCTGTTTCTTTTTAGGTCTAGGGAGATCTCAAGAAGCATAGGGGCAGCTCCATAGGGCAGTGCCATATCCGTTGGTAGGTCCTACTCTGTCTTTTGTTATTTCTTCACACACGTGATGTTTGTAACTGTGGATTTATGCAATCCTAGTACACGTCATTTTTTTTTTTTTTTTAAATTTCACTTGGCACCTCATTTTTACCCTGGATCTGGGAACACTCTCTGGGTGGTGAAGCCTTAGGGCCAAGGTGAGAGTGGACTTCAGATGGGAGGGGTTATAGAAGAGGCAGCAGAGAGGCAGAGGAAGGGCATGTTGGCCTTTGTAGGCAGCTGGGGCTTGCAGGAGGGGCTGCAGGTGAGGGCCATGTTTTCAGCCTCCTACTAGGGTCAGTGGATGTTGTCTGTCACCTTCTGCAGTAGCCTGCCTCCTCTGGCTGTCAGTTGGTGTGAGTCAGGAACAGTGGGAATGTGGAAGGCAGAGGAAACACACCAGGGAAGCTGTTCTTGAAGTCGCTTGGAATTTCTTATCTCTCTATCCTTTGGGTAGAGCAACCGGAAAGCTACTTTCTCTTTGCCATGGGAAGGAATGGCCTGATGGTTAGCATGGAAGGCCTGGCAGGCGCTGGTTGCTGCAGTAGAAACTCTGGAAACCGACATGCCGGCCCACAAGCAGTTGCTAGGCTGGCAGTGAGATGCTGGGAAGGCTAAGAGGGTGCTCCACAGCCTGGCTTAGTGTGAACCAAGTCCCAAGAAGCCCCAGGGCAAATCCAGTAAGAGTGGTGCGGTGGGCTCATGTCAGGTGGGCAGGTAGACAGGGAGGCTATGAATATAAGGAGCCTCTTACAGTTTCAAAGGTTAGTCCATTATCATCATCCGGCAGACAGGCAGGTGTGGTGCTGGGAGTAGCTGAGAGTCCTACATGTTGCAGGCAACAGAAAGTAGTGTGACTGTCATACCGAGTGAAGCTTGAGAAAAGGACCTCAGAGCTCACTCCCACAGTGACACACTTCCTCCAACAGGGCCACACCTCCTAATAGTGCCTTTCCCTTTGAGGGGGGGTGATTTTCTTTCAAACTACATATTCCATTCTCTGGCCCCCGAAGGGTTATAGCCATATCAAAGAATGCATTCAGTCCAACATCAAAAGTTCCCATAGTCTATGAAAGTCCCAAACTTGCTTAAAAATCCAAAGTCTCTACTGAGACTCGTGGCAGTCTTAGCTGAAATCACCTGTAAAAATCAAAATAAAAAAGCAGTTCACATACTTCCAACATATAATGACACAGGATATACATTACTGTTCCAGAACACAGGAAAGGGAGCACACTGAGGAAATGCTGGACCAAAGCAAGACCAAAAACCAGCTGGGAAAACTTCAGACTCTGCATCTCCATGTCTGATGTCAAAGTGCTCTCCACTTCTTTCGAATGTCATTTAGCTTTGTTGACTGCAAGCAACGCACTTCCCTTAGGCTGCTTCCACTCCCTGTTAGCAGCTCTCTTAGGCAGGTATCCCGTGGCTCTGGCATCTCTAACATCTTAGGCTCCAAGGCAATCTAAGCTTCAACGTCACCGCTTCATGCAGTGGCTTCTCTACTTGGCTTCCATTCAGGGACACCTCTGACACACATCTGGCATTAGTGGCTTTATTCTGTAACTTCTTTCTTCTATCCTTAACTCTAAAGCCAGAACCACATGGCCACAGCTGCCAAGTTCTGCTGCTTACTGGGACTGGACCATGACCCTCTTGTTTGTTTACATCTTCACCAGCTTCCTGTCCTTCACTGCCTAAGCTTGGCTCTTCTGAAACTTGCTCCATAGACCAGGTTGGCCTCAAACTCAGAGATCCACCAGCCTCTGCCTTCCCAGTGCAGGGATTAAGGGTGTGTGTACCCCACCACACCAAGCTCTAGTTCCTTTTCATAAATTGGAAACCTAGCTTGGTGGGATCTTTCCCTGAGGGCAACACTCTCTTTATTCCATTTCTTAATCTCTTTAAAGATTTAGCTCCATTCCATTTTCTGGTGCTCTTTTTCTCCTCAAATATTTTTCCTTGCTCCTTTTCATTATATGTCTTCATAAGAGTTACTACTAATATCCACATGGCAGAGTCTATACTAGCCTGTTTTGAGATTTCTTCTACCAACAGAATTAATATAAAACTCTTTACTTTAGTCTTAGGCAGATTTTCAGACAAGGGCAAAAAGCAGCCTCGTCCTTCACCATAATATCACAAGAATGATTTCTAGGCGACATATTAAAATTCTTCTCTGAAACCTCTTGTGCCAGCTCCCGACATTTCAGACCATCTTCAGCACGGTTGTCTTCCATGCTCCTTCTAGTATGCCCCATTAAGTAGTGCTTAAAGCACTTCCTGCTGTCCAAACCCAAAGTACCAAAGTCCACATTACTCCAAACAAAAGCATGGTCAGGCCCCATCACAGTAGAACCCTAGTTCCTGGTAGCAACTTCTGTCTTGGTTTGGGTTTCTATTTCTGTGAAGAGACACCATGACCATGACAACTCTTACAAAGAAAATATTTAATTGAGGTGGCATCTTCCCGTTTCAGAGGTTCAGTCCATTATCATCATGATGGGGAGCACAGTGGCGTGCAGGCAGACATGATGTTGGCTACATCTTGGCCAGAAGGCTGCAGGAAGTCAACTGACTGTCACATTGTCCTTGAAAGATCTCGAAGCCCACCCCCACAGTGACATACTTCCTCCAAGGCCACACCTCCTAATAGTGCCATTCCCTTTGGGAGTCATCTTTCAAACCACCACAACCTTGATTTGTCAATTTTATGTCTTTATGTTTTGCTTTCATGTTTGTGCACTAAGAACAATCTGGAAGGAGGAAATTCACTCGCGTGACTGGTGCCCCTGGAGGACTGGAGAGAACATCTGGTCTTCTGAGCCTGGAATGAGAGAGGGTTGTGAGCTGCTATGTGGGTGCAGAGACTTCTGGAAGAGCACCAAGCGTTCTAAACTGCAGAGCCGTCTCCCTAGTCCAGTGCTTATTTTTAATCCCAACATTCAGGGGCCAGAGGCAGGTGGATCTCCAGGAGTCCAGTGCCAGCCTGGTTCACATAGCAAGTTCCAGACCGTCCAGGGCTGCGTAGTGGGACCTTGTCTCAGTAAAACAACAACAAAAATAAACAACAAAAAAAGGGCTTTGGGGTCAGAGCTAGGTCAGGGGTCAAGGGTCACTATTTAACCTTGGAGGACTCATTCTCTGAGCCTTGGCTTCTTTCTGTGAAGAAAAGATCATCCTGGTTTAGATATTTTAGGTGTTGGTGAGATCACCTGGGACAAAGGGAGTGCTTCTTGGAGTTAGTGGTGGCTCTTACCTTTCTTTTAGAGATGACCATTTCTTTGCCTTCCTCCTAAGACCCACCTTTCCTGCTCCTTCAACCTACTAAGGAGAGGCTGTCAAACCTGGCTGCTCTGGTACCGTCAGTTGTGTATATCCTCCCGGCAGCTGGTTCCCACCTCTCTGGCTATGATGACTTCCTGGGTGTCTGATAACTTGGAGGACGAGAGAACCACAGTGAGAAGACTGGTCCACAGAATTCATGGGCCTGGCCGTGAGCCTGAGATGTCCCCACTATGGAATCCTATCAAGCACACGAGGTCTGGAAAGGTGGACTCAGACGGTTTTGAGTGAGCATTCCAGACTCTGGGATTTAGGCAAAGGGGATAGAAAGTTGCACCGAGCCTTGTGTGTCTCATCTCCTGTCCTTGGAACCATATCCTTCATTGAGATAACCAGAGCTTGGCTAGGTGACTCACAAAGAGGTTTAACCCCTTCCTGGCTGTTTCAGGACCAGCTCCTGGGAGACTGGGGAAAACAAGCATATGTGGGAAGAATTGTTCGTTGACTCGATGGTTATTTATGAGAAGCGGGACGTTGTAGAGGGCCTATAGGTATCTGCTATCAAACAACTGAAACCCTTCCAGGAGGAAGGAAAAGAACTGAGTGTTTAAATAAATAAACAAGAGAACTCAGCTGGCAGCCAGTGCTGTAAAGATCAAGAGGCAGGCAGTGGCTCTCAACTTTGAGCGTACATCAAAGTCACCTGGAGGGCTAGAGAAAACACAGGTGGCCAGCCCCCACCCCCAGAGCTTCTGGTTCAGTGTGTCTAGGGTGGGGCCAACATTTGCATTTCCAGCAAGTCCTCAGGTTGTGTAGTTGCTGCTGATCTCTGGACCCACATTAAGAGCCAGGATGATGGTGTGTATGTATGTGATGTGTGGGTGATGATGTGTATTCAGGGGAGGGGTGATGGTGTGGATGCTGGGGACAATAATGCTGAGGGGTGATAGTATGTGCAGTGGTGGTATGTGTGGGGTGATGGTGCGTGTGTAATGGGACAATGGTGTGAGGGGCTGAGGGTGTCAGGATGGGTGTTGGAGGTTATGATATTGGGGGGTAATGGTATCAGAGGCTGCTGGTGTAGGGGTGGTGTGTATGTGTGTGTGATGTCAAAGCAAGAGAAGCTGCATTATTTGTAGTTCTTCTGAGGTCAAGGACAAAGAAAAGGAAAACCTCCCGCCTCTCTGCTTTTGTCAATATTCAGAATAGCTTTTGGAATCTCCTTGCGCGCTGTCTTAGGATGCAGGTCTGGTGCTCCTTTGCAATCGAGAATCCTTTCATGTCTATTTATTCTCCACCCCTGGATCTTGCACTGCAGAAACCTCGATGGGAGCTCTGGTTGTATGTAGCCCAGACCCACCTCAGATGTCACCCTATATCTGTGCTTACATTAAAAAGAAAATCTGTGTACATAAAATTGACTGTGCATGAACAGATTCTGATTAATACCACGGCAGACGGTACAGCTTCTTGATCTGTCTGCAGTGTCTGTTGCAGGTCTGCCATAACCAAAACTGTGCTACCTGATTTTAAATATTCATTTGATCAGTTATTTACACCTGAGCACTCTGCTAGGTACATTAAAGATAGGTCCAGGCCCACATGACCTCATGGTCTGATTGGGGATGCAGAAAAGTTGCTAGGCAATCACATGTAAGGCGTCATCTTAGGTCCTGTGGCAGCAGAAGAACAGGGTGGCATGACATCGTCACAAAACCGTAAGATGACAGAGGGCTTCCTGGAGGAGGTGGCAAATAAAATGAAGACTGAGTGGAGTAGGCTAGGAATGGTGTAAAGGAGGAAACATGCACAGTTGTTTTGGATAGAGATGCAGCGTAGCCGGGCAGTTGGTGGTGCACGGCTGTAATCCCAGCACTCAGAGACAGAGGCATGTGGATCTCTGAGTTTGAGGTCAGCCTGGTCTATAGAGTAAGTTCCAGGACAACCAGGGCTATGCAGAACAATCCTAGCTCGAAAAAATGAGAGAGAGAGAGAGAGAGAGGAAGAGAGAGAAGAGGGGAGGGAGGGAGGGAGAGAGAGAGCAAGAGAGGGGGTGAGAGAGAGGGAGAAAGAAAAGAGAGAGAGAGAGGGAGAGAATAGACAGAAGCCCAGGGGTGAGGGAGAACAGGACACCTTCCCTGACAAGCACTCATCTCCTACAAACTGGGCCAAGAGGTGGGGCTAGATCTTGAGTGACCTTTCAGGGATGAAGGAGCAATGAATTTTAGGAGTCACTGAAAAAAATGTCCCCGGGATTCCATTGGTGGGTTGCTGTTTACACAGAGTGTAAGGTTCCGGCTTATGCTCAGTGTGGGGATTAATCTGACACCCTTGTTAGGACAGCGTGAGAAGCCAAGGACTGGATTTTGCTGTGAGTTGGCTCTGCTGGCAGTCAGGCCCTGGGCTCCTGCTTTCACTTCCTCCCACCTGTGGAACCAGGAGCCTGGGCAAACCAGTTTTGAATTCTCTGCATCAAAGAACCTTCTCAGAAGCAAAGCCCCAGCTCTATTGCATTAGAGAAAGAGCACATCCAGAACAAAATATATCCTGAACAGCTGTAGAAATGCACTGGGTAGCACTGTCCTCGGGACTGCTGAGCCCAGAGACCCGCAGGGCAAACTTCCCTGTAGCCTTGTCTGCACACCTGTCATATTTTTGGGGACTCTGTGACCTTCAGCAAAGTGACTTGGTTCCGATTTCTCACTCTTTATTGTTGGACTATGGGGACAGTGGCTGCCTCTAGGAGCATCCTGGGAATGTCAAGTGTGCACATGAGATTGTATCTAAGAAAACACTGGGCTCCTAGGGAAAAGTGCTCACCATTCAGGATGTTCTGTGTTTTTGTACCTGTGTGTATATTTAGGGGCTAACCATTCAATGTAATAGCTGTATGTACTTTATTTCCATAGACATACCTCCCAGTTGCTTTAGTTAGATAGTCTTCTATTTATGTCTGCATTTATACAGAGATGAGTATGTTAAGAAAAAAGGTTTAATGTCAATAGAATTTCCAATGTAGAAAGTGGATGGGCTCAATCCAACATTTTACTTTTTTAGTACAGTTGTTTTTTTTTGTGTTTGTTTTTGTTTTGTTGTTTTTTTTTGTTTTATTTTTTTTTTGGTTTTTTGAGACAGGGTTTCTCTGAAGCTTTGGGGCCCATTCTGGAATTCTATTACAATTTTAATGTATTTGGAAAACCTGCATGCTTGCAGGTAAAGTTTATGTTTTGTATCAGAACTGTCTATTTTCTGAAACTTTTTGGGCCCTCACCTGTATTTTAAAGTACATTATCTTGCAAGGATTGAGATTCCCCAAGCACCCTGCTTTCTTCATGAGGCAGTGCCCTCTCTCCAGAGCTCAGGTCTTGTTTAGACAGATAGCTCCCTACACACTAATGGGCTTGTTTTCCTTGTGCTACAATGGCTGAGCTGGGATTCCCCCCACCCCTTCCTTGTTTAGACCCTAAGAAACACTGAAGGACTGATGGAAGTTATTTGCAAGGAAGACGGTGGGCTCCTCCCGTTGCTCAGCCTGGATTACATGCTTGACTCAGATGGGAAAGAAGATGTCAACCCAGGAGCCATACCTTTGTAGGGGCCTCTCTTGGTGTGTGTTTGGAGGGTGGCAGGGAAGATAGGGAAATGAACTTCCACCTTGCAACACAATCCAGGTGCCAAAGGGAGGGAAGCTGTACTCAGGGACGCTGCCAGATGCAAATACAGCTTCTGGGTGACAAAAGAACTAAGGCTTTTTTTTTTTTTTTTTTTTTTCAAACCTTAGGAGCAGATTTGTAAAGAGAAGCTAGGTACTTTTAATCAGTCTCTGGACAAAACATATTCTAACCTACTGTCCTGTAGTAAGCAAGTTTGAGTATAGTCATGTCTCTACCCCCAACCCCATTCTACCCCTCCTACAGTGATATAACACAATGTGAATCCTACTTCATGGGCTCACGGCTCTTCATCATAGAGGGCCAAACTTATCTCACTTTAATCTGAAATTTTATTTTGAGACTGGATTTCACTATGCAGCCCTGGCTGTCCTGGAACTCTATGTAGAACAGGCTGGCCTTGAACTCACAGAGATCCGCCTACCTCTGCTGGGAGTAAAGGTGTGACCTTCCTGATTTGCTAGTGAGGCTCAGCATCTTTTCATATATTTAGCGGTCATTTGTATCGCCCATATATATTCATAAATATTTCCTCATATAGTTATCCTTGGTATTTTACCTTATTTTGTTTGTGCTAGAGCCAACAGAAGAATGGAAGGGTACTGTAAATTGGAAGGATAGCAGCATTGTAAAGCAGAAAAAGAGTCATGGAGACAATTTTGTCCCTATACTTTGTTTTACAGAGGAGGGACAAACTAAGGTTTTGAGAGGCAAAAGCTGCCTTCTAGCTGGCTAGTTGCAGTTCTGAAAATCTAGTATGAAGATTTTCCCCTTTGTTGCCCCTCATCAAACAGTGTTTTATTGTATGTGTCACGGTTTTCTTTCCTGAGTATTGTATCTTCTGGTAAGCATCATCAATGTCACAGCAAGCAGATGATGTCTATGGGGGAGAGAAGAAGGTCTACAGGAGGATGCTGTCTGTCTATAGAGGGATGCTGTCTGTCTATGGGGGAGAAGAAGGTCTACAGGGGGATGCTGTCTGTAGAGGGATGCTGTCTTCTATAGGGGGAGAGAAGAAGGTCTATAGGGGATGCTGTCTTCTATAGGGGAAGAGAGGAAGATCTATGGGGGTGCTGTCTGTCTATAGTGGAGAAGAAGATCTATAGGGGATGTTGTCTGTCTATGGGGGAGAGAAGAAAGTCTATAGGGGATGCTGTCTGTCTATAGGGAGAGAAGAAGATCTATAGGGGGATGCTGTCTGTCTATAAGGGAAGAGAAGAAAGTCTATAGGGGGATGCTGTCTGTCTATAGGAGAGAAGAAGGTCTATAGGGGAATGCTGTCTGTCTATAGGGGGAGAGAACAAGAGAGGAGAAGCTTGTGTGTGATATAGCCACACAACTACATAGAGTTAGTTTCTCAGAAATACTAAGAGGGTGAAGATAAGATGGTTCTCTGTGACCAGAGGGTGACATTAAGGGATTATAGTGAGGGAGGGATGAAGAGAGGCTGCTAAAGGGCCCCTCTGCTCTATGGAGCTTCTAGGGCCAGTGTGCTCTTTCCCAGTCCTTTCTGAAACTTACAGCAAAGTATCCATGGAAGCCATCAGGTCCACAAACCTCCCTCTTGTACTAAACAAAAAGAATTCCACACGATCCTGGGCTGCGCCGTCAAGAGTCTTTGGCTTGCAAAGTAGAGGGGGTGTGAACCTCATGAATGGGTCAGTCTTCGCGTCTGGGAGAGACCGACATAAGGAAACTTTCTGATGCGCGAGCTGAGCCCTGCCATCGAAAGCTTCTTAAGTGCTGGGAAAGGAAGATGGGTTTGCTGAGGCAGAACGGTGTTTTGTCCTATGCAAGAGGCTGGAATTAGAGGTGGGTGAGCTGTCTTGTTCTCATGCGATCTCACAAGGAAGTGGGCCAAGATGGGCAAGAACAGGAATGTTCCCAGGCCTGTTAGACGAACTTACCAGTGTAGCCTGGGGGCTGAGCTTCCAGAACACAGGAATTTGGGAATGTGGAGCTATGTGCCTGCCTTGCAGGGACCAGAGGGCTCCTTGACTTCTCAGAAGTTTCGGGTCCACAGTCTCCCTCCCCTAAGCCCTGTGGCCGCCAGAACTACTATAGTAAGAGGTCATATTGGAAGTGGCCACTTTGGGAAAACAAAGCTAGTGGGTAACCCTTTGTGTACAGCCAAGAAACCAGCTCCCTTTCATTTCTTCTTTCCCTTCCCCCTTCTCTTCTCTTTCCTCCCCCCCCCCCTTTCTTCTCCTTCCTCCTTCCTTCTAATTGTGCTGAAGGTTGGCACCTTTGATTAGGGCAGTGCCTTACTTGTGGCAGCATCTCCAGCCCTTGCATTATTTCTGGACAAAAAGTTAGCACCATCAAACGTAAATGTCAGAGCCAAGAAACCAACAGACGAGAAGAGACTCCATAAACGCGGCACTTAACCCTTGAGATAAAAGATAAACATTGAATGGGTTCCTACGTGGCAAGGGATCTTCCCCTACATAAATCCACATGCATATATAACTGAACTGACTGCCATTTTTAGCTTTTCTTTAAAAAGATTTTTTTTTTTTTTTTTTGCTATGGGTGTTTGCCTGCATGTATGTCTGTACACCACGTATACACCTATTGTTTGAGGAGACTAGAAAAGGATATTGGATCTCCCTAGAACTCGAGTTACAGATGATTGTGAAATGTGGGTGCTTGAAGTTGAACCCAGGACCCCCATAGCCAGTGCTCTTAACCCCCAAGACAGCTCTCCAGATCCCTGCCCACCCTTTAGCTTTTTTATATGGTATGATTTTTGCCTTTGGCTTTTATTTCATTTTGAGATAAGGTGTTATGTAGCCCTGGCTGGCCTAGGATTCACTATGTAGTTATGAGCTGATCTTCCTGTCTCTACTTCCCAAGTCGGTTTTCACCCATTGTGAGAGCCAAAGTTACATTTTAAGTTTTAATTACTATGCCTTAGAGATCCGTGAAACAAAAATGCCTGTGATCTGCAAGCCCCTTGCCCAAGGGTAGAAAGTTCCTGAAATGCCAGAGGCTGTTGTTTCTGGGAGATAACAAGTCACCTGTTTCCACTCCCCTAAACAAGTTTGTGTGACCCATCTACTTGGTCACATGTGGGTGGGAGGGTCACATGCAGGAAATATGTGAAAATGTACACTTGCCCTGATTGGATCCGATGGGAACTACTTAAGCCGCTGCAAAACTTGATTGGGGCCATTTTTCTGGGGAACCAGAGACTGACCTGGCCAGAGCCCATCTACCTGGCCAGTATTTAATTAAAGCTGGCTTCAAATCTGGCTTTAAACTGTGGTAGTGATCTTATCTTGACCAGTGGGGTTAACACTATAACTACGCACCTCCCTCAGCCATAATTATTTCAGAAGCAGGTTTCAGATATTATCTCAGCCAGAAGGATTTCAGGATGTCTCTCTCTAGACTCAGTAGAACAATTCAAGTTTATCCTAAAGCTTGAAATGTTTCAGGCTGTTTCCCTCAATTTCTTCTTTTTATCAATTACCTGGTTATAGTTCACATGTTCCCAGTTACAATGTGATGGCCAACAGGTGGTTTGTTTGCTTGAATTAGGATCTAAGAGGGTTGTTTCTAGCAACCATATTTGATATATCTGCCGTTTTTAATCTACAAAATACTGTCATCTTTTTTTTCCCCCTTTAAAGACTATGAGGCCATTCTTCCCATGGAATTTCTTCTAATTTTACATTTGCTGGTCATATGCCCAAGTTAATGGGTGTCTTGCCACTCTGTCACCTGTGTTTCTATGTCTCTGTATTGCGCGAGATTTGGTCAGACCTGAGTCTGGTGGTTTAGCACACAGCCCTGCCTTGGAGAGGTTTGTCGGCTCTTTAATGACCTGTCCTCCTTCCCCCCCCCCCCTCTGGTTCACTTTCATCCCCTCTGGCTTTGACCTTTTCTGACTGCTCCCTCTGTAGACCTGTTGTTTCCTCTTTCCTCCTTTGCTTCTAATTTCCTCCTTGTCTTTGCTTAACATTTGTGATGCCTACCACGGCCGCCTACTGAATCCCTAACATCTGGTTCTAAGACATGCTCTGACTCACGGCAGGTGGCCAGTAAATATGATCTGAATGAATGAAGGAAGGGGTGAGCTGTCCTGTACAGCACACACTGAACACCCGTACTGTGCCAGGCGTGCCACATGTCCAGTGCTTGGCTCATTTAACCAGGTGGGTCCTGTAATCATTGGCCTCTAGGAGGACATGTAGTAGACATGAGGACATGGTACTCAGAGTTCCAGCAGCAGACCTCTTGTTTGAGGTCATGTGTATGCTGGGCTGTCTGCAGTGATGAGACACATTTGTGCCAGCCTTACCCGTATGATTAGCTAAAGTTTGGTCCATCTGCTGATGTAGTTCATCTTCTCCTCCACCGAACCTTGACTCCTTACCTCCTTATTGCCATTTGGCCTTCTCGATAAGCCAAATCTGTAGGTGAATTATTCTGGCCTACCAGTTACCTTCCAAATAGCAACACAGAGACTTATTATTAACAATAAATGCTCGGTCGATAGCTTAGGCTTGTTACTAACTAGCTTTTACAATTACATTAGCTCATTTTTATGAATTTACATGTTGCCCCATGGCTCATGCCTTGTTACTTCATCTTGTACATATCCTGCTTCCTGTGCATTTGCCTGGAGACTCTATCCTCCTTCATCCCAGAGAGTTTTTTCCCTGACAAATTCTGCCTAACCTCTTTTTTTGTTCAGCTATTAGCCGTTTAGGTCTTTTGGTTTTTTGAGACAGGGTTTCTCTGTGAAGCTTTGGTGTCTGTCCTGGTACTTACTCAGTAGACCAGGCTGCCCTGAAACTCACAGAGATCCACCTGCCTCTGCTTCCCCATTGCTGGGATTATAGGCATGTGCCACCTCCACCCAGTGGCCATTTATTTAACTCTTTATTAAACCAATGTGAGCAACACATCTTCACAGTGTACAAAATGATTATTCCCCAACACAAATCTTTTCTGGCCGCTTCACCCTGGAAGCTCCAATTTGAAAGGGTGAGGTAGTCTTCCCTGTGCACTGGGCAGGGAGAAATAGAACAGAGATTTGGCTGAGCTGTGGGCTCCCAGAGTAGTCCTATGAGTATCCTACCTCCTAGAACCTTGAAAGGAGGGAGAGCCATCAACACTGTGGCCTGGCTCCATTCTGGGTCTAGGCTATGTATCAGTTAGTTTTGCATTGCTCTGACAAAGTCCCCGAAAGACCAACTTAAAAAAGGAGAGATTTATTTTGGCACAGTTTCATGGGGTTTAGTCTGCAGATGCTCAGCTCCATGAGTTGGGCAAAGCATCGTGGAGACAGGAGCATGTGGTAGCGGAACTTTTTCATGGTGAACAGGAAGCGGAGTAAAGGAATCAGGGTGAGACATCCCCAACAACACACCCTCGTTGACCGACTTCCTTTAGAAGGCCTTACCTCCTAGCTTTCACCACTTCCCAATAATGGTATTGCCATATGAATTCATCAAAAGATTATTAACCCATTGATTAGGTCAGCGCACTGGTGATCTCATTGTTTCTGGAAGCCCATCGCAGACACACCCGGGGTGTGCTTCCCTATCCCCAGGTGGTTCTCAATAAACTCACGTTGGCGAAATGAACTGTCATGAGCTGTGTTTGTGGACCGGACCATAGGTTTAACATGTTTCTGTTGGAAACTGAGTTCTTGGGCCCCGCTGTTAAGTCAGGTTGTAGATTTCCTGTCCCGTGACTCAGAAACGGCACAGGGAGGCAGATACTGGAAGGAGAGACACTGGCTGAGGTGAGCGATGACCCACAACTGGAAGGTGGGGAAAAGCTGCTCCGCTGCTGGGCTGGGCTGGAGTGCTAAACTCCAGGGAAGGAGCAGGATCAGGGTCAGGGAGATTAGGCAGACCAGGGAAACAGAGGCACAGGGATGTGAGCCTGGTCCGAGCTGGTAACATCAGAAAGACAGACACAGGAAAGAAGAAAACTTAGAGGAAAGGAGGGAGGCGTGAACCAAAGAGGAATTCTGTGTCATCACACTAGAAAACAACCTTTAATTTTGCTAGTGGTCTAACTGCTGGTGGAAATGAGCACAGCCAGGCCACCTTATTCAATTTCCACCCTTCTGAATGATGTGAGAACACCCCAGGCTTTTGCCGAGCTGGAAAAAAAGAAATTTGCATACTGTCTAGTGGGATTGTTTTTGTACTTCTGTCAGGAAAATTTAAAAACAGTGGTTGTTGATTTCTTAATCTCAGTAAAGTAAGCCGTTAAGTGAGCCGCCTGGGGAACGAGGAAGATGGGGCAACAGGACCCATGCAAAGCAGGATTCCTGGGAGCTCCAGTTTGTTCACTCCTTCGAGCTTCTGGAGCTTGACCTTATCCCCTGGCCCCGCAGGCGGACCCATGTGGTCCATGGTGTGTGTTGCAGACTTTTTCTTGTAAAAATCGTGGGCATCACCTGGCAGTCTGGTTCTCCTCCCCTCCCTCTCCCTGGCTGACTCATGGCTCTTCCCAGCTTGACAAAGGCACTGAAAGCATCTGATGAGTGAACTCGAGGGTGAACAGTCAGCAATAGATGTTCAATTCTAGTTTCTGGGACTTGACCCCACCTGCAGGCTATAGGGACGAGTGGGGGATGGGGGGTTGGGGGGTAATGCACAGGGCTGTAATTTTCCACGTGTTCTCCAGCTTTAGCAAGCATGACTTCCTTATTCTTTTGTTCAGTCCCTGGCTTTCTCCTCTCTGCTTAAGACTTCTGTGCATCTTCTCTGGTCCAGTCTGCCTTCTGCCTCAGTTCCACGCTGAACTTCCTTCATGAAGCAGAGGAGGAAAAGGACCTCTTCAGGTCCCCAGTCCTTCCATGGCAGGTGTTTCCCAGTGGGAACAGAAACAGCGCTTTCTTCTTTCTTTAGCACCCCCTTGGCTGGCCAAGGCTCCTTTTGATCTATTGTCTTGTGGCTAAGGCAGTGTTCCTTGAAGAATCTTCCATTGTTTACCCAGCAGCTCTTCAGCATAAACTACCTTTTTGCCGGGAGTTTCCCCTTCAGGCTCCTGAACCCAGCTGGTCCTGAGGCAGTGCTGGTTCTGCATGGTGATGGTTCTGCGTCAGAGAGACTTCTGAGCCAGGCGAGAATAGGTGTCTCATTGTAGAATACATTCATGCTGTCGCAGAGAACACCCACTGGTGGAGCTGGCAAGGAACACAGGGTGGGTTGATGTCTGGAAAGAGGAGACCAAGTCAAGTGGAGGCCTTTGCATGCAGGTGGAAAGCTGTGTCCAAGCCGCTATCAGTGAGTATCTAGGGCGGAGCTGGAATGCAGTGCTGGCTGATCTTTTGAGCCCAGAGTCAGATATAATTTATCTATTGTCCATCTAACTGACTTTCCTGGGTCCACATTGCCAGGAAGAGATGATGCCTGGAGCTCCTACTCCAAGAAGAATCTACCCCAGCCACCAATAGCTTTCCCTGGAGGAAGAAGACTTGGTTACTCTTGGAAATAAGGGGCTGGAGAGTGGGGACTTAGGGAAGCAGGGCAGGAGAAGGAGGCTGAGCAGTGGTTAGAATCAGATGAGGCGGCCTGAGCAGCCCCCCCCCCCCCATCCCTGAAGCCATATCCCTGACCCAGTGGAAGTCCGGGAAGCAACTGGGAGACTGCAGTCAGAAACACGAGCAGTTTGATAGTGTAGGGCAGTGGCTCCCAAGCCTGTGTTTGCACCATCCGAGGCTAAGCCAGAGAGCTGGACCCTACTCCCCAATTCCAGTTTGGAGGATCTCAGATGAGCTATGAGAATTTGTATCTCTCACAAGTTCCTGGGTGATGCTCATACTAATGCTGACCTGGAAGAACCTCCAGGGGTTTAATAGTGGAGCATGGGTTACGGGAAGGAAAATGAGGTCAACGGTAGCCTGAGTGGGTGTTAAGTTGGGAGCTTAGACCCCAGCTCCTCGCATCTGTCTCAGGCCTGAGAGTTGTATTGGTTTGGGCTCTAAATCCTAGGATGCCAACCTGACCCAGGGGTGGGGGAGTCAGGACCACTCCCATAGAGTATTTATATGAACTCCCAAAAGAAGAACACATGGTCTCTTTTCTTTCCTCCCCAGTGGTTGCATGCGTTTGAATCCTCCCCGTTTCCCCCTTGGGGCTACCAGCAAGTGCAGGAATCCCATTAAACCTGGATATTTCTTAATTTGGCTTGATTGGGAATTTTGTATCGGCAGAGAGCTCTCATTAGGAAAAACTCCTACCAGTGGGTACTAGCTGCTCATCCAAGTGCAGTTAGTGGAGACATCAGAGGTTAACATAGAGGAAAGGGGGCCATTTGATACACATGGTACACATCGGCAATTTCACCCCATCTCCTCCTGTTCCGCTGTGTTATCCATGGGGTGGAAGACATTGCTGGCTCTCTGGGTCATGGTGTTGACTGAAGGGAACTAGAATTTGGGGGGTGGGGAAGACATCAACTTCTGCAAAGGCGAGGAAAAAGAGAGGAACAATGAGAAACAAGGTTTTCCTATGGGGCCAGTATGATCATCATGGGGTATAGAAGGGTTTGGCACACCAGGACAGGGAAACTGGCCTTGTGGACATGAAGGGCAACCATGAGCCTTGGGGTTTCAGAGCTGAAGGGAGGAGGCCGTCAAGACATGTATGGAGCCTTTTAGTCTGTGGGTACCCTGGGGCACTGCAGGAAGGTAGCAGGCGATCAGAGACCCAAAATTGTTCATTGGTGGGTAGCACTGTTATTCAAACCCAGAGCCTTCCAGGTTCCCTTGATCATCCTAGACCCCTCTGGGCACACAGAGATGTTCCCACAACTGTGTGAGCTCCTAGATGAGGAAGATACCCACTGGGGGAAATTTCACAGTGGACCTATAGAGGCTGGGGTAGTTGCAGCTAGGGGCTGGTATTTGGAGATGATGATGGAGGTCAGGGGCATGCTCTGTGGACAGCCATAGATTTTGTGACTCAGGTGTGCAGCTGTGGCTAGCTTGTGTCTCAGGGATGGACGCTAGTCAGTACTGAGTTAGTTTGACTGTTTGAGGTAATGAAGGACAGAGCTGAAGGCAGGTTGCCATGGGTGATGGGAAGGATACGAGGAAAGCAAGAGAGGCAGGGATGTTACAGATGTTGGCACTCAGTTGTTTCCCCTTCATTAGCTGCTTTTGTCAGGGATGGGTCTGCTCTCTGCTTGGGCTCTGCTCTCCCCCTGCTGTGGGTCCTTCTTTGTCTGGGGCCTTGGTTAGTTCATTACTGTCCAAAACCTGAATCTTGCTATAAGTCTTGCCTGGGTCCTGCTGCTCTATGGCTTCTGCTTCCATCCCTTACTGATGTCCTCTCTACTTCCTGAGTGCATCCCACTGCCTGGGAATCCTTTCCGTGTTCAAACTATTTAAGGTCCTTGGGAATAAAGACAGCCTGAAGGTAGGCGTGGGCCTGGGGGAAAACCCACTCTTTAGCTGGTCTGCAGAGGTTAGTTCTGGGTAATATCTGAGACAAGTAGGCCAAGACCAAAGAGTTATGGTCAGATGGCACAGGGTAGTGTCTGGGGTTGCCCGTACTTTTGTACAGGAAGGCTGTGTGCAGGACACCTCCTCAGGGCTATGCCTTATACCCTGACTGAAGTAAAGCAGAGACCATGCTCTAACAGGAACCTAGGAGGACTGGTATACAAAACGTACCTCCAGGAATGTCTGCACAAGAAGGACGAGGTGTGAATTTCTTTTCTCTGGAACAGACATATGTGTAAGTGAAGGTGGCTGAGAAGGACACAAGCCCCGAGCAGGTGGAGTTATGGCTGAGTAGGAAGGAGAGAGATGGTGCCAAGATTGAGAGCTGACTCTCCTGAAGCCTTTCCGGCATGAAGTTGGCACAGTCTCTCTTCCTAGCCCCTGCAGCTGACTGGCCTCAAGGGGTGGTCTTCATACTTCAGCTGTGAGACTAGACAGGCTTTGGAGAGTGACTGATCAAGGTCACCTCAGATAAGTGTGTGTGTGTGGGGGGGGTTTCAACATGAAGCCACTTAGCAAAACCACAACTGCACAGACAAGGGGTATTTGCATATAATGTGTGCAGCCGGAGCCTGTTTCCATATTATAAGAATCCCATTCCAAATGTTAGTAAAGCGTGGAATCTGTAACCTCTAAAGTCTCTCTTAGAGTGGGGAGTTAACCAGGTCACATGCTCAGAAGCCACAGGCTGGTTACTACGGCTTCACAGGGACAGTGTGGTTGGTTACTGATGTCAGGGTGGAACCCATGAATACGGAGGACTGATCAGTTAGCACAGCATCACATTTTATATTTAAAATAGACATTTTTATTTGTTAATTATATATGTCTCAATAGAATTGTAATACAATCGCAGGGAGAGAGATACACAATCCTCATGAGAGAGGAGACACATTAAGCTAAGTCCCAGAAGGTGTTTTTACCGGTGTAGTTTAGCTTAGCTTGGAAGAAAATAAAATGGAAAGATTGGACAAGGGGTGTCTGAGTCTCATAAAGGAAACTCAGGAAAAAGTCCAAAGGTGGTCAAACATTTTAGTAGTTGAGCCAAGACAAGAAAACAATGACCCCCCCCCACACTCAAAATTGGGGGATCTTTTGCTTAAATACAGAAAAGGAAAGCACAGGCCCTTGGTTAGACTTTCTGTCTGAGTGAGACAGTAGATCTTCACATTTGACCTTTGAAGAGTGCTAGAGTCCTTGGCTGAATTAAAAAAAAAAAACCCCAAAGACAAAAGAACCATTGATGTGTCCAGACAGGGTAGAACTTGTATACTAGACAGTGAGTTTGCCGGGAAAGTGTCTGGAGGACGATTTGCTGATGTAGTTATTAGAAGAGGGTGAGGCATCCATCACTAGAAAATCCTGGGGAGGAGGAGGAAGATGTGTCCAGGAAGTGCCACATCCTAGAACAAATATTGAAAATCTGCCACAGCCCAAGGGGCATCAATCTCCAGAAAGGAGGAAAAAAATGAGCTAGTGTCATTGTCCTGTCAATGAAAGCAGAAAAACCATGTGATTTCCAGATCCTTGGCTCTGACTTTTGACGAAGTCAGCTGGTTTTGCTTTGATGCTTTGGGATAGTATTTTGCTGGTAGAAAACAGACGGCCAGCCATGAGCTCAGGTCATCAGAGGCGGTGCCTTCAGTTCTTTCAGGACAGAAAAAGGGAAAGTAAAAGTCCGGACACCAGCTGGCAAATGCCACTCACCAAGCCTAAAAAAAAAAAAAAAAAAAAAAAAAAAAAAGGACCATGTGAACCACGTCCCAGATCAGAAACCACTCTTTCATCAGGAAAGGTTGATGCTATTCCTACCAGGAAGAGTGTTCTAGAAGTTGAACGGCTGTGGGGTAGCCCTGGACTGAGATGAATGCTGAATGGTCTCTGAGGGGCGAGGGAATCAACACCCAGATCAAGTACAGCTTTGGGAGCGGAAACAGAGGACTGTATGTATTTTATAACCAAACGGAGAAGGGAAAGAAGTGAAACCGTTGAAACTCACAGGCTGGAGCAATTCAAATTTGTATTTCCAGGGGAAGGCTTTTGAAACTGGAAATGCAACAGGGTCGGATTCAGTCTGAAGTGAAAGCTGAGGCCCGCATGGGCGTAGCGTCAGAGTCATGCGCATCAAGCAGAATTGACCTAAAAAAAAGGCAAAACCCCGGGAGAGCTGCGAAAAACTCAAAAAGTAGGTATAGAAATGTCCAGTAGTTGGGAATGTCCTCTGCTGCTAGTAATAATACTGTCAAGATTCAAAAATACTTTATCATATGTTTGTTGGTAAATAGTAACTTATACACTGGACAATGTATACTTAAAAAGTCACTAACATAGGAAACATGCCATAGCTGAAAGTGATCGTGTGTCTCCATAGCTTTTCCTACCACGGCTGGCTAAGTTATTGTATTTTATTAAACACCTTTTGACCTTGGCAGGCACTGCTCACATGGAGGTGGAGGGATCTTTCCTAGGCTTGTGATGTGTGACTTGTCTGTCTTTCCTGCCAGATTCTGATTATTTAGGAAGGACCCATCTCTTTTGATCACGTTTTTGCCTTGCATGTGAAGGGTAGGAATGCAGATCATATAACATTGATGAAGGCCAAGTGAGCGTTGTCATATATACCTGTGGGACAGAATGGTCTCAGGTCGTGTGGAATAGTGGATTCGTATATTAAAGGCTCATTTTGAACCCTGCCTCTGCTCACTGCTCTATCTCAGCTTTAGACAGGCTATTTGGTCGTCTTAGTTAGGGTCACCATGGCTGTGATGAAGCACCATGAGCAAAGCAACTTGGGGAGGAAAGGGTTTATTTGGCTCACACTTCCATATGACAGTTCATCATCAAAGGACGTCAGGGCAGGAACTCAAACAAAGCAGGAACCGGGAGGCAGGAGCCGAGCAGAGGCTGTGGAGGAATGCTGCTTGCTGGCTTGCTCTTCATGGCTCGTACTGCCTGCTTTCTTATAGAACTGAGTACCCCCAGCCCAGGGGTAGCACCACCACAATGGGCTGCGCCCCTCACAATCACTAATTAAGAAAATGCCCCACTGCTGGATCTTATAAGGTATTATCTCAGTTGAGGTTTCCCCTTTCAGATAGCTCTAACTTGTATCAAGCTGACGTAAAACTAGCCAGCACGTTGGCTTTGCTAAACTTTGGTCCTTTCCTCTGTTAAAAAGGTTATATCCTTTGATCTTATTCAATGTTGTTTACTAAGCCACTGCTAGATGTTACGTTTTGTTTGGTGCGCTTTTCTTCAGCTAACATTTCCAAGTTCTGGTCCCTGCCTCCCCTTTCTACTTAATAGATGAGGAGAACGAAGCTTAGGAACTTTAAGTCCATGTGCTGAGCTCACCTGATGCAGTGTGACAGCTAGTATGGAAGTCTTTGTCTTGCTGTCATGCTACCTGTGTTTGTTACCAAGACTCTAAGTAACTTCCCCAGGTTGTTCAGGATTCTCATGGCCTGAGGCCTGAGTGCAGCTCTGGATTCAAAGGCAGGCAAGGGCCACTCCTTGCGTTCTGCCCACACGACTCTTAGATTAGTTTACTTCCATGCCACCCAAGGGTGCAAAGACAGAGTTATGGCTCCAGAAGAATAAACCGACAAGCCACGGTGCTTGCCTCACTCCACATGGAGGGTGTCCCAAGACTGATGACTAGTGACCAGTCTTCAAGCTGCTTGGGAAGCGCTGGACCGAGACAGTAAGCTTGGGGGCTACCACACCCCGTGAAGTAAGTCTGAGCCTTGTTGTTTCCCCTGACTTCAGCCTCCAGCATCAGAGCATCATGGTCCACCCCCTTATGCCTAGACAGTGTTCAAAAAATAGCAACGTGGGGTTGGAGAGATGGCTCAGCAGTTGAGAAAGCATACAACTCCCTTCTCTCTCCTCTTTTTCTTTAATAGATGAGGAATGCAGGCCCAGGAAATTTAGGTCCCTTTGCTGAGGTCACCTTGATGTGGTAATTGATGGCTAGCATGGAAGTCCTTGTCGCACTGGCACGCAGTTAAAAGAACTCACTGTAGAGGACCCAAGTTTGGTTCCTAGCATCTGTGTCAGGTGGCTCATACCTGTCTGTATCTCCAGCTCCAGGGGATCTGATGTCTTCTTCTCGTTCCTGTGGGGACCTGCAGTTATGTGCACATACCTCCCCGACATAATTTAAAAGCAAAATAAATATTAAAAAATATATATCACTTGTAGGGACTTGGGACATAGTTCAGTGGGAGAACACATGCTTGGCATGCATCAAGTCCTGTGTTCAATTCTAAGCACTGAAAAGAAAATCACCTGTGAGTGACCACAATGTCCATGATGGCCGAGTACAGAAGTGGTTTTGAATTCCGAGATAGAAATGATGCAAGCAGGATTGTAGAGACTAGGAGGCTTTACTTAAAGTCTTGTTTAGAAGCCTGAAAATCTAATAATAATATTATGTAAGAATGAATAATTTAATGCTGGGCGGTGGCGGCACACACCTTCAATCCCAGCACTCGGGAGGCAGAGGCAGGCAGATGTCTGTGAGTTCGAGGCCAGCCTGGTCTACAAGAGCTAGTTCCAGGACAGGCTTCAAAGCCACAGACAAACCCTGTCTCAAAAAAACCAAAAAAAAGAATAAATAATTTAAATAAATCACAAGCACAGGCCTATAATCCCATCTCCTTAGTAAACTGAGGCAGGAAGGTCTCAAGTTCAAGGCTAGCCTGGGCAACTTGGGAGACTCTACCTTAAAATAAAGATATAAAAAGAGGTTTAGGACTTAGGTCAGTGTCAGGGCTCTTGGGCTAGCATGTGTGAGGACCCAGGCTCTGGCATCGAAACAAAACAAAACAAAAATTGTGGACGCTGCCAGATGCAACCAATATCTGTCCTCATTAAATCCTCCCAAAGCCACATGCAGAATATTATACTTGCTGGGGGCAATTAGAAATACCCGCAAGTGTCAACTGCATTCTGCCCCCACCCGGCATGCTTAGTGAGACTCTGTGAAAGAGAAAAGCAAGGAGGGGCCTAGTAGAGAGCCCAGTGCCCCTTCCCCAGCATCCACCTGTTTTGAACTCTGTGTTATGAAATGGCATATTATTCATAGGCTTTGAGGACTCAACCAACTGTGAACCAAACTATTTGAAAACAAAACAAAACTACCCCCAAACAATCCATTTGTACCTGTATGAAACATATACAGGATATTTTTTATGTGTTTATCCCCTAAGCAACACAGTACCACTTCTAGCTACACATTGTACAAAGCAGTCTAAGTTCTCTAGAGGTAATTAAAAGTGCGTAGGAGGGTCCGGGCAAATGCATTGTCATTCTGTGTAAGGCGCTTGAGCGTTGAGGAATTTTGATGTCTAAGAGGGGCCCCGGAAAGCATCCCTCATGGACACCCAGGGAGGAAGATATTCCCATCATTTGAAGTCGGATCTTAAAAGCTGTAGAAGTGCGCTTGAGTTCAAGGTTCTACAATGAAGTACAAGGCAGAGTTAGGATTTAAACTCCTGCTGTGTAGGGTTTCCCACTGCCGCACACTGCCATATGGCTTCTCATGACCTGGAACTTAAAAGAGAAGGAAGTTTATCTTTAACTTTGCTGTTAACTTCCTGGTCATCCGTGAGTATTTGTCCTTCCTGGTCTCTTCTGCTTTTCTTTAGCACCTGAAGGATGCTCCCCTGTGGTTAGCCAGTTTCTCAGGCTGCAGTAGGAAGGCTCAGGATTTTCTCCAGGTCTGTGGGTTCAAGGTCACGTTTGTACAGAATGTGCCCACTGCTCTGAGAATTATGATTAATGTTTGTGAATGTATTTTCAGCCACAGGCTAGGGTGATGAGTCTAAGCTTAGACAGAGGAGATCAGACTTTTGCATCCTAAAGTTTGGGAGGGAACTAGTTAAAGACTCGCGGGCACTTGCTTCCTTTTGTTTTTACTGAGAAGTCTGGCATGTGAGCCCAGCCTGAACCAGCTCACCAGTCCTGTTTCTCCACGCATGGCTTTCCTTGCATGCAAGAATCACAAGAAGTGGGCACTCAAGTGAGGCTGAGAGGATTCATGCAACATGAAGCCTGGGGTGTGGGACGGGGTCTAGAGTGGTGTCAGTGGTTAAGAGCACTGGCTGTTCTTGCAGACAATATTGGTTCAGTTCCCTGTACCCACGTGGCTCACAACTTCCTGTCATTTCAGTTCCAGGGCATCCGATGCTCGTTTCTGGCCTCTGTGTATGTCTGCAAGCATGTGGTGTGTATACATGCACTCAGGCACACACATAGACACATAGAACATCTTCAGAATGTGAACTTGACACTACTGCTTTTTTTTGAACTGTACAAGGTGAATTTAATGTCCTGGCCATTCTGAAGTGCACAGTGTCATGAAAGTAGGTCACTTATGTTGTTGGCCATCCTCCCCCCCATCATTCCAGAAATGTGTCACCATCACACTAAAGCTCATTTTGTTGTTGTTGTTTGTTTTTTGAGACAGGGTTTTTCTGAGGAGCCCTGTTCCTGGAACTTGCTCTGTAGACAAGGCTGGCCTCGAACTTAGAGATCTGCCTGCCTCTGCCTCCTGAGTGCTGGGATTAAAGGAGCATGTACCACCAAACAGAAACTTTTACTCCAGCAAACACAAGTTTCTCTTTCCCCTTCCCCCATCCCCTCTGCCATCTCTTTCTGTCTTGATGGCTCTGACTACTCTCTCTACCTCACATAAGGGACCGTTGTCCTTTTGTGACTGGCTTTCTTCACACAGCATTGCCTGTGCTGTTGCTCACAGTGGATATTCCTTTTTTTTTTTCCAAAAGACTAAATAATATCCCACTGTGTGCATTATGTCTTGAGCCCTTCTGTCTGTTGGAGTGTATGTGGTTTGCGTCCACCTATTGTTGGCTTCTGTGCACGATGTTGCTATAAACACAGATGAGTGCATATCCACTCAGATTCCTACTTTCAAATTTCCCTTCTCATCTGTGTGACCTTGGTCACCTTAAACACTGAGAATTCATACTCTTTCTAGTCTCCAGAACAGCATTTGCATTTGTGTGTGGGGGTGGGGTGGGGTGGGTTCCTCTTTTTGCACTATCTTATAAAACAAAGCAAAGGGGAATTAGAACCACGTTGCTGACAAGTTTGTGGGGAAATCAGCTTTGCTTTCTGTTTTCAGCCTTTTAAATCACCTGCTTGCGATCCCATCTAGGCACATTAAACAGTTGGCCTTTCCGGCCAACAGGTGGTTTTTCTGAGAGGCTGTGCAGAATGGCGTGGCATCTGGCTCTATAGTGGGGCTCCTGCCAGCTCCTCTGTGCCTTCATAATGCTCTACACGTGTTCCCCCGAACTGCCACCTGCCCTGCTCCATCACCTCTGTCACTTTTGTATCTCAGACTGAGCTTTCAAAGCCCCAAGTGGGCACCTGGCTAAGAAGTGATTTAGGAAATGGAAATAAGCCGCCCAGGTCTCTGAGAAAAGCCCAGTTCTCTTGGCCCACGAGGCCACGGAGCCATCCTATCCAGAGGGTAGGTTTTGTGGGGTGGTTCTGTCTGCTTCATCCTGGAAAGGTAATTCTGGATCTTGGGAGCCCTTAGAAGTCTCCTTCCTCAGAGATCTCTGCCTCCCCCTCAGAGATCATCTCCTCTCCAGATGGCAGTCTTTTCTTTGTGGAAGTCCCACATCTCTGTTCACTTTAAATCAATCCAATGGATAGTAGACCTGAGGGGGTGAATTTTGGTCCCCCACTTGCTCTTCCTTAAAGGAGTGTTGCTGTAACCCTGACTAGTTCATGATTAGCCAAGTGTGTGCTGGGTTAATGGCTGATTCTCCAGGAAGAGAAATCTTCTGGTCCTGAGGCAGCAGAGGTGACAGTAGTTTGAGTAGTGAAATAGCACCACACTGGGCTGCTCGCTGAGACCATAGGGCCCAGGGGAGGATTCTGTCCCCTCCCTCTTCCCACAGGGCCTTGGTGCTCAGCCCCACCTCTCTCTCACAATGCTGATTTCAATCGTGGGGATAAAAAGATTGCAATCTTCTTTCTATTTGGTACATTGTTCTCTCCACCTTTTATACTTCTAAAAAATGTAGGTAACTGCATGGTGTGGTGGTACATGACCTTAATCCCAGCTCTTGGGAGGCAGAGGTAGGAGGATCCCTCTGAGTTCAAAGCTAGCTTGGTCTACATAGTGAGTTCTAGGACCAGAGCTACACAGTGAAACTAAAAGAAAGGAGGAAAAAGAGAAGAGAGCAAAATGTAAGTACCATAGGTTGATTGAAAAATGTAAACAAATCAGAGAAGCCAACAGAAAAAAAAAAAAAACCACTTGGGTCTCTCCCTTCCTGTCTTCCGGTTTCTCTCCCTCCAGGTTCCATTATTTTGAAATTGCACAGAAATCCTCCTGTTTTCCTGCGGGGACTGAGTAGATGACTCCACGAATAAAGAATAAGGGGAGTAGAATTTTTGGATCCCCAGCTCTCAAAAAAAAAGAAAAAAAAAAACTATGTGGGGGAGAGTGGCTGCTCCCTGGCAATCCCAGTTCTCCAGAGGCAAAATCTGACTACCCTAGGTAAACCAGGGGCTCTGGGTTCAACTAGAGACCGGGCCTTGAGGAGAGTGATTGATTAAGACACCTGATGTCAGCCTCTGGCTCCTGCACACGAGTGTGCTCACTTACGTTCAAATATGCATGCACACACACAGAGAAACACAAATCGTGTATTACTAATTGGAGTCAGGCCAACCATCCCTCTTATCAAGGGTTTGTTCCCTGTGGTTTCTGTCCCCTGTGGTCAACAGGCATCACCAGGGCAGGATAAGGTCAAGAGTGGTGTAAGAGTTTGTTACGACACCCGTGTCACTCACCCGACTTCATCTCTCACCGTCACAAGAAGGGAGAGCACAGGCCAGTAAGATGTTTCGGGAGAGGAAAGATGCAAAGAGACCACTGCTAGCGTATCGTCACGATTTTTTTTATTGTTTATCTTTTACTATGGCTAATTAATAAATTAAACTCTATAATAGGCGTGAGCGAATACGAAAGAGAATAGGGGCTGGAGAGACGGCTCCATGCTCAAGAGGGCTGGAGTTCAGTTCCTAGCAGCACAGCGGGCAGTTCCCAGCTGTTGCGACCCCACTGGACTCCAATGGCACGTGTACTCATGAGCTGTATCTACACACAGATCTGCTCAAATATGCATAATAGTTTTAAAAATTAAAAAAGTAAAAGGTGCATATGTAGGTTTTATATATAGGGTTTAGTACTATCCATAATTTCAGGGTCTACCAGGGGCTTGGGGTACAAGGACTTCTGGGTACATGCTGGTTGCAAATTGTTTTTTTAGTGTAGAATGTATTATGGATGTCTTCCTAGACCAGTGTTGAGAGAGCACTCACTCAAGAGTTCCATGGTAGTATATATGAAAACTGCTTTTAGGAATTCAATTGCCCCTTATTTGACTGACTCAAATTTTTTCTTGTGGTGTGGAGGAGTGCATCTAGGTCCTCCCACATGCTAGATGGATGTCTATCACTGAGCTACATCCCCAGGTTTATTTGACAGACTTCCTGCCTGTTTCTAGGTTTTCACTGTCATGAGCAATACTGTAGGTAGGGTTCGTACAAACAGCAAAGCCTGGATTTCTGTGAAATGGGTACCTTGAGCTGAGGTTTCTGCATGTACCCCCTTCCCCCTCCCCCCTTTTTTTTGTTGTTGTTTTGAGACCGGGTTTCTCTGTAGCTTTGGAACCTGTCCTGGAACTTGCTCTGTAGACCAGGCTGGCCTTGAACTCATGGAGATCTTCCTGCCTCTGTCTTCCGAGTGCTGGGATTAAAGGTGTGTAGCACTGCTGCCTGGCACATGTACCCATTTTTAACACATACTGGCAGTTTACCTTTCAAAAGGTAGAGTGGTTTCCATAGCCACCAGCAGTAGAGGGTCTCATTGGTCACTTGGGAGGGTCCTCTCTTGGGCCTTGCCTCCCTACACACTCAAAGCTCCTTCATCTTGTTTCTCTTTTAATAACTTATTTAATAACCTTAATAACAAGGTTAAAATATCAGGGCTGCGGATCCTCTAGTTCAAACAAGCCCATTTTCCTCACGGTGTTTTCTTCTAAAACACTAATTATTTTCGATACCATCAAAACTCCTAGTCTTTCTTGGAATTACTTTGTTTTATTTTGAGTAGTGCTGGGATTGAACCTAGGGCCTCCTGCTTACAGTCTGGGTGCTCTGTCACAGCCCAGCCCTAGCATTACTCAAGGTGATGTGAGAACGAAGGTGTAATTAGAATCTTTCGTCCAGATGCTTCTGGGTTATGCCAACAGTGTGTATGAAGTTCTCTCTTCCCCGTTTGAAGCTGTGTGCCTTCTTTGTTTCTTTGTTTTTTTTTCTTTTTTTTTTTTTTTTTTTTTTTTTTGAGACAAGATTTTTCCGTGAAGCCTTGGTTGTCCTGGACCTTGCTCTGTAAACCAGCAGACCTCGAACTCACAGAGTTTCACCTGCCTTTACCAGACACCCATCTCCATGTTTCCTGGGATCTGGTTCTAGGCTCTGGACCCTTTCTCTGGTTCTGTCCATTCTGATGCCTGTTGTGCAGTCTGCAATGACTTTCATCTTTAGTGCTGATGGACAGAGGGCACATTCCCTCATCACTTCAGTTTTTAAAAATACTGGTAATTTTTCTCACATTTATCCTATGGAAGTGTTAAGATGACCTCACTGACATGTAAACATTTTCCTGGTGTCTGACTAGAATTTTTAGCAAGTACTGCTATGTTTGGAAGATGTACATTATTTCACTACATTTTCTCATCTAGGAACACTTTTAATGCATTTTAATCAGATTTGCTAGCTTGCTTTGTTTAAGTCCTACGTATTTCTTGTTATATTCATTCACAGACATTTTGTGCTTTTTTTCCTTTTCTTTGGTGAATAAGATTATTTTTCCATTCTCTTTTTAAACTCTTTATTACTGGTATGAGTGTTTTAAAACTTTATTTTATATATTCATATTAGTATAATGTGAGTTTGTGAGTGCGTGTGCTCATGCCATTGCAAATGTGTGGGCTCAGGGGACACCTTTGTGCGTTCATTCTCTCCATCAGCCTTTCTGTGGGTTTCAGGGATTAAACTCAGTTGTCAGGCTTTTGTGGCAAGTGCTTTTGACCTTTATGTATGACCATTCTATAATAAGGGTTTGAAATAGAATCTGTGATCTTTTAAAGATATATAATTCATTTTAATATATGTAATAAGTTTATTCTTCTGCTATTTATCTTTCTTTTAAACTCTTTAAAAGTTTATTGAATTATTGGCAGCTTATGAACTCGTATGCAGGTTTACTGAAGGGAACATCTATGTCTTAGCTGAGGCCTGAAACTCACTCTGTAGACCAGACTGGCCTTAAACTCAGAGATCTGCCTGCTTCTACCTCCAGACCCCTGAGATTAAAGGTGAGTGTGCCAACATGCCTGGCCAGGTTTACAGCTTTTAAAATCATCATACTTAAACATCTAGGATGGACATTTGCTTTTCTCTTGCTGTTGTGTCTTCTTCTTGATGCAGATTTCCTGAGCAGAACGGCCTTGAATTAACTGTACAGCCGAGGGCTGTCCTCAGCTTCTTATCTTTCTGCCCCTGCTTCCCAACTGATTACAGGCACAGATCAATGCATGTCAAATGCCTGCTTTTATTTAATATTCATATTATTTCCCCTCCTTTCGATATAAATCTCTCCCAAAGGGCCCCACTTTAAAAGCTGTTGCTACTGGCTGGTACTGAATGAAAATTCATAGTTAGTCATGGATAGCTAGATCTGGAAAACATCAGCTCTCATTTGTACACAGCAAGTGTAGGGCACAGCAAGACAGAAACTAGGGTTTTACAATCCTGGGTGGAGCATGCCACTTCTGAGGAAGCTGGGGGATACTCCTCTAGAGGCAAGGAAGTACAGCAGGGTAAGGACCTGGCTTACCATCTGATGTCAACCAATGTGACAGTGTGGACCTGAAAGGCCGGGGTGAAGTGGATGGTGGGAGCTATTCAGATATCTCATTAAGCAGAAGGCAGAAGGCACCAGAAACTTGTGGAGTTCTACAGACGTGACTGAACCACAGAGAAGGTCAAGGCCAGCCTCTATGGCCGAGGCTGTAGGAGTTAGAGCCTATGGGTAGTCCAATGATCCAGTGCAATCTCTGGGGCTCAGGGCTCTCTTTCTTGTTGTCATTGGATCACTGAAAAAATAGTTTAAGCTTTTCCTTTTTTAAAGTTTTCTTTTTCTCTGTTGAGACAAGGTCTTACTGTATTGCTCAAGCTAGTTTCAAACATAAAGGTTTGAGCAATCCTCCTGCCTCAGCCAGCAGTATACCTGTGTTGCTGCCCCCCCCCCACCCCAGCTTGAAGCATCTTAAAGAGCTAGATGGTTATCTATAAATAACAAGCTTGGTGACAAATAGTGACAGAGATACCCTGCAGTGTATCTATACCCAAAGATAATTCGGTGCCTTCGTTTTTTTTCAAAGTAAGATTTATCTTAAGTCCCCATGCTTAAAAAAAAAAAATTCCTTTCTAAGAGAAGTAAAATACAAAAAAGTGCAAAGGAAAACGATGATTCTAGTTTCATCTTTTGCCGACAGCGCCAGCCACCTTCACAGAGCCTTTTCTTTCAATGGTTTGAGATTACGGAGGATCCACATAGATGAATGGCTCTTTATTTTCATCCTTATTCACCGCTGGTCCTTCCTCAGGTTATCCAGGCAGACAACAAGGGCCGACTTAGCCCTCGGCCGTGGGTGCCGGCATAAATGTGAGAAGTCTTTCATTGAACAGGTGCAATTCGTCATTAGCAGTCTTTATGAATGCAACTTTAATAGATACAGGCAGTCACTCCTGTGTGTACGCTCCCGAGTTTTTGGAGGTGTTTCTCCTATCCCTCTGCTTTCTATGAAGCTATATGCCTTCCCCTGCTTTGGCCACCCTGAATATCTAGAAGGTTCTTATTTACGTCCTTGCATTTTGTTCTTGTCGCCAGACCTCCGTGGGTCCTGCCACACTGACTTGTTTTTGCCTTTTAGGTTCCAGTTTAGCAGATATTCCTGACAAGCTTGCCATCCCTGCCCACAGTGGTTAGACTCCCTGGCCCTAGCCACACTGCCTGGATTCCCTGGTTGTGATCCTGTAATTTTATGGCTTATCACTCAGGCTCCTGCAGCAAACAAGGGAATAGTGTAGACGGGTCATAAAGCTTTCCTCAATGGCTTGTCCTTGACAGCTGTTCATGGCCAGCTGTTTGTGAAGTTATGGAGGAGGCTCTGGGAACAGCCCTGCCAGCTTGAAGCCTGGAGGGGTGGATTAAGAGCCATTATGTGCAGGAGACTCTTGATAGATGCTTCAGTGGGGGCATGTGCTCTGCCTATCTTCCACTGGGAGCCCTCCACTCTCTCTGTCCTCTCCTCTTCTCTCCCTGGAGCCTCCTACTGGTTAGCCCTCTAAGAAGCCAAGAACCCCTTTGACACCATTTAAGAAGGACAGTATCTGGGATCCTCTGAGGCAGGAGTACCCCTGAAGGGCAGTTAGCAAGGTCAGCACTTGCTCATGGTGCCACCTTGGTCTCTCAAGTACCCTTGTAAGATCTCTGAGTTCAGGGACAAACCTTAACTTTTTGGGGGAAGTGTGCCTCTAACTAAGTGTGTTTCCTAACTATTGGAGAGGGTAAGATAGGCTTTCATTCCTCAAATCTATACTTATAATAATGAGGAACAAGAAATTACCCCCAAATTGGGAAGGAGGTCAGCACAGCAAGCCAGGATCAGTCATTCATGGACAGTCACAGAAAGACTCACGGGAGCCAAGTCTGGTGGTATCTACCTGTACTCTAAGCATCCAGGAGGCTGAGACAGGAAGATCTGGCGCTTGAGGCCAGCCTTGGCTAATAGGAGAAAAAAAAGGAAAAGAAAAGAAAGGAAGCAAAGATTCTTCTGTGGACTTTGATAATGCAGGAAAACTGAAATTATGCAATAAGAAACGGAGAAAGGAAATCCTACTTACTATACATTTGTCAGCATATAAAGCTGTGGCCTATATAGGAAAACCTTAAGAAAAACTGGGACAAAGGTCAAGTCCTATCCGGAAGAGACAGTAGCAAACTTCTCGGAGAATCTGTCCTGAAAATAAGTCAAGAGTAGTCAGGATTGTTAGGCCTGACCACATGCAATCTGAAAAAGAGGTTTATTCAGGGCAACACCAGGATTGCTCGAATGGCTTTTCTCAACCATTCCCGGCAACCCAGCATTCCTGTTGGATGCACAGCCTGCTTTCCAACACACTCTGGTAGGACCAGCATGAGTTTATTTGCAGGTACAGCAACATTCACACGCATAAGAAGCTCCCAGGGAATAAGAAGAAGCACACATTCTGCTTTTCTAGGTCCAGGGGAGCCTGAGATTTCCCCTTGTCTTAAAAAAGTTATTTAGTTACTTGATGTGTAGGTCTGTGCTCCATGTGCATGCCTGCTGCCCGCAGAGGCCAGGAGAGGACATGAGATCCCTTGGAACTGGAGTTACAGATGGTTGTCAGCCACCGTGTGGGTGTCAGGAATTGAACCCAGACTGTGCGGAAGAGCAGCCAGTGCTCTTAACTGATGATTGACTTGAGATCACGGCCTCTAGGGAGTCAAGTACAACCAGCTCTCTCAGGCTGATGGATGGTCCAGAAGACTGTGGATTCTCAGGCAGAGCACTGGCCACTTAACCAGAGGCACACCTCAATCTGGAGGGGAGAAAGCAACAAAGGAGTACGTAGGTTGTACATGTAGCAGCAGCAGCAGAAGCAGCAGAAGCAGCAGCAGCAGCAGCAGCAGCAGCAGCAGCAGCAGCAGCAGCAGCAGCAGCAGAAGCAGCAGAAGCAGCCGCCGCCGCCAACACAGGCTTTAAAAGTAATTAGCCTGAGACTAGCAAGATGGCTCGTCACTCTGTTCTCAAACCAGTACCCAAAACATTCCTAGCACACATTATAATGTTGAGTAGGCTTTTCCAACCTATATATATAGACACACACACAACCATTTTTATTACTAGATTTAGTGAACTTTTTTTTATTATCATGTTATATCTCTCATAATATTTTCGTGTGAGAAACTTATAAATGCCTTGAATCCTTCTAACTTCATGAATTCTTCCCCTACCCTATGGGGAAGATACACGGCATTAATAAAGTAAAATTCCAAATAAGGTTTCGTAACCTGGTGTGATTCAGCTGGAACCACAGAAGAAATAATCCCGTGTCAAAGATTACTGTTCTAGTAAGCTTTTTGTTACTGCAGTAGACGACTGGACACAGCCGGCTTATACAGAGTAAAGGGTTTGAGGCTCTTAGGGTGGGGATTGCAGTCCATAATCAATTGGCCCACTGTTCTTGGACTCCTACTAAGGCAGTATATCATAGAGGGTAGGTAGTGGAGCCATGATATTCACCATCAAGAGAGACAGAAAAGAGCTGAATTCCCACAATCCTCCCCACATTGCTTTCCTCCCCCCCCCCCCTCCCTCCCTCCCTCCCTCCCTCCCTCCCTCCCTCCCTCCCTCCCTCCCTCCCTCCCTTCTTTCCTTCCTGGAACTCACTACGTATATATAGACCAGGTGGCCTCAAATTCACAGAGATTTGCCTGCTTTGGCTTCTGGAGTGCTGGGATTAAAGGCATGTGCCGCCATACCCTGCTCTAGGCTGCATCCCTTAAAGGCTCCACTTCCTTGTAGTATTGTTAAGTTGATGACCAAATTTCAACACCTGGGCCTTGGACACATTCCAGATTGAATTCTAGCTGTTGGCCTTTTGGGTTTGTTTCTGTGGCTCTCGGAGTTTGAGGTGAGAACTACTCTGAGTGAGTCTTGCTGAAGAATGAGCCTCCCATGCGAGGACATAGCACCCATTGTCTGTGCTGCCTCTGTACTTCAGCCTCCATCAGGCAGCCCCTTCTACTGAAAGACTCTGCTTTTGTATGGGTCAGTAAGGAAACTATTTCTACTGTGGTCACAGTCAAGGTGTTTGGAGCCTTATTTTTTTCTTTGCACTAATCATGTCTCAAGAACGTAAATTGAGGTTTCATTTGCATAAGTAGCCTTTATTAATTGATTGTACCTCCCCGCTGGGATGACTTTAAAATGTAATTTGTAGATCCAGAGATCTGCGAATAACCCATTCAACTGCCCCCTTCTACCTCCACCCTGCCTCACCCCCCTCCTCACCTATTCACTTCATCCTTTCAACTTGGGGTTGCTGGGAGAGGAACATCCTCTGCCAGGATTCTGGGGTCCCCGCAGCAGGTGCAGTCAGGGTTATTCCCCTTCAGTCATGTACAGTTTGCCATGGCTGGCTGAGCTTGTTTGGGGGGGATGACTCTGGGTGTGTGTGGGGGTACCGGATCGTTAGGATAAGGACTCTCTTAAGCAGTTCTAGATCAGATGTTCATAATGTGTAGGCTCCAGCTCTGTGACCTAGACTGCTAAGAGCAAGTTCTCTGAGCTGAGAGGTACAGATGTTTCCAGCAGCAGAGAAACATCTGGATCTGCCTCTCTGTCTCTCTCTGAGACAGAATTTTATGTAGTCCAGGTTGGCCTTAACCTTCTGATCCTCACCCTGCCTTCACCTTCTGTGTCCTGGGATTACAACTTTGAACCATGATCACCAGTTTTACACAGAGCTGGGGAAGACACCAGGGCTATGTGCAGGCTACCTGTGCTGGCCTCTGCTTAACCAAAGGAATACCCTCATGCTTTAAAAGCAACAGCCTGAGGTCAAAGCTCAACAGGAAGTGGGTTGGTGGGGGAGGATATTAGGGGTGTGGGGGTATGAGGGGTAAGGGGTGAGGGGTGGGGGGAGTGAGCAATAGGATAGGGATGATACGGAAGTGAAGAGAACACAGCAAGAAAGCCCATGTTCAGATACCGGCAAGCTGGAAGTGACCTGTGAGACACCAGGCAGGGGCCAGAAGCCAGAAAGACCCTGTCCTCAACCTGCAGAGCTGGCAGCTCAGGGCTCACTCTGTACTAATGTACAAAACCAACGAGAGGAGAGAGTAGATTTCATAGTCTCTCTTCATCTTCCTCCAGCATTCAGAAAGGAGGCCGGGTAGTCCTGATGTTGGTTCCTATGGAGGCTCTCACTAATCTGAGGAAGATGGCTTTGTAGCTGGGGTGGGCTTTACGATCAATAAACACTTTCCAGAGGAGGTCGGGTAGTCATGTGCCTAGTAAGGACAAGGCTTTATGGCATCTTTCTCTTTCCTTTGAGAATGGGGCCCTCTGAGACTCTTGGAACTTACATCCCCTCAGCAGCTGTTTACTTAGTCTTCCTGAGAGGCTGGCTTTTGTCACCCATGTCGGAACACGCCCGGGTGTTATTGTCTACCAGAGAACCCCTTTAAATCACCAGGCACTGACCACAGTACCCTGAGTCTTTGTGGCCCAGAAGCGTCCCTTGGGTATCTTTTCAAAGCTCTGGTGATCAGATGAAGCATGGCACCATAGAAGCAGAATTTCTAAGGGTGGGTCCCAGGCTCAGAAGTGCTTAGAACTCCCCAGGGACCCTGTTGCTGCCATGGATGAAGGCTGGCATGGGGTTAGGGGCGCATCCTGACCACTTACACTTGACTTTGTGCTGCTGACCAGTTATTTCCCATTCTCCACCTCAGTTCCTTCATATGTAAAATGGGAATAAATGCCATATAATATAGGGGCTAAGTAAATTAAAAAGTGGCAGTTACAAGCCAGCACCCTCTAGGTGTTTGCTGTTTATGGTGCTCAGGAACACATGTTAAGAGGGACATCGACAAGGGGAATGGGTAGGATAGTCATGGACCACCAGCGAGGGTCTTAAGTGATGAGGTGTGAAGGCTAGAGAGGCTCCTACAAGGCTTTTAGATATGGTGCCCCCAGATTCCTCTCAGACAGGAGGAAACATGGCTGTCTCTGCAGGGCTATGAAGGAAAGAACAAAGGCTCGGAGTGGAAGGTTTACAGGAGAACCATCCATCCACTGTTGGATTGACTGTGCCACACGAGGCTATCCAGATACTGAAGGGGCTTGAGCATCCATAGATTTGGGGTTCTCTCACTGCCCGGAGTTAGCCTGTCATGGATGTGGAGAAACAGTTACAATTCACCAGAAATCAAGCTGGCTTCCCTTTTCATAAGGGAATGTCTTATGACCTTTCTGTCTTGTGACCATTCAGTCACTTCCTCTGTGTGTGCCTAGCAGATGGCCCTCTCCTTGTCTTGTGCCACCCTTCCCACCCATGAGTCTTGTTCTGCTTTCAGACCAGTAGGTCCTTTTTGTCCCTCACTTCCTTGGCCTCATCATCTCTAGTGACCTCCCCATCTTTCGCATCTCTGTCGTTTGGTGCCTAGCCATACCCTTGGGCCTTATTGCTCATAGGAGACTCTGTCACTTCCATTCCTTAAGAGTTCTCTGAAGCCATAGCTCCTGGCCCCTCCACTGGTCCTACTCAATCCTAGTCAGTTTCCCAAAGGCTCCTCCCTAATGTTTGGCATCTTGTATTCATGCTGGTTGTATCTTTCCCCCTCTTCTTGGAATTTGGATTCCTTGGTGAGGTGATTTGGCAAAGTTCTCAAAAGTACCTCATTCCTCACTCTTTGACCTTCTACTGAGTTTTCTTGGACAATCCCTTCATCTCTTTTTGATCTTGAACTGCTGAAACTTGTTGGGTCCCCCGGCAGTAATTGGAACCCCTGTGTGTTCCTGCCTCAACTCTCCCAGTGCCCGCAGGCATCTTCCCTCCACTCCATTTTTAGCTCCCTATCAGATTCCAGCAACAGCTGCTCCGACTCCTCTCCACTCTGCCCCAGCCCTAGCTGACCCTGCTCTCCTCATCTCTGAAACACAGGGGAAAGCCGGCCCAATATACCACTGAGGTTTCTTTCTTGCTTTTCTTTTAAAACACAGACAACTTCTTGGTCTTCTTTTCTCATCCTGTTTGGGGAGGAAATGTCCTTGCTTTTTTCTAGATTTCTGCCTCTGCTCCTAACTCATCACCTCATCTTCAACCAGGATCTTACTCAGTTAGCATCTCTTGTGATTCCCAGCTTCCCTTTGCTCTGACCCCGTAACCTTGTAGTTCCTCTAATTCCCATTTTTTTTTGGAGTCAACTGTGCAGGGCTTAGAATCCTGACTCTGCTCCAGTTGAATAACAGAAACCTTGACCCTCCCTTGGCCCATAACTAAACTTCCCAAGGTTTGATTTCCTCCTGTGAACAATGGAAACTGAGGTACCTAATTTACTGGGTTATTGTGAGTATAAAATAACCCATGAAATCTATGAGGACATAGATTTCAAATGCTAAACATCTAGTTGATGTCCACTACTTCATTTAGCTATGGCTGATTCCTACGTGTGTGTTATGCCTCTGCTTTCTTCTGTCCCTTTTGATAAATGTCCACCTACCTCCAAGGCTACGTTACGCTTCTCCCCACGGATCAGCTGGACCCAAGCTTAGTTCCTTTTCTCTCTGAACTGTGTTGTTAGAGCCGTGGCTGCTCTGGTCCAATTTTTTATCGAGATCATCTGTACACAGCTTAAGTGGCTGCTCCCAAAGCAGAGAGGGTGTGAGGCAGGAGTACTGAAGCCACATTTGAGTTCCTCTAGAGTACTTGCCTGAGAGTCTTAAAAAATAATAGCTCTTTTGGTTTATATCATGTCTTATGGCTAGGTGAATTTAGATAACTTTAAATAAATTAAAAACAAACAACAGAACTCTAAGCTGATCTTTCTCCCCTCTGTGACCATACTCCTTAAGCCTTGTAAAATTCACAACAAAACAGAGCTTTCCAATGGAAAGGACTCCTGCAAGAGCAGGTGCTGGCGCCAGAGTTAAGGCTACAGGTGGAACAGTGTCTTCCTTCGGGTTGCTAAGGTCATATTTTGGCAAGTATTCAAGATAATCCTCACCTGGTGGGACCGATCTCAGTTTGTGTGGGTGGAGTGAAATGGCAGAGAGCTGATATCTGAGACTCCATCCTGAACCAGCTAAGGCAGGCGAGAGCATACTTTGAGTGTGATGCAATTCCAGCATGCTGCGGACGGGCTCAAGGATGCCGGTCAGGGCTGGGTTGGAACAAAGTTCTTTCAAGGGCCTGACTCTGTGAGCAGGTGTGAGAGTTAATCTATTTGATCACGAGATAAATATTTAGCGTGGCAATGTGGACTTGGTTGGTGCGGGGCACTCGGAATACAGAGATGAGTCCAGTTTAATCTCACTAGAGCTGGAGTGGTCTGGGTAGGCTCCTCTGGGAAAGGGAAGGCAGATGCATGGAAGCGGGCTGCAGGCTGGGCGGCTGCCTGGGCTTAGAGGCTGTCAGAGAGAATTGTGTGGGGGACAGTCTTCGGCAGCAGCTGCGCTTGCCATCCTGGCAGGCGCCTTGACATGGTTCCCCTTGGCATCAATCTCTGGGCTTGTCACATTATCTGTAGGCAGCCTGAGGTGCCTTCCACGCCACACACCAGTTCACTTGCATCCATCTTTCAATCTAGAGGATTTGCAAAGGTTCATACCATTAAAAGCAAGATCTCCATAGCATGCCACATGGAAAAACATGGTTTGCATCTGGTCATATATGTATCAGTATGTAAACTCTTCTGGGAAGGGACACATTTTATGCGTCATGTTCTGTATAGAGCTTTAATCCTCAGGGCTGATGCTTTAGAAACCCAGGACTATTTATTAACTTCAAACCAATATTTAGGAATCATATATAGTCATCTACATTCCCGCAAGTAGGCCTGGATTTTTGTCTCCTACAGTTGCCCCTTGGTATCTATGGGAATTGGTTTCAGGGCTCTGGTAGATGCTAAAATAAATGGCCCCTCACATTCTTTACATAAAATGGTATAGGATCATCAGAGAACCTGCATAAATCTTTTCACACTAAATCATCTGTAGATGGTGGCTACCAGATATAGTACCAGTGCCGTGTGAATAGCTGTCATGCTACATTGTTTGGGACCTGACAAGATATAAACCATTTGTACATGTTCAGCATGGGTGCATTTATTTCCCCCAAATGGTTTTGACCCGTGCTTGGTTGCAGCCACAGATATGGGACTCATGGTTTGAAGGGACAACTGAATACTCTTAAAACCAAAAGCAGATGAAGAGGACCACATTTTTTAGTGCCTCAACCTCTTCCTGGCTAAGGAGCTACCAGGCAGAAATGTGCTTATCTTCCTCATGCCCCAGAGGTTGGCTTCTGCAGAGGTGCTGGTTAACACAGAGCACATATGGAAGCTACGTGCTCAGACTATGTAGTCTCTGTCCTTGAAGATCAGGCAGACATGCCTCACTGATTACTAGATGGTGTATCCAGAGGCCAGACTACTAACCTGCAAGGACAGGAAGTCTTGTGACAGCTACCTAGTAGGCAAAGGATGGATGGGCCATGAGGACTCTTTTCTCAGCAATATCTTGCTGACTTCAAAGAAGCTAAGGGAACCCCTTCTTTTATACTGCCAGTTGTCCAAATTATGGGCCACAGGCCAGAAGCCAGAGGGGACTAGATTCATCACGTGAGTATCAATGTAGACAAAGCAGAGCAGAGGATGGGAGAGGTCTTGCATCCTGATGCTTCCTCAGTGTAAGCCAGGACTGGGAAGGAGGAGATTGTGGCCTGGGAACTTAATCACATGTGACTGTCTAAGCTTTTAAAGGTAGGAAGCCATCTTGAGCCCCATCCTGAAGTCTTGTCTCTTTGTTTCCCCAGGAAGTTAACTCACAGCTAAGTAGACTCTCCACATTTGAAGACAATTTGGCTAAAAGACACTCAGCACTGCCCTTATGAAACCCGAGTAACAATGTGTGATGTTTGGGTGGGGCCGACAGCTCACAGGGGCCTATTCACATCTGACTGATGCCTCCTGCATCTGTCCGTGGGCAGGGCAGGAATTAGTTGCCTTGGCTTTAGGCTCTCAGAGGGAAATGACTGCCGAGTTTGCCCAGGGAGAAAGGGGAACCAGGTTTGATAGATTAGCTAAGCAAGCCTGTGCTATTGAAAGAACAAAAATGGAGGAAAAGAAAGGCAAATATACTTTCCTTCACAATGAGAGTCACGGGTCTCAAGAATAATGTCTGCATAGTGGGGGGGACCTTAGGTAGATATTTCATCATGCCTTTGTGGAGAGTCAAGTGTTTGGTTTCACAGGAAGCAAGAAGCAGCCGAACTTTGCTTGGGCACAGCTCACACAGGGGAGCAGTAGAAGAAAATTGCCAGGAGCCCGTAAAGAGATTTTGTTAGATGAACCACCCACCCCACCCAGCCCACAGAGAGCCAAGCCTTTTAAGAGAGCAGCTCACTCAAGATCCCTTCTTCCCCCTTGACAGGTGTGCTCTGGCTGAATCTCTGCCCATGCCTGTCAGCTTGGCGTCTTCTGTAGCTCGTTTCAGGAGACCCATGAGAAAAACAGAAAATACAAAACACAAAAACCCCAACAGGACTCTGGGGGGACACCTGATTCATTTCTGATCAGCCAAAGAAAACTTTGCTAAAAACCAGCAGGTATGCTGACATAAGTTGCCCCAAATCCGGGTGGGGGGCAGGGTAAGGGAGAGCTTGATCTGGCCAATAGGGGATGAGTGTATTCTGAAAGGAAACAGCAGATTAGGGAGGGAAAGTAAATCCTGCCACTTTTCTCTCTGACCCATTTTAGTGGGTGTTACTTATGCGTGCTCACGAAATGTTTCCATGTGGTTATATGAAATTTGAACTCGCCTCTGTTACGGCCAGAGAAATTTTGAATAGGTTTAGTTAGAATATTACATAATGCGCTCTATAAAACTATAGTATTAAATGGAATGTGTGATAGGTATACAGTTTCTCACAAAATTGGAGGAACGCATACCCTGTCAATGACAGCCAAGGTCATCCATGGACCACCTACTGAGAAAAATCCAAGATGGCGCCAGCTAGCCAGTGGACCTTACTGGCCCATTAGTGAACTCCCAGTCTTGTCTGGATACCCATGGACCTTTCCTGGCAGAGGCGAATAAATGCTCATTCTAGATTTACATTTACATAAGCAGGAAAAGAAGCTCAGAGCAGAGAGCATCATCGTAATTTGGACTGGCATCATGTGTTCATCATCAGATTAAGGGATATATCTTTATGACAGGTGTAATGAGATGCCGTACTGTAGGAAACCACGTGTTGCCACCCAAAAGTCACAGAGTGATTAAAATCAGAACCCACACATCAGCGCCTCCAAAGACATATGGAACGGAACGGAAAGGAAGAGGTCTGCTGTCTGCTAGAGGCAGAGCCTTCCTGGTTGCATTTCTATACTGGAACCATCCAATTCTTAGGCTCTGGAGCTGGACTTAATCACATAAATTTGGATGGAAGGAAGTGAACAGTCACAGGAGGAATTGCTTACATCACAGAACGAGTGAAGACTCACACCTAACAAAGAGGAATACTTTAATGAGATTCAATGAAAATACTAGTTTTTAGTATGACAAGATGCATAATCTCTTCATACCCTAGCCACAAATAGCAAATGGGCACATTCCTGAGTGGCTTATTACTGTTATTATTTCTTTAAGTGTTTAGAGTTTTACATAATGTATTTTGACCCTATTCATCTCTCCGCTCTGCAGAAACACCCAACTTTGTGTCTTTTTAATTTTAGATTCTTCAAGACCAATTTGTGCTGTCCAAACACCCTCGCATGTGTGGTCTTCCACTGGAGCCTGCTTAGTTTCTAGGGGCTATAGCTACATTTGTTGTACAGCTGGGGGTGGAGATCTGTGCCCAGTCCCCCTTCCTGTGCTGGGCTCTGGTCTGGCTTGGGCTTACACAGTGTTGTGCATTGTGATAACCATAGCAAGCAGTTCTTAAAAACAAAGATTTTTAAAAATCTGTTTAAAGATTCATTCGGTTTCTAAACTGAGGTGTTTTAGTGTTAACAGGTAAGAAGCTCCCTAAGGCAAACTTTGTTTGTGATCCTGTACAGGTTAGGTTTTTTTTGTTTTTGGTTTTGCTTTTTCAACTTAACATAAACTAGGGTCACCAGAGAAGAGGGAGGCTCAGTTGAGAGAATGATTCCACCAGATTGACCCATAGACAAGTCTGTGGGGGCATTCTTCCCTTTGAGTAAACACGGATGGGCAGGAACACAGCCTACTGTGGGAGGTGCCAGCCCTGGGCAGGTAGTCCTGGAAAGCAGAAGAAAGGTGGCTGACTGTGAGTCTGGACAGCAAGTCAGGAAGCAGCATTTTTCCATGGCTTCTGATTTGCTTCCTGTTTCCAGACACCTGCCTTGAGTTCCTGTCTCAACTTCCCTCCGTGATAGAATGAAACTGTAAGGTGGCAGGAGCCCAGACCTCCACGAGCTGCTTTTGTTCATGGTCTATATCGTGGCAATAGAGAACAAACCAGAACAGATCCTGAGGCTTAGCTGATGAGAGCTGAAGGACCGTCCTTAGTACTGCGATACAATCGACCATTCTTCAAACACAGCTAGAGTTGTTTGCTTTCTTATTTTGTTTATAGAGACGAGTTCTCCTGTAGCTCAGGATGGCCGCAGACAGCATGTAGTAGATGATAACTTGAAGTCCTAACCCTCCTGCCCCCACCTTCCAAGTGCTGAAATTATAGGTGTGAGCCCGCATACCCAGACAAACTGTATGCTTCAATGCTAACATATGTTTTAAACAAAGTTGTAGGAAAATGTTTATTAAGTACAACCATTTAACCATAAATGTTGGCTAGTGGTGATGATTATATACACCACCTTTAAAAAAATAAGGCAAAATTATTATTTTTTTGTTAATGAAATGTCTTGTTGACTTCCTATACTATTTCTAGGCTCTTTATTTGACAACAGCAATATTACAGTAGATACGGTGTGCATTTTACACGAGGATCAGGCCAAGGGGATGAGGCCTATATGGTTCCTTGTTCCTTCCTAACTTGCCTCCCAGTGTTCCTCCTTCCTTACCTTTGGTTTTAAATTTATTGTTGTTGTTATTTATTATTGTTATTGCTATTATTCTCGTTATTATCATCATTATTTGCATGTACACATGTGCAGACATGTACATACCATGATGTGCATCTTGGGGGCAGAGGTCAACTCTGGGGAATTATTCTTTATTCCCAGCATGGGTTTTGGGGATAAAAAGGCTGCTAAGGCAAGGCCAGTGCTTTTACCTGCCATCTTGGTCACTATTCTACTGCTGTGAAGAGGCCCCATGACCAACGCAAGTCTTAAAAAAGAAAACATTTAATCAGGTCATCACAGCAGGGAGCATGGTGGGAGCATGTCAGCTTGCAAGGCCCTGGGAGGTTCCTATGAGCTGCATCCTGATCCACAGGCAGAGAGAGAGAGAGAGAGAGAGAGAGAGAGAGAGAGAGAGAGAGAGAGAGAGAGAGAGCCCGGTATGAGATTTTGAAAACTCAAAGCTGATCCCAGTGACACACTTCTCCAATAAGGTCACATCTTCTACCTGTCAAATAATGCCACTCCCTGATGACTAACCATTCAAATATATGAACCGATGGGAGCCATTCTCATTCAAACCACCAGACATCCAAACCATCTCCCTGACTCCCTTTTGGTTTTTTGAGAAAAGATCTCCTGTATTCCAGACTGATCTCAAACTCACTCTGCAGAGGAGGATGACCTTGAACTCCTGAGCCTTCCTGGGTGCATTTCCATAATGGAACCCCGAGTTCTTCAGCCCTGAGATTGGATTTCATCATGTGAATGTCATCTGGGGGCTTGACTCATGCTGGCCAAGCTAACTGACGAGACCATTCAGTGTTATACCAAGTACCTCTCCTTCCCTCTGTTGTTATGATTGGAGACATGTCATGTGTGCAATGAGGTCGGCTCACTCAGTCTGGGCTCCTCAATGACTGTGAGGAACCGACCAGTGCTGGGCAGAAAGGGAGAGGCAAACACACTTGCTATTTAATCTATAAAGGCAGTGGGTGCTATTCGTTACATTTACAACCAAGCTTATCTTGATACAATCGATTTGCTTCTCACTCTTGGTATGATCAGCAACGTCTAGTCCCAAGCATGTGAAAGAGAAGTAGACTTGAATCTTGGTAGGATTTCCAGCTAACCTGTGTGAAAATCTCAATGATTTCTAATCCATCTAATCAGAATTTGCCTGCTATGTGTTTCTGCTCCACCTGGTCCAGGCTGTTCTCACTCTGAATTGTCACAATGTCCTTTCCCTCCTGATCCATCTTTGCCATCCCAACTGCCTTCCTGAATCCACCCCCTGGGGTACCTTTCATAAAAGTCATGTTTTAGTTAACGATACACTTGAATTTTCTTTCCTTGTCAATGAATAAGATATCTTTCTTTTTTTAAGTAAAAGTTTAAAAATATTTATTTCTGTGTGTGCATACATGTGCATCTGTTTGCCTGTATGTGCGCCACATGTGAGTAGTGCCCACAGAGGCCAGAAGAGGGCTTTGGATCTCCTACAGCTAAACTTTCAGGTGATTGTGAGCCACCTAATATGGGTGCTGGGAATGCAACCAGTATCCTCTGCAAAGACAGCAAGTGTTCTTAACTGCTGAGCCATTTCTCTGGGCTCTGAATTAGTTGTTTTTTGTACCAAAGGATATAGGTGTATATACCAGGACTAGCTTGAGAGTAACTGTCAACCATCTGGCAAAGGTCCTCTGGTGGGTAGGTCATGGTGTTTTGCACTGAAGAGGAGGGCAGGTGGCAACATGAGACACAGAGAATTAGAACATAAGGTACTACCCCTGCAGGGAATATTTCCACTCAGCAGTTCAGCCCTGACAGACTGTAAAGTATATCCTGACTTTTAACCCAGTCTCTGGGCCTACAGTACGTCTGAAGCTTGCTTAATCAGAAAGTCATCTGGCTAATAGATTTCTTTGTTGACTGGTTTAGCAGTAAGATTACAGGCACATTCCTAAGAAGCCTTGGGATATTAAAAGCTAAATGAAGAAATAATTGTTGGGCTCATTTAAAGAGTAGGAACACACACACCATTGCAATAGCTGTATCTGAACTGACCTTAGAGGCTCATGATTAAAGTCTTGGTTCCCAGTGTGGCACTGTTGGAAGGGCTGGCTTTGCAAGTACAAGAAGTGAGTTTGATCTCCAGCATCACAAAAGAGAAAAAAGAAGGGAGACAGAGAGAATGATGTTTGAGGATCTAGATATGCTTATATCCCAGTTTAAACATTACAAAGTGTACGTATGTATCAAACATCAATGGCACCTTATAAGTGTGCACAGTTTTATGTTTTAACAAATCAGTTAAAGGTGAAAATTTAACATTAAAAAAAATGAAGCGAACCAAAAGAACACACTTTTGGTCTTTCTAATGTGAAGTGCCCGTCTCCACTGCAAACAGTGGCCCTTGAAAGAGCAAACTTCAAGGAAGGACAGGGCATGGCAGAGCCTGTCAAAACCGTGAACCTTGTCTAAAAGGGAAAACGTACCTGCCATTTGTTAGAACTGAGTACTCAACACTGGAAGTGTTCCCAAGGACTCAGGGGCTCTGTGACACCAAGCTGACGGTGAGGAGTGAGGGCTGGAAATGAGTATTGGGTAAGGAAGAAGACAGAGAAGAGAAGGGAGACGGAAAGAGGGAGGAAGGGAGGGAGAGAAAGAGACAGGGAGAGACAAAGGGGAAATGGGACTCGAGTGGAGGGAAAGAGAAAGAGAAAAGGAACAAAAGGAATGAAATAATGGTCCATAGTCCCAAACAGCAGCACTGTAGAGACAATTCTAGACTAGTGGTTGTAACTTCCTATATTCCACACAGTAGTGTAGTTCAGAACCATTGATGGTTTCTTACAGACAAAGTCATCCTAAAGTGTGGAAGACGTTCCCTTTCCACCAAAGCAAAAGGGAAAGAGACTGGCTTGGGGCAGAAGGGAGCTTATTTCAGAGGGTGGATAACCCTTGTTCAGGGGAGTTTTAAGACCGCTCTACTCTTCTGAAGGCTGTTGGGATTGCCGGTTGCCATGGGAACCATTAATCTTGTTGCTGAAGGTCTAAGTGGTCTGTGATGAAGAGTCCTCCTTGGGGTAAATTCTGTGCATGCTTCCTCCTACTTGGGGCCCCGCCCTCACAGCTGGAATGCCTCCTGCTGCTGGGGGCCACAGGTGCTACACACTTCTGGCTATCCCACCAATGAATCCGTGCAGTCAGGATTGTTGCTGGGGAACTCTAGCAGGCAAGGAATTCCAGTGGGTTTGAGACAAGTTGGGGTAAGTGTTGGCACGGCGCGGCTCACCTGTTGTGTGATTAAGTCATGAGTTGCCGCTTGTTGTCTTTGGGACGACGCCAGGCAGCATTTGTTCAAGGGAAGAACAAGGCTCTGTGTGCTGTGTGACTGTATCAATAGTCACGGGCAAACAGATTCCAGCAGAAGAAAAGAATGGAAAAGTGGGTGGCGGGGACAATGTGGCAGCTGTGTTGAAAGGTATTCTCAGTCGAGAATGAATGGGTTGGTGGAAAGAAACAAAAACCTCCTTAGCCTGAGCTGAAGGGGGATTTGTTGACGGTGTCCTGTCGGGGGACTCGCAGGAAACACCGAAGGAAGGTGAGGCTGACGTCATGGGAACCGGAGGCCTCTCCAGGAGCTCCGTACTCTCTGACCCGGCTCTCTCACCTCATGGCTTTGCCAAACTCATTCCTCTCTCTTGGTAGTCTGCTTCTTTGCCTCTCACCTATCATCACCAGGGCCTGTGTGCGGATTAGGGCCATGGTGCCCAGGAACCCTCCACCTCAACACAGTCTTGGGATACTCCCCAGTAGGATACCCAGTGTTCTCCAGTGATGGACCTGCTGTTCCTGGGAAGGCCTTTAATATTCTCAGCAAGGCCTCTAATTCTGGGTTCTTTCAGAAGTTCTTTTAAAAGTGTGTGTGTGTGTGTGTGTGTGTGTGTGTGTGTGAGAGAGAGAGAGAGAGAGAGAGAGAGAGAGAGAGAGAGAGAGAGAGAGAGAGGTATAGTATGCCACTGGACAAATGTAGAGGTCAGAGGACAACTTGCAGGAATTTGTTCTCTTGTTCCACCAGGTGGGTGCCGGAACTCAAACTTGGGTCTTCAGACCCGGCAGCACGCCCCTCTTCCTGATCACCCATCTTGCTGGCCATCTTCTAGGAAATCTTAAAATGGGTGCCCATAGAGAGTTCTAATTACCTGGAACCAGCACATGTGGCCAGGGGGTGAGCTTCCCATCTCTGGTTCATCTCCAGGGGTAGGTTCTCGGAGAACGAGAAGGGTAGGAGACAACATGGTAGACGAGGGAATGACAGACATTTGTAGTATGAAAGTTTTGTATGAGCATTGATGGCTGCGTTGGATGCTGGTGTAAATGAGGGCACTGACGGGATCTATCTGTACAGACTCCGAATCCAGGGACACAGGGTTCGGCAAAGGTCAGATAATGGCACTGGCTTGGAGTGGTAGTGGTATAGCCAGGAGTGGGTGAAAGGGCCAACTGACATGTAAAATGGCTGAGTAACTAAAGGGACAGAAGCTTGGGGGCTTTTAGAGGGCAGATGCCCCTGTGGGGAGATGGTCCTTGGAAAGGTAGTGATGTGATAGAATGGGTCTGGGCTACACTTGGGTGAGGTCTTCCTGCAGCCAAGCAGGGAGTGATGTAAGACACTTTGGTAGGTGTCATTTTCGTGGACGGCATCGGAGAGGGCCAGGTAATGAATGACTCACAAGAAGTACTTCTGTTCAAAGAGAAGACCATAACTGCCATTGGATGATGGGAGGGAAAAAAAACCACTGAAGGCAGATTGTGGAGGCTGAAGGGGGTGGGTAAGGGGTCTGCATCATGGAAAATGGACTCACAGTGAAGAGAACAAGGAGGGGTGGGGGTACACCTGAAACGAGGTGATGGGGAAGATGGAGCTGGAGGGGGTAGCACCAGAGGGATGATGGGCACAGGCAGTAGGGATGAGAGGGGCCCTCCTGTGCCCTGTAAAAGATACAGATGACTAATGACCCCAAAGCATGGGTGGAGACAAAACAGAAGCATGTCAGACCACATGCACACAAGCACACATGTTCACATCGCACACAAGCACACATGTTCACATCGCACACAAGCACACATGTTCACATCGCATACAGATACATACATGTGTGCACATATCCAGGTTAGTGTGTCTGAGGCAGGCTCAGGGATTCTGGAACAAGAAGAGTATTAGGTCTATGTCAAAGGATGCCTTTGCCAAGGGGCTCAGAGCTTGCACGTCCTGCACAAGAAGGCTTGGGATTCTTTGGGGAGCTTGGATGTGGCTGGGCTCAGGGGCCTATTTTGGTCAGGACCTGCTCCTCGGCTATCTTGGAAGACAACCAATTCCTGATTTGCTTTTTTGTTTATGCCAAAACACTAAAGAATAAATTCTTCCCTGCTCTGACTAATTCCAAGGCTTAGCTAGACTTTTGAGAGCTGATGTTGTTAGGGGTTGGCTTCAGTCGAGGAGGGTGTGTGGGAGCTTCAGGCGAAATCTTTTCTCAGTGTAGCTGAAGGTTAGGAACTGATCTGTGCAGGGTTTTGAAGCGGGTGTGCCTTATATTTCTATTGCTGTGATAAAACCCTGCCCAAAAGCAACTTGGGAAGAAAGGGGTTTACTTGGCTTATGTATCCTGAGTTACATACAGTCTATTGAAGGAAGCCAAGGCAGAACTCAAGGCAGGAACTCAAGCAGCTACCATGGAAGAATGCTGGGTTGTTCAGCCTGCTTTCTAAGACACCCCAGGACCATTTGCTGCCCACATCGATTATTAACCAAGATGATACTCTACAGACTCACCTAAGGGCCAATCTTATGGAGGCCTTTTCTCAGTTGTGGTTCCTTCTCCAATGACTCTAGCTTGTGTCAAGTTGACATAAAACCCAACCAAGACAGGATAGCAGCACCAAGCTGGTTCCTGGGTAAAGGCTAATGAAAAGAATGGTGATGGTGAATGGTGTGCGTGTGTGCGTGCGTGTGTGTGTGTGTGTATGTGTGCGCGTGCGCGCATATGTGTGTACATGTGTGCATGTGTGTGCATGCATGTGTGTGTGTTTGTGTGTGCATGCATGAGTGTGTAAGTGTGTGTTTGTGTGTGCATGCATGAGTGTGTACATGCGTGCATGCGTGTGCATGTGTGTGTAAGTGCATGTGTGTACATATGCGCATGCGTGTGCATGTGCATGTGTGCATGTGTGTGCATGCATGTGTGTGTAAAGTGTGTGTATGTGCATGTGTGTGTGTTGGGGTGAGCGCGGACTGACCCACTGCTGTGCCTGAGATATAGCTGAGCCCTAATCTCAGAGCTCACTGCGTGGGCTACCATGTGAGCAGTGCTATTAAAAATCAGGCACACTGTTTTGATACTGTAGCAACATCAGATCTCTGAAACACAACTGAGATGTGAACTTCATGGAAAGAAGAGTCATTTCTCCTGAATCTACCGGTGCTTAGATGACTGCATCTAATACACTGTGGCATAGGGGTTGGAGGAAGCCCTGAGCAAGTGAAGTCCTGGGTGAATGTGTGCTTTTTGACAAGGGCATGGCCATACCAGTACCAAAATCTCGGACCTATGGGAAACTAGCAAAGCCACCCGCCCCGTTCCACCTGTGAGGCTCAGAGGGATGGCAAAGCTCTCCTCTGGTCCAAGTGTGAATGTTGACCATTTGTATAAAAATATCCACCATGGCTTCCCCACACTCCCATGCGCTTATGTGGCCCGCAGACTGCCCTCCTACAGACAGTGCTTCTACTGAGATTAGCTATCCCTGTCTCCCTGTTCAGAGATATATAGTAACACTGCCTCCTTGTTTGTATGCAATAACTCTACCTCCTGCTCGACTGTATATAATAAATACAGTGTGCCTCTGGGGTGTTGCAGCCCCTCCATCAGAGAGCCAGGCCCAACCGATCCCAGCTTTTCTATGTGTCCCTGTGCCTGGATTTTTTACACTCTCTCACCTCCCCATCATGCCAGGTCCCTGGAGCAAGCAAGGATGCAGCACCATGGTGACCAGCAAATGCCTGTAATGCTAAGGAATCGATGATCAACTATTTTTTTTTTTTGGCTTGGTCAATAAGTTTATTATCTTTATGAAAAACTCTTCCTAGAAAACTGCTTTAACTGTCAGCAGCCCGCTCCTGAGCTCTGAGGAAGCTTGCCTTCCTTTGAGCAACCCGATCTTTCTTCTGGGTAAGAGACATTTTGGGACAGTTCCACCTCTTCTTCTTCACTTCTCTCTTGGGCTTCTTTTTGTAGACTGGATTCTCTCGTATAGCAGCATGGGCTTTCTTATACATCTCCTCCATCATGTCTGGAGTAACATTGTTCTTTATGTACTAAGAGAACTGTTTCTTGTAAGCATCTTCATCTTCCTCCATTAGTCTGCAACATTCTGACCCATGATGTGCTTACGATGTACCTCTGTGTTGAACTCCTTGCTCTCAGAATCATAACCAGGGAATCAATCGTTTGGTACTATGAGGAATAGACAAGCCTCCATCCACAGCTCCCTTCAAGGCCCTGAAAACTTCATTGCCAGTTGTAGTTCGAGCAAGACCAGCATCCAAATAGCAAGTGAAGGCCCCAGGCTGACCATCGACGCCTTCCACATTGTATTCACCTCCAGTCACCTCCACTTGGCCTTCATAGATCTTGTCCATACCAAACCTACTGAGAAGCCTGCGGGCCAGCAGCAGGCCAGTACAATAGGCGGCAGCATAGTTTGTCAGGCCAACTTTCACACCGTATTTCGGCAGTTACGTGTGCATACGCGGCACAGACTATCATATCATATCCCCCTCTATACGGGCATAGGCAATCTGGCAGATGACGTCTCTGTTAGTTACACAAACTGTCATCCTGTATTTGGGTGTGTTGTACTTATTTTTGTCTTGGATCACTAATCGCTTCCGAGCATAGTAGTCAGTTTTACCTTCTCGCCGCCTTCTGAATCTCACTTGGTGCCTCTTGAAGTCGGCCTTGTTCTTGACAACTTTCCCAAACCCCATGCTGCCGATGATCAACTATTAATATATTATTAGGATGACTGTTTGTCACAGAAAAAAAATGAGCTTGGTTCAGTGGTGCAGGTTTGTAATCCTAGCTGAGGCAGGAGGATTGTGGGTTTCAGGACAGGCTGGGGAGACTCTGCCTCAATATGACTTACTGAGTCACTCACTCACTTACTTTAGGGAAAAGAACAAAGCAAAAAACCTAAAACACGAAAGTCTGAACAAAGGACATGAACAGAAGGATCACAAAAAAACTTATCAATGGCTTAAAAATACTTCAACAGACTCACAAAGAAATGCAAGATCCTTGGACTGCAATTCCCTGTGCCATCAGAGGCTCAGGGAAGATGAAGGGAGGCTAGCACTAACTCCAGGAGAGCTGCTGTGAGCCCAAGATTCCAGTGGGAGCAAGAACGCTCCTTGCCAATATATGTCAAATGTTATAAAAATGTACACATTAGCTGTTCCTTTAAGATTCCGTTTCTAATTCTGTGACTAAATGATAGACTAACTCTGTGGCGTCATCTTGAGAACTCTGTGACAGAGAGGCATCTGTGAGGAGCTGGGAGCTCAGTTTTGAGGGGTGTTGGTTGTAGAAATAGGAAGGTACTATAATGGAAATTTTTTTGTGTGTGCATGTGTGGTGTGTGCATTCGTGCTCACAGCTTGTGCGTGGTAAATACCGGTATGTGTGCAGGCATCCAGTCAAGGGCATGTGGTGACCAGGAGGTGACATCAGGTGCCCTTTTTTACCACTCCTCACATTATTCCCTGTAAACAGGGTCTCTCATTGACCTGAGCGTGGCTGTGGTTTTCAACCAAGCAGGAGCCCACCAAGGCCCAGTGATCCTCCTATCTCTTCCTTCCTCTTAGTTCCAGTGTTATAGGTCACACAAGGTTACACCTCTCTTGTTTGTTTGTTTTGCTGAGACAATGTCTCTCTACATAACCTCAGCTGTCCTGGAACTCACTATGTAGCCGGGGCTGGTCTTGAACTCACAGAGATCTGCTTGCCCTTGCCTCACAAGTGCTGGGATCACCTGACTTTTTAAAAGTGTGTGTGCTAGATATCAAGGTCCTCATGTTTGCATAAGAAGTGCTCTCGAATTAATGACCTCTTCTATAATTATTATTGTTATACACACCTAAGCGCATGCTCTCATATATATGACCTACTGAGTCTAGTTAGTGTCCCATATGTACATGTGTTTAGGACTTCCCACTCAGAATGGAAACCTACTGGGGCTTGCCCATGAAGAAAATGAAGTCTTCCTCTCTCTGCAGACATTCACGGCTAGTAGCTTTTCTTCTAGGGATAGGGCCTTGTGAAATATTCCCGTCCATGTTGGTGTGTCAAGTGGTATGGCCTTGTACAGGCAGTCTTGTTGAGAGTTTGTGGGAGCAGCACCCCTGCCATGTCCGGAAGACACTGCCTCACAGAAGTCTTGGTCCTCTGGCTCTTACAATCTTTTTGTCCTTCTTTCATAATGTTCCCTGAGCCTCAGGACCAGGGGCTGGGGCTTTGTTGTAGATGGCTCTATTGCTCAGACTCCCTCATCTCCTTAAGATCAAAGTTTCTACTACTCCTGTTTTCTCCTCAATAATTGATCAGTGAAGTGATAAATCCAGACCATGTTCCTGACCATACAGTAGGTCTTGTGGGTATTTCTATTCATTAATATCTTGACATTGAATAAACTTACCAAAAAGCCAGAAGACTAGTTGCCAGATTAAGTACATACATACTCAGAGCCAAGTCATTCCTACCGTATTTTGCAATATTTAACCAACTTAATCCTGTATGACTCAAATTTATTGTGTTTGTAAGTTTGGGTAGCAGGTGTATGCATGGGGTATGCTGTGTACCGGTGTGGAGACCAGAGGAGGGCTTGGGGTCCTTCTGTGTACTCCTTGCCTTCTTCCTTTGAGGCAGAGTCTCTCACTGAATCTGGAGCTAGCAGCTTTTAGCTAGGCTGGCAGCTTTCAAGGTGCAATAATCCTGTCTTCCCAAACTCCAGCCGTGAGACCTGCACTGTAAGTGCTCCTAACTGCTAAGCCACCTTTCCAGCCCAATAGATTGTTTTGATTTTAAAACACTCTAGTGAACATTGAGTTCACTCTAACAATTCAATCATATTAATAATTTATAGTCATTATAATGTATTACTGAGCTTCGGTTACATTCTGATCTGACCAAGGTCTTCACCAGGGCTTGGTTTCTGGGTGAAAGCCCTGCAACTGAACTCTGCCTTATCCTTCTTCATTCAGCACCTACTCTCTGCATGGTGGAGCAGTTTCTCGGAACAGTAAGACCTACCACTGTTCGCGCAACAGTGATCCGGAATTCATTCTTCTTTAACCTCAGAACTAAATGCAAAGAATAAATCTTTATCATCCTGATAACCAAGGTCTGTGCGTATTCGTTAAGACTTGTAGAATTTCTTGGCTCTGTTCATTTTCCTTTGATGGCCAAGTAGGAATGCGTTGGGTGCCCCCTGTGCACAAACCTCCGGGTTACAAATGTCACACACCTGCCAGCCATGAATGGCCTTTTCTTTCTTTGCGAGCAGTTGGGGTGTCCCTGTGCTTCTGGTTCATGTTCTCTTTCCAGCACACTGGGAGTGATTTCTCTTCACAGCCATCTGGGCCCCTCCCCACCTGCTCCACCAGTTAGTTCCCTGTAAACAGAGGGTTGTGATCTGGACGGAGGTCCAGTCTGGAAGGTCCAGAATGTCCCAGCAGTGGTTTACAAGAAAATGGCCCCCCCAGGAGAGTGGCGCCATTAGGAGGTGTGGCTTTGTTTGAATAGGTGTGTTCTTGTTGGAGGAACTGTATCACTGTGGTGGCAGACTTTGAGGTTTCATTTATGCCCAAGCCACGCCCAGTGAGACAGACTGCTACCTGTTGCCTATGCATCAAGATGTAAGAGCTCTCAGCTCCTTCTCCAGCACCATGTCTGCCTGCATGATGCTGCCTTGCTTCCTGCCATGATGATCATGAACTAAACCTCTAAAACTGTAAGCCAACACTATTAAATGTTTTCCTTTATAATGAGTTGCCTAAGAGAGTCCCTCCTCCCAGACTCTTCCTTCCGAAATTCCTTCCTCATTTGTTGTAGACCAATCCTTTTGTAAACTATGAAGATGTGTCACTCTGATTGGCTTAATAAAGAGCTTAATGGCCAATAGCTAGGCAGGATTTCCAGGCACAGAGGATGCTCAGAAGGAAAAGGGCGGAGTTGCAAGGAGACATGGGGACTCATGATGTGGAGGAGATGAGGTAATAAGACATGAGCCATGTGGCAGCACATAAATTAAGAGAAACAGGTTAATTTAAGGTATAAGAGCTAGAGACAAGCCTAAGCCATAGGCCAAGTTTTTGTAATAAGTCTTCATGTGGTTGTTGGGAGCTGACTGGTGGGGCAGAGAAAGACTTGCTATGCCCACTGTTTCCTAGTCAGTCTTTGAGGTCCAATTAAAACCACCTACTGTAGTGATTTCCCAACCTTACAAAGCAATTCTTTTCTGCCTTCTACCCATTTGTCGCAATCAGATCAAGCCATTTAGAATGTATGATTGTTCCCTGTCTGTCCCCTAGTATGTGTTCAGTGAATGTTGAAAGTCGCAATGGGAAGAAATGTCCACTTTGAGCAACAATACCAAATGTACCAGCCTATGTATCTCAAGTTAGGAAAGTAGGCCAGGGACACTGGCCATGCTGCCCATCTCAGGGGTGAAGAACCTGAGGACAGAGGGCCTCGTGGGCCAGGTTATAGCTTCCGCAGTTTGTTCCTTGTTCCATTTTCCTGGCTCCTTTTGATGGGACCATCAGAAGTCGTGCTGATGGGTCCAGAAGTCATTGTAGCATTCCCTACTGCACCATCTCAGAGAGGTCTTAGGAAAACCACACACTCTTGCCAGCTGAGTGCTTCTGCTGTCTTGAATGTCTTGACCGAACAAATAGGTAACCCACCCCAGGGGCCATTGCCCTGCTCCCTTCCCAGGATGTTTCGGCTCCTTTCTTTTTTGTCTCCCCTCCTCTTCCTTCTTGTTTGTTGTTTATTTCAAGACAAGGTTTCTCTGTGTTGCCCTGGCTGTCCTAGAACTTACTCCGTAGACCAGGCTGGCCTCGAACTCAGAGATTTACAACCTTCTGCCTCCTGAGTGCTAGGATTAAAAGTGTGCACCATCACTGCCTAGAATCTTTTTTTCCCCCCCACACAAACTCACCAGTTCTTGATGCTTTTGCCTTACTGGAAATAAAAATAGAGTCTATGAAGTACAACATCCCACCATGGCAGCAGGCCCTTCAGGGACCAAGACCAAATCTTCATTAAGGAGTGTGAAGCCAGGCTTAGTTTCTGGAGCCATACTCACACATTTCTGCTGCTGTGTGCCAAGGCATTTTGCTGGAGCCTGGCATCTGCTGAGGGACCAACTGTAAGACATAGGTTATTATGGTTTATTTTCAGTATGAGGTGTGCTTAGAGCAGCAGAGTTACAGATGAACAAGAAGCCCCTCTCTCGCCTACCCGGTGTCTGCTATTTGCTTGTTGTAGAACTCTGGGAATTGGAAAGTTACACAGGTGGTCTGCTAGAGACCAAGCCTGTGACCAGGGGCAATCTCAAGTCCCAAATTATTCGTTAGATGAGGTTGTGTGTCATAAACCAATGAGATGGGGGTGGGGGTGGGGGAAACCCTGGCCTTGAGAGAGAGGACAGGCATTTCTGGTGGTGGACTGGGCGGGGGGAACTTTTCAAACCACAATCTTGTGCCAATCAGCGTGCTGACCGTCTTTGCTCCTGTCCCCATGGTGACGTTCATTTTTTACAGAATGGTGTGTTAAAACTGCTTCATTTTTATTAGTCTTTTGAATTTGGTGTTATACTGTCCCCAACACAGGGACACATGCTCCCTGGCCCTAAGGCTCCCAGGCTAGGAGAGGAAGCCAGAAGGTGCTCACCGATCTAGTGCAGCTCCTAGCCAGGTGGTACGTTCTGCTCTGAAGCTGTGGAAAGCAGACAGCAGGAACACTGTCTGAGGGACTGGGGCAGGACAGGCATTGGAGATCGTGTCTTCTCCCGCCTTGGGCTAATGACTTGGGACAGATAGATCACAGTGACAGAGACAGTCCCTGAAAGGAACTGGTGAATGCTGATGGAGGAAGCGGTGCAGAGAAGAAGACGGAGCATGTAGAATGTTTTATCCCTCTGCCCACGTGGTAAAGATGGGACGTTGGGCTCAGCAAGCTTTGCTGTCTCATCGGTCTGGTTTGTTCTGTTCCCCTTTCTACAAGAGTTCAACTTTCCTTCCCTTTTCTCTACATGTCTGCAGGTGTGTTGATCCATGGATGGATAGACAAACATGCACACACACACACACACACACACACACACACACACTCACACACTCACACAGCACGTCCCTTCTGGGGACAGGCTGTGGCTGAATTTCCTCTTTCAGCTGTGACTTCTGGGACAGCCGTTCTGCCACCCCTGCCTCTTGAAACTTTGTCCTTTTTCAAATAACAGAAGCAAACTAGAAAGCGGCCAGGGAAACACAGAGTTCAAGTGCACAGAAGGGAGGAGAGAGCTACTGTCTTCCTGTGGTAATGATGCACCCAAGCTATTTGCTGGGGTTGGCTGAGCCGCTGAGCCTGATGGCTGGGATCTATTTTTGGATGGGTCAAGCTGGTTATAAAAAGCGTACGCCAACTTGAAGATGAAGAAATGAGCTTTCTGTGGAGAGAAATAAAACTCACTTGAATGAGTCTGGGAAAGAAACTTAATTCACTTACAAAATGCTGCAGAAGGCCAAGATACTCAATAAAGTACTTTCTTGTCAAAAAAAGAAAGGAAGAAAGGAAGGAAGGAAGGAAGGAAGGAAGGAAGGAAGGAAGGAAGGAAGAAAAGGGTGTCAAAGTATTTGAGGCAAATATCGACTCTCCTTACTTTGTGGATTTCATAACTCAAGCAGAAAAGGAGTTAAACAGCAGCCAAGCTAGGAAGGAACAGAGCAAAAGTCACCCTGGCTATTGCTTGGAACAAGTTCTGCGTAACCAGTTACCATTTCTCAAGTGTTCTGAAAGCAAGCCAAGAGCAGTCTGCAGAAGTGGCGGCTGCCTCGGCAGCAGCATGGGCCGTTCCCCTCCTGAGCAGACTGCTGAGCAGCTTTTCCAGTTATCTCTTTAATTGGCATCTCATTTGCTTTTATTTTAAGCAGAGCCTTTTGGTGTGAAGTGCCCTGAACTATCAGGGTGCTTGTCCCATCAGACCACAGCAAAGTGACCCAACTTCTGGAGGCATCGGCTTCCATCCGCGAAAGCAGAGGCAATTGAGTCAGAGCCCTTTAGCTGTCCTTCCTAATTCAAGACGTGTGCTCAAGACAAAGGGTTGGCAAACTGCTGTCAAGAGTGGGCCAGTCCTGTCACAAATCGAGTATAACTTTTACATCTCTCAATGTTTTATTTTTTAAAATCAAGAGCAAAGTTTTATTTGTGATCCATGAAAATGATCTGACTTCAAATTTCAGTGTTCACAGAGTTTTATTGGAATACCAGTGTGTGCATTCACGTGCATAGTGTCTGTGACAGTCTTCCCAGCGAACGAAGTGGCTGAACGGCTGCAACAGCCCACACAGCCTGCAGATTTACTGTCTGCTGCTTTAGAGAGAAAGTGTGCTGGCTTCTGGTGGCCTCAGCACAGCCCCTCATTTCCTGCTTCTCCGAGAACATCCTTACCTCACTGAGCAACCGTCAAGAATGAAATGAGATAGTGGGTATGAAACCCCAGATTTTGTAATGCAACCCAGGGCGTTGTGAGTTCTAGGCTTATTCTAGGCTCAATTTTCCTACCCTATAAGAAGATTTTGAGAAATTTAAAGACACACACACACACACACACACACACACACACACATTCTTAATTCATTTGTATTGAGAAAGAATATTAGATGCACAAATACTCAGCCATTAGGTGTTGTTGGACAGACAAAGAAAAAACAATTTTTTCCTAATAATTTGTTCAAAAATAAGTTCATATTTTTCATCGGGAATGGAAATCCAATACATGGCTGCAGATGTGTGAAATCATATACATCTGGAGAGGAGGAAAATAGCAGCATGTTTGTTTATGCCTTAACTATTTAAACTACTTCAATAATTCTGTTTATATTTTAAAAGATTTATTTATTTTTGTTTTATGTGTAAGGATGCTTTGCACGTGTGCATGTGCATGCAGTATCCATGGAGGCCAGTAGAGGGGGTTGGATCTCCCAGAACTGGAGATAGACATGGTTGGGCACTGCCATGTGGGTGCTGGGACTCAGACCTGGATCATCTGGAAGAGCATCTAGTGCTCTTAACCGCTGAGCCATTTCTCCAGCCCTGTAATTCTGTTTTTATTTTATTTTTTGAGACAGGATTTCTCTGTAGCTTTGGAGCCTGTCCTGGAACCTCTTGTAGACCAGGCTGGCCTTGAACTCACAGAGATCTGTCTATCTCTGCCTCCTAAGTGCTAGGATTAAAGGTGTGCGCCACCACTCCGGGCTATAACTAAGAGCAAAGGAAACCCCCTTAACTCATCATTAATGCTTCAAAAAGTTTTCTTTATTTTTTTCTTTTTTAAAAAAATTTTTAGTGTATGACTGTCATACTTAGGAACTGGTTTGTTTATGCGCATCTTATTGAATCCCAATACTGTTTCAAGCAATTGAAAGATTCAGAACCAAGTACTAAAAACTGAATAGAAACCAGTTTCTCACTGGTTTGTGGTAGATGAAAATGACTGGCAAAATGAATTATCAACTCTAAGTCGTCATTGAGAACCTTAGACAGGGGCGGCCCTTTAGTCTTCGACGAGCTCTGTTCTTACATTAATATCCATCCATCAAAATGATGGCGTACACAGCGGTCACTGATGTGTCAGGAGTGGCCAATAAATGGTGATAAAGGATCTGTTGTCTCTTTGCAATACACAGGGGAACTCCTCTTGACCAACGTGCTTGATAAGCGCCATCTGGAGTCATCTTTCTCAAGAGGAGCTCATTGCATGATGTCTGCTGAGTGTACTCTCTCTCTCCTCTCCCATCTCTCCTCTCTCTTTCCCCCTTCCTCTTTCTCTCCCCTTCTTTCCACTCTCCCTCTTCAAGCATAGCAACTGGTGGCTCCCTGTGTAGGGTCCTGATTGCTAGTGGCTTCCTTCCTGACTCAGGGACTCAGTTGTCTTTAAATTTAATCCTCTGCTTTAAAAGGAGGGTTGATCTAGGGGCCAGGTGTTAGTTATTTGGATTTGTGGGACAGGGGCATAGATTTGGAGGAGTCGCTGTGTGTGTGTGAATGGTTAATGGGTAAGAGAAAGAAGTATTTAAACTTGGGACGATGGACTGGTTTTTTTTTTCTTGTTTTCTGTTTGTTTTTTTCAAGACAGGGTTTCTCTGTGTATTCCTGACCGTCCTCAGACTCGCTCTGTAGATCAGGCTGACCTTGAACTCACAGAGATCTGGCTGTCTCTGCCTCCCAGTGCTGGGATTAAAGGCGCGCCACTACTGCCTGGTATGGACTGGTTTTTAACCGAACACAACAGTGGCTGTAGAAGGCCACTGTTCTGAGTGTCCGCTTTAACCTCTATGTCTAGATCAGAGCACGACACAGTGAACTTCAATAGTTGTTGAAAGAACTGACATATTCTAGGTTCCGAGTCACAGACCCTCAAATGTGTGCACTTCCGTGCAAGTGCCCTTCATATCTTCTTAACAGTGAGCCAGCCATGACCATCTCTCTTGGCCTTTCCTTTTCATCTCAGTCCACATAGCAAAAATACCTTAGGTCATAATGGCTTTAAATGTTTTACTCATAGATTTCGTATGTGTGCGCATGCGGGTGGAAATCAAAGGACAATGTTGGCAGAAGTGAGTTATTCCCTTTCAACTCGTGGAAACCGAGGATTGAACTCGGGTCATCGGACCTTTTAGAAGTTGCACCTCTATCCACTGAGCAATTTTGCAGGCCTAGGTTGCGCAACTTTTTTTTTCAGCAGAACATTACTGGTTACAGTTTTGGAGGTTGAAAAGTTCAAGATCGAGGCATTGACGTTAAACTGCGTTTGTGGGGTGGGGGTGGGGGCACTTTCTGGCCTTCTCCCTGCCCTCACACCCATGGGTCAAGGGGTGAAGAGGTACTCTTTCATAAGGATACTGGCCCATTCATGAGGACTCCACCCTCATGACATAATTGCTTTTCAAAGACTGAGGACTTCCGTGGGCCAGTTTTGTGGGTGACTCCGGCACTCTGTCCCCAGTGCTTGCTTTTTCCTACCTCTCTCTAAACTCGCATTCCGGAGGCAACGTCACACATCCCCAGAAATCATGTCTTTTATTGTCTCCGGGCTACTCTGACGGGTTCTGACCTTGTTTCCTCATTACCCAGCAGGGGTCATGATGTCATTGGAAGTTAAAAGCTGGCATCTGGATACTGACTAGTGAATATGGAGCCAGAGAGATGGCTCAATGGATAAGAGCATGTGTTGCTCTTGAAGAAGGACCCAGGGTTCAGTTCCCACCACCCACATGTTGACTCACAACTATCCGTAACTCCAGTTCCAGAGGCTCTAACATCCTCTTTGGTCCTCCCTGTGCACTGATGTACATGGCACACAGACATACGTGCAGGCAAAACACCCATACACATAAAAATGTTTTAAAAAGACTGATGACTATACGTAATCGCTATAGTTCAGTCAAAAAAAAAAAAAACAAAAAACCCTACAGGAAGATAGATGAGTGATAGTGGCCAAGCTGTGAGGTGGAGGAGAATGTGAGCTACCGCAGGGGATGGCTGGTCCTGGTTGGTCATCACCATGAGTGAGAGGGAGAGGGGAGTTACAGCTCCCACAGCAGTGTTTTAGCCCACTGACACTGCCATCTGGAAACTTGGTCAAGCGCAGTCCCAGGGCTATAGCGATACACTCTTGTGCCTTGTCAGTGTGTGCGCGACCCCGAGTGCTCTTTCCAGAATATACATTGGTCACCTCTGTGCTGTTGTGGGTGCCTCACCCTGCAGATGATGGTTGGGAGAAGCTTCAAGGAGCCAGTGGTTTTAGAATGAGCCAGTCACATAAGGATATAAGTCATAGTCTCCACGAATTTAAATACAATTGGTTGACTAAATGCTGCTCAGGCTCTGTTGTGGTTTAGGTATGTGCTCCAAGTGTTCAGTTACTGAAAATTTACTCCCTGCCCCTATGATAATGATGTCTGTATTTGGAGGTGGGGGGTCTCTCTGGGAGGTTATTGGGATTATATGAGATCATGAATGTAGGACCAATAATAGATTTTCTTTTTGGAGACAAGTTCTCACTACGTAGTCCCGACTGTCCTTAAACTAACAATGTCCATCAGACTGGCTTCAAACTCTCTACCTCCCCAGGCATTTGCCACACACCCAGCTCATGATGGTTTGGTAAGTAGAGAAGAGAGATTTGAGATTGCACGCTTGCTTTGACCCTCTGTCATGTTCTGATGCAGCAAAACGGCACTTAGTAGGTGCAGATAAGATGCTGACATTACTCCTGGACATCTCAGCCTCTGGAATTCTGATCTGCATAGGCCTTTGCTATCAGTTATGGAGTCTGCAACAGAAAATGGATGATGTGTGCCTGCTGCGTGCCAGATGGTAGGCTTAGACAGATGAATAGGAAATAACCAAATTCTGGGGTTGAGTGGCCCGAGAGTGCAACAGCACAGAAAGGCATTGTGAAGAAGTGTGCAGAGGGAAGTGTGGGCCAGTGATGGTGTAACACATTTCTGCCCAGGGGAGGAACTGGCTATTGAATGACTACAAGATGCTAAGAGAGTGGCCAGGTGGATGGTGTGGGAAAGGAAAGACAAAGGCATTTCATGCAGGAAAACTACCAACAGTAAAGCAAGGCCATGTAATGTCTGGTCTTCTTGGTACAGATAGTTCTGTGTGGCTGGAGGAGTCTGAAGTGTAGGGTTTACTAGAGAAGGAGCTGAGAGGAGGCCTGGGAGGACAGACTGGCGCGTGCTGTATAACTGGGTATGCAGAGTTTCTGTCTTGGTGAGCACGAAGCCAAAATGAGCACAGCCAAGGCATAAAATGGTGGAGAAAGATTTACTATCTGCAGCAGGTACCGAGAGACTGGGAGTTACTTCCAAAGTCCTGTATAGATGAGGGAAACATGGTGATTTTACTTGGGAAAGCCTTAAGGGAGAGTATATTTCTGAGCATGCTCAATGTAAGTCCATCACTGAAGAAAGAAAAATGATAAGCACATTTTTGAACATGCACCTGAGAAGCTAGGATAATGGGCAGAAGCCTTTGGGTGCGCTCAGTTCGATGAAGAGAAGGGACCCTTTAAAGGTGACTCCAAATATGCCTGCCTTGCTTAGCTGAGAGTAGTTATACTCTTCAAACTCTGGGATGAAGCAAGGAGCAGGGTAATTCACAGAAACTCAGGCAGAAAAAAATGTGTGTGTGTGTGTGTGTGTGTGTGTGTGTGTGTGTGTGTGTAAGGCTGGGCAGAGGAAAAGTTGAGTCACACCCACCTCCTCCACCCAAGTTTCAGGCAGCATCCTGGAGAACTTGGTCCTCCTACTGGTTGAGCAACTGGGACAGCATAAGAGTTCTTAGAGGAGCATTCTAGGGGTGGTGGCATCAACCAATGATGCATTTACTCTTTTTTTTTTTTAAAAAAAAAACATTTTATTTTGTTTTTTTAAATTAATTTTTATTGAGCTCTACATTTTTCTCTGCTCCCCTCCCTGCCTCTCCCTTTCCCCTTCAACCTTCCCCTCAAAGTCCCCATGCTCCCAATTTACTCAGGAGATTTTGTCTTTTTCTACTTCCCATGTAGATTAGAACCATGTATGTCTCTCTTAGGGTCCTCATTGTTGTCTAGGTTGTCTGGGATTGTGATTTGTGGGCTGGTTTTCTTTGCTTTATGTTTAAAAACCACTTATGAGTGAGTACATATGATAATTGTCTTTCTGTGTCTGGGTTACTTCACTCAATGTTTTCTAGCTCCATCCATTTTCGATGCATTTGCTCTTATGGAGCTCCTGTGAAAGTGAGAGTAGTTAGTTCCACACCTAGATCAAGCTCCAATGGTGGCCAGGTTCACCTTGTGAAGTCTGAGGAGCAGCGGGTCATAGTTAAATGGCGCTTCAGTTATTGGCTGGAGGCTGATGCTGTCCAAGAGGTTGGAGGTGGCAGCGCCTGCCCTGCGATTGGCTATGAACTTAACCCTGTGCACCTTACTCCCTCCCTAAGCCTTGCTCCCCGCAGAACCACTTGTCAGGGTGAGACACTTGGCCCTAGCACTGATCCACAAAGAAGCAGCAGCAGGCCATAACCACGCTTTAGCGTGAGTCGACTGTGAAGAAAACCCTTGAGGAGGGCTTGTCTATTTATAACATGGGTGTGCCCCAAGAAAGACAGGGTGAACAGAACAGAGTTATGATTCCTCAGATGAATGCCTTGAGTCTGAAATATTTCCCACAGGAGTTTTTGAATGCATGTGACCCTTATGTTGCTATTTTGGGAGACCATGGAACATCTAGGAGGTTAGCCCTGGCTGGCAGAAATAGGTCACTGGGTGGGCCTTGATTGAATACCTGAAGACTAAAGTACTTAAAGTAATGTCTAACACAACAAGCATTCAATATAATATTATTTCATACAATGATTTTAAAACTAAAATCACCTAACCTTAGGGGCTGGAGAGAGGGCTCTGTGGTTAAGAGAACAGGCAGCTTTTTCAGAGGATCTGGGGTTCGATTGATTCTCAGCACCCACACGTGGGCACTCAAAATTATCTGAAACCCCAATTTCAGGGGATCTAACACCTTCTTTGGCTTTATTTTTGGCACTTTGTGTATGTGGTACATAGACCTACATGTAGGCAAAACAGCCATACTCTTAAAAAAGTTAAAAAAAAAAAAACCAATCTCATCCTATATACATTTAAGACCTTAGAGTTCTTTGAAGTAGAAAAGAAGATATGACCAGACGGGAATAAATGTGACTTTTAATTTCTTAAGATTACATTCTCTTTGGTAATGTGTACGAGGCATTATGTCAATAAATGGGACTAACTAAATAAGGTCTAGTTTCTTCTCTAGAGGACTCAGTGTTCAACTGGGGACACACAAATCTGTGTCAAGTGCCAGGTCATGACGGCCTGTGTGCTGCTGTGTATTAGTCTGCTCTAGTCCACGGCAGGACAAGTTCCAAGACCACAAGTGGATAACTGGATGCCAGAAACTGTGGGTGGTACCAATCCCCCATAAATACAGGTTTTTACTAAAGATCAACATAAATTAGTCACAGAAAGAGGCAACAAAATACAGAAGGCAAAACTGGGAATAAGGAGTGTTTGAAGCATGTGCTGGCTGGAGGTGTGGTGTGTGTGTGTGTGTGTGTGTGTATAGAGGGGGCCAGTGTCCCAGGCTGAAGAAGAAGACAGTAGCTGGGGGTGGGAGAGGATAGTGTGGTCGGAAAAGGTGGACCTTAGGTTGCTTGCTGGCAGCAGAAGTTGCTCATAGCCAAATCTCTGGGATGGGGAGAGATAAAGGGACCTTCTCCTAGACTGGTTTCCTAGAGCCTGGAATTGCCAACTGGGAATTTGAACTTCATCCTGACATCATAGGTCACGGGTAAAGTTTCACAGAGTGATCAGATTCTGGGTCTCAGCGTTCATTGTAGTTGGAGAAGATTCTGGACAAGGGGTTGCTGTCTAGAGGCATGCTAGTTTCCTAATTCTATCATTGGTGCTCAAAGAGAGGGTTGAGCCAGCAGAGCCAGCACTGGCCAGAAGGCTGTCAGACACAGGAGATCTCAGGTCTTTCCCAGATTTACCAATGAGCAGCATTCTACTGGGGTCCTGGGGACTCGGTTCACAGCAAGGGAGGAGCCCAAGGAGCCTGCTGCAAGCTGCCTATGAGTTCTGAGCTGAGCTGTGGGAGTTAGAAGTGGTGTTGCAGCGAAGGGTTGCTGGGGTGAAACGCTAGCTGAGGGGCTGTTAGCCTGGGAACATGGGGGCAGCTTATCTTGATGCCTAGGTATTTGTACCCATCATGGGCACACAGACATGCTTCAAGATGCTTCTGCACATGAGGCATTTACAAAACATATCAGATTTCCATGTCTAGCCTCGGGCCACACCTCCAATTAAGCCCTCCTCCCAAGGTGCTGCGTCACGGGTTCCACTTACAACCTTGAGTTTTGGAAGTTTCCTTAACTCAAGTCTTCTAGATGTTTTTAGACTTGCCTCAAGCCTTTCTTTAGTGAGGACAAGGCACAATCTTTAAAAAAATTTCATCTGCCAGCACCTCTTCAATTTGGAAACAAAGTTGTTTCCCCTTTCTAGGAAGTTGGTTGGAAAGAAACAAGGCTGTGGACTCAAAGAGGAGGAAAAGCCACAATCTGATGTCTGGGTTCTGTGTTTCCAGTGGAGACCCAAAGGCCAAGGCATGGGAGCAATCCAGCACATTTCCCCAAGTGGATGAGCCTCGCCCCTCTCCGCTATGGTTTGAATGTGTACTGCCGGAGTTCCCGTACTGAAAAAGAATCCCTAAATCGTTTTACTGAACCATTGGCGAGGTAGGTAGGACCTTTGTGAGGTGATCAGCGTTAAATGAGGTCATGAGGGTGGGGCCACATCAGCTGCATCTGTGCCTTTATAAGAAGAGGAACTGAGACCTGAGGCAGCAGTTTGCTGCCTCTCTGAAGATGGGGCCCTTCACAGAGGATGGACGGGTATCAGCACCAACTCCTTAGCTTTCCCAGCCTCTAGAAATCTAAAACCCAATATGCTTCTATTATTAACTTGGTCTTCTGTGTTTTGTTCTAGCAACAGAAATAGATTTAGATGGCATCAAAAACTGTAGTCCTGCCCTTGGACTTTTCTCGAACTACTCTAGAATGGAATGGCATTGCACTGTATAGGAAAAGCCGGAGAAGCTTGAGCTCTTTGTTTTCTTTCTTTAACTTTATATGGCGATTCAAAAAAATTGCTTGGTAAAGCTCCCTGGGTATATCAATCTTGCAACTGGCAGCTCACCACAGAACATTTAAGCTTGCCACTCTGTTCTCTTAGAACGAGCACTCTGCCAAGTAGTTAATCATGCCTTCATCGCAACCCTGGGAGAAGAGTGCTGAAGGAAAGTGGGTGTGAGTTTGGGTGTGGGGAAGAGTTTCCCACCCTAATATGTCAAGGGTAAATCTGAAAGAAACACTTAGGATTTAATCCAGCAAAGACGTCTTGCCAGAGAGGAAGACACGGCAACACGTGAGAAAGGGTTATAACACAGAGCAGTAAATGACTGGTCGCTTTGGCTCTGTTGACACAGGAAGCTAATTCTCTGTCATACTGTGTGTGCTAGAGATGTCACACTGTAGGATGTTCAGTAGTGTCCCTGGCTTGAGTCTCAGTTATGAGAATGAAATATCTCTCTAGATTTATCAATTGCTCCAAGACAGGGAACAAAGAGGTCCCTGCAAAGAATTGTGTTGTTTGGTCTCCATTACAGTCACCTGGGAAGAGGTAATCTCAGTTGAAGAGTTGCCTTGATTACTTTGACCTGTGGGCGTGTCTGTGGTGGTTTGAATAGGAAGTGGCACCCAGAGGCTCATAAATTTGAATGCTTGGTCATTAGGGAGTGGCTATTTGACAGGGATTAGGAGGTGTGACCTTGTTGGAGTAGGCACAGCCTTGTTGGAGGACATGTGTGTCACTCGGGGTGGGCTCTGAGGTTTCAAATGCTCAAGCCAGCCTCGGTGCCTCTCTCTCTTTCATGTTGCATGTAGATCCAGATGTGAAACTCTCAGTTACCTCTCCAGCAACATGTCTGCCTGCATGCCACCATGCTTCCTGCCATAACAGCAATGGACTAAACCTCTGAAACTGTAATCCAGCCCCAGTTAAATGCTTTCTTTTGTAAGAGTTGCAGTGATCATGGCAGCTCTTCACAGCCATAGAACACTGACTAAGACAATGTCTTTGGGTCATCATCCTGACTGATGATTGCTATGGTATGGTACAGCCCATCGTGGGTAGGACCATCCCTCAGCAAGTAGGGTGTATAAGAAAGCTAAGTAAGAATAAACCAGTATGCAATACTCCTCAGTGACTTCTGCTTCAGTTCCCGCCACCAGGTTTCTGCCTTGAGTTCCTGCCCTGACCTCTCTTAGTGATGGCCTGCTACTTGAAAGTGTAAGCCAAACAGACCATGTGTTCTACAACATTTGCTCTTAGTCAGAAGTTTTTTTTTTTTTATCACAATAAACAGAAAAGCAAACTAGATCAACTGGGTTAGCTGGATGCATGTCCCTCTATGATCTTGGCCAATCTCTTAGTCCCTCTTGTGCTTAGTATCTTCATTTGCAAAAACAGGGCACTACTGCTTGAACTTGGTTCATGTTTCCATTCCCTGAAGGCTATTATGCAGGAACCTTTCCATCCAGAGTGACAGTGCTGGAGAATGGTGTAGACCTGTAAGAGATGGGATGCACTTTGTGTGTTGGAAATATGTAGCCTTTTTTTTTTTTTTTTAACTTCTACAGGGTCTCTGTTTACTGCTTATTTGAAGAGACTGAACTTTAGAACAGTGGTTGTTAAAGACTACAAGACTTTTGAAATTCAGATGAAAATATGTTCTTCATTATGAGATAGCTGTGAATCTATGGGGGGGGGGCACAGAAGAAATGTTTGTGGTTAAAACTGAAATGGTCCTTAAAGGCTCTTGCATTAAAATTCTTGGTCCCCAGTTAGTGGGTGCCATTTTGGAAGGCTGTAGAGCCTTCAGGAGATAGGACCTTGCAAGAGGAAGTGGGTCACTGGGGATGGGCCTGGATCCCTTGTAGTCTGGCGTCACTTCCTGACATCACTATCTGCTTCCAGACAGAAATGCAGTGTGAACAGGTGCCTCATGTTTCGGCCCTGCCATGAAGGAGTGGATCAGGCTGACCTCAAACTCACAGAGATCTGCTTGTCTCTGCCTCCCGAAATAGAGGGGATTAAAGGCAGACACCACTATGTCAGCTGAGTGTATCTTTTCTCAAACCTTAGCCCAATAAATCTTGCCTTGAAAAGAAAGAAAAGATGGAAGGAAGGAAGGGAGGAAGAAAGGAAGGAAGAGGGGGGCCCAATAGGAGGTCCTTAGGCTATTGGGGGTTCGTCCTTAGAAGGAATTGTGGGCTCTAGTTTCTGCTTCCTGGCATGAGATATGATTGCTCATTCTGGCACACTCTCCCGGACACTGCCACCCACCATTCAGCAATTACTGTGTTCCTGCTAGAACCGAGTTGTTCTAGGTACCATGCCCTAGAATATCCCAAATTGAGCTAAATAAATGTCTTTTCTTTGTAAGTAGGTTGGGTCAGGTATTTTATTATAGTAATGAAAGCTGACACAGTGATATGCCACAATATCAAGTCATAGGATTAAGTACTTATGTATCATCTACTAGCACATACTAGTTTGGGAATGATAATGACATTTCATCATCCGAATTAAAACATTGTGACCAATAAAGTGGATTAACTCCTTGATAAGAAGATTAAAGGCCAATACCTCTTTTTTGTTTGTTTGTTTGTTTTTGTTTTTTGAGACAGGGTTTCTCTGTGTGTCCCGGGCTGTACTATGGAACTTACTCTGTAGACCAGGCTGGCCTTGAACTCCCTGAGATCTGCTTGGCTCTGCCTCCCGAGTGCTGGGATTAAAGGGGTTGCCAACACTGCCCAACTCCATACCTCATCTTATGTTATGTCTGGAGAAGCATCTGCGATGGAAGCTTTGATGTGTCCTACATCAGTGACCAGCAGAACAAAAGTCATAGACACTTTGGATTACTCTCAGCGAAGCTCTAGAATTCTGGAGGATTCAGTCTTACAGCAGGGGCACTGGATGAACCTTGGAAGTCTGGAAAACCACAGGGCACAGTGTAAACAGTAAAAACAGAACCGAGGGTCTCTGGAAATGCTGTGAGGTTAAAACAACCCCCCCCCCCATAAAAGTCCCCACTGTCTAATTTAAGCACTGTGCTTGGAAGGTCTGTGGTTAACTGCCCATCCTTTCTGCGGACCACAAGGCTTCTTGTGCCCTCGGGACAGACGCCAGAAACCAGAAACCATCCCAAAGACCTCTGGGCCTGGGCTGGGGGGTGGGGCCAGCGCTGGGGGAGGGCTGTAGAATAGAGTCAGGTGACTTAACTGCCACTGGCTTTTTGATTGATCTTGTTATGGATGCGTAAATCAAGCAAGATGTGAACTTTAAACTGATTGCAACACTCTGCGTTATCAGGGTGTTCTTGGATTATTCAATTTCTGGGTTGATCTTATCTCCTGTTTCCCAAGATGAGTCGGAAAGGTTCCGTGCCCATGGCTTCACGGCCCTTTCTTTTCTCCTGCCAGGGTTCCTTGTTCCCAGAGCGTGTGCAGATGCGGAAAGTTTTATATAGCACGCATTAGCACCTTGGGGCCTCTCCCTTGCCTATAGCAAATTCTTCACGGTTTGAAAGAAAAATCCATCCCCACTGCGTTCCTCTTGGTGTTTGGATGTATTTTAATTGCCGTGATCATCCCTCTCGGGGGCCCCAGCTTTATTTTTATGTGTTACTTATCTGTTTATTCATCTTATATTTCATCTGCTCCCATAAGTCAGTCTTAAAATTTCAGTATCATCTTCGGTGTCGACAGGGTGATTTTTCATTCGAAAAGCCCTAGAAGCATCAACCTAGTTAAGCACCTGGTTCTAGTGTTTCTTTTTTTTCCTCCGACGCTGTCAAAGCTCAGCTCTGAAGGAAGAAGATGGCTGAACTGAAAACAATACCTGTGAACTTTAGTCAGAAGTAGGGAATCCACCAGGGATGCTAAAGTCCTCAGGACCAGAAACAGTGCAACCTTCGCAACAGTGCAACCTTCACCACCCTGAGGCCAGAAGGACTGGCAGGACCGCTGGAGTCTGTTAAGAAATGAGCTGTGCCAGGGAACACCCTCCTCCATCCCCCGTGGATGACCTATGGAGTATAGAACCTGTAGACTGTGGGGGGAGGGAAGGAGCTGGGGCAGTGAGGATCCCACTGGCTCTCCTGGTCTTTGATTTTCCAGCGACTCTAGAATTTCCGGTCCTGCAGAAAGCTGAGAATGGATGTGGTTTGAGCCCTAGTTAAGGCACACAGAATCTCGCCCATCGGCTTCTTCACTTTGGGCTGTGGCATTTCTCACTAGATTGTCATTATGTGGGCATTTCTCTGTTGGTTTTCAGTGGCGAGTGTATGGCAATTCTGTTTTTTAATTATTTTATATGCATATAATTATTATAAATTATACATATAATTATATGAAATATCTGTTCTCATCTTGAAAAAACTTTTTGATTGACCAGTCTGTACAGGGCAGATACCTACGGTATTAGTCAGATTTCTGTTGCTGTGATAATGAGCCCAAGAAAATAGAATTAAAAATAAGAAGGTTTATTCTGGCTCATAGTCCCAAATGTTTCAATCTATAGGCATTAGGCTCCATTGCTTTGGAATTGTGGTGAGGCAGAGCATTATGGTGGGGGAGCATGAGACAGAGAAAAGCTGTTTCCCTCATGGTGGCCAGGAAGCAGGGGTAGGGGGAAGGGAGGGGAAGGAGGAGAAGGAGAAACAGGGGAGAGAGGAGAGAGGGAAGGAGAACAGAAAAAGGAAGGGACGTGAAAGGGAGAGAGAAGAAAGGAGAAGACACACACACACACACACACACACACACACACACAGAGAGAGAGAGAGAGAGAGAGAGAGAGAGAGAGAGAGAGAGAGGCAGGCGGCCATGGTCCCAATAATCCCTTTAAGCTTATGTCCCATGACTTAACTTCCTCTCACCTTTTAAAGGCTTTGCCATCTTTCAGTGGTGTTATAGGCCTGGGACCCATCCTTTAGCATGAGCACCTTTAGGGGACATTTAAAACATAAACTATAAAGAATGTCACCCACATAGAGAACATATAAGAAAGGCCAAATCTCAGCTCCTGCTCCTGTCCCTCTGAACCAGGGCCTTTGAGAGGGGGACCACAGGTGTGCGGCAACAGGTCTATGCACTCAGTTTGAGGTGCGCTGGGCTGGATGCTGTGGAGAACGAAGCGGATGCTTCTCTCAGGCCAGTGTTGCCGTGGAAGCCCGCTGTGCACAGGTATAGCCTGACTCACACCTCACCGGGCTGCACCAGTGTTTCTCCCCCCCCCCCCCAGGTCCCTGTACTACACAGGTAGGGTGACTTGGAAAAGCCTGCTGAGTCACTCCAGACATGTGCAAACTTGGGGATGCTGAGGGGTTGATGAACAACCCTAGGACCTCCCTGTTCCAATCAAGGTGAGAGTCAGTGGATAAATCACTTCCCCAGGGTTCTGAGGCAGAGGTGCAGTCTGGATGGTCCAGTGAGACTGAGTGAGCCCTATTCACCCACACCAGCCTGGAAATCCACTTCTCTCTTCCAATCTCTTCATTTTGTTCCCTGGGATCACGTCCCAGAACAAGCTAAAATATGCACAGCATAGCGTTACTTTGATCCACAATGGGCTACAAGTACAATGGTGATTAAAATGGGACTGAACGTTTCTGCTGCTTATTGATGTCACAAGGTGACATCATACTGTGACACATTACTGTGTTCTTGGTGCTATTGCTGGAAATTGTGTTGCCAGTCTCTGACAAGCCTACCCCTGCCATTGCACATTGTACTTGCTATTTGATGCTGTTGAGAAACAATACTGGGGCATCCATGGTTTATTTACAATGCAATGCTCTTAGTCATTATTTTATAGAACAATTCTTCTACGTATTAAAAAATTGACAGCAAACAGACTAGCTTCTAACTGCCTTACACACCCACACACCCATGTGGGCCTGCGTGAAAATTCATTACCCCCACCCAGTGTTTCTAGGAATATTTCCCCATCCGTTTTAGCAAGGGTTATGGCCACTGCATAACATGAACATGGGAAATATCTGTTGTATTACACAGGGTCAGAATCATGTTTGAGTGGTTTGAAAGCCACATTGTAGCATGCTCAGCTCATCTGACTTGAAAACAATTGGCTGTGACCATTCAGCACAGCCTATGCCTACTTCATGGGCATATGACATGGTACAGGAACGTGTGCCTAAAACGGCTGAACTTTTGAGTGTGATGTTTGACTGCTACCATCTTGACATCTTCATGGTTTAATATGTGAACTTGGGCTCTGCAAACAAAGAATGATGTATGTGAGCAGAGGAGATATACATCATATCTCTGTCTCTCTCCCCACTACCCACTCATATGCAGTAGGATGCCCAGGAACACTGAATTCCAGGAGATCCTTGGGATAGGAGACCACCAAGAATCCTGAGGTTCAGGATTGAGTGGGGAGGAGGAGAAGGAAGGAAGTAGGTGGTGAGGATGGGGGAAGCCATGCTTTCCACGCATCGAGGATTTGAGTTGAGATGGTTAACATCCTCAGGTTGACAGCAGTTACAATCACCTAGTAGACAAGCCTTGGGGCATGCCTGTAAGGAATTGTCTACACTAGATAAGCTTCAGGGCATGCTTTTAAGGTATTATCTAGACTAGACTAGGCTAATTGAGGTGAGAGGACCCGTCTCATGGGTTGGCGTCCTGGACGGAATAAAACGGAGAAAGCCAACTGAACACTCAGACTTCTCTGCTGCCTGACTATGGCCTCAAGACCCTGCCATCATGCTGTCCCTGTGATGATGGACTGTGCCCTCTTTCAGCTGCTTTAACAGCCATTTTGTCCCAGCAACAAGACAAGTAGCAAATACATGTTTGAAATGCAGAAAGAAGCCACCGGGGTTCTGACAGATGTGGACCACCAAGGAATCCCATCATAGACTGCCTCGGGGTCTGTCTGCGTATCAACCAGTCCCTTAGACTGAAAACGATGTCACAGGTCTTTTTCCTTTCCATCCTGTCTTACCAATGATGGTGGGAAGTGTTGTGGGATGTGTGTATACTGAGAGAGGAAATAAAAACTGTAGCATGGGGCTGGAGAGATGACTTAGTGGTTAAGAGCACTTGCTGCTCTTCCAAAGGATCCAGGTTCAGTTTCTGGCACCAACATGGCAACTCACAGGCAGGTAACTCCAGTTCCAGGGGATCTGGTGCCCTCCTCTGTCCTCTAAGATACTCATCTCCATATGCATACAATAACACTCACTCACACACACACACACACACACACAGAGAGAGAGAGAGAGAGAGAGAGAGAGAGAGAGAGAGAGAGAGAGAGAGAGAGAGAGAGGGTGGGGGGAGGGAGGGAGGGAGAGAGGGAGGGAGGGAGGGAGGGAGGGAGGGATAGATCTTATAAAACAGTGATAGTGTAGCGCATGTTGTTTTTCCACTGTTTGGATTATTGAGAAGGTTGAAATATACTTGTGCTGGTTAATTTTATACCAACTTGATGCAAGCTAGAGGTGTCAGAGAGGAAGGAATGTCAATTGAAAAAAAAAGTCTCCATAATATTGGGCAATAGGCAAGCTTGTAGGGGATTTTCTTAATTAGTGATTGATGGAGGAGAGACCAACCTGCTGTGGGTGGTACCATCCCTGGGCTGGTGGTCCTGGGTTCTATAAGAAAACAGGCTGAGCTGGGTGGTGGTGGCGCACGCCTTTAATCCCAGCACTCGGGAGGCAGAGGCAGGCGGATCTCTGTGAGTTTGAGTCCAGCCTGGTCTACAAGGGCTAGTTCCAGGACAGGCTCCAAAGCTACAGAGAAACCCTGTCTCGAAAAACCAAAAAAAGAAAAAGAAAAGAAAGAAAACAGGCTGAGGGAACTAGGAGGAGCAAGGCAGGGTAAGCAACAACCTTTGATGGCCTCTGCATCAGCTCCTGCCTCCAGTTTCCTGCTCTGTGTGAGTTCCTGCCCTCACTACTTTTGATAAGAAAATATTATATGGAACTGTGAGTGAAATAAACTCTTTCCTCCCCAAGTTGCTTTCAGTCATGGTGTTTCATCCCAACACTAAAAAGTCTACCTAAGATACACTCATACATGAAAATGCAAGTTTAAAAAGAAATGAAAACGTGGTATATGGTGGTATACACCTTTTACTCCAGTACCCAGGAGGCAGAGGCAGAGGCAGAAGTAGCAGGCAGGAACAGCCAGATCTCTTTGACAAGATAACATAGCAAGTTCTAGGGATATCCAGGGCTACATAAAGAGACATGTCTCAAAAGAAATAAGTAAGTAAGTAAGTAAGTAAGTAAATAAATAAATAAATAAATAAGGAAAGACAAGAAAGAAAGGAAGAAAGAAAGAAAGAAAGGAAGAAAGAAAGGAAAGTGTCCCAGTGGGACAAGCCCTCGCTGCACAAACCTGCTAATCCGAGGTTGACCCATGGAATCCACATAAACACAGAAGGAAGCACACAATGCCTCATTCCACCCAAAGCAGCAATAAATACATAAAATTAGAAATTGAAATATAAAGCGATGCATTGAACATTTTGCAGTGAGGCAGGCGTCGTGTGTATGGTGGATGCACACAATCGTATACAGCTAGCTGATAGAAAGTGTTAGAATAAGTAAGAAACACTGTAAGCCAAGCTCCTTGTCCTTCCACTTGAAATGCACCAGTCTTTGGAAACACAAGGAGAAATCTCCTATTCCTGCCCATAGACTTTACAGATTAATGGAGGATTCTAATCAGCCAGAGGAAAGGGTGTTGAGAACCCAGGCTGGAATCCACGTGAGCCAGAGGCATCCATGTCGCCCCCCCCCACCCCCATCAGTGATCCTCCACTGCAGTCCTTGGCACAAAGCAGGGCCTTGACGATCAGAGCCACACATCACGTAGTATGTGGGAGGAGGCGGCTTCCGACCCCAACGTTTGATCCCTGGGATTTCATGCTCCATGACTCGGTTAATTTCCAGACATGTAAATGAGGTTGTGAGCACAAGGACTAGGTGACACACCTCTTCTGGTCGCAGTATTCATTCCAAAGTCACTATAGCAAAGAAACACAAAAGCCCGCTTTTGCCTTGTTATTATTCCTATCCACGGAGATAATGTTTAATTGCCATTACACAGTTCGTAGCTTAAAACTAGAGATGCTCCTATATGTTCCTATTGCCAGGCTCCTACATTTCATAAAACCATTTATGCATCCCATTCTATCTCTGTGTACTTTGTATTTATTTTCCCTCTTTTATGTGCACATGTGTCTGTGTACATGTGTGTCTGTAAATGCCATCGGGAGCCAGAGAGGACATCAGATCCCCTAGAGCTAGAGTTACAGGTAACTGTGAGTCACTTGATGTGGGTGCTGGGAACCAAGTCCTTGTCCCCTGGAAGAGCAGCAGCATATGCTCTTAACCACCAGGATATGCTCTTAACCACCAGGATATGCTCTTAACCACCAGTATATGCTCTTAACCACCAGTATATGCTCTTAACCACCAGTATGTGCTCTTAACCACCAGTATGTGCTCTTAACCACCAGTATATGCTCTTAACCACCAGTATATGCTCTTAACCATCCCTCCAGCCCTGAGCTTTATTACAAGAACCCAAGCAACTCTCATTTACCTAATGAGTTTATTCACTTCTCTTGCCTTGTCTTGTGTCTCTTCTACTTGGTGCCGCTGTTATTAGTGTATTCATCAGTTTATCTTGTGGGCCTCTTGATATTTTTGTGTCTTCCCTGGGACCCAGCACAGTGCCTGTTATATATGAGGAGCGCAATAAGTAGGGTTTGAATGAATGAGCCAATACTATCTGTAATGGCGTGGATACAGCTTATAATATGCCCCCAGGAGTTCCTGTGTTAGTTAGGGTTGGAGAAATGGTTTAGCAGTTAAGAGGACTGTCTACTTCTCCAAATGACCCAGATTTAATTCTCGGCACCCACAAGGCAGCTCATGACCACCAGTAGCTCGAGTGCCATGGGATCTAATCCCCTCTCCTGGCCTCCATGGGCACCAGGCACACATGTGGTACCCAGACATATATGCGGACAAAACTCCCATACACATAAAATAATGAAATAATTAAAAGAAGAGAACTTATGTGTTATAGCCTGGTCCCCAGTGTGGTGATGCTGAGAGGTGGCGAGGAAGCTGGGAGAGCTTGGTTGGGCCCAGGGCAAGGCAGTCAGGTCACTGAGGATGCTGCTGGGGCAAGGAGTTCAAATGGTCCTCGAGGGACCCTGGGTCTCATGACAGTTGTTAGAAAAGAGCAAGATGGCCCTTCCCTACTCCCATGACTTCTGTCCCACTGAGATCTCTGTCTCACACCCACTCTTGCTGCATCAATATACAGAGAGGCCCTCCACAGAGCGAGCACCATGCCTGTGACGCTGTGCAGGCAGACCCTCCACAGAGCCAGTCCTGTGCAGTTCGCCCCCTCCCCCCCCAAAAAAATTGCGAGCTAAACACAACTCTTTTCCTGACAAGTTTTCTGGCCTTAGGCATTGATCGTAGCAACGGCAAGCAGATTAAGGTGATATCCAGGGGTTCCCAAGCTTCTCCAGGACCCCATCTTCTTGCTGTATCCATCCTACTTTCCCTGATGGATATGAGCACAGACTTCCTCCCTCCCCTTCTCCCCACACTGACTATACATTCGCAGGAGAACCTGACTCTGAGATTTAGCTTGGACGCTTCCACGCTTGCTGCAGCAGTTCAGCAAAAGCACTGCAGAATGATTGATGGCTTATCCCTGGCCCCTGCTCATTTCGGCGTGTGCTATCTCCTGGCTGTGGGTGCTTTCTCAGCACAGCTGTAGAGCAAGCGACAGCCTCGGCTCCTGCACGGAGATGGGAAAGCCCTTATTTGCGAGGAAGCTAAAATTAAACTACAAGTTTTTACATGTCTCTTCGAGGTGGCAGCTGAGGCCGATCTTTGTCAGCTCAGAGCTTTTCACACCCTGGGTTTCAGCCCCAGTAAGTGGATTATCATGGGGACAGAGATCAGGTTTTTGGCATTGAAAATGAATCAACTCGCTTGGGGAAAACTAAAAGCCATGTATTTTTTTTTTCTTCTCCTTTTGAGCTTAAAATCTTTGAATTAAGAAAAAAAATCAGAATTTCCTTCCCTTCTTTGCCTCTGAGTCTGCAGTGGAACCAGGGTGTCTGGACTGAGAAGGGAAATGCCATGCAGGGAGGTGTATATTTTTCTCCTTGCAAGGGCTTCAGATGCTAATTTCATCAAGCCCCGTGTGTGGTGCTAAACCTCACAGCCAGTGTTGTTCCGCATCCTCCCACCCCCACAACCTGCTTCTCCCATGACTTGGATGCTGGTATATCCCTTTGTCGTGTGGCTGTACCAATTCATTGCCCATCTTTCAAAAAAAAATTTAATTTGGGATTTTAAAGGCAGATCTAAAGTGCTTATTTGTTTTTTTTTTTTTTTTTTTTTTTTTTTTTTTTTTTTTTTTTTTTTTTTTTTTTTTTGGTTTTTCGAGACAGGGTTTCCCTGTAGTTTCTAGAGCCTGTCCTGGAGCTAGCTCTTGTAGACCAGGCTGGCCTCGAACTCAGAGATCCGCCTGCCTCTGCCTCCCGAGTGCTGGGATTAAAGGCGTGCGCCACCACCGCCCGGCCTTAAAGTGCTTATTTGTTATGAAGCTAAAATTAAACTACAGTGCCCAGGCTGGGCTTGAACTCTTGATCCTGCTGCGTCCACCTCCCAAGTGCTTGGATTACAGGCTTGAGCTGCTGTCATTGGCCATCTTTGAAAGGACATCCTGATCCTGTGTAGAGTTAAAGATTTCAGGATGAACTCTCAGGAACCTCTGCTTGTTGACACTGTGTCCTTCCGAGTGCAACCTGAGTCTGTTGGCAACAAGCCCCATGCATGATGTTTCAGAGAATCTAGAAAAACACAGACACAGAAGCCAGAACTTTCCACACATGCTTCTCCAGAGGTGGCTGCGGTGTCAGAAATAGGATGAACCCTGACGAAAGTGCACCTCGTGAGCTTTGGATTCCTTCCATGTACCAACTGGACCCGGCCTCTTATGGAGAAGAGGTTTGTTTGCTCAGTTGGGGAATTTCAAAATCTAAAGAACATAGTTCAGACCCTGGAGAAGATGTAGGCCCTGTGGCAGACAGCAAGTGCACTAAAACACATATGTGATTACACCTTCAGACAGGAGGGGAGCAGGGGAGAGAGCTATGGGGGGTGGGCAACGTCTTACTGACTCCACCTTTACTGAAGGTTCTAGCACCTATTAACTGTGCCGCAGTCATGCGCCAGCCACCTCTCACAGGTGGTTCTTGGAGAAAATACAAACCACACTAGGCTATGAATTTGAAATATTGAGGGCCTGAGGGGGATGGTAGAGTGGCTGAGGTGCTTGCTGGGCAGCTGTGAGACCCGAGTCTGAATCCCTAGAAACTCCATAAAGCTGGGTATGGTAGTGCATATCTGTAGTCCAGTGCTCTTGTTGCGAGATGGGAGGCAGATGCGGGAGACGCCGCAAAGCCTGCGGGCGTCTGCTATGCAGCGGTGTCGCCTATGCAGTGGTGAACAGAGGCCCCGTTTCCAGCAAGACGGAAGTTGAAGACCAGCACATCTGAGGTCCTCTGGCCTCCAGACATGAGCTGAGACACAGTGTGGACCCTAATCACTCACACATATTAGGTAATACACACAGAGAAAAGATTAAAAATTAGTAAATAACAGGGACCATAGGCGAAGAGGAGCCAGAAAGAGTCTCAGAGCCAGAGATCTACCTGCCTCTGCCTCCTAAGTGCTGGAATTAAAGGTGTTGCCACCACTGCCTGGCTGTTTTAAACATTTTTGTGTAAGTTTTATACCACGCCTCTCTATCTAGCCCTGGCTGGCCTGGAACTTGCTGCGTAGATGAGGCTGATTTCAAATTCAGAGATTTGCCTGCTTCTATCTCCTAAGTGCTAGAATTAAAGGCATGTGTTGCCATACCAGGCCTTGTTTTAGACATTTTGCTTCTATAATGCGTTTTTTCTATTTATTTGTTTATTTATAAATTAGAGCATTTGTAGGTGGAGGCTGCTTGTTCGTTCCTGGCTGCTCAGACCTGAAATAATCACACAGAAGCTGTATTAATTAGAACACTGCTTTGCCTATTAGCTCAGGCTTCTTATTAAGTAACTCTTACATATTAAATTAACCTATTTCTATTACTTTATATTTTACCACGAGGCTTGTGGTTTGTTACCTCTTGCTTCTTGTGCAGCCACATGGTATCTGCCTCCTTCGGCAGCTACATGGCATCTCCCTGACTCTGCCTTCTTTCTCCCAGCATTCAGTTCAGTTTTCCCATCTAGCTCTATTCTGCCCTGCCACAGGCCAAAGCAGATTCTTTATTAACCAATGATAATAAAACATAGTCACAACATACAGAGGAGAATCCCACATCAAACATTGGGGCTCCACTCTTAGCAAGGATGATTTCAGTTCTCCCAGAACCCTTGTACGCTGACAAGAATGAAGCAGCCTGGCCCCACAGTCCCTCCTGCTTCCTGTGTTATCCTAGGATTCTTCTGCAGTGCCATCTGCCATGCTGTGACAGTGTGACAGCTAGAATCTGAAATGTCCCCCATAGACTCTTATTTTTACTCCTCAGCTGGTGGTGCTGTTTGGGGAAGTGAGTGTTAGTGGGGGGGGGGGCAGTCATGGTGTTATAGTCCAGCATCTGGTTTTATTGCCAGAAGATGTGGGAAGGTCTTCTGTTTTAATAAAGAAACTGCCTTGGCCAGCCCTTAGGTAGGTGGAGTAGACAGAACAGGAAAAAAAGAAGTGAGGTAGAAGGCTCAGTCAGATGCCACGCCTCTGCTAAGTGAGACAGACTGCCGTGCCTCTGCTCAGGGAGAGGGATGTGATGGAGCCAGCCGCCAGATAAGACATGCTGAATCTTTCTGGGTAAGACACCACTCATGGTGTTACACAGATTATTAGAAATGGGTTAAAGCAAGATGTGAGTAAGAGGCTGAAAATAATGGGCCAGGCAGTATTTAAAAGAATACAGTTTGTGTGTTGTTATTTCGCATGTAAAGCTAAGCATGCGGGAGCAGGGCGGCGGGAATCCGGTCCACAGCTCCACACTACAGCCAGATGTGAGGATCCTCTGCCATCACTCCACCATGTCTGTCTGTGGTGGTTTGAAAGAAAATGTGCCCCTAAAGAGTGGCACTATTGGGAGGCATGACTTTGTTGGAGTAGGTGTGACCTTGTTGGAGGAAGTGTGTCACTGTGGAGGCTGGCTTTGGGGTCTCAGATATGCTCAAGGCACACCCAGTATTCCAGTCACTTCCTGTTGCCTTTGAATGAAGATGTAAAGACTCTTAGCTCCTGCTGCAGCACCATGTCTGCCTGCACAGCACCACGTCTGCCTGCACAGCACCACGTCTGCCTGCACAGCACCACGTCTGCCTGCACAGCACCATGTCTGCCTGCACAGTATCACGTCTGCCTGCACAGCACCACGTCTGCCTGCACAGCACCATGTCTGCCTGCACAGCACCATGTCTGCCTGCACAGCACCATGTCTGCCTGCACAGAACCACGTCTGCCTGCACAGAACCACGTCTGCCTGCACAGCACCACGTCTGCCTGCACAGCACCATGTCTGCCTGCACAGCACCATGTCTGCCTGCACAGTATCATGCCGCACCATGATGGTCAAGGATGGAACTCTGAAATCGTAAGCTGCCACTTCATTTAAATGTTTTCCTTTAAACAAGTTGTCATGGTCATGGTGTCTCTTCACAGTAATAGAAGCCCTGAGTAAGGCCCTGTCTCTTCACAATGGACTGAAACCATGGGTGGAAACTAAACTTTCCTCCCTTCAGTGGTTTCTGTCAGGTATTCTGGCACAGTGATGCAAACGGAATGCCTGCATGTAGCTGGAAGGCTCCCACCAGGATCAGGCAGACGCTTGCACCATGTTCTTGAACTTTTAGGATTGTGAACTAAGTCAACTCTTTCCTTTAAAATAAAATATCCAGTTGTGAGTCTTTTGTTATAGCAGCAGAAATGTGCTAATACGGGCAGGGTGAAGCTAAGAAAGATGGAGTACTTACAGCACCGTTAGAGAAAAAGGACTGGGCTGAACGTGATGTGTACTCTCATCACCAAACACAGGTGCGCCCCACCAGAGAAGGTCTAGCACCAGCCTCTCAAGCTGTCAAATGTTCCCAGATGTTGTCAGTATCCATACGTTATCCACACATCTGATAGATGTGTCCCATCAGATGAAGCAAGCGCTGGGACCCCTCAGTTCCTTTCTCTTTGGTTTTGTGATCTAGACAAATTTTTGTTTTAGAAATTTTATTGTGACCTGGCAGGTGAAAGGGGTTAGCATGACCTGGATATTAGATGCTGAGAACAACTGGAAGAGTTTTGCTTTTGCTCCAATATCAGGGCCTTGGCTAACTCAGGCTCCTGGTGAGTTAGGTGACAATGAACTGATTGTCTAGCACCAGTGCCCTTTGGATGCACAAGGCTACAGAGCTTCTGTAAGACTCAGCACTAAGCCCATTGACCATCTCAAGTACAACTTCCTGGAACCCTGAGCTGAATCTACCTGTTCACTTTCCCTATGGACCAGTGTGAAATAAATGTGATCAGGTAGCTCCCTAGAGTGATGTCTCACCAGGAGTGTGTTTGAAGGGCTCTCTGCAGTCTTTGTTCCTGCTACTTTCTCATATAAAGGTTCCATCTCTAAGCCAGCACCAAGCATATGACCTCTCTGTTTGTTCTCTTTGAGATAGCTCCAGTTGTTTGCCTTATTTGATTCATTGACCTGAAACATTTTTTTGTGTGTAAGTTCACTTCTCTAGAGCTACACAGAAGCAATCTATTACACTCACATGGAAACCCTTTTGAATATGACAGTTGATGTTATACACAGTGGGAAGTCCCTGACAAGGGGTTACTCTCTTCCTTTTAACTATCTCAGGACTGTTCTTTGAACAAGAATTTGGGCAGTTGTTTTTTGTGTTATAAGCAGAAGAGCAGTCTGCCTCAGATGAGAGACGAATGTTTCTCTTTCATTACGTGGCAACTGCCAAGAACTGCGAGGCTTCTGAGATTTTACCTCCTTGCAAGATTGATGATTTAGCCTGTCACTGTCCACTTGTACTGGTTAGAGAGACCAGTGTCCCAGGAGAGACAGGACATTCTACTACTCACAGCAGCAGCCAGAGTACTGTCACTTTTACATGGTGGCTCCTCGGGGCCATGTGACCCTTCACACACACAGGGTGAGGAGGTAATGAGCCCTCAGTCTTTTATTATGGGCTGTAAGCAAACCTGTGCCCTTTGCCTGGGAGATGACATTGTTGTTATTAAATAGGACTGCAAGCAAACCAAGTCTTTGCCCAAGAGCTGTGGTTCTCAACCTTCCTAATGCTGTGACCCTTTAATACAATTGCTTATGTTGTGGTGACTCCCCCCCTCCCACCAGCCATAAAATTATTTCTTTGATACTTCATGCCTGTAATTTTGCTAGTTATGAATCACAGTGTAAATATATGATGTGCAGGCTATCTAATATGTGATCCCTGTACAAAGGTCATTCAACCCCCAAGGGGGTCGAGACCCACAGGTTGAGATCTGCTTATCTAGAAAGAGACATACTGTCTTCCTAAGACTGCTCTGTTGCACACACATCCGTGGAAGACAGTGGTGAGCTAAGATAGCCAGCCCCTCTGCACATGTGTGCAGAAAAGTCTGAGGCCTTGAAGCCACCACCTCTGATTCCCTCCCAGCTTTCCGATTTTCCCTCCCAGCCTCCATGTCGCCAGAACGAGGCAGTTATTTCTCTCAACCTTTTGCACATCCAGACTTCACGCCACAAGATACACAGGCGAGGAAGGAGCAAGAGAAGGTGAGAGCAGCGTCAGCCTTTTATTTTCCTGCTTGGACTGACAACTTCCTCTAGTTCGTTCTTTTCCTTCACATCTATGAAACAGCTTCCGCTCTAAATGACACCGATCTTCTGTTTCTACTCGGGCAAGCATTGGGTAAAAGCCTGGTGGATGTTATGTAGAAGGTAGAAGTTCTAGGTGCCAAGTAACAAAAATTATTAAAACCCAGGAGAGAAGCTGGGCACAGGGGCACAAGCTTGTGGTTCCAACTACCTGGACGCAGAGGCAGGCTGAAGTTCAAGGCCAACCTGGGCAATTCATCACCACCCACCCAACCCCCAAAGTAGGAAATCATGACCTGTTGAGTATGAAAAGGGTCAAGGCTCAGTGGTAGAGGTCATGCTCTGCATCCACAGTGCTGGCACTAGTTCCTACTCCGACTCAAACAAAAGAGAGGAAGAGTTAGAAACACGTGTTAAGAGGGGGAAGACAGTGATCCAGGGATAGAGGAGGTCACTGTGGATATTAAGGAGATACTAAGATGGGCACGTTGGGTGACCTGGGCATTATGAGTCTAAAAGCAGCTTGCTCAAGAAGTCCTCCTAGTGGTTCTTGAAATGTGGTCCCTAGATTAACATTATTTCCAGCAGGAAACTCATTTGATGTTCAAATGGTGCATAGAATCAGGATGCATAGACTCAGCTGACCCACCAATGCAGAAACCTTCCTGGTTTCTGCAGCGCACTGACATGTGACAGGCTTAGGCAGGTGTCCCTCGAAACAGAGCACACACACTCATCCCTGGGGAGGTTGTCAAACTACACAGTCTAGATAGTCAGGAAGGAGGTGAGCCCCCGCATCTCTTCCAGGTTTCCAAGCGAGGCCAGTGTTGCAACTTCTTTGGACACTTTGAGTCATTTGGGGGTGGGGGAAAGGCTGAATGAGCGTCCCGTGAGAGGGGCTGTGTGAGGAAGTTATTAAGGAAATGCACAGAGCTCAGCGACATCATTCCATTGTCTCTGGTGCTTGAAGGACACAAATAAGAAGAGCATGATTTCTGGGGCTGGCCGGTGGCCTGCTCTTCTGGACGTGTCCACTCAGACGTCCTTGCCTGTCTGTAACACTGCTGCTGAAGGCTCCAAGTGCCAACCGTGGCTCCTGATGCTTTGTGGTACATTCCTCTTCCTGGATGGAGAAGCTGAGGCTGGTCCACAGAGCTATTTGTGTCCCAAGGTCACAGGGACCTCAGACGGATTGGGCTGGCAAAGGTCTCTTGAAGCCTGGCCAGGGCTCTTTCCTCGGGGGGCCCCCCAAGGCCGTCTTCCTCAACAGTGGGCAGTGACAGAGCTTGTAAGATTAGCACCCCTGTGCCTCCCTTGTAAAAACAGGACCTGCTCAATCTCCAGGCCCAGCAGTGAATAATAGGAATCTTTATCATCCTTTCCAACAGAGAGCATTTATTTAAAACCCTTGGCTAACTCACGAGGTGAGCTGGCCTGTTACACACCATCACATGGCATGGAAACTGGCAATTAAATTTAGCAACCCACCTCGGTAAATTCAGACCAGGATGTTTACAGGCCAGCACAACCCGGGAGGAGCCAGGGGGCTTTGTTTCCAAACCAAAAGGTCTCCAGAAAAAGAGTGAAGGGAGGCTCCGGAGAGTTAGGCCGAGTGACGAGCATCTGTCCCCATCAGTAATGTGGCATCCTCTGACTGTGGAAGGCCAAGCATTCCCCTGCTGTAACACAGCCCAGGGGACGGCTGTTGGCTTTGTGGAGCTGCTGCTCAGGAATGGGGAGGCAATGGCTCCAAGGACAAGCTGTCTGTTTACTGACTCTGGGGACCAGAACCAGAGAGACTACATGGAACTAAAGAGTCATTTTCCCTAAATGAAGGATATTGCACTTTCAATGCGCATCTGTAGCCATATGGGTGAGTGATGGTGGAGGCTCAGCTAGGCAGGAAACAGGGCTCTGGGCATCTGAGGTGTAAGGACTACTGGTTAGAATGATGGCCAGAGGGGCAGGAAAGATGCTGCCTGCCTTCCAGGGAGCTTTTCTGTTCTAGAAATATATAAAGGCGATATCTCCTGCGACCCTTTTGGAATAAAAACTTAAACAAAAGTACAGTTGCATGCATTTTCAGAATTTGCCTGCATGAGCTGGGATGCTCCAGCAAGAGAGGAGTTTCTTGTTTTAGCCAAACACAGTCTGAGTTCCTGCCCCATAAGTGCATTAGTCGGACGGGGAGGGAAGAGAGCAAGTTTTGTTCAAGTGAGACTTTGGCCACATCTTCCCCAGCCCTGGATGTGCCTGGTACAGGATATCTGTCCATTTGCATAAGGGCTCAGGAATTCTGTTGTGGGTGGGAAGGAGAGGACGCCACTCTCCGCAAGCAGGCTACTCTGGAGAACTCAGGTCAGCACGTGCAGTGTCCACAGCACATCTCCCTCTATCTTGTATAACAGCCTCCCAGAAAAGGGAACAGAACCCGAAGTGTCAGCCCTGAGGGAGGAAAAGAGTGGAGAATGGGAGGGAAGAGGAGTGGCTTTTCTCACTTCTGAATGCTCAACCTCACGCATTTCCAGGGCTAGGAGATGGCAAGAGAAGGGCACCAGGCCCTTTCTGAGATGGTGAACCTCAGCTGGCAAGGCAGGTCTCCTAACATACCTCCCTTCAGGGCAGCGAGTTACCACCCCCATGCCCACCACGGGTCCCTTCTTTATCTCTGACTCCTTTTCCTTCATTTCTTCTTATTAACCCTTTTCTAGACATAACAATGTCATCAGGGATATCCCTAGACTGCACTGTAACTCTTGAGTCATATGCCATTTTGAGGTACTGTGCTGGTCCTTGTTTGCTTTCCCAACTTTTTTCCCTCTCTATGGGACAGTAATAATGGTCCCTCCCTTTCTTGATGATCAAACAAGATGAGAGCAGCCTGGTGGAAGAGGCAGGGTATAAATGTGCCTTTATCTTCATTGTTTCCCCCGCCTCTTGTGGCTCTTTTCTGTCATAGCGTTCACATCTGCCTCTTCCAGTAAAGCAGGTTGTATGGAGGATTTATGATTGGCCCAGACTATGCAAGGTTAGATGCTTCAGCTGGATTTAAACAAAGGATAGTTTCATTTCTAATCTATGGACCCAAGTAACCTTGGGCCTCTGACCCTGGGAGCATAGCTCTTTCCACACAGAGGTTATAGAAGCCCTAGCCTCCACCCGAGCCCAGTGTGTGTGTGTGTGTGTGTGTGTGTGTGTGTGTGGTCTCTCACTCATCTGTGTTTACTGTGTTTGGCCTATACCTATTGTGTAGCACCTTCTTATGTTAAAGCCTTCTATCTTGGAAGGAAACTTTAAAACAGGATATTTACAGGGAGGTGAAGTACTATAGGGACCTCTTTAAGACAGGAAGTAAACAACTCGAAATAGCTTTAGGAAGTCCCTGAAACTGTACAAGATTCACCAGACTCCTCCCTCCCCAATTGTAGATAAATAGTAAGGACTATGGAGAGTCACTCTCAGATAAACCAAGAGTGGGGCAGCTTGGGAGAAGCGGAGACCAGCTGAGCTACCTGGAGGAGGCTCAGACCCACTGAGCCATCTAGAAGGGACCCTCTCCAGCTGTTGAGCTGCCTGCAGGCTGTGCAGTGTGCTCTAGATCTCCCACTTTTGTAAAGTGCCACCTCTGCTAGAGATGGGCTTTGGTGATGTAGCTGACTTTGAGTCATTTCCACTCCCATAAGTAATGGTCTTACCTATGGTCTTAGGGTTTCTATTGCGGTGAAGAGGCACCATAATCATGGCAGCTCTTAGAAAGGGAAACCTTTAGTTGGGGATGCCTTATAGTTTCAGAGGTTTAGTCTTGCATTATTGACCTGGCAGAAAGCATGGTAGCATGCAGGTAGACATGGTGCTGGAGAAGGAGTTGAGAGCTCTACATCTAGACTGGCAGGCAGCAGGAAGTGAACTGGCTTGAGCTTCTGAGACCTAGTGACACACCTCGATCAACAAAGCCAAACCTACTCCCATGAGGCCACACCTCCTAATAATGCCACTCCCTATGGGCCAATGGGGGTCATTTTTTATTCAAAGCACCATACCTATATTCCTATCAATAACTCCAGGAGGGGGCTGGAGAGATGGCTCAGAGGTTAAGAGCATTGCCTGCTCTTCCAAAGGTCCTGAGTTCAATTCCCGGCAACCACATGGTGGCTCACAACCATCTGTAATGAGGTCTGGTGCCCTCTTCTGGCCTGCAGGAATACATGCAGACAGAATATTGTATACATAATATATAAATATTTTAAAAAAAATAACTCCAGGAAAGCTCATTGGTTCACCAAGTTGGATTTTGGGGGTGTCCAAACTTCATTCCACTGTCAGTTATCTCTCTGGGGTGAGTGGATGTTTGCTCGTGTCTCCCCAGAAAAGGTTTGTCACACAACAGTATCTCATGCACATCCAGTGTGCCCATATTTGCAGAGCAGGGAGTCTCCAGGCGGGTGATCAGCCTGGTAAAGGGGAGCCAGGGATGCCAACTACTTCAGAAGTTCACAGGTTGATAATGGAACACATGCAAGCTTCCTGGGATAATTGAAACATCAGGATGAAATCCTGGGAGCCCGGTGTGCCTGGGGCATAGAGAGCAGATGTGCCAGGACAGGTCAAACACGGGAGAGATGCTCCCCCAGAGCTGGCGCTGTTATCAGATTTGGAGGTCACCACCTGTACCCTAAGTTGGGTCTGGCTGCTCATTCTCAATATGCCTAAGCCAATTGAAAGAGCCAAATTAATAGTGGGAAAGCAGAAAAAAAGGCTATTTATTCAGCATGGCCACATTGGGAAGAGGGAAGAAGAGCTACAGTGAACTCCCCATCCTTAAACCTGTCTTCAGGATTCTGAAGTGAGGCCGAAGTGTAAAGAGAGGGCCAAGGATGTACACATCCCCATAGTCCTGGTCAAGGCGTGACCACTGACCCATCACTGTCTGGGCTTCAGTCCTAGTCTGTGAGATGGTCTGGCTAGTTGTTGGGGCTGCGTGCAATCACTTAGTCAAGCTCCTCCGGCTGATGCTCTTTGCTTAACCCATCATGAGACTCCTGGGGAAATTCCCATCTGTAGGGCCCATTGTTTCAGTGGTCTGATAGATTGAGAGAGGGGACTGGAAGGCATTTAAGAATGTCTTCATTTCTGGCTAGGCCAGTCACAGGGCCATGACAGCAGCTCCCACCCTGGACTGTGGGACCCTTTGCCTGCATACCTGGGGTACCCCAGATAGCTGATATTTACCTCCTGCAAATAGCATTTCCCAGACATCCTTGCCTCTGACTTCTGGCTGGTTTGCCTGGAGTCAGTGGAGGGTGGAGGAACAGAGCTGTTGAGGCCAAAGGGAAGTCAGGTGTGTCTCTGTCCCCTGACTCCTCCCTGCCTCTCTGTGGTTGAAAGGACCACTTTGAATCTAGGGACAGATAAAGTTCCTTTTCTCAGTCTGGGGCCGAGTGTGGGAAATTCCGCTACTTCTGTTGGTCCATCTCTCAATTCCACGGGACCTTTGGTTCTTCCAGCATCGTGGTCACTGTTCCTGTGATCCACCCGTCTGATGAAGGAGGCTGGGCCTGCCTGTCTTCTTCATTGGTCTGTGGGTATACGCAAGGAACCTGGAGACCTCTGGAGCCTGGGGCATGTGTGAGCAGTGAACAGATTTCATTGCGAAAATGGAACTTTACCCACACCTGTGGCTGTACCTCCTCGTCGGGCCAGAGCTCTTGGCACTGGAAGATCATCCCAGGCCACATTTTATCGGAAGGGAGGAACTTCAAATAAACTGTGGAAGCCACAAAATTGATCCAAATTAGCTGAGCAAGAAAAGCATTTTCTTTGCCTAAAAAGAAAAAACTGAGGGGGCGGGAAGAGAGAGAGAGAGAGAGAAAGAGAGAGAGAGAGAGGGCAAAACTTGAAGGTGATGATTTCCTTTCATCCATTGCCTGGCATCCTCATGAGAGATGCGAGGGGTTTAGCTCAAACACCCAGCCCTGACTCCTGACTGCTTGTTTAGGAGCCCGGCACTTGTGACCGCCAGGCCCACAGTCTACTTGGGCAGCACTTCTGGTACCAGCAGCCTTGTCCATGGGAGTCTTGAGTTGTACCTCTGTGCCCAGAGCTCACCAGTCCCCACTGACAGCAGCTTAGATCCACTCACCATTCATAGGCCCCTGACCACACCCACTCTCTTCCAAGGTTAAGAAGTCTTTGCCCTGGAGTCATTTGGTTCCCAAAAAACATGAACATTTGGTGATGTCCACCTTTTGGCTGCTGAGAGCAGGACTTCTATGACCACAGACAGGTAAATATCTCTTTGCATCCCTGCTTTCAATTCCTTTAGAGGCATACCCAAAAGTAGAATTAAGGGGGCATATGATAATTCTTCTATTTTATTTACTTTTAACTTTTTATGTATATGTGTCACAGGCTTTCTTAGAGAACCAGCCTCCAAATCATGACACAGAGACTTATTGTTAATTGCAAAATCTCAGCCTTAGCTTAGGCTTGTTTCTAACTAGCTCTTATAACTTAAAATAAACCCATTTCTATTCATCTTTGTGCTGCCATGTGGCTTGTGGCTTTTACCTTGCCTCCTGCACATCCTACTTAATCTCTGTCTCCTCTGGCATCTCCTCTGAGCATAGATTCATCTCCTCTTCCCCTCTCTCTGCCTGGAAGTCCCGCCTAATCTCTTCCTGCCTCGCTATTGGCCATTCAGCTCTTTATTAAACCAATCAGAAGGTGTCTTGGCAAAGACACATCTTCATAGTGTACAAAAGGTTATTCCACAACAAATACGGATGTTTTGACTGCATATATGTCTATGCACCATGTGTTTGTCATGCCCATGGTGGGCACAGATGGGGTGGGATCCCTTTGAACTAGAATTAGAAACAGTTGTGAGGTCCCAAGTAGGTGCCAGGAATTGAACTCTGGTCTCCTCTTTCCATGTAATGTTTTGAAGACACTCCATACGGTTTCCCACAAGTATCTGCACCATCTAGAGTCCCACTAGTGGTATATATAGAGAGGGTCAAGCTTCCAGAAATCCTTGACACTGTGGCTGCTTTTCCTTTCCTTTCTTTCTCCTCTCCTTTATCCTTCCTTCCCTCTCCCTCCCTTTCTTCGTCCTCTCTCTCTCTGTCTCTCTCTGTCTCTGTCTCTCTCTGTCTCTGTCTCTGTCTCTCTCTCTCTCTCTCTCTCCCCTTCCTCCCTCCCCCCTCCCTCCCCCTTCCTCCCTCTCTCCCCAGGGTCTCATGTAGCCCAGGCTAACCTTCAACTCACAGCTGAGGCTGATCCTGAACTCCAGACCCTCTTGCCTCTACCTCCTAAGTGCTGCGATTTCAGGCCTGTGGCACCAGGCTCAGATCCTCCGACCTCCTGCTGCTCTGCTGCCAGTGAAACAACCACTAACTTTTTACTTCACTGTTGAAATGTGTTTTATATGTGGAGTGAGCATTCCATCATGCTTAAAAAGTGCACCAGGAAACCTCAGTTTCCTTCTCCTTTCATCCCAGTTCCCATTTCTTGCTCTGCAGACGGCAGTGACCTCAATGCTGCTTCCTGAGGCAGCCTACACGCAAAGGCATTTCCATGTCTGAATACACATCTTCGAGTGGTCCTTTGGGGGCCCGTGCTCAGCCCCTAGCTCCTGTCTCTCCGTTTCCTGGTCTACTGTGATGTGAGCAGTCTGCACCACATTTCGAATGGCAGTGAAGTGAGCTATTCGGCCATCTCTTCCCATCATGATGGGCGGAAACACTGAGCCAAAATCCATCTTCCCTCCCTCAAGTTTCAGTCAACTATTGCCACAGCAATGTAACCGTAATTGATATAGTCAGCAAGAGTTCAGCTCTCGGAGGCTTCCAAAGAGAATAGGTCTGTAATGTTTAGAGCATGCCAGCCCTTGGTTGGAGCCTTCTACATCTTTATTTATTCATTTTTAAATATAAATATACTGTAACCTTATAGAAGTATAAGGAGGGAGAACATGAGCAAGGAAGTCAGGACTGCAAGGGGTGCGCCCACCCACCGAGACCGTGGGGCTGATCTAATCGGAGTTCACCAAGGCCAGCTGGACTGGGACTGAAAAAGCACGGGATAAAACCGGACTCCCTGAACATGGCGGACAATGAGGGCTGCTGAGAAGCCAAGGACAATGGCACTGGATTTGGATCCTACTACACATACTGGCTTTGGGGGGGCCTAGCCTGTTTGGATGCTCACCTTCCTAGACCTGGGTGGAGGGGGGAGGAACTTGGACTTCCCACATGGCAGGGAACCCTTACTGCTCTTCTGGGTGGAGGGGGGGGGCAGGTAAATGGGAGGCAGGGAGGAGGCGGAAATTTTTAATAAAAAAAAGAAGTATATTATGTCATGTAGTCATTGGATTTGATTAATTCATATGCTTTTAAGGTGCAGCTTTTGTTTAAAACAAATAATAATAATTTTTAAAATAAATGAAGTACTTTTAAAGCTTTCTTTTTGTTGTTTTTGTTTATGTGTATGTGTGTGTCTGTGTGAGTGTGTGTGAGTGTATGGGTATGACACATGTGTGCAGGTACCTTTGGAAGAAGTTACTTCCCACAGCTGGACTTACAGGCACTTGTGAGTCACCTTGCTTGGGTGCTGGGAACAGAACTAGTGTTCTCTGCAAGAGCCACAAGTCCTGCTAACCACTGTCTCTTCTCCTCAGCCACCTAACACAAGTCAGCAGGGGCTGGGTCTCTCTTCCTCTTCTTCAAAGCCACTAATATCACCTTGAGATGACGGCTTTCTTGATTTTACCTAACCACCTCCTAGTGTCTCCACCTCCAGACACTATGAACTTGTGAAACTGAGGGCCGAGTTTCCAGCCCGTGAACTTTTGGGAAGTACATTCAACCGTAGCAGCACTGAGTCTCATACAATAGGGAGGAACTTTTTGACTGTTCAGTCAATATTAATGGGTGGATGACCCAGATTTGACATTTTGTAAGGATCTATGACTGTCCTAGGAGGGGAGAGGCAGCAAAGTCAAGAAAAGTCTCAAAGTTCAAGACCTTGATCTCACAGGGCATTCCTCATTTCAGTTGATGGCACAGATTAGCCGTTGGGTTGCTACATTTAATTAGAAAATGAATGCTAGGAACTGCTGTTTCGTTTGTGTGTGTGTGTCTGTCTGTCTCTGTGCCTCTCTGTGTGTATATGTGTCTCTGTATGGCTGTGTATGTGTCTCTCTCTGTGTGTGTGTCTCTGTGTGTGTGTCTCTGTATGGCTGTGTATGTGCCTCTGTGTGTGTGTCTGTGTGTGTGTCTCTGTGTATATGTATCTCTGTATGTCTCTGTGTGTGTCTCTGTGTATGTGTTTCTGTGTGTATGTGTCTCTGTATGTATATGTGTGTGTATATGTGTCTCTGTGTATATATGTTTGTGGTGTGTGTGTGTGTGTGTGTGTGTATGTGTGTGTGCATGTGCGTACTTGAATGCAGAGCTGACCAGGGAGTCATAATCTTTTCCCAGTATGGACTGCCTCAGCAAAATACCTGTTTAAAGAAGCCATGGCTGTGCTAAACTCCAAGTCTAACCAGATTTCAAGAAGAAAAGAAGAGGAGAGCAGGTGACAGGGGCTGGACCTGGAGGCCACCATCATCATGGCTGCCTGGATCTAGGGGCTCCTGCAGGTAGCTGCTAGCCACCATCTCTAGTTAAGGTCAAGATTCAGGCTTATCATTTTATCCTCTGCTGTCTACTAAGGAATGGGAGCCCTGAGAGACCTAAGGATAGGATACACAAACAGGGCCCACGTGGCCCTGAGGAAGAGGATTGCTTGTGACCTGGCAGGCCATCAAGGCATGCCTGACTCACAAAGTCTGGGCATGAGTGATTCAAGCTAGCTGCCCACTGTGTTTGGATGCCCAGGATGGTACCGTGTCGCTCCTGCCCTCCCACAGTAGCCTGGTGCTGGCCTCGGGCTGCTTCTTTCTCGTGTGGTGTCCTGGGTGACCAGGCAGGAGGACACCTGCTGGAGCAGCTTCACAAGATGTGCCCAGTGTCTGCTATCTTTAGGGTTTCAGTCCCTACCATCAAAGATCATCCTAGTGACTCTGAAAGTGTCCCATCCAATATGGCTCCAGCTTTGCTGGTGTCCGTATCTGTGCTCAGCACCGGGATCCTGTCCGTTCTGGAAGCTTCTCTGCATGAGTGGGAAACACATAATCCAGGTGGAAGAGGAAAAACAGCTGTGGTATCAATGCTCAGTTCTCTTCCTGTTTCCCGAGCTTGCGTGAGTTACCGAAAGCATCCGGAGTCTTCCTAACGATGACAGAGAGTGGGCTGGACACTGCCACCACCACTGTGCCTGGTGACCCGCTGTGTTTACAGACATGGGGTGCTGCAAAAAAGGCTCGATTCACTGTGTCCCAAACCAGTGCAGACTCAGCAAAAGTGTTTGGGAGGTTAAAGCTGGGGTGTTCGGGGTTTGCTGGGGTGGGGTGAGGGTGGGGAGAGAAAAGGGTAAGTTGTAGACTTTCCTAAGATGCTGACTCAGCTGCCGGCCTGTCCAGGATGCAGCCTGCAGAGAAGGCTGGGTAATGAAGGAGGCCATCTGGCTGTCAGGCTAGTATAGACATGAGGTGGCCTTGGGCCTGCCTGCTGGCCAGCCTTGAGGGACGAGGAGGGCAAAAAAGGAGGAGGAATGGGAGGCTGCAGAGACACTGGCCAGTGAAGTCCATGTGGGTGGAAGAGGGGGTCTGGGATTGGACTTGTCTGTCACTGTGAGAGCAGAGCTTGAGCAAACAGCTTCTTCCATAATGGCTGGGCTCCCTTTGAATATTGGACTGTGTAGCGCGGCTTCTAGGTGAGCAGCCAGCCGGCCTTGCTCCTTCTTTAGATATATTTTAAGCTCTCAGAACACTGGCATTCTGTACCCATGTGGATTTACTGTCTGCGTGGGAGCCTGGGCTCCTCTGTGCTTCCCCACAAGGCAAGGTCACTCCAGGCTGGTGGTTTGTGCAATCCTGACGTTTGACCGAGGGACAAAAGTCACAAGTCCTCTGGTAGCTCTCACGGTACCTGCTCTGAAAAGCCCCGAGCTGGTGCTGGCTGGCGCCACCCTGTCCCGTCCTCAGCTGGCAGCTCAGTGTGGGGGACAGACTCCCAGTACTGTCTGTCATCTGGCCAGGCTGTGACCACAGCTGTGGTCCTGCAGGGCTCCTGAGGCAGGGACCTGTACAGGGCAGCACGAAGCATCAGATCAGGCTTCCTGGAAGGCAGGCCTCCTGACAGGGGCTGTGAGTCCACGCTCACTTACATAACACTTCCTGAGTATGCTTCCTCCGTCTCAGCAACGGTTGGGTCAGCAAGTGACCTTTAAAACCACTCAGGAGACGCCACTTCTGGAGGCTGGGCTGTCCAGGAGACAACTCCTTCCTTTCATCCTCCTTCCTGCTTAGGCAGCTGTATCCTCAAGGGCTGGGAAGTAAAACATTTAAAGTTTTAGGCCAAACTTGATCCCCACCTACAATCCCAGCATCAGGAGACAGGGAGAAGGCCTAGGCATTCAAAGCCAGCCTAGGCTACATAGGAAACTGTCTTTAGAAAAAGCAATGTGTGTATGTGTGTGTGTGTGTGTGTGTGTGTGTGTGTGTGTGTGTGTACATGTGCACACACTTGGATGTGCATTTGTATGATTGTACCTGTGAAATCCAGAGGACAACCTCAGGTGTCATGTCGTCATGCCTTATGCCTCAAGAGTTGCTTACTCTCCTCCCCCCCCCCCCCCCCCCCGCCCGCTGCCCCCATTTATATAGCTATGGGGAAATTCTCACCCATGCTGAGGTGAGACTTTCTAATGGTTACAGATGCTCCAGAGCAGTCCTGGGTAAAACCTCTCACCCATGCTCCTATAAGCAAGCCCAATAAACGGATTCATTCGCCAAGCTAGACTCCCGTGGAATAGTCACTTGGCCTGTGGCTGCTGCCCTAACTGCAGTGAGCAGAAGTTGGTTCAGATCTCCTCAGGAGAAAACACAACAACTGGACACGGGAGGGAGCGTGGTGCTGGAATGCCAATGCTCCTGTCTCTGGTACCCAGGGACGTGCCCAGGTGCTGCACACATCCTGCGGTCCCTTTCAGCCACTTTTAGATGTCTTAAAACACCTCCTGGGATGACGAGGGAAGGCATCTCCACTTACTCGGGGCAGATGGGCTTTGTCTTGGAACAGCTGTGTGCCACACCGGGATGAGTGCCTGGGTGCAGAAGATTAGGCACATACTCAGGCATGAGGGCAAATCCTAGGATTCCAGCCTTGCTTCACCCCCAGGCCTCCTGGAGCTGGGGGAGAGGGCATCTCTTAAAGACTGGGGAAGGAGTATTGGTGGGGAGCGTCCAGAAAAAGGGCAAAGCCAGAGCCCAGCTCCTGAGGCTGGAGCAGTACCATGTGGACGGAGCGAGGATGAGGAAGGGACAAAGAAGATAAGGAGGACATCCAGCAGACCAGATCCGGGCTGGGAGCGGGATGGGGGCAATTTGGCCTTTGCTCTGAGAGGCAGAGGAGCCATTTCAGAGTCTGGAGCAGGGAAGGAGGGGAGAAATCAGGGAAGGAGGAGCAGGGGAGCAGTCTGGGCAGAGGAATGTCATCTTTGCAGATCAGCCTGGGTATGGTCTGCTCTGCATTGGGCAGATAAGCTCGGGGGGCGGGGGCAGGTGCATCAAGCAGGGCTCCCAGGGGCAGATGCCTGTCAGGGACTTACAGGTGAACTAGCTGTGGCTAGTAGTCCTCAGCCAGGCTGTCTGCAAGATGCAGCGTCAGATAATGGCAGCCTGTACCCAGAGGCCTACGCACAAGGACATGGGTAGTGTCACTTTCAGCCTGTGGCATAAATTCTGGGAATTCGGGAGATTGTGGTGAGAGTTTGGGGGTCCAAAGTCAGAGAACCTGGAACAGCTATCTGGGGCAGTGGACGGCAGACTCTGTCCAGTTGTCAGGGAGAGGCCAGTTCTCTCTCCTTTGTCCTGTGGTAGCCAGCCCCAGCAGAGTGAGGGCACGTGCCCACAGTCCACCCACATGTGCACGCTGTCCTCTGGGAACAGCCTTGTTCTGAATGCTTCTTAATCTAAGAACCAAAGTTGACACCTGAAGTGAGCCACCCCAGCGGACAGTGGGTCACACTGACCCTTATCTAGGGCATGGTGTGTTTAGCTTACGACCTAAGAGTGTGTTTTACCTTCTGAATGAGCAAATGTTCCTGCCAGCAGCCAGTCCTGGCACCCAAAGGTGTCGCAAGTCCTCCCATTGCCAAGAGGATCTCTAGAAGCAAGTGTCTCTCAGAACAAGGTCCTTAGGGTTTGCTGTCCTTGTTTGGTGTCACTGTAGATTCAGCAGGCCTCTGAACAGACTTCAACTGGCTTTTCTTTTGGCTATAGAGCAGGCTGCACAGTGACTCCATGGCAGTCAGAGGAAGGGCTGCAGGGATGCCTCACAGAGCCTCGCGTGGACCTGCCCTGCATTCACCCTGGATGGAAGGCACAGATACAGTGTAGAGTTGCTGAGGAGGCTGTGTGGAGGTGGGGCTGGAGGGTTTGCTTCTACGAGGATTGAGAGAGACAACTGTCGTTGTGGGATGGAGCCTGAGCCCAGAGGGTCGAGGAATGAGAAGTAAACCCCAAACTGAAGGCTTTATGTCAAGGCCTGAAGATAACCTTGGTGGGACAGTTTGTGTTTGGTGAGGGCAAAGCAAATAGAGGCAGCTGTGGAGAACCCAATGGTCACCAGAGACACAATTTCAGACACAGGCTCCCAGGCATCAGAGGGATCTCACAAAGCCAGGCTGGGAAGGCCGAAGAAGCACCCAACAGTGCTGGGGACACAAGGGTTGGGCCCCACGGGTGCTCGCTGCATATAGCTGATCCAAATCATGGGTCAGAGCAGCCTTGAGGTGAGAGCCATTCTGAATAACAGACCGACTTGATGCCAGTCATCTGCGGGGGCTCTCATGACCACGTCAGATGGTCATTAGGCCCTTCTTTCAATGCAGCAGAAGGAGAAGGCTACGGAAACCTCTGGTGTGCTCAGGATGGCTTCCACCATGCAATGGGCATTTACAGCACTCTGCCCACTCTTGGACACCATGTGTTTGTGCTGTTCACCTTATGATGGAATCTGCCATAGGCGTTCTGAGACACAGATTTTTACCTCCTTAGTAGCAATCACCTATATTTTTAGTAGGCCTTCCTGGAGCAAGGGCCTCTTTTTCCAGCCTTTTGGAACTAAGTGTGGGTGCAGGATAAGAACTAAAGGCTAATGGTCTAAAATTGGAATTCTCATGCTCGACTTCAGGGAAGTCATATTCAAGAAAAGGGATTCCTCTTCCGTCGAGCTTCGGGATGGACTACAAGTCTGATGACTGGAGCTCAGCCCATTTGGGCCATGAAAACAGAAGCTCTGTGTTAATGGGGTGTGAGGGTTTGAGGAAGGATTGTCTCCTTAGGCTCATGAATCTAAATGCTTAGTCACCAGAGTGACACTATTTGAAAAGGGTTAGGAGGTGTGGTCTTGTTGGAGGAAGTGTGTCACTGCAGATGGGCTTTGAAGTTTCAAAACCCAATGCCAGGCCCAGTGTCACTCTCTCTGCCTGCCGATCGGGAAGTAGTCCTCAGCCACTTCTCCTGCACACGCATGCCACCATGCTTCCCACCATGATAATGACTGACTGAACCTCTGAAGCCATAAGCAAGCCCTCAATCAAATGATTTCTTTTATAAGTGCTACCTTGGTCATGGCGTCTCTTCACAGCCATAGATCAGTGGCTAAGGAGTCTAAACACTGTTAAAAAGCAGGAACTACTGTTATTTTTCATTTATGTGGTCAAGTTATAGACTTGTATTTTTTTTTTTTTTGGCAAACTACTCTAATTTTGGTTTCTAAAATATACGGATGAACCTCTTTCTAACTAATGTCTAATGAACAGTAAACACACACACACACACGTACGTGTGCATGCATACAAACACCAACCCCGACTTCTACATATAAAAGAATGGGCACAAAGGCACAGAAATATAAATAAGTGTTATAAAACAATCGTCACCATTACCTGGAGAGGTGGCTCATTCAGTTAAGAATGCAGGCTGCTCTCCAAGAGGACCGGTTCCCTGCACCTAGGTAGATCATAACTGCCTGTTAACTCCATCTCCAGGAGATCTGACACCTTCTCTGGTCTCACTGGGCTCCTGGGTTCACTTCACAAACCCTGGTGCAGACACACGTTATCCAAAATAAAAATCTCTTTAAAAAAATAGTTACTAAGAAGGTCAGCATTGAAATGGGGAGGGTGGGCTTGAGGCAGGCTGCCTGACTCTGACTTCGGCTTCGTGCTGGCTGTGTATCTTTGGATAGCTTTCCTGTTCTCTCTGTCAGTTTTCAAACTGATAAACTAGGGGTGACAGTAGGAGCAATGTTGTGGCTTTGATTCCCCCCCCCCCAAGATTGTTTAGTCAGGGTTACTACTGCTGTGATGAGACACCATGGGCAAAAACAACGTGGGAAGGAAAGGGTTTATCTGACTGACATAGCCTGAATCATACATAGTCCATTCAGGGAAACAATGGCGGGATCTCAAATCAGGTAGGAACCTGGCGGCAGGAACTGATGCAAAGACCATGGACGAGCATTGCTTGCTAGCTTGTTCCTCGTGGCTCGCTTGGCCTGCTTTCTTATAGAACCCAGGACCACCAGCAACCCAAGGTAGCACCACTCACGATGGGCTGGACTCTCCCACATCAATTAATCACTAATTAAGAAAATGCCCTACAGGCTTGGCAATAGCTTTATCTTAAGGAGGCATTTTCTTAGTTGAGGTTCCCTCTTAGGTGACTATAACTTGTGTGAAGCACGGGGGTTAAGTGAAAGAATATAATTATTTAGGGACAGAATAGGGGGCGGGGTCAGAACAAAGAGCAACAGCACATGCGTAAGAAGAGGCCATGGTGAACCTTGTCCTTTTGTATGCTCACCTAACACAGTCAATTTAAAAAAGATGTGGCGTCATGGCTGGTGTGTGGTGAGCATGTGACAGAGGCCAGCTGTTATCGTTGCTTTAATCCATTGTCTGGTACCCTAATGAAATGCCCAAGCAACATCTTAGAAAGAGATGTGTGACATACGATCAACCTCAAGGTTCCCAGGTTCAGAGTTTTCAGCTGAGGGTTGTTTGGCCCCATTGCCATGGGCCTGTGGGGGTCACGTGTGTGTCTGTGGATCTGTTTTCATGGCGGTGGGAGAGCAAAGAAGGAGAGATGGGCTGAGGCTGGGGATATGTCTCGGTGGTGGGCCCTAGCATACCCAAGGTGCTGGTTTTCATATCCAGTCCTCCGAGCCTGTGGGAAGCTGAGGCATGTTCTAGTTTCATTATCATTGCGGTGATAAGATACCTTGATGGAAAGCAGCTCAGGTGGCAAGGGGGCTTATTTCAGCTGGCGAGTCCAGGTTAAATTCCACAGTGTGGGGAAGTGGAGATAGGAACTTCAAACAGCAGTCATAACACATCTACAGTCAAGACAGAAAGAAATGAATTCACGCATGCTCACTTGTTTGCTTGCTTGTGATGGGCTCGATTTCTCCACTCTTCTATAGTTGAGAAACCCCAGCCTAGGGAATAATGTCACCCAGAGTGGGCTGGGTCTTCCTAAATCAGTTAATTTAATGGAGACCATCCCTTCTAGACATGCCCATAAGACAATCCATTACAGATGATTTCCCCATTGAGACTCTTTTCCCAAGTTATTCTAAGTTGTATCAAGTTGGCAATTAAATCTAACCATCAAAGAAGGCAGGAGACTTGCGGTGAGTTTGAGGTCAGCCTGGGTTACATTGTAAGACCCGGTCCCAACAAAACAAAACAACAAATTGGAGTTGGAGAAGAAGCATAGTCCTCTGCAAGGGCACACTACCCAAGGCTTTACTTCCTTTCTCTAGGCCCCTCCTCACTATCCAGCAGCACCATAGGCTGAGGACCATGCCTTCAGCACGTGGGCCTTTGGGGACCAAATCGTGACAGGAGGTAGATTTACTCACAGAGGGAGGCTGAAGTCCAAGGCTGGAGCTTGTGCTTTGCAGAAGTCCTCAAGAGAGTGACATCTGAGTAGGAGGATTCTCAGGAGGCCATAGAATTTCAGGGGATGCTCCTTCATAACATTGTTCTTGTAAGAACTAACTAGAGCCCCACCCCCCAAACATCAACAGTCCCTTCTGAGGGCATCTGAATCTAATCACCTAATTACTTCTTAATAGTCCCATCCCTTCTTGACATGGGCACACTAAGCACCAAGCTTGGAGACCCTTTCATGCTACGCAAGAGCCACAGCATCTTTTAGGAGACACTGTCTGTACCCCGGGATGCCCACATGGCTTCCCCAACACTTCTGCTCCTGGAGGGCTGTGCTCTGTGTAACCCCTTATTTCCTTGCTCCTTGGGGAATACTGTTCACATCTCAGCGGTCAGAAAGAACCATGTAAATAGCCAAGGTGCAGTGTGTGCAGATGTGTAAGGCTTTCCTTAAGACATACAGTGGCACCATGTGGCTGAGGTCCTGCCTCTGAGATTTACCAGGTGTCCTGAAACCGACAAAGCTACTAACAAGCCCTTAGAATGCACAGAACACGTGCTGCCTATCACCACTCAGTGCTCAGAGCGAGCATACCTCATCTAAGCCTGGAGCATCCGAGTTCCTTCTGAAACTTAAGCCAGCTGTGGGGGTGATGCCTGGAGTCCAGGACAGAATGGAGTTGTGTAGTGACAGTCCATCTCAAACCCCACCAACAACCCCAAATGGCAAAATAAAAGAAAACCCTGTATTTGAACATAGTTTGTTCATAGGACTACAGAAGCAAGAAGCGAGGGGCTTTGCTCTCTGATACCAATGCTGGCAACTGAACACGGGCAGGTAAGATTCCTCATTTCTCGGGACATGCCTTTTCTTATGCCTGATTCTTTGGGCTGTGGGTGTCAGAACGTGAGTAAGAATTTGCCAGGAATAAAAGGTGGGGCGGCTCTTCTGGGAACTCACTCCCGGAGGTGTCCGCAACCTGTGGTGATAGAGATGCATATCCAGTTGCTCATAGTGGCATCATGTGCAGACAAATAATGCAGTCCTGGGAGCCATCTAAGGACCCTTGTTAGGAAACTGGATACGCTACGGATTGACATCCTACAGTAAAATGCTATGACGGGGGGAAAGGGCACGGTTGCTCTCTGTGCAGTCCTGGGAAAAAGTTGTTCAGGATGTACTGTTAAGCCAAAAGATCAAGCAGCAGTGTGTTGGTGCATGCATGCGTGCATGTGTGTGTGTGTGTGTGTGTGTGTGTGTGTGGGAAGAGGGGGAAAGATATGATGCATATCCATCTTTACCTGAGTAGTAGTTACTTTTCTTGTTGCTGAAACAAGGTAATTGGCAGAGGCAACTTGTAAGAGAAAGGGTTTTATTTGTTTGTTTTTGTTTTTGGAGACTGTTTCTTCGGTAGCTTTGGAGCCAGTCCTGGAACTTGCTCTGTAGACTAGTCAGGCCTCAAACTCACAGAGATCTGCCTGGCTCTGCCTCCCAAGTGCTGGGATTAAAAGCATGCATCACCACCACCTGGCTGAGAAAGGCGGGTTTTTTTTTTTTGTCTCGTGGGTTCAGAAGGATTTAGGTCTATCAGAGCAGGGAAGGCACAGCAGGGCAGCTCCATGATGCCAGGATCAGGTCATGGCTTGTCCATGTTACAGAACAGGAAGTGGAGAGACCATGCTGGAATAACTTTCAAACTCCTATCCTTAGTAACCAACTTCTTCCAGCCAGGTCCCACCACCTAAGGGCTCCACAGCCTTTAAACAGTGAGGCAAGCTAGAGACCAAGTGTTTAAACCATGAGCTTAAGGGGACACTGGGAACAGGGGGAGAAAACACAAACACATCTTTGCAGAAAGACGAAAGTGAAGACAAGCCATCCTTTGTCAGCAGGGAGTGGGCTAGAAAGCAGGGAACAGTGGAGGTCAGTGGGAGGACATGATACCCAGCTACTCCATAGCACTCAGGACAGGCTAGGTATGAAATGTCCCCCAAAGGCCACAATAAAGATTCAGTCCACAGATCCCATGGTGCTGTTGGGAGGTAGTGGAGTCTAGAGGCTTTAAGAGGTGGGGTCTAATGGGAGGCAGTTAGTTCATTGGGGGAGTGTCCTTCAATGGGTTGCTAGGACCCTACCCATGCCCTTCTAGACACCCTGAGGTGAACAAGTGTTCTTTGCCACAAGCTCCCACCAGAATGTGCCACATTGCCACAGACCCAAAGACTGTGGTTTGAAACCATGAATCAGCCATTCCTCTTTATCCATTGCTTAGTAAGGTGTTTTATCACAGTGGTGATGGATGCACCCGCCTATGCCAGAGGCCGTTGTCAAGACTTTTCCCTCAACTGCCTGTCTGCCCTGTGTTTTGAGACAGGCTCTTTCAGGTCCTCACGCTTGCACGGCAGGCGCTTCATTCTCTAAGCTATCTCTCCCATGCCTCTTTGTGAGCTTTTTTGAGACAAGGTATCATCATGTAACTCCTGGTTGGTTTTGAGCTATCTCAGTCTTCCAAGTGCTGAGACTCCATGCATGTACCACTCCTGGCTCATCCTGGTGTTTTTTCCTTCTGAGTATATACTGGAAAACAAATTTCTTGGAAGTAGAGTCCTAGCACCAGGTCTTTGGCAGGGACTCACACAGACCTGGCGCCAGATGCCCTGGACCATTTGAGAGTGCTCCCTTCCACTCACATCCATGACACCGTCTTCAAACGGTGAGCCCTTGGGCCTTCTGTGACCTCATGGGTCATATTTTGTCCCATGAAGGCTATCCCCCACCCCAACCCCCTCCTTGCTCAGGACCCCTTTGTTTCTCTTTGAGAAAATAAAACCGGGCACTGGAGAACGGCTCAGTCGTTAAAAGCACTGACTGCTCTTGGCAGGCAAATTTCCTCACTTCTCTGGACATGCCGGTTCTTATGACTGACCCGAGATTCAGTTCCCAGCACCCACATGGCAGCTCACAACTGTCTGTCACTCTAGTTTCAGGGGATCTGATGCCCTCTTCTGGCTTCTGTGGGCAGTGGGTAAGCATGTGGTGCACATGCTTACATGAAGACAAAACACTCATAACACATAACATAAAAATTTTAGAGAAAAGAAAGCCGTTATGGATGTGGATCAGTGGTAGAGCCTCTGCTGCCTGTATATAACTCTCAGCTCCATCTTGAGTGTTGCTAAAATAAATATATAAATAAATAAACAGGCTGGTTTGGCACAGAAAAATTATTTATTAAAATAATAAAAAGCATATAGATCAGGATGAAATTATGACTCACCAATGGAAATCTGTGTTCACACACAAGGAACTGTGCTTGTGCTTATCCGCCCACGCAGCAGGCTCTATGAGCACACAAAGGCAAGTGCTCGTCCTGCCCACTGAATTGGGGCCACGTGACTGCTCTCTCTAGAACAGCAGCTGTTCGAGGATGTTGTTTGCTTGCGTGACTCCTAAAGGATACATTTTAAGAAAACCTTCCTCGTCACTTAGAAGTCAATATCTGAAACCTTTTTTATATCATCTCTTTAAACCGTTGCAGAGGATGGATATTTTGTCACAATGAAAAAGAAATGCTGCCATGTTAAAGTAAAGATCTTTTAAAATATCAGCCAAAGGGCATCCAAAGTCATGGTGACTTGAAACCCACCACACTTTAGATGACAGGGGCAGATCTTGTTGACATTCAGGAGTTTCCCATGTTCCTTTTTCTCTTCTCGGATTCTTAATCCCATTCCATTTCCCCAGAGGTCTTCATCCTGATGGAATCTATATGTTCATTCTTGAGAGCCTTGGGGATCTCCTATCCATCTCCATTAAGCCTGTGTGTGTAAAGGGCAATGCTATATTTACTTTATTTGCTGTGACAAATTAGTAAATACTTTCTTAAAAATGTATTTCCTGGGTTGAGTGAGCGCTGCAGTCGGTGATGTAAGAGTCGTCAAAATAAGAGCATTCAGGCTGCATATGGAGCTGAGTGCCTGTAACCCAGGATTGAGGAAGCTGAGGCTGGAAGAGCGTGAGTTCAAAGTCAGCCTGTGCTACATAGAGAAACCCTGTCTCAGACAATAAATAAATAAATAAATAAATAAATAAATAAATAAATAAATAAATGAAACCAGCGTGAGATTAACCAAGTGAATTCTGTTTAAACCTTTTCTAAGTATTTTAGGGGACAGAAAGGGACATACACCAAAATGTTGGTTGAACAGACAGAAAAGTAACAAGCCTTAAAAATGGAATCTAAAAATATTGGAGTTTAAGAAGGAAAACATCCAATGATTCCAATTAGAGTAACACCTTAATGGTGATGCTTGTTAAATAAGGCAGAGTCTCAAAGAAATCCCCAGCATTGTAATTGTGGGGTGTGAGCTAATGTTCTCAGAAAATTCCAGAAGTTGTGGAAACGTCTCTAGTCACAGGGAAGCTCACAGGCAGATAGACATTTAAGGTCTGAGCTACTGATGACTCATGGGGATGAGTGTTAGGAACTGATGGGGGGGGGGGGATGCTGGAGAGAGGGCTCAGCAGTTAAAAACCCTGGCTGTTCTTCCAGAGGACCCGGTTCATTTTCCAGGACCCATATGGCAACTTACAACTGCCCGTAACTCTACCTCTAGGGGATCCGGCAACCTCACACAGACATACACGTAGGCAAAATAGCAATGCACGTAAAATAAAAGCAAACTGATCATTGGAAAAAGAACTGAGGGAGGGATGCAGGCTGGAGAGATGGCTCTGTGGATAGCAGCCCTCGCTACTCTTTCAGGGGGCCTGTGTTCAATCCACAGCATCCACATGAAAACCAATAACCACCTGCCACTCCAGTTCTAGTGGATCTGACAGCATCTTCTGGCCTCTGGGCACCTCACACACACACAATGCAGGCAAAACACACATACACATAAAATAAAGATATGTATTTTTTAGAATAGAAGAGGGCTGGGGTATTGTTTGTTTCATAGAGTGCTTTCCTAGCATGTGCAAGCTGGGTTCAGCCTCTAACACTGAGCAAACTGGTCGAGACAACTTGTGCCTGCAAAAATACCAGCTCTCAGGAGGTGGGACAGAAGGATCAGGAGTTCAAGGTCATCTTCACATGCATACACACAATTGTAAATTTTTTTTAAGAAGTGAAGCAAAAAGTTTTTGTAGCACGAAATGATTATTTTAAATGTTCCCCTTCATTTATGTTTAGCACCAACTCTTAGGAGCAGTGCCAACCTCCTTCCTCTTGTCTGTTCATAGAGAGCCACTTCCCCACTTGGCTACTTAACTGAGTAGTCACGTAGTTCTAGCCCTGCGGTTCCCTCTTCAGTAAATCAGCAAGCACATAAAGCAGGAACTTCCCCAAGCCACGAGAGATGACAGAGCCTTCATCTGCCCTTCTGTGTGCTGCTCCAGCCTTGAGCCCTCTTAACTCCGGATAAGGAAGCTCCTCCCCAAATGTGGGCCAAGGAGGGTGTTTGTCTTCTGCAGAGCCAGGGTGTGGTTCTGGCTGGTGAACTTCAGGCTCTTTCCAACTGCGCCAGGAAAGGTGAATAGTCTAGATCCTTGAAGCCAGTTCTCTTGAGCCCAGACGTGCCTCTGGAAAGACAGTCTCCAGATATTCCGGAACAAAACCGTGCCAAGAGAGCTGGGGAACCTTCCAGGTGGAAAGGATAAAGCGGGGCCAGCAATAGCGCAGATATATTTCTTTAAGTGAAGAAGAGCGTTTTACCATTATCCAGAGGTTGCATTCTGCATGGGGTTGGTGACAACTGGCTGGCAAGCCTGAGAACTTGCTTTGGGGTTGTGTACTGAAGGGCTGTAGTCATGGCTTCATAGGTAGAGATACTCCCCGGCCTGTACATAGTCACAGCCCGATGTACCCACTGTAAATACAGCGGAGGCAGAAGGATGCTGCAACTCAGAGATCTCCCTTGGGGGTCCATAGCGAGACTGTCACAGAAACTAACCAGCCACTCAGCAAACAAACAAAAACTGTTTTCTTCTGCACAACTTCAATGTTGTTGTTTTCTACTGGTCACTGATGACTTCGTGGGATCCCCGGTTCTTCCTGAAGTACCCCACTCTCCACCATGCTCTAGAGCTTTCTCACAGCACGATGGTCTCAGGCTTTCAAAAATCTCTGTCATTTCTCCAAGGACATGCCTGCCAAATTCTACTAGTCAAGTAGGATTTAAGGACAAAGGAATAGACCCTGGGTTTTAGTGGTCAGAGAGTTGGTCATCTTCTTTTTCTCTTTTCTCTTTTTGAGATGGAATCTGAGGTACCCAGGCTGGACTCAGAGTTGCTACATAGCCAAGGATGACCTTGAAGTTCTGATTCTCCTGCCTCTGTTTTCCAAGTGTTCATAGTCCAGGTGCACACCATCACACTCTATCCATGCAGCGCTGAGGGCTGGACCCAGGGCTTCACACATGCTAAGCAAGCTCTCTCCCAGCTGAGCTACGTCCCCAATCTGAGACAGTGTCTGGAGATTTCAAATGTGTTTAGACATAGGAGGGGAAGAATGCATGGGTGGGGAGGAGCTGCTTTGCCCATGCTTGTGGCTAGGGGAGACACCTAGGGCCCATGTAGCAGCCACAACAGGGCAGGCTCCCAGTCCCTGGCAACTTTGTACAGCTCTCTCATGAGCTGTAGACTGGCTACCTCCAGTGTGATTTGATGTGTGATGCCAGCAAAGTCCTGTTCTGTTCACGGCACTGTCATTATTGACTTTACTGTCACTTGCAACCCCATCACTGACTCACCCACTCTTTGGCTTCCAGTCTCTCGTGACGTGCAACTATGCTCTTAGCATATAGCTCAACACTGCATTAAGCTTTCCACGCTTTCAGGCTTGGGGAGTGTCTTCGTTTTGTTTCTGGCTGCTGCAATCAAATATGATGAAAAACAAAAACAACTTGGGGAGAAGTGTTTATTTTCAGCGATAGTTCCAGGTTTCAGGCCATCAGAGCAGGGAAGTCACAGCAGAAGGAGCTTAAGGGTTCCAGGGAGCTTAAGCTGGGCTCCGTCACAGCCATGATCAGGACTGGAGAGCAATGCCTGTGCTCAGATGTCTCCAATCTATGCAATTTAGAATCCCCTGCCAAGGGAATGGTGTTGCCCAGAGTGGGCGGCACTTCCCACCTCAACTAAAGCAATAAGTTAATCCTCACAGGCATATTTGCGGCCACCTAACACTTGGAGTAGAACATCTCAATGCTGTGTGTGTGTGAGTGTGTGTGTGTGTGTGTGTGTGTGTGTGTGTGTCTGTGTGTGATTTCCTGTCCTATTTGGTTAGGAGAAAGAAGATGGACAGAGGGGTTCTATCAAGAGACTAGGGAAAGGCAAGAATTATTCTGGACCTGAAACCACGCCTGGTCCAAATGAGTCAGTATGATCTCAGCAGCTGTTGCAGGACAGAGTGCAGAAACTACACTGATGGGGCTAGGGATAGTCCAGGCAGGCTGCAAAGGCCAAATTTGTCCCCCTTCCTACAAATTGGTGCATGAGCAATTCCCTTGGATGTGGTCAAGAGTAGGCCCTGATGTAATGATAAGATGATGTATCTTGAATAAATCTGGAAATCTTTTCAAGATTTACATAATAGAAAGATTGATATATTAGGGTTCTTTAGAGGAACAGAACTTAAAAATGAACACACATATACACATATACATATCTACATGTGGAATTTATTGGAATGGCTTAAAGATTGTGGTCCAGCTAGTTCAACAATGACTGTCTATCAGTGGAAGGTCTGAGAATCCCATAGTTGTTCAGTTCACATGACTGGATGTCTCAGCTGGTCTTCAGTGCATGCCAGAAGCCCAAAGAAGTAGTCTCTAATGCCAATGAAACGGATTTGTCAGTGAGAGCAAGAGCAAGCAGACAAAGAGAGCAAGGCTCCTTATCCCATGTCCTTTATACAGGCTGCCAACAAAAGGTGTGGTCCAGATTAAAGGTGAATCTTCCCACTTCAAAAGCTCTGGATTCAAGGTGCATCTTCCAACTCCAAAAGATCTGCATTAAAAGTGGGTCTTCCCACTTGGAATGATTTAATTAAGAAAAAAATTCCCCAGAGGTGTGCCCAGTGGCTTCAGTTTTAGTTAATTCCACGTGTAGTCAAATTGACAACCCAGGATGGCGATCACAGCTGAGTTTGAGGTCATCCCCTTCTTGGCTCATCTGTTGGCATGCACACGTGGTAGAGAGGCACCAGCTCCTCTCCTCCCCATCATCCCTTACTCCAGTTTTGTGTTTATGTTTGGGCTTTATTTGTAACGTGCCACTTGCAGAACTCCAGCAGGGCAGTACCCAGAGGCCAAGTAACACCAGATCATCTTACATATTCCCTGTGCATAATTAGTTTAGGCTATTTTAAGTCTGTAGGGTTTTTTTTTCTATAATGATAAACTAAACACAAAGTGTTAGCTGAAACAGTTGCAGTCCTCCGTTTCTGTTCTACTTTCTTCTCACCCTCATCTGCGGTCTCCTTCCCACCCTCTCTCCTGCTCCCATGGTGGGAGGATTCTCTGGTGGGGGAATCCATCGCCCTGGATAAAAACAGAGTTGTCTATAAGTTTCAGTCACTCTGGAGGCCAAGAGACCTTGATCACTCGTCACCCCTGTCTCCTCCAAAGCGGATGGCTCACAGCCTGCTCTGGACAGACAAGGATACCACAGATGCTGGGACCCTAATCTTATATTGTTAATCAATTCTGAATTTAGAGTTTTCTCTGGCTAGGAACTTGTCCAGGGTTCCTTCGACAGAGGAACTTCGACAGAGGAACTTGAATGTGTGACTGACTTTGAATGCTGTGACCTTCTGAAGTTTGAATTACTTTGTATCTCGGTGGAGAACATGTTGGTGAGGCCACATACTGCAACAAAATGACATACAAGAGAGTTACAGTCTAGTTGGAAGAAAAGAGCTTCAAGGCAAGCCTTAGCAGTGGAGCACTTGCCTAGCAAACTGGAGGCCTTGAGTTTGATCCTTGTTTTACAGTTCCACCCAAAAACTAAAAATACGTATGGTTGTATTTTCCTCCTTTGAGGCTTAGGAGGGAATTTGCATATGTTTTCATAAATTTGCATATACCTGACACATATTTGCCTCTAGGCTCACAAGTGTCTGCTTCCAAAGGAGACTGTGTGAGCTCCCTCATGTGTACTAGCATTCAGATCGTTTCTCTTGGACTCAGGTCACTGGCTTCTGTTACTGATGCACTGTTTCACAAGCTTGTCTTCCATTTCTCAGAAATGCTTGCTAAAAGTCACCATGGTTGTGAAACTCAGGCCTGAAGGGCATGGGAAGGCTTTTTTGTGAACTGGCCGTTAGCGTGAGGTAGTGTCTGTCAACATCAGGATCCTTAGGGATCTTAGAGCCTCCTGAGATACTACTGGTTACTACATCGGGCCTCCAACTGTGCTTATATCAAAGACTATGCTCGTATTTATAGAAAAAAAAATCATATCTAAAAGTCGTACTTTTAAAGAAAGGGTTTTATCTCAGGTACTGGGATGTGCACTGCAGTTATTCTCCAGTGTCGTGTTGGGGAGATTCTCTGGGGCTCAAGGACTATCACACTGACCACCGTGATGATGTGGGGATGTGGGCAAGCTGGGTCTCCTCCATCAACCTCGATTTTCTCTAGGGACAGGGCCATTAAGCCAAATACCAGTGCTCTCCACCCAGACATCTGGAATACCATTTTAATATTTGCTGTACCCTCCATTCATCTATATTATTTTCTTCACTTTCCAGCAGAAGTAGTGTTATCTGCCTTAGCCTAACCCTGAGCAAAATCTCTATGTATCACTTGATGTGATTTTGCTGGTACATCAAGAATGGCCATATTCTTCACTTTAAAAATATTTTATTTTTATTCATGTTTGTGTGTGTGTGTGTGTTCATGTGAGGGTGCATGCATGTGTGTGTGTGTGTGTGTGTGTGTGTGTGTGCATGCATGTGGCCTTCATGGGATGAAGGCCAAAAGAGGAGGTTGGATCCCTTGGAGATGGAGTTACCAACAATTGTGAGCTGCCTGACGTGGGAGCTGGGAAGTGAACTTGGGTTCTCTGAGAAAACAGTACATGTAGTCTTAATCTCTGAACCATTGCTCTAGTCCTGCTTTCTTAAGCACTTTGAAAATGGCTCTTCTGGATTCTCTTAAGGTTTTCTCAGGTGTCATTGCCCTCTAAGAATGTGATAAATCAATTGACATTCATAAAGCGTGTGGTTTAGGGCCAGCTACAGTAGCTATGAGAGCAGATGCGATAGAACCCTGCCCCCTGTCCACATCTCCATTCTTCACGGTAACAGTTGAAGGGTCTTCACTTGGGTATGTAACTAAAGGGGGGCATTTGCCAGAATTCCTTGCACCTGGAGAGAACCAGATAATTATGTTTATTTTAATGTTTTAATGTGTATTGGTGCTTTACCTGTAGTATGTATGCCTGTGTACCATGTTTGTGTGTTGCCCCTGGAGGGAAGGAAAGGAGCTGGGGTTACAGATAGTTGTTAACTACCATGTGGGTGCTGGGATGGAACATGGGTCCTCTGGAAGACCCGCCAGCGCTCTTAACCACTGAGCCATCTCTCCAGCCTGATAATTACAATTTGAACTATATTTATTATAGAACAAAGCAAATATTTGGTGAGGTTTCTAAGAAGCCCAGCTTCAGTTTGAATGTGCTTCCTGACACTCATTTGACATTTTTATGCCATTTGTGACAGTGTCAAGAGGTGGCGAGGTCCAAGGGTTCCTTCCCTGTGAATGTATTTATTCTGTCCCCACAGGAGTGGGCGGGTCCCCGATAAAAGTACTTTCATCTGTCCTGCATGTGCTTGCTTGTCCTTCAGCCTGGCTAAAGGCTGCACAAGGTCCTTGGCATGTGTCAGCACCACGCTCTTGTTCTGTCCAGACTCCAGGGCCAGGAGCCAAATAAATCTCTGTTCTTTATAATTTCCCCAGCCTATATGCTGACACTTCAGAACCTGAAGAGGAGGGCTGCCATCTGCTAGGGACAGCAGAGACAGGCCCTGGAAGAATGGCCAAGTTTTAGTAAACTACTGGACAATCATAGTAGTCCCGAACACGTGTGTGTGTGTGTGTGTGTGTGTGTGTGTGTGTATTCCCTCTACACAGAGATAAATGAACCATGCCGTCAAGTCACCACATTCTATGATCTTCTGCCACTTTAAGCAGAATGTAAAGCTATTGGTACCATGTCATGCTTATAGGTGGGGGAGTCACTGGCACTGAGCAAAACTCAAGAGGTTCCCTTTGTTTCTCTTTACGATTCTCGGGGGGGGGGGGGCATTTGGGATACATGGTTAAGTGCTGCAGAGAAAGGCGTTCAGGAGTATGATCCTCTATTGCCTCCTTTCCATGAGGCAAGAGTTGAGTTCTTATAAATTCTGTTTGCAGGAGAATGTTCTTAAACTACAGAAGTTAGAAAATTATGCATGGACAGAGGGGCTTTTGTTTGTGCCGAGATACCCAGTCACTGGTCACGTGCCGTCCACTTGCACATCTCTGATGGGACTGGAGGACTCTGTCCACTGGAGGCTGATGGCAGAACAACATGTTTGGCCTCTTCACTGCGCTCAGTTTAGTCTAGTCAAACTCTAAGTCATGGCTGTATTATAGCCTTGGTTTCCCTATTATCCAGCTGTGAATTTGTTTCCTGTACTAGGGAGCAGGCTCTGGTCTTGAATACCTCTTGCAGTAGTGATAGTAACTAGGAAAGAAGGGGTAACAGTCCGACTCTGAGGCTCACACACATATGATTAACCGGGGAACCAGTTTTCCTTCCTTCCATCCTTCCTTCCTTCCTTCCTTCCTTCCTTCCTTCCTTCCTTCCTTCCTTCCTTCTTCCTTTTTTTTCGGGTGGTTTTTTTTTTTCAGGGTTTCTCTGTCTAACTACCCTAGTTGTCCTGGAACTCACCCTGTAGACCAGGATGGCTTCACACTCACAGAGATCACCTGTTTTTGCCTCCTGAGTGCTGGGATTAAAAGCCTGCGCCACCACCGCCCAGCTAGTTTTTCAGCTTTTGAAAGGCAGAAGCAGTCAATGGGGCAGCAGACATGCACACATTTAGAATTCACTGCTATACCATAGCGTGCTACAGTCCACAGACTGTGTATTGATTAAACACGAGTGTGAACCCTTCACATGAGGGAGGCTATTGAATTTAGCTCTTCAAGAGTTCAATCTTTAATCTTTTCCTTAATTGTTTTTTATTAGGAGGTGTGCATTGCTCTCTTTTCTTTACCTAATAGCTAGAGATCACAGACAGGGTAACTAAGCAAAAGAGGTTTACTTTGGTGCCTCTTCAGGAAGTTAAAGGCCAAGATGTCACAGTTGGTGATGGCCTTCCTGTTGGCAGAGGTCTGAGGCAGCACATGACACCATGTGGCAAGACACAGGGAATGTGTACGCATACAGGTGTCACCTCTTCCTTTAAAGCCACAGGGTTCAATTGTGGGGCTACCTCCCTAAGACTGTGTTTAGGCCCAACCACTTCTCACAGGCCTCACCTTTAATTGCCGTAATCAGACTAAGTTTCAGTTCTTCTCAGGACATCACAATAGAAACTGAATTTCAACCTATAAAACTTTAGGGTGGGGGTTTTCATCGGCTTTCTGTTGGCCTGACGCTAATATCAGATAATATCAACTTAGGGAAAGGGAATGCTTATTTTGGCTCATACCTTAGGGGCTTCTGACTACGGAGGCTGTTTTCATGACCTTTGGGCCTCTGGTGAGGCAGCACCTCATGTTGGGAGTGTGTGGAGGAGCAAAGGTGCTTGCTATTTGGAAGCTGGGAAGCAAAAAGAAAGACAGAAGGGGCTCTGGTTCCAATATGCCCTCCAAGGAATCTAATTAAGAGTCAAGATTATCTCCACCAGACATGTCCACAGGCCAATTTGATCGAAGAAATCTCTCAATTGAGGCTCCGTTTTCAGATGACTCAAGGCTGTGTCAGGTAGATAATTAAAGCTAAACCTGGACAGGGACATTTGGCCAGGTCTTCTGGCACCCAGTGGCAGGCAGAGGCTCGTGTTACTACCGCCCATCTCACAGATCACAGAACAGGCCCCCTACAACAGAGAACCAGCCACTCCTCTCATCCATCAATAGGGTGAAGCCTTGTGGCTGCTGTGATTTTTGCAGGGACAGAGAAGGCTCCCTGCCATTCCCTGTCCTCCTCAAATAGAGTGTTTTCTGACAGCTTCAATACGTTTCTTAACAAGAAAACCTCTTTATCCCATACCACGAAAAGAAGTCCAAACCCGCTCACAGATTGCCATGGTGTGGTTCTCTGTGTGTGCATGGGTGTAGAAGCTAGAAAGACGAAGGGGCCTGATTCAGGGTGACATGGAACAAGATAAGAGTTTAACAAGCCTCAATGTTTTCTGAGGTCACACTGCGTATCTGGCCCTGAGCTTAACACTTCGTGCATGTCCCTGATGCCAGCAGGCTGGTGTCCAAAGTTCTCTTGCCCACAGGTCACACTCAACTTTGATATGTATATAGTAATTGCTGAAGCTTGGCTCCTGGGTCTGTAGGAGCTTGTGCATGACCTTGGATATGGGTCCTGCCCCCAACTCACATACAATATTGGGTTGGGCTCCATATTTTCTGCTTGTTTTTCTTTTTGACAACTTCATTGAGATCTAAGTTGTAGGCTGTCCATATGATTCGCTGATTTAATGTTCATGGCTTGGTGGGTGTTGGCGTATGCCCAGAACTGGGCGACCAGTGCCATCATCAATTTTAGAATGTTCCTTATCACCTCCCAAAGAAATTCCAGGGTGATTCTAAGTATATATCCTGGAAAAGGCAAAAAGACAGAGGAGATAGTAGGGAGATTGGTGGGACAGTAGGGGAGGGAAGGATGAATGGACAGAGCATATGGAATATCCAGAATATCCAGGACAGTAAACTACTCTGGATGACCCTGTACTAGGGGGACCCGTGCCATTTTGCATGCGTCCAAACCCACAGGATTCACAGAACAGAGTAAACCATATTGTGAACTGGGGACTCCAGGTGACCTGTCAATCAGGGCAGTCACCGGTGGCCCTATGCAGACCAGTCTGCCGGTGTCAGCAATGGGAAGCTATGTGTGGGGGACAATGAATTTAAGGGAACCGTTTGTAACTACCTCTTGTGTTTGCTGTGAACCCCAAATGACTCCTATAACCAGTCTGAAAGAGAAAAGCCTATGCTCACCCACAGCCACCCCATCCTCTCTTCCCAAGGCCTCAGTAACTATGACGACTCCTCTGCTGGTTAGCCTGCTCTAGACACACCACAGAAACAGGATGGCACAACATCTAGTCTTTTGCAGTTGATTTTTTTTTCACACTACAGTTTCTTCGAGGCTCAATATTGCCAAGGCTTATTCCTAACACGAGTCTGTTTTATAGGGATGACATATTTTCTTTACTCCCTCACAGCCGATGCTTTGGAGAGCATTCACTTTTTTGACTATTACAAACGAAGCCACTCTGCACACGCAAGTTTTTCTGTGAGCACATCTTTTCATTTACTTTGGACATATTGGGGAAGATGGTATGAGACCATATGGTTTCCACCTCCTGAGGAACAGCCAGGCTGGCTTTAAAAGCATCCAGAACTCACTTTATATTCCTGTCCGCAATGCATGGGCATTCCAATTTCTTCACATCCTCGACAACTCTTGTTAACTATCAGATTTTTCCTAAAACTGGAATCCTATTGATGCTTCTGATTATTTTTTTCTACATTAAGTTTTTCTTATCAATTGTTTTCGTCAGTACCACTGTGTTTTTTCTTTTAAGCTAGGGTCTTACATTATTGCCATGATTACATATCTCCACAGCTGCCGGCATTTCTGCCATAATGGTTTTCCCCAATGGATTCCTGAACACGTCAGTAAGTTCACACTGAGGCTGTTCTCCCTGAAAGGATCTTCTGCAGGGGAAGAAGAGACGAAACAGAACAACATACTGATACTCTTACATTCAGTGAGCTCTGGAGAGATCCAAAGTCCAGGTCTTTAAAGTTCAAGGCCTGGAACCTTAGTATAGGGATTGAGGAGCAGTGGGGTGGAGACAGGAATGGCCTCACCACCTGGGTGTCTCTCTGTGGGTTCCGCTTCCCCTCCCTGCCAGTGTGGATTCTTTCCAGAGCTAGCAGCTCTAGCAGTGGGGAAGGTTCTCTGGACCTGTGAGTTACAGTTGGCTCTGGGGCATTGGTAGCTGGTATCTAGAGACCAGAGAGTGGGAGAGTCTCTATCCCTCAGGGGCTAAGGACCCTGACTGCCAGCAGGAGGAGGGCCCCCTAATTTTTACACAATGCATAAGGAATTGTGTGGAACTTATAAGGTCTTCTTGAGTTCGTCTTGGGGTCACCAACCCCATGGCAACCCTGATAGGTTCCCAGCAACCCTGGTCAGGGAAGGGTATCAGAGCCACGAGGGTTGGGTCATACAGCCATGGATACCAGGATCTGCCCAGGGGAGAGTTTTTGGGGAAGGGTTTGGATTTTAGGTTGGGGGGGGAGAGGATGAGCATGCTTTTAGTGGCAGCTCAGTCACAGCTGGGGACTGTCCCTGGGTTCCACTAATTTTCTTTCCTAGAGTTCTGTCTTTAGTAAAGGGATTTACAGGGCAAGGAGGCACTGGTATCTGAAGCTGGGAGGCTACTCAAATTTATATATTGAAACCCCACCCACAGTACCTCGGAATATAAGACCAAGATAAGGCTTTTTTGTTTTGTTTTGTTTTTTGTTTTTCAAGACACGGTTTTTCTGTGTAGTTTTGGAGCCTGTCCTGGAACTCATTCTGTAGACGAGGTTGGCCTCGAACTCACGGAGATCCTACCTCTGCTTCCTTTTATTTACTATTTTTTAAATTAATGTATTTATGTTTTACCTGTAAATATGTCTCTTGCACCACACGCCTGCCTGGTGCATATGGATCTGAAGTTACAGATGCTGTGTGGGTTCTAATAATTGAACCAGTGTCTTCTGGAAGAGCAACCAGTGCTTTTAACCACCGAGCCATATTTTCAACCCAGAGACAGACCTTTTAAAGAGAGTAAGTTAAAATAACATCACCAGGTTGGGTTACGTTCTAGTTTGCTTCTCTAGTGTTTTGATAAAAACACTGACAAAAACCGAGTTAGGGGAGAAAAGGGTTTATTTAGCTTATGACTTCCAGGTCACAATTTATCACTAGGGGAAGAAGTCTGGACATGAACTCAAGACAGGAGGTTGGAGGCAGGAACTGAGGCACGGAGGAGTGCTGTTTACTAGCTTGCTTTCCATGGCTTGCTTAACTACCTTCATTATATAACCAGGACCACCTGCCCAGGGATGGCACTGCCCACAGCGAGCTGGATCCTCACACATCAATCATTAATCAAGAAAATGCCTCTCCCGTCTTATCCACAGGCCAGTCTGCTGGAGGCAATTCTTCAACTGGGAGTTCCTCCCCCCTCCCCCCCTTCGAGGGTCAAGCAGACAGCCACCAACAGCCATCACAGGCTGTGACTGAATACAGCGCGTGTTTCTTGTAAGAGGGACTGAGTGAGATACAGAAGAACGACCATACTCGGGCACAGAGAGAAGACAGACAGGTCGTGGGGATGGCTCTGCAATACAGTAAACTTACCTGCTATGACCACAGACCTCTTTCTGCTATAAGGAAATAAAGCTCTGGTGTGTAAGCCCCGCCTTTCGCTCTTTGTCTGCTTCTTACCTGTGGATGGAGTAAGCTTGCAGGATGCTGTCTGAGCATCTCTGCTGTGGACAAGCACTTCTGCAGGCAGGTTGCTTGTTCAAACTGCGAAAAGTATGTCATTGTGGGAATTTGTTTCAAGAATTATTCTCTCTTGTTTAATTTACTTGTTTAAAATATTAATTTTTAATTTTATGTGTATGGATGTTTTTGCCTGCGTGTATCTTTTGGCCTTTGGAGGCCCAAAGAGTTCCCTGCGTTCCCTAAGACTGGGATTCTAGAGGTTGCGAACTGCCATGTAGATGCTGGAAACTGAGCCTGGATCCTCTGGAAGAACAAGAGGTGATCTTAACTGCTGAGCTGCTTCTCCAGCTTGATCTAGCCTCTTTTTTTGACAGAGCTGTCTTCCTCCCTTCCTCCCTCCCTCCCTCCCTCCCTCCCTCCCTCCCTCCCTCCGTCCCTCCCTCTCTTCCTCCCTTCCTCCCTCCTTCCCTCCCTTCCTCCCTCTCTCCCTCCCTCTGCCCCTCCCTCCCTCTCTCCCTCCCTCCCTTCTTTTCTTCCTCCCTCTCTCCCTCTCTGAGACAGGGTAGCTGACTGTAGACTTGTGATCCTCAGCCTCCCGAGTGCTGAGATGACAGGAGGGGACCACTCTCCCCAGTTTTCTTTACTTCTTTCTTACACTTGCTCTCTGCACTGAATGAATGACTCTGGAGTGACTGTTCTCACAACTTGTGAAGTTAGAGAGGTGAGGCCAGCTCACATCTGTCTTGTCCCACCTTTAGTGTTTCTTAGTGTCTTTGCGACCTCTTCTACAGTGAGAGTCTCTGAGGACAGGTTAGAATACACGACTGAAGAAATGAATTGATGAGGAGCAGAAGGAGAGAGAACACAAGCAAGGAAGTCAGGTCCGCGAGGGGTGCGCCCACCCACTGTGACGGTGGGGCTGATCTAATGGGAACTCACCAAGGCCAGCTGGACTGGGTCTGATGGAGCATGTGATCAAACCGGACTCTCTGAATGTGGCTTACATGGAGTGACAATGGCACTGGGTTTTGATTCTACTCCATGTACTGGCTTTGTGGGAACCTAGTCTGTTTGGAAGCTCACCTTCCTAGACCTGGGTGGAGGGGGGAGGACCTTGGACTTCCCACAGGGCAGGGAACCCTGACTGCTCTTTGGACTGGAGAGGGAAGGGAAGGGGGGTTGGGGGGAGGGGGAGGGAAATGGGAGTAGGGGAGGAGGTGAAAATTTGTAATAATAGTAATAATAATAGTAGTAATAATAATAATAAAATTTAAAAAAAATAAAAAAAATCAGAAAATCAGAGTGTAAGTCAAAAGCAACGTGGGTACCGTGTGTTATATGGGTGTCACCTAGCTCAACCCTTGGGTCAGGGTCAGGGTCAGGATGCTTTATACTTAGAAGAAGGAAGGAAGGAAAGCAGAGAGAGAGAAAATAGGGAGAAAATAGGGAGAAATGGGGAAATGAGTGAATATTCTAGAAGGCTCTGTTAGCTCAGAACTACTCAGAGGAGCAGTCTCCAAGAGTTGGCATAATTTAACATCAGAGTCTGTGCTGAGAATTCCCAGAACTCAGAAGCAGGGTGCTGAGGCAAAGCTAGGCCGGAGGGAGAGCCTTGTGCCTCCAGGAGTGACAGGCTGGTCAAGGAACAGGGCTCAGGCTTGTGGCCTCTGCGGTCTCTAGCAGAGGAAGTCCCTGGGAAGAGGAAGTATGATTCCAACTTAGCGCACTGGACAAAGGCCAAGGTTTGTCCAAGCTGGACCCCCTTGCTCACTGCAGAGGTTGGAGCAGAAGGAATAGGTATACTCCGGAACTGGGCTGTGAGTGACAGCCCCTGAGCTGAGTCTGGCAAGCAGTTCCGGATCTCCATAAGGGTCATGGTTCTCCTGCTTCTCTGGCTTGCCAGGGGAAGGGGGCTGGCTTAGTATATTATAGAGTTTGGGTTTCAAATGTTACTGAACAACTTGGCTTAGTCTGCAATGGGTGTTTAGTGACATATTTACTTTGAGAAGTCAAAGTATTACAAATTTATTTTATTAGCTTTCAGAGGACCCTGTGGGACCGAGGTTATGTGAACATCGCTAGCAAATTCAAGCGCTTTCTTCAATTTCTTTTTTAAAAGCTCATTTTCAGATTTCACAGAGAATGGATGTCAATGTTGACAGGCTGTTATGTAGAGATGATGATTTTTCTGTTTAATGGAATGATTTAAAGAGAATGGAAGGACATCACAAATGAATTATATGAATGTCTACTCTGCTTTCCAGGACAGAGCCAGGGATAGGTCTTCAGGAAAGCAAATGTCGAGGGGACAGGCAAGGATTGTGCTCCTTAGGGACTCTCCCAGATGGCACGCGATAGTTAGGTCTTTTCCTTCCAACGTGGCCAACTTCTGCTACACCCGAAGAATGCTTTACCCAAAGTGATATTCACTGCTATTCTGAGAAGTGTGCAGGAGTCCAGAGATTCAATGCAAAAGTGAAGCATCTCTGGGGAGATGACTGAGCAATTAATGGAACCACACTGTTCTTGCATAGGACAGTTTAATGTTCTCGACAGCCACATCAGGCAGTTCACAACTGCCTGCAACTCAAGCTCTAAGGGAATCCGATGCCTTCTTCTGGATTCTACAGGCACCTGCACTCATGTGTACAACTCCACACACAGGCACACACACACACACAGAGAGAATTTAAAAGTCATAATAAATATTTTTTAAAAGAAACTGGAAACTTTTAATACTTTTTAATATTCACTGTATGTTCAAATGATGGCGTTTCTGCTGTTATGTAAATAAAATATATTTCTAGAATTGATTTCATCTGTTACTTTTTACTTTTGAGGTGGCTACCAGCATATTTAAAATTATAAACACATGTAACTTGTACAGTTGGCTCTCTAATCTGTGGGCGTCTCTGGATTCCACCGCCTACAGATAAAAAAGAATCAGGAAGACAAATTGTCTCTATGGAACATGACCATACTTTTTTGTGCGTCTTCATTCCCTCGACACCACAGTGCAGCAGCCGGTTACATATTGCATTTGATATCAGAAGACATCTAGGAACGATTTAAAGTTTAGAGGAGACTGTGTGTAGCTTGCATGGAAATACTGCTTCATTTTATACAGTGGACTTGGACATCCTAGGTCATGTGAGGAGCTCCTAGGAACAATTCCCCTCCCATGTGAAAAATGATTTGATAGAATTTCCACCATGTTAGACTGAACCCCAACATACATTGCCATCCATGTGGAAATTCTAAAGACCCCGACTTTTTATATATTCAATATGGACACAGCTGCTATCGCGGAGGACACTTTAAATGATTTCTCAATTCATGGATTTTTCTGGAAAAGTTAGATTTTTTTTTTCTCTCAGCTTGTGCTTTTTATGTTTTATTTTATTTTTTATTTTAGTTTCAGGACAAGAGCTTGCTATGTAGCCCAGGCTGACTAAGAACTCTTGATCTTGACATGTCAGCCTCCCAAGTCCTGAAATTGCAGGTGGTTCCCACCCTGCTGGCCTCCAAAAATAGCTGTTTAACTAAGGGGCACATCTGTGTGGAGCCTGCAGATACAGGCAGTGGGGCTGCAAGTCAGATTTCCCCAGAGCAGAAGTAGAAAAATGCCCAGTGCCTGCAGGAAGTGGCACCACGGAAATCCTTTTCAACTCCCTTCTGCTACTTAAAAGAGGAGCTGAGAAAAAACTTCTCTAACACACAATGTCCCAGGGACTGGTCTCCAGGGTCTGAGAAATCCTACCGCCTCAGACGCCCAAGTCCACTGTATAAAATTCTTAGTGCAAATGAGTGTGTTTTGATTCAGATTTATAATGAAAAACAGAATTTTGAGAGCTGTAACACGGAGAAATCCTATCCTGAAACAAACAACAAACAAAACAAAACAACGAAACCCCAGAATTTTGTGAATATGATGTCCCTTAAGATCCTAAGAGCTGCCAGGAACTCATGACAGTTTAGGAAGTAAAAATAACATGATGCAAAGAAAGGCTGGCCGCTGGACCAAAAGACTGCCCTGCTTCTGCACAGTTTGGAAACGATGGCCGCCTATCAGCTTCAAGGCGGTCAGTTCACCAGGAGACCAGAGTGATTGAGCCCTGGAGCTCCACGCAGAGGGTGCGGCGTGTAACTGAAAGAGATTCAGTGCATAGGCTGGGAGGGTCCCTAGACCCTGAGGAAAACAGTTCCTTCCCCGAGGTTCATCTTGCCAGACAGCAAATTGTTTAAGCCCATTCAACAATTGCTGTGATCTGCTTTGACATCTGAAATGAGGAAAATCTAGAAATGAGGAAGTCAGCAGCGGGGATGGAAAGAGCAGGTCAAGCTTTAACTCAGGGTAACCTTTGGGGACTTTCTTCCCAGGCAAGTTTGAGCTCAGATCCTAGACTAGGACTTCCCCTCTGTAATGGGGTTAAGTCAGACTGTTGTTCTGTCTGTGTGTAACGAGCATAATAAAAGGCCATGCTTTTTTGCATATATAATGTCTATCAGGGAGAACTCTTGATCCACTCTCTCCCTGTTCTATGTTCAGACACTGCATCGCAACTTGCAAATCTGTTTCAGTGTGTCTCCTGCTTTATCTTTATTGGACAGTAGAGATGAGTTCATTTGTATAGGTTATTGTCTATTATACTTCAATAATGATGATGATGATGATAAAGACCATCCAAGAAAATTAATTAGCTGCTATGTTTTTTATTGTTTTCATTGAGCTATATATTTTTCTCTGCTCCCCTCCCTTCCTCTCCCCTCCTCTTCAACCCTCTCCCATGGTCCTCATGTTCCCAATTTACTCAGGAGATCTTGTCTTTTTCTACTTCTCATGTAGATTAGATCCATGTATGTCTCTCTTAGACTCCTCATTGTTGTCTAAGTTCCCCGGGATTGTGAATTGTAGGCTGGTTTTTCTTTGCTTTATGTCTAAAACCCACTTATGAGTGCGTTCATATGATATTTGTCTTCTGGGTCTGGGTTACCTCACTCAATATGATGTTTTCTTGCTCTATCCATTTGCCTGCAAATTTCAAGATGTCATTATTTTCTTCTGCTGTGTAGTACTCCATTGTGTAAATGTACCACATTTTCCTTATCCATTCTTTGATTGAGGGGCATTTAGGTTGTTTCCAGGTTCTGGATATGACAGACAATGCTGCTATGAACATAGCTGAGCACATGTTCTTGAGGTATGATTGAGCATCCTTTTGAGTATACACCCAAAAGTGGTATTGCTGGGTCTTGAGGAAGGTTGTTTCCTAATTTTCTGAGAAATCACCATACTTATATCCAAAGGGGCTGTACCAGTTTGCACTCCCCAGCAATGCAGAAGTGTTCCCTTTACTCCACATCCTCTCCAGCATAAATTGTCATCAGTGGTTTTGATCTTGGCCATTCTTACAGGTGTAAGATGGAATCTGAGTTGTTTTGATTTGCATTTCTCTGATGGCTAAGACTGTTGAGCATTTCCTTAAGTGTCTTTCAGCCATTTTAGATTCCTCTGTTGAAAGTTCTCTGTTTAGGTCTGTACCTCATTTTTTTTTTTGTTTGTTCTTTTGATGACCAATTTTTTGAGTTCTTTGTATATTTTGGAGACTAGACCTCTGTCTGATGTGGGGCTGGTGAAAATCTTTTCCCATTCTGTAGGCTGTCGTTTTGTCTTGTTGGCCATGTCCTTTACTTTACAGAAGTTTCTCAGTTTCAGAAGGTCCCATTTGTTATTTGTTTCTCTCAGTGTCTGTGCTACTGGGGTTATATTTAGGAAGTGATCTCCTGTGCCAATGTGTTCAAGTGTACTTCCCACTTTTTCTTCTATGAGGTTCAATGTGGTAAGTTTTATGTTGATTATTTGGACTTGAGTTTTGTGCATGGCAATAGATATGGATCTATTTTCATTCTTCTACATGTTGCTATCCAGTTATGCCAGCACCATTTGTTAAATATACTTTCTTTTTTCCATTTGATATTTTTTGCTTCTTTGTCAAAAATCAGTTGTTTGTAGGTGTGTGGATTGATATCTGGGTCTTCAGTTCAATTCCATTGGTTTTCCGGGCTGTTTTTATGCCAATACCAGGCTGTTTTCAGTACTGTAGCTCTGTAGTAAAGTTTGAAGTCAGGGATTGTGATGCTTCCAAAAGTTCCTTTATTGTATAGGATTGGTTCGGCTATCCTGGGTTTTTTGCTTTTCCATATAAAGTTGAATATTGTTCTTTTGAGGTATGTGAAGAATTTTGCTGGGATTTTGATGGGCATTGCATTGAATCTGTAGATTGCTTTTGGTACGATTGCCATTTTTACTATGTTAATTCTACCTACCCAAGAGCATGGGAGATCTTTCCATTTTCTGGTGTCTTCTTCAATTTTTCTTCAAAGATTTAAAGTTCTTGTCATACAGGTCTTCTATTTGTTTGATTAGAGTTACTAGCTAGGGCCTCACATGAGTACTGTGAGTACATTTGTGCAGCTGTCTTGCTATGACTAGAAAACAGTTTTCCTTTACTCAATGCCTCCTTGGGCTCTTACACCCTCTCTGCCTCCTCTTCCACAGTGATCTCTGAACCTTTGGGGAAGGTTTATGGTAAATGCATTTCTTTAAGGGCTCAGCATTCTGCAGTTTCTTATTCTATGCACCCTGGTCAGCTGTGGGTCACTGTGTTAACTACCCTCTATTGCAAATAGAAGCTTCTTAGATGGCGTTGAGAGATGCATTGGTCTGTGGGTACAACCTTAAGTCATTAGGAGTCAGTTTAATACTATGTCCATATAGGGGATAATTGTGGTAGGCTCTCCCTTAGGGCTATGACTTGTCCTAATAATGGCCTCAGGTATGGGTTTCATCTTGTGGAGTGGGAGGGACTCAAATCCAGACAGAAAGTGGTTGGTTTCTCCCATGATGCTCATGCCACTATTGCAGAGTCATAATGATTTTGCTAGGCCAATCATTAATGTGGTTGCTGCATAACCAAACAGAACAGCACTGAGAATATTAGTTGTTGGGTAGGAGAAGAAGAAAAATAAAAGATATATTTTTAAAGGGGGGAATATGGAATCTTTAGATAAATACAAAGCAACAAGAGTGTTAGACTTTCCTTTCTATATTGTGATAGCTTTTACAATAGAAATTCATTGTTTAAGGTTCTGAAGGCTAAGAATTCCAAGGGCAAGGTACCAGAAGATTTGATAGTAGTGATGACTTATTCCTCTCCTAGATGGTTGTTTCTATGTTTTTAAATGGGGGAGGGGCAAATGGGGTCCTTGAGATTGTTTATTGTTTATGCATTTTGAGAGCTTTTAAAAACAAAAGCAACCAAATAAACAAGGCCTCTTGTAGCCCAGGCTGACCTCAACCTTGCTATATAGCCAGGGATGATCTTTACCTTCTGATCCCCTGCCTCTTCCTCCTGAGTAGAAGATTATATCTTCATATCATCATTTTCTGTGTTTTAGAACTTCTTTGTTTGTTTGTATGCATGTTTGTGTGTGTTAAATCTCTTGAGACATAATCTTTGTGTACCCCAGTTGGCATGAAACACTCAATCTTCTTCCCTTGGCTTCCTGTGTGCTGGGGTTATAGGTATTTGCCACCATGTCTGTTCTGTCAAGCCTCTTTTTAAAAATTAAAATTGAAATTATTTATGTGTATACATATGTACACACACTTTTTTTTGTATTGGGGGCTTAATCCAGAGTATCCCTTAAATTGGGCATGTGCTTTACCCAGCCCTTTAGTTATTTTTCTAAGACTATTATTGATGTTCAGAAGTTGAAGGATCCTATGCTTCCGCTGGGTCTGGTAGTGGCTGCAGACATATCCTTTGCTGCTGAATGTTCAGTTGTGCTGTGTAGTTCTTGGTCTTTTCTCTAGCTGTCACTCATAATGTACCATAATCAGACCATGAAAATTTATCCCCTTGAAAATTCTCTCCATAGTTCAGGCAGGGGAGTCAGAGAGTTGGGCCAAGGATCACTTGTAAGCTATGTGACTTTGAGCAAGTTTTCCAGTCTTCCTAAATCTCATCTGTTTAAATATCACAAATGTGATGCTAGTTCCCAGGGCTGGGTGAGGATTAAAAGAGATTATTCAACACAACACGCTTAGCCCAGGGCTGGGAATTCTATAAGTCATGGCTAAATTTTTCCTTTCTCTCCTGCAAACCTTCTGTGGTTTCATATAGAACAATATTCCTGAAGGGTGATCCTGGAGGGTTCTGAATCCCTGGGAGCTGATGAGAAACATAGATTCTCCCTACCTCAGACCATGGAATCCAGTAGTAAGCTGTGCCGCAGGCTGTCTGGGCATCCCTGTGCAAGCAAGAGGCCTGGGCTCCTGATCCCAGTTCCCTCCCACCCCTGAGATCTTCAGGCACACACCTAGCCCTCTCCTGCTGCTGCCCCACCTCATTCCTGGGAACAGTTTCTTTGAGGTGTGGGAAGAGACTGAGGTAGATTCTGGGCAACGGCGGTTGACTCAGTACTTCCGGATGGATAGACCCAGGGTGTGGAGGGCATCAGGCCCATCCCTGTCTACGGCACAGCCAACAGAAAGGAGAGCTGAAAGGAATCTCTGAGTATGCTTTGAAGGGAGCCAAAGAGAATTTCCTGCAGGCATTTGCTTAGAGACAAGGGGCAGATCTGAGCCCCAAATAAAGATGGTATTTCTCAACTCCCAGGATGTAAATTCAGTAGTCAGAGTGCCACACCAGACTGCTCCTTTCTTTCCCTCAACAACTCATTCCCATCAGGTACCTAAGCATCTCTGCAGGTCCCACCTGCAGTACCTGGCTTCCTCCAGGACTCTGCCAGTAAAATATTCCTTTCACATCAATCCCCCTGCAAACATGGCCACCACTCATTTTAGTCACAGCTAAAGGAGCTCTGTCTTGGCCTCCCTGGAAGCTGTGGGTGCCCCAGGTCAGGACTGCATTCCTCTGCTCATTCGTTGCTTACCAAGTGTCCACTGCAGGGACCCACTTTGCTTAGGGATTGGGTCCAGAGGACCACAGGGCAGTCAGGACCACAGCTAGCGGCCTCCACCCCAAGCCCTGGTCACTCTGACAATTAACCTAAAACTGATTTTTTTCTCCTGCTCTTCCTCCTCCTGGTCTATTTCCTAGAAGAGAGCAGTTAAAATACTTCAAAATCTCTGCTCAGATTCCCCTACCGCTTGTCTTGTTTAGAATCTAATCTCCATCCCTCTCCAAAGCGTGTAAACCCCTCTCCCTACACCGTGCACATTCCAAGGGCCCCTGTTGCTCTGACCTTTCCTCTGTCCCTCAAGTCCCTAAATCCATCTCTATTACGATCTTCCTCACGGGTGCTCCTTCCCACCTCCCCAAGAACACAGAACCATCCATGTCTCCTCCCTCACTTTAGCTGTCTTAGTTGTATTTGTCATTTTCTAGAACAATATTTGATTGCTATTAAATTGCAAATATTTCTGTTGACTTGTTTCTAGGGTTTAGAAGTTCCGTGGTGGCAGGGACTTGATTGGCTTCATCATTCCTGGTCAGGTAGACTGTGGCTCCCAGGAGAAGTTCAAGCCTTGGTTGATTGATGACTAGACACACTAGAATTCAGAATTCATAGACCCTCATGAGGTTCTGGTCCTGTGATCAAATCATTCTTTTCTTGCTCCTACATAAGGATAGAAGCTTTTGAAATCCCTGACACTCCACAGATGTGACTCTCAGTCCCAAGGATCTCTTAAGATGTCAGTGGCTGAGTCCCAGTGATGTTTGCCAGGTATCAGAGAAGTCCTTCAGGATATCAGGAAAGAGCACAGTCATAAATTGCTATAAGGGCAATTTGCCTTTGGATTTAGCCAGAGAATAATAAACAGTCACTGTTAGTTTAGATGCTACCGTTAGGAGATTTACAGTAAGAACAGTGCACAGAAAGAGCAGAGCTGTTTGAGGTCTCTGGAAAGTGGTTTCCACAGCACAGAACTGAGGGAGAGAGCAGGGTAGAGAAGCTTTCCTGTGTATATTCATGAAATCCTAAAATTGTAGCACAAATACAAAATCTACTCCAGTCCTCATTTTTCAAGATTTTTGAGACAGAATCTTACTGTGTGTCTAAGCTGGCCTTGAACTGACAGTGTAGTCCAAGAGGGCTTCAAATCAATAACTCGCGCCTCAGGCTTTCTCATGCTAGGACTACAGGCATGTGACTGGACAGGAGATTTCTCAAGGAATACTGTGCTGCTAGACACCTGGCCCTGCCTAACTCTCCTCAAGGGGGGTCTGCAGAGAAAAGAGGGGGTCTCTGCCTGAAAGCAGAGCAGAAGGAATGATTCCCAAGGCCCCGAGTCTAATTAGGACTTGGATAAGATTTGCTTTTGTGAGCCCCTTTTTATGTTTTTTTTCTCTTCTTTCATATTACTCTTCCTTGCCTGGACCATAGAAATTTAAAAAATTATTTTTCACCTCGTGCTGCTTTGTGGTCTCATAGGAAAGTCCACGTTTGTATCTAATTTGCACATTCTATGCCCAACAGAAATCGAATCATCAAATATCTCTGAGGCCCATGGGGTTGGGATCTGACTTCCCAGTTCTGACCTTGGTGTCTGCTCTTGAGAGGACACTGGAGAGGAAGGGCAGAGGTGAGTTTTTCTGTCCTGGGAGTGCCCAGCTGGCTCTCTGATGCGCGGACCTGGCATTTGTAAGAGATTGAGATTCAGAACTGAAGGAGCAGGAGAGCCATTGAAACCACAGACTCTTCTGTGATGACACAAAAGCCCAGCTAGAAGGACTGGCATCTCAGTGGCTTCAACCTGCGCAGGAGACCCAACTCTGCCCTCACAAGCTCTGTCAGCTTGGGCTATAATTCATCTGGGAGACAGAAGGGAAGATCACTATCACCATTCACCTCTCCCCTGTGGAGGGTCTGTTGATGGACACTTGGGTTCATGTTATTTTGGTTTGGTGATAAAATCCCATGGTCCAGGGCACTGCTTGGGATATAGAAGATGTTTGTGAACATGTTTTAAGTTCTAAGTGGGCTTCTAGTTTAAAATTCCTGTTTCTAGTGGAAAAGGATATGGCAGGATAGAAATATGTCACTCAGGTTCAAACAATTTGGGCAGTGGGTTTATCATCTCTGTGATTCTTTCTTTATTTCTCCAAAGCTCCATTCACAGCACATGCTTGTGATGTGGGAGGCTCTTCTCTGTATATGTGTTGCTTTTATTGGATAATGTATAAAGAATCTGCCTTGACCTGTGATAGGGTAGAGTACAGGTAGGCAGGAAAAACTAAACTGAATGCTGAGAGAAAGAAGGCGGAGTCAGGGAGAAGCCATGTAGCCACCAGAGGGGAAAGACACTAGTTGTCAGCTGGAACCTTGCCAGTAGGCCATAATCCTTGTAGTAAAATATAAAATAATGGAAATGGGTTAATTTTAGATATAAGAGCTAGCTAGCAATATGCTTAAGCTATTGACCAAACAGTATTGCAAATAATATAGTTTTTGTATAATTATTTCAGGTCAGGGTGGCTAGGAAATGAACTAGCTGCCACCTACTACATGTTTGAAATACTGTCTTAAATGAACTCGCCGCTCAGGGAGACTATATTCAAAAGCAGGAGGGGGCAACGTTTTCTGTAAAGGACCATAGTATGTATTTCCATCTTTGTAGACTACACAGTCTAGAAACTACCATGAGTCAGCCCTTGCTACATGGAAGTAGTCACAGACACTACAGAAATCAACAGGCATGGCTCTAATCCAATAAACCCTTACTTACAAAGCCAGGCTGCTTCTAATAGGTGACAGAACCTTGACTGCTACTCTTCAGACCTTGGTTTTCTTGGGCCTAAGAGGCAAACTTGGGTGAAATTGAAGAACTTTCTTCTGACTGTGTTCTCCGAAATAAGAAACACACAACAAGATTAAACAAAGCTGCAATCCTACACAAAGAGAGTGTAAAGAGAATTTACTTCTCCAAGGTGCCAAGATTGGGAACGATTCATAAGCGGCAGCAGCAGCCAGTGGTTACAACTATAAGAGACAGCTGGGACCAGAAGTGGTCCCAACAGCTGGCAGCAAGTGTGGCACCAAGTCTCACAGGGCTACTCCTCTAACCTTTGGTGAGTTGGGATGGCGTGCAAGTGGAAAGGGTACACTGAAAACTAGGGAAGGAGCCAGACCAGCATCCCATCATTTTGTGTGGAAATAAGAACATATGAGCATGGCCTAATAAACGACCTCATTGTATCGAGACACATGGTGGTAGACAAAATAGACCACTGTCAACATTTACCTGGTTCAGTTACAGGATTGAAAGGGAAGAAGAAATGGCTACTGCACACAACAAAACCCCCAATACAGCTATCTATCTGGTAAGGTTTACTGCTTTTCTCCTTTTTTACTTCCTGCTCTACAGTTATTTTATGAGTCACTCTGGACTGCACCTTTTTATAAGAATTCACTGCCCCTTCTACTAAATACACAGACAGCCTCTTTGTATACGCTGCAAAGCACTGTTTGTACTCTTGCTAAGACATATCCTGTCGAAATATTTTTGAGTATTGTCTCAGGCTGGTTTTGAGCTCACTGTGTAGCAGAGGATGACCTTGAACTTCTGATCCACCAGTCTTTACATCCTGAGTGCTAGGATCACAGGTATGCACAGCCATGCCTGGTTTATGCAATGCTGGGAATCGAACCCAGGGCCTCTTGCATGCTAGGCAAGCGCTCTATCAACTAAGGTACAGTCCCAGCCCCTAGACTCATTCTTTCTGAAAAACCTCGTTTTTCTGTCTGTTTGTGGGAATCATGAGCTCTCATCCCAGCACAATTCTACCCAGCTTTCCCAGAACTCTTTGTTACATTATATAAAATAAAAATAATAATTTAAGATAGAATCTTGTTAGACACTTTGATATTTCCATCTTCCGGCCTCAACTTCCAGAGTGCTAGGATCACACATGTAAGAAAATGTTTGTTTTCAAGGATGCCACCCAGACAAGGCCAGATTGTATCACAGCCAAGGAAGCAAGGAGGTGGGAGTGGCTAATTATTGGGACAGCATTCTTTGGCTGGCTAAAGAAAACATCATATTTGCCACTTCCAAAAACTTTCTAAATTTTCCAGATTAAAAACCTGGAGAGCTAGGTGTCACTCATTTTCCTCATAAAGCAGGCTAAGAGTTCTGGCTTTCTCTCTGGACTGGAGGGAGCAGACTTCTAAGAAGGACTTTGTACCCAACACAGTGATAATTCCTTCAGCTGCAAGTTGACAAGAAATCTAAGTCTAACAAGCGAATCAAGAGAGGGGATTTGCTGGCTAGGGTTAGCGAGCAGCATGGGGCTGCCTGGTGTGATCCACACATGACTTTTTTTGGCTCTAAAATTATGTAACTCAGGCCCAGCCGTTTCTCTCAGGGTCTGCCTGCTACAAAGCAAGCTTTCCCTTTGCAGGATAATTAGAATAATCTCAAGGTGAGGGAGGGGTTTCCAAATTCTTCTGAGGAGGAGAAAGAGGAAGAGGGGGAGGAGGAGGAAGTCGCTGTTTGGTTTAGTATTCCCAGGCAAAGCCTTTTTGCATTTCACCAACTTTGATTGGATCAGGAACCTGCTCTTGATCAGAGACTTAGGAGATGCAGATTGGCTTACATCTGGGTCACATGCTCTCTGAATGGGCGTCAGGTTACTATTCTCAAAGCAGATGGGGACCTAGTATTTATGTCCATTCTGTGGATCGTTAAACAAGAGAAAGACCCTGGTCGGAGGAGAGCTCTCTGCTGGGTCTCTCCAGGGTTTCCACAGAGAAGCCAGGCTAGGAGAAATGGTAGATGTAAAAACTGAGGGATCTTACAGACATGCCCCCCAGCTTTGGGGGCCCAGCTAGGAAGAAGCAGATGTCCCTAATTGGCAGATCATCAGAATCACATCTAGGTTTAATAGGTTTAGGAGAGGGGACCCACTGAGTCAGGTGATCTATGTTTTTAAGATCCACCCTGCCCTGAGTTGGAAGATCAGAAGGAACTGAGCATGCTCTGATGAATCCCTGCCCCAGCACAGGGACAGGTCCACCTGTCAGGCTCTGAAACTTGGTCTCCATTGCCTGCAGGACAAAGGCCCCATCACTCATCACCTGCAGTCAGCTTGTTGTCACCTCTCTTCTGCATGCACTTTCCCTTAGTCTGTTTGGAAAGTTGTTTGCTTGAAAACTCTGGTCCTGCTTCTGTCCTGCTCATGCCACTTTCCTCAGAAGGGCCTCCTCCCCCGTCTGCCCCTACTCCACCAGGACCCAGGCCTAGGCCTCACTTCACCAGTAACCACCCGTCCCCTCTTTGAAGCCGTCCCTAATTTTCTTCCTTCTCTGCCCTTTGTATATTCGGCCAACCAGGGCAGGGCTTCTCTGTGGGCCTAGCTTTCCCTCCTAAAAGCAACCACCTGTCCCTGGGTGTCAGAGACAGTAAGCCCTTGCGTCTGGCTTCTCCTCAATCCCCTCTCCACTCTCCTGACTTACGAAGAGGACAGACTTAGTTCCCTTGTTGGGTACATGGGTTACTCCCTACCCCTCTTCTTCCTTCTCCTCTCCCTTCTCCTTGTCCTCTTCCCTCCTCCCCCCCCCCCCCCCCCCCCCGTCTTACTGCTGTCTTTTTTGTCTGTTCTCTTTTTCAAGATGTCCATCCTTGGAAAGTTCTCATGAAGGCCAGCTCTGTTCCCTGACGCGGCCTTGAGATGTTACTACCACAGCTGTGCTGACGTTTTAAGAGGGGCTGCTGGAAGAAATGAAATGGTAAAGTCCTAATAGGGAGCAGAAGCAGAAGAAACAACCCAGAGAACAGATTTCAAGGCCTCTTTGTTTCTGAGAGCGGCTTTGTTCCCTGACTTGGCTCTACCACAAAGGGAGGAGAGAAGCAAACAGCAATAAAAGGAGAAGAGCAGGGTTTAGGATGGGTAATTTCTTTATAAATCAGACAGAAAGTAGAAAAGGTTACCCCCAACCCCAAAATATTTGATTATCTAATAGCTACATGAGAAATATATTTTGGTAGATATCAGGGGAAAGTGCTTCAAACTACATGGGTAAATGGCCAGAACTTGATATGACTGACTCCTATCTCAATGAAGGTGGATAAAACCAGGTGATTTAGAGACAAGAAAGAACCAATGCCTAGAGTCATGGAACAATGCTGGCCCCTCATCCCCCAGCAGCCAGAGGAACAATAGCAAAATTAATCAGGCATTCATATTTTTAGCAACTCGATTTTCAAAATTTAAAACAACCCATAGTATACAGAGCTGGGAGGCTGGTGAGATGGGCATCTGGTTAGAGAAGTTTGGAAACAGCTATGAAATAACATTATACTCTTGACTCAAAATACTAACCCTATTTCTAGGAATCTAGGCTATAGTTTACAAAACAAACACAGCATAAAAGACAGACTGGAGGTTTGTTTAAGGTTGGGGGCAGGACGGAAGCACTATGAAGTCATAAGCGAATCTGCATTGATACATGAGCTGGAAAGAGTAGACCTGAGCTATGTAAAGAGAGAGGCTGTGGCCGACATTATATTGCATGCAAAAATGTCAGGAAAAAGAAAAAAAAAACCCATCCCACAGCAGACTCTTCTGTAGTTTATAAACATAGAGACAGGTGTGAGGTAGCATTCATTGTCACATGGGAATGGGATTACAAGGAGGGAGGTAGCCTGCTCTTGACATCGTGAATCAATGTTGTCTCCAGGCTCAGAGGACAAATGAAGTGGCTCTGTCACTTAGACCTGCCGCTCTAGGTCCCTGTGCACCTGCAGATCTCAGGCTCACCCATCAGCCGCCCTCAGCACCTCTGCTTCACCTCTGTCCAAGGCTCCAGGGTGTGGGGAAGCACGCCTCCCGCAGAGGTCTGCCCTCAGGAGGAAGGTTCAGACAGATTCCTGCTTTGACCTTAGAAGAGAGTTTGAAGCTACTGGGACAAAGAATTTGTCAGTCTGGTGACTTGGAATGTGGTCTGGGAGAGTCACAGAGTCCAGTGGGCATACCTCCTTAACCTTGAAGAGCCCAAGGGATCTGTCTAATGTGGGGCAGTTGCTCAGGTCTAAGTAGGATGCAGGGAATGTGGAAGGTGGCTAACTAGCCTCTTATTTTTCTACATCATTCGACTCACCCAATAAGCAACCAAAAATTTCAATTAAATAGTTTAAACTGAAAACTAAAAACTTAATAGGAAAAGATTTCCATTAATCTCAAATGGAAAATACAGGCACTATAGCAAGCACACAGTAGGAGAGGGGCGAGAGCTAGTCACCACTTCCGCATTCCCATCCTGCACTGCTGCTATTCTCTGGAGGTGAGGAGCAAGCCAGGTGTGATGCTCATATTTGCACAAATTCCCCTTCTCGTGTGTGTAGGGGAGGGGGGTGTAGGGGCAATGGTTAGCTTCACTGGCTTTAAACAGCCAGTATTTACCCCTGTGAGTCAGCACTATGCCAGACGATAAAAAGCCATAAAGAATAATGCAGCAGGGGGCTGGAGAGATGGCTCAGCGGTTAAGAGCATTGCCTGCTCTTCCAAAGGTCCTGAGTTCAATTCCCGGCAACCACATGGTGGCTCACAACCATCTGTAATGAGGTCTGGTGCCCTTTTCTGGCCTGCAGACATACACAGAGACAGAATATTGTATATATTATAAATAAATAAATATTTAAAAAAAAAAAGAATAATGCAGCAATGCTCTTTGCTCTCGCAGAGACTGGCATCAAACAAAAGAAGCTAAAATGCAGCTGGGCTAGAAAGTGCTAAGAACAAAGCCAGGGAGGAAGAGAAGCCCGTGTCTGCAGTGGTATCTGGGGTGGCCAGGAAGGCCTTAAAAGGGATGATGTCAGGCCGGGCGGTGGTGGCGCACGCCTTTAATCCCAGCACTCGGGAGGCAGAGGCAGGCGGATCTCTGAGTTCGAGACCAGCCTGGTCTACAAGAGCGAGTTCCAGGACAGGCTCTAGAAACTACAGGGAAACCCTGTCTCAAAAAACCAAAAAAAAAAAAAAAAAAAAAAAAAAAAAAAAGGATGACATCTGAATTTGTGGAGGAAATGATGGGGTCCAACTTGGACTAAGGAAGAAAATCAGAAGAAGGGACACATCAGGGCTGCTCACTTACCCCACTGCTAACTGATTGAAAAACAGACTAGACACCCAAGAATGCGGAGGAATCTTAAATGCCGAGATTAATCTGGAAACACACAGACACACTCACACTGAATGAGCCTAAGTAAATTGCATTTTAGGAAAAAAGGAAAAAGATCAGTGCTTACCAGGGACTACAAGGATAGAGAGATGTATGGACTGTCTCAGACAGGCTGTGTAGCACTACAATGGCAGACTCTTGTCATTGTATTCTTGTCCAAACACACACGATGTACAAGCTAAGAGTGAGCCCTGAGGTTTACTGTGCACTTTGGGTGACAGTGATGTGTCTAGAACAGGCTACCAACTGCAGCAAATGTACCACTGTGGTGAAGATTGTGGATGGGAAGTAGGCCTGTGCATGCATGTCGGGAATCGGGAAAAGGTACATGGGAGCTGCCTGAGCTTCCATTTCACTCCAAAACGACTGTAGAAATTATGTACTATCTTCAGTTTTCCTATAAATCTAAAACTTCTGAGAAATGCTATATTCAGAAAGTGTGCATTCATCTGTCTATGCTGCTATAACAAAATACTTAAGCCTGGGAACATTATAATGAAAAAAATTTCTCAGCTCACTGTTTGGGAAATCAAAAGTCCAGGATTGAAAGGTACCATAGATCTGCCTCTGGAGAGGGCTTCCTGAGTATATAATGTCATGGCAGATGGCAGGAGGGAAGAGGTCAGGTGGCATGACAGGAAATGAGAAAGTGTAGAGCTCCCCATTTTCTTCTTAGCAATTTACCTTCTCAATAGTTAACTGTGTTCCCCAGAACTACATGAATCCCTTCCTAGGACCTTTCCAGTGGTCTGTTTATTTTGTGCTAATAGCTAACTCTCAAAGGTCCCAGCACATCCCAGCATTGCTGTGCTGAGGACCAATCCACCAACACACACACACACACACACACACACACACACACACACACACACACACACCCTGGTTTCAAAAGGAATCAACTTGTACAATTTTTTCTTTTTTTCTTCCTTCCTTCCTCCTCCCTCTTCTTGTTTGTTTGGGTATCATCGGCTTAATGTGAAAGGGAGGCGTGCAAATTATTTACATGGTGGAACAGTTCAGAACATCAGAATGGGCAGTTAGTGGATGTGACACCATTTCAACAGTGATTTCAGTCCACAGACTTTCCATGAATGTCACCATGTGTAAATAAGAAATAATCCCTGTCATCTAGGACTACTTTGGTGCCTCCATATTCGGGGAAAACTTTGTCTTCCACTTTCACTAACTGATTGAATCTAGGCATCCTTTCCTCTTGTGCCTGATCTAAGAGCCCATCCAGTAGTTTCAGGACCTTAGTGATTATCATCACGGCAGAAAGCATGGTGCGACAGGCAAGGATGATGCTGGAGAAATCGCTGGGAGCTGCCCCATCCTCATCTTCAAGCAGAGAGAGCAAGTTGTACAATTATTAAATCATGTTCCACCTTGGTATTTTTAAGTAAAATGTTCACGGTGAGATTTTACCAACAATCATGCTAGGAAGCCATCAGTACTTGATCATGGGATCCTTGGGGTGCCATGGGGTGGGGCAGGGTTGAAGAACAGAATGTTTCTCTTGGAAGTTGAGTTACCTCAAAGGTAACACTGGGAAACCAACCGCTCCTTAGCATTCTAACTTCCCCAATGGGCTGCTTTTCTCTTTTTCTTTGAGACAAAGTCTTACTATGTGACCCAGGCTGGCCTCAAACTTAACTATCCTACTACCTCAGCCATTCCTGGCTGTACTGTACTCAGATTTTCTTTTTCTTTTCCTTTTTGGTTTTTCAAGACAAGATTTCTCTGTGTAACAGTCCTGGCTGTCCTGGGACTTGCTTTGTAGACCAGGCTGGCTTCAAACTCACTGAAATCCGCCAGGCTCTGCCTCCCAAGGGATGGTGTTAAAGGTGTGAGCCACCACCACTCAGCTATTGAACTCAGACTTACTGAGGAGGCTCATGTGCTGCCTTCTGGAAACATCTTTGCTCTTCAGGAGCAGATGCACAGTGTACATGGTGCAGAGAGCTACCTGGAAATGTGGAAAACATGGGAAGGTCTATAAAGCCTTTGTCACTTTAGAGGCAGCTTTGGTGCCACGGAGAATTTCAATGACTTTGGGTACTGCATTTTCTGTCTCCTGGGGACACTGTCGTTCATTCATTTGTATTGTACAGCACCCACACCCTATTTTCTGCTCTAAGGAAGAAGAATGAAGAAGATAAGCCGGGTGACACAAGGGGGCTCAGATGCTGGCGGGGTGGAACAAGCAGGGCGTTCTGTCATGAAGATGAGATGCAGAGAGAGGCGGGAGGAAAGGCAGCCTAGGGGATTAGATTCTAGAATAATCGTTGTTTATGCGGACCACCAGGTTGGGTAGCAATGCTGGACATCCTTTCAGTCCTTTTTAAATGCAGTTCTTAAAGGAATTGGACTTTTTTGCTTTTAAAAAAAATGAACTGGAACCATAGGCAGCATTTTTTTTGTTGTTGTTGTTTTTTTTTTTTTTTTTTTTTTCGAGACAGGGTTTCCCTGTAGTTTCTAGAGCCTGTCCTGGAACTAGCTCTTGTAGACCAGGCTGGCCTTGAACTCAGAGATCCGCCTGCCTCTGCCTCCCGAGTGTTGGGATTAAAGGTGTGCGCCACCACCGCCTGGCCCATAGGCAGCATTTTATGTGACTCCTATCAACCTGATTTTTTGCAAATACCTTCCCTGGGGAGACTTAAACCAGAAGCCTGGAGAGTCTGTTTCCCAGCACATCGTGCCAGTGATTAAACTGCTTACCTAGAACAAGAGGGTTTCCAGTGTTGCTGGAGGTGTAGCCATAAGGCCATCACCTTAGCTGGGAAGGTCAGGAGAACAGGAAATTCTGAAGAACGTTCTGCTATCCTCAGTACAAATAAAACCTCCTTCCTTATAGGACCGCCTCTTTTGTACAGACCCTTCCCAGATCTCAAAATGTTCCCATCAGCCCACCTCATCTATTGCAACCATGCCTTCTCAGGCCATGCCATACCAATCCCACCCCACCCCACCCCACCCCACCCCATCCCATCCCACCCACCCCACCCCAACCCACCCCACCCCATCCATTTCATCATAATTTGGGGGCCACTTTTAAGCTCTCACCTCTCAGGAGCCTCCTCAGTCATTAAGCTGAAATATGAGTAAATGGATCATGACTCTAGACTCCCTGTGGGTCATGTGACCCTACCTTTCTTTCTCACCCTTCACTGAAGGCTGGCCTGATCATGGTTTGAATCTAAGGTCTACTTGCTATTCTCACTGTTGCTTTCCTTCCCCTTTCCTCTTCCTGATTCTTTAAAAACATCTTCTCTCCACGTCCAAAGGGTGGGTGGTCATAGAAACTGTCATTCTGTGGAGCTGTCTGACAGGATGCGTGGAGACAAGGGTGTGGGACGGGGTCCCAGGAGGACACAGAGAGGGCGCCCTCCACAGCTGACAGAGCTGGGCAAGCACCCAGGAACAGGTGAGTTGGTTTCAAAGATCCTCCTCTCTCCACACCTGTTTTAGCCCAAGTGCTAACATGTTTCATGTCACAGCGTGAGTTGGGTGAAGTTGTGGTTTCTTCTAATTCCCTCCTGCAATTCCCAGACATGATGGTCCTTCTCCTGACTGGCCTACTTAGCCTCCCTTGTGATGTTCCTAAATTAAACTAATTCCTGCTTTGAAAGGGGATATTTAAAAAAAAAAAGAAGAAGAAGAAAAAGAAAAAAGAAAGAAAGGGAGGAAGACAGAAACTTGTAAAAAAAAAAATCTGTGCAGGTGGAGATCAAGACCACGTGGGAGTTAGAGACTGAGCAAGGACCAAGCCTTTCCAGTCATCACCTTCCTTCACTCTCTTACCCTATACCCCGTTCTTCCCCACCTTCCTCTCATTTTCCAGCTGAAAGAACTGGATATTTGTTCATTCTGGCAAACTGACTTCTGAGGAAAAGCTTGGAGCAAAGAATTCGAGATGCCTGAAATCAGCGAGAATCGGGACCCGCTTCTATCCAGCTTTTAAGTGGGACAAGGAAGAAACCCTTCCCTGCTCCTGGCCAGGGGCTGGGGTCCAGGAGGATGGGGGCCTCTCCCTGCCTCTGTCTGGCTGCTGGCCGTCTGGAATCCATTGTGGCTGCCGCAGCACCTGGCAGCTGGCATGAGCCTACGGTCGGCAGCAGGCACACAGGCCGCACTGGCGGATCAGATCAGATGGAACATATGCCTGTAAGATGCTTATGGCCCTTTCCGAGCACAGCACCCCTCCTGCACAAGAACAGGGCAATTAGATGAAACCTCACGCTGGGAGCAAAGCTGTTTCCTGGCTGAGGGCTGCAATCTCTTCTTCTGCAGCCTCGCTGCTGCTCCAGTTTATCTGCTTCCCTCCTTTGCTTTATTTTACTTTTTCCTTCTTTCTTTGTAGTGTGTGCGTGTGCATGTTCTTGTGTGTGTATGTGTATGCATGGGTATGAGTGATACACAGACACTGAATGTCTTTCTCAACTACTTCCTTTTCCATTGTTTCATGCGCGTGTACAATGTATATGCATGCATGTTTTTGCATGTGTGTGGGTGTACATGTGTGTGGGTTCATATGCATGTACACGCATGTGGAAGCCTGGTGTTGGAGTTGGGAATCATTCTCTATGGACTCTTCCACCTTATTCATTGAGGCAGGGGCTCTCAATCAAATGTAGAGATGTAATAAGACTAGCAACTTGCTCTGAGGACTCCTGGCTTCTCTTTCAGGGATTAGACAAGTGGGAGGCTACACCTACCCAAGTAATTATGGGAGTCTTGAGGTCTGAATTAGCCTCAATGCTTGTGAGTACCAGCCTGGAACTCATTCTGTAGACCAGGCTGGCCTCAAATGCAGAGATCCATCTGCCTCTGCTTCCTGAGTGCCGGGATCAAAGCCTTATTTTTTGAGACAAGGTCTCCTACTGAACCTGGAGCTGGCTTCAAGTCCTCGCACCTGCATGGTGAGCACTTAGTGACTGAGCCAGGTCCCCAGCCTCTGCTTCTTTCTCTCCGTTCATCTGCTTTCCAAACACCCGTTCTCCACATCTCTGACTTGGCTTGTTCCTTTTTCTCTCTGCTCTTCCACCCCTCCTTCCTCCCTCCCTCCTCCCTCCCTTCTTCCCTGTCTCCCTCCCTCCTTCCTCCCTTCCTCCCTGTCTCCCTCCCTCCTTCCTCCCTTCCTCCCTGTCTCCCTCCCTCCTTCCTCCCTCCCTCCCTCTCTCCCTCCCTCCTTCCTCCCTCCCTCCCTCTCTCCCTCCCTCTTTCCTCCCTCCCTCCCTCTCTCCCTCCCTCCTTCGCCTGATTTTGCTTTCTGTGTACTTCGTGCTAACTGCATTTTTTCCCTCACTTGTGGGTCAACTAAAACTCTCGTGGAGGGAAGAAGCGAGCAGCTGCAGATCAAAGCACAGCTTTCTATGTGTGTGGACAGGCAGGGCAGTGACTCCGAAAGTTATGGGCACTACCACTGATTGAATACTACTACCAATTCAGACGCTGGGTTGGGGAGCCTAACCCCTCTCTAACTCTGATGTGTCCTGGCTTTTTATATGGTTTAGGGTGATAGATAAAGTGGCTGTGAGATTGGAATGGAAAAGTTTTTCTGGTTTGATTCAAACATCTAAAGTAAAGATTCTTCCAGCTTCGGCATGCACACAGGTATCTGCCCAGCCCCACCAGAGTTTCCAACGCAGTCGGGGTGGGGCTTGAGAGTGTGTAGTCTGGCAGATTTCCAGGTAAGGCTGATGCTAACAGCCTGACAGTGACCTTGAAGTCAGGAGCTGGTCTGAACTCAACCCCAATGACAGCAAACTTCTTCTAGACCTTGACGTATGTGCAGGGTGGGTGTATATGGGGACTCTTCGGTAGCTAAACACTGACTCATTTCACACGAGGATTTGTGTTTATCTGTAAAACTGGCCACCATGTAAGGTGACAGAATATGAAAGGAAGCAGACTAAGGGGAACTGAAGCTGGATTTTGCAGTCGTAGGACTGTAGTAAGGATAGTGTACCCTCTCTGCAGAATTGTGTCAGCTACTCTTCCATGTACTGGCTGACTGCGTCGTCTCGGTATTTTGAGTCAACGACCTCTGAATTTTATGACTTCAGTAAAATGTCACCTTTTGACACACTTTCTCACTTGAGCAATTCAGTAGGTAGAAGTCCACTAACCTAAAAGTCTCGCCTGTAGGATTTGTCAATGTAGCAACTGTACAGTGTGCACCAATTGAGCAAGAAATAATCATATTCTTTAATGGAATTCTAAGAGCAGCCGTCCGAAGAGAGGCCAGAGGGAGCACAAAAGAGTGAAATTTAACCTGATAATGAGGAAAAACATGAGACAAATTTGTTTTGCCACAATTCATACATGACAGTATAGCTCTGTGTAAATAAAACCTGGCAACTTCACTGAGTGAATATCTGGCTGGTAAAGATTGATTCCCAGCCCTCACATGTTGGCTTACAACCATCTGTAATTCCAGTTCCAGGAGACCTGACACCCTCTTCCGGCCTCAGTAGGCATCACACACACACACACACACACGTGGTATACAGATACACACGCAGGCAAAACACCCATACATATAAAGTAGAATAAATAAATCTAAAAAATAAAGATAAGAATAAAATTATAGGCACGACTGGGAAAAAAGTTGACACAAGACTCTGCCTTTCTGGTTTGTCTGTGTGGCGATGATATTCAGGAAGTTGTCCCCTCTGCCCAGAGGTCTAGAAATGATGCCCTAGGCTGTGGTCCAGGGCAACACAAGACTTCTGCTACAGCTGTTTTCACCTGTGAACACAAGAGAGGTGTTGGCTGCTCCTGCCAGAGCAGCAGTTCTGAACCTGTAGGTTGTGACCCCTTTGGGGGTCGCATATCAGATATTTATATTACAATTCACAACAGTAGCAGAATTACAGTTATGGAGTAGCAATGAGATAATTTTATGATTGGGGGTCGCCCCAGCTGTATTAAAGTGTCACAGCATTAGAAAGGTCGAGAACCATTGCACCAGAGGGGATGGATTGCAACTGCCTTGTTGCTGTACCAGAGCTGTCTTGGGTAGGCAGGAACTAAATGAAATTGTTAGGGAGGTGGCCAAGGAAGTGAAGTTCTTAGCTTCTCTAGCCCAGAGAGATCTTGGGGAGGAGCACAGGCCCTGGGAGGAAGAGGTGGAGGCAAACACCAGCCGACAATCTTCAGCACAGAGTAAAGTCAATGATAATCAGTTTAAAGGACTATGGATGGCTAATATATTAATAAATGGAATATATGGAATAAAATAGAAAAAAGCAATGCTTTGCATAAAGCAGGTATCATTTTGTAAAGCTTATTTTGGTGTCCATGTTCGAGAGAGAGAGACTGTGTGTGGGTGGAGGGGGAGATAGAGCGATACTGGATCATGACTTACGAATGTCAAAAAGGTTTAAAAAGACCTAGAATTAAGAAAAAAAGTGGGTTGGATAGTTTGTTGGTTTGTGAGTTGTAGAGGACAAAGCAAACATTGAGACTTCGTACCTCGTTTGCCTTCTCGGAACCACATTTTCTGTTGTTCCCAGGTTCAGCACACATCTCTGTCTGGTCCGATGGCACCTGGTTGGACCTGTGGCATCCGTTCAGGATTCTCCCATCCTCACAGTGTCGCTGGCGCCTAGGGCTGGGGAGTTCCCAAAGATACGAGAAGCAGGCTGAGCACTCAGTTTTCAGGTTCTTGTGGGCATCAAGGAACTCAGACTAGAGACAAAGCCAGGAGTCGGGAGGAAGTTTGTTACAGGGCGAAGGTCCACATTTAAGAATGAGTTCGGGGGTTCTTAGCAGAAAGAGGTACCGTTGAATTTTGGACAGCTTGCTTGATGGACAAACTTAATTTAAAGGAGGAGCGGGGAGGGAGAATATTTGTGTAGCTGTTTCCTCCAAAGCTCAACATTCCCTCCTGAGGGAGGAAGGGGGCTATACAGTTCAAAAGGCTCACAAAACTTACAAGCCTCCATGAACTCAGAGTTAGAGGACTCGCACGGCTTCTCCCTAAGGTTGCACAAGCCGGAAGTTTCTGGGGGAGAAAAGACTGTCTTCAGTGGCGCTACCTGCAAGTTGTGCAGAGAGCTCCAGGGATGAGTGAGGCTTTCCTTAGTTGTCACCGGTGCTGGGGTGGGCTTTTCAGTGATGCAGCTGCCTTTGAGTCCTCTCTACTTCCATCAGTAAGCCCTTACCTAGTAACCACAAAACGATCCTTGGTTCGCCAAGTTAGACTGTGGTGAAATTGCTTCTTTGGTCTGTCATGGGTGCCCTATGTGGGATGAGGAGATATTTGTTCATGTCTTTCCAGAAAAGGTCTCAGGCAGCTCTGGGAATTCCAAATACAGGGCTTACTAGGATTTACTTCCCTTTTCTGTCCTTAGATGGGATTCTTGAGTGGCATCAGGCATGTGACAGGAGCAGGTGGTTGTGCTAGACAGTTTGGAGAACCATTACTTTGAAGTTAAGGACAATTGGGGTAGTCTTGCGGGCCATGGTGGGGTGATGTAATACTGTTCTTAGTCACATGATCCTGTCACCACCCTGCAGTCTGCACCTCTTTTCTCTTTATCTGTCTAGATACTTAGATGGACATCCACAAAATAAAACCAACAGGGACAGAAAACAGAGGGACCAAGCAAGCAGCAAGCTAACCTGGGCGTTTGCTTTCTTTTTAGACCAAGCCCAATTTGCCTGGCTCGTTAAAGATGCTTAGTCAACAAAACTGCTGCTGGCCTTTGGCTGCAGAAAGCAAACACGGAACAGCGTGTGGAATTTCCTTTAGAGGGGACACTGAGCACTTGATTCATACAACGGGGTCCATTTCCAGATGGATCCATGTTGCCCTTAGACTGGCACGTTGCTTGGGCTTTGCCAATGCCAGCATCCGAATGCTCAGGGGTAGACATCCCAGGGTCAGAGCCGAACCACGCAGAAAGCAAACTTTGAAATTCCACTCACTGAAGGGTCACCATCATCTTTTTTTCTTCATGGACTGAATTATTTCAAGGCTTTTCATATCTGTTGGAGTGGGTTGAATTTCATTTTCATGAAAGATAAATGAAATCTTAAACTGGGTACAAATTTAATCTTTTTTACCCTCTCTCCTGGTGTTGAAATTCCTCTTTATGGGCCCTTTCCTATACCCCCTCCCACTTTCTTCTTCTTTTTTCTTTTCTTTTTGCTTGTAAGAGGTTGTGCGTGATAGGATAACTGGTTTTTCCTGGAATGGCTAATACATAGTAAAAAGAGCACCATTCACTAATAACAATTTGCTGATTGTTTCCTGAGCCCCTGGGAGGTGTGTGAAGACTGTGATTACTGGCTGTGGCAAAGGGAATGTGACAGCGGCTCTGGTTGAGGCCAAATAGGAATTCAAAACTGAGGCCTGTTGATCCTATAGAAAGCCTTGCTTCTGCCTCCCTTCCACCTCAGGTGGCTGCAGAGTCTATCAGAACAGGGTCCTGCTTATCAAAATGTTCAATGCTAGTGTTTGCCCCCAGGCGTCAGGGAGGCCAGGAAATGGGAACAGCTCTGCGGGATACCCAGGAGAGCCAAGGATTTATTAAGTAAGGGGGAGGGGATTGGGGAGTTGTGTGGGGGGGAGATATATAATGTGTGCTGATTTGGAAGAGATTAGGAAAATGAACTCAGCAAGCACAAAGAGTAATTAAGGAAATCAGGAAACGTCTTAACAGTGGGGTGGGATTAGAGCGTGTACCAGGGAAGGGAGACTTGATCTCAGAGTATCCTGTGTTTAAGAGGCTTTGGGGGTTGCTAGAGAATGGCTTGAAAGCATTTGAGTATCAGAGAATGGTGCCAAATCAGGGTGACCCCAAAAGCTGTCTTTTGAAATGGGAGTTAAATGAAGGGTCACTTGAGGGCCTATCTGGGACAGTGGCAGTTGCTGGTCCCTGACAACACAGCGCATCATGGCAGAAGCATGCGTTGGAGCAAATGCACTCATCTCGTGGCCCAGAAGCAGGAGAGTATGAGGAGGAACAAGGGCCCATAGTGCCAGCTGACGTCATGTCCTAATGACTTAAAGACCTGCTTGTGGTGTGCCTGTGAAATGTCTCCCATAGGCTCCTTGTGTCTGAAGAGTTGGTCCCCAGATGGTGGCCCTGTTTTGGGAAGTTCTGAAACCTATTGGAAGTAAGGCCACTAGGGGATGACATCCTAGTTTCTCTGTAGCTGTGAGGAAACCCTGACCAAACATAACTCAGGGGAAAAAAGGGTTTCTTTTAGCTTCCAGGGTACAGTTCATCATCAAGAAAAACATCCAAGAGAGGGACCTGGAGGGAAGAAACGAAGCTTGCTTTCTAATGCAACTCAGGACCAAAGTCAAAGAGTAGAAGGTGGCTCTGCAGGCTGGCTGGGGAGGACAATGGCCATTTTATCTCTACCCAAATGGCAGTTCACCAAGCAGACCCCGGTGTTGTCCAGTGAGGGATTTGTTGTTAGTGGCCAAAAGCACAAGCTGATTTTCCCATGGCATGGCGATAGGGTAAGGTGTGGACTAGGTATGTATTGGAAGGATGCAGGGAATCACAGAACTAAAGGAGACAGACCTCAGGCAAGCTTGGGCAATCTGGGCAGAAAGAAATTCTCTAGGACTTTACTGTAGAAGTGAATCTACTTGGGCTTTTTTCTTTTCCTCAGGTACTTGCAGAAAATTAAATTAGGTCTTCTCAGTTGGTGACATCTCTCCTCTGAGGTCTGGCAGAGCACTGTCTTCTTGGCTTCCTTTATTTGGTCTTCACACCCCTTTCCTCTCCTCCCCAAAAGACAACCACTTTAAATGAACTTGATTTATGGTCTTGATTTAAATTCATAATCACGGATGGAAAGCATGTGTGTGCATTGAATCCTTGCACAATTCTTTTCTGACTGTCTGATGCGTCTAAAGCTGTCTCTGTGGGGCTGTTTGGACACTTAGTTCAGTGGTTATAAGTTGCCACGCGGTGTTTATACCTTTGCACGTGTTCATCCACAGCAGTCTTTAGACCCACTTCCCCGGAGATGGTCCCCTTGTTCGGCCTTCAGTTCTGGCTACGCAGGCCGCTGTAGCGACACAGCCATACGTGTGTTTCTGTTGTTTTAGGCGAGGATTTTCCCACAGCAGATGTCTTGCGCTGTCACTCTAAGGATGGAGAGGGGAGAGAATGAGGGCTACTTACTAGGCATGAATAGCGCACCCCAGGGCCCTTCTGCAGACTATAATACGTGAGATAGAATGAGACCTGGGATCAGTAGGTTTATGTGATGATTCTTATGATCGAGCATATCTGGGGAAATTTTACCTGCAGTGTTCACGCCAGCATCAGATGCTGGCTTAAGGGTACAGAGTTACTTTCTGAGAGGACGGGTTCACCTAACTCTTCTCGCTTTTTCTTTTTCCACCTTGTGTCCCTGGGGTTGGAACCCAAGAGCCTTCTGCTAAGCAAGTGGCTTATACCCAAGTTACATCTCCAGTCCTTCGACTGTTGGTTCTATCTAGCAACTCTTGGTTTTTTAATCCTCAGTGTCAAATCGGTTTTCACTTACGATTACCTGCTCTTTGTAACCAAGTTCTCCACTCTTTTTTGTTGTTGTTGTTGTTAAAACATGACAGTTCTTTTTAAGTTCTTGTTCCCTTTTTTATCATTGTGACTACATTCACCATGAATCATTTGTTTGTTTTCCTCTTGTTTTGGTTAGGGTCTCTGTGGCTATGATGAGAGGCTTTATTTGGCTTATACTTCTCCATCACTGGAGGAAGTTAGAACAGGAACTCAAGCAGGCCTGGAACCTGGAGGTGGGAGCTAATGCAGAGACTATCAAGGGATGCTGCTTACTGGCTTGCTCCCCATGACTTGTTCAGCCTTCTTTTTTTATAGAATCCAGGACCACAAGCCCAGGGATGGTGCCACCTACTGTGGACTGGGCCCTCCCCCATCGATCACTAATTGAGAAAATGCCTTACAGCTGGATCTCATGGAGGCATTTCCTCAACTGAGGCTTCTTCCTCTTTGATGACGCTAGCTTGTGTCAAGTTGCCACACAAAGCCATTCAGTACATCTCTGTTATTTCCCACTCTGGGTTCCTGTTCTTTTAGACTATTGAGTACCGAGGCTATATTGGGAACCTCAGCAGAGGGACATTCTCTCAGTCCTTAGACTGTGCCATCCCCAGAGCTGAGAGAAGAAGTAGTAAGTACTGGGCTTGAGGGAGAAGTAGAAATGACTAGATGGAGCTAGGGGACCCTCCAGGACAGGGAGAGCCTCAGACAGCAGCTCCATATCAATTTGCCTGGGAGGTCCATTTTTTATCTCCCTGGATTATGACAACCCGAAGCTTGAAATGGGATGCAGGGGTGTTGAGAGGCAGACACACGGAGAATGGGGAGTTTATCTGTCCTCTCTGTATGTTTTAGGACCCCAACAGATTCTGGCAGTGCTCTGTAGCCAGTCTGTTTATTTGGGCATCATTTCTCAGAAAGGGTTGAGTTGTAAGCAGTGATAGGTCTGGTGATGGAGAGAAGGAGACATAAACAAGACATTCTCACTCCTGAACCCTCCTTCTTTCCTTTTCTCCTCCCCCCTCCTCTCTTTTTCCTCTTCCTCCTTTAGACTTACAGATTTGAGTGTTACACTGTGATGCGGGAATAGACGGATGCATCTAACAGTCATCAGTTAGGGCAATCAACAGATGACAGATCACCTCGAGCATTGGTCATTTCTTCTTGGTGAGGCTTCCTTTCTTCTGACTACTTCGCATTATGCAATGCGTCCTTATTGATCGTAGTCTTGTCCAGGTCTGCACGCCCAGCCCATTCCTGCCTTTAGTATAGTCTACCTATGCCCTCCGGGTCCCTTCCTGGTTCCTCACCAAGTTCCTACCTGCTTCATACACTTTCAGGCTGCTTGCGGGATCTCCAGGCTGAGCACAAAGGGAAGGCAGAGGGCAAATGGCCTGGCTTCAGTCTCCATGGTTTTCTATGCTTGTACTGCTGGTCTTTATCTCAAGAGGGAGATTTTTTTTTTTTGAGCCTGGATCATTTGACCACCCTTTTATCAGGGTTACATAGCAGGAAGACCAGTGAGACTATGAGCTGAGCCTCCTGATGGTTTAGGCTTGTAATCCAGCTATTTGATAAGCTGGGGAAGGAGGATTGAAGGTTCCAGGCCAGCCTGAGCTACAGAGCAAGTTCCAGGCCAGCCTGGGCTACAAAGTGAAGTCGTAGCCAGCTGGGGCAACATGAATTTTTTGTTTGTTTGTTTTCTTCAAGACAGGGTTTCCCTGTGTATCCCTCCCTGGCTTTCCTGGAACTTGCTCTGTAGACCAGGTTGGCCTCAAACTCACAGGCCTGCCTGCATCTGCCTCCCGAGTGCTGGGATTAAAGATATGCACCACAACCACTGAAGGCTGGCATCTTAAAATTTAAAATCCAAAAAGGGGACCAGGCAGTGGTGTTGTTTTCATTTAATCCCAGCACTCAGGAGGCAGAGACAGGAGGATCTCTGTGTTTGAGGCCAGCCTGGTCAACAAGAGAGTTCCTGACAGTTAGACAGAGAAATCTTGTCTCAAGAAGAACCTAAATAAATAAATAAAACCTCCAAAGGAGCCCAGGGATGAGTAGTTCAGTGGTAAAGAATGCTTTCAACCTCTAGAACTACAAACAGTAAAATAAAAACAAAGAACCTACCCATGCAATGGCTGGGCCATGCAGCACAGAGCTGTGGCTTTCTTACCACTCAATTATAGTTCCACCTCCGGCCCTGATGCAGCGATTCCAGGAACAGGAGAAGGAAGGGCTTCCAGCCCTGGGCCTTCCGGGGATGACCTGCTTTTTCCATGCCCTCACCTCTTAAAAGTGGTTAACCAACTCCATCACCTGTTCCAATGGAGGCTTGATGCGGGGTGGAGAGAGAGAGAGTGGGGGGAGAGAGAGAGGGACAGAGGCCGAGACGCAGTGGGCGAGCGAGAGGGCGGGGAGGAGGGTGGGAGGGAGGGAGAGTGTGAGAGAGAGAGAGAGAGAGAGAGAGAGAGAGAGAGAGAGAGAGAGAGAGAGAGAGATCCCAGGGAGCCGCAGCAGCTCAAGTGTTCTGCAGAGAAAAAGCATAATAAGTGTGCAGGGTGACTGTCTGAAACTCGCTTCTGTGACTGGCTGGAGCCTCTGGGCTTCCAGTTTGACTCTTCCTAGAGGGTCTGGCCCCCTTTCCGCATAGACAAGATATATCTCTTTAAAAATTGTCTGATTTCAACTTCAGCTAGAGGGGACAGCAAGTACAGCCGTCAGTGCTACTTTTTACTCCCACGCAACCCTATGCAACATAAATGGCATCTTGAAGACCTTTGCCATGCCCAGTCTGGGACAATGACATTTATTTTGTGTTTGTTCATCTCTTCCCTGAGAGGTGCACCAGCATAGGAACAGGGTGATTTCTGCTCTCTGTAAGAAAAACCAGGGCCTTTTTTTGGAGGAGTTTTCCCATATTTTGTGCTCTTTGGGTTTTGGAAGAAAAGCCCCCTCACATCCTGAGACCTCACAGCGGAGTCAGAAGCTGTGTTTCTAGGTAACTGTAGGTTGTATGCCTGGGACCATGGATGCCACCTGGGTAAAAGGACACACAGGTTGATCAGGTCTCCCTTGGCCAGGGTGCTGAGGCCTGGAGTGGATTGGACAGTGAACTTGACCTTGCGGTCTTGGGAGAGGGTCATGTAGCTGGCTCCTCTTGGGGTCGGTGAGAGGACAGTTGCAGGGAACACCTTTGCAGCCTAGTCAGGCGATAAGGTGTTAATGACCCTGAGAATCTCTTGGCAGCAGTACTGAGCAGAAAGAAATATAGGTGGCCCTTCATATTCATTCCACAGAATGAAAAGGGGAAGGATGTGACTGCCCTTAGGGATGGAGGAGGAGAAGGTTTATTGTAGGTATGAGGGAGAGCATAGCCAGAAGCAGGGACGTCTGGGAGAGTCCAGCATGGACATGACCCTGAGCTATGTGAAAAGAGTGGGCAGGAAAGGGGGAGAGTCAGACCACCAGGCCAGGAGAGTAAAGGGCAGACAAAAGGCCAGGTAATCAAAATGGTTGGATTATATAAGGAGGGGAATCTGGAGAAAGGGCAGACTAGCCCCTGGGCTGCAGACGTTTAGGGTAGGGTGTGGGGTATGCCAGTCATACGCTGTAACAGGTAGGGACTGAGGGATGCTGGGAGAACCTGGTGGCCAGGTTTGCTTTGATATGTCAAATAGGCACCTCCACCATTTGTCCCAGGGTTGAGACCTAACGTGCACTTCTAAGGATTTTATCTCCTACAGTTCAGTCAAGCACGGGATGAAAGTATTGCTAAAAATCACATCTGTACCAAGTATGTACAGACTTTTTTTTTCTTATTATTCTCTGGCACCGCAGCTTAATTTGTTATACAGCATCTACCGTGTGTTGGGTATCATAAACCATCTAGAGATGCATTAAAGGATACAGGAGAATGTGTGTTGGTTTTCTGCAAATACTAACTTATCTGATGAGGGTCAGAAGCATCCACTGATTTGGGTATTTTTTTCCAAGAAATGTCTGTAGTTGGAAACCCCTGTGCTGTGGGACAATGGTCTTATACCCTGTAAAGATTTGCCACTTGTATTGGTTTAATAAAATGCTGATTGGGCAGTAGCCAGGCAGGAATTATAAGCAGGGTGACCAGAACAGGAGAATTCTGGGAAAAAGGAAAGGCTAAGTCTGCAGTCATCACCCAGGTGCAGAAGACACAAGATGAGAATGCCTCACTGATAAAAGGTACCAAGCTACCATGGCTAACACAGACAAGAATTATGGGTTAATGTAAGATGTAAGGGTTAGTTAATAAGAAAGCCCGAGATAATAGGCCAACCAGTTTATAATTAATGTAGGCCTCTATGTGTTTCTTTGGGACTAAATGGCCATGGGACTGGGCAGCACAGAAACCTCTGTCAACACCCCTGGGATAGTTCTGTGCTCTGGGCTAATGAGCCATGAAGATTGTCTAGCACTGGTCATTTTAATCAGCCTTGTCAAGTTGGGACTAGAGTTAGGATGGAAGGTAATTAAAGTTGAGTAAGATGCTTGTTAGACCTCAGGTTTCAGGGAAGAAGAATTCATATCATCTACCGATGATATTAAAGGATGCAGGAGGATTTGCATCAGTTCCATGCAAACAACCTCCCATCTTACGTATTTTGGGGATGTATATAAACATCCCATCTAATGTATATTTAGAAAACTGTCAGGTTCAAGGGGAAGCACTCCCTATGGTATTGTGCTCAGAGGTAATCAGTGTTGAGGATGTTGTATGCTGAAAATACGTATTTCCCTCCTCTGATACAGAAAAGAAAGTAGGAGAAATAGAATTAATAAAAACTGTGTTGGTATTAGACTGGACAAAAGGACAGATTAAACAAAAAAAAAATGCCCCCAGCAAGATAATGTTAGGATATTCACTGACCAGACAGAAAGACTAGAGAAGAAGGCTGGAAGCTTGAGTCTCCCCAAGTCAAGCTCAGTTTAGGGGTACAGAGCATCCACTGGCTACCGCAGTCCCACTGGATACCATGATGGTGTCATGATGGTGTCATAGCTTCAGCTGTCAACTTGTTACAAACCTAGAGTCACATAGGGAAAAGGAACCTCAGCTGAAGAATTGAGCAGATCAGATTGGCTGGCGGGACATTTGCTCGATTGCTAACTGCTCTAGGAGAGTTGAGCCTACTGTGGTGGTGTCATCCCTATGCAAGTGGACCTTGGCTCTATGAGAAAAGTAGCTGAGCAATCTGGATGAAACAAGCCAGTAAACAGAGTTCTCTGTGGTCTCCGTTTCACTTACTGCCTCCAGGTTCTTGCCTTGGCCTCTCTCATTCGTGAACTCTAACCTGTAAGTTAACATAAACTCTTTCCCCTTCAGTTTGGTCTTGGCCAATGTTTTATCGCAAGAACAAAAATTAAACCAGGACAGGGAGAACCCATCTAATGTTGTGCTTTGCTTTCATGTCATGTGTTATGATCAAATGCCCATCTTATTGATCTGGATGTCTTTGCTCAATCTGGAATATGGGGCAGCAGCAGACACCTGGGTTCATGGCTACTCTAGGGGAAGGGCTGGGACTGACAGGAAATGGCAAGTTCCTCATCTATGGTGAAGGAATTCAGAGTCTGGGCCATTAAAACCCTTCCTTATAAAGCCATCTTGAAAAGCAGCTATGCTCATCACAATACCACTGACACCGCCCTGCCAGGACACCACTAGGACCCAGAAAGACAAATATAATATGTACTCACTCATAAGTGGCTTTTGAACATAAAACAAAACAAAACAAAACAAACCAGGCTACAAGCCACAACTCCAGAGAACCTAGGCAACAAAGAGGACCCTAAAAGAGACATATATGGATCTAAACAAGAAGGAGTAAAAGACAAGTTCTCCTGAGTAAATTGGGAGTATGGAGGTCATGGGAGATTCAGGCCAACCAGGACTATGTAGTGAATTTCAGCCAGCCTGGAGAACATGGTAACAAGACCTTGTTCCCCTACAAGGCTCAGCTCATCTGTCTCTTAGCTGTGAAGTCATTACACATTACAGCTTTTCCGTGGCTTAGTCTATCATCTGTAAAATGGGGGTAACACTTACCTTCCAGGATTATTGTAAAGATGGGATGAGTTAACACATGAGTGTCGCTGATGCTAGTCGCTGGCTCATAGGACACACTCAGTGATTCTATTTTTCACTGACTACCAACCATCTCTCCAGTTTTTGTCAGGTCTTGATTATATGTGCCGAGAAGTTCTAGATCACACTCGACTACATTTTTCTCTTCCTAATTTACCTGTTCCAGAGTCTGTTGATCCAGTTTCTTACTTTTTTTTTCTTGTTCAGTCCCCTCTCTCCAGACTCACTACCGTGGTCTTAGTTTTGGCCCCGTCATCCCTCACTTGTGTGACAGAAGCCACCGTCTAAATGGTTTATCAGCTCCCACACACTTCTGGGTAATGAAAAGTCATAAAGTTACCTCCTGTGATCATGAAACATCTGTTACTATAAAGTCTCTATGGCAAGCTAGGAGATGCTCTTATAACTTCCCATGGTTTGCTGATGATTTGCACACCCACCTCTGAATAGGCACTATTATCTTCTGCAGATGGGGCAAACAAGACCCAGAGTTCTAAAGGCCTAGAGCCATACGGCAATATGAGGCCTACGGGAGATCTGAACCAAGGCTCCCAGAATTGCACATCTGTTGATGGTGCTAACCCCATACATGTGGTTATGGGAACAGCTGCCTAGTTTTCCAAACAGAAAAGCTTAGAATTTCGGTTTCAATGTGTTTTCTCTTTGGCGCTGAGAAGGCCACTCAAGGTCTCACACATGCTAAGCACACACTCTGCCACTGGGCCACAGTCTCAGCCTCGTAGCTTTTAAAGCTAAGACTGTGAAATAGATTGAGCTCGGTTGCTATAAAATGGATGGATTAGTACTGCCCTCTGTTTTTAAGGACTATTTTATGTATGCGTATGAGTGCTTTGCTTGCATGCATGCATGTATGTATGCATACCACATGTGTGTCTGGCGCCTATGGGGGCTAGAGGTGGGCATCAGATCCCCTGGAATTGGAGTTACAGATGGTTGTGCCTACCATGTGGGTGCTAGGAACAAAGTCTGGGTCCCTTGCAAGAGCATCAAGTGCCCTTAACCATTGTTCCATTTCTCTAGCCCCATAGCCATTTTTTGAGATGTTTGGAGGCCACTGCTTAATACTATAAATGCTATGCGTGTATGAAAATTTTCCTCTGTTTAAAATCTTTAACATTTCCCAACTGTTTACTTTTGTTAGCTTTCTTGCATAATTAGGATTTCTATAACTAAATGTATGTGTGTGCGTGCAAAATGCTTGAAGGTATGTGTTTAAATACGTATTTTTTTCTTTTGTTTTTTGGTTTTATGAGACAGGGTTTCTCTGTAGTTTGGAGGCCTGTCCTGGAACTTGCTCTTTTGTTTGTTTGTTTGATTTGTTTTTGAGACAGGCTTTCTCTATGTAACAGCATTGACTGTCCTGGAACTCACTTTGTAGACCAGGCTGGCCTTGAACTCACAGAGATCCTCCTGCCTCTGCTTCCCGAGTGCTGGGATTAAAGGCTTGCGCCACCACCACCCAGCTTGTATTTGTTTTTACTGTCCTTCTAACCGCACATTTCAAGCCCATCGCCATTTGTAGCATTGTTTTTAATTTGACTGTTTTGTTACTTCATTATTATTATTATTATTATTATTATTATTATTATTATTAATAGTAGTAGTAGTAGTAGTTGAGACAGTCTTGCTGTGTAATCCGAGCTGGCCTTGAACTTGAAATCCTCAGGTCTCAGCCCTTCTGGTTCTGGGCCGCAGGTGTGTGTCCACACACCCAGCTCTGGTCAGTCTGTTCTTCCTTTTTCAACTTCCCAGGCTTTGCTTTAGGTCTCTTTTCCCAGTGTAGATTCACCGTATCACAGACTTAAGCACAATGCAGTTTGTGCTCATTTCCAAGTTGTCCCTTCTGGTGGGGAACCCTTTTGTAGTCTGCTCTTCTACTTCCGTACTGCTGTCTGCAGGGTCTGCTGGCTGCAGGCCTCCTTCCCTTTCTTTTTTCCTCTCCTCTCCCCATTATTTCTGTCTGGAACACAAACCATTCTCCATGAATGATCTGTGGGCAGCAGAGTCTGGGGCCTATTGGCTTTTGCTTCGCTTAGGGAACAGAGATAGGACGCTGTGGCGGGTGAGGCCACACAGTGAGTACATCCCGACTCCTGGGAGCAGCTCTGAAGCCGGCCTGTGAGGAGGGGGGCATTTTAGGGGGGTCTCTGAGTCTCCTCATTGCAAGTCTCCACTCACCTCCTCCTGAGACCTGATGGCTACTTGCACGGAATGTTGGAGAAAACTTCAAGTGACAGGTTATGTAAGGGCGGGTGGCTGCCTCATGGGAGGTAGACGATGGAGGGTGTTTGAACAGACCAGGAGAGGGTACTTTGCAGACGAGGTGTGAGCACAGCGCCTTACAACATAGAGGTGCCTTGTTACACTATGGCGGCGGGGCAGAAATCAGTGTAAGCTACTTGTCCCTGGAGCGCTGCCAAAAGGCTTCATTTCCTGACCACTAAACCCTTTGAACTCTGCACGCCCCTCCCCCATCACAGTTATAAACAGCGAGGCCCTGGGCCAGCCCTTTTCCACGCACACCTGATGGTACAAGATCTGTCCCCCAGGAGGCGGCTTCCTGTATCTTGTGCCCATCCACAGCCTCCCGAGGCTGCCACGCTGGGGTCCATGGTCAGGAGAGGCTGCCGTGTGTGTTACAAGGGTCCACTCAGGGTGGAGGCTGATCTCTGGGAGTACATGGAGAAGGTAGAGTGTTCAGAAGCGGCATCCTTGTGTGCTGCAGTCCCGGGAGCAGTTACTGAAGGTCGGATTCATTGGCTCTCTCGGCGCACCCCTGCCTGGGTGATCTGAGTTACCCCGGGGCGGCGGGGTAGTGGCAGGGGTGCTCTGTTTTGTCTCAGCTACTCACAGGTGGCAGCGCTTCTTTAGCATCAACATGTTTTCCCATGAGCACCAAGGGTAGCAATTTCCCTGCCTTTATCAGCTTAGCAACAGAAGGCCAGTTTCCAGGAAGGCAGTCACTTGATCCAGCTTGGTGAAACCCATTCGCCGGCCACGGCTCTGGCCTTTGCATCCCAGCACTCAACAGCCGGGCTCAGGACATCGTTTTTTTTTTTTTTTTTTTTTTTCAGTTGGCCAGTCCTCCTCCACCCCTGCCTGCAGCAGGGTGGTGGTTTGCAGAGTGGTAGGAATGCCTTGGGCCTTTGAACATCGCCAGGCCTCTAACCCCGTGTTGCTTGAGGACAGCAAAGCAGCAGCTTGTGGGGCCCGGGCTTGCTGGGTGGGCCCAGGAAAGGCCCCTCCCTTCAGTGGGGGTTCTTCCCTGCCTGCTAAGCTCTGTGTCCTGTGAAACCGGTGGGAAACAATGACTGTGATGTTGGCAGGCAGTTGTGAGGTACTTCCCACCCTGGCTGTGGCCTTTGATTAAACAGGGGTGGTGGTGGGGGGGGGGGCAGGGGTGTTCTTTGGAGACCCATGAATAAACTGGGTGAGTGGTTTGGGCTTCGAAGAGGCTCTTTTTATAACCATATATGCCTCCCCCAAGAGAATCAATAAATAACGCTGCCATTCTGGTAGGGCTGTCTTTCCATAGCTGCCCTGCGAGCTCTGGCCCCCGCCAGTGCCTTCTCCTGTTTCAATTTCCAAGTCCTCTTGCTTTTGTAACTCAAGGAGCGCCTGAGCTCACGAACAGCTGACAGCCGGCAGCTCCTAGCGGTGGCACCTGGGGAAGGGGTGGACGGGCCATGACTTGCCAGCTTGCTCTGGGGCACCCTGTCCCCAGCCGCTATGAGTCATTTGAAGGGTGAGCAAAGGAGGGGGGGGGATATCTTTGGTGCCAACCCCAGGGAACGTGGCAAGGCCCTGTTCGTGAGGATGGGTGGGGATGAGCTCAGCTAGGGGGGGAAATCACAGAGAACCCTGCTGTCTTTACAGGTCACTACCTCAGGAGGGAGCTAGCCTTGTCTTCAGGGATATCACCCTGAAATCAGTGGGCATCACAATGTGCTTGGGAGGCACCACCTTGCATCTAGGAACCTTACATTGGTTCAGAGCGTGTTGTGTTGAAGTCGGGTTATTTCATTTCCTTGCAGGCAGCATCTCTTGCGCTGCACCCAGGGTGTTACATTGCATCCAGAGGGCACTGCATCCTGCATTTAGGCATACCCATGGCTAGACCGCTCACACACTGAGAGTTTGTGGCACCTTTGAGTACCCACTAAGCCCAAACTCTATTTTACTGGAGAGGAACCTAAAGCTAGAGGGGAAGCAGAAGTGAAGCTTGAGACTGCCTCCTTCCGTAGTCTCAGGTCCCTCAGCCTCACACCCCTGCAGCCCCACATGGCTCCTGAGCAGGGGTGAGCAGTGCGAGCCTCACACCCCTGCAGCCCCACATGGCTCCTGAGCAGGGGTGAGCAGTGTGAGCCTCACACTCCTGCAGCCCCACATGGCTCCTGAGCAGGGGTGAGCAGAGCGAGCCTCACACTCCTGCAGCCCCACATGGCTCCTGAGCAGGGGTGAGCAGAGCGAGCCTCACACTCCTGCAGCTCCACATGGCTCCTGAGCAGGGGTGAGCAGTGCGAGCCTCACACTTCTGCAGCTCCACATGGCTCCTGAGCAGGGGTGAGCAGGGTGAGCCTTACCCCTGTAGCCCCATATTGCTCCTGAGCAGGGGTGAGCAGAGCGAGCCTCACACTCCTGCAGCTCCACGTGGCTCCTGAGCAGGGGTGAGCCATGCGAGCCTCACACCCCTGCAACCCCATATTGCTCCTGAGCAGGGGTGAGCCATGCGAGCATGTGCTGGGAGAGGGCATGAGGGGAAGTGGGTGATGGAAGGTGACAGGACCCAGGAATGCTACCTCTCTGGCTCAGTTTCTGGCCCCTCCATCTCCTTTCTTTACCATGCACTCACACACCACCTCCCTGGTCCCTTCCGCTGCTCTTGGTTTTTTCTTCTGTGCCAGTGTAAAACCCTCACTGGCTTTACCCTGGGGGGAAGGGGATAGGCTGGTCCAACTTTGTGACTGGAAAGAAGGCTCCAGCCATCTCCCTGCATCCAGCTGTCTTTTTATTACTGTGTGCTTGGAATGAAGGAGCCAAACATGTCACCAGGGAGGGCCTGGCAGTGCTGACACTCATGGCAGAGTGTTACCGTAGCCAAGAAGTCGTCAGGCTCTGATTTATCCTTTTGCCAAGTGCCGGGTGGAAAGTTCTGAGAACAGTGCTAGAGATGACAGCACACACATGAGCAGCTCCCTGGCTTGGAGGGGCGGCTTCGCTCAGAGCTCTGGAATGCCATGCATCTGTTTATCTCTTGCCGTGCCAGGCCCACCAAACCTACCCACCCCTGCTTCCCCCGTGGACTCAGTGTGCCATGGCATTTAACAAATGCAAAAAAATAGTAACATCAGAGCCTGTGACTCTGGGACTCCTGTCTCAAAGGTTCCTTCTTGGTGAGGCCTGATTGGCTGAGTCAGGGACTCTAGAGAGGCCAAGCCAGGCGTGGGTTTGCCCTTTACCTGGCTCATACGCTGACATCACAGAGAGACAGACAAGGCCAGGGTGTTTGGACTGCCATGTCTAGGATATTTGCCTTTTGTTTAAGCAGGAGGAAGGCTTGGGCTGCCCCCATTTTCTTCTCTTGTGAGCAGGCAGGCTCTACTCGATCTAGACACAGACATGTCTGTCCTCTGGGGGTTGGGAGCTGTAGGACATAGGGGTAGGTAGACTTCTGTTGCCCTCCCTTGCCTGCCCTTTGCAGGATGAGTTCCACCATTGTTCAACTGACTTCCCAGACTTCTGGCCAGTGTGGAGGGACTGGGGCTTTCCTGCCAGTCTGTGCTGTGGGCTCTCTTCCTTCTTGTGGAAAAATTGTGTGTGTGTGTGTGTGTGTGTGTGTGTGTGTGTGTGTGTGTGTGTGGTAGGGAGACAACCTTGTCTATCCACAAGCCTGTGCAAAGGACTCCAGCAAAATACTTTTGCGGTCATCCTTCCCTCTGACCGGAATCTTTTGACAGTCTGATAGTGGCAGTACACGAGTTTCCAGCAACTATTTTACCTGCTTCTTCAGACAGTTCTGCTTTGGAAGGGGCTAGGAAGTGAACCTGGCCAGCGGCTATCAGTTGACAAGACCTGGCATTTCCAGGCCTCAATGCTGACTCCCTCACAGAGAGCTCACCTTGAAAGACAGGTGCCCTGGGAGATGCTCAACCCTTTTCTGGGCCTTTCCAGCTCTACTACACTCTGTGAGAAGCCTGCTTTACCAGCGAAGAAATGGAGACCCAGAAAACTCAAGTAAATCTCCCTCCCGTGGTCATGAGCAGCAGGTTTTTTTTTTCTTCTGGGGACCCTGGGCATTCTAGATCTTGACTTGTTAGACTAACCAACTGTCCCTCAGCTTTGGCTAGACAGGAAGGCGGGCCTCCGCTCCGAATGCTCCTCCCTCTCTTCCGCTTCCTTCCCCATTGTGTGTCCGCTGCCTTTGATGTGCACAGCAGCACACTGTTCCTTGAGTCACGCTCCTGGGAAAGGCAGTCTGAGATCTGGGGATCAAGGAGAGATGAGGAGTCATGGGGTTGTCAGGAGGGTGACCGGAGGAGGGCTCCGAACACAGGCTCGGGAGGGAGACCGTAAATGCGCATTTCCGGATAGCTCTTGTGGCCTATCCTTGGGGAGGATGGAGGATTGGGGAAGAAACCCAAGTGACTGCGGAATTAGGCAATCTGGTGTGTAGGAATCTCATTCCTGAGTGGGCTGCTGCTCTGTGCTGGTTTCAGGACAGCCTGCCCACCTGCTTCTGCGTCCTAGTGGCTGTGGACCAGGAGGGAGGGTAGCAGCCACAGGCACAGGAGCGCCAGTGTTTGGATAAGCAAGGCAGGGGTGCGGCGAAGATTTTAGCTTGTCGTGGGGAGTGTGTTAGTCTGCTTTCCATCACTGTAGATAGACACCTGAGAGCAGTCAAAGTACAAGAAAGAAAGGTTTGTTTTCATCATTGCTTTGGAGCTTTGGGTTCATAGTCTTTTGGGTCATTGCTCTGGGGATCTGTGACGAGCCAGCACATCACGAAGGGAGTGCGTGACAGAGGACAGAGGAGACTACCCAGTTCATAGCAGCCAAACATACACACACACACACACACACACACACACACACACACACACACACCACACACACACACCACACACACACACCCACACACACAACCACACCCACACACACGGAGGGGGGGGGGGCAAAGAAGGAAGAGGAGGACGAGGAGGAGGTGGAAGGAGAAGGGCTGGAATCTCAGTAGCCCCCTTCAATGACCTCACTTTCACCTACCAGGCTCCATTTCCAAAGCATCGTGGGAACCAGTTCTTAACACACGTGCCCGTGGGGTATAGGGAGGACGTAAGTCAGAGCTGCCAAACTCTGGAGCCCTGTGCCCAATCCTGAGTCAGGATGCTTCCTGACAGGGAAGGGCAGGAGTGCAAAGGTGCTGGGCAGGGAAGGAGAAGGAAGAGGTGAGGGTGTGTTTGTGTGTGTGGGGGGGGGGGGGGGGGCTGAATTTCTGGGGCGTGTGCAAGGGTTCTAGCCAAAGTGTGTAAGACTGTCCCTGGAGTGTTGAACACGCTTGTGTGCATTTCACTTGTGCTTTTCATGTACACCGACATCCCCAAGCCTCTTCCAAATCCCATGAGATCACGATCTCCTCCTCAGCCCCGTTTTCAATGGACTTCATTTACAAATGAGGCCAGTAAGGCACAGAGGGACAAGGTCACACAGCACAGAGGGTCAAGGTCACACAGCTGGGAAATGTGCAGCTGTGGTGCAGACTTGTCTTATAGTTTAGGAAGGCTAAAGAGACTCCTCCGGTCCCTGGTCCAGTTCCCCTTTCTTTTTGTCTCTTAAATAATGTGTCTTTCTTTCATCTTCAAGGCCAAATCATAAAGTCTAGGGCTCAACAGAAAAATTCCAGGAGTGTGTGAGCATCTTGGTGTGGTGTGGTATGCTGTGGTGTTTGTGTGTGTTCTGTGTGTGTGTGTGTGTATGTCTGTGTGAGTGTTTGTTGCTTGTGGTAGGTATATAGTACATGTGATCTGTGGTGCCTTATTTGGTACATGTAGTATGTGTCATGTGGTATGTGTACTGTGTGTGTGGTAAGCATGTGTGCAAGGTGTATGGCATGCAGTCTGTATGTGTGTGTACATGTGTGGGATGTGCGCATGCATATAGTGTATATGTATGTGTATGGTGTGTGTCTCATATGGGGTGAGTGAATGTGTTGAGATGAAAGCTGCTCCAGGAAAGTCTCGAGATCCTGGACCTTAAAGGTCACCCTGCTCCACCCTCTCTTATTCATTCTCAAACCCTTCACGGTTAGGCTCCTGTTATAAGTGTGGAGAAAGTGCCAAGCCTGAGCTCACCGGAGGCGTTGTGCCAACTTGCTCTTGAAGAAGCAGCTGTATGCATCCCTTACACCTGTGTCTGATGGGAATTTGGGGTGGGAGGAGCAGAGCAGGGAACTGCTGCTGTTGGGTGTGGGTTCTGAGGCCCTGGGCATGCTCTATGTGCCCCACCCTCTTGACAAAGGGGAGCCCCGTGTGAGTCACACACTCAAGCCCACTTCTCCTGTCCAGACCTTTTTCTGTCTGCCCTTGCCACCTCTTCCCCATCCTAGCCATGGCTTAGTTGCCTCAGAAGGAATCTGTACCTCCTTGCTGGGCCATATTGGGTTTCTCTTGTGACCAACTCCACCGTGAACTGTATAATCACAAGTAGCCTACACAACAGCGGATTGAACAACAGATGTCCCCAGCCACCCAAGGGCGATGGTTGGATACTGTGCACTGGGTCTTGTCTTAGATTTTACCACTGCGCATGGAAAATATTCAGAACAAAGCTAGGTTTGTACTGGTCATGTACAGACTTCTCCCCTTGTTATTATTTCCTGAATGATATACCAGAGGAAAAATTACATAACGTTTCCCTGTGTTATTTATCATGAGCCATCTAGAGGTGGTTTAAAGTATTTTCGAGAATGTGCGTAGCTCATATGCAAATCACATACGTTTACAGAAGAGACTGGACCATCTCAGATCTTGGTGACTGTGTGGGTGCAGGGACCAACCCTACTTAGGGTTGATTGTAGTTAGAGTAACTCTAATACAGAATTGAGCTTTATTTATTTACTTGAGATTTGGCGCCACTAAGAAGCTTCTGCTGGCCTCAACACACGTGGCTTCTGTGTTTTCATAAACTCTCCCCGCCACAGGCTTCCTAGTGCTGAGGTTACTGCGTGTGCAGAAAGCAATCCTTTCGGCCAGTACTAAGTGGTCAATAAAGGGTCAGTTAATAAAGAAAAGCTGTTTTGAGTTTGAACCTTGAGCAGCTGCAGATTGAGAACCTGTGAGTTCTCTGTAACTGAGATATCAATGCTGGTATTTGCCAAACCAGGCTAGCTGGAAAGGCGGAACCATTTGCAAAGTAGAATAAATCATTAAACTAGGATGATAAGAAAACCAGCAACAAGACATTGAGATTTATTCCTTCGCAGCGACTGGCCGGAGGAGGGGCTGTTGCACAGGTTGAGTACTGTGCAGCCCCCAGAAGTACTCCTTCTAGAAACAACACGCAGGGTAGCTCTGGAGCTGTGGTTCTCAACCTGTGGGTTGTGAGCCTTGACAAACCTCTCTTCCCAAAATACTTACATTGCAATTCATAATAGTAGTAAAATTTTAGTTATGAAGTAGCAATGAAAATAATTTTATGGTTGGGGGGTCACTGCAACGTGAGGAACTATATTAAAAGATTGCAGCATTAGGAAGGCTGAGAACCACTGAGATTGGAGTCTCACTAAATGAAGATTATAATATAGGAATGTGCCTAATCCATAGCAAGATACCTGGAGAATAAACAGCAGATCACAATGGCTGATATTAATAGCAGCTGTAGTTTGTCCGCATATCTCTGCTTACTATGACTGTTGGACAAATCACTAGGGCAACTCATTCATAGATTCAGCCATTTCAGTATGTTTATTATGAGGTAATTACAGATTCACGGGAAGTTGCAGAATGATGGACAAGGTAAACCTTGTCCCCCAGGTAGTATCTTACAGAATTAGAATGATGTCAAACCTGGTCCCTGGCCTTGGTGCCCTTCAGAGGTCATCCAGATCTCCCAGTTTTACCTGCACGCATTTGGATGTGCACAGGTGTTCCTCTAATGGTGCTGGGTTGGTACATGGAGGAACCATCAGAAGCAGATGCTGATGATTTGGAAATGCCTTCAGCCGCCCAGCCCAGCAGCACATCCTAGAATGTTTTCTTCTTGTGATTGCGGTCTTCCTCAGTGCTGCATCCCACTGCCACTGCCCAGCAGGTGGGGTGGGTGTGCAACAGCATCACACTGCTTCACGTGGGGCTCTCACAGGTTTCTCTGAAACCCTGGCACCGATGCTTGGAACCTATCGTGAGGCAGCACTCATGGTGGGGCTCGGTGGGGAAGCAAACTCGTGCCCTCTATGTTCCCCGGAAAACAGAAAGGGCCAGGCAAGGGTGCAAGTCCTTCAATATCCTTCAAGGGCACACTCCATTGACTGCCCCATCCCTAGATGAACCCAATCTGTCCTCAAGTTCTATAATTTCTCATTTTGGAAGATGAAAAATGGAAATTCATTCTTTTCTAAATGGTAAGTCTTTAATTGTTTCTTATATTTAAAAAGAGGATCGACTTTCATTTCTCAGTCACTAGGACTCAGATCCTTACAAGGTCTTTGGCACCCACAGGTCTAAATTGGGGTGGGAGTTCTGTCTTCTATCTTTACAGGTCATTCTGATCACCTTCCTACAAGTGGCAGAAAAGCTGTAGTGCACAGAGAGAGGTCAAAGGTGTCTGATTCTAGACTATTCCTCATGGAGCACTGTGATGAGCTTGTAACAGCTTTATGCCTGCGTAAGCATCAGTTGCAGCTCATATAACTGCCAGGTTGCCTGTGGCCACAACCCTAGCGCCTGATCATTGTTCCTTCATTTTTAAAGTCAGGACCTGAGAAATCTGTCAATCATTTTTATTAGGTATTTCAATACCAAGTTCTGATTTTTAAGATTTCTAAACAGGCATTTCTAAATATAGTACTGGGACTGGAAGACACCCAGTGGTGAGAGGAAGGATGGTAAGATGAAGGAGTTGGTGGGTGGGCCAGGAAGCCAGGGTGGATCTTCTAAGGCTCTTGCGTTCTAGATGCTCTGTTAAGGTCTTACATATCCCACATATATAAGCTGTCTTAGAAAGTCCTTCTTCTTTGGGGGTTCTCAATCACCATCACCCAATATACACTCTGTATTCTCTGCATGTTCCCACCAGGTCACCAGGCCCCAAGAATAGGAGTATTGTCTTGCTACAGAGAGCCAGATATGATCCACAGGTCCACCCACTAAGTTGCTCAGCTCTGATTTTTCCCTTCTGCTTGGATATCGTGCAGACTATGGCTGCTTAGGAGTCATTTTAGATTCTTTTCTGCTACAATTTGGATGTTGAGTGACCTCAGTGGCCCGTGTGTCAAAGTATGATTCTCTGGGTGATACTACTGGGAGACAGTGGGTTCTTTAAGAGTTGATATCAACTAAAAAACAAACAAACAAAATTGGACAAAGAGGCAGAAGATGGAGAGTTTCAAGTTTGAGTGTAAACAGAGACTGTGTGTTGGGTTTCCTGGCCACCCTGACCCGAATAATCACACAGAAATTAATTATAACACTGTTTGACCGAAGGCTCAGGCATATTTCTAGCTAGTTCTTACATATTAAATTAATCCCTTTCTATTAATCTATGTGTCACCATGAGACTGTGGCCTACCGGTAAGGTTTCGTGTCTTTCTCCTTCGGCAGCTACATGGTGTCTCCCTGACTCTGCCTTCTTTCTCTCTGTATCTTTGTTTGAACTTTCCTGCCTAGCTATATTCTGCCCTGTCATAGGCCAAAGTAGCTTCTTTATTAAACAATGGTAATAAAACATATTCACAGCATACAGAGGCGAATCCCACATCATTTGAGGCTAGCCTGAGCTACATAGAAAGACTTAGTCTCAGAACAAAAGCACAAAAATAACAAGAGGTGGTGCAAAGATGTTAGGTCATTGGGATCACACCCTTAAACAGGATATTGGAACCCTGGGTTTCCGCTTCCTCTTTTATTTTGCTTACCTACCAGGAGGTGAGCAGCTTTGCTTTCTGTGTGTTGCTGTCATGAGACACTGCCTCACCATAGGCCCAAAAGCAATGGGGCCGTTGAACTATGGATTAAAGCCTGCCAAAGTGTCTTTATAATTTGATGGCTTCAAGCATTTGTTACAGTAACTAGAATATGACTAATACATCCTGCAGATGCTCTTTGTATTATCCATGATGCCCACCCCTTCCTAGAAGCAAGTGTCGCCTGGTTGCTGGATGCAAGTTGCCTTCACGATTGACATCTCCTTGCCGGGCAACCACAGCTGCCTTGCATATTCACTGTGGAAGACTTGGAGAGAAATAACACGCAGCCACAATTGGCACCTTAGCCTTTTCAGGAATTACAGATGAATGGAGAGGAACTCATTGTCCAAAAGCCCCAGCTGGGTATGAGGTTCAGGAAATTCCCCTTTGAGATTAATAGGCCCAATGATCTGGTGAGATTTGGTTTCGGGTGACATAATATAATTGGCCTATTATCTGAGCAGTCTGGGCCGAATTGCCATGACCTGGCTCTGAAGGACTTGAACGCAGACGTGGATGATTCAGGTACCAGTGAGCTGTAAAGTCTGCAGGTCTCTGAAAACACTCAGGGATATAATCAGGCTGATGGCGAGGCACAGGGTCACACTGGTGTAGGAGCTGGGTCAGGGTGCCTATGGTCTGGTACGGAGAAGTTAACATCCTGCTGTTTCAACTTGGCTTCCATACTAATGGGTAAACCACAGCTATTTTATAAGCAAAACCCTCCAGTATTATATTGCAATAGCACAGTAGATTGTATAGTTACAGGTCTCACAGTGGGAGTGGGGACACCTATCATTGTGTGATTAGTACTCTGGCCAAGGATTCCCTATTGTGTCTGTGTATACTTTAGTAATTAAGGCAAATGTGTTATGAGAACTGTAATAAAATTGTGCTGGCCCCTTGAAAACTGAAAGATGGGAGTCTGCGCTTGGCTTTTTTTTTGGGAGGGGGGGTTAGACATTGATGCATTCAAGCCAGAACTCAGACACAATGCTGTTTAAGTTAACAGAAGTCACAGAGGAAACCTGCCACTGTGCCAATGCCACTGGACCAACGTCATGTGACTGAACCTGAGTTCACACAGCACAGCAGCAGGCTTTTCAGTGATTTGGGAAATTTATCAGTGAACAACGCAGTGGGTTTTTGTTCTTCTGGCGTCTACTTTGGAAACTCCCTCCTTCAGGTCAGTGGGGTGGAAGATGAAGCAGTGTGTTCTTCATGGGAAAATACAGATTCCTCTTACGGCAAATTCCATATCCAGGCAGAGCAGGTTATTGCCATATCCATATCCAAGGAGCCTTGGCCCGGCTCACACTGGGAAATACACTGTTCGCAGTAAGAACATCGAATTTGGAACGCTGGAGATGTGAGTTTTCCTCGTCTTGATGAGAAGCTCTCCAATCTGTTAGCGATACAGAGCTCACTGGTTTTCCATGGAGCAAGTGTCCCCACTAGGGGCCCAGTAAAGGCTTGCATGATCCGGTCCACAGCCCAGACAGCTAAGAGATTCTAAAATAAATTAGGTTCTAGATGTGCGCAAAGCCAGACCTGACATGTTTGCAAGCTGCGTATAGATTGTATTTTCTCACGTATTGTGGATATTCACATTTCGCTGTGGGATATTTGCCTGTAGATTTGGGACGGAAACTACCCAGTCATGTCATGTACACCTCACTGTCTTTCTTTGAAGGGCAGAGTTTGATGTTACACTTGTCCCAAGACTTTATAGAAGGGACTGTGGACCTGAGACACACTTAACACATATTTTTCCCCTACTGCATAAACATCAGCATCATAGTTGGGGGAGGATGGGTGGTGGAGGATGGTTTGCAACAACATGGTCTCAGGTTTGTCAGGTGGTCTCAGTCCTTTATAACTGACCAAGTCTAAAGAGCAGTGCACTGTGCATACATGTAAACCCTGCACTAAGGAGGGTGCAGGAGGCTTGTAAATCCAAGGCCAGCCTGGGCTACATAGTGAAAGCCTGTCCAAATGAACACACAGACACAGAGCCTAAAGTGACTAGCCCCTGTTGAATCCCAGAGTTCTGAGTTTCTCCTGTCTGCCCTATGTCAGAATCAGAACATCAGCAACATATGTTTTTACACAGTCTGGACCCAGAGGTGACTGTCCTGATGTCCTTTCCTGGTTCTGCCATGCATATCTGGCCACATGGGAGAGGGAGAATGGGTACCAAGTGCTTGGCTCACTGTGGACAAGGTTTCTAATGAAGTGTGTGGGGGCTGTGGAAAATCTAGACTCTTAAGTTCATGTTCACCTCTTAATTTAGAGCATATTCATTTACCCTGTTAACACTCTTGTGCACCTTTTGCAATAAGATGAGAGACCTGAGAACTCAGTGTTTTTCTAGACAGCGTTTCAAAGAATCCAAGAGATATAAATGGATTTGAGAGGAAGATTTCCATGATCAAGTCAGTCTAGAAGATGAAGTATTAAATAGAACTGAACAGGCTTCACTGCCACAGCCTTTTCTGAGTTCTTATATTTTTGGTTGTGAGCCTAGCCTTTCGTGGCTGAGCCATCTCTCCAGGCCTTTTTCTGAGTTCTTAATAGTCATGCACAGTAAGCATCCAGAGGACCTTTAGCACTAGGCCCCGTGTGCCCTGCAATCCTTCCTGGCACAGATGCCTTGTCTCTGAGGTTGTAAGAGCTGAGGCCTGAATGATGGAGAAAACACAGAGCTGAATGAGGCTACATAGCCGTGGGGAAATTCTCCGCCATGATCAGTCTCTGTGCAGGCAGGGACTTTAGACTCGTGCTGCCTTCTCTGATTGAGGAAGTGGGATTCCCCTCTGTATGCTATGAAGGTTTTGTTACCACTGGTTAATAAAGAAGTTTCTTTGCCTATGGCAGGGCAGAATATAGCAAGGTGGGAAATCCAAGCAGAGATAGAGGAGGAAAGAAGGCGGAGTCAGGGAGGCCCCATGTAGCTGCTGAAGGAGAAAGACACCAGAACCTTAATGGTAAGCCACAGCTCAGGGGCAATACACAGATTAATAGAAATGGATTAATTTAAGATATAAGAGCTAGTTAGGAATACGCCTAAGCCATTGGCCAAACAGTGCTGCAATTAATATAGTTTCTGTGTGATCTTTGGGGTCTGGGCGGCTGGGGAACTAAAACACAGTCTCCTTTTACAGGTTACACTATGTGTGTGTGTGTAGGGGGGTACATGAGGTAACATGGGACCATAGCAAAGAGAATGTGCTTGCCGGGCGGTGGTGGCGCACGCCTTTAATCCCAGCACTCGGGAGGCAGAGGCAGGCGGATCTCTGAGTTCAAGACCAGCCTGGTCTACAAGAGCTAGTTCCAGGACAGGCTCTAGAAACTACAGGGAAACCCTGTCTCAAAAAATCAAAAAAAAAAAAAAAAAGAGTGTGTGCTTTTGGGGGGCCACCTAATCTTGAACAGTAACAGCCCTTAGGAGCAATCTCCATCGAACCCTTGAAGTTTGTAGACAGGCTGCCTGCTGGTGTCAGGCTACGTGGAGTAGAGAACATCACTGCCCTCTGCCCTACTGGCATTTTGAAAGCTATGAATTCTTTTGACCCAAGAACATACAGAGAAGGGAGGAGTCCTAGTCAGGACTTCTATTACATTTGCACTAAGGTTGCTTCTAGAAAAATCAGCAATCAAGCCCCAATGTCATGTTTTAAATCACTGATTTCCAATGTTACGGCATCAATTTTCCCATGCAGATACAGCCTTTGTTAACTCTTCACAGGACGGCTTTGTGCTAGGGATACAATGATATGAAGGTAGATCGGATCCTTCTGCTCTTTCTCTCTCTGCCACCCCAGAGGGTTTCTCTCCCCGACTGTCCTGGAACTTGCTCTGTATACAGTTCCAGGCTGGCCTCGAACTGAGAGATCTGCCTGTCTCTCTACCTCCTCAGTGCTGGGATTAAAGGTGTGTGCTACCACTGCCCAGTTCCTTCTGTGCTTTTTGCTTTCTTTTCTTTTGTGTTTTGAGACAGGATTTCTTTTGCAATAGTCTCAGAACTCACTCCCAGAAATCCTCCTGCCCCTGCCTCCAGAGTGCCATGATTAAAGGTGTGCACCACCACTGCCTGGCTCTGTGTTTTCTTTCTTACAGGTGACATTCAGTTGTGACTGGACCTCGTCTTCCTGCCACAGTTGTTGTTTGGAGGTCTGAAGGTGATCATCCCTACTCTGCCACTGACTGGCTCTCGGATGGGAATTCTATCCTGTACCTTTGACTTTGCTGTGTACTGATCTCCCCAGAGGAAGACAGAGACTTATGAGTATTGATGGAGAAATGCCTATCAAAGTGGGAATATTCCTGGCATGGAAATGGCAGTGATTGCGAAATAGCTATTTCTTCAGCTGTCACTCAAGCAAATAGCGTGCAAATGTGTGTGTGTGTGTGTGTGTGTGTGTGTGTGTGTGTGTTGTATGTGTATGGTATATTGTCAAGCAGACAATAATTTCTGAGAGGGTGGAAACCCCTTTGGTCTACTATGCACTTGGGGACCTGACCAGAAGGGCACAGTGTTTGTGGAATGCATACATGATTGGTTCATGGCCATTGAGAGGAGGGAACGAGGGAGGAAAGGAGGGAGGATGGAGAAGATTGAATTGGCAGGACTGAGTGTCACCTCTGTTCTTTCCTTACCATAGAGGCCAAGAGATGTGCCGAACAGTTTCCTGCTCCATTCCTCCTGAGTACAGTAGGTCCTGTGCACCCATGGGTTCCGCATCCTTGACCTCAACTAAGTACAGATCAGAAGCATTGAAAAAGAAAATTGCATTGGTACTGAGCAGGATTAGGCTTGTTCTCATAGTTCCCCGAACAGTGTAGTGTCAAATGATTTAAATCCATTTCCAGTAGGTATTTTGAGAAATCTAGAACTGATTTGAAGCAGGTAAAAGGTGAGCAAGTTCTATGTAAATACTGTCACTATATACAAGCTCTTGAGCATCTGTAGATTTGGGTATTTGTGGGATCCTGGAAGCAAACGTTCACAGATATCTCTCTCCAATTCCCTTAGGTGATTTCTCTATCTGCGTGTCTGTCTTTCTGTCTGTCTGTCTCTCTGTCTCTCTCTCTCTCATCTATGTGAATGAGTCAGAAGACTGTTCAGGATTTTTGGGATGTGTCTGGTGATGTAGTTTGGATGTGGACTATTCCCCAAAGGCCCAGTCACCAGTCAATGACACTATTGGGAGGGGGTAGGAACACTAGGAGGAAAGACTGAGTGCAGTGCCTTGGGTCCTCAGAGGTATGCCCTTGAGGAGGGCTGCGTGCTATGGGTCTTTTTCTCCTTTCTCTGTTCTCCTGAGGATGTTGCCTCACCAAATTCTCCCTTGATACCATGAGTGACTTCAACAGAGGTCCCAAAGCCAAGGGGTCAACTGTCCCTGGACTGAACCTTCCAAAACTGTGAGGCAAACCAATCTTTCAACTCTTTATGCTGATTATCCGGGGTGTTTGTTACAGGAACAGAAAGCTACCATTAGAGTGTGACAAATGTGGTCACTATCTTTTTTATTTCTTTTTAAACAAGAACAACTATTCCCTTTTGGATCTTTAAGATATATTCTATTTTTATATGTCTATGGGTATGTGCACATGTACATGTGTGTGGATGCCTATGGAAGTCAGAAGAGGGTGTCAGATCTCCTGGAGCTATGGTTATAGGCCGTCATGAGCCATCTGATGTCGGTGCTGGGAGCTGAAGTCTGTTCATCAGCACGGGTAGCAAATGCTCTTTACTGAGCCATCCCCCCCCCCTTTTTAGTTCTTTATAGCCCATAAGCCTATATCCTTTAGGAGTGAGATAATCCCATAATTGGGCGTGGGTGTACCTGGCTAGATCTGCAGGCTGCTGATACGGAAACCTCCTGATGTTTTCAAGGCAGTCCACAGAAACTCAAGTCCTTCTCACTGTGAGGAATTCCCTTTGTTCCTGCACCACATCCTCCTACTTTGCACTTCCCCCAGGGGCCATGGTGTATGGGGGGGGGAAGGGGACCACAGTCCAGAGTAAAGAGCACTGGGCTTGGAACCAGGAGATAAGGTTTAAGTCCCAGCATAGGGTACTCATTCATCATGTGGTCTTGGGCAAATTGCCTGGCTTTGCAGTCTTAATGGGCCCCAGGGCCACTAATGCTTTCTTCCTGGTAGAACACCACATGACTCTCAGGGCAGGGAGCTCAGCACTGCGTCTAAACTGTGACCACACAGCCCCTCCTCTAGAGGGTCCCAACCTGTTAAGGCCAGGGATGCCCTGGCAGGTGGCCGGAGTCCGTCAGCGCTCACACCGTGTTTCACCCCACTCCACAATGATGTAGTAACAATCACCACCATCATACCCTTCAGTAGTTTTTCATCGATGTGTTAATTTAAAAAATATCCCAGGCTCACTGTACCATTAACCAAGAGCCTGGGTTTTCTATATGACAACAAGCTGAGGTTTGTGCCTCGGTTTACCCCTCCATAGCATCAAGGAAGCAGGAGACACATGCCTCTACAACAGCAAGCCCTTTCAGGTTCTCTGTGCCCACTTCTAATTTTGTAGCAGAAGAAGCGGAAGCTCAGAATCAACCTCTGGATCAGACCCAACTCAAACTTGACATCAAAGCCCAAGTGGATGAGTGGCCTAGGAAGTCTCTCTTGACTTAGTTACCTGCAGATCAGAGGAGCAGGACAGGAGGTGGCCACTCCGTTGGCACTCAGTCTATGGGGTGCAGGAGCAACACCAAACCTGCCTAAGTGACTTCCGGTCTTGTTCTTTGGACTGGTTTGACCAATCAGGTAACTGAGGCCTCATCACAGGTTGTTCTTGTGCTGTGGGTCCAGCTACCTGGCTTATCATCTGCCAGGTACAGAAGTACCCTGGATACAAATGCCAGCTCTCTGTTTTTTCTTTAATTTCTGAACACAGAATGAATGTGTTGGAGAAAGAAAGACAGAAGAGCAAACCAGGACACAGATGTTATGAACCACCTTAGGGATAATCCAGCAGCGGAGAGAAAGACGGCCAATGAGGCTGAGAATGTCTAGCCAGCCATGCAAGACACAGACACATAGGCAGCCATCCCTGCTGAGTACTGAGAAAGGGAATGGGTGCTTGGAAGCCCTGGGGATGTCTTGGTTTTTCACAATGTGCTGGGCCCTTGTTAATGACAGCATGGTACATTTGAGGATGAATGCTAGTTCAAACGAAGAAATGACGTTGGCAAGGAGGGTGTGTCTTAGGCATCAACAACTGAGCCATTGTCCTACCCCACCCCCAGGACACCCCCCTTTTCCCTGTCACTGGATCCCTGGGCTTAGTAGTCAGTATGATAAGGCTGCACAGCTTCCCTCTCCAGGCTAGAAACGCCTGTTCTGACCCTCTCCCCTCCTCTCACCCCTCCCCACTCCTCCCTTCCCATCCCCTCACCCCTCCTCACCTCTCCTCTGACCCCTCCCCTCAACTCCCGTTCCCTCCTCTTCTTTCCTCTCCTCTCCCTTCTCCTCTGACCCTTCCTCTCCCCTTCCTTCCCCTGTCTTCCCCTCCCCTCCCCTCCCCTCCTCTGATCCCTCCCCTCCCCTTCCTTTACCTCATCTCCCTCTCACTCCTCTCTGTGTCCTTTTCTCTGCTTCTCCTTCTCCCCTCCCTTTTCTGCTCCCCCTCCCACCCAGTTCCTCTCCCCCTTTCATAGTCTTCACAACCTGCAGGCCCACAAGTTCTCCATTTTCCGAGATGCCATTTCAAAAGCAACCCTGGCTAAAACAAAGCCTCAAGACGGAAGGAGTCCAGAGGGACAGAGTCATTTCCAGGGAGGAGCAGACTAAGAAAAGGCTCACTCTGACCTCACCTGTCCCTCTGGCCGCAAAGGACCATTTAACTGGAACATTCTAGACCACACCCAGCCTCCAAACCACACGGCTCCCTCCTTGTCTTCCTCCTGGCCAGATCATTTTCTTAGGGGGTTGATTGTGGGTTTTGTTTCCAAAGCAAAGTATCTCTTCCTTAACACTCTACCTTCCTGCGGCAAGAAAGACCGAAGCACAATGGTGTGATTTAGCTTACTCCCCATTGAGTCACTGGGAGCTTCTGGCTGGAAACAAAGAACGCTTAAGTTTACAGAGCAGCTGGGTCAGGTCTCTGATTGGCAGAGAACCGAGCCTGGAGATCCATGTTCAGCATCTGGGTTAGCATCTCCTTTCTACTGTAAACTGAGTCCCTCAACCTGGCTCAGAGGTTCTCTCTAGACTCACCCGCTTTGGGCTACAGTGGTGCCAGGCTTCCAGCCTTCCCTGCATCTGGATCATGAGGAACTTCCACAGAGCTCAGGCATGAACACCCTGCTTTCCCAGGTACAGTTCAGCTCCCAGAATGCGGGACAGCCCCCGAGAGCAGGCCAGAGAGCTGGACTTGAGCCGTTTTTTCCACTGTAATCTCTGTGCTTCCTCCTGAGGACATAGAGGCCCTCAACCTCATCCCTCTACTTCCTCTCTCGTCTCTCTTCCAGCCATGAGGTGTGGCTTTGCTCGGCTTGCACTCCTTCCGTGACAAACTACTTCTTCAGGACAATGAGGCTGATTGAGTCTAGGCAGAGACCTTCAGAACCACGAACCAAAGAACATTTTCTCTTTATAAATTGGTATTTGTTCTAGTGACCGACTGCTGACTAATAGATCCTGGGCTGGTTACTTTTTGTCACCTTGGCACAAACTAGAGTCACTTTGGAAGAGGGACCCTCAGTTGAGGAATCACCTCCATCAGATCGGCCTGTAGGCAAGCCTATAGGATATTTTCTTGATTGATGATTGATATGGGAGGGCACAGCCCACTGTGGGCAGTGCCATTTCTGGGCAGGTGTCCTGGGTTGTATAGGAAAGCAGGCTGAGCAAGCCATGGAGCGTAATCCAGTAAGCAGTGTTCGTCTATGATCTCTGCTTCAGTTCCTGCCTCCAGGTTCCTGCCTTCCATTCCTGCTTTGGCTTCCCTTGATGATGGCCCGTAAAGTGAAATCAACCCTTTTCTTCTTCCCAAGTTAGTCACTGTTAGGAACACAACTTAAGAAACCATTTTGTGCCGGGCAGTGGTGGCGCACGCCTTTAATCCCAGCACTCGGGAGGCAGAGGCAGGCGGATCTCTGAGTTCGAGGCCAGCCTGGTCTACAAGAGCTAGTTCCAGGACAGGCTCTAGAAACTACAGGGAAACCCTGTCTCGAAAAACCAAAAAAAAAAAAAAAAAAAAAAAGAAACCATTTTGTGTAACTGGAAAACCACATGGAACCTAAACGCCATTTTATGTAACTTGAAATAATACGGTGCCTGAGCTTGCTGATAAGAGCTGGCCCTCAAGCAAGACCACCAAACAGCTCCATTTTACCTAGCCCAGGACAAACCTTGATAGGCTAGTGAACCAGCTCCAAGCTGTGAACCCTGGTAACTCAAAGCTACCACCCAATGTAATGATACACAAACTGGAACTTTGGAAATGGTCAGCTAACCCCTGTGTTGATACTCATCCTCCGCAAGAGGACTTGAGACTCTGTGCCTGGCCCCGGCCTCTGTGACTGTTGACTGGGCTCATACAGGTCAGCCTGTCAGCACTAGCTGCTGACCGGCACTCCCAAGGCCTTCATCCTGGACTGTCCTAGCAGAAAGACTTCACAGCGAATGTGGACTGGGCCTGCAAGCTTCTGAAGGTCTTCACTGGAGAAGATTTCCCAGTAGCAGACTCCCCTTTAGCAGCATTTCTGCCCAGACAACTGTTTCCCGCTTGGTGAGATGTCTGCTTAACTTTTATATTAGCATGACATTACGAAGAAGGGTTTTGTGAGCAAAGTGAGCATGTTCGAAAGACAAATTTTATGTGGACATCCTAATTGCCAAGCGCCTTGTAGCCCACAGACCATGCTCTCTGCAGTTGTGGTGTTTATTACAGCAATGGAAACCAAACCAGGACATATCCAAGTCCCTTTTCCCAGGAAGTCAGCTGTATCTAGATAGGTAGAGGGATGGCTTTATATAAGTTCTATTTTGTTCAACATAATGTTTACTGGGAGTCAGTACCTGGGGGAAAGACTAGCCCTGGGGTTGATGGGATTCCAAGCAGACAGACTAGCCCTGGGGCTGATGGGATTCCAAGCAAACAGACTAGCCCAGGGATTGATGGGATTCTGTGTAGTGGTGTCCCGTAACAGTTAGGAAATGAGTAGGTAAGTACTTGTGGGTCACTCTGTCTCTAGTATAAAGCTATATATTGCTTCCATATTGAAAAGCTCTTTTTAAGAAAACAAAGCAAAAGCATTTTTGTAGCTTAACTCATAGGGATGTGGAAAAGTTTGGTAGTAGAGTCCTGGAAAAACTCTGAAGTGGCCCAGATCTGTGAACCCAGAAACAAAGGCACACCCCCTGGCTTTCATCTCTGAGGATTTCAGAACCCTTGATGTGAATACTTCAGCTAACACAGACACACCCTCCCAAAGCTCTCAAGACTGTTGGAATTTGTGAATATTTTTGACATTTTAATAAAACTAGTTTTGATTGGTTGCCCCCTTTAAAAAGGAGTCAAAATGGGTCAGAATCTTTGAGTAAGATCTGCTTATTTCAAGCGTGTATTAGTTAGATAGGGCTGTGTTATGTTGTGCTAAACAAACATTCCCATAAACAGCCTAACACTCAAAGATTTATAGCAGGCCTCGTATCTGCAGAATATGCATGCTCAAACCCCCAGTGGCTTTAGAAACTTTAGATGGCTCTTGTTAGGGTTTGAATGTGATGCGTCCTCCACAGGCTCATGTGTTTGAACACATGGGCCCAGCTTGTGGTGCTGTTTTGGAAGGTTGTGGAACTTCTGGGAGGTGGGGCCCAGCTAGAAGAAGAGGATCTTTGAGGGACAGGCCTGAAGGTTATTGTCCATCCCACCTCTACTTCCTGCACCACTCAAATGAGAGCAAGTAGCCTCCCTTCCGCTCCTGCCACCACAGTGGGGTCATTCTTGCCACTGTCTGCCTGTCGCCTGGGGCTGTTCTACAGTGGTGAGCTGAAGTGTATCTTCTTTTAAATTGATTCTTGTCAAGTATTTGGTCACAGCAATGAGAATGTAACTAATGGCACAGTACTGAACGCTAGGCATGCTACCTGTTTCCCTAGCTACCTGTTTCCCTAAAGTTTTGTCACACAGTACCAGAGTTAATATGTTCTCTGCCCCTGTGTCTGCTTTGCACCACGACTTCTGTGCTTTGGGGCTGGTTTTTTTTTTTTTTTTTTTTTTTTTTTTTTTTTTTTTTTTTTTTTTTTTTTTTTTTTTTTAGAAAAACAAGGCTAAGAACTCAAGCACTGTGAAATCATGGCCACCTGCCTGGTAGTCAAGATGGCTACTAAGCGACTAAGGGGAGGGTAGCGAATACAGCATGGATGCACCAGGCAAAAGGGTGGATATCCCAGGCCGAGTGGATGAAGCAGGACACTATACTCCTTGGGATGACAAGCAATTTAGGATTTATAAGTTGTTTCTTTTTCTGGAATTTTCCATTTAATATTTTGGACTGCTATTGGCCACAAGTAACTGAAAATTCTAAAAGTAAGTAGACTCGTGCACTACCTGCTTTCACTGCACATCCGTATGGATGGGCTGGGACTCTTTTCTACCTCAGTTTCATTTCAGGACCGGGCTGAGCAGGCACCATATCCAGCTCTGCCCATCCCATCGCAGAGTGCCCAGGAAGAGATTTAATGACTTCCAAATTGCACAGTCTGGGATGGGTGGGAAGAGGGATGATGGTGCAATTTGGTTGAATGGACTGGGAAACCACAAGGCTGGAGGTTTTCTCTTGTTAGCGCTTGCCCGTAGGTACATCATCTAACCCCCTCTAGATGCTGCTCCTTTATCCGTGGCTGCAAGTGCAGGAGGCAGGGGTAGCGAGTGGAGGGCTAATTATGCCTCTTAGACGTTCCTGGGAGGAATGCCGTATGGATGCACACACAGTCACACCAGGAAAAGTGAAATGGGAATGAAAGGGGAGAGAAGAATTTTAATAACAGGGTAGAGAGTGTTCTGGGAATTGCAGCCAAGAGATTCGTATCTGCAGCAGGATAAGGCTTCAGGTAAGATAGCCCCAAAGAGCAGCAACTTCAACTCAACTGTGTATGTTGCTCTCATGGGGATAAAGTCCCAGGAGTGTAGACTCTGGGGTTTCTTTAATTCTCCATATGCCTCCCTATTTTAGGGTTCTTGGAATATCGGAGCTCTGGAAGCTAGTGGGAGGAGCCAGGGTGCAGGATAAAAGGGGGGGGGGGGGATTACTGGACTAGCCCCAGTTTCTCACAAGTAAAACTAATTGCTTCGTTTCATGTGGTGCCACCAGGAAAGCCCCTTGGGGCTCCGTCACAGAGGCACACAAAAGGAGGAGACTTTGCCTGGTCAACTCTCTCTCTGGTGGCTTTATGGCGGGCAAGACCTGCCTGCTCACTCAGTCTGCTCCTTAGAGGGGAGGCCAGATGAGGAAATAGCTGCAGAGGCATTGATGCTGTGCTTCGCCACCCACGAAGCGGCCGGCCTCCTTCTCTGCCCACCTGCCCGTGGCCCCACACATCTGTCTGAACTCAGTGTGCCTGCTTAGGTTGTGGGTCCCAAGGTGCCTAGGTCTTCCACAACAACAGGGAAGCCCCAGGGCAGGCAGGCCGTGAGAGCCCAGTGATGCAAGGCACAGAGCAACGAGCTGCTGGGGGCTGTGCCTGCAAGCACCTGGAAGCAGGAACATTAGCACAATGGGGCCCGCCTAGCCAAGCAGGTAAAATGTCAGGGCACTGTAACCTCTGCAGCAAGACGGCATGAAACTCCGTGAGACTCATTTCAATTAGACTTAAGTCCTTCCCTGACCAGAGACTATGGTTGTGGTCAAACGATTCTCTCAAAGATTCATTAGTGGCTTGACTGGATGCTAGGCTATGCGAAATGCCTCTGACATATATTTCATAGGCCAAAGGGGTTGCACAAGCCCCAGTCATTATGCACATGCGTTCCTGCTAACAACAGCAACAGCAACAACAAAATGGCAGAAAGGAAAGGTACTTCTCCTCCACTTCCTGTCCGTTCTGGAAAGCTGCACATAGCACACCTGATGTTTCACTCTATTCTGGGTGGCCTTGTGCCCAACTAACAAAGTATCATAAATGTAGGTGAGGATATGGGGGTAAACAGGTAGCTTGTCCTACAACAGCCAGAGTGGGGAGTCCTGAGCCAGCTGCAGGGTGGGCTCAACCAGTGTGACCCTATTTTACATCAGAGTGCAGGGGACAAGATAGGAAAGGGGGGGGGGGGGCGAAGGACACATAGGCAGGGGAGGGAGGAGAGGAAGCCAGGGTGCAGGGGAGTGAGGAAGGGGGACGAAGGCACCGCCGGAAGGAGGGGCCAAGAGATTGCTCCACCTGCGGAGTGGGCTCATCAAAACCATCCACCCTCTAATAGGCAACTGAGGAGGGCGAGTGGGAGGGTGGTTCTTGCCAGCAGCCTCTATCAGCCAGGGCTGACCTCATCATGCTCCCCTCAACCTCAACATGCCCCCCTCCCACCCAGTTGGCAGACATTCCACACTTTTCCCCCTCCCACGTGTTTGGGAGGGGGAGGGGTTCTATGGTCTGGGTGCATCTAGTCATCCTGGCTCCGCCTCAGGATGGTGGGTGGCTCCCAGCACACTGGCTCTGCCTTCTTTACTCCAGAAAAAGCTTCTGGGGAACTAGAACTACAAAGAGAGACCTCTCCAGTCTGCAGAGCATCCATTCTCAGATGGCCTCTACCCCTGTACGAAGCTTCTCATGTGACAACATGTACCAGGGACCGAGAAAAGCCAGGAAGAGAGAGAGGCACCCTTCCTACCTAGTGGTGGCCTGAACTGAACTGAAACTAGCCTGTTTCCCCATCTCTGGGAGAGCCAAAACCACCAGCCGCAGGGGCACCCGCTCCTCAAGGGAGGAATCGGCTCAACTGTCAAGTCCTGTGACAGAGCGTTTGTCAACCCGGACAAGTCACAGGAAATGTCACTCATTGGAAAAGGACCTACTGTGGTCAGGTGTCTGTCCCCCCAAGGCAGGGGGTATTAGGAAGGGAAGGGGCTGACTGATTGCATATGCTGGATCCCAGTGGGTCTGCCCAAGGATTCCTCTGGAGGAAAAGGAGGGGAATGCAGGGAGGGGCCTGGTAGTCTTTGGTTCCAATGCTGCCTTCTTAGGCACTGCAACCTAGTGCAAGACAGATTTTCTGGGTCTGTGTGTTCAGAGCTGGAAAATGCCGCTAAGCTGTAGCTCTGACCTGGTTAGAGAGAGGATGAACAGAGCATGCTGGAAAGACATCCTTCTTACCAGGAGTCCTGTGGTTTTTCTCCAACTGGCTCATGGTGCCCCACCCCCGTTCCTGGAGGACCAAGCAGCATACTCCTCCTCTGTGATGAGCGGCCCCTGGCAGCTGCCTCCCTCTACCGTTTGACAGCAACAATAAAGCAAAGTTTCCTCCGCCATGAAGTTTGTCCAGCCAAATGGGGCCTTAGGGCTACTGCAGGGCTCAGGGAACAAGGACATTTTGAAGAGCCTTTTCTTTTGGCTGGTGTCATTACAGGCTGCTGGGCTGGGTGGGTGCACTAACTTGGCCCATGCTCTTCTCAGCTGCTGGCTAGCCCCCAGCCTTCTGTGTCACCTGCTTCTCAAATCCTTCAGGGAGACCCATAGCTGTGTAGTGAAGAGAGAAGGAACTTATGGTGTTCATAGCTCACATTCATTTGCAGGCCATTGCAAGGCTGGCTCCAAGCAGGTGTTTGTTCCCTCTCAGCCCCCAGTGGACGGATGCCATAGTTAAAATTCTCCTCATTTCTTCCCACTGCTCCTACATCTTAGCCTTCCTGTGTGTGTCTCATTTCAACTGAAGAACAACATCCTTCCACTTTTGATTTTTCTCAAGCAAAGAACTAGTTCAACTCCATGCTCAAGGATGAAAGGGGTATGCTGAGCAGTTGTATAATGACCCCTGCTCTGATACCACCTTATGGGGACCTGTCAGACCCTGGGAAACCCATGCCACTTCCCTATGCTGGCTCCTTGTCCACAGTGGTGTTTTCAGAGGAGCCGGGTGCCAGGCGAAGGAACCCAACACCTGTGTGAGCACCAGTAATGACATGTCCGTGAGCCGAATGCTGTACCTGTTCACATAAGGGCTGGTTGATGCCCTGCAGGTGTGATGGGGTGCCGGGGACGGGTGTATACAGGACTGAATTGGAGTGGGAAAGCTAGCGAGGCCCCTCCCACCACAGGTGCATCGTGGGAGAAGTGTGGTAGGCAGAAGTCAGCTGATGAAGCTGGCGCCAAGTTGTTCATCTGCTTTTTTGAGATGAACTAGACGAGGGCCAGTGGGAGAAGCGAAAGGTGACATGGCCAGAGGGAGGGAACACTGCGGATCGCGTCTGTCTTTGTATAGGAATGCGCGCTAGCCACCTGGGTTCTACTCGGCACCCCAACATCCCTTTATATCCCTGGGTAGAGAAGGGTAGAGAATGGGGTAGTTTTCAGATGATAAATGGAGGTAAGAGAAGGTTGGGTATAATAATTCCTAGGCTAATCATCCTTTTGTACCCAAATAGAAGTCTTAGCCTCGCTGTTCCTCTGTGGGTTGTGTGTGTGTGTGTGTGCATGCACATGCGTGTGCATATGCAAGTGTACACACACACACACACATATTTAAAGATTTATTTATTATGCATACAATGTGTTGCTGGCATGTATACCTACATGTCAGAAGAGGGCACCAGATCTCATTATAGATGGTTGTGAGCCGCCATGTGGTTGCTGGGAATTTAATTCAGGTCCTCTGGAAGAGTAGCCAGTTCTCTTAACCTCTGAGCCATCTCTCCAGCTCCCCCACATATATATTTTTAAAGAAATTTTTTTACTGCGCTGCCCAAGCTGGCCCCAAACTCTGACCGTGGGGCTCATCCTCCCCTTGTCTCAGGCTACCAAGCTGCAGGAGTGGCAGGCTCTCACCACCATCCTTGCCTGTTGCTCTTCATTTCTGGGAGTCTCCAACAGTCTGACTGTAAAGGTAGCAATGGGGTCAGGCTTCTTTCCCGTTCCCTCCCTACTCTCCCTTGTTTCTTCCTTGGAGCCTGGGGGCTCTGGGCTCCCCTTCCTCCCATTGCATCTCTCCTGTGGTGCTAAATTTCACCCACACTGGGGTCTTTGTTAAGCTCACCCTCATTATATTTACCCCTTGCTTCTCCTGAGATCAGGCGCTGGCAGGAGGCAGAGAACAGCTGTCCTTCGTAGTAGACCGGTGTTGTCATTGTCCCATGCTGTGGTCATCATACTGAGCTGTGGCTGCAGACCTTGGGTGAACAGGCGGTTCAGTGCAAGCTGCAGCAGCCCCGAGTGCCCACGGGTGGACACTCACATGTTCAGTTCTACTTCTCTGTGTGTGAGCACGTGTGGGTGCATGCTTGTGTATGTGTGTATGAGTGCTTGGGGAGACAGAAATTGATGTTGGACGTCTTCCTCAACCACTTTCCTCCTTTAAAAAAAAAAACAAAACATTTATTTTAGCTGGGCAGTGTTGGCGTATGCCTTTAACCCCAGCACTCAGGAGGCAGAAGTAGATGGATCTCTGTGAGTTCAAGGCCAGCCTGGTCTACAGAGCAAGTTCCAGGACAGCTAAGGCTACACAGAAAAACCCTTTCTTGAAAAACTAAAAGAAAAAAAAAAGCCACAAAAACCCATTTATTTTTATGTATATGGGTGCTTTGCGTGCTTGCATATTTTTGCACCACTTGCCTGCCTGGTGGCCAGGAGAGGGCACTGGATCCTCTGGAGCTGGAGTTACAGCTGGTTGTGAGCAGCCATGTGGATGCTGGGACTTGAACCTAGGTCCTCTATAAGCGCAGTCAGTGCTCTTAACCTTCAGTTCTATTCTCCTTACTTTTTTTTTTTTTTTTTTGACAGTTTGACAGGCTAGCTTGCCAACGAGCCCCAGTGGCCCTCCGTGCCTTCATCCCGGATGCTGAGGTTACAAGAACATGCTACTACATCTAGTTCTTATGTGGGTGCTGGGGATCCTGTGAGTTCTTTATACATGAAGTCATTTCCCCAGATCCCTCGAGTCTGCTTTTTAAATGGAAAACCAACCAAACTCATTGCCCAAGGACAGAAAACATTCAGTGGCATTGAAGGCGAAGGCCAGTCCTGCCCCAGCTGACTTAGGGTTTTTATTACAAGTTCTTACTTATAAACTCAGTGAAGTGGCTGGTATTTCTCCAAGGGATTTTCTGTATTCTGTTGCCGACCATTATGAAAGTGTTTGCAGATAATAAAGTTGTACAGCAAGACACCAAGAGCAAAGGAATCACTCTGATTCCCTTTTTGTTTGTTTTGAAATATGGTCTTGCTATGTTGCTTTAAGGGGTCTAGAATTTACTATATAGATCAAGCTGGCCTCAAACTCATAGAGATTTGCCTGCCTCTGCCCCCCTAGTGCTGGGTTTAGAGGCATGCATCACTCTGCTTGGTTTTTGATTAATTTTAATCTTTGAAATTTAACTTTTTTTACAGTGTTGAGTCTGGGGTCCTGTGGTGCTAGGCAAATGCTCTGCTGAGCTATATTTCCAGTTCCTACTTCAATTTTTTATTTTATTTGCTTTATCTATTTTATTTAAGTTTTGATGTACATGAATGTTTTGCTTGCATGTATATATTTGTATATCTTTTGCATGTTTGGTGCCTCTGGAGGTAGGAGAGGGTTTCAGGTCCCCTGGAACTGGAATTACAGATGGTTATGCGTAGACATATGGGTGATAGGAACTAAACTCAGGTCCCCTGCAAGGGTAGCGAGGGCGCCTAACTGCTGAGCCAGTTCTCCACTCTGATTTTTTTCAATGCGTATTTTATTTTCATAAGTGACTGGGAAAATTTAGAAACAGGTCCAGAATATCTGCTTTGGTATAATAGACTCTGTCTACCTTATGTGGGGTATTTGTGTTTACAGAAGCAGAGCTATAAAGCAGTGGGAAGTGGATACACCTTCTTGGAGAGGGGAACAAAGAATCTCTACTAGTGCAGTAGCAGTGATGCGTGTGTGTGTGTGTGTTTGTATGAGAGACAGACAGACAGACAGACAGACGACAGATATGGAGACAGTGTGTGTACTGGCTGGTATTTTTTGTGCCAACTTGACACAACCTAGAGTCATCAGAGAGGATGGAGCCTCAGCTGAGGAAATGCCTCCATGAGATCCAGTTGTAAGGCATTTTCTCAATTAGTGATCAATGCAGGAGGACCCAGCCCATGGTGGGTGGGGCCATCCCTGGGCTAGTAGTCCTGGGTTCTATAAGAAAGCAGGTAGAACCAGCCCTAATGAGCAAGTCAGTAAGCAGCCACACTCCCCATGGCTTGCATCTGCTCCCGCCTCCAGGTCTGTCCTCCTTGAGTTTCTGTCCTGACTTCCTTCAATGATGAACAACAATGTGGAAGTATAAGCCAAATAAGCCCTTTCCTCCCAGCTTGCTTTTTGGCCATGGTGTTTTGTCGCAGCAACAGAGACCCCAACTAGGACAAATTGATACCAGTGTAGCGGGGCATTGCTGTGACAGAGCTGACCGTGTTTTTGGGAAGATTGAGGCAGGACCTTGGAACTTTGGGCTAGAATTGCCCTTGAGTGTTAAGAGCTCTGTGGGATGGACTGTGGGAGCATGGGAGATATTATGGGATGCTGGAAGACTGTTGAGAGCTGTGCAGAGGTTGGAGGCCTGGCTCATGAAGTTTCAGAGGGAAGTTTAGAGACCAGTGGGGCTGTTTGTTATTTTGAGTTACGATTCTATGGTTCTGGCTAGTTGGGGCTGAAGAATCGGCTGCGAACAACAAGATCCCAGAACTACTGAAGTGAAACTTTGCTGGGGTGCTTGATGCTGGTTGGTGGATCTACAAAATTGGAGTGATTAAGAAGAGACCAGAATCACTGAGGTGAAATCTTCTGGAAGTATTTCCTAAGCACACAGAGACACTGTGCTCCAGAGGTGGCCAAGGTTGTACCTCATGCTGGCAGCCGGACTTGGTGATGTGTAAGAGTCACCTAGGTGGCATTGAAGGCAGGAAGGGGTCATGGAGAGCAGCTGAGGCTTGACCCTGTGAGAGGCTCCTGGTGAAGGTCCAGGACTAAAGGGATCATGGGAAGAAGTCAAGGCTTCACTCCTTGAAAAGAAGCTATGAGAGGCTATTGGTGGAAGTGCAGTTCAATTGCAGCAGAAGACCCCAGCGTTTAGATGTCAGAACCATGGGATGATCACCAGAAACAGGAGCATCCGTGGAGTGGAGCCTGCTGGAGCTTGGAAGACAAGCTGTGTATGTTGCAGTGGGTGGAGCCTACGAAGTGACCCAAGTTCTTTGGAGGAGTCCAGAAAACGGTGAGTGAATGAGTCCCAGCTTTTGGACAGTTGGAATTTGGTTTTGTTTTGATTTCTGACTGTGCCCTGATTTTTCCCTGTTGAAGGAAGAAAGTATTTTACTGGGGCCCATGGTTGAGAGACTCTGGATTTTAAAAGAGATTGGCTATTTTAAAGGGACTGAAATTTTAATGTGTTCGAGTTTAACTTTTAAGGTTATTTATGTTTTTAATATGAGATCTTGGGGATGAATAAAACGGGAAGGGCTGTGGCATGATAGTGATGTGTTTGCGTGTCAAGATGACCAGGAGTCTGTTGTGCTGGCTGGTTTTGTGTGTCCACTTGACACAAGCTAGGGTCATCAGAGAGGAAGGAGCCTCAGCTGAGGAAATGCCTCCATGAGATCCAGCTGTAAGGCATTTTCTCAATTAGTGATCAATGGGGGAAGAACCAACCTATGGTGGGTGGGGCCATCCCTGGTCTGGTGGTCCTGGGTTCTATAAGAAAGCAGACTGAGGGGCTGGAGAGATGGCTCAGCGGTTAAGAGCACTGATGGCCCTTCCAGAGGACCCAGGTTCAATTCCCAGCACCCACATGGCAGCTTACAGCTGTCTGTGACTCCAGTCCAGGGGTTCTGATATTCTCACACAGATAAACATGCAGGAAAATACTAGTGTAAATAAAATACAAATAAATTATTAAAAAAAAGAAAGAAAGCAAACTGAGCAAACCATGTGGAGCAAGCCAGTAAGCAGCACCCTCCATGGCCTCGGCATCAGCTTCTGCCTCCAGCTCCCCGCTGTTTGAATTCTTGTCCTGACTTCTTCAGTGAAGAACAGCAATATGAAATTGTAAATAAATAAACGTTTTCTCTTCAGCTTCTTTTTGGTCATGGTGTTGTGTCAAAGCAACAGAAACCCTAACTAAGATTGGGGATGGGAGAGGGAGTTCATTTGGATAATGTGCAGGAAATATAAGGATTAAGGCATTATTTCTGTCCAGTGCGGGGGTCTACCATGCTATCAGAACAATATTACAGTGTAGAATAGGCCTGCACTGGAGGAGGGGGAGAAAGACATCAGTTAACCAGTTAACGCTGGCTGCAAGGGCTTATGGAAGCCCCCCAGGAGGAGATGGTCTGACATGTTTATTAGCTATTCTTCTTGTGGTAGTGACAAAATACCCCACATAGAGAACTGATAGGAGGATTTGCTTTGGCTCACAGTTCTAAGTGGCCAGTCCATGGCATCTTGGCCCCACTCTCCTGGCAGAACATCATCATGGAGAGAGTGTGTGATAAGAAGTTTCTTCATGGCAGACAGGAGGCCAAGGAATGGGTATAGGAAGGGACCAGGGCAAGATACAACCCCAGGGAGTCAACCCACAGTGACCAGACACTCTGGCTAGTGTCAACCTCCTACTTTTTAGCATCTCCAAGTCATGCCTTCAGTTATAAATGCATCAAGGGGTCAATCCACTGATTATCTCAGAGCCCTCAGGATTCAGTCACTTATCCCCATCACCCAAGTCTGTGGAGGACACTTCACATTCCAACCCTGACTGCCTGTGTTTGCCCTTTCAAATGGGTTGAATGTCTGTGAGAGGACACAGCAAAGGACCTCAGGTAGAGGGGACATCAATTGCTATGATGGTCTGTTGGTCCCTGTGCCCCTACCCCCTTCTTTATCTCAGACTCCTAGGCCAGGTCTTTGTCACACCCATGTCTTCACAGATGGAGCCAGGTTCTCAGTGATCCTGAGTTCATCTGAATGGCCCTCTGCTCTGAGGCCACACAGAAGTCACCATCTATCTGGAGGCAGTGATGAGAGGGGATTCACTTTGCTTGGAAGCCTTTTTCTAGAACCACAGTATTCTTGCAACTTCTTTTTTTAGCACCACAAAAGCCAAGCAGTTATTTACTGAGATGCATTGTTTGGCTAGGAGGGTATGTCCAAGGAAAGATGCTGTGGAGGTCAAGAGAGTATTCCCAACTTTGTTTCTCTCAGACAGCATGGAGAGGGAAGGAATGGAGAAAGCAGTCCTGACTGGGGATGCCTATAAACAAAGTGGCATCAGTGAGGGAAAAAGTCAATAGGCTATACTTCAGTTGTCAGTCAATCCAGCTTCTAGGATCTTCCTTTGCCAGCTTTGATGTAAAGAGACTAAGACATGGCAACAGGTTGAGTGCATAAAGCAAGGATCAGGTAAATTCTCTTCTTTTAACTTATGAATGAATGACTCCACCGTGGATAGAATGGGATTGCTGTGAATACCCCTGACAAGTTAGCAAGCCTCATTCAGGTTTGGAAAGTAAATATTAATTCCGCAACAGGGACTAACAGGAATGATGCTTTAAAAAATGAGTCAGCCATTGTCTTAGCTAGGGTTTCTGTTGCTGTGAAGAGACACCATGACCATGACAACCCTTATAAAGAAAAACATTGAAATGTGGCAGCTTACAGTTTCAGAGGCTCAGTCCATTATCATCATGGAGGGGCATGGCAGCATGCAGGCAGACATGGTGCTGGAGAAGGAACTGAGAGATCTACATCATGATCCACAGGCAACAGGAAGTGAGCTGAGTCACTGGATGCAGCTTGAGCATAGGAGACCTCAAAGCCCACCTCTATAGTGACATACTTCCTCCAAAAAAAGCCACACCTCCTAAAATTGCCACGTCCTATAGGGGCCATTTTCTTTCAAACCACCATAGGCACAAAGAGCACACTGCATCCTGCATCCTTTTCATCCCTGGCTCAGCTGGGGGTCATTGTTTCATAGTGTGGAATCTGCTGGGTGGTGAAGACAGTGCCTATGAAATCCACTTTACTGAATATCATGCCAGCCCCAGTGACTGTGTTTTACAAGCTTGGCTCCCTGGGGCTCATGCCAGAAACTTCAGTGATGTTTTTCTCGTGACAGCAAGGTGTAATTGTCTGAGATAAGACATGCCAGAAATCTTCTGTTGAACACACATGATTGCCTTGACTGTAAGCTGAATGGAGGTCATAGGTCTGTCTCTGTGGCTTTTTAGTAAAAGAGACACTCTTTTACATTTTAACTGCAATGCTTATGAGTGTTCTTAAGCCTAAAATGGGTAAAATTGAGCACAGCTTTTCAAAAGTAGGCATTTTAACCATGATTTTGTGGCTATCTTCTATACAGGGGAGGCTCTGTACAATCTATTTCCCTTCTTTTTAGTGACTTTGGATTTTCTAGTCTATGTCATTTCTAGAGTGTATCTTGCTGGGTCTGTGTGATGGATAATCTTGGTTGTCAACTTAAAACATTTGGGAATTGCCTCTGTCAGACTGACCTGTGGACAGGTCTCAGGAATATTTTCTTAGTTGCTAATTGTTGTAAGAGGGCAACCCACTATGGGTGGTACCATCCGGTCGGGAGGTGGGCCTAAAATACACATCATTCCTCTGTAGTTTGTGTTTCATTTCCTGCCTCCGGGTTCCTGCTTTGAGTTCCTGCCTTGGCTTCCCTCGATGATGGACTGTGACCTCTAAGCCAAATCAGTTCTTCTCTTCCCTAAGATGACTTTGGTTTTAGTGTTTTAACAGAGCAACAGAATAGTCTGAAATGCTTTTCCAGAGATAAGTGTCATATTTTCTAATATATATTTTATCTTAGGAATATATATGACTTGATTTAAAATTTGTGGATTGAGTTTAAAGTCCTCATTTTCTATTCTCTGGGAGATTTCTTTGACTATATCTTCTAAATGTTTATTAAAATTGTTAACAATTCTATTCATTATTTTTGAATGTTTCTATTTTTAAAATAATTTTATTCTAGTTCCACATATTTAGTCTCTCTTAAGGAGCTGGTATTGAGTTCCTTAACTTTTACCTGAGTTCCTATTTTTAGTGTTTCCTTCTGTTTCTCTCCTTGGAGTATTAATAGTGAATGCCTGGGAATACCGAGATGGTTGGTAGCTCTGTGTCTCAGAGCACTGTGGCCTTTTTAAGTGGTGGGTATCTGGAGTGGGGTAAGCGCTGAACTGGACACTTTTATCAGGGCTAATTCTCATCTTTTAATATCTAAACTATTAAGCAACCCTCTTTTTGCTGGTGGGTGAAATGCTTGTAGCAGGTTGAGAGAGCAGAGTGCAGATGTCTACGGAACTCTCTGTTCTGTGTGGACCTGTCCTTGTTCTCTTCTTTGTATTTACCTTTTTCTGTGAACTGTGACTGTCTGTTTGCTCCGGTGTCTAGAGAGTCTGGGTTAATGTTCCCCAGAGCATCACCCTTGGCCTCTGACTCGGATGGTCCACGTGCAGTGTTTACTTAGAAGTCTCAAAGGCCATGCTGCGAACCGTTGAGCAATCCTGCTTTCTGTGAGACAGCTCTGGTATCTGCTAGGAGAGGTTTTACCCAGCAGTGTTGTTAACAACTCCCATCTTCCTGAACTACAGCTAGCAATAAACACCCTTTCCCTTCTCAGCTACAGCCAACTTCCTCCGAGCATTCTTGAAAAGGTCTTGATGTTGGTCTCCACTGCCAGGTCTGCATCATTTGCTCTGGAAAAAAAATCCCCTAGCCCTGCTATGTCCACTTAAGTGACTTCCCTTCTACTCTTTCTTACCAGCTTTTTGATTCCAGATGTCCTCACTGTGGTCAGTATTGAGTCCACTCTGTTGCTCCTGCTACAATATCCCTATTGCCACAGCTTTGAATAAAATTGCTCTTATTGTTTCAGCCAGCATTGGGATGTTTTTAACATTGACAGTTAAGGAAGCTCATAGTCACTTGTACAAACAGCACGCACAATGTGTGCAGTGGCTGCCACAAGTATGGAGCTGGCCTTTGCCTTGACCTAATCAGGCAGCTGTCCAGGGAATGCCTGGTCATCATCACGAGGTGAGGGCTTCTTCTACCATGCACTGCCAGCATGATGGGCTGCCTTTTCCTAGGCCACAGGGTTGGGTAGCTAAGAACTGTGACTCCCCAAACTAGAAGCCAGAATAGCCCTACCCTCCTTGGAAATTGTCTGTCTTACACATTTTGTCATAATGATGGAAAAAATAAGGCACTAAACGGTTCTAACATCCAAACACTGGAAGGGAGTAGAGTTACAAAAGAGCACTGTGGGACTTGGACTGCTCTATTCACCAGGCAGGTGCTGTTACAGCATCATTGTATCAAAGGGGCAGGCATGGCCAAAGTCAGTTTCCCTCCACTGAGTCCCTGTACATCAAAGTCTCAGTCTATTTTACCCTGACTTTGTCAGCTTCTCCTTAGGCAAAAACATTTTCTTTCTTTCTCTGCCTAAGAAAGCAAGGGCATGTTAGGTTAGAATTTCCCTTTTCAAGTGAGGGGTGGATGCACACATGTGTTTGTTACTATTATGGACTAGCAAGCAGATCAAAAGCAAGACCCAAAGGGACAGAGTGTTTCTGTTTGGGAAAGAGCTAAAGCTTTGTGAATCATTTGTATTCTTACTTCCATCATTGGCTCTTGGAAACCCCGGGTGGGGGTGCGAGAATCAAAGAGTGGTCGGGAAGGCACAGTAAAGAGTTAGTGGCAAGACTTAGTGCTTAGGGGAATGGAGCTAGAAAACATCATATTGAGTAAGGTAACCCAGACCCAGAAAGACAATTATCATATGTACTCACTCATAAGCGTTTTTTAAACATAAAGCAAAGAAAACCAGCCCACAAATCACAATCCCAGACAACCTAGACAACAATGAGGACCCTAAGAGAGACATACATGGATCTAATCTACATGGGAAGTAGAAAAAGACAGGATATCCTGAGTAAATTGGGAGCATGGGGACCTTGGGAAAGGTTTAAAGGGGAGGAGAGAGACAAGGGGAGGGGAGAAACAGGGAGGGGAGCAGAGAAAAATGTAGAGCTCAATAAAAGTCAACAACAACAACAAAAAGACTTAGTGCTTAGGATCCCAATATAAGTAACACTATTCTCTAGGTGGTTCCACAGGAGAATGCTAAGAATATAATAGGTGTTTGGAGGGCTCCTGTGGCTGGCATGTCAACTATACCTTCTCTGCCTTTTTGAAGTAAACTGTCCACACTTCAGGGTCCTTGCAGTTGTATTTTGTAGAGGAACAAACTCGCTCCCAGAATACCCTGTGGCTTTGGGAAGACACAAACATGAAACAGGTCCTTTGCAGAATGGCTGAGCCCCACCTGGGGAGGCCGCAAACTTGGGGACCTTATGGGAACAGACTGGGTTTTGGGGTTGGAATACAGAAAGACTCACAGGCAGCCTGCTGGTGCTGGAATGTGGGCTGGCTCCACTACGGAGTCAAGAGTTAATTTTTGTTGTGGTTTTCCTCAATTTGGTGCAACTTCAGTTTTATGGTAACTAGTCAACTGGTGAATTTATTCAGGGAAAGAACCACTTCTGTGCTGGACGCAGTGGCGTATGCCTGTGTTCCCAGCACTCTGAAGACAAAACAGGCGGATCAGGAGTTAGCGGCCAACCTTGGTTAAATGAGACCCTGTCTCCAATCAGTCAGTCAATCAATCAGATATATGGCGGAAAAGCATGTAAAGATACAACCTAAAACATTTTACTGGAAGACAATAACAAATGGAACAAGTGAAAAAAAAATGCTCCAAGGAACAGAAATTTTAGTGTTCTCACATGAGTGGGTTTCTGCTGGATATCCGAAAGTTCCCTGTTTCTTTCCTAGACAGGCCCCTCTGTTCTTCCTCTTTTTCCTTTTCTTCAGGTGATATAGGTTTGAATGTGAAGAAAGCCATGAAGTAACTTTATTTTGAACACTCTGGTTAAATGTTAACAGTCACAGTAAACTGATACCCAGCACAGGACTTGCACTGACACCTTGCACTGTTTGCAGAAATGTTGATGCTCTGTTGGGAACATGTTATTTAATTGTTTATATTTCAGCATTTTATTTATCTCATAGTTAAAGGCTTCTCAGGGGAAAAAAAAACTTGTGTCCTGGTTAGAGGTCTTCAGGAGAAGCAGAGAAGTCTCAGTTGTGCAGGGATGGGCTGGCTTGGCTCAGGAGTGGCAGGGAGGCAATGCCCCTCTGGCCAACAGACAATTTTTTTATGATCTATACCCAGGCTTCGGCCAAACACTTCACATGCATCCTTTAATTTTATCTATACAGTGAGAGCTAGGTGCCTTTGCTGTCCCTACATTGCAGATGGAGAAACCGAGGCCCATGTTTAGATGATATCACTGACCTCCACCACAGTCGGTCAGAACACTGACTGCTCCTCGAAGCTTGCCAGCTGTAAACTGTTCTTCAGGGATTTCTGGGTTTTCTCTCACTTGTTTTGTGAGGATTGAATGGAGGATGCCATACATAGGCAAGAACCACGCCTTTGAAGTCCATGCCTTGGAAAGTTTCTCCTTTCATTAATGTATTTGTTGTTGTTTTGCTGGTGCGTGTGCCTGTGTAGGTGTGCATGTGCACGTGCGTAGGTGCGCATGCATGTAGGTGTGTGTGTGTAGGTCAGAGGACCACCATGTATAGCTGGTTCTCTCCTGATACCTTTATGGAAGTTCTGGGGATAGAAATGAGGTTGCCAGGCCTGTGTGGCAAAAAAATCTTTACTTATTTCAGTCATCTCAAAGGCCCCAGGAATTTCTTGGTACCAGAGATATAACCAAAAGAAAATTGCAAGGGTACACACACACACACACACACACACACACACACACACGTAAGTGCGCACGTGCGTGCATGCATGCACATGCCTTTACAGCAATTAGAAAAGTTAGAAACAGAAGCAGACAGAAAAATGAAACACATTTTGATGAATCCCTAATTATTTGATAACTCAGGTTGTACATGAGTTTTCTATGTTTGTAAGCCTCCTTCTGATGGTTTGTGATGGTTATAAGAGCGCTTGCCCGTTTGCATTGTCAAAAGATTGAAAACCACAACATTTTACTGTAAAGATCTATCTAACCTGGCTCTGTTTCTGACTATTGACTCTGGTAACTCTTCACGCCTTTGACTAAAGTAAACATAGTAATACAAAACAGACTCATAAGGCAGACTAGAACAGCAAATGGAGTGACACGGACTAGTATTAATATCACCTCAAGCAGACCAGAGAAGGTTGGTGTCACAGAAAAGGGCTGACGGCAGAAGCAAAGCCCGAAGCAGGACTCGTCATCGCAGCAGCTCTTATTAGGAGGAAACTGCAGACAGGTAGAGAACTAATTGGTTAACGGCAGGCCACTGCCTGCTATGTCTTGGTTAGGAGAAAAGCAGCTAGAACGCTCATTAGGCTGATTGAAGCCAGCTGCTTTTGGTTTTTCTTCTAGGTCTTGTGGCTGAAGAGTGGGGCTGAGGGAGAGGCATCAAAATCAGCAGATGTAAGAAGCCAATGACAGAAAGGACTGGAGATTCTGCCCCACAGAGGCTGATGTGTGACAGCATCCACCCAACAAGTGTTCCTTGTGCAAAGGTTCCAATCTGCCTACCAACGGTGTCGCTGAGAGGGTAGCCTTCTTCCAGGGCTCCCTGGCCCACTTCCCATCCTACAGGTGTCTGATATTTAAATAAACTGTCTCTATTTTCATTGCCACCACACGTCCTGGTCCAATTCCTAGTGTCTGGACACAAGAACCTGGACATCCCAGAGAGCACCCTCCAGACTCCAATGTCCCCCTATAGCAATCTCTGCTGGTTTTCCAAGAGCCAGATGACAACCTGACTTCGGTTTGGAGAACTGAAACCCCAGCCCGGCAGGCTTCATTGGCTTTGGACTGCTCTTTGGGAACCTGGCGTAGAACTTCAGTCCAGAACAATGGCCTCCCATGGTTTCTTATTCTTGTACGGGTTGCACAGGGAACCTCATCTTGTCAGGACATCTCACTGAATTGGACAGTACAACTTCACACACGCCCAGGCTGCTTCAAGAGACAGGGACGGTGAGGGGAGAGAAATGCTGAAACCATGTCAGGGAGGCCTGCATCTCTGGCGTCTGTTCTTTTCCTAGATTTTTTTAAAAACTATCTTCAGTGGGCAGCGCTTTCATCCAGATATGTGTGTTTGGTGGGTGAGGCACTGGGATGCTCACTGGGCAGCCACTGTGGTGTTCCCAAAGGAGAAAAGGAAGCGATCTTCCCTGCTGTGGGGCCCTTGGAGGGGAGCTGGAAGGCCATCCACTTGTCCAAAGCTGTGTTTGGCATTTTAAACACTCAGCTTCACTAGAATGAAGGGGGCGATTGACTTCAGCGGTAGGTTATGCTTCAGTAGCCAGAATAAGACAGCACACGCCTTTGTTGAACAGTCAGGTCTTGCACGCAGCAAAAGTTGGTGCAGGTTGGCTTTTCTGTTTATTGGGAAAATGAAGCTCTCAGAACCAAGAATAAGACCCCTCCCAAACAGCTTTCCACTCCTGCCCTGAGAATTTTCCAGTTCTAGCCTCCCTAAGGCTGTTTCTCTTGGTTATCAGAAATAAGACTTCGGATGGTGCTGTGAGAAGTGGTTTGTGTGGCTTGAATGAACACCTGAAGCTCCTGGCGGCCATTTTAACCCTGGGTTATGTTTCTAAAGTCAGTACAGGCTTCCAGCACGGGGGTGTCCCACGGCTGCTGTTAGAGAAGACCGAACTGCGGGAGATGTCTCCACGGAGCGCTCTCACCGGCTCCCTTTGCTATGGTTCCTGCTGTTGAGGTGGGTCGCTATGAAATTAACCCCTCACAGATTCATACGTCCTTCTGCAGGAGGGAAATGAAGAGCTGTCTGCGGGTAATGGGTACCGCACAAAACAAAGAAGGAAGGAGTCCAGGAGGCAGGAGCAAGGAGAGTTGTTGAAAAGAGAGAGGATGGTCCTGCAATTATACAAAAAAAAAAAAAAAAAAAAAATCTGAAGAATTTGTCAATTCAGCATTTATTCTGCATCTGCTGTGTGGGGCAGAGATTCCAAACTTCCAGCTAATTAGGAGCTAAAGGGCTGTTTGTTTAATGATATGAGTCCTCTCTCTCCCTCTCCTTAGAACTAATGCATGCATTAAAATGATAGCCAAGGGAATTTAAATGTACATAACCTTAAAATATTTAACTTTATAAATTCAGAGTTTATCCATCCTTAAATAACCACAGTTCTCTCTAGGGACAGCATGCCTTACAGAAGAGGGCAGCTTGCCTTCAGAGCGTCACCATGACCTGGTGACTCAGCACTGGCTACCCTCCCAGGAGTCCATTCCCACTGTGGGGAATCATCTTCCATTTCTGGGAAGTCTCCAGGAGACACCTTCTCTGATTCCTGAAATGGTGCATGTTCATAACACACACACACACACACACACACACACACACACACACACACACACACGCACACACACGCACACATGCATACACATGCGCGCACACATGCACATGCAAACACATGCATAACGCACATACACAAACACGCACATGTGCATGCATGCACACACACACGTGCACACACACACCAGGACTGTAATTCTCAAGCCTACTCTCTCTAATATAGAAGATAATAACCCACCTCCTCGTTGCATTTTCATCTTTTTGCTAGAGGGCCTTTGCTTGCTCTTGATCTAGACTGCCCCAGGACATGAGGCTCTTGCTTGTTGTTAGTAGAATAAGAACCCCAGAGTTAGAACAATATCAGGTGCCTTTACAGAGACTTGGAAATTTTTTCTTAAAAGAGGGAGGGGTGGAGAAATGGCCTAGTGGTTCAGAGAGCCCTCATCGTCCTTGTAGAGAACCTAGATTCCATCCCTAGGACTGATATGGCATTGTACAGCTTTCTGTAACTCCAGTTCTGAAGGAGCCAGTGTCCTCTTCTTGCTTGTGTGGGCACCTGGCACACAAAGTACATATACATACATGCGGGCGAAGACTTATACACACACACAAAAATAAACTAAATACATAAAGACGTGTGTTTTTTGAGATAACCTGAAGTGACTTAAACATTTGAGCTGATGACAGGTATTCTTTGACAAAATGTCACCAAAATGTTTCACGGAGATCAACTTCATTTCCTAAAAACCTGAAAGCAAACAGTCTCGCTTAGAGACGGTGTAGGTTGAACTGGTCAGCAGAGTGACGTCCTGTGGCTTCCAAAAGAACCTGCTTTTGCACAGTGCGGCAAGCGGTTGTTCGGAAGACATAACAGTTGGCCCTGGGTGTTCTGGAGAACCTCCTGCTGGAGAGTGTATTCTGTAAACTTCCCTCCCGGAGCCAACCAGGGTGGCCCTAGCTGGTGCTGAGTTTCCCTCGTCATGTGACAACCCGCTGTCCAAAGGACCGGCTTTGAACATGGCTTCACAACTCCCCATTTGTTAGTTCTTCCTTGCCTGAGGTCAAGGGTGACTATTCCGACGGTCAACGAAATGTGATGTATTCACTTTTTTACTCCGGTGCCAGCCCTGAGCACGAGACCATCTGTGAGTGTTGTTCCAGGCTGGTGTTTGCTGAGAGAGCTCATGATTCTGGCTGTGGAAAGGGTAGGACCTTGACAACGATTCCAGAACCGACTCCAGAGCCATCTTCACTGTTTGCCTCCATCTCTGTTTTTCTTCCCTCTGCCTTTCTTTCTCCCAGTCATCTCTGGGCATTTGAGAGTTGATGAGCTGTTCAAGTAATAATCGTTATCAGGATGTATCACCTGTTTAGGGCAGACCATGGGGTGGAAGGGCTTTGTGGTGCAGGACACTTGTGTGTAATGCCGGTCTCCAAAGCTCCTTATTACTGGCACATGGTACAAGTGTCTTTATAATGAAGACCTCTGGCCACTGCCATGTGGCTAATGTGACTGCAAGAAGGCACAGCTTCCTACCCGTGAGATGCAACACCCAGGCCCAGTGTTACCTGGGAAGTGTCCTTGCCTTGTGACCTGAGTCTGATAAAGCCTCTGGAGTTAAATTAGAGACAAGACAAGCTAAATAGTGGTGGGAGGAAATGATCAGACCAAGGTTGAATATGGGAAATGTGTCCCCCTGGTCCAAACTGCCCTGGACTTTATCCAACAGTAGGAGTAGAAGCGTAGACTGTGTGGCGGCCACAGGAGGGTACTGGGGCTGGAGTTACAAATGGTTGTGTGCTGGGAATTGAACCTGGGTCCTTTGGAAGAGCAGCAAGTACTTTTTATCAAGTCATGGCTTCAGCCCCTAAGTTTTTTAGACAGGGTTTCGCTATGTGGCTATGACTGCTCTTCAACTCACTATGTAGACTGGGCTGGCCTGCAAGTCACATCAATCTACCCATCTGTCTCCCAAGAGGCGGAATCGAGGGTGTGTATTGCCACATCCAGCTTCCTCTCTTAGAGACAGAAAAGTCCCATTGGTATCTTCCTTTAAAATGCAAGCACTCCTATGTGAATCTTTAGAATGACTAAGAAGAGGTGACCAAGAAGAAAGAGCACCATGGGTAAGGAATGCAGTTCTCACAGGTCATGTGGATAACATAGTTTGAGGTGAGCCCAGAATGAAGAGGCCTGGGTGAATATGAAGTTAAAAATTAATAGGAACTAAGTTAATCCAGGGAGAAAAAGAACAATGGAGAAAGGTAAGCCGGTCAGAGACCCAACGCTCGTTCAGGATGACTGATCTGAGTGAGGAACAGACTCCCACAGGGTCTTCTCTGACTCCCAAACATGCTTCAGGCATCCGTGCGCGCGCGCGTGCGCCCACACACACACACACACACACACACACAGTAACATACAGATATGCACCAGGCATTCATGTGCACACACAGACACAGTAACACACAAACATGCCCCAGGCATCCGTGGACACACACACACACACACACACACACACAGTAACACACAGATATGCCCCAGGCATCCGTGCGCACACACAGACACAGTAACACACAAACATGCCCCAGGTATCCGTGGACACACACACACACACACACACAGTAACACACAGATATGCCCCAGGCATCCGTGCGCACACACACACACAGTAACACACAAACATGCCCCAGGCATTCATGTGCACCCACAGACACAGCAACACACAAACATGCCCCAGGCATCTGTTTGCACACAGGTGCAATAACATACCAACGTGTCACAGGCACCCGAGAACACAAACCAAGAAGAGAGGTCATTGTCATTCTATATCCAGTCTGTATTTCAGTTGTCCCGATTGTCTCAGTTGTGCATTCTCTCTCTCTCTCTCTCTCTCTCTCTCTCTCTCTCTCTCTCTCTCTCTCTCTCTCTCTGCCATCATCTTATTGGCTGTTGTAGCTTAAAATCAGGGTCTAATCAAGCCAAACATACCAGACTTGATGGCTGAACCTCTTAAAATTCCGATCTTTTAATACAGAAACATCTCTCCACACGGTCCACATTTCTACTCTCCTGCTGTTAGATATTTTCAAGAGTCTGGTCTCCAAAGGATGTGGACAGCATTCTTGAAGATGACATTTGAGATTGTTAACATGCATGTACATACATTATGGTGTACTAGCACATGCATGAATATGCAAACACACACATGCATATATATACATTAAATCTCTGACAACTCGACAATGTGAAGAACAGAACCCAACCAACTGATGTACCTGGTCACCCACTCACACTTGCGAGCAGACCTTCCAGCTGCTGGACAAACCCTGCAGACTTGGAAAACAGACCCAGGGTCCACCTCTGAGAAGGAAGCGTGGGAAAGAGAAAGCCTGAGTCCCAGGGTCAAAGCAGTTCATTGTGAAGCTTTGGTATAGAATTATTTCTTGTTCTTCAGTATGACAGTCTGTGCTCATCTCTCTTTTTTCCTATTTATTTTTCATTGGTGTTTTTGCACATGTAAGGGTGTCAGGTACTCTGGAGCCGAAGTTACAGATAGTTGTGAACCACCATGTGCGTGCCGGGAATTGAACCCAGGTCCTCTGGGAGAACACTCAGTACTCTTAACAGCTAAGCCATTTCTCTGGTCCCTGTGCCCATCTATTATCCTAGTCTGTCTTCTATTGTTGTGATAAACACCATGCCCCAAAGCAACCTGTGTAGGAAAGGGTGTACTTCGACTGATATATAGAATTCTGAGTCTATTGAGGGAAGCCCAGGCAGGAACTAAAGCAGAGCTGTGGAGGAACTCTGCTCACTGGCTTGCCCCCGTGGGTTGCTTTGTTTGCTTTCTGATACCACCCAGAACCATCTGCCTATAGGCAGCACCAACCACAGTGAGCTGGCGGCTCCTCCCTTATCAATTATTAATCAAGAAAATGCCCTATAGATTTGCCTACAGGCCAGTCTGATAGAGGAATTTTCTCAGTTGAGGTTCCCTTTTCTCACATGACTCTAGCTTGTATCAAGTTGACAAAAAATAGTCAGCATACCTCATCTGCCTTTATCCAAACAGCCTGCATCATCTTCAAAATTGTAACTACTTATTTGCTTTGGCATGCATGTCTGTATGTGTGTATGTGGCAGGGAGTGGGAAGTGAGAAGTGTGTGCTTGGAGCTTCAGGGACAGTGACCAAGTAAAGACATTGCGAATATTTTCCCAATATTTACTAAACGGAAATAAAAGATTGTCCCACTGGAGAGAATTAGGGTGCTGGGGAGAGGAAAGGTCTTGAGGAAGAGACGGAAAGGCTTCTCCATGGTGCTGTTGGAACCAGGGAGTCAATAACTTAAGACAGTCAAAGGAAACCCATTTCTCCCTTCCATCACCCCCCCCCAACACACACACACACACTTAAGGAGGGTGGGGTGGAACAAAAGCTTCTAAGTACACAAGACTCAGACATTGTCTGCTAAGCTAGTGAAGACGTCACTGGAGGCGGGTGTGAGTGTCTCCACAACAAAGGAATTAAGAAGAAGGTGGGGCCAGTTGCTAGAGAGGGGGTGGGGAACCAAACGAGTTGTAGGGAATTCCCACAGTAAACCCCTCCTGGGAGGACAGCCTCCTCCTGGCCGCAAAGGGCGAAGGATCAGATATCAGAAGCCTCTAGAGGAGACCGAGATGAAATTGATGTACCATCGGGAAGTGTTAAGCGGGTTAGAAAGTTGTTTGAGAGTTTGGAATTTGAATTTATTCTAAGTCTTTTGAAGACATGAGGAAAAGAAAGAGCAGATGAACAGTTTCTGGGGAAATGTGGCTGACGAAGAGACGAACCATCTTTACAACATCCTCTGTGGCTCAGCTGTGAATGGGATTGTCACAGATGTGAAGGTGTAGGCTGTGGGCAGTGATTTAAATAAAGTGAGTAATAGTGTGTGTGTGTGTGTGTGTGTGTGTGTGTGTGTGTGTGAGAGAGAGAGAGAGAGAGAGAGAGAGAGAGAGAGAGAGAGAGAGAGAAAGAGAGAGAGAGAGAATGTATGTATATCTCTGTGTGTGAGTCTTTATATCTGTGTGAGTGTTTGTGTGTGTCTCTGTGTGTGCATATCTGTGTGGGAGTCTTTCTATATATCTGTGTGTGTCTGTGTGTATATATCTGTGTGTGAATCTTCCTATATATCTGTGTGTCTGTGTGCATATCTCTGTGTGAGTCTTTCTATATATCTGTGTGAGTGTTTGTGTGTATATCTCTGTGTGTGAGTCTTTCTATATCTCTCTCTCTCTGTATGTGTATATATCTGTGTGTGAATCTTCCTATATATCTGTGTGAGTGTCTGTGTGTATCTGTGTGTATGTCTGTGTGTATATCTCTGTGTGTGAGTCTTCCTATATATCTGTGTGAGCGTCTGTGTATATCTCTGTGTGTGTCTTTCTGTGTGTCTTTTACGTGCATGGATCTGTGTGTGTATCTTTTTGTGTATCTTTGGGTCTGTGTGTATCAAGGATGTCATATGAAGGTGAGCCAGCTCCATGGGGATTTCCCAGAGTAGGAGGTCTTTAGGTGTCTAAAATTAAAACCACAAAATCTTCAGGCAATTGTAGTGTAAGAGTGTAGTTTAGAGAATAGTGATAACTACTCAAGGACTCCACTGAAAGATTTGACTATGGCTGTTGTTAGGGATGAATGGGCATTAACAGGAAAGGAACGGGTGCTGGGGGGCGGGTAGGAAAGGGTGCGGGAGGGGCATAGGAACAGAGCAGGTGCTAGGGGCCTAGGAAGCAAGTCTGGAAATGGTACCTGTCTTCACTGTGTTCTCTTCCGTCTTCCCGGTTGGACCTTAGGCTCTCCAACAGTGATCACGAAATGGTAGCCCACTGCTGGCTGTCTGCATGGATCCCATAGTTCAGTCTTTCATAGCAAAACATTTGAATGAACTGCCCACACTATACATGGAAATTTTACATAAAATCGCAGGTTTCTACTGTCTGTGGAAAGAAGTACGAAAACCCACCAAAGCAAATGTGGGAAAGAAACAATGACTGCTTGAAGACAAAAAAGCAACGTCCCCCAGCCAGGCCTGTTGCTCCCTAGTGAGTCAAAGACCTCCCTGGTCCTAGCCCTTCACCGTGGGTACTCCAGGCTGCCTCACTGTTTGCTCTTTGTATGCCAGGTGTCAAATGTGTCCCTTTTGTAAGTACTCTAAGGAAGGTTTTTGCCCCTCCTCCATTTTCCTTCATTTATTTTATTCTTTCTCATAGAGATCATACAATCCATTATGGACTGTGTAGCCATATTCACATGTTCTCGGTCACTGGAACAATATACCCAAGGCTCTGTCTTTTTAAAGAAAAAAAGTTCATTTTAGCTCATGGTGCTGGTCCCGCATCAGGATGCGACATTTATGGGTAGCCTTCTTGTTACAACGCATCACGGCAAGAGACAGAGAACATGTAACTGGTCGCTTTCTCTCCCTCATATCAAAAGGCCTGGAGTCAATCACAGGGATTTCCTCTTGATGCCTTGTCCAGTCTTACTGCTCTCCCTTGCTCAACTCTTCCCTTAAACACCACAGTTGAATTCGGTTTCCGCCCACTTAATACTTCACAACGGGGGCTGCATTTCATACAGGAACCCCTGGGGGACACTCTCAAACTATAACCAAAGCACCACCTATTGCAGGTCTCATCATTGTGCTGAGAAGGGTTCTACTACTGGTCCACTTTTCCCCAAGTCTCTGACCTAGAGCGAGCAGCCTCTTTCTTAGCCTGCAGTTTCCATGTGAGCAGCATAGGAAATACAGTGGCTCCTCCAAAGTGAACTGGAGTGCCCATGATGAGATTAAAACAAAGTCCACACGGTTCTGATTAGCATGACTTAAAGCAAACGCCGATAATTCCCACATTTTTTTTTTCTGTGTGAGGAACAGGTAAGCCTCTGGTCACGTGAATGGTGGCGGCCTCCCACACTGTTATCTAGTTGATTTCTCAAGGAAGAGAGAATGTTGAAACTTAAAGTTTCAAGACTAAAGCCAGGCATGGTGGCCTATACCTCTAACCCCAAGCACCTGAGAGACAGAGGCAGGAGGATTGTGATGATAAAGGCAGCCCAGGCTACATAGCAAGACCCTTTCACAGAAAAAGCTTTCCGACCTTAAAGGTGCCCCAACTCTGGCCTCTTTAATTGATTAATCTTCACCACGTTTTTTGAGTGTCTGTTGAACTTTTTTTGGAAACATTCGGTAGACATTTCCCTGCTCACAAAGGTACTCAGAGTTTAGTGAAAAACTGTTCGCTGTAGAGAGACTTGTGTGCGAATTGTGGCGGAAGGAATTTAGAAAGAGTAAAGCTTTTCAACCGTGTCTGGACATTCTAGACTGCGCAAATTGTCAAGATTTGCTCTGCAAAGTTCATCCTTAGAACAGGATCTACGCTTCCCTTCACGAACGGTGAGAAGAGTTGCTTTGGACACGATCTTGCTTCACAAGCTTTTAGAACCGGAACGCCCTCAAACCCCGAGAAGGAAACAGGACCGTACATTCTTAGAGAAGGTGACCCGGAAGAGGGGTGCTGCCTGCTGGCCCCTGCATCCCGTGCGAGAAACTGCAATGAGGTCACTGGAATACAATTCAAACAGGAGGAAAATCTGAGAACCCAGGGGACCAACTCAAAGTCCTGCCGCTTGTCAGTTACCAGGCAAAGAGGGCAAGTGGGAAGGGGAAAGTTCTCTGGCGTTGCCCTGGAACCAGAGCGGGGAGAACTTCCGCTTCCAGGCGGACTCTAACTTGCTTCGGCCGTTGTTTGTTTTGTTGTCTCCCCTGCCTCACAGCTGTCACCGCAGGGAAAGAAAAAAAGAAAACACTCCAGCCTTTCCCCAGCGTCTTGTTGGAGACGCAGTGATTTCTTTCATTCAGGAACAAAGACCTACGGAATGCGTTTTAAGTGCTGGGCATTGCTCTTGATGTTTGTGCTTTTTCCCCAGCAAAACAGCAAAAGCCCTGCTCTGATGGAGACCAAGTAATATCCCAGTACTTTAGAAAATAAGATAGGAGGTGACAGATGCTAACGGCAAGAGAGAAGACACAGGCATCGTGGACAGCAAGTGCTAGGCAGGGAGAAGGCACCCCCATCTCCCACTGCTGGGGTTGTCTGTATGTTAACAGTTGCTGGCTCGGTTATCGCTGTATTTTGCTAGCAGCCTTTGGGAGCTTCCTTGCCCAGGTTAATTACCCCTCTGGAGTGAGACTCATGACTAATTCATGTCAGATTGACCTAAGGAGGATACAAGGCTCTGCCTCTTTCCTCAGTTTGGGGCATTCTGATAACAATCTCCACCTTAGGACTCCCCTTAAGTAGCTGAGGCCCCAGTGGCAGTCAACCAGAGGACACTGGAGGACAAAGAGATCTCTTTAAATGGTGTGGCCCATGCCAGCTTCATCAGGAAGATGCCATTTGAAGAAAAGTTCAAGTTAGAAGAACAATTTTCCATGAATGGACGCATAACGCAAGTGGGAGGTTTCATGGGAAATTGCTCTTCTGTCTTCAGCTGGGTTGTTCACTAGTTGGGCTAGCGGTTCTAGGTTCTATAAAAAGCAGAAACTGGGCAGTGGTGGAGCATGCCTTTAACCCCAGCCTTAGTCTAGGGATTGCAGCACCCATGGTAGGCTGGACCCTCCCGTGACAATCACAAATTAAGAAAATGCCTTACAGTTGGATCTTGGAGGCATTTTTCTTTTTTTCTTTTTTTATTGATTTTATTGAGCTATACATTTTTCTCTATTCCCCTCCCTTCATCTCCCCTCCCCTTCAGCCCTCTCCCATGGTCCCCATGCTCCCAATGCTCCCAATTTACTCAGATCTTGTCCTTTTCTATTTCCCATGTAGATTAGATCCATGTATGTCTCTCTTAGGGTCCTCTTTGTTGTCTAGGTCCTCTGGGATTGTGATTTGTGGGCTGGTTTTCTTTGCTTTATGTTTAAAAACTACTTATGAGTGAGTACTTTTGATACTTGTCTTTCTGGGTCTGGGTTACCTCACTCAATATGATGCTTTCTAGATCCATCCATTTGCCTGCAAATTTCAAGATGTCATTGCCTTTTTCTGCTATGTAATACTCCATTGCATAAATGTACCACATTTTCCTTATCCATTCTTCAGTTGAGGGACATTTAGGTTTCCAGGTTCTGGCTGGCTATGACAAACAAAGATGCTATGAACATAGTTGAGCATGTGTCCTTGTGGTATGATTGAGCATCCTTTGGATATATACCCAAAAGTGGTATTGCTGGGTCTTGAGGAAGGTTGTTTCCTAATTTTCTGAGAAATCACCATACTGATATCCAAAGGGGCTGTGCCAGCTTGTATTCCCACCAGCAATACAGGAGTGCTCCCTTTACCCCACAATCTCATGCAGGCATTTTTCAATCACTGGTTTTTTGTTTATTGTTTGTTTTTGTTTTTGTTTTTTGGCTGCTGGCTTTTTATGCCATGGCAATGCTGAAGCATGCATGTGCAGCCAGTATGTGGTGGTTCTGTTGAACTTGCCCATATTGGGGTTCATGGTCTAAGCTGATGAGGGCGACTGACCAGGTCTCTTCCTCAAGAGGACACCAGATCTCATTACAGATGGTTGCAAGCCACCATGTGGTTGATGGGAATTGAACTCAGGACCTTTGGAACCGCTGAGCCCTCTTTTCAGATGACTCTAGCTTGTGTCGAGGTGACAGAAAACTAGTCAACACACTTGAGTTTGCTCATTGGAGACTTGGTGGCCTCACAAGGTAGCTTGCTCTGGATCACAGCCCTAATTTCCCCCATATGCCTCTAGAGATAAGGGGTGGGACTGTAGGGTGGGAAAGTATAAGACAGGTGTCTGAGGGAGGTGATGCTCCAGACTCTAGGCTCTAGGTGATGCCTAGGTAAGAGATATGAATCTAGTGCCAATACATGGCAGCAATTTCCAAGACCAGTTGTCTGCCATGCCATTTGGGATTTCTTTCTGCAAGAAAGAGAGCGGTAGAGAGAGGCACTGTATCTACAGAAGCCTGAGGCTCCTGAGCACTACAGCGACTCTGAATCACCCGAAACTCTAAGGTACCCCTCCTCATCCTTCCCGTTGGAGGCTCTGCTCTGAAATCCTGATTTGAGAGTACTTAACTGTTCAGGATGAAAGACACCAAAAACAAACAAACAAGCGGGGGAAAAAAAACCCAAAAGCCATAACTTAGAACATTTGGGCAGCAATGGAAGCACGTCCCTGTGGGGATGATTCCTACTTAAAGTTTTGAGCCCTTTCTAGTAACTGCAGGTTAGTATACCTAAGCAATAGCAGCGGCAATGATTAAAACTGCTAAGTGCACTTTTATAGGGTGATAGGGTGAGAACTTTCCACCTTCTCCACCTTGCGTTTCAAAATGCAAACACATTCAAGTGAAAGCTCTTTATTCGAAGGTGGATTTTTACAGTGCACACCTCAGACAAAACTCCTTTCATCCCACCTGCCAGCTGGGCAATCCTGGGAAGAGGAAGCGCTTTTCCGAGGCCTGCCAAGGACATCAGCCCAGGCCCTGGGGCAGAGGTCTGATCCCCAGGGAGGTTCTGAGTGGAGAGAAGAGGTGGAGGAAGGGGAAGATTGAGCCTAGGGAATGAGGGAACTGGCCCTGTCTGACTCAAGCCTGATTTGTGCTTTTCCTGGGCTGGCTTTGCTGGTGTTTAGAGCAGCAAGCCCGAGGTCCTGTGCCCTTTTCAAAGGGTCTCACTCTTTGAAAATAAACTTTTGAAGTAAGTCCTCTATTGTCAGGACAGATGCAGGTAGGCGCAGGGTTTTATAGTACCCTCCCTGGAGCTTCTGTTCGTAATTGTGTTTAAACAAACACAACATGAAATTGACCAAGTCCTACCACTACTAAATACACATTGGATGGCGTTAAGCACATTCATACCTTAAGTCACCCCCATCCCCACCCACCTCCAGAATTTCCACCTCATAAGACTCAGTGTGTACGCAGTAAATGTGAACCCCCAGTTCCCCTCCCCCATTCCCAGCATCTGAGTCATTCTGTTTCAATCTCTGTGAATCTGACTCATGGGGTAACTTCCTTATAAGCAGACTCATGCAGTATTTGATCTTTAGCCAATGGTTGGTTTTTCTTAGAATGTTCTCAAAGTGCATCCCATCGTGATCTGAGTCAGACTTTCTTCTTTTAGAAGGAATGATAGCCCGTGAGTGCATATGCCCGTGTTCATCATTCCAGATGCCCATGGGCCCCTGAGTCGTTCTGTCTTTGGGCTGTTCGGAATAGGGCCTCTAGGAAGGTGGGGTGTAGGACCCCGTAACAGCCTCACCTAATGCTTTCCCCAGCAAACCGAGGACTTGTCGAGTCTGCCAGGCTAACTTCTTCTTGAGAGCAGTTCTATTTCAGTTAATTCATGTGAAAGTGGTCTTTTCCATTGCCATTGCTTTTGGCTTTCGGTGTACTGTGCATTCTCTGAATGAATACCCTATACATTTTTCCAAACTCTGGTGCTTGTGAGGATCAAGTTCACGAGTAGAGAATCATGAGAAGAGGAAGGCTCGGCCACCACCGCTCAGGTGCGCGCTGTCCCAGATGGGCACCAGGAAGTCAAGAAGGGAGCTGTGTACAAAACACCCCCGTGTGGCTGTGTGAAAGGGAGGGAAGCCTGCAAGTCCAGCCTCGCTGTCTTGGGTATCTCGGGGCTTGGGCTCTGAACTGGTGAGGAGACTGAATGAGCCGAGATGAATGTCAGGAGAGTGAGTGTGGCTTCTGTTTCCCTTCCACGTTGTAGAACAATGCAGCTCTGGTAGGAATGTAGACCTTCGTGTGGGCTCCACGCTGCTGCTGGCCAAGCCAGGATCATACACACTCACGTCTCTACCAGCAGAGTAGATACTAACTATAGAACCTAGGGTCTCTGGGACCTGGGACCTGATACCAGGACCTGGACCACCTTCATGTTGAGACGACTGTCCTTTCCCTCTGCTGCTCAGTGTGGCTTCCCATGATGCCATCCCTTAAATATCTGCTCTGCTTTTTATTCAAGTCACTTCTTTTCCTTATTTACTTTGAATACCTCAGTAGTGCCACAACCCTATCAAAGGCTACCGAGTTCGTTGTCATTGGCCCACGTATATGGGCACCTCTCATTTCAATATTTTGGAAGATGTGTTGGCTCATAAGTTTTCTTTGTTTTAGACAGAAGCTTGATATGTAGCTCAAGCTGGCTTTGGACTTGTGGTGGTCCATCCTTGGTCTCAGAGTGCTGTGAATACAGCCACGTTTCGCTATACCCAGGTTCTGGAAAGCTTGTGAACTTATTGTCCAATCTGAGTCGTCTTGGTGCAGGGGTGTGGCTAGAGGAGGGGCAGGAAAGGTGGGAGGAGGCAGGTGGGAAGCTATGGAATGTGGGCTTCCCTTTTATGCAGACCTTGGTGGGCAGCTGATAGAGCAAGGCTGGAACACCAACCGGAGGAAAGAGCCAAGGGGCCGGGGCGGAAGAGAGCAGCCTCCTCCACCAACTGGGCACCGGTCCGCTCCGTTTTCCCTCCTCCTTGTGCAATCAGTGGCCCTCTAGACATGACTCACTCAATGGGGAGACTGTAAAACCTCCACAGAAGGACGGCTTTGTGAGTGTGTTGTTCTTTTATGGAAGGGCCTTGGTTATATTGATTAATTAGCCGGCTAATTAACTCATCAACCTCCATATGTTTACCGCGTGCTGACTGTGTGCCAAGCGCCCTGCTTTGTCCCTTCGTGATGTACAGAGGCTGTTAGAGCCTCGTGGGCATGTGCCTGTTTAAGTTGGGAACTCAGACGAGAGTCTCTATGTGCGGAGAATTTGCCCACGCTCCGAGCACCTTCCAGGAACTCTTCGAGGCTACTCAATGCATCAGCAGCCCTGAATGCTAGGAACTGTTTCCCCATGTAGGGTTGACAGCTCGACCATCCAGTAAGCAGAATAGCCAGGAAGGACGCCCTCTCAGACGGTTATTAGTAAATCATGTGATCTTGTGTACCACCCTAAGCTGCTGTAAATGGGAGCATTAACTCTTCTCAGTGTCAGTTCCTACGCAATCCTTTTCAAAGCTGTGCACAGAAGCAGGCACACAGGCGGGACTGGAAGAAACCAGACACCCATCGGAGACAGATCTAACCTGGAAGGCTGTGTAACCCAGATGCGCTCTTCTGACAGTGGGCTAAGGAGAATGCTGTACCACTCTAATAATTAACCTTTCAAACGTTTCCTTCCATTTTATTCATGTAGTAAATAAAATCAATTTTAATTGTTAACTAGAAAAAAAAGTTGAAACATGTAAATGTGGCTGAAAAGATACAATTTCTATCTTTTAAAAGAATGTAAAAAATGGTGGTGCATTGGAAACGAAATCAATCTAGTTTAAACATTTGAGAATTTTCTAAATTGGTCACAGATGGACAGTGGGTTAATTTCATTTGGCTTTATAATTGAATTCATCTTCAGTATCAATTTCTTTATTCTTCAAGGACATTTTGGTCTCCCTAGTTCCGTCTCTGAACTTCCTATGGTTCCAGTTTCCATCCGGTTTTATGCATCTTCACATTCTCCCTCTCGCATGAAGACCCGGGAGATACAAAATACAAAAATGATTCAGGCGGTTTTTGTTGTTTGTTTAATTTTTATATCTAAAGGTAAGTTAGAATACCCAAAGGATATTACTTCAGTATTTCACTTCTATTAGTAAAACACACCCATGATAATTGCTTAATCCCAAACAGTGGTATATGACTGTCTGGGAATTTCAATGTCCTGGCTGAGATGGCCTTCACGATGTGAAGCCCGCTCTGGGGGAAGCTGGTCCTCAGTGCCTCCACAAAGCTGTCCTTGTGTTCAGCACCTGGGTCAGCATGAAGGACTGAGTCAGCTAGAGACAACAGTACCAATTGTTTCCTCCCCGTCTACTCAATGTCAGACCCATCCTTTTTAAAAGACACGTTAGAAAATACTAGTTGAGTGAGGCAGCAAAACGCCTGCTGGTAGGAGATTAGAAGAAGGCCCCCCCCAGTCCTCCTGCCTGAGAAGGTCCCCCTTCCCTGTAGCCACTTACCTCACGCTGTCTAAGGGAGCAGACCCTAGCCAAGACCCTTTCTCACTTCTCAGTCTATCAAAGAATGCTGGGCACACTTAGGTCTAAAATAGGGCTGGCAGACAATGCCTTGCGGGTAGAGGTGCTCTGCACCTGCCCTTACATGGCCCATGAACTGGGGAACGTGTTCCCACTTTTAAATGTTCCTGAGAAAGCAATTGAAAGAATGCTTACAAACACAGAAATGACATGAAATTAAAACGTTGGCTTCTATAAATAAAGCTGATTGGCATACTTCTATTAGGCTTCATTCATTGTGCTGGGGCCAGGATGAGGACTCCCAGCCTGCTAGCTTGTCACGTGATACACAAGGAAAGTCAAAGTGATCAGGAAGGAGCCCCTGTCCTCAGGCCATCAGTTGTCTCAGGCCACCAGCGTCTGCCCTGGGTCTCCTGGCCTTCTCTGCTGTTACTATGGGTGACATTTCCTTTCTCCCACAAAAGGCCGATCCCCACTTTCTCTAGATCACCCCCTTCTAGATTTTCTGCTCCCTCTTTCTTCTCTCTCCCTCTCTTCCACCATATTATAAAAATTCTTTTCTGCTTCATCAATCTGGCCAGTTTCAAAATGTGTTTGTCAGACACAGTCAGATAATAAACACCCAAGACGATGCTGGCAAGTCAAAAAGAAGAAAGGTTATTTTGGTCCACAGCTGCAGAGGTTTTGGTTCACCGCTGCTTGGCCCTGCGACTTTGGGTCTGTGTCAAGGCTGTGCGTGGTGGCAGAGCGTGGTGGGAGGAGACTCACTGCATCATCTGTGAAACACAAAGGGAAGCAGCTGCTGGAATCCCCCCATCCCCTTTTAGGGGGTGCATCACAAATAACCTGAAGAGGTCCCTTTAGGCTCTGTCTCCTCAAGTTTCCATCCTTCCAAGGCAGCACCACAGGCTGGTGTGGTGACCAATCCTTTAAGAGGATAAGATACAGGTTGCAGCAAACAAAACCTTAAAACCATCCCCCAAAGAGTCCTCTCTTGACCCAATCTGGTCAGCTTTCCTCCCAGGGACATTCACCAGGGGTTTCTGTGGTCACAGCCCCACCCCCTTCCTTCTTTGCTTTCTTACCACTCCACTGGGCCTTGTAAGTACTGGTCGCCTTGTGACCAAAATCGGTAGTGATTTCTCTTTGCTAAGAGCTGTCTTTGAGCAACTTGGAATGCGGTCGATAGCTCCTTTGTCTTAAACCTGGTGCTGGTGTGTCATATTCCCTTATCTTTCCTTCCGTCCCAGCGTCTCTTCCTGAACCTACCCTCCAACACTGTTCTGAGGTGTCTTTTGTCTCTCTATGTGCTTTCTCTAGATCAGTGGTTCTCAACCTTCCTCATGTTGTGATGACCCCACCAACTATAAAATGCATCGCTACTTCAGAACTGTAATTTTGCTGTTATTATAAATCACAGTGTCGATATCTGATCTGCTGGATATCTGATATGTGACTCCCAAAGGGGTTGCGACCCGCAGGTTGAGAACCACTGCTTGAGATGATTGCCTTACTTTCAATACCATTGTAGTTTGAGTGTGTTCCCTAGAACTTAGGTGTTGGGGCGCTAATCTCCAGCGCATGCAATGAGATACAGGGCTTTTTTTTCTTCACATTTTAAAAATCTATTATCTCTGTGTGCATGACACCTGTGAAATCCATGAACACACGTGTGTGGAGGTCAGAGGCAACTGGCAGGAGAGAATGCTCTCATCCCACCATGCGGGTCCTAGGGTCAAACTCGAGTTCGAAGGCTTGGCGGCAAGTGCCCTTACCTGGTGAGTCATCTTGGCAGCCTGTGAGATGGGACTTTTAAGACGCCATTAGCTACAGCGCCTTGCCCTTGGGAATGATGCCTGCTGCTGTGGAGGGAGCTTCATAAGCATTGATTTGGCTCCTTCAGTCTTTCTCACCTGGTCCTTGCCCTTTGGCCCTCTACCTTAGGGTGGCGCAGCTGGTGGCTCTTATTAGGTAGGGTCCCCTTCGTATTGAACTTCCCAGCCCCTAGGGACATAAGAAATAGCTTAATTACCCAGTCTCTGGCGTTTTGTTACAGTGGAGTGAAATGAACTATGACCATCTTCAACATGCGAGTCACCCCTGACTCTAGGGCCCCGCTTCTCGCTGAGGTTCCCGACTCCAGAGCTACGAACCTGACATCCCCATGGAGCTATGAAATCAGTACATCAAATGTACAGGTTCAGTAAGCATTGTCAGCTCAATAAGGGGAACTTCAAATGCATCCATTTATTGCAGTTCCCAACCCAAGAGATATGTAAATTGTGTGTGTGTGTGTGTGTGTGTGTGCGCCTTTCAACCTTCTCACCCTAAGTTATGCTTATGAGTACTTTATGCCAACTCTACCTTCCATCTGTCTGCTGTCGTCCTGTGTGCCCTGTATCCTATCCCCTCTCATGGCACAGAAGCCCCACAGGACTTCCTTACTGCTGCCTCCCTTTCTCCTCTGCACTCGCCCCGCGCCCAGCGTCACTTCACTCCCTCTCATCTCCAAACTCACCTTCTGACCCCCTTTCTCTTACTACTCCTTCATGCCTGTTCTTTTCTTTCTTGCTTGCTTTTCCCAAGACAGGGATTCTCTGTATAACAGCCCTAGCTGTCCTGGAACTAGTTCTTGTAGACAAGCTGTCTTCAAACTTACAGAGACCCGCCTGTCTCTGCCTCGTAAATGTTAAGATTAAAGGCGTGCACCACCACTGCCCGGCCCTCGTGCCTCGTCTTTCACAATACCAAACCCACTCTCATCTGACAACGTTCCCCGGGGCTTCTCTTTGCTTTATTTTCGTGTGAGGATTCCTTCCTCATGACCCAACTTAAGCTAAGTCTCTCGTCCTTCCTCCCCACCACCCTTTGTAGGAGCATTCTTTCTTAAGACTATCATTAACACAATACCTTTCTGCCTACGTTGTTGTATTTTGTCTCTCTCCTCCAGAAGGCAAAGTCCATGAGAACAGAAACTAGTAACACTAGTAATCTAGTAATCTCCAGGCCCTAAAACTGTCTTAGTTCTTAGTCAATATTTTAATTTTCTATTTCTATTTTAAGTTGTGTGTGTGTGTGTTGCGTGTGCATGCATATGAGTATTAGGACCTGTGTATGTGTGGAGGACAGGAACCCTGAGCCATTACTCTCCCTTTTTTCCCCAGGCAGGGTCTCTCACTGAACCTGGAGCTAAACTGGTGGCCAATAAGAGACCCAGCAATCCTCCTGTCTACCTGGCATATGTCTGGGGTCACAGCACACAGCCACACCTGGCTTTACATGGGTGTTCAGAATTTGAATTCATGTCCTCATGCTTTGTGACAATTGCCTTGAGCCATCTCCCTAGTACCTAATACTTTAAATTGATAAATATTGATTTTTTTTTAAGTTTCAAAACTATTATGTTCACATGCACTCTTTAGACAACACCAGAGATCTGTGTCTTCGGGCCGTTTTCTTTTCCTGTTCATCTTGCTTAGTCTGTAATAGTTTTGCATACTGCTTTCCCCATTCAACAAAAGCGAGTGCGTTTACTTGTTATTTAATCATATTCATAAACATTCTTATAATGGTTGCATAATACTACATTCCATGGTTGTTTACCCCAGTGTAATTTGATATTTAGGTCATATCAAATTTTTCACAGTAATGAGCAGCGTGTGTGTGTGTGTGTGTGTGTGTGTATGTGCACGCGTGCACTGCCCTGTTTTATCTGGTCACTGGAAATAAATCCATGGAGACCCGTGACCCTGGAGCAGCTTCTCCCAGAGCAGCACACCTGGTCTGGCTTGAGCCTAAGCCCGGAGTCTGGAGCGCAATTAGCATTTGAATTGGTGACATGAGGATAAACAGGTGATTATCCCATTTAACAGCTGTTGATGGTGTTAAATAGACACTGTCTGACAGCTCGAGCTTCAGAGGGAGGGTTTATTAACAAATGATTGGTTTTTTTTTTTTTAAAAAGAATTGCTTGTTTAAAAAAGCAAATAAAAGCAGGATTTAAGAAATAAGTCCTTTTAAACTGCTTTTGACCAAACTAGACCGATTCCAACTCCTGAATCAAGCTGCTTGTTCACGAAGTGAATAGCACCGATGATCTCATTCCATCCTTCCCTGCCTGGGTCTGAACAGCTCTGTGGGATGTACAGACAGTATGCCCTCAGCAGCTACAACTTCTTCACAGAGAAGCTAAAGAGCCATGGGCTTTGACAGGGTCAGGTGGATGAAATTCGAACTCACAGCCCCAGTTTCTAAGATAACACCCCTTGTTTTCTCGGTGAAAAACTTACTGACATTTTTAGTGTCAGGTGGGAATGCTGTGATTGCACACAATGTTTATCTTGATAGTTTTCCTTGAATTGCCTGCCTTGCTGTAGCCATGTGAGAACCCTTATGGTAGGAGTTCACAGTGGGGTGGGGGCTGGAGGGTGGGAGCCAGGGAGGATGATGGAATGGATTTTTACTGCTTTTTGCTTTTTTTTTTTTTCCCATGTTCCTTTATGCTTCTTGATTTCCGCTCTCTTATCTAGGTACTGGGGGCAGATCCCGAGCTTTGCGTGCTCTATGAGCACACTCTAGCACTGAGATGTGCTCCCAGCCCACTTTTTGATTTATTTGCTTTAATCATATGGATTTAAGGTCAAAACGGACACAGAGTTACAGCAGGAACTGCACGGCAGCCAATGATTTAGGTCTTGCAGGAGTTTTCACAATTCTCAGTGGGTCAGTCCTGTGGGTGAAGAAGCAGGCAGAGTGTCTAAGCATAAGGCAAGAAGGCAGGCCTGGTGAGGCAGAAGCAAAATGATGATTTTGAAGCTGGCCTGGGCTACATAGTGAATTTGGAGGCCAGCCTTGGGTACATAGTGAGATCCTCTCTTACTCTCTTAGAAACGCATAAAGCAAAACAGAATAAAGATAAACTTGGAGGGAAAGGGAAGGGGGGTTAGAGAGCCGGCTCAGTGGTGGAGAGTACTTGCTGCTCTTCAGAGGACCTGATTCAGTTCCCAGCACCCATACCGGGCAGCTGACAACCTTCTACAGTTCCAGGGGTCAGATACCCTCTTCTGGCCTCTCTAGGTACCCGTGCTCACATGCACATATCTACTCACAGATATACATAAAAAATAAAATAAAAGTTCTTTAAAAAGGAAGAGAAGGTAGGGAGCATCTGGGAAGTGTGTGGCTTTGGAAGGTGCGAATGTCATTCTCTACATCTCATGAACATGTGCACTTGGATGTCACATAGCACTGAAAGGCTATAGACACCACGCCAGCTTCACAGGACTCTGTTTGCCACCCACTTTCCCAATCTAATGCTCGGAAGGCTATTTGTTTCTTAGCACACGCCCATAAAAATATTCTTCCTCTCAAGAAAAATAAAATTCATTATCTTTTAGGAAAACGGATTCTTAATCGACTAGTGAAAACGCAGCGCTGATCGTCACAAGATCTGTACTAAAAACACTTTTTTTGCAACTTCTGTGGTGTTTGCGAAGACCCGAGGAAAGATTAGCAATGGCAGCAAGCGTGCGATTTGCATAGATGTAAATCAGCTCTTTCCTAGTCAATATGATAGTGCAAGAGCCAGGACATCCCAAAAGGCAATCTGGGCTTTCCGAACTCGGAGCGAAGGCCTCGTCTGCTGAGTTCCTGACATTTGGTAGTTGGCTGTAAGGAACACTAGAGTGAAATTACCAGGCGCGAGAATGGATCACGAGGCACACAACGGAATCCGCTTGAAGAGTTTATTGAGAAAGGCACCTGTGTAGACCAGGAGACGTCGGTTGTGGAGCAGGCGTGTCCAGCTTTTAAAGCCGCCTAGCGCAAGCGCACAGGGGCTTATGTAGCCGCGGCAAGCGTAGATCACGTGACCACGCTGCATCAGCGATCTCACAGGACTTGAGGGCCCTGGGTGGCTATGTAAATTGCCTTAACGCTTGATGGCACACACGTGGCCCTGGAACCCAGCAGTGCCAGGCTTGGGGTGGCTAGACATTTTGCCAAAGCGCTGGGTATGGAAATGATGACAGAGTTCAGTAAGTTGGATATAGTCTTGGCACTATATAAATTGTAAATATTATATACAGCACATACAAAAATGCACTCATTGTGCTAAATGGATAAGTTTGGCCTAAATCTGATTCCTTTCTTAAATGAAATTCGTTCCAAGATGGTCCCCATATTCCTGATGGGTTGATGGGGAAACAAGTTGTAAAGTAACCTGAGATTGTTTTCTGATAACGCACTAAAGAACTCTGCCAATCAGAGGCTACAAAATGCCAAACACAACCACTGTGGTCGGTGCTGATTACAGCTAAGCAGGTGTTTCTGTAGGTCACTTCCTTTTCTCTGGCTCTAAATACAGTTTGTGCAAACGCTCTGTTGGGGGCATTTGGAATCAACTTCCGACCAGAGAGAGCTGCCTGTAGCTAGAACCTTCTTTGTTTCCAAATAAACTGTTGAAATGAACTCTGCTCAGATTTTCCTTTATCAGTTGCCTCTGAAAACCAAATTTAGTAGGTCCCCTTTACTTATCTGCTCAGTCTGGTCAGCTAAGCTAAAAAACATTTTGCTTGAGTGGGTATCTTGGGACTTTGTTCCCCAGCATGTTCTGAGCTGACACAGGGGGTTAAGGTTAGACCTCGATACCATTTGAGGTTCCAATGTCTCTATGAGAAAGATGGATGTAATGGCATTTGTAGCCTCTGGCTCTCAGTTAATTGCTTGCCAGAGTTCCAGGCTGTTAAGGCAAAGGGCAGGAGGAGAAGGAGAGAGAGAGAGAGAGTAATCTGGGGAATGCAGGGGTGAGGCCTTCTTGCTCCCACCAGCTGTTCTGGAATGATCTTTCTACAGGGAAGAAATGTGGCAGTGTTTGGTGCCATTTCAGGCCCAGCATGATGCCTGGGCTGGTAGAAAGCTTTTCCGTGTGTTTCCTCCGGGGTATCTGGGCTTTTGTTTTCTGCTGTGCTCTGCACAGAAGCTGGAAAGCTGCCTCCCCAAAAGTAGACTTCCTCCCCTTTTATAAACTGACCCCTGGTGGTTACTATAGCAACTGCAAAGAGAGACTGATAGCTGTGTAAACAAAGCTAGCCCTCAGAAAAGAGAGTGGAGGACCAGTGAGATGGGCCAGAGAATTGGGTCCTAGGAAGATCTGCAGACGCTGCAGAGAACCCGCCCAGCTCTTCCCTTCCCCTCTCCTCCCATCTCTTGAATTCCCATCAGCCCTAGGGTGCTGACAGAGGATCTAGGAGGGTAGCATGCAGGGGCCTGCCTTTGATGCTGGGGCCCTGAACACCAGATGACTGAAAATGAAATTTAAACATTTGCTCAGAGCTCTAGGCTAGAAATATGCCAACCCGACCTGGAAGAACAAACAACCCGAGGGACTGCCACACCTGCTGCAGCCCGAGATGCCTTGCAGCCCGAAAGCTGGGCCTCTCGACCCTCAGCTCCTCTTGCCTTCATAATTTCGATTAAGATGGAGACAAAGGTTGAAGAGTTCTGAAATCTGTAATCCATGCAGTATGACTGCCGGGTGGAGAAAGACCATCCTACAATTCTACATGCACGTGCTTGTGCTCTCTCTCTCTCTCTCTCTCTCTCTCTCTCTCTCTCTCTCTCTCTCTCTCTCTCTCTCTCTCTCTCACACACACACACACACACACACACACACACACACACACACTTTCCTCTTCAGGAACTTGGCTCCTGCTTGCAGGAAACTTTTCTGCATACAATCACAGAGACCCAGAGATCCCAGTGTGGTGTTCGGTGTTGTTTTCTTTCCTTTTTCCTTAGTGAACTCTCCCCCACCCTCATTCAGCCTTTTTCTTTAACTGTTTGTGAATGAATTGTAAACTGTGATACCTATTACACCAAGACTTTTCAAATCAGCCTCCTAAAGGGATTGGGCAAGTCAGTTGGGGGAGCCGCAGAAACCTCGCCGTTTCCTCTGTCCTTAGCATTGTCAGTACAGATTCTCCTTTCATTAATGAAAGCCAGCGTTGCCTCATTTACTCTGATAGGAAATCTAGCAGAATGAACTACATTTACGCTCAGCCCATCCATGGGTGCTCATTTTAAAATTTACTTAGCTGTTAACCACAACAAAAAAAATCTCATCTGTACTAAACACGTGAAGACATTGGAAGGGTCATTATTCCAAATTAATGATTAATAGTATAACAACTATTTCCATTGCATTTATACTGCATTAAATATTTTAAGTAATACAGGACTGATTTTTAAGAGTGTGAAGGGTGTGACTATGTTATATGTAAATATTACAGTCTTTATATAAGAGATATTCTGTTGGGAGGGTTCCTGGACCCACACATCATTTCAGAAGGTGCTTTAGCAACCCCCAAACCATATATGACAATTAAATCTTCAAATTAACCCCTCTGATGAAGGAACTGGCATAGGGGAGATTAGCTGATTTTATTAGAAAATTAATGGGCTGAAAGTTTGGGTTTCAAGGAAACTGAGTCATTCCTAATACACAGAATCCCCTGTATTACACAAATCTAGATCACAATATGAACACTTCTATAAACTATATTACACAGAAGCCATGGCAAGTATTTTCCGTGTGTCTTCTAGGCTCTATTTTAAAAATTTGATTCCTAAATTCTTAGGACAGCTTCATTTGTGACGTAGCACTAAAAGAGCACTATTGTTTCCCTTTTGAACCATATCAGCCATTCTCCTCCTCTTCCTCCCCAGCCGCGCCCTGAGCTTCAGTCCCAGGTGGGCTGAATGGTCAAGCAGTTGCTTAACATACACAAGATTTGGGTTCTTGTGCATGCATTCCAGTTACCACTAAATAAAGAGATGAGACAAAATAATAATTAAGTCACAGGCATGGCCTTTGTAGACTTTCTGTAATTGGAAGTGTTAGCCTTTCCTTGAAGGTGCCCTGTTGCAGTGTCCTCCAAAATTAAAACCTTCCAGCTTAGGGGGAAGCTCAGTAAGACAGGGGATGTTAAACCAGAGGCAAAACATCAGGGTCATCTAAGGGGTGGGTGGAGCCTGCCATTCTGTAGGGAAACTCCTTAAACCCAAAAGAGTAAGCAACTCAATGACTTCCTGAAGTAACTGAAACCGAATTCACTAGACCCTTCCCTCCCCAGGATTTTATTAGCTATAAGGATTGCTGAGGGACACTCTCAGACCAGCTGAGCCTCCTGGACAAAGCAGAGACCTGCTGAGCTGCCAGGAAGTGGTTCAAAGCAGCTGCAGCACCTGGGAAGCATACTTTTCAACCTGTTGGGCTTCCTGCAGGCTGTGCAGTGGGCTCCAGGTCTCTAGCTTTCATGAGCTGCCACCCATGCTGGGGTGGGCTTTGGTGATGAAGCTGTCTTTTGAGTCATTTCTGCTCTTGCAAGGAGCCCCTCGCCCACACTCTAGGGAGTAATCCCAATAAAACTCATTGGTTCACCACCTTGGATGTTGGTAGTGTATCCAAACTTTGGTCTGCTGTCTCTCTGCCTAGGGTGAGTGGGTGTCTAGCATGAGTAGTTTGTTCATGTCCCTCCCAGGAATCAAGTCACATGATGTGAGTGGATCATGACTCTGTGGGATCTTTAGTAGGTTGTAAAGAAGTCTGGACCAGTGATGCTGATCCTTTGGGGAAGACAGGAAACTTATGAGCCAACCCTTTTTATAATTACTCAGAGATGACTGCCCTGTTCTATCTGTATGTAAACTTTCCAGACTCTTAAGACTGTTAGTAGCAGACAAGGTGGTGGAGTAAGGTGTAAGGTTGAAAAATTCAAGCAATATATGCAGTTTCATGGAGAAACTTGAAGTCTCCAACTCAAAGAACAAGGAGGGACATTTTGAAGACACCCAGGCTCTCCTGGAAGAAATGATGCTCTCTTGTCATTGGAAGGTATAGGTATAGCACTGAAGTTTCTAGGGCACCCATCTCTAGAGTCTGTGATGGTTTTTAAGGTCTACGTGCCACAATCTAGAAACACCCGAGCAGAGAGCTTCACTTGAGAGAGTATCTGCGGGCGAGCCTGGGGACAAAAGTCTTGAATGTTAATTGATACAAGAAGATGAAGTCTGTTAGGGGTGGCTCTCTAGGCAGTGGTTCCTGAGCTATAGGAGAAAACTACATGAGGTATGAACTTGGCAACATGGGTACATTTGTTTCTCTCTGTTCTTGACTGTGGATGTGATTTGACTAGTAGCTTAAGTTCTTGCTTTGATTTCCTTGACGTGATGAACTGGAACCATAAGCTGAATAAACTCTGTCTTCATTAAATGGATTTTGGTCAGGGTGTTTTATTCACAGTGACTTAAATGAAGCTAGAATGGGAATCTTCTCTCAGAGAGTGCAAGTTTTCATTTTCTTCATTCAGAGGCTCCGTTGCTTATCTCTGCTCAAGGCAGGATAGTAGTCAGCCTTGGGCCTAGTTTCTCCCACCAAAGGAGCCAGCACACTCCAAGGATGCAAGGAGCCCATAAACCCTTGGCTTTTACAGGGGGCATGCGAATGAGGCCCTTTGCGTTTTAAGAAAATGCTACTGAGTCTCCTTTAACACTAAAGGTACTTAGAACAGACAGATGAAAGAAATCATAAAATAGTATCCCTGGAAAGAATCCTAGAGATTGTCGTTTGGAACTAAACGTTTAAATTTGAACGTTACAGTTTTAAGGCCAGGAGTGGTGGTGTAGACTTGTAGTCTAGCACTTAAAAGTAGAGGCAAGAGGATTGAGAACTCAGGATCCAGAGTGAGACTCTTGTCTCAAAACAATCAAACAAATAAATGAGCTGGCTACCTAACCAGCTGAGTGACTGGCCAACTAATTAACTATCAAGGTCCTTGCTGCTGTCAAAACATTGGCGTGTGATAGCAATCATGGCTTTGTTCACCCCTTAACTCAAGCTGTGTGGGAGAAATAAACTGTGAGCCACAGTGTCACTTAACATACTTAGAGTCACTTAACATACATGAATAGTACATTTCACGTGAACAGAGCTCCATGAATGATGGCAGACAATCATAATCCAGTGCTTGAAAGATAGAAACAGGAGGAGCTGGAGAGATGGCTCAGAGGTTAAGAGTATTGCCTGCTCTTCCAAAGGTCCTGAGTTCAATTCCCAGCAACCACATGGTGGCTCACAACCATCTGTAATGGTGTCTGGTGCCCTCTTCTGGCCTGCAGGCATACACGCAAAATGGAATATTGTGTACATAATAAATAAATAAATAAATAAATAAATAAATATTTTTTTAAAAAGATGGAAACAGGAGAATCAGGATTCAAGGCCAGCCTTGGTTACATAGCTAGTTTGAGAATAGTTCGGGCTACATAAGGCTCTCCTTAGAAAAGCAAACAAACTCAACAAGCGTGAAAGGAAGGCATTTGAACAGCCACCAACGACCAGGAAGGTGACCCCAAAGCTTCCATGACATACAGATCTCAACTCTAATAGGACGGCGGTTCAGATGTGGAGAAGTGTTAGTTCTTGCACTTTGCCGGTGGGGAGAGCGAAGCAGCCACTATGGAGAGAGTACTGTCCATCTCAAAATGTTGAGAGAATGAAGGATCTGTCAGTTCTCCTTCTGGGCACACCCCTAAGGGAAGGAAAGCTGGGACTTGAACAGACATTTGCACATTTATGCTCACAGAAGCGCATGCACTCTCAGGTGACAAGAGGTGAAAGAACCCCAAGTGTCAGCAGCAGAGGGATGGATAAATAGAGCGTGATCTGCACTCGCAGAGGAGTATTGTGAAGTCTGAAAAATAGAAGGACATCCTGATATAGGTTACAGCTTGGGTGAATCTTGAGGACAGGGTGCTAAGAGAAATAAATGCCTCACAAGAGGGCAGAGATTCTATTATTCCACTTGGATTAGATGCTCGAACACTCAAGCTCACAGGACAGACAGCAGAACGGCAGCTGCCAAGGGTGAGGGAGGGGGAAATGGGTACATGTTGGGCTGGGGGTACATAGGCTCAGTTAGTAGAACACTTGTTTAGCACGATTGAGGTTGTGGGTTCCATCCCCAGTACCACATATATGGAGCATGGTAATGAATTCTTGTAATGTCAACACTTTGGTGCTAGAGGAATCAGGAGTTCAAGGTATTCCTTGGCTATGTAGTGAGTCTGAGGTCAGCCTGGGTTAAGTAAGATCCTGTCTCAAAATTAGAAAAGAAAAAGGCGTGCTTGTGTGTGTGCTTGTGTGCGTGCTTGTGTGCGTGTGTGTGTGTGTGTGTGTGTGCGTGTGTGTGTGTGTGGTGTTGCTTATTTGGGTGTAGAGATTTGATCTGGAAAGTTCTGTGACTGCTGGAGGTGATGGCAGAATAACAATGGGTGCACACTGAACTACACTACCCTGCATTCTTGAAGATGGTAGCTCAGGGACTGACGAGACGGCTCAGTGGTGACAAGCGTGCGCGGCCGCTGCAGACGTTTTGAATTCAGTTTCCAGTACCCGTGTGAGATGACTTACAGTCAGTCACCTACAGCTCCAGGGACTCTAGAGTCCTCTTCCTGCCTCCACTGCCACCTGCACTCAAATATGAGCCCATCCCCAAGTCTATGAAAAGACGGTAGGTTTATGCTCTATCAATTTTTGCTACAATAAGAAAGAATAATTTAAAGAAGATATTTAACCAGTAAAAGAACATTACCAGTTTAACATATAGTCAATGCAAAAAAAAACGATTGAGGAGCTACGTTACATTCTCTGTTTCATGTTTTCTGCAAAAGCCTGTGTACGTTTTACATTTTAGCATGTCCAATGGCCATGCGTCACATGTGGCTGGTGGCTCCTACACTGTACACACCTTTTAAGATAATGTTTGATGGAATATGGCTCCAAGGTCCCCTGACAGATGTTTCCTAGCCACAGGTCTCTAAAGCCCACCAGCTGAGTGTCTGAGAGATATGGGCACCTGTTTTCATCCCCTCTGGCTCACAACACAGGATTCTTTGTGACCAGACGCCGTTTCCCACATTCATCCATTGTCTGTGGCCAGCTGGCTGTCCCACGATGTAATTCAGTTCTGACACCATCCACCTGGAGGTAGCATCAGAGCCTACAGGTGTAGACCTCAGCTTTGCCGGGTGGAATGGTGCATGCCTCTGTTCTAAGCACTCGGGACATGGGGTAAAGGCTATTAATGCATTCAAGGTCAACCTTGGCTACATAGCAAGTTCAAAGCCAGCCTAGACGACTGGAGACCATCTGAGAAACAATATCAAAAGAAAATAGAATACAAATACACAAGAAAGCTCTCACCTTTGCAGGACTGCCTTCTCCTTTAGATTCAGGTAGAAGCAGTGTGTTTCCAGACCACTCCTACCCTCTGTCTGACTTGGCCGCAAATGCAAGGCTCTCTCAATTCTTTGGGGATTCATCTCTTGCTAGAACTCTTCACAGAGGTCAAAGAAACGGTTTACAGACTCACCCACTTATTACAAAAGGATACAACTCAGAAAGAGCCAAAAGGAAGAGAGGTACAGAGCAAGATTTGAAGGAAAGAGTGCAGAGGTCCCATGCCCCATTGGGTAGAGCGCCCTCCCGGAATGCGTAGGTGTCTTTGTCCTTGTTCACCAACATGGATGCACCTCAAGGCCCACAGTTGAGGGCTTTTGTTTTATAGAGGCTCTGTCATGTAGATATGATCCATTACTAGGCCTGTTTCCAGTCCCTTTCACTTGCCAGGGGATGTAGGGAGAGGGTGAATGTTCTCAGCTGATGACCAGCCCCATCAGCCCACCAGAACAGTCCCTACGACAAAAGAGGCTTTTATTGCCCAGAACATCCCAGGCAAAAGTTAGGGGTTAGGTGCCAGGAACTGGGTCAAAGGTGACATGTTAGGGCAGATGATGCTTTTCTATTGTTCTGGAAGTTATGAGCTTGGGAATTCCATCCAGGAACCGAGGACAAAGACTCACATATCTGCTTTATTAGTCAGGGCATCACCTCCGCAATGCTCAGGGCTGTGCCTGCTGCAAGGGGAGGGGGCTGCCTAGCTGAAATCCAAGCATCCTTCCTCTACAGGCCATGAAGCAGGTATTCAGAAGCTACTGCTGGTGACAGGCATCAGCCTGAACTGAGATGGTGCCAACACACCCATCCTTGGGGACTTCCTTGTGAGGCTCACGGACCTTGAAGCAGAAAAAGTGATGTCCTTGAGAACTGGTAAATATGGAAGGCACAGAGACTGACTTGAGAATAAATGAGGGCTTCAAGTCAAAGTCCTAAGCAAGCTGGCTTCCTTATCAGTGTGAAAAATTGTTTTTGATCCTTTTTGTATAGCTGATTGTTGATAAATGGCGCTTTCCTATTGCCTCCCTCCCTCCCTTCTTCTGTCTCTCCCTTCCACCACTCTTCTCTCCTCTTAATTCCTGTTGTACAGAATATCTGATTTTTGTGTAAGGTCACCAGTGACTGGACAGCCTTCCCTGATGCTGCTCTGGAGAAACCACCCCTTCCCTGCAGCAGCTGCAATGGGACGCTAACTGGTGAGTTTCCGGAAGAAGCTTGCTTGGACTCATTCTCCCTGACCTCTGATGATACTCTGGGGAGAAGTCACAGGGTCTGTGCTACAGTTAAAGTCACCGCTAAGAATCCCCTTGCCTCCAAAACCATTCTCACCTGCCTGAACCCCATCTTATCGGCTCCTGAGAAGTGAAATGAAGTGTTGTTTGACCCCAGTTGCAAAGATTACCATTTTGTGTGACTGTCAGCTAGTAGGAAGGGGAGCATCGGATTGTTTAAATGTACGTTTTCTGGGTCATACCCTGTCCACCAGCCAGCCACGCAGTATGCAGAACACTTGTCAACTCTTAACAGGGACTCAGCCGTGTCTGTCGTCGCGCCACGTCTGCTGCGCATGCGCTATGGAGTCTGTGTGCTGGACTGCAAACAGGAAAGGGGTACAGGGAGGAAAGGCCTCCTTCCAGTTTCTGTCATAGTTTTACAGCCCCAGGGTCAGCTTCCTCTCTGGAAAGGCGAGTGAGCAGCTGTCACCAGCAGTCACAGCCCTGTTATCTCTGAGGGCAGGAGGCTTTGTCAAGGACAGGTGCCGGGCTTGTTTCTCAAGACAGGGAAGAGAGGACTTGGCTGCTACCCATCTAGCTGCTTTTCCTAAGACTCTGCCTTCCTCCGCACCCCACACAGGGGGCTCCCTGGAATGTTGAACACACTATTTGTTAGGCTTTGGGCTCTCCAGTGCCCTCTTTACACTTTGCCTCAGAAAGATGCTGACTGAGGTGATTCTCATTTTCAGAGCCACTGCTCTGGCTACATGGACTTTGGAGATTCCCAGGATTGGGTAAAATCAGTGGCTCCTGTTTTTTGAGGAGCACCGTGGACCCCATTCCAGGCCCATCTAGGAAAGCTGCCAAGATTCAGCCTCACCCACAGAGGGCTTCAGGCTTCCCCCTCAACAGGCTTCCTCCTCTGTCTGTCCTTCACGTGTCTCAACTTCATCTCAGGGCCTTGTGACACTGGGGGCTTCAGAGACCTGAGGCCCAGGACCCAAGGCTAGCAAGGGCATTGGCATGGGCACACAGCTTTATTTGCCTATGGAACTCACGCCTTACAAATAAACATCCAGCAAAGTCTAATTTCATTGAAATGCTTAGGGTGTGGACCAGGAGCCTCATGGAGCCGGAGGACAGCCTGGGACAAGAGATGTGGGCAGGAAGCTGGTTCCTGGGGAGGGAAGAACCTAGAGGGCTGAAAGGCTGCTGTGCTTGTGTGATGGCAAGGACTGGAGGCAGCACCCTCCCCCCCCCCCCGCCCCAGGCAGCACGTGGAATCAGGGGCTGTTTCCAAGAAAACTGGGGTTCCTTCTTTGGGATTCTCAGTTAAAAAATGGACTCCTAGTGAAGCTTGAGGGCAATTTAGTTAGCATTTGGGAGTAAAACAACAGGGCAGGCAAGCTAAAAATCCCAGCAGTTGTCAGGAGCAGGGGAGATGGAAAAGAGAAAACAAAAAGGCAGAGTGTTGGGAACAGCATGCCTAGGGATTCAGAGCGTAGATGTGAGTTCCAAGGGTCCTGGATTTCAGGCTCCCGTATCCTAGGGCTTCTGGTTGTACAGGGCCGCACGGTTAGAACTAGAACTAGAAGCAGCTTATTAAGAAAAGCAAAGCACTCCCAAGAATGGGAGTGGGCTGGTAAGCTAAGGAAAGCACCCCCAAAGGGCTGGCTTGTGTGACATGTGACCCTAGGACATTCACCCACTCGCTGGTCCTATTGCAAACATGCTCTGTCCATTAGAAGAAGCCGAGGCCGGGAAGGACTTTCAGTCCCCCTTTCAGCTGGCTCCTGTCGTATGCCAATCTTGATGTTTCAGCTCAGTCCCTTTTCTCCTGATGCAACAGGGAAAAGCGTCAGTACTGCAAAGGAGGCCCGGACCCGCACACAGCAGTCACCAACTTGCTGCACTCGACATCCGCTGCTGCCTCTGCTCCCAAGCTGCAGCCCCTCGCATGCTAGAGAGCTGTAGCATGCTTGGTGGAACATCTTCCCCCACCCCCAAAAACATTCTGAAGTAAATATGGCAAAGGATAATTCTGCAACTTTATGTAATTAGGAAAAATACATGTTGGGGGTGCTGGAGAGATGACTCAGTGGTTAAGGGAACTTACTGCCCTTTCAGGGGACCTGGGTTTGATTCCCAGCATCCACATGGTGGCTAACAACTGTCTGTGACTCTAGTCTAGGAAATCTGACTCCCTCTCCTGGACTCCCTGGATATAACACACACACACACACACACACACACACACACACACACACACACACACACGGTATACAAATATGCAGGCAAAACATCCATACACATAGAATAAAAATAAATAAATCTAAATAATGTATTTTTAAAGAAAGAAAAATTCATTTTAGAGCAGGGAGCTGGGCATTTTTAATTTTGTCTAGCAAAGCAGTTTTGAAAAGGCCATTTTACCCCAGTGCTTAGCTCCACTTTCCCAAGTATGAAGATTTCACACAGGCCCAGGAATGACAGCTCCATCTCCCTTTGTAGGTCTGTAGGGCCACAGCATCCTCCAGCTTTGGCTACTAGGACATCTAGGTGCAGGCCTTGCTACGTCATTGCTGCTCACCGGCTAATGCCAAGGTGGCAGTGGAGGGAGTCAGGGAACCTGCTGTAAACACTAAACAGGATTCCCAGGGCCAGCAAGGCTCACTTCCCCTTTCTGTTCTTCTGGGGAAGAAGAGCAGGAGGGTGGCAGGCTGTGAAGGACCATGGCTAACCTGGAGGGAAAATTCCAGCTTTCACGCCTAAGGCTCCGGGGGCAGGGATGTGAAAGGTTCATCCTGGGAGGGGTTTGGCTTCCTTACAAAGGGCCTGTGTTACCTGAGGGTGGTTCTGTGCAGCCCTGGCCAGGCTTTGGCTTCCTTGTGCTGTGCAGTCTCCCCAGGCCAGGACTGCAGGGTGGTACTCCAGCACCCAACTAGCTGTTCCCCTGAGGCCACTCCCAGAAAGGGGGCTGGAGGTTCAGGCATTCAGAAAAGATGGCTGGCTGCCCAGGAACTGGTAAGACGGGTTTGTAGGGTGGCAGCTGCCAAAAGATGCCAGGAGGCCATGGTTAGGAGAAACAATCGGGGTGGGCAGAAGGCACTGTCTGGAACTGGACCTGGAGTCTCCACCTCTACTTTGGGCCATCTCCCTCGGACATGCTGCCTCCAGGATGCAGGCTTGAAACAGGCCATCTTTTCGCTGTTCTGGTTGGGAATCAGTTGTAGCCAGAATAAAATCCAAACTTCTGAGACTCTTTCAGGGCCCAATTCTACTATAAACACTTGATACCATCTGAGAAAAAGTTGGGGCCCAAAATATTTTCAAGCCAGGAGCATAGCTTGAAGGGTGTGTGTGGGTGGTGGTGGGGGTGTTGTTGTTGATGAAGGAAATACCTTCCTGCTGTTATTTAAGTCGAGACCTAAGGTGTAGTCACCACTCCACTACCCACAAACGCTCTGAAAGTGGCTGCTGCAGCTCCTGAAAGCAGCATGCCATAATGCTTAGCAGCCCTGCCTTCGCCAGGACACTCGAGGATTGAATCTGTTTGCTGTTCTAAAATAATTTTTTGAAGAGAGATGAGGATCCCTTGGCCTGTGTGCTAGTTATGGATTCTGCAGCTGAGGATGTCCTTATTTTAGAACATTTGTCTCACTTAAATTTGCAAGAGATTAAATAAACTGGGTGTGATGGCACATGCCTGTAATCCTAACACCTGGGAGACTGAGCCCAGAGGATGGAGAGTTCGAGGCCAGCCTGGGCTACATAACAAGAAAAAAAATGGCTGCCACAGAGCAGCATTGGGTTCTGGGGAAGTAAGTTAATGTTTGTGAGAGAAACTACATCACATGCCTTAGCCAGATCTTTCCTGCCGCCTCCCTACCACCACGTTTCCCCAGACTCTCTGGAGGGGAGAGCTGAGGCAGTCTGCTTGGGGTATCCCTTGTTCCATGCCTCTGTCCTCCACAGAGTCTCGCTGACCTGCACCAAGCCGAACATTAGTCTCTCTTTCCTTGCTGGAGGAAAGTCCCTGTGGCCCATTTTCTGAGTGGTGCTTTTCCACTCTTTCGTAATCTCTCACTGTGACCTTGAGAGGCAGGGAGGGAAGGCTTTGGCAGGGCACACTTTGTGTGCAGCCAGAGCCCTGGTATCTGTGCCTCGGTGTCATACTGTGGCTGTGGTCAACATCCTACATCCTTCTGTGCTGGCACCTGCATCCGGGTGTAAGCAGCTGCGTGTGTGTGTGTGTGTGTGTGTGTGTGTGTGGTGCATTACTAGAGAAAGGTGTTGCAAGGAGGGATGGAGGAAAAGAGGGCACACAGAATCAGGTGACTTTTCTAGGTCTGCCTGATGGATCTGATCCTCACCGAAGTCAGTGATAAGCACTGGGCACCCCGTGCACAGAGTCCGTTCTTGCCTGAAGATAGTGATGGTAGGAGAACAGAGGACACATTGCTGTGTCAGAGGAGAGAGAGCTGGAAGAAGGAAGTGAAGACGGGGAGGACACACCACGGCCAGGTCACCAGCCTTGGGACTTGGAGCAGGAGGGATGGGCTTCGCTCAGGCGTGGCTGCTCTCACTGCCCCCTCTCTGCACCTTCTCTCCTTACCCTGGTCAGTGTGGCAGAGATTTTGCCGGCCGACTTAACAGATGAAATGAAGGGGAAACCTGATTTGCCTCTAATTGGACTTACTGTAGGCAATTAGGGTTAAGCTGGCATGAGGGGGTTGCCAGATAGGGAGGTTATCAGGGCTTTTTTTTTTTTTCACAGTCCTGGGAAATTCTTCTAGAACTCAAGTAGTTGTAAATTAGGACACTTGACCACAGCATCAACATTTTAAATGAGAGCGTTTTTGTCTGAAAATAACCAGTATATGAGCTGACATATTATGTACATATATGTATACCATATACATTTATATATACTAGATAGATGCCCATATTATATAGCATGTGTTGTATATCTTCTAACTATATACTAACTATTGTTTGTGTAACTATTGAGAGTAAGCTACACACATATATATATACACACACATATATATTCTGCATATACACTATACGTAAGATTAGAAAGATAGCTCAGTACAGAGTGCTTGATTAGCGTGTGGAAGATCCTGAGTTCAAGTACCAGCACTGAAAAAAATAAGAAAAACAAGACCCCATGTACCTATGTGTATATATACATGCACATACACATGCATGGTATACATGCGGTGTGTATACTAGATATATAATATGGTATATATAGTATGTGGTATAGAGTATTTTTGGAGACAGGGTCTCTTCATTAAACCTGGAGATTACTGATTTGTCTGGGCTGGAGGTCTTCAGGCTCCAGGGATATTTCTGTCTTCCCACCACCACTGGGGTTGCAGCCATATCTCCCGTGCTCGGCTTTCCAACACAGGTGCTTGGGGTGGAACTCAGGTCTGCTTGCTTCCACAGCCGTTGCTTTGCAAAATGAGCCATCTCCCCAGTCCCAGGGCCACTACCATTCAGCATTCAACAGGTCCTGTTTGTTTGCTTGTTATGGGGACAGTAGTGTGGATGCTTCAGATCGAGTGTGTGTGTGTGTGTGTGTGTGTGTGTGTGTGTGTGCGCGCGTGCGCACATGCTGGTGTAACACCAGCAACTCATAGTGCTGTAGTTCTTAGGCCACATACATAAATCTTCTCCTCCCCCAGGACAGAGCCTGCCACCTGCTTTCCTTACAGCAACTGCCAGTTCTGTTTCCATTTCTGGTGCCCAGTGACCTCGAAGAGAGCTGTTGAGGAGAAACACACAGACACATGGTCTTTATCAGCTGGTGGGAAGCTGCTTAGACACAGTGTGGCCCCAGTGTTTCTGGTGACAAATGCAGTCTCCACGGTGACAGTGGTTCCCTCTGGATATGTTAAGAAAGACATAGTTCCTACTATAAACCATTTTCTCCACTCCAGCAGAGACTCTGTACTGAGACTTGCAATTCTGCTTGCTCGGGGCTAGGCTTATTTTGTGAGATAGGTCCTTCATTGCTATTTTCTCTCAATAGTCTTACTAACTGCTGTGACTCCAAGGTGTGTAGATCCTCCCAACGGAGCCAGGGACATGGGGAACAGGGCATAGCAGGGCAGCCCCAACTCCTTCAGTTCTGAAGTGGACTGTTATCTAGAGCCAGGTAACTTTTGTTCTGTTATGGGGCAGGTGATTCCTTCAAACAGGTCCCAGTAAACCTGTGTACAGAGGTGCTGGGTAGCCCCATCTGGACAAGAGCTGATAGGTTCAAGTAGCCATCAGTGCATGAACACCTTTATTTAGGGCCAGAGTTTATAACTGCTGGGGGTGGTAATGAAGAAAACCAGGCATCCCCAGAGCTCTGTTCTACTTGGGCCTTGAGGGTCCTTGGTGTGGGCAGAATTGACCAAGAAGACATAATATCTGTACTCATGGCACTTCTAGCCCAATGTGGGGAGTTCCCAACTTCCTTCTCATCAATCCTGAAGGAGCAGATCCACAAGTGTTCTGTGCAATGACACTAGAGTCCGGTGAAGGAGAGAAGAGCTGGGGCCTTCTGTGTCTATCCAGATGCTGGTCTTCCTACGGCTGGTTTGCTGCGGTTTATCATCTAGCTTTGAAGATGTTTGCCTTGCCTGTTTTGTGCTGCAATAGCAGAATAATTCAGAAGCTTAGGAAGAAAATCAATTCATTTCTACCTCTGGAGGTGAGGAAGTTCAAAATCAGAGGGCCAGCATCTGATAAGAGGTTTATAGTGCTTCATCCTGTGGTAGGAAATGGGAGGCAAAAACAAGAGAGGAGCATCCCAATCCCCCTTCTTCAAGGCTCAGGGAATCTTTTGGAACAGGATCCAGGAAAGAGCCAGAAGCTAGTGAGGAGTGTCGTGGAACACTGTTTTCTGTACTTGGTACGACTGATACATGCATGAACTCACAGACACCATGGTTACCCCCAAAGAACCATACAAGAGTGACTAATAAGACTTACTGGGTTACCAAAAAGGGAAGAAAAGACAAGAGTTGGGAGGAGGATTGTTGAAGGGACATGGGGGAAGGAGGTGAAGAAGGGACATGTGTGGATATGGTCATATTTCATTGGCTACATGGATGAAATAATATATAATGTATATTATATATATAATATATATATTATACCCAACTATAAGTTAGAAAAAGCGAGAATTGTCTTATAACAAGTTCATACTCCTAACAGCTACCCCTTCCCCATGGTGTTGACACTAACTACACACTTCTTACTAGACCCTGTCTTCCAGTGCTCTAGTGGGATGGTTTCCAATACATGATCTTGGGGACACAGTCACGCTGTGACAACACCATCCTGTCCTTCCATTCATCAGTTTGTGTGTTCAACACTAGCCAGCAAAGGGACCTCTCCTGGTCTTTTGCTCCCAGCTTGCACTGCAGCTCTGCAGCATCCCCCGCCCCGTCACTAGTGAGACCCTTATTGGCAGTGAACGGTATCCTGCTTCCCACCTGTGCTCACTCATCCCAAGCCTAGTTTTTGGATACTGAGCAAAGTCACTCCTCATTTTTGCTAGATTGTTAATACACAGTCATCCTCTTGTATTCACGGGGAATTGGTTCCAGGACCCCTGGGGATATAAAATCTATAGGTGTTCGTATTCAAGCACTATGAATAAAAAATGGTGTGCTTGCACAGACTCCATTACTCCTCCTGCACTAAGCAATCTCTGCATTATATATACTATCTGTCACAATGTGAATAGATAATGTTTGTTTAGGGAATAATGACAAGGAAAAAGTCATTACATGTTCAGTATATGCACAATTTTTGAATATTTTTCAACATGGGGTTAGCTGAAGTCACAGATATGAAACTCATAGACATAAAGAGTTAACTCTGTCTCTTTATGTATGTGCATGTGTGTGTGTGTGTGTGTCCAGTAGTTTTCAGCCTGGTTAGCAGCAGGAAGCAGATCGACATGCACACAGAAAGGATCATGCATGTTACAAGCTCACATGTGGTGGACGTTCAGCTCAGTCTTATATAAGCTCTTACTGTATTTCGTCCCATGAGATGAACGTGGTTTAAGAGGAAAGGCAATGCCCAAGAGATTGGAGGGATGGGCGTTTGATCATCCCAGGGACACACCTGGTGGAAAGAGAAAATTGACTGGACGATAGATGCAGACTGGTTTCTCTGACCGATCCTGTTCCTGTCTGACAGACAGTCCAACTCGTGACCACTGTAGTGTCCCCGTCTTTATGCTCTTTCTCACTTGTGTCCATGTTCCTGTCAGATATTTCTCCAAATTTCTATTCCCTAGCACTCTGCGCACCAATTTCTTTGAAGGTTTCTGGGCTGTCAGCGATGACTAGTAGTTCGTGGGGTTGTTTTCCATTCTCCGTGACTCAACAGACGATGGCCCTAGGGGTGTGAGACCGTGTCAGCAAGAAGTGACACACGAGGTCACCAAGGAAAACCACAAATATATCTCAGTAGCTAAGTCTTCCAGTGGTCAGAATTATTCCCCTTTGAGGTTAAAAAATCAGTTCTTTCTGCCATGCCAGAAGCCGAGGCACCAGAGAACGTTCCCTACTGCCTGACATTAGCACTAAGTAGAGACCTGCACCCTTGAAAGACCCCCAGCCTCATTATAATATTATTTGCATTGTCATGTTGACTCCCATCTCCTTGTGGGTGTTTCGAAAGCATCATGGTAAGAACTACTTTAAAGGGGAGAGCTGTTCCACCGTGATCTGGGAGCGGGAAAATGTTACCTCACCTCAGGACACCTGGTCTACCTCCTAAGTATTCATAAGAAAGAAGTCTTTAAAATCCAGAACACAAAATCTAGTGAGTGGTTGTTGCCTGCTCTGGGGGACCCCTCTCGGATGCTGCTTTGCAGTGTAGATCTCTTTCCTAAACAAGCTCCCGGTGGACTGTCTCCTGCCCTTGGCTGAATCTTCCTTTGAGAAGATGAGATTCAAAGAGAACCCTCTGCTTGGTAACAGATGCTGTTTAGGTTTGCTGGCAGTTGACTGTGGGATCCTCAGGATTGCTGAAACAGGAGAGTGGTTTTAGTGACCACCTCCCACCCCCCAAACAAGGAGAGAACACAGACTCTTTTGCTGTCACTTAAAGCATATTCCAGGGCTCTGTCATCTCCTGCTCCAAACCCACTTGCCTCTATCTGGGTGGCTACAGCCCAGCTCTTTCCCATCCTTGGATTTCTGCCTGGATTTTTGTCTGATTCCAGGAGGGTATTCTGTTACCTGAATCCTAGCTTCGCCTCTGGCCTTTGTTCACCGCCTCTACCTCACTACCTCCGGGTTCCTTGCTCTATAATCTGTAGACTGTATGTGCCCAAGGGCATTCAGAGAACCGCCCAGACCCTATCATGTGGATGCAGCTGCTTGCTTGCTGAAGGGAGCTGCTCTGAAGGGAGACACAGATCAGCCTCTTGACTCAACTCCTAGTCCACTCAACAGCTAGTGAAGGTGCCCTAAAAGTCACACTACAAAACAGAGCTTCATGTTTTAAATCAACACGATGCATAGAGATACTAAATATTAACATGCCATATATTTTCCCCTCGTGCCCAGGGGGAGCAGGACAGTGCAACTGGTCTTGAGACTCAGTCCTTTTTGAATCTTAGCTGTTAACCTTGTTTTCTGCCGACTTGGCAGGGCTGGCATGTGGTTAGCATCACTGAGGGGTGTGTGGGGCGAGGCACGGCTCACACATCTTATCTTTCTCCTTCTGTGTAGCCTCATACCTGGCTAAGCCTTGAAATTTCCAGTTTACCTGGGACAGGTCCAGGTGAGTGACAGAGCTTTGAGCTGGAGCCAGGTCAGACTTGAAGCCTTTGCCTTCCAGATCCCTCCAGATGAAAGCTGTTTGTGTCAGTCTGACAGACGGATAGGGTCCTGCTGCTTTGTCTAAACCAAGCCGACCCCTGGATTTGATCTAAATCTTTGTATAGGTCCTGGGTCTCAGCTTGCTCTACACCCCCGGCGCGGGGGTGAGGGTGCTGTGTCTCTTAGGATGACTGAGTTCCCCTGTGAACTGAAAACTTCTTTACTGAAGCACAGGTAACGGGGCTTTAAGGAACTAGGTCCCAGCCATCAGCAAGCTCTTCTCAGCCCCAGACAGTGCACCAAAGGCCAGGCAGAGCAGGTAACAACCTTACACAAACACCAGTCTGTTCAGTGATCACAGTTACTGAATGCTCACTCTTACCCAGATTTTGGTGCGCTACTTCCCATCTCTTTTGTTAAACAGTCTGCCAGTACTTGTCTTCGTCTTTTCTGTAGTTGGGGACGGTGGTAGGGAGCTCATACTTAACATAAAATGTGACAAAATTCTTTCGCAGCGATGCGTATAGCTGACTTGTGTGGGTTCCTTGTGAGATTTTGTATTTTAAGTGTTATGGATTGAACCTGAGACCTGGTACACGCTAGGCACAGCCTGTACCACTAAGGTGCCCCCCCCCAGCAACTTGGTAGAAGTATTTACACCAGGGAAATTGGCAAAACAGTATCGCCAGGAGCAGAAGCCCTGAGAGAAAGTGTAAGGGCTGGGTGAGGGGAATGGGTGTGAGTTGTTGACATGAGCATAGCCATATCAAGGATCACAATGCCTCAGACCCATGGGAATTGGGAGAGCCTTCCTCTGGTCCTTCTGTGAACGACGACAGAGCGTACAGAAAGTACAAAGGGCAGCTTCCCTCGCCCAGGTCTTTACAGCCTGAGACTTTCCCCTGCAGAGACCTCCTATCTTGCCGTGCAGAATAAGCAAGCTGAGTTTCCAGGCTGCAAGCTGGTTCATTTCGGAGCCAGCATCCCAGCTTTTCTATTCGCGTCTGTGTTCGTTCTTCAATGTATTCCTCATTCCCTTCTTGCCCCAGCGAAGTTTCCAGGGCACAGCTGTGCAGGATGCAGCGCACGCTCGACATCTGGGCTTTCCCCTCCTCCTCCCTTCTCCATCCAGCTTGCCCGTGTACCATGGTTGCTGGCTCAGAAGGGAACAGCCTGGGAAGGATTGCAGCTGGTTATTTCCCTGGATATTTATTTTTTAAATCTTGTGTTTTTGTCAATGAATGATTCATAATGGAACAAGAAGAGATAGCCATATTAAAACTGAAGCAGTTCTTCCTAAAGGGAAGAATTTTATGAGAGGCACCCTGTCTGGTGGTGCAAGCCTGTAGTCCCAGATACCTGTGAGGCTGAGGCAGGAGGATCTCAGGACGAAGACCCGACGAAGCCTTAGTGAACCGAAGCCCACCCTGGGCAACTTATTGAAACCGTGCCATGAAACTGGGGCCGTGACTCAGTGAGACAGCTTACCGGGCATGTGTGAAGACCCAGGTTCCATCCTCGGTTTGATATAAGATCCTTGTGATGTGAGTTCTATCAGCCTCAGAAAGAGACATCAATGCCCAGGTCTGTGACGATCCTGCTGGTGCTTGCCTGTGATGTAGCAAATGAGAAACAACCGTGAGAATGCCACCACACTGCTGCTGATGCTCGGCTAAGAACCATCCCCTCTGAGACTCAGCCACATGGGAAGGAGGCTTGCCTGGCCTGGAGTAGTTACACTCTATTCTCTTTCCCATCCTAGGACACAAAGTCACCTCTTTGCCGTATGGTGAAATACCTGCGGAAGAATGATAAGCAGCTGGGGTTTAAGCCCTCTGCATCTTCAGGCCTTGTTGCTTAAAGGCCGTTGTGCCATGGCTTGAGAACAAAGCGAACCTCTGCAGTGAAATGAGGGCATCTGAGATCCTTTTCCCTTTAGCGGCAAAAAGTTGTAGGCAGCCCATTGCGCAAAAGGCACTGATGTCGAAAGAGGATCACCCCTCCCCGTCTCCATCACGTTCTCCTATGAAGAAATGAGGCATTCTTCTCAGCTGCCATTCTCAGCTCACGGTCCTCGCAGGAACCTCTCTTAAGAAGAGGGAGGGACAGGTTCCTTTTGAAACCTGTGAGAAGACCCCGAGGTGACTTCTGAGTTGGGTCTAAATGGCTGGGTGGATCCACCTTTATCAAAACTGGGAGGAAGGGGAGACATGGAGCTGTATCCTCTCTACCTCCTTGGCATGAAAGGGAGAGCAGGTGATGAAACGAGGCACAGAGAGAGGCCAAGCAAACACCAGAGCCACCATCAGCTCTGGGGCCCTGTCAGCCAGGGCAGGAATGTAGTTTTGGAATAAACATAGAAACCTCATGTTCCCTCACTATGGTGACACAACCAACAACCAAAATGGCCTTCCCGGGTACTCCTCAGACATCCCAATTCACAGATACTTTTTATTTTGTGAACAAGTCCAGCTGGGTACAGTAACATCTGTGATTCCAGTACAAATTCTGAATTTGAGTCCAACCTGGGCTACATAATGAGTTCTGGGCCTGCCTGGGCTATATAGATTGAGACCTTGTTTGAAGAAACCAACCAACCAACCAAACAAACAAACAAAAAATGAGTTCTCATCAATACATAAATGATAAAGAAATATATTCATAATGAAAATCAATCATTTAATTGGCTAGAATTGGAGGATGCTACATTAGGTGAAATAAACCAGGTATAAGACAAACAATGCATGATCTCATTCATTTGTGGAACCTTAAAAAGTTGACTCAGGCCTAGTGAGGTGGCTCAGCAGCTTAATATGCTTGTCACCAAACCTGAAGACCTGAGTTCTGTCTTTGGGTGACCTTACATGGTGGAGAGAACTGATTCCCACAAATTATCCTTTAACCTCCATTAAGTGCTTTGGCAAGTGTGTGACCACACACACACTTGTATCTCATAAAAAACAAAGTTTATTCATGGATATATAAAGACTAGATATCTGTAGTTATTTTCCTATCATGACTTGGTCAAGTTATTTATTATACAAGACTTAAACTAGTTTGGATAGGATAATTATTGAATATATTTGTTCTTATTGTGTATAATTTTTTATATTAGGCTTAGAACTCTCTTATTTAAACAAAAGGGGGAGGTGCTGTTGGAAGTCTTACAGCCAGTGGTTCCCTGCCCACTGGGGCGTGGCCTCTTATACTATATGTGCTGATGTAGAGCCTGCGGCTGGGCTGGTCTCTCTTAAGGCCTCTCTGTTCCTGTTGCGGATTTTGGTTTCTGATCTCTGTTCAAGCAGAGGATTCTGATTTGTGAGTCTACCCCTAAATAAATAACCATCTATTTCTCAGTTCTGAGCTACTGTGGGATTTCTTTTAAGCGAACTTCTTCATATAATAGTGCTGTGATATCTAGGGAGGGTGGAGGGAAAGGGGGCAGCAGGTCCCAAAACACAGACAGGAAGAATATGTTCTACAGTGCTCTGACTGTGATGGACATCTCGTTACTTGTTTTTAAGGAACTAGAAAAGGGTTGGGTGTGACGGTTCATGGCTGCAATCCCAGCTCTCAGGAGGCAGAGGCAGAAGGGTTAGTAGAAGGTGTCTGGTCTATACGGCAAGTCCCAGGCCAGCCAACAACCATGTTGTCCAAGCAACAACCATGAGAAGAGAGGAATAGAGCATCCCAGAACAGGGCTGATTACCGTTAATGGAGAGGGACAAGTCCTTGCGCTGCTCACAGACTTCGGGGTGCATCACATTGCCACACCGGACCCCGTAGAAATGACAAGTGCTATGTGTCAAGCTTAAAAAGAAAAATGACGAACCAACAACCCAAAGAGTTCAAAAATAAAGGCGTGCTCTCGAGGTGACGGATTCAGTGATGTGCCGGGTGGACCCTTTGCTGCTAAAATAAGGTATAATACTCTCTCCCTCCAAACCCACACATCCATGCCTCTCACAGACATACTCCACACACAGACTCGGGACCAGAATCCCAGGGTCACAGGTCCACATCAGTTTCAAATGACACCCGGGCATCATCTACCCGATGAGATGCCTTGGGTTCTGAGATCGTGTTGGGGACAAGGAGTAGGCATCTCTTACTTCCTGGGCTGCTTTCCTAGAAAATACAAAACATCTAGAGCATGTGTTTGGGGTGCCCAGGCTTCAACCTCGAGCCTTCAGCTCCGTTGATTTGATGGACATGCATCAGAAGAGAATGTCTGGCTGAAGTGTTCCCTACAATTTTCCCTCTGGATTCATCTTAATCCCTCTCTTGCATCCAGATTGCTCCTGGAATGGCTGCTGGCATGTGATCTGATGCTTGAATCTCAGAGAGAGTGGGCTACGAAGGGGGAGAGAGAAAGGGAGGCATGGGGGGAGGAAGGGAGGGAGGGACTTCAGATATAAAACAACTCTGGCCTGCCAGAGGAACGAGAGCTAAGTGATCTCTTGAGAGTGGAGGCCAGAGGTCAGCCCCTGAAGAGCCTTGGATACCGTTCAATGAGTGTCATTGCTGGTCAGGTGGCGGCAGAGAGTCTTAAAGGAATTCTGAGTTGGAGAACAACATACTCACACTTAACATTTTCAAAAGTCTCCAGTTGTGGATCCCAGTTTGTGGGTGTGGAACACATGACTTCAAAAACAGTGACTTTCCCAACCGAGCATTTTGGACAGAGGGTTCCCAGGGCTGCTCATCGGAGAGGGGTTGCCGTGGAGTCTCCCATGAGGCATCTGTGAAGATTCTGGCAGAGGCTGCAACATCGGAAGGCCTGACATGGGCTGAGGCCATTTTTAAGCGGCTTACTCTCATGATGTTTAAGTAAGGGACTGTCATTGCTCAGTAGCCTACCTGAACAGGGGCCCAGCTATTGTCTCTCAACCACCAGGCAGCCACTTTCAGGGACAGTCATCCATGTTTTTGTGGGCAAAGCCACACCTTTTAAATAACTGTATACTTTAAATGGTTGTTAACATTCTTTCAAAGCTGAGGTTTGTTTCTTCCAGGTAAGCCCCTGCAGAGACACAAGGAACCAGAGTCATCCTAGTTTCTTCTTCTTAGGTGGCCTAGAGCACTCTACGCTGGTTATCACACTAAATTCTTTGTGCACAGCCTTGCGTTTACACTAAAAAAATATGGCAGGCTATGGTGGTGCACACCTTTGATCACAGCACTCGGGGGGGGGGGCAGAGGCAGGTGGAGTTCTATCAGTTTGAGACGAGCATGATCTACATAGTAAGTTCTAGATCAGGCAATGTTACAAACTGAGACCTTGTCTTTTTGTTTTGCTTTTAAAGCTATATATACAGACACGTGGGCTGAAGAAACTATGCTCAGGAATGTACCTGCCTCACCATGGAAAGACTAGTCTGTCTCCTTCATGTGAACACACAGAAATGTCCCCAGTCAAAGTCCCTTGCTTTTTGTTTGAGGAAGTATTACCTTTGAGTATGAACCCTGAAGCTGGGCATGGGGTTGAATGTCTTTAATTCAGTGGTTCTCGATCTTCCTAATGCTGTGACCCTTTAACAGAGTTCCTCATGTTGCGGTGACCCCCAACCATACAATTATTCTCATTGCCACTTCAAATTGTAATTTTGCTACTGTTACAGCTTATAATGTAAATATCTGTTTTCTGATGTTCTTAGGTGACCCCTGTGAAAGGGTAATTCAGCCGCCGAAAGGGTAAGCCCAAAATGGTTGAGGCCCATGGGTTATGAACTACTGTTTTAATCCCAGCACTCAGGAGGCAGAGGCAGACAGATCTCTGAGAGTTCAAGGCTGGGTTGGTCTCACAGTGAGTTGCAGGACAGCAGAGGATACGTGGAGGGATCCTGTCTCAAAAAAATGCAAAACAAAAAACTAATAATCTGTAGTACACCTTTCTCATTCTGGACTCTTTTTTGTGTTTTGCCTCTTAGCATTCACCAATAGGAGTCCCTGTTACCTTCATTACAACTACTTGAGTGTCACCATGACTAGCTGTACCCAAAGCAGATGATCTATGAGGACAAGGTGAAAGTGTGGCAGCATGGTTGACAACCTGACCTCCTTTTAGTCACGTTGTGTGTACTAAAAAAGGGACATTAAATTTGGCCCACATGCAAGAGTAAAGGGATTAGACTCGACGTTTCAAAAGACAGGTCAAAGAAGCGGCTGGTATAACTTAGACATCTCTTCACCCAGGTATGAGAATAAGAGATTGCACATGTGCGTGTGTGTGTGTGTGTGTGTGAGAGAGAGAGAGAGAGAGAGAGAGACAGAGACAGATAGAGAGACAGAGACAGAGACAGAGACATAGAGACAGACAGAGATCGAGGTTGTAATTTAACTCAAGTGCTGCAGTTCACAGGATTTGGAAACCTACAATTTGTCTAAGCTGGGGCAATATGGAAAGGGGACCATCAGAAGAGGAAGAGTGCAGTCGGAACCTATACTATGCATGCACGGTGGGGCACAGTGGTTCTGTGTTCGGATCAGAGGGCTGCAAGCAAGCATACACGCTGTGTTTGTAGAAGAGATGGCCTTGAAAAGGGGGTCATAGAGAGTGTCCCCAGTATCCAGCTGTGGGGAGGGCACTTACGAATGCTTTCAGACAAGGTCCTTGTGCAGTAGGTGACCGTGTCTTTTGTTGTTGTGTAGCTTTGTGGTTACTGTCCACGTGATAACCTCCAGCAGAATCAACTGGTTGGTGGCAGGTTCAGTGGCTTCACTTCCGTGCCTCAGTTCCTCCTTCTGAAAGCCAGGCCTAAATCTACCCTCCTCAGGTAGATACGGGACCGGGTGACACAATCGTCCCATGTACTTCACACAGCTCATGGGATTTAATAAGCGCCCCATGAGGGGTGGTTCCTGACTTTAACAAATGACCCCCTTGACTAGAATTTAGAGCGTGGGAGGAGAGCGGGGAGACAAGTATTTACTGAACAGGCTGTGAGGACTTCGAAGGATTTTGAGCTGGAAAGGCCACAGACCTATCAGAGAATCCTAATGATGTATTGGAGGCTTGTGTGTCCTCTGGCTGTCCTCAGAGGGCCACGATGCCATGCTCTATTTGGACTTGGGCTTTCTTTCTACAGGCATCTTGAAGCCAGTGTGCTGTAGGGAGAAAGTGATGGAACACCCACTGTTTTCTGCCATGGTTGTGGCCAAACCCATATGCAGTGAGCGATCATGGATAAGAGAGCCAATGTGCTGCTTTCTGCGGGGCAGCCTTCCCAAAGGGGTCTGTTCCTGATCTGATCTTTCCTGCCAGCTGCCAGTGGGACCATCTAGGAGAGATACAGGTTTCTAATTTGACTGCATCATGGCTATCTCACTCAGATGAAAGGATGGACCCTCATCACAGGGTAGTGCCGTAGGTAGGCTGACAATGAACTACGTCATGCCTAACAAGATGAACCTCACTGTCTTATCTTTGAATGGAATGTTAAGCAAGGATGTGTGCATATTTTCCTGATAGGACTTTCTGTCAGGATATGCCTTGCCACGGTACATTCTAGCCAAGATCATGGGCTAGGCAATGAATAATCACCCATGCTTTGCAACCTACCTGAGGGCTCTCAGCAAAGTCATCTTGCCCAGAGACTACAAGTTCCAGCATCCATTGCACATAGCCCTCAGGGTATAGCTTCAGTTGAAAGGGAAACCCTAGAGGCTCTCCCTGCCTCCCCTAGCAAGGCGCCTCCTTAACTTCTGGCAAATTGGAAGGTGACTACCCAACCTGATCTCAGGAACATTTTCTGGTTAGCAGTTAGTGGAGACCTTTTTATTCCAGTGGCTTCTTTATAGCCTGATGAGACAGGACAATCAAGACCTCTGGCAGAGTGTGGCCTCGTTGCTCATTCATTCAGCCAGGGACCAGAACTCTGGCAGGATTGACATTTTTGTCAGATGGGAGCCATGGAGTGAATTGTAGAAAGTGAAAACAGATGTTCCTCCCTCCAGTTGCTTCAAATACGTGCAGAGACTTGGGGGAGGAGGCTGTAAAAATGTCACAGTTCTCGAATCCCGGGGCCCAGATTTACGCACCCAGTAACCCTGCACTGTAAATCCACCACCCTTGAGGGAATGTCAGCTTCCGAAGGGGCAGGCTCAGCTGTGGTGTTGACCCAAGGAAGCTGACGGATGGGGCTGGAGGGATGTGGGTAGGAAGCACTGGGAGCCGGGAGTCTGGCTGGGAACGGAGATTGCTTTTCAAGAATTTTAAAGTGGGCAAAAGAGTTTACAAGGGTTGGCCAGGACACTGGCCTTCTGGGAAGACAAGCCAGACTCCTTTACATTTTTGTGGGGGGAGTAGAGGGAGACAGATGAGAGCTTCCTGGGAGCAGAACTCACACGCACGGCATTTTGGTTGAAGTGCTGGAAAGAGGAATGAGGAGAAGGACTGGCCAGACCTCAGAAGCCAGGGAGGCCTGGATACATCTTGAGTGCCATGGAGACATCATGCTTAAGTTGAAGTGGTTATTCCGTGGGCCATGGAGAGGAGAGATGCCAGAGATCCTGGCGAGAATAGAAGCAAGGAGACAATTTAGGGGCTCTGACAAGGTCCTGGCTTCTAAAGACAGAGGCATGAATGAGGTAGAAGCTGGGACATGGGGCACACACGATTGGTTAGAGGTTAGTCCACTTCTGGGGGCTCTGATATGAGCGATGGTGAAAGCTAAAGGTGCCATCGAGGCAGGAAAATCTGCGGAAGGATGGGATTTGTTGGGAAACAAATAAGTAAAGAGTTTGTAGATAGGCTGGGCCAGAAATCCTTGCAGACATTCATGTGGACATTTTAAACAAACGAACGGCATTGAGGGCTTGAAGACAAGGTCAGGGCTGTAATACACATTTGTGAGTCATATTACAGAAAGTAAAAATGGAATTATCCTACTGACTACAGAGCTAGAAGCAGAGCTTCTTGAGGGGCTGTACAGTTCCTCTCTGCTTTTGACACGGTCTCTGGTTAGTCTGCCTGCACGTTCCGTTCTCCCGGGGCATGGATGAGCATTCTCCATCAGTGTCTTGCATCCTTAAATCTTTATAGTTGTGATGAGAAGTAGGGCTGTGTGCTACATGATTAGAAGTGCCTTGACCCTATCAAGTAGAATTCTCTTAGGGTTTTTTTTTTTTTGTCTTATTTTTTTTTTCATCATCTGGCTCAGATTTTCTGCTCTCTTAATGTTCTCCCAGCTGCTTGACTATTTCTTATAGTAGGAACAACCTTATTATTTGATTATTATTCACTCAGCATGAATGATTGGCTTTTTCCTCTCGGCCGTATCGCTTGAAGTGTCACGCGAGTTTCTGGTATATTCTAATGACTAGGTCTGACTGTTGACTTTACAAAATGCATCTAGCCAGCTGACGATGAGGAATGACCAGTCAGCACGTCAATGCTTAGGTGGTTCCCTCCCATGCCCATGGACAAGGGCACGGGTTGTGGTCTCCCATTCTGCTCATGCTTCTACCTCATGAAATTTCCACTTTACGTGGAACTAGGTTTCCATTTGTTCGAATTAAATAGTAGCAAATGTTCAGTTCTGTCCATTCTTCATATAAAATGACTCAAGAAGCCTCCTCCTCCCACCAAGCAAAGCTGAAAACAGATGCAAGCTCATATTGTAGAGCTAAGCCGTGTGCTTGTGTGCCTGAAGCCAGGACAGATGCGCTGGGACAGCTGGATGTTATCCTGGTTGTGGGGTGGGGGTGGGGTAACGGTGGTTTACTATGGAGCCCTGCTTGGTTTACTCTGTTTGGTCCCAGAATGACATCTTTTTTGTTTCACCTGTGAGCCTCCATCCCCTCCTGAGTATACACATCCCTTATAAGATGGAGCCCACAGCAAGGGGTGGGGCACACCTGCAGCCTCTGACCCTATCTTGTTTGGCATTTGTAGATTATCTAGATCATTCCCAAGACTGGATTTTTGGATTTCCTCTCCAGTTTGGGAGCCTTCTCACAGATGACTGGGAGACAGATGGCTGGGAGACAATACAGGTGACTGGAGACAATACAGGTGAGAGAAGACAATACAGGTGACTGGAGACAATACAGGTGAGAGAAGACAATACAGGTGAGAGGAGACAATCCAGGTGACTGGAGACAATACAGGTGAGAGAAGACAATACAGGTGACTGGAGACAATACAGGTGAGAGAAGACAATACAGGTGAGAGGAGACAATCCAGGTGACTGGAGACAATACAGGTGAGAGGAGACAATCCAGGTGACTGGAGACAATACAGGTGAGAGGAGACAATCCAGGTGACTGGAGACAATACAGGTGAGAGGAGACAATACAGGTGACTGGAGACAATACAGGTGAGAGAAGACAATACAGGTGAGAGGAGACAATCCAGGTGACTGGAGACAATACAGGTGAGAGGAGACAATCCAGGTGACTGGAGACAATACAGGTGAGAGGAGACAATCCAGGTGACTGGAGACAATACAGGTGAGAGGAGACAATCCAGGTGACTGGAGACAATACAGGTGAGAGAAGACAATACAGGTGACTGGAGACAATATAGGTGACTGGAGACGACGATGTAAGAGCCACTCCCTTTTGCCTTTTATTTTGAGGGCAACATCTTACTAAGTTTCCCCTGCTGGCCTTGAACACACTCTGTAGTCCAAGCAGGTCTTGAACTCAAGAACCTGCCTCTTCTTCCTAGGCACACTGAGTGCAGGTGAGGTCTAGCTGTTGCTCTAACTGCAAAGCTGTGGACTATTTCCCCAAACCCATGCCATCCTCGGTCAACTTTCCCTCCACGACCTCATATCCCAAAATAGGTAACTCCATCACTTCCTACACTAGTTACTAGATGGAGAGACTAAAATTAACAGAATTGCGTCAGACTAGTGAAGATTTATTTACTGGTATTGGGGACAAAGTTGATCTTTCCTCACAATGGGACTCTGCAACAGAATGCAGGGATTTTAAGTAGAATGGGTCTTATATTACAAATAAGAAAATTTAACTGTATGGGGCTGGGAAGATAGTCTAATTGGTAGAAGGCTTGCTACACACACACGAGGACCAGCACCGATGGAAAAGTCATGCACTGAGCCCCAAACCTAGCACTAATGGTGGGGTGACAACACCCGAGCTCACTAGCGAGGAAGTCTAAGCCAATGGGTGTGCTCTGGGCTTAGTGAGTGACACCGTCTTCAAAATCATGTGCAGAACAGTCAAGGAGGGGACTTGATATCAACCTCCGGCCTCCATGCACGGTCACATTGCACATGCATCCACACATGCACGTGGGTGTACACACACACATGTGGGTTTCATGGGATTCTGGAGCTGCTAGAACACTGAAAGCACAAAACCACTTTAATGAGTATGAAATGATATGCAAGATATGTGTAAGAAGGGCTCCCCTCTCCCATAGAGCAACTCAAAAAAATCTCACAGAAATAAACAATTGTCATTAGTGTCTTTGCTGGCAATGGTTTGTCATTGCGACACTAGCTATAGTCACCTGGGAAGAACAGACTTTAACGGAGGAACTGCCTCCATCCGGTTGGCCTATAGTCAAGTCCATGGGGTATTGTCTTGACAAAGGTTGGTAAGGGGGGACTCAGGCCTCCGTGGGTGGTACAACCCCTAGGCAGGTGGCCCTGATAGGTATAAGAGAGGCAGCTGAACTTGAGTGTGCAGAGCAAGCCAGTAAGCCGCCTTCCACCAGGGCCTCTGCTTCAGTGCCAGCCTCCAGGTTTCTGCCGAGTTCCTGCCCTGCCCTCCTCCATGATTGGGTATGACAACAGGAACCAAACTGAGACAGCATCAAATTCATTCTGTTTTCAAAACGAAGAGACGCTGAGCTGGAGTTACTCCATTCCCCCCTCCCCCCGCCCCAGGGTTGCACAGGTGGCTCATCCAGGCTCCACACCGGCATCAAGTAAACTGCTTGCTGCTGGCTCCTCGTGCCTCGGAGTCACCTCTCCTGACACTGGGTCTGGAACTTGGCTAAGACCTGCCTCTGGTGCCAGTGCTACTCTCTTGGTGTCTTGTAGCCTTAACTGAAAGGGAAAGGTCAGGCAACTCATACAAAGGAGAGGGGTGTTTAGCTCTCAGTTCTGAAGGCTGAGACTCAAAGTAGCCAGGTACTAGCACCCAGTGGGGGGCTTCTAATGCCTCAGTGTAACCTTGTGAAACACAGCAAGTGTGCCAGCTCTGACCCCTTGCCTCCCCCGCCCCCTCCCAGATCTACAACCTAGGCTATGTAGCTGAGGATAGCCCTTAGTTTCTGATCTCCTGTCTATTTCCCAAGCATGCAGAGATTCGCGTGTGTTTCCCACCACATCCAGTGCTCTCTAGCTTACAAAACTATGAATTCCACCTTGGAGCTTCACCTTCATGATGTCATCAAATCTTATCTTCCAAAGGACTCACCTCCAGAAGTCCCCCAAACACATGAGCTTCTTAGGGAGACATTCAAACCCCAGGCTGGTTCACAGATTGTGTGAAGCTCCGTGTTCAGAAGTCCCCATATACGCCAGCACAAGGCTGCCTTTCCCACATGTTAAGAGCCTCGGGTGAGATTATGCTGGGCTTCTGCTGGGTTTCAAGCAGTGAAGCTGGCGCTTCAAAGTGCGGTAGGATCCTGGCTTACCATCAAGGCTTATTTTAGATCTATCTTGCCCTTGAAAGGCAGGTGTGCTGGGTGAAGCCTGGTGTGTGTCTGTCCTGTGCCTGGAGGTGTTCAGGAAGTGAAAACATCCTTTCATGGATGAAAGTGTTGAGAACCAAAATGTGTCTTGGTTGGGAAGCTCTGCCCGGTCTGCATGAGGTCACTCTCAGCTGCCTCAGTGGACATACCCAAATCCTAGAAACCTCTCAGCCATAGAGGTACCATGGCTGTTCAGATACCCAGCCACGGTTTTTTACTTTCTCATCATCTGTCTTAGCTGGATGTATTTTTGTAAAATTCTTCTGTAAATCCCTACCTGCTTGTCCCTACACTTTCTTCTTCTTCTCTTTAAAAAGATACTCATTTTTACGTATATGGGTGTTTGCCTCCTATCTGGGCACCGTTCATGTGCCTGGTGCCCTTAGATCCTCTGGGACTGGGCTTGCAAATTATTGTGAGCCTTCATGTGGGTGCTGGGAGTTGAACCTGGGTCCTCTGGAAGGGTCGGTGGTGCTCTTAATTGCTGACCATCTATCTCCCCAGTCTCCTCCCACTTTTGGACTTACCAAGTCTATCTCGATTCTCCCACTTCCTGCTTTCTCTGTTTTGCTCATTTTCTTTTTTGTTGTACTTTCAACTTATTACCCCACTCCCACCCAGTACAGACATCTCTGTCTCCTTTTATGTGAGGGCTTCCCCATCTTCCTCGACATTCCTTGCTAAGACCAAGATGAGATAGAAGAGACTTCAGAGTCAGTGGGTGGTAGGTGGAAGCAGTCTGAGGGAAGTTTCCAGAAAGGGGTGTAGGGCTTCCTGGCTCTGTTTTGTCTAATACTTTCATCATATGTCCCCAACACAAAGTCATAAAGATCACACTTTCCGAGGTTTGTTGGTTGCTCAGTAATGAAAGACAATCACACATGTGGGGTGCCAGAAGCAGACTCCAAAAGCATCCTGGAGGGCAAAAAAAAAAAAAAAATAGGCTTATTCTTCCCTTAATGGGAAAATGAGTTCCACAAGTCCAGAACAGGGCAGGTGCAGCTGAGCAGTGAGAAAAAAAAAATCATTGAATTGCTGTAGCTAAAAGTAGGGTAAACAAGAGACCTCTGTAGTTAGAACCTCAGCCCCTTTCTCAAGCATATCTGAGATAGAACAGTAATAAAGAAGGACAAGGTTTGGAGTGAGACGGACAGGTCATACACCACACCAAAGGAGGGGCAGAACCATGGAAGTCAGTCAAAAGCAACCAGAGCGGGTGGGAAGAACAGGGCATGGCTAGTTTGGTTAGCAAAAGGATGTGCCAGCCTTTCAAGAATTGTAGAAGTCATACCGTCAGCTCCAATAAGTTTGACTTCATCCTTTTACTGAAAAGATCTATTTGGCAACAGGCAAAGTTATCTAAAGATGGAGCGGGCTGCTTCCTGGAGAAAAATGTACCTTTTGTTAAAAAAAATTGAGGGATTGATATAGTTTTTCAAAATAAATCGAATATTGGTAGGTAGTTGAAGAAGATGCTGGTAATTCTTCATGGTGTGTATGTGTGTGTGTGTGTGTGTGTGTGTGTGTGCACATGTGCACCCAGGTATATATGGTGGCCAGAGGTCAAGGTCATATGTCTTCTTCAGTCACTGCCATCTTTTGTATATAGCATGTTTTGAACCCTATTTTTTGTTAATCCAGATTGTCTTTAGGTGTTTATTTGTTTGAGATATGATTTCATTAAGTAGTCCAGGATAGCCTTAAACTCATAATTAAATAGCTCAGGATAGCCTTAAACTCACTAACTTCTTCTCTTCACCTCTTTTCTTCTTTTCACTTCAAGTTTTTTAAAGCATATATATATATAAATATATATATATTTTTAAATATATATATCTTTAAAGATATATATCTTTAAGCATATATATACATACATATATATATAAATATATATATATATATATATATCTGAGTGTGACTTTGTAAATGCTGAGTACAGGGTGGGAGGAGGTCAGCAGGGAGCTCTGGGTCCTTGGGACTGGCATTCCATGCAGTCGTGATCCTCCTCACATGGGTGCTGAAAGCTAAACTCCCATCCTCCTCCTCAAGAGAACAACTACCGCCTTTAACAGCTGAGCCATCTCTCCAGCCCTTATTCCTTGAGACGGTTTCTCACTGATCCTGATTCAGTTAGCATGGCTGACCAGAAAGCTCCAGAGATCTGACTGTCTCGCCCTTCCCAGCACTGAGATTACAGGTGCGTGCCAACAACCCTGGCTTTTATGTGGGTGCCAGAGATCCAAACTCAGGGCTTCATGCGTGCACAGCTAACATTTCTCTGCTGAGTTCTCTCCCCTAAGGTCCTATAGTTAATACGGGTAGGAAACACTGATGGTAACAATAGTCATTACTCACTGTTAGCTGCGGACATGGTACTCGGTGTTTTATGTGCATTATCTTACTCAATCCCTACAGAAACATGCTGAGCTTGTTGCTATGAGCACTAGCATCTTAGAAATGAGGAAGGCAGTTCAGGGAAGCGAAGGATGAACCCAAAACATGGCGATAAAAGATGAAGCCTCCATGGTGAGTAGGGGATCAGGCACCTAACGGTGCAGAGACCCTTGCACGGTTGTTTGATATGGACCGTGGAGGCTGCAGAGGTGGTAGTAGATGGGAAGATTCTTTCAGGGTGGTTTCTCATTCACAGCAGTACAGGGGGAAAACACGGAAGGCTCCCGGCAGCGGTCGGTGGATTTTTTTTGTCCAAAGCTGCAAGCATCAGTTTGGGTTTTTAATGACAGCAGCAGTGAGTTAGGCAATGAGAGGAATGACGAGGCCCCCATCATTTCTGGTGTCAACAGCCAAAGATACGGTTCAGTCTTTAACATAGAGGGAGACCCGATTCCTTTGGTTTTGTAGAGGCTTTAATGGTTGTCCACGGGAAATTTAGTCTGAATAACGAGTACAATGCTAAAGGAAGTTAGAAAGCCTCCTAGTGACAGCAAAGTCCTCCGTTCAGTTCCAAGCCATTGTATTTTACTGTGAGCAGTGGGTCTATCTATACCCCCAGTTTAGAGGTCCCTGGGGTTCTTTCAAGTTGACTCAAGTCTTGAAACTAAAGGCTCAGAGGAGAGTCCCAGGGCCAGAATCAGGGCTCAGAAGACTTGGACCTAGTGGGACTTCACAGAGGAGTGAGGTTTGCCAGCAAAATAATTGAGAATCGAGAATCGTGTTTAACAGTCACTTGACCAAGAAACATCGGGTATGGAGACAGATTCAAGTGGGGACTAGATGAAGGTTAGGTCACCTGCTGTGTTCAAGGCCAGGGCAGAAGGATCTCTCCTTAACAGGGTGTAAATGAGACCAGGTGCTGGGAAGGAGGTGAACGCAACACCCTGATTGAGCCACTGCTTGGCCGGGTGAGAGCTCAGCACTAGGATGTGGTAACCTGTCACCTTCAGCTTGACATTTGAATCTGCCCAGGCCTTTTGGACCAGAGCCTGTCATGTGAAGGTCTTCCAGTCAGATGACTTTGAATCAGGGTTGTCCCCCAGGGGTTTGGGGGAAGAAATGAGTAACCAGATTGCACCAGACCCTCGCTTGCTGCGACCTGCACCCAGGCCAGGCCCATCCTCGACCCAGGCTCTGCTTAGAGCCCAGAGCATCCCCCTGGTAGAATCCATGGTAAAACATAAAAAGGAGCCTGGGCAGGAGAGGCAGGGGACCATTCGCGGCTGCTCATTCGCGGTTGCCTATGAATGTGCAGCTGCTGCAGCATGGGGCACCCAGTGGCAACTCTTGTTTGTCGGGTGGAAGGATGCCACGTTCTTACCTGCCACGTTCTTACCTCGGAGGCCTAGGGGTGCGAGCGGGAAGTGAGATAGATAGAGTGTGCTCAGAGCCAAGCGGCTGGTCTCAGAACTGGGTCACCTCACAGACCAGCACAACGAAGTGTCCCGTTCGCTGGGATCAGGTTTCATTCTTCCTTGTCAAACCCAGTGGTGCCCTCAGGTTGCTGGCAGCTCCCGGGCTCTCCTTTGTCCCACAGTTCCAGGAGGCCAAGGAGCGAAGTGACACAAAGGGCCGAATGCCCAAGCTCCCGGCTTGCTCTCGCTAGCGGCGCTGGCTCTCCCAGGGGTAAAGCAAACTGGGGGGGGGGGTCTCTTGGGTCTTGGGCCCAAGGGGTTCTCGGGACAGTAGGGGTGAGACCTGCACAGCCACCACCCTACTTTGCCAAGAGCTGTGCTGGGGATTGAAGCACTGCCTCTCTTTCCACCACCTTGGGTCTTTCCAACTTGTATTTCTGCTGACGCTGGAGCCCTGGTGTTTTGCCCTTAGAGACACCCTGTAATTGAAAGGAGAGAGGGGAGAGGGGAAAAAAATATGCCGCTTCTTGCCTGAACTCCAAGACAGACACTTGCTGCCCTCTAACGGCCTCCTGCCTGTGAGTTCCCAGGCTGGGCTGGCACCAGGCGCTGGCCTTCCTTCCTGCAGGGTCTGCGGTGGGGGTTTCCTTCCTTTGGGTAGCAGGCCCTTTTCCCTACAACTGCCGAAAAAGTCAGCCGTTTTGCATCACAAGGAAAAGATGTCAAAAGTCAAGCGGTTCTGGTGTGGCTGGCTCAGAGAGAAAAGACTGGTCCAAAGTTTCTCTGCTGGACTCCGAAATAACCCATAGTAGTGTTTGTGTGGCCTTAACGACCCTGCTGTCTTCGAAAGGGACAGCTCCTTTTTTTTTTTTTTTTTCGGATCTGCGATTCCTAGCAGCTCCTTATGTTAGGGAAAGGAAAGCACAATGTGCTGGCAAGGGCCAGCAGTTGTCATCAGGCTTCTGCACACAAAGGGGCTTCCTTTTCCTGCCCTGATGGGGTGGGGGTGGGGCAAGAACTGTGGACAGGGTTCCCCCCCCCCCCAGCTTATCTTAGGAACCTCTAGAACCAACTCCAAAGGCAAACGTGGACCTCTCTGCAAAACATCTGTTGGGTGACTATTTGAAGGCCTGGGGACACAGGTTGGACAGCATCCAGGTCTGTGTAGAGAGGAACCAAGCGTTTGCTCAAAGGGACAAAGGTCAGAGGCACGGGAGAAAACCCGGGATATACTTCTGTTTGGGAAGCTGGGGAGCTTGGCCCCAGAGGAGATGGAAACAACCTGAAAGAGGCCTCACCTGGTTCAGGGGACTGTGCTGAGAAGACGCTCTGTGGCTGGGTGGGCAGAAAGTTAGGGTGAAAAAATTAGAGCCCTTGAGTTTAGAACGACCTGCAGAGTGAGGCTTCTTGGGAAAAGTATCATCTCGAGACAGTGTGTGGAATGGATTTTCTTCAGTTTTTGTGAAATCTGGGATCGGTGGTCACCGAGATGAGCGAGGGAGGTCCTCAGGGAGTTCTCTGTGGGGCCGGCAAATCATTGTTCTCTGTCTTCAGGACGGAGTGATGGAGGGGCAGGAAGCAGAGCTGCTGAGATGGAGGATGAATTCGCGAGCATCAGTTTTACAAGGGGGGGGGGGTTAGTGCTCCACCCTTTCTGAGTTTCTCTTTGTGGAAAGGGAGATAAAAAAAAAAAAAACCACTTACTTTTTATTTTGTTTTGTTTTTTTTTTTTTTAATCTGGAGCTTGGGTTGCAAAAATTTGCCTTTGGGAAATGAGCTATTCTTTATCCTTTGGCCACTCATAGAATCACCCCCCAATACACACACACACACACACACACACACACACACACACACACACACACTTCTCATAATCATGAACAAGTTTGAAAAAATTCAGTTAGGGGCTGCTGCTGCTGGTGGTGGTGGTGCCTTTAATCCCAACAGTTGGGAGGCAGAGACAGGCAGATCTCTGTGAGTTCAAGGCTAGCCTGGTCTTCATAGTGAGTTCCAGGACAGCCAGAACAGTGAGATCCTGTCTCAACAAACAAACAAACAAACAAACAAAATTGAGTTAAATTTAAAAAATTTTTGAGGTTTCTTCTTCCTCTTTTCTTTCTCATCTCTTCCCTCCCTCACCCTCCCCATTTGCTCCTCCTCCTCTTCCTCCTCTTCTTCCTCCTTCTCCTCTTCCTCCTCCTCCTCCTCTTCCTCCTGCTCCTCTTGACAGAACTGACCTGAAATTCTGGTTTCTGGTTGCCTAATGGTGCTCATTTGTCTGCAGACTGTAAGTAGCTTTGGAAGCAGTTGAAAGCCTGGTGTGCCTCTGTATGTGCCTAACTGGCCCCATGGAGTCTCGCTTCTCAGCTATGAAGGGTTGGTAAGTTAAGGGCAAAACCAGCTTTTAGTGTTGGCTTACTTAAGGGTGTAGAGTGGAGAGAAATGATAAATAGAATTTCCGCCTTAAGGCTTGGATCGTTTCATGATCACTCCCTACCCCCAAGCCCAAGCTGGAACATGGGGTTCTAGGAAATGTTCTCCATCTTGTTCAGCTCCTTTGTCTTCCTAGCGTGTTACACAAAGCGACTTCTACCCTGGAGACGTGTGCCCCAGAAGGTGTGTGAGATGAAGGACACTCATTTGCTCTTTGGATTTTTTGGCTGGATGAGGCAAGGTTTGCTTTTATTTAATTTGCAGTAAAATCAAAATTTGATGGTGGGCCCTGGTCTTATATGTTATGTTTAAAGCAAAAGAGTGTAGCCAGAAGACACCAAAAGTTTCCTTTATTTTATTATTATTTATTCCATCAGCAGGGGGATGGAATCCAGGGAGAGCCTTGGGCATGCTAGGCAAGTCCTCTCACCCCTCCAGTCTTTAAGTCTCTGATATTTCATGACTCTTGATTTAATGTTCTAACCGTGGCCAGAAGAAGCCAACAAGATGGAAACCATATGTTCTGGGGACAATGGCACCTCACAGGAGGGCTACACTTCAGCAGAATGCGTGAGCCTCCAGAGACACTTGGCACACTAGAAAGCATGACAGATCTCCCGTGTCACTGTTTGTGTTTGAACACAGTCTTACTATACTGCTCAGGCTGAGTCCCATGTGCCCAGCTCGAAACCTTGTTCCTTGGCATTTCCACGCTGCAGGGTGGGCATGAAAGTGAACATGGGTATATGTTGATGATTAAACTCGGGGCTCACTTCCTGGATGTGAAATGGCCCTCACAGACAATATTTGAACACTTTCTCCCAAGGTGGTGGGTGAATCTGCTTTGGGGGGCTGGGAAGCCTTTAGGTAGGGCCTAGCTTGATGACGACGAATAGGGCATTTGAAGGCTGCCATCCACTTCTCCCTGGTCCTCAGTCCTGTTTAAGATGCCCAGTGTGAGCCCTGCTCCCCATGCTCCCACCACCAAGATGCAACTAATTGCCCTGCCTCGAAGGATGGACTGCTTTCTCTAAACTGAGAGTGGGAGTACATTTTTCCTCCCTTAAGTTACTTCCTTCAGGTGTCCAGCCATAGCATCCAAAACAATGAACAACGCACCACACAGAGCCCTTTGCCCCCGAGCCAAAATCCCAAGCCACTGGCTGCTGTCTGTTTCCATGTCTCTGGGAATGGATCCCATGATCTCATTCATTCTAGACAAGCACTCCTCAACTGAGCTTGCTTTTGAACTTTGTGCTTTGTGGGGTACATGCATATGTGCATACAGAGGCAGAGCATGGTGCCATCCTTACTCACGCTAAAAGCTACATCACAGCCTTGGCCGTCCCCCTCCCTTCCACCTTTTTTCCTTTTAGGCAGAGCTGGGGTGGAACCCGTGGCATCATTCCTGCTGCATTAACACTCTGCTACTGAGCCACACCCTCAGCTCAACACAGCACTTTATTTTCTGATATTTTTATAAAGATTTATCATTACTATTTGTAATCATGTTTTTTTTTAAAAAAAAAAAGAAGAGGTGTGTGTCTGCATGTTGCTATGTACACATGTATGTAGGAGCCCTGGGAGGTCAGAGGCATTGGAAGTCCTAGAGCTGGAGGTACAGACTATGGTCACTTGATTTGGGTGCTGGAAACTGAGCCCTATTTCTCATGGGGGGCGCTGACTGGGTACATATATGAGTGCATGCATACCAGGGATGGAAGTTTTGCTATTCCTGTAGGCTTGTAGGAAGTTCACAGTCCCACAGACCCAAGCCTCTTTCCTGGTAAAGTCAGGCACATTCTCTGACAGTGTGTGGATGCAGGACTCAGCATTTCTAGGTCACAGAGGTCAGTATCATTGTTTCCCCTCCCCTTTCTTCCCGCTTTCTGTCTATTGGTGGTGATGGAGAGGGAGCCTGAGTCCTCGTGCATGCTAGGCAAGTGCCCGCCTCAGTGCTACACCTCCACCCCCAATTATTATCACTTTTGTATATAAAGACTAGATTCAAAGGACTGAATGGTGCTGAAATGTAAACTGGCCTCAGAGAGCTCTTGTGAGGCTTGTGATCTGGTGACAGAAAGAATTGGGATCAAAGTAGAAAGAAACACTGGGGAGAAAGTTGGGAGTGAGAAAAGAGATCTAGGTCCCTTTGTAGAGAGAGCAGCTCAGATCACGGTGTTGGGGTGTGTGGAAAGAGTGACTTGCTCTAGCAGTGGGTAAGAAGGAGACAGACAAACTGGGATGTCACCTCTGCGTGGGGCATCTGACTGAGAACACATGCCCATGGAGCCCAGACACATGGCCGAGAAACCTGCAAAGGGACCTTTTGGCTATCAGAAGGGGGGCCTTCAGGGGCCCCAATCTGGGAACCAGTCCAAAGTCTGCCAGGGAGAGAGGGAACTTGGAATAACAGCCGGGTCAGTTCCTGCTTAGTGGATAAGCTGGGGGCTGGTTCAGGGGAGGGCACACCTGTGAATTACTAATCCCTACAAAGTTGTACCCTGGGATCCCTCATGCTCAAAACTGTGAGAAGAAAGGCCGGATTGTGCAGAATGACGTTGGAGGAAAGGACTCTGATTTGGAGTTGAGGTGGGGCTTGCGGGGTTGTTCTAGCTCATGAGCAGAAGCGCCCACGAAGACAAGAATCAGAGCTGGGCACCAGATATGGTCAAAAGTTAACTGTCTTCTTGTATGTACTTATAGACGAGATTATCTTCCAGTTGTGTGGACTTTCTTGTCTATTTTTTTTTTTTTGATAGCAGTTTCTCAACCTTTTCAAGTGTGATATGCATTCAGAAAAGATGCCAGAATCCCAATCACGTGCTAAAAGTCTGCAAATGCTTTCTGCAGCTAACTTCCTATGACTTGCAGCTGGAGTCCGTCTCGCTCATCACGCCTCTCCTAGCTCCAGCTCTTGGCCTGCATCACGATCCCATGTGCCTGATTATTTCTCCTTAGTCCTACTTTTGTGGGTTCCTCCCCACCCCCAACCTGAGATCTCTGCCCTGAGATCTAGCTCAGTACCTTGCCCATACTAAGTCAGTGCCCTAACCCTGAGCTACAGCCCCAGCCTGAGGGGGAATCAGACACCACAATCCACCGTAGAGCTTACTCTGAACCATTCAGACTTCGTGTGGGGTATAACGGCAGAAGTAATTTGACAGTGACCATCACAACCATCCACCTCCCCAACTTTATTTTTTTAGAAAGGCTCTATACCCACAACTACTAGTCCCCGTTCCTCTTGCTTCCAGCTCAAAGCAGCAACCACCATTCCATTTCCTGTATCAATGACTTCGGTGACTTCAGGGACCTCATTTTCCTGGAGATCAAAGGACAACTGGCAGGAACTGGTTCCCTCCTTTCACTCTATCAGTCCCAGGGACCGAAGTCCTGTCCCCAGGCTCGGTGGCAAGCATCTCTATGCACTGGATCATCTTCTCCTTTTGGAGGAACTACCCGCTGCTTCCCCACATCCCTTTCCTTGTTCTCTGTAATGATGGAACCCTGCAGCCTACGCCCCTGGGTTTGGCCTCAGCAAATTTATTTTTGAGAAATTCAGTTTTGTTGGTGTGTAAACATACCCCACCCCGTGTGTGTGTGTGTGTGTGTGTGTGTGTGTGTGTGTGTGAGTGTGTGTACTGTAATGCTGGAGATAATTCCCAGGGCCTTGTACATGCTGGGCAAATACTCCTTGCGGTGGGCCCATACAGTACATTTATAATAGAGGACTTTGGTCAGTTCAGTTACCTAGCTGATAAATACCTTGGCTGATAAGATAATGCATTTCCACCCCTCTGAGCTTACTTGCCCTGGTTATCCTCCACCTACAACAATCCACCTAAATGAAAATACAGTTGGTATAATCACCCTTATCACACGTGACCTCTGAGTCCCCTGTGGGTTACATTGAATACTTTTTTAAAAGTCATGTTTTCATATTCCCAAGAAAGAGAAAATAGCATGTAAAACAAGTGATCTTGTTTAGTCCTAGCCTCCACATTCAGCAGGTCTTTTTGAAGAGTGCCGGTGAGTTCCAGCTGTCGCTCAGCAGACCGGGGAGAACCTGTCCTAATGTGGTCTGTGGGGGAATCTGGGGGAAGGAGGACAGGCAGGACTTCCTCAGAGGAAAGAGATTAGGAACAGAATGAGTGGCTGGTGGCCTCACTGGCCCTCCCAGGGTCATAGCCTTTGATGACACAGGCAGGGCAGATGTCCCACCTGCGCTCTGAAAAGTTGGGATTAAATGTGCAATGGAGAACAGCACGTGTGTGCGTGCGTGCATGCGTGCGTGTGTGTGTGTGTGTGTGTGTGTGTGTGTGTGCGCGTGTGTGTGTATGCATGTGTCCTCCGACTCTGGTCACACAGGTGGAAATAACTTACTGCAATCTGAAAAGACAAACAGCAGCAGAAACAGCACAGGGAAAAAAAAAAAAACAGTTTAAACAATTATTCAGTGTAATTCTCAGGGGATTCAGGGATCCTGGCCCATGGAGTTTTCTTTTTTAGGCAGATGGCTGTGGATGGAGCCTTCGTCAGAGAAGCGAGCGCAGAGGTGTGGAAGTGTGTTATCTGTGGCACTGCCTTGAGATCCCAGCCACTCCTGAGGCCGAGGGCAGGAGGACGGGAAGATGCATGGGCCCTAGAGATATAACATGTTCTGTTCTCTGGTGTCATTTTTAAAAAGATATTTATTTCCAGAAAGCTACCAGACCTTTGGCCCCCATCTTTCTGGGAAATTTGTGGTACAGGATGGAGAGCAGATTTTGCCCAAATCCAAACTCAACCCCTGTGGGTTTTGTTTTGAAAGCTTTAAGCTATCTAGGAGATGATGAGCTTGGTCTCAAGAGTGGTGTGTCCCTTCCCATCCCCAGCCCTCCCTGCCAGCCATGTATATGTGTGTGTGTGTGTGTGTGTGTGTGTGTGTGTGTAAGGGAGGCCATTGAGGTTAGTGCTTCCTCTTTAGTGAGGCGGACAAACTTCCCAAGGGAGGCCAGTCGAAGTACGGCAGTGCTTTCCTGTGGTTGGGAAAGAGTGAGTAGGTTGGTGTTAACTCAGCTTCGTGTCATGCCGCTATAAAAAATACCCAAGATGAATCAATCTAAGCGGAGGAAAGTTCACTGGGGCGCATGCTCTCAGGGGTTTCAGTTCACAGTGCTACCCTGTTGATTGATTTGGGTCTCTAACAAGATAGTGTTTCCCGGCAGGGAGCACGGTGGAGCAAAGTTGCTCAGCTTATGGGGTCTCTAGAAGAGAGATTGAAACGGAAGGGAGCTGGGAATGAAGGACGTGGGGCAAGGTCCCAAGATCTTTCCTAGGAGTATGTGCCAATGACCAGAATCCACTCCCTAGACCCCACCTCCTAGTCTGCCCACAGGCTGACAGATCAGCCTTTAGTACAGTTTTTTGGGTACACTTACACAGTTATAGCAGGTGGGACTTCCAGAGGGAGCCCTGGGGATCTGAGTCCCATGCCGTAACTCCTAGAGAGTAGTCCCAACATGTCTGCTCAGAGCTTCCGGTGACAAACACGCAGACTTTTCCTAAGACAGCTGCAGTCTAAGACAATGGCACTTCAGATGATAAGGGGCCAAGACGGCTGCCTCAAATGCTTGCTTTGCTTTTGACATTGGGACCTTACAATCAGCTTTGGACCTGGAGAGAAACACTGCAATAGCAAGACAGGCAGAGAAGGAATATATTTTTAGTCATTACTGTTTACTATAATCCAAGCTGGACTTGAACTAACAGTAATCTTCCAGCCTTGGCCTCCTGAATACTGGATTTCCTGGCTTGAGCCACCATGCCTTGTTGAAGCTCAGTTTTATTTTCTCTCTGTCTCTGCCTCTCTGTCATTCTGTCTCTCTCTGTGTGTCTCTGTGTCTCTGTGTCTGTCTCTGTCTCTCTCTCTCAGGTCGGGTTTCTCTCTACGTAGCCTCGATTGGCCTAGAATTTTCTATGAAGACCAGGCTGGTCGTGAACTCACAGAAATCTACCTATCTCTGCCCTCAAGTGCAGAATTACAGATATCCATCACTGTTTGTCTTGTTCTGCTTTGAAAGGGCTTGTGTAACCCAGGCTGGCCTCGAACTTGCTATGCAACCAAGGCTGGTTTTGAACTCCCAGCTTCCTGCCTTCCTGTCTCTATGTACCACCATATTTGACTCCTGAAGTTGAGTTTCTTACTCCTCTTGCAGTGTTTGAAGGGACACAGTTTCTTTGAACCTAAATTTCCAGGGGCAAAATTCCCTATTGCCTCGTATAAAACGGAGGTTGCCTGATGTAGGGTTTGTGTGTCTCTGGGAAGGAAGGAGATGAGTGAGGCGTGTGAGAAGCGCTTAGCAAGCATCCCATGAGGTCCTGCTGGGATGGCTCTCCTGTTGCCAGGAGAATAGAAACTTCACGTGGCTGCGGCTGTGGTGAGGCCTCCTGCATCCAGAGGCTGCTACTGCAGGATGTTGCCAGGGAAATGGCTTCCTCTGTGGGACAGGGAGGACATTCACTCTGAGTGCTGCTGCTGCTGCTGTTGCTGCTGCTTCCACTCAGTGTTAATGGAGGAGAAGGGACTTCAACACTTCTGGGAGAGCGGCGTGTTTACTGACAAGACTGAGCATCTACTGTGTTGTGCTCAGGATGACGGCAGAGCATTCTGGAAAGTGTCTTTTGCCTGCAGGAGTCAGTCTGTCACAGGGTGAGTGAACCTGCTGAGCAGAGAGAGACTTTAGCCTGTGTCCAGCCCTGTGATGACCAATGGAAATTAAAGGTGGCTCAGTGTGAACATGTCTTACTTCAAGTTTCTCAGTTAGCTACATTATAAGAACCAGAAAAAAATGTACAATAAACTATAACTATTCTAATTTGCCAAGTGAATTAAAAATCAAGTACATCAAGTACAGACATGTAGAAATATGTTAGTATAACTCATGATGATTTACATGATTTGTTTTTCATTTAAATATTTGAACTCAAGGTAAATTTATAGTGATGCCCTATCTTGATTTGAATTGGCTGCATGCAAAATGACCACATGAGGCTTCTAGCTTGGACACTGAAGATTTACACTGAGGTTTCAACTAAGGACAATATCCCATACCACAGGACATGTGGCAACATCTAAAGACACTTTTGTTACAACCAGAGAGGGTTCTTCTGGTGGCTAGTCAGTCTGTAGAGGCCAGGAATGTCACTTAACGTCATGGGGTCTATAAGACAAAATATACACCACAGAATGATGTGTCCTGAGATACTGAGAGCTCCCAGTTTGAAAATCACTAGTTTAGACCAAGCTCATATTTATTCTGTTCCCTGGTACTGTGGTTAATATAAGTGTTCCTGACTGGTGGAAACAGATGCAGAGACCCACAGCCAAGCACTGGGCGGAGCTCTGGGAGTTCAGTTGAAGAGAGGGAGGAGGGATTATATGAGTAAGGCAGGGGGTGGTGGTGGTGGTGAAGATCATGATGGGGAAACCCATAGAGACAGCTGACCTGAGCTTGTGGGAGCTCATGGACTCTGGACCAATGGCTAGGGAGTTGGCATGGGACGGACTTAGGCCCTCTGCATCTGGGTGACAGTTGTGTAGCTTGGTCTTTTGTGGGGGCCCTAGCAGTAGGACTAGGACCTGTCCCTGACACATGAGCTGGCTGTTTGGAATCTATTTATGGTGGGATGCCTTGCCCAGCCTTGGTGCAAGTCTGAGGAGCTTGGTTGTGCCTCAACTTGATATCCATGCTTTGTTGACTCCCATGGGAGGCTCTACCCCTTCTGAATGAAGATGAAGGAGGAGTGGATTGGGGAGGGGCATAGATGGGAGGTAGGGGCAGGAAATGGGAAGAGAAGAAGGAGGGGGAAACTGTGGTTGGTATGATAGATAGATAGATAGATAGATAGATAGGTAGATAGATAGATAGATAGATAGATAGGTAGATAGATAGATAGATAGATAGATAGATAGATAGATAGATAGATAGATAGATAGATAGATAGATGTTACCAGAATCCCTTGTTTTTAAAGATGTTGCCCCTAGCATATGGCACTATGAAGAGGTATTTGTTAGAATCTTTAAGAAATGGAACTACTAATACACTTTTGGGATTCCGCAGATTGTCTACAAAGAGGCCAGATCAATGGATGCCACAGTTCACTGAACGACAGTTAGGGTTACTGCTGCAGGTGATGACTAATGAGATAGAAATTGGATAAGAAGCTCATGGTATAGAAACATACTTGGTCCTATCTTGGCTGAATGATAGAATGCCAAAGTGCTTGGGGTCTGTTCTTAAATGATTTTAGGATTACCTTTTCCAAGGCAGGGGAATGCTACAGTAAAGAATGAAACCTATCCCTGGGTGGAGCCATGGTATTGGGTCTTCCCTTAAGAGTAAATCTAACTGAGCCAGTCAATTTCTAGGCCAAAGGACCACTGCAGTCTCTGTTTACAACTCAGTGCCACCTTAACTCAAACAGCATGGCTCTGTCTCTTCCTCATCTCTGTCTCCCTTCTCCAGGAAGCTGCAGAGATTTACAGCTTGCCTGCTCTGGAGTTTTTCTGTTAAACTCTAATAAAATTGTCCTTGAACTTAAGGGGAAAAAAAGGGGCCAAGCACAGAGCCTTTGCTCACACATGTCTCAAAGGAGTTTTTCAGGGGACAGCATGACATGAACAGGCATCATGGGGCCAGCATGACATGAACAGGCATCATGGGGCCAGCATCATGTGGACAGGCATCATGGGGGCAGCATCACGTGGACAGGCATCATGGGGCCAGCATCATATGAACAGCTGTCAAGCTCTACTTCAGCATAGACCCAACCAGCCAATCTTGGATTGAAGGCTCCAAAACCGTGAACCCAAATAAACCCTTTCTTTTCATAATTGGATTTTCTGAGGTATTGGTTACCATATTGAAAAGCTACTTACTACACCTTCCCACAGAGATAGGAACAAGGCACCAAGAGTGGGTTGGTAGCAGGATAGATGCTGGTACCCAAGTCTCCCGAGTTGAACATGGGATGTCAGAAGGGAGTATCTTGTGATTAGAATGAGTTTCTTGCTCATTTACCAGAGGATCCACATAGTTTTCTAAATGCCCTATTTAAATATGATTCTCATCAGTCAACGGAAAGTACCTTGCAGTGAGAGGAAGCTGCATCTTAAGTTGATGAGGACCAATTGTGTTGCCTTTCTCCTCATCTCCTCAGAGGTTCTCCTTCTCCCAATCGGTATAGAATTAGAAAGTTTTGTAGAAAGTTCAGGGAGATGAGGGATGGGCCCACCGAATGAGTGGATTCCAGAGAATAACTTGAGGGGTGACCACATTTCTTCTTGCTTTGTACTTAAATCACCCAGCTTTCTGCAGATGCTCTTGAGGGACCCTTGGCCTCGCTGAAATCACTGTCTCCCTCTTTTCTCGTCTCCTCTCTGGGCCCCATTCTGCATTCCTGCATTTGTTTGTGGATGGATTGGCTCTACACTGAGAATCTCAGAGCTGTGGGCTTTCCTCTAGCCATGGGTCTGGCTCAGGATCACATTATTAAAAAGACACTTTCCTTTCTGTGTTCTAGTCTCCTGAAGAAATTCAGGACTCACTTCTTAGGCCTGTGACCTCGGGACTTTCTTTCCTCCACAAGGAAATGGCCTTTTACATTCCTGCTTATATCTACTTCTTCAGCCTATGGTGTGTGTGTGTGTGTGTGTGTGTGTGTGTGTGTGTGTGTGTGTGTGTGTCTGTGTGTGTGTCTGTGTGTCTGTGTGTGTGCGTGGCAGGAGGGAGGGAGCTGTGGCACAGGCTCCACACCCATGCAGGTGCTTTTTTGACCAGCAAACCATAGGCAGTCATTCAATCAGTTCATATTCTATTGAGAGACCGTGGCTTGTCTTTGCACATCCTCATGGGCTTTCCTGCTTGCTAACACTGTCAGGGACAAGAAAACGGGCTTCCTCCATCTTGTCATTAGTGTGTGGTAAGAAGAGTTGGAAAGGAAGTAGAAGCTGTTGGAAAATAAGATTGGAGGAGAAGCTGGGTAGCTCTCCCATTGGCTCAGACCCCAGCCCCATCTGTGTGCTCACGGGTTAACAGTGCAAAAGTGCACACATCTCAAGAGTGGAGAAACTGTCAGGAATCCCCAGCACTCAAGCCCACGGTTGCAGCCTTTCTGTTTTCTTGCCACGTACCCTCATTTTCTCACACTGTCAGCATGAAACAGAATTTTCTTCCTCTACTTGATGAGCTAAGTGTCAGATCTTTGGATTTTTGTCAGCCCTTGACAGTGGAAAATATGGGGCCATAAACCAAGAACTAAAGGATTGCCTAGGATTGGAGAACCCCTGTGTATAGTTACACACAGTCGAACAGATTTCCACAACGCGTCTTCCAGCTGTGGGTGGGCACAAACCCTTGCTTCCATTGGGGGTAGATACGAGGTCATGGATACCACACCAGAGCCATTGGTAGTAGCCCAGCATGTTCACAGAGGCAAGGGAAAACTCTGTCCACCACCAACTATGGATTAAGCTTTCTGTAGATACAGACAGCTCTTTTCCTCAGAGAATTAAGAGTAGCTTTAAAAAAAGATTTCCTTTCTTTCTGTCCTTGTTATTTCACTCACTTTAAACAATATACTCAGGAGCGAGGTGAAGCCCAGAATCCAGGGATCTGAAGACACAGCTGGCTTCTTCAGATCTCAGGACATGGCTGCTGAATACTGTGGAATATTTCAATCCTAAGGATCCTCAGTAGAGAGACAGTTGTGTGTGTGTGTGTGTGTGTGTGTGTGTGTGTGCGTGTGTGTGTGCTACTCCCTTGCTCAGCATCTTTGAGGCATGGCTCTGCATGAAGTGGGACCCAGCTGTGAGACGGCTTGCTGGCTGACCACCTTCCTATGCAGGCAGCTCCTAAAGCTGAGCTTCTGTGCGTGCTCCTATGTAGGATGGCCTTTTGCTGCAATCAGATGTCAGGACCATGCAAAGCCTGCAGTTCAAGGGTCATAATTCATTGGGGAAAGTGCTCCTCTTGTCACTGGCTCCCTGATTTTTGCAGGTGTATTTGCTAATTGAGCGTCTCCTTTAGCTGATCGTATGTGAATGAGCAGAGATGTCTGTGAATGCTTTCATGAAACGTTCTCAGACCATGATGGCCCAGGTTTCCCACCGCTTCTGCAGCGGCCGTGGAAGGGTTGTGCTGGGACTTTCACAGTGAGTGTGCAAGGACTGTGTTCCAACTTCCACTTCGGGTGTGCCAGGGCTGTGCTCTGATTTCCACAGTGGGTGTGCCAGGGCTGTGCTCTGATTTCCACAGTGGGTGTGCCAGGGCTGTGCTCTGACTTCCACAGTGGGTGTGCCAGGGCTGTGCTCTGACTTTCACAGCAGGTGTGCCAGGGCTGTGCTCTGATTTCCACAGCGGGTGTGCAAGGGCTGTGCTCTGACTTCTATAGTAGAAGTGGAGCTGAGGCTGCAGATATCCCAGGATACCACACTCACGTTCCCCCTTTCCAAGTGCTGCTTCTGCTACCTTTGTTTGTATTTTAAAAGTCAACACTGTATTTTGGTGGAAGGTGCATGCCTGGGGAGGGTGGCATTTTCAGTGGAAACAAAAAAACTTAATGTTCTAAGTGTGTTTGTTTTTTTTCTGAGCTTTTTCCTATTGTTGCTTAAGAAGTTGGGTGTGCAGAAACCCTTAGAAAGTCCATCTGGGTGCTTTAATAGCATACACGTGGATCTTAAAGTCATCCGTCCTCTGGTTCATCTGTGTTTGAGAACTGTGAAGCCAAGCAGAGCTATAAAAAACCATTTTGTGCAGTGATCCACCACAGCCAGCCAGCACCCCCTCCCGCCCTTCAGAGGAGAGCCTGGTGAGTCCCGGCTGCTGGGTTCCTGCAAGCCTTCACTGCTCACTTTCGCAGGCCTCGCAGCATCTGCCCCGAAAGAAAACTCACTCGAGACTCTGGGCCTGGCCTCTGTCTTCCAGGGCAGTTTTCAGCCTCTACTTGGCCTGTCCTCTATCTTGGGTCTCCACCCAAGTCTGTTGACTGGGGGGCGGGGGTAGTGGGAGAGGGTACCCATGCGTGGGGGGCTGCGGTGTCTTCCCTGTCACCTTACCCGGCTTTTCTCCTCTCCTGCCTTCTTGGCATTTATCTCATTTTTTAAATACATTTCCACACTGAGAGTTTAATTCAGGCCAACAGAGCAGCCCTGCAAAGGGGGTGGGACTGGGGTCAGAACCCCTCATATGTGAATGAGGCTCGAGGCCCCATTCCCAAAAGATCCTCTCTGTGGATCTCTGCTGGCTCCTGGTAAGGCCTCCCCGCTTCTCACTGGGCCCAAAGTCTCAGAGAGGCCTGCCCTTTCCTCAGCTCCACTCCCCTGGGAAAGCTGCCTGTTTGCTTTGCTCTTTCAACACGCCCACCTTTGTCACAAACCCAGGGGAGTTCAAATGTCAGATACTTGCCACCTTTTCTGGGGTTAACGGGACTCCAGTGCCCTCCAGAGGAGAGTTAAGTGCAAAATATCAGATGCAAGGGGCTTACACATCCAGTTTACAGACATTTTCATGGGGAGGGGTGTCCAAGAGTCACAGGTAGATAAACCCCCACTGTGGGAACAAGGAGATGACAAAGGATGCAGGAGTGAGCCTCTGCCAGTGTGTCTGTGGGGGGAGATCTTGATGAGCACCTGGGGAGAAGCTTCACTTGCCTTCCTTGAGGCCTTCCTTGAGGACCAGAACACAAAAGAGGAAGAGGGAGAGACAGGAAATTGGATGACACAGGAACTGGAAGGGGAGCTTCACCCTGCCTCTCAGCAGCCTCAAGTCAAGATTTCTACCATAATTAGCACTTACTGTGAGGGTTGGCTGCCTGATAGAGACAATGTTACCTTTATGTATGTCTTATATGTTTCAAAGAAGACTGTTAAAATAGCCATAAATCATGCTTAAGGGCAATGTGTGTATGACCTCCAGCACAGGTCTACTCTTTTCTCAGTTGCAAACCTGCAGTCATTTAGGACTCTCCCAAGCACCCCATTTACAGTAGAAGACACGTCTTTACTCTTGTGCAAGCTTAGTGCCCCAAAGCTTGCCAAGTCAGATTGCAACCCTATCCCAGGCACCCCAGTGCCACTCAGTAATTCCATTATCTATACAGGGGAAAGGAGAGAAAGGAATCCCTTTTGTGGTGGCTAATGTTCAAGAAGAGATACCCAGCTCCACCTGTGGGTGCCCCACTCCCTTCCTGGTGCACCAAAGGTAACATGGCCCATTGGTACCACTTTTTATTTCTTGCCACCCTTCCTAGGAATGCGCCGGCCATACCTATGGTGAAGAATTTGGTAATTAGTCATGTGAACCTTGTGTCTGAAACTTGTTTCTTTCTTACAATAATTCCATGCTTCGCAGCATAGCTTTCTGTTCAGTTCAACTAGATGAACTTCAAAGAGACTCTCCAGCTGGACTGTCCATGTTCTTTGTGTCCCTAAAGGGCACACTCTTGATGTCCCTGACTTCCTACTTGCAAACGTGTCTTATGGTTGTCATTGCCCATCTAATTGTTTTGCTCTCCTCAAAATTTCCAATGTAGTAAGCTTTCTCATCAGACTTTCTCTGGACTGCCAGTCCACGTATTATTAATTATGAAAGCTTGCCCTTAACTTACACTTGTTCCCAACTAGCTCTTATAACTTAAATTAACCTGCTTTTATTAATCTATGTTCTGCCATATGAGATTTTACCTTTCTTCCATTCTGTATGTCTGATTCCCTCTGTGTCTCGCTGGCATCTCTCGCGTGCCTAGATTCAACTCCAATTCCTCTCTCTCTCTCTCTCTCTCTCTCTCTCTCTCTCTCTCTCTCTCTCTCTCTGGAAGTCCCACCAATTCTCTGCAGCCTAGCTATCGGCCATTCAGCTCTTTATTAAATCAATCAAAAGGTGCCTTGGCAAAGATACATCTCCACAGTATACAAAAAGATTTTCCCACAACACTCTGAAACCCCTTTAACCTGTCAAGTACAAACTGACTTTCATCTGTCAAGGGCAATGTATGTTAGCTAAAACAACAACAACAACAACAACAACAAAACTGATTCCACCTTTTTTTTTACCTGTCTAGTGCAAACTGTGTGACCTGACTCCCACTTAGCTCCTTGTTCCATCACAGGCCAAATCTGAGAGTGTAGACTTCTTCAAGTGGAGCTGGAGCCTTCCCTGCTGCTTGCTGCGTTACCATGGCAAAGCAAGACTCCTACAAAGTCTTCAACACACACTTCCAGGCTGCTTAAAAAGGAACCCTTAGCACCCATGCCTAGTTCCTGTAACATTCTCATCCTCTGAACAGACAAACCAAATGAGCTACCAGATGGTCCGAGGTTTGTAAGCAGTGAGCAAACCAGACAATCTTGTGTTTCTTCCACCTTCTGAGGACCGAGCCATTCTGCCATCATCTTCCTAAAGCTATTTGCTTCTCACTCATCAATTTAGAGGGGATTTTTTTGTATCCTTTCTATTTCTCCTTTGCCTTTGTTTGGAAAGGACAGCATATATTTGGAAAGTCCTGCTTCACGACTCTACTGAAATCTGTATTTATTTCTCTGGGACCCCAGATGTACAGGATGACCTAGTGAGAAGAATCCTACCCAAAAAGTTCACAGTGCTGAGATGGAAAATCTCTCATTTAGGCAACACTGCTAATTCCAGGTCATCCTCTAGTCTAGAAATGAAACGAACATGCAATTTCATTTTGCTGCCAGGGACTCTCTTCCGGGAGTAAGAGCGTGAATTTTATGAGATGCAATGAGGAAATGAAGACAGAATAGTTATCTGGTATGGTTTCTGGATAAGAATTAGTCTTGTTGGTTGTGGAAATATAAATTAGTCCAGTGACTATGAAAATTAGTATAAATCTCAAAAAATGAAAATTAGAACTACCAAATGATTTAACCACACCACTCCTAGATATGAACGAGAGCAACCTGAATCACCACACGAAGCAGACTCTTTTACACCCATAATAGCCAAATTATAGACCTAGCCTAGTGCCTATCAATGGATAAAGGAAGTGCAGAATATATATATATATATATATATATATATATATATATAAATTCAGTAATAAAGAATGAAATTGTATCATCTGTAGGAAAACAGGTGGGCTTGAAAATCACTGTATTAAAAGAAATCCATGAGACTCAGTAGGTCAAAAGCTGCTTGCTTTCTCTTATGTGAAGGACATATATATAAAAAGGAAGACACAAAAGAAGATGGTGACTATATTAGTGACGTTTATATCATGGCTACAAATGTGGCAGAAATAAATTCAGAGGAGGAACATTTGTTTGAACTTATGGCTTCTTAAGCGTCACTCTGTCATAACAGGGAAGGCACAGAGCGACTGAGTGGTGGAAGTACTTGGCAGGGATCATTCATAGAGAGGTGAACTTGGAAGCAGAGGGGATACAGCCAGAGCCTTATAGACCCTGCGAAGGCCCACTGCTAGGGATCTACTCTACCCTCTAGATCCCATTTCTGGGTCCCACAGTCTCCCAAACATAACAGGGACTGTTTGAGTAGAAAAAGGGGGCCAACCGAGTGAAGGGCAGGAGATGAGAGAACTTAATAGGGCTGTAAATATGATCTAAGTATATTATAAATGTACCATAATCTCATAATAAACCCATGATTTTGTACAAACAGGATACATTAATTTAAAAGTCTTTAAAAGATTGAGTCTTGTCACATCATGAAGGGTGTCTCTGGGGAATCAGGCTGTGCTGTTGGAACAAGTAAAGGAGCACATTGTGAGCATGACGGCCTGGATCTTGGCTCTGGCTTCCGTGGAACCCTTTGCTGGCTCAAACAGAATCGAATTCTAGAGCAGGCCCACTCATGAAACAGTTTGGAAAATTACAGAATTATAAGAAATAGGAAGAAGAAGAAGCCACTCCAGTTCTGCCCTTCCACAGCTTGCTGTGGGCGCGTCCACCACTAGCATGCGCTTGCTGGGTGACCCACTTCCTTCCCTCGGCATGAGCTGGAGAGCTCGTTGTTGGGAAAGGAGGTCTAGCAGGCAGCAAGGCCAGCCAGGGGTGAGGCTCCGGGTGTGTGAGGATGGGCTGGCAAAGGGAGTTCTTGGGCATTTGTTTCAAAATGAGGGCTGGGGATGAGCGGTGACTCAGTCGGCACCCTGTACCCACAGGCTCCACATTTGTACACCCAACCAACTGTGGATTGAAAGTAATCAGGAAAAAAAATACCTGCATACAAAACATGCAGTTTTTCTTTCGCTGTCATTCAGTAAGCAATAGAGAGGTGATTTGAAGCAAATAAGAAGACATGCTAGGTCGGAGGAGAGTACAGCACTACAGGTCTGCAAGCTTGCGCACCTCGTTCGTGCATTGCCTGTGGGACCAGAAGAGGGCGCTGGATTGCCTGGAACTGGAATTATAGCTGGTTATTAGCTGCTGCGGGGGTGTTGGAAATCTAAGCAGAGTCCTCTGGAAGAGCAGCCAATGTTCTTAACCGCTGAGCCATCTCTCCAGCCCCCAATCACTGAAGTGCTAAGCGATCAACCTTTGTAGAATGCTCAGATAGGTACCATTTCTTTCTGGGAACTTTGGTTCATAGTGTTGTTAATAGCACACTGTTTCCTCTATTTGTCTTTGCTTCTTTATACTGTTTTATATACAGAGATAAGGTCTCTCTGTGTAGCTTAGGCTGGTTTTGAACTTGTACCCTTACTCTCAGGTGTTGAGATTATAGGTGTCTGTCACCATGTCCAGCTGTGCTGTGTGATTGACAAGGATGGATAGGTGGTGCTGGGAGCCGTGTAGGCAGCCTTAATAACACTTTGGAACTCAACAGCAAAAGAAGACAAAAGGGGCTGAGTTGGAATTAGAGTCCATGACCAGATTCCACATAGAACAGCACTCGGAACAGCCTGGCCAAGGTATTTCCCCACCTAAAGAGGCTGAGTTTCCATGCGCTGGCTCTTCAGGCAATCATTTACATTCTAAGAGCCACTTATGAAAAAAAAGGAAGAGAGGGAGGGAGAGAGGGAGGGAGGGAGGGAGGGAGGGAGAGAGAGAGAGAGAGAGAGAGAGAGAGAGAGAGAGAGAGAGAGAGAGAGAGAGAGAGAAGGAGAGAGGGGAAGGCAACATCAATCCTCTCACACTAGGGTAAAGTTAATCCCAGAGTCTAGCTACTTCTCTGCGTTCATTCTTCACGGATTCAGCTTCAGGGTCACTTTGTTGAGGTAAACTGAAGAGAGACCTGGCAATGTGACCTCAGACGCCACTGGCTTTGCTATAGCAAGCAAATCCAGGCAGATAATTCTATCAGCCTGCAAATTTGCCTTTCCAAGACTTGATAAGTGCCCACCTGTGCCAGAATTTGCTTTAACACAATGCATAGTAGTACAAAGGCCTCTGGGAGTATCGCTCAGAAGGATCTTACAGACTCAAAACCCACCCCTTCGAAGATCGTAGGAGTAGCCTGGTTAGAACGCTGCATGTGACCTAAGATGGTCACTAGCGTCACCGCTGAGGAATATTTATAGGTAACAAACACGTCTGGACAATGCCAACGCTCCAATTTGATAACTGCTATCAGCATTGTTAAGCGGCTGCAATTCTCAGAATCACAGAAGTGCATGGCTGCAAGCGCCCCACGGAAGCTACCCGCCTAGCCCTTCCGTGGAGGTAGAAACAGATGTGATTTGCTCACGACTGAGCAGTCACTGCTGACCTGGTGTCCTGACTTCTTGCCCAGTGCCCTCTTGGCCCACCACCCCTATTCATCTGAAATTATTGCAGGTCCTCTGGCTGCAGGCCTTTTAATTGGTTCAGACTTGTAGGCCACTCTCTTGAGGATAAGATTACACTTTTATTTTCCCTCATTTACTTCCCACTCCTCCCTGACCCACAAAGCCTCAACCCCGTCAGTCCCAGCCACTGAAACTCTGGCTGAAACTAGTCTGAAAGGCTTCCTGCCAAGTGACTTTTGGCCAGGCAGTGTGATGGGCTGAGTACAAAGGCGAGCCTCCCTCGTTTGTTCGTGTATGTTCCACATCAGCCTTGAGCTAATTTGATCCAGTTCAAAAATGTGTCCCAGTTATTCCGCAAATGCTTAGAAGGACCGAGCATCAGGCCATAGAGAGAATTCAGTCCAAAGCTCTAACTGTGCTCCAAAGAACTCTAGAGTCCTCAGGAGGGAGTTCCCTTCCCTTCAGCTCCCCAGCCTAGGTGAGCTGGGAGTCTGAGCAGACAGGGTTCTAGGCGGAGTTCTTTTCCGAGGCTCCACAGCAGAACGCTTGTGTATGCTGAGTTTGGGGAGAGAAAATTGACAGCTGCAGTTGTACCCCAGAGCTTCCATTTGAAGGGTGTAGGAACAGTGGTGTATTCGGGCTGAGGGGAGAGACAGTGATCACGCTGTGTGCAGGGTACACCTCACTGCTGGGAGGATGGAGCTGGAAGCCAGCTGCAGGTACTACCCCCTCACTGCTTTGCAGGGGTGGCCTGGTCCCCTTGAGAATCTGTATTTTGGGCTCCATGGAGACTCGGGCTTCAGAAAACAACACTATATTATAGAGATTGCTTATTTGGCACAGGAGAGGGACAAAATCAACACCTACAGAATGTCTACTGCACCGTGTCCACAGAAAATACCTGCACTCACTCCGGGCAGATTCTTCAGTTTGAGAGTCTGAGGAGTTTTGGATGCTCTTTTTTTTTTTTTTTTAGAAAGTGGAAAAAAACAGTTTAAAAAAGAATTTATTATTTTTATTTTATGTATGTGCATTGGTGTTTTGGCTGCATGTATGTCTGTGTGAGGGTGTCAGAAACTCTGGAGTCACAGACAGGTGTGAGCTGCCATGTGGGTGTTAGGAATTGGGCCCAGATCTTCTGGAAACACAGCCAATACTCTTAACTTCTGAGCCATTTCTTCAGTCTGGTTTGAAGAGTTTCAAATGAAGTGGAGTTTTGTTTGTTTGTTTGTTTTTCTCTCAGGAGCCTGAAGAAGTTTTACTAAGTTTCAAAGAGAAGTGACTGACAGGGCCTAGTAGTTCTAAGAAGCAGGACCACCTCCGTGCTGACATCCTTTAACCCCCATCTGCTATGGAAGGCACCATTTTGCGTCATCGTCATAGAAGTCCTGAAGGCCCAGGACGTCGGCAGCTGCACACAAACTATGCAAGGAGTTGAGACTCAGTTCAAACAAAAACAGAACTTGAGATTTTCTGTTTGGAAAACAGCCGGGCCCCCTCTGTGCCTGTTCTCCCGGGGACATAGTCTTTGTTAAATATAGTTCCCGTCTCCTCCTTTTCAGGACGCCGTGGTTCGTGGCTTGCCATGTTGGCCCTGTCTTCTGCTTGAAGTGGAAAATGCTATTCATCCTGTCGCTCAGCTGCTGGGTGGATCCTGGAGCAGCTGTCCCTCGGGGACATGGGTGAGGCCGAGTGCTACGCCTGTGAATGCCAGTGATGGGGAGATAGCAAATGTGCCACAGAGAGAGAAACCGTCCCAGGCATTAGGATGCCAACCTTCAGCTGCATAAGACATTTCCAATTGCCTTCGTCTTTTGAAGGACCCTGCATCTCTTGAGAGTCACGGCAGTTTTAAAGCAATTTCAGGTCTTTGTTTCATAATCATATGCTGGGGATTTTCATAACTGCTCAGTTTCTTGTTATCTACACCTTCCTCCTAAAAATTCTGAGTAAACTGGACCAAGGTAGATGCTGGAAAGCATGGACCCACGAGATGAGACCCCTACGTTAAACAAGGGATTAGTGTCAACTCTTGCTAGGACCCCAGACACGTCATTGAGGGTGTGTTTAGAAGGAAATATAGTACCGGCTGTCCTTTTGAATATTTGGGTTTCAGCCTTATGACCTGCATCTGTATCTCTTGCTCTGAGATACATCCTTAAAAGCTGGTGGTAGTGACGTTGGTTGGTGACTTTAGCTTGATTGTGGACGGTGATTATTCCAGCTTATTTTTCAAGACTTCCCAGTTTTAGAGATAACTATAGCAACCATCCTTCAGTGCCAAAACTAAAACCAAGCTCTTTTTGAAAACATTTGAATTTAAATAGTAAAGTGAAGAAATTGTTTCAACAGGCACCAAGTTGTTTTTTTTTTGGTTATTTTTCCTTTGGTTATTTTTAACTTTAAGTTATTACCTATGATTATATTTACATATGTTTTAAAGGGAGATAATTCTCTATTTTTGATTTTTCATTTTCATTTATTTTTTAGAGAGAAGATCTCGCTTTGTAGTACAGGTTCCCCGGGACTTGCTATGGAGGCCAGACTGGCTTTGAACTTCTAGTGTTCTGTGGTCTCTGCCTCCATGGTGCTGGGATTGTAGGTGTGCATCGCCCTGCCCAACCTCTATATTACTTTTATTTATTCATTTTATATCACTTTTGAAGAAGAACAAAACTCCTTTTTTTTCCTCAAGCATCCAAATCTAAATAGTACTTAATTTTTTTCTTTTTTAATTTTATAGTACCTTAGCAAAAATGAAGCAAAGACTCTCCAGGCAAGAGATCAGGGTCTCCCATCTGAACCCTAAGGCAGGGTCCTGGGGCAGGGTCCTGAGGGTTTTTCTTACTTGGCATGCACCATTAGAGGGGCAGAGGGGAAGTCATGCTGTGTTCTGATGGGCACTGCATCTTCACTGCCTACCCGAAAGCGTCCCTATATGTCTTCTCATAGTGGAAGATTCCGAGGAGCATCTTGGAGCAGATTGCCTACCCTGCAGGAAAGATGTTAGTTGGGAGTGTTGCTATTCATGGACCACTCCTGATATTCCCCCCTTCTCTGTAGTTAGAGAAAGCTCAAGCATCGGTCCAAAACAAATGATCCAGGGATGAACCATGCTTTCATGGTGTGTTACACACCCGGGAAGTGTTTTCTTTGTTTGTTTGAGAAGAGATTGAATCTCTGTCCTATGGTGATGCGATCCGGGCTCCCTCCTCTTTGATTTCTTTTTCTCTGGGAGAGACATTTTAGATCACACGATGGGGACTGTTGAAAAGAACATGCCAGAGTATTGGGGAACAGGCCTGGAACTCCAGGGACAGCATTCTTCATGCTCTCTTAAGAGCTTAGAGGTTTGGAACTGGTGGCAACTGGTAGTTTTCAGTGTTTGGTAAACAGCCAGGATCCGGAGCCCTGGGAACAGCCTCGCTTAGCTCTTTGTTTAAGTTTTAGGCTAGAGGCTCTGAGAAGTTGGTGCAGGGGAGAGAAATTAACAACCACTACTCATTCACAGCTGGCCAGCCAAGTGGACAGCACGGATGGACAGCAGAGAGAGAGGCCCCTGGCCTGTCTTGGACCAACAGCTTTTCAAGGAGGGCACTCCCTCACCCCACCCCTACCGCTCTGCATCTGCCTGGCCTCTGACCAAAGATCTGTGCACACTGCAGCGTTGGTATGCTTTGGGTGAGGCTCGTGGCCATGGCAACAGGATGGGAGAGACCCAGTTCCTGGGAGTAAGAACTATGGCCAAGATACAGATTGGGCAGGCAAAGGGTAGGGAGGGGAGGTCAAGGTTGGCTTTGCCTGAAGAATGAAGCCCTTTATTGCTGTGGACCAAGCTACTTCAGTGAGGGGTTTCTAGTGTCCATCTCAAACCCCTCCTTTCCCCAGGCAAGTGCGACTGGAGCCAAGAGTTTGTTAAATTCTGGTGAACGTGATCAACCTACTGACCTGCTGATTTCAGAGAGAATTAGTCACTGCTGGTGGTTTGCAATCACATTTAAATAGCTGTGTACCTAATTCTTTATTCAAGGCATTCCTTCACTTTAGGGAAAAGATGTTCTGTGCGTGTGTGACCTGGGATTGAAGTCCTGGACTCACATCTGAGGAGCTGGGTTCTAATCCTAGCGTTGACTCTTCCCTCTCCAGGCTGGACTTCTCTGCACCTCAGTTTCTTCATCTATAAAGTGAAGGCACTCGGTGCTGACGTAAAAAATAAAACAGAGGACCGGCTCCAGTTCTGAACTTCTGTGCCTGTAGACTATGGAATAGGGGATCAGGAGATACTTCTATTGTGGAGACTTCTTTGTTTCTCACTTGCATTTCTTTGAAGCAACCAGGTACAGCTAGAGATAAGTCCATAGATTTCCCTTTCAGGGTTCTCCTTCTTTTCTTTAAATTCTTTACTTCTTTTAGAGCAGTTCTAAGTTCATACACAATTGAAAAGGACACGCACAGAGTTTTCCTCATAACCCTCAGGCACACCCGCCCCCATTATTGCCTTCCTAACGGAATGGTCAGTTTGTGGCCATTGAAAAACACATTGGCTGTGATGATGCAGAGGCTATCGTACACAGCAGGGCTCCAGCCTGGTATTGTTGATTCTACGGTCCGCAAAGAATGAATTAAGATATGTATCTATGTATCCACCAGGGCTTGATGGATAAGAGTTCTTCCAGCATAAGCATGCGGCTCTGAGTTCAAATAGGAGGCTTGCTGGGGCTTGTTGGCTATCAGCCTAACTCCAGGTGCAGCGAGAGGACTTGATCCAAACGAACAATGAAAGAGCTGGATATCCAACATTCCCGGGTCTCTCAGTGAGTACAGGAGCAAAACGCAGACACGCACATACAACAAGCATGCACATACCATAAGATATTCAAAGAAGAAAAAGATGCATCTACCACCGCTAAATTCCTGTCTGTCCTTCCCTCCCTCTCCCTAAGCCTCTGGCAATCACAGATCTTTCCTGTCTCCATGGCTTTGCCTTTCCCAGAACATCATGTGGTTGGAATCATTGTGGCCTTTTCAGATTGGCTTCAGATAGCTTTCTATTTTGCTGTCATTGTTTGCTTGTTTTGACATGGGGTCTCACTGATCCGGAGCTCACTGTGGAGCCCGGGCTGCCTTTGAACTCAGCAAGCCTTCTCTCTCAGCCTCCCAAGTGCTGGGATATCAACATGCCCAACATGCCCAGCTCACACAGTACCCCCCTTCTTACCCTTCCTTTATATTTCTTCTGACTCTTGCAAGTGTCACCTGGCATCATGACTCTCTGATGGCCTTGTTTTGGTGGTAACTGTAGCAACTTACTCTTCTCTTGTCTGTCTTCCGTATCTGCTATCCCCCCAATGTCCCTGGACTCCTTAAGGTCAATCTCTCTCTCTCTCTCTGGCTCGAGTTTCCTTTTCACAACTGGTCACTCGTGGAAGTCTAAGCTGCCAGGACCCCCATCTTCTCCCTCAGTGCTGATCACCAACAGCCCCAGTAGTTAATTATCATCAAAAATTTTCATCTCAAGCCCAACTTTGCAAAAGGATCAGGCAGAAAATTTTAAAAGAAGCAGCAAAATCAAGAAAATTATCCACGCTTGCGGATTCTGAGTCAAAGGTTTTGGTGGGGGTGGGGGGCTACCTAGACATTGGTTCTTTTTAGTTCCCTAGATAATCTAAGTGGGGTCACTTGGAAAGACTGTTGAAGAAGAATCAGTGTCCTGTCACAGGTTATAGGATGTCCTCACACCGTGACAGTGGAGGTTATTTTATGTTCTTGAGCGCTGATGCAGTTGCCCTGCTGAGGCATGGCCCTCGCTGTGAGATCACTCCCTTAAGAAAGAAGACTTGAAGATGGCCTGCGAGCCCTGGTTCCTGGTACTGAGGATTTTGTGTACTCTCCTCCCCTTAAGCCTGGGCTGCGCCTAGTGACTCACACCTAGCCAGGAGTCTAGGTCGGAACTGATGGGAGGTTACTTTCAAGATGTTATGTCTTGTGCCTCTTGCTTGGCTTCGGGGCCCCTTCTCCAGCTCTGAGGGACAACAGCTAAGAGCTGCGAACATTCCTGTGGAGGGAAGTGAGGTAGCAATGTCCTCAAGCCTGCTGACTCCTGGGTGAGTGAGCTGGAATTCACATGAGCTGCTCTCTGGTCCAGCCCTGTCATGACTACAAGCCCAGCCCATGCAGATTGCAACTCCTGTCAGAGGTCTCCAGCTAAACCAGCCTAGACCTCTGAGTCACAGAAGCCAGAAAATGATCAATGTGTTTTTATTCTGAAGCATTCAATTTTGGGGGTTTGTTATGGTCTGTCTGTAGTGTCCCCCACAGGCTCACACATTTGGACACTTGGTTCCCAGCTGTTTAGTGGAAGCTGCAGACCCAAGTGGAGGCTGGGCTAGGAGGGGCAGGCCTTGCCAGCTGTAGCTCAGTCTTGTCTTAGGCCTGTCCGCCTTGGTGTCCCATCTAAGATGTGATGATCTGCCACCTTGACCTCCCGTTGCCATGCCTTCCTTCCTTATCGAGCCAGACTGTCCTCTGAAGTTGAACCAAAATCAAACTCTCTTCCTTTAAGATGTCTCTGTCCCATGCTTTGTTGGAGCCCAAGAAGGGAAACTAAAGTTACAATAAAAGTAACTAACACACTCCGTGAGAAAAAACCTAACTTTTTAAAAGGGAGTGCCTTCCTCCTGGAAGGGACAGACCAAAGGCTGAGTTTGAGCTGTGGTAGGTCAAAGAGAATGTTCCTGGTGGTGACTGCTACAGAGGCAGTGGCCAAGAGAAGGCGACCAGCAAACAGCATCTTGCTGCCTAGGCTATTGCTTCTCCAGTGTGGATTTATATAGAGAGGTCCCTGGGGTGGGGGTTGGGAGAGCCTTGTCAGGATGCTCATTTCAAACAGGAGCCTCTGGAAGTGGTTGAGGGGGAACTATTCTGCAAGTTTTGGGTTGGTTTTACCGTTGCTCCTGTGGGGACCACAGGTAAGGGACCAAGGAGTTAAGCTTTGCATTCTTGTTTCTCCCCATGAGTGTTCCCCTTTAAATGTTTTTTTGCTGGAATACAGAGGGTGAGGCCTCTTGGAACTATTTGGGTGCCTTTGGGGAGTTTAGGAAATGGAGCAGCACCCTCTTGAGGCCACAAGGTGGAGATGCTGGGGAGGAGGCGAGATGAATTAAGCCGCAGGCTTCTTCAGCTGGTTTTCTCAAGTCGCCTTTACCATAGAAGGACAAGAATCTTGAGAAACAGTCTCAGAAAATATTTGCAAATTTTTTTGTTTGTTTTTGGTTTTTGTCCATTTCTTGAAAATCAATAGAATGTGTATAGAATTTGTATTGCCATACAAATCTAATTTCCTCCCTAAACCTGCCCAGCTCCCCGGCAAGATGCAATTGGTCTAGGTAGTGTGTTCCTGGGAATATCCCCTCCTAGCTAGATGGGAGCCACCTGCACATTCTGCTCCGCAACTCTGAGATTCCCCTCCCCCTTGTGTCTTCGTCTTCCTTGACTTCTTTGTTTCCACTTTCTTCATGGCCTGGCAGACCTCTCTTGCCTTCACTTTGGTCACTGCTAAGGATGGGCCAAGGTCCAGCATGTTGACTGTCACATCCCAGACCTCCAACAATACCACTCTGGAGAGACTGCCCTCTTTAGTAGACCCTATCTTCCTGGAACTAGAGTTCTGACTCCACCCACCATTTTGGTTCAGTTCCATCTTCCTGGCTAGACCTCACCCCCTCACTAGAACCCCCCCCCCCCCCAATCTAGGCCAATCCCTTTCTAAGACCTCGCCCTTCTGAAAAGGAAGTTCTCTTCCTCTTGACTCAGTTCCACCCTCCTGGCCAGGCCACACTCTATTTACTAGACTCTGTTGCCTTAGCTAGGCCTCTTCCTCTGGGATATACCTCACCTTCCTGGGCAGCCCTGGCTACACTCATCACTCCTGGATGGACACACAGACACACAGATAACCTCCACTTCTGGTTTGCTCCCCTAACAGCTTCCTGGTGGTGGAGTTTGGCTGAGGAAAGGATTCCAAGTGATTCTCTCAGGGTCATGTTTTCCAGCTGCTCATGGGTCTCCTTGAGCACAACGGTTCTCACACCCATGAGTTCTCTGAAGAGCCTGACGGCAAGTGTCCTCTGACTCCATCCTGATGACATAGACTTTGGTCCACCCCAGTTCTGTAGAATGCGGTCTCCCGGGAGGAGTTTGGGAAACCGCACTGCCACACTGCTAGCCCATCTATTCGCATCTGTGGCTGGCCCAGGACCCAGCCCAGACCCCAGTGGCCATTAGGGACTCCTCCAGCCCCATCTCCCATCATCGCCCAGCCTAACTTTCTCGCTTAGAAGATTGAGGCCATCTGTTGTGAGCTTCCTGTATTTCCTGCCCCCACCCTTGACATTCTCCACATTTCCCAGTCTGCCTCCTTCTCTCTCGTCTTAGAAAATAAACATCTTCCCATGACTGCATTTCTACCCTCCTTAACCATCTCCTCTGGAACAATGACCCTCTTGATCCTCCGTCTGAACATTTTGGTCTTTTTCTCACCAATGGATTCTTCCTTCTTCTTCTTCTTCTTCTTCTTCCTCTTCTTCTTCTTCCTCCTCTTCCTCCTCCTCCTCCTCCTCCTCCTCCTCCTCCTCTTCTTCTTCTTCTTCTTCTTCTTCTTCTTCTTCTTCTTCTTTTTGATTTTTAAAAAAGTCTTTGGATTGGACCTTATGTTTTTTCTTTCCTAAATCACAAACTATCTCCCAGTAAGTTGGCTTCTCCCTCAAGCTGCCAGCTCTCCTCTCCTCCTACTTCATTTTCCTGAGTGCGTCTCATCTCTGTGTGGGTCTCAGCCTAACCCTTCCCTTTCTAATCTCACAGGCTGTCCTGTACAATGCTGCACAAAACTTCTGCAATGAGCCTAGGACAGGGCCCTGTGGCATCAGGCTATAGGGCTTGCTCAAGCCTGAATGCCGAAGACCGAGTTGGGGGCTTGCCCTCAGATTGGGTACCACCAGGGTTTTGCTTTGGTAGACATTGCTGCTCAGATCCAAAGCTGTATCCTTAGGGCCTGCTAGCAAGCACTTGCTAGTGCCTATCCGTCCACATTCTGGCACCGTTGCGAAATAGCCAAGTCCAGGAATTTATAAGGAGCAGGTGTTTATTCTGGTTCACAATTTCAGTTCCTGATCACCTGGTCCTGCCGTCCTTGGGCAAAGAAGCACCAGGTGGCAGGGATGTGTAGGGACTAAGCTGTTCACCATCTAATGACCAGGAAGTAAAAAAGAGGAGACAGAAAGCAGGCAAGATCCTAATGTCTTGCCCCACCCGATGACTTACCTTCCTCTCACCAGGCTCAGCCTTTTAAATGCCCCCAGGAGTCAGTGACCAGGCCTTCAACACATCAGCCTTTTGGGTGGCACAGATCTCAACCACAGCAAAACGAATAACTAAAGAGAGCCTAAAGAGAACGGGAAAGAAATGACTTTCACACTGACACAGACATCGTGTGGAACTCTGGTTAATGAAGACCCCATCAAAGAGAAGCTTAAGAAGAAACTTGGCTGAGAAATCTTAATAAATAAGCACCTCAGAAGAGTGATGGTTCTCCTGGTTGCCTTGACCATGACCTCACTTGGGAAACATTGAACGTGTCCTTACCACCATCTCTTGCATCTCTATGGGCATCTCTGTGAGCATCTCAGTGAGCATCTCTGTGAGCATCTCTATGGGCATCTCTCTGAGCATCTCTATGGGCATCTCTCTGAGCATCTCTGTGAGCATCTCTATGGGCATCTCTGTGAGCATCTCTGTGAGTTTAGACACCAGGCTGCACTCACTGTACTTTATGGTTTATCCTTTCTTTGTGTCTGTGGTGTTTAGCACAGTGCTTACTCATATTAAAGCATGGCAAACATCATCGATTAATTCAGGGAAACTATTTTTGTGGCTCTTCTGTCTAACAAGAAGGATTTTACTTTTAAAAAGGGCGGAAAAAATTCACAGCCTGTGTGGAATGCACGGTAACTGATTGGCTTAGAGTCACGAGTGGACAGAGTTACAAGTAGACACATGCTGGTAGCACATTTGATGGGGAGATTCAAGCAAAGGTCTATTTACCCCAAGACAGAACCCATAACAGACCAAAGTGACAATTACACCAAAGCTCAGCTTGGAGAATCAGCTAATTTATTAGGTTTACTTAGAGTAGCACAGGTGAGGTGACTCATAGGAGTAGGGGCAGCTCAAAAGAAGCTGTGTCATCAAAAAGCCGTCTCCAGCCTAGGTGCAGACTCATAAAAGTTACATCCCTACGGCTATTTCTATGCTGTGCAGGAAGATTGACAGGCCAGAACAGCTTCTCCAGGTAATTCTCCTGATTGAAGAGTCTCTTCCCCTAGCAGTCATCTATTGCTTCCATAATGTTGGAAAGGGTCTTGTGTATCTTACTCTCAGGAACTTCTCAAAACTTGTGAGTTGGTTTATGACATCCTTACCCCCACCTCCCTTTGTCCCCTGCAAGGGTTTTCCCTCCAGGATGGTATCTTTCAATTTAGAGAAAATTGCTATACAACAAGATGTTCAAATCTAATGGTTTAGAGTTCTGGGTAGACAAGATGTACTTATATATGTGTCCAATGTACTTTTGACGGGAAGTTTCTTTTCCTCATGAACAAGCACCATCTCTTTCTGCCCTGGTCCAGGAAGCATTGATTTGATGGTTGAATTGACAGTTAAGGTCAATGGTCCTTAATGAGTTCTTTCATGGGAACCTTCACGTTGATGACTGGGAAATCCAGAGTGAATTACCCCAGCCTTACTCCTAGGTCTTTCACCACCTGCCTGCCTTCCACATCCTGTCCTCAAAGAGGCCCTGGGAGGAGCAATCAAGGAGATTTCACTGACCAAGAAATGCCATGCCTTCTCTTGCGCCATCTTAAACTTTTGGAGAGCATAAAGTCACCTCATCTGTTGTAATTCAGAGCATATCTGGGCATGGTGGCTCATGCTTTTCAGTACTGCGGAGACAGAGGCAGGTGAATCTCTGTGAGTTTGAGGCCAAGAGTTCCAAGACAGCCAGAGCTATGTTTTTTTTTTTTTTTTAAAAAAAAAAAAACCAAACCAAAACCCAAAACACTGTCTTAAACAAACAAACAAAAAAAGCAAAGCAGATCTGAATTGGCATCCCCCCTTGGCACCTTAGAGTGAGAACTAATGAGCTCTTTGGGGACTCCCTGACTCATGGCACAAAGTTTGCAGAGGGCATGATGATTGTACCCCTTTCTGACTGAAGCTGGCCCAGGGAGGAACCCAGCAGGGGGCCACCAATCCTACTTAAATATCTAATGCGAGTCACCCAAAGATAGAATGTTAGCACTCCAATATGACCACAGAAACAGTCTTGGGGAGGAATCCTAGTACAGTAGATGGGGGAAGATGGTGATAGAGCAGTCTGGGCTACTGGTTGATGTAGCTAGGTGATGCCTTCATACGTGCTACTAGCTCATTACCCTACTTAGCTTTGTTCTAGTCTTCTGCTTTGAATGAAAAAATTTGAGAGATAGCACTAGGGATCAAACCTAGGACTTTCCATTTGTTAGGAAGTGCTCTACCATTGTGCTTCCTACACAGCCCTTTCAAATTTAACTTTGACACTGTGTCACTAAGCTGTGCAGGCTTGCCTCAAGCTCTGTAGCCTCCTGCTAGGATTATAGGCCTGTGTAACCATAACTAGCATGGCTTGATCTTGAAAGCTAATTCCCATCCTAGAATTGGCTTGATCCCGCTACTGATACCTCCAGGGACAAGGAGTCCACCAAGCCACATGGCTCCAGTGGCAGATATGTTTGTCTTCGGTTTGAATTTTAAGGCTCCACTTTAAGTTAACACCTTTAGTGTCACCTAGTGTCTAAAAGGTGTAGGATATGCTGCCAGCAGGAAGAAATAAGGTACACCAGGCACTAGACTACCTAACTTATGGTAGGGAATGTGGAGTCTTTCATGGTCAAACAAATATCCTCCAGCTTTCCCAGAATGTACTATGTTGTGGAATAATAATGCAAAAATTGTTACACTCCTTTATGCTGTGGAATATTTGTTTAATTGTTGGGGGAGGCTGATTGTTCATTTCCCGGCCGCCCAGACTTCCAAAATAATCACACAGAAATCTGTATTAATTGGAATACCGTTTGGCCAATAGCTTAAGCATATTTCTAACTAACTCCTATATCTTAAATTAATCCATTTCTATTAATCTATGTATCACCATGTGGCTGTGGCTTACCGACAAGGTTCTGGTGGGCTCCGGTGGAGGGATCTGTCTCCTGCAGCAAGTACATGGCTTCTCCCTGACTCCGCCCTCTTTCTCCCAGCATTCAGTTTTGTTCTCCTCCCTAGTTCTAGTCTGCCCTGCATAGGCCTAAAGCTGCTTCTTTATTAACCAATAAAATCAACACATATACAGAAGGGCTTCCCACACCATTTAGTAATGCAAAAATGTGTTTGCATTTGTTTAACTCTGTGAAGCTGTGTTTTGCTTGTCTAAAACATCTGATTGGTCTAATAAAGAGCTGAATGGCCAATAGCTAGGCAGGAGAGAGCAGATAGGCAGGGCTGGCACACAGAGAAAATAAATAGAAGGGGAAGGAAAGAAGGAGAGGAAGATTCTAGAGGCCAGATACCCAGCTACACAGCAAGCCATGAAGTAAGAAATAAAAAAAAAAAAGGTATATAGGAAGGTAAAAGCTCAGAGGCAAAAGGTAGCTGCAGTAATTAGTTAAGAAAAACTGGGGAAGGGGAGGGAAGGGGGAGAAGGAGGGGCGGGAAGGGGGAGGAGGAGGGAAGGAGATGGAAATTTTTAAATATAAAAAAAAAAATAAACCATGAGAATGAAAAAAAAAAGAAATAAAATGCTCATGGCTAAGGTTTGAATCTAAAAAAAAAAAAAAAAATTAAAAGAAAAACTGGCTAGAAACAAGCCAAACTAAGGCCAGGCATTCATAAGTAAGAATAAGTCTCTGTGCGTATAGTTATTTGGTAGCTGAGAGGCAGGCCAGGTGCCAATCTGTTGTAAGGAGGCGGCTTATGTGTTCCTGGCTGCCCAGAACCGAAATAATCACACAGAAACTGTATTAATTACAACACTGCTTGGCCTATTAGCTTATGTATATTTTTTTACCTTACTCTTATCTCTTAAATTAACCCATTTTTATTATTTTATATTTTATCACAAGGCTCTTGGTTTACTGGCAAGGTTCCAGTATGTCTATCTCTGGCCACGGATACACGGCTTCTCCTGACTTAGCCTGGATTGAATAAAATCATATGAGCAGAACATTAGCCATGATCCTATCTAGTTCCTGGATCTAGGCATTTACTCTAATGTGGGAGGTAGGGGCCATAATGACACTTAACATGTCAGTGTTAATTAGGACTGACCAGTTTGGGGACTAAATGAGTCTTTCCCTTTCCAGGTGACCAGAGCAAGTGTCCAACGCTTACCTTTTGTATGAGGACTAAAGTAGGTTGACCTATGTTTTCCAGATGATGATCCACTGAAGACTCAGTCCCCAGGACCCGTGAATGGGATTTTACTTGACAACAGTCTTTACAGCTAGAACTAAGTGAAGATGAGGACATCAGGGTGGATCCTGTTTCAATTTGACTTACGTTCTTGCAAAAATGGTGAAATATGGGCTGTTACCATAGATGAAACCATGTGGGCTGCACTAGGCAAGTCCTGAGTGTGCATTTTACTAAGAATGGAAATCCAGGGCACTTTTCTTTCTGAGCCCAAAGCTCAAAAGCACCATGACCCTCTCTACCCCCAGGCTTTCGGACCTTGAAACATTCTTAGCCTAGTACAGAGCTGGTGGTTTCCAAATGAAACATTCTTCTTAAGCAGAAGTTAGGTCTCTGGTCAGGTCCTGTCTCAAAAGAAAAAAAAAAAAACCCAACCAACCCTCCCCCTGCCTCCCAAAAAACCCTCTTTGTTGGGAATCCTAATGTATTTCCAGGGCTTAATTGCCAGTTATGTTTAATGAATATATTCCATGACTTCCGAGTATTTTGTTAGACTTTATTATCCAAATAATATGTCGCAAAACTTGGGCCCATTGGGAAGACATTCATTTCCTTGGGTTCTTTGCCAGTTTTTGATTTAGGAAAACAAAGGGCGGAGGCTTTGGTAACCATGGTGAAGAAAACAGGAAGCTGGAAGTGCATGTGTAGACACAGAGTGGATGGGGAGGTGGTTAGGCATGAAGGATAATCTATGGGGCAAGGGAAAGGGTGTGTGCCCCTCAGGGTCCCAGTCCCATGGGGTCATGGATCTGGCCGAGGAGGCGGAGGCCGTAATGCCGTGCCATGGCATTTAAGCCCTCCAGTTCTAGAAGTGAATGGAAGATGAAAGGATGACGGGAATATTTTTTTCTGCCCCTTCCCCAACTAATTAGAATTGTATAGGGCATCTCTGGGCTGAGTGGAAATAAATCCATTCTTTTCAAAGCAACCTGGAGTCTTCTAAGAAACATTTACACTCACACCAACACACATGAACCTATGCGTGCACACAATCAGTGTTTGCAGTATTCATACAAGCGGGGTTGTGAAGAAGATAGAAATTTCTAGAATCCATAAAGTTCCAGGTTATTGCATGAGTTAAAGCCCTTGTGCTGATAACAAGAGCTGATAAAGACTCTATCTCAATGTCATATTTAAGATTTTCCTTCCTTCTTTCCTCTTTCTCTCTTTCCCCTCCCTCCCTCTCTCCTTCTCCCTCCCTTCCTCCATCTTTCCCTCCTGTTCCTCCTCCCTCTTCCTCTCGTGTTCCTTCTTCGTTTTGAAGACAGCCTCACTGGCATGACCCTCCTGATCGTGTTCTGCTTTAGCTGTGCAAGTGCTGTGGGTGCAGGGACCTAGCAAAGACAGCACTAACAGGGACGTCACGAACAGTAATGATTGTTGGAATTTGAAGATAATCTTGATGGCTCATTTATATTTTTCATGCTCAGGATGGCCCATTCCTGAGAAACGTGCTCACGGGAAGGAGGAAAAAAAATACAGAAAAGGTACAGAGTTCCCAGAATTCACAGCAGGGAGATTCGTAGAGGTTCAGATGTTATACAGTGATAGAAAGGCAGTGGCTGTCACAAAAGGGGATCTACTTCTCAAACGGTCCCATGACCAGCACAGCACTGTCTTCTCAAGTGGTTCCCATGACCAGCACAAATGTGTCCTATGCCTCACACTGTCCTTGTCAGTGTCTTGGGGCCTGTAAGTGTGAAAGAAAAGATGCTTTCCGCTCTATCCGAGAGCCTGTCTGGACACAGCAGGGGCCCCTCAAATGGATGGGGAGCAACCATGCTTCCAGAGGCAGCTTCCCAGTGGCTCAAACAACCCACGACAGTTCAACACCATAATGTGCCTTCCACTGTGGAATTTGGACCCCTCATGTCACTCTGCCACACGTGTGTCAAACGAAGACGAACAGGAGAGTAGGGATCTACATCACAGCGTCCCAACAGTCCTGGACCTTCACAGTTGCCTGCTAGTGTAGACAGAGCCATGCAAGTTGAAATCGTGCAAAGCAACTTTATGGAAATTAAAGTAAAGGTGACACTGTCCAAAGTTTCTGTTAAAACAATAAAAGCCTCTTGCTGGTGGTTATAAATATATGTGGAAATAAAAGTAGGTGAATTAATCTTTTTTTTAAAAAATTATTTATTTATTTATTTATTTATTTATTATGTATAAAATATTCCGTCTGTGTGTATGCCTGCAGGCCAGAAGAAGGCACCAGAACCCATTACAGATGATTGTGAGCCACCATGTGGTTGCTGGGAATTGAACTCGGGACCTTTGGAAGAGCAGGCAATGCTCTTAACCTCTGAGCCATCTCTCCAGCCCTAAATTAATCTTTAATAGCAGTAGAGCAGTGGCTTTCAACCTGTGGGTCCTGACCCCTTTGAGGTTGAATGATCCTTTCGCAGGGTCACACAAGAGCATCAGAAAACGCAGATGTTTACATGGTAATTCATAACAGTAATAAAAATTACAGCTATGAGGTAGCAGTGAAAATAGTTTTATCGTCGGGGGCTCACTGCAACATGAGGAACTGTGTCAAGTGGTTACAGCATTTGATCGTGAACCACCGCATTAGAGACACTTTAGGTTTCATAACAACACGCTGTTTAACAGAACTTAGCTTCACGGCATAATCAGGACCTGATCGAATGCTTAGGAAAGGAGCAGAGAAATACCCTCACTGGAGTCCACTCGCTGGGAAGAAGAGCGCTCGGATTTACAGCCTAGCGAGAGGAATGTGGACGGAGAATCAGAATGCGTAGTCTGTTCCTTTCCTTCCCTCTTTCCCTTCCCTTCAGTAGTGGCTCACCACGTAGCCCAGGCTGGCCCCAGACTCACAATCCTTCCGCCTCAGGTCATCAACTGGGATTATAGGGAGTGAAGCATCAGGGCCAGGAAGAATTTGTGTTCATCTAGAGTGGGAAATGCATGGGAATGTTATATCTAGAATGCACAACCCGCACTAGATCCTAGATTCTGTCGCAGGTATTTAGAATCCGGAACGTACAGCTGGAATCCATCTGGTCCTGGAGCCTCCAAGTGGAGCAAGTTCTGGCGACGAATCCCTTTTCTGAGCTAGCAGGCACAATAGAAGAAGAAATCAACAGATACGTCTATACGCTGATTCTTTTCATTCTGAGCTTCCCTAAGCAAGTTAGTCACCCTTAATCTATATTGATAATAATTTAGAATTCTAATTGCAGACTGTCATGCAATTCTTAGTAACATGTGTTTATTGAACAGGTCAGCAGGGTGATGTTTTATCACTTGACACAACGCTGATCAGATGATCAGGGTCACCCTCTCCTTGTTTGTGTTTGGACCCTCTGAGCATCGAGGGGGCCAGAAACTCCTGGAATCCCACTTACGTTTCATTCCCAGTATGATTACTTTTCTCCTTGGCCACAACTCCTTCTTTAGATCGCCCATTTAAAAACAAAACAAAAAAAAAAAAAAACAAGCCTCACAAACACAGTCACATTCTGAGGTTCTGGGAGAAGAAACCTTAGCCTTTCTACTGCTGTGAAGAGACACCATGACCATGGCAACCCTTATAACGAAAACCCTTAATTGGGGTGGCTCGCTTACCCCGTTTCAGAGGTTCGCTCCATTACCATTATGGCATGGAGCATGGTGACGTGCAGGTGCTGGAGCAATATCTGAAAGTCTCATGGGTAACAGGAAGCCAACTGCGACACTGGGCAATATTCTGAGCATAGGAAACCTCAAAGCCCAACCCCCACAGTGACACACTTCCTTCTAGAAGGCCATACTGTTCCAACAAAGCTAGACCTCCTAATAGTGGCTATGAGATTATGGGGGGCAATTAGGTTCAAACTACCACAGAATCTCTATAATTTTGAGAGTGACGCAGGTCATTTCATAACTCTTGGTAAAGACACATGGCCACACACATTTCAAGATGAATTGTGATTTTTAGACAGGTAGAAGAAAGGGGGAAAGGTAGGCAGGAGAACCCACAAGGCAGAGACCTGAAAGATTAGTTGCTCGACCCTCGTACTTTTCATCCATTACCTCAGGCCTATGGTACCAACACTTGGGAGACTGATGCAGGGGCCTGACATAAACTCAAGGCCAGCCTGGTTTACTTTGTGGGTTCTAGGCCACCCAGGGCTATCTAATGAGATTCAGTCTCCTTCCCGCCCACATGGTTATGTCTGTGACCGTACTTCATGTGAAGCATTGACGTGGCTGGTAAATATGGAGGAAGAAATAGAGCCGCCATTTTCGCAAAGTGAAGATAAACATAGGTAGTGAAACGAGGTTCTGTTTGGGGTTTCTAAACACGTGCACCGGGGCCCAACCATAACAGCCAGAAGTTGAAACTCTTGGTTTCTTTGGAAAGACAAGTTTAAAAAGGGCTCTTTAATTGCTGCTTGCATAAAAGCGTTCCCAGTAGGGAACTGGGCTTCCTTTCATGCTGTTCTAAGGGACCCTGTGGGCTGTTTGAGAGCAGTGTCAACAGGCCACTGTCAGGATTCTCCCGGGTTGCAAAGAAGACAAGTACTGACTGGGGATACTATGGGAGCACAAGGAAACCCAGAAAGATGACCCAGGGATTGTGTCCAAGATAGAGGTTTGATGACTTCATGAAAAGCTTTTCTGCTTTGTGTGCTCTATCAGTACTAAGGGTTGAACTCTGGGCTTTATGCACCATGCCATGAACCATATCCTTAGCTTTTTCTTTTAATTTTGGGGACAAAGTCTCATCCATCTGTCCAAGATAGCCTTGAACTTACTTTGTAGCCTAGCAGGCCTTGAAATTTGGATCTTTCCTCCTCAGGCGTCCTAAACAACTGGGTTCGCAGGCCTGAAAAGTCTGCCTTGGCCGAGATAAGCACCTTGGAGGAGACGGTTTGTTTTGGCTCAGAGGTCACAGTCTGTGGTCCCCGGCTTCATTGTTTTTAAGCCTGTGGAAGGTCATGATAAGGAGGCCATTCAACTCCTGACAGCCAAGTAGGGAAAGAGGGAGGGGAGGCGACAGAGAGAAAAGAGAGGGATAGAAGGTGCAGAGCCGGAGGTGTCATCCAGTGGTCCCAGTAGGCAGACGAGGGTACCTCCCAAACCTAACTCTTCTACTCTACCTGTCTTTCAAGAGTGATTTTTTGTTTGTTTTTTGTTTGTTTGTTTGTTTGTTTGTTTTTTGTTTTTCGAGACAGGGTTTTTCTGTAGCTTTGGAGCCTGTCCTGGAACTAGCTCTTGTAGACCAGGCTGGGCTCAAACTCCTCAAACTCACAGAGATCCACCTGCCTCTGCCTCCCAAGGGCTGGGATTAAGGGCGTGTGCCACCAATGCCCGACTACAAAAGTTTTAAAAGTTTCTACAGCCTTACAAAAAGGACTCAGGTTGCAAATGAAACCTTTAACATACAGGATTCCAGGAGACATTAAGATTCAGACTCTGGTGTCTGCCTTGCGTTGTCTCGGATTCACATCTTACCTCAGTCACAGGTTTGGCCGAGAGCACCTCACTGAGCCACATTTAACAACCCACAGCTGCCCTTCTTATCCCACAGGGAAAGCCCAAGAGCCTCCAGCTGACACACACTCATCCTGGGAAAGGAGCCAAAAGGGCCTGGGGACAGCAGCTGAGGGCCACCACCTCCCTCATCCCTCAGGCTGGGGATGCTAAGGTGTCCCCGGGCTTTCCTCAGTGGCCAAGCAACAAGGCACCTATGCCCCTGCCTCTTTCACGCTTGCTCACTGCCCTGCTGCCTTCCTGAGTTGAGACTCTGCATGCTCTATCTCAGGCAGGCCAAGCAGGCTGGCATCCTGGGTCTTTGGGACCCCTAAATAGGAGAAAGCTGTAATGGGATATCATGGGGTCACTGAACAAGATGCGGATGCTCAAAGGGAAAGGATGCGGCTGCCACAGTGGAGAAATAAATCAACTTGGACTAAAAATAGCATGGGGAAAGGAAGGGGGGAGAGAATGGCCCACTACATTTAAAACAGCCGAGAGCAATGGTGGAAAGCAGTCTCCCAGGAATATGGTTTGCTCAAGGGTGGGGCTGGGAGCTCGCCCACAATTATGCCCTAGTGGGTACTTACTACACCCTCTGCATTCCAGCCATCCGCGCATGCAAAACAGCCACCCTCCCCACATCCTTAGTTCTACAACAGCCTGTAAAGGAGGTAAACCTGCAGCCCCCATTAGAGAGAAGGGAAACCGAGGCGAAATGACTGGTTGATCTGCCAAAGCCATAAGAGAAAAATCTTGCTGAGTTTGGGCTTCCCACCCTCTGTGGCTGAGGCTGGGACTGTGTCAGAGGCAGAGGCTGCGGCCTGACCCCACCTTTTACTGGATCTGACTCCAGGCCAGATGGTTTGCTAGGTTCCTGGAAGGCAGAGGGTTTGGATGTGGACGCCTTGCCGTGGCCCGGGACATTTCACAAGACAGGAGGAGAAAGCTGCAGTTGGCATGTCTGAGAAAGGGAGGGGAGGGGAGCTGTGAGAGCAAGCTGCACTGGGGTGTGGTGGGTCGAGTTCCTGCCTTCTCTCTTCCCATGACTGGGCTTGCCTCTGCCACAGAAGGGCCCGCGACTCCATCATCAACAGCACAGGGCAGGGCTCAGTCTTGTTCAAATACTGTTCGTTAAAACACCAGTTTGCAGTCAAATGTAAAAGACAGTGAGAATAACAATACCAAAATTGCCCCCAGTGTTAAGCTGCTGTCTTCTGTACGTATTGGGGAAAAGAGAATATAGCTAGCAAGACAAAGTGTGTCCTCCCACCTGTGAAGCCCGGGGAGCTAGACACAGGCAAGCTTCAGCTGGGACCTCCGCTCCCCCTTAGGTACTGTTTTTCTTTCAGTGCTCAGGGTGATGCCTGGCACTGTATTTCGAGTGTGGGAAAAGTGGGGGGGGACCACATTGTCCTTGGCATGTATTAATGGCGTTCACATGCCTTACTAACCCCTTCTGACAGTCTTGTGAGACACACACTGGAGTCATTCATCCTGAGCAAGCCAGAGACTTTAGCAAGGGGAGGTGAGCTGAGTGTCACTGGGCAGCCCCACCCTAGCCTGTGCTATTAGCTTCCTGTATAGCTGACTCTCCCTGCCTGTGAGCCAGAGATATCCTAGAGTCCCAGGCACGATACTCTGAAATCATGGGTTTGTCTCTGATTCTTCCCACCTTTGATTATGGATGGCAGGTTTTTCTCCCCTTCCTAGAGTTTATCAGTGTACCTGGTTGGAGGGAAGCAGGGAGCTAGAGGTAGAAGGCGAGAGAGATTGTCTAACACGAGGGTTCCGTCTACTCATGGTAGGAGGAATGCTTTCACGGTCTGAAGAATCTATCCTGCTTTCTGCCTGACATTCTCTGTGATGTAGCTGGCACTGCTACTGGCCCTCTGGGAACACTAAGGCCCCGAGCACTGGTGCCACAGGTTTGGAAGGAAATCCTGAAAACCATTCTGTTGCTCTGCGTCTCTGAATTTGCAATCCTATCTGCGGCTCCAAAATTCTGGAATCACCGTGGATCATTTTAACCAAGACACACAGCCTTCTTAAAAGTCTCCAGGATGCTCTTGATGGCTCCTAGACAGCACAATAGTGTCTGGGAAGACATGAATAAAAATGGCCTCGAAGTGATCAACAGAGATTGAACGTAAGGGGCTTAGGTACATGGTGCCCTGTTTGTTTACCTATTTTCCCCCTTTGAATATGCAGAGAGTGGTACACAATTAAAAAATTTCTATAATCAAGGTCCAACATGATTATTTATTTTATGCATGTGATCAGATAGGTGTGTGCATATTTATTTTGTGCTTGTGCAGAGGTCAGAGGGCAACTTGCAGGAATTTCTCCTCTTCTTCCATCACATGAGGCTGGGAATCAAACCCCGATCACTAAGCTCAGGGGCAAGCAACTTTATCTGCCAATAAAGTTTTATTTAGCCACGGTCTCCAATACATTGAAAAGAAGAATTCTGAGCACCAAGGAAGCTGTGCGACACACCTGGCTTTCTATCAGCATCTCCCCTTCCTTGCATCTTCAGGCAAGGGCAGCATCTTCTCCAGATGGAGTTTTAGAGTCCATGGGATGCGGTAGGATTTATGCCTTATGTTTCAATAGTTATCAGTCTGTTTCTAATGTATTCATGGAAAAATATGGGAGCCATCTTGCCATTAAGCTATTTTTGAAATCTCATGGAAAACTGCCAATGCTTTTGCAAGCGTGCGAGAGGGAGTTGTCAGGCTGTGTCTCTGTATGTCTCTTTGGTAAAGCCTTTGTTAAACTATCATTATTCTAGAGTCAAAATAAGTGCACAAACAAGTCAATAAATAGGGAGACGATAAGTAAAACTAAAATGTCCCTATCGCAAAATGTGCAATGTAAAGGATGTCATTGAGGTAGCGTTTTTCTTCCTCTGCAAGCCAGGCTGGGCCTGGAACTCGGTACATGATCCTCCTGCATCAGCCTCCTGAGTGCTGGGATGAGGGGCTTATACCACCCTGAACGGCTTGGTATAAGTTTTGTAAGAACACTTTTGTTCCTGAGCCTGGCCCATTCGCTTGCATGCTGAGTGACCTGTGATCGGGAACCCACGTCCCTTCAGCTCTCTATTTGTCCCACGAGTGTCTTTACACAAGGTATTCACTTTAGCGTTGGTGTCAGGTGCATGTATGTGCACCACATTTGCCTTTAGGAAAACAAATTAGATCGTAACAGCATTTCCATCTGGACATTCTTCCCACAACCCTCAGTTCCCATGCAGCTTAAGTCTGAGCCTAAAGAAGCATCAGGACCTACTGGCCTTATGATGAGCTTTGAGCTTTGGTTATTGCCACATTCCTGAAAGTAACAAATGTTCTCCACAAAAGGACCCAGTCGTTTGGCTTGCACCTTTATTGTGAATATGGCCACTGCTTTGTCTCTGTTGTCTCTGGCTAGTGGCATTGCCTGGGCTTTGAGGAAACCCACGTTGAAGAAAGGAGGGTGCAGAGACCCTCTAGTTTCTGGGAAATGGCATTAAAGTATAGCCTAAAGCATCTCCCTATAAAGTGCTTTCAGATCTGGGATTTGGTGCCTGTGGGCTTCTTATTCAAGCAATCTCTCTCCTGTTCTCTGTGATGTTCTGGTTCTCATTGCTGAAGTCATGAGCTTCAGGGTCACCCCTCCACACCCCTGGAACCTCATGCCCTTCATCCCATCAATTCTTTCTGTTTTCCCGAAACCTCGATAATTTCAAGGTCTATCACACTATGGAATATTACTCAGTCATAAGGAAGAATAAAACCACTTTATTTTCAAGAAAATGGATGTAAGTGGAGATCAAAAAGTGGTACAAACTAAATTATGCTCAGAAAGACAAATACACCGATATACACAATCGTGAGTGCACATATTACAGGAAGTAGATGCAAAACTGCCTAGGGTCAGAAGGGGACCAATGGGAGGGAGGAGAGGAAGACGAAGACAAAGTGGTCCATAGGGATCATGGCCACAGCACAGTGCATCCTGTTATGGTGATGTCCCCATGAAAGCCAGCACTGTGTAACCACGACACACACTAGAACCCTTACACAGCGCTGTGTAACCACGAACACACACTAGAACCCTTACACAGCGCTGTGTAACCACGAACACACACTAGAACCCTTACACAGCGCTGTGTAACCACGACACACACTAGAACCCTTACACAGCGCTGTGTAACCACGACACACACTAGAACCCTTACACAGCGCTGTGTAACCACGACACACACTAGAACCCTTACACAGCGCTGTGTAACCACGACACACACTAGAACCCTTACACAGCGCTGTGTAACCACGACACACACTAGAACCCTTACACAGCGCTGTGTAACCACGACACACACTAGAACCCTTACACAGCGCTGTGTAACCACGACACACACTAGAACCCTTACACAGCGCTGTGTAACCACGAACACACACTAGAACCCTTACACAGTGCTGTGTAACCACGACACACACTGGAACCCTTACACAGCGCTGTGTAACCACGACACACACTAGAACCCTTACACAGTGCCGTTATCCTCAGCATTGGATTGGGCTTCTTTGCGCCTTCCATCTCTTCCCCATTGCTTGTCTAGACACTCTGCAAGTGACTCGGTTTCCCCAAATGCACAGGTCTTTCCCACTATCACAGGGACTCTTTCCCCTGTCTTTTGAGGGGCTCCTGGGAACCCCCTCCCCCAGGCTCATTCTTCAAAGGGCACACCTTCCACACCTACTTCCGAGTGCAAGCTGCGTTAGGCCAGACCTGCACACGCGGTATGAAAGGAATCGGGTTTGTCCCCGGACAACTGGGCCTTTTAGAACTTGGGACGTTTTGGAGGTTCTGCACAGATGGCACAGCTGGTCCGTTCCTGCTTCACCGAGCCCGTAAAGGCTCTGGCAACAAGCCTGGGTGGAGGCATACACACTCTGTCTTGGCTTTCACAAACAGTACAAGCTCCCAGGAGACTTCAGGGTAAGAGCCAGGCCACCCCACTGCAAGGCTTGCTAAACTCACCTAGTTCACTTGCAAATGTCACCCAGGACTGGTTCAAGGTCATTCCCCCAGGTAGCAGGTGTGAAATTGGAGTCTAGCCCCAGTGGCTTTTCTTTCGGCGGGCTTCCGTGAGTTCTCACCTTCCTCCTGACTTGGGCAGGACCCCCTTCCTGCCTGCCTGTTGAAATACTGTTTCATCTTTCCCTTAAATCTGAGGCTCCTGGCGCCCTGGAAGCCAACACTCCTTAGTGATGCTTATCTGTGTCAGCAGGTGACCTCTCTCGGGTCAAAACAAAGGAGAGGCTTGCTCAGGGGGAGCCTGGAATTGGGCATCCCCAGGAGCTGAATTTGAGAAGCAGCACTCCAGGGGTGCTCTAACACATTTTTATGCAGAGAGAAAGGGGTCTCAGAAATTCTTGGCTGAAGCAAAGAAGTGTCAACAAGACTTAGCAAGTCTTAGCAAAGGTGTGTGGGATGGGGGACCAGAATGGGAGGGCAGCTGATTCATGACTAGGAGGAGAGAGGTTGCATCTTTGTACGTGCCATGTGCAGTGTATGCATATGTGTGTGTGTGTGTGCGTGCGTGCCTGGGCGTGTGAGTGTGTGCCTGTGTGTGTACGTGTGTGTATGTGTGCCTCTGTGTGTATATGTGTTTGTGTATGCCTGGGCATGTATGTGAGTGTGTTACGTGTGTGTATGTGTGCCTGTGTGTGTACATGTGTGTGTGTGTGTGTGTAGGTGCTAGTATCAGTGGCGATGGAATAGACTTAGGGCTTAAATGAGTGCCCAGTGAGTTTTCAAACCACCACTATAATTTGGATAATCTCTCAATTTCCTCCAAGACCTATTAAGGAAATAAAACATTTTGTAAAATAATAAAAGCACCAAATGGAAGTGAGAGTTAGAGACTCTGGGAGGCCCTGTATTCTCCACCTATTTTATAAAGAAATCATAAAGTTGGGGGATGTAGCCTATGCAAAGCCTGGGCCCAATTCCTAATCTCTCTCTCTCTCTCTCTCTCTCTCTCTCTCTCTCTCTCTCTCTCTCTCTCTCTCTCTCACACACACACACACACACACACACACACACTCCTTCTGAAAACTGCCTCACAGAAGCAATAGAATGTATTTTTCAAGTACAAATTTGTATGGCAGTTTTTTTTTTTTTTTTTTAAAAAAAAAAAGCCATTTGGTAGCTACCATGGTAGTAACTATTTTAGGTGGACATTATGAATGTGGGCATAAATCAGAGGGCTTAGGTCTGGTGAGGATCGAGACACTTACACAGTGTGTACCACTATGGCCAAGGACCTTGCTGGGCGACACCCTAACCAAGCGACCACAACGATCACTAGTCACGCATAAGCCAACAGCAAGAGCCTTAGGATGTGATATGCTGGAGCCTCACTCCTGTCTGACTCTGGGCAAAGTCGCCTGACTTGAATTTGATCCAGAGGAAGCCTCAGATATTCCCGAACTAAGACACAGCTTACAAAAAGACTGCTAGCAGTCTTAAGAAGTGTTGGGATCACCAGCAAAAAGGGCCCAGCATGGTTCAGTTCAAGAGGATTTGAGAGATCAGACAACAGTCATTGTTTCACCCCGAGCTAGAAAAGGACACTTTGTAAAATGTAAATGAGGTCTGAAGGTTAGGTAACAGTCTCAAATTGATGCTATTTTCTAATTTTGATCATTGAGTCATGCTTTTGTTGTAACTTCATGTTCGGAGAACCTGTAAAAGGTACATGGAGGGTCTTTGTATCATTACTGACAATTTTTTTTTTCGAAGTCTGATTTTCAAAATTACAAGGATCTGTCTTCTAACAGCCTGGCTGGAACATCACTTGGTGGCCAGTTTGCTCTGACAGTTTGCCAGTCAGGACTGTCATCTCTAATTAATATGCAAAAGGAAAAGAGGAAATGGACTTCCCAGAGCTTTCACTGACTTTCCAGATCCCCAAGCCCAGGCGGTCCTCTGGGCTCCCGCTGGTCCTTCCTGCACTAGAGAGAGGAGACTGAGTGTAGCCCAGACTTTCCTCAGCGTTCTTCATGATACACGATCAGAGGAATGCTGAGACTCAAGGATAAAACGTTCTTGACTTTTCATGGTCATTTCTTAAGTTAATTTGATCATGTGACTCCCCCACCCCCCACACCAAGTGCTTAACCTTGAATAAGGTCTGGACACTTCACCGCGGTTTCTCTAAACCTTCCTTGTCTGAGTTGCCCCGCAGCTGTTCTTCAGTTTATGAGAGCCATTTAAACTCCATCTCTCAGCAAGGATGTGATGCTATGAGCCCCGTGTTTGTTTGCGGAGTACTGCTTCTGGCCGTGTATCTGGGCTGAACAGTTCAGGTCTTGGGAAAGTCTCTCTCATAGAATCGGTTATTCACCGCAGCATCCTTCCCGCCCGCTCTGCTTCCCGGAGCTGAGATCTGTGTAGTGGCTGGATGGGAGCTGCCCCTAGACACACCTTCCCACCAGCCCAGAGGAAGCCCAGAGTCTTTTCTCACTTTGCTTCCTGGAACCGACAAGTAGCTGCTGCGAAAATACTTTACAATCAAGCCATAGCTGGGAGGGTTCAACAACTGAAAAGGCACAAACATCCTTGATCCGCAGGGTGAGGTTAGTTTCTGTTTGGGCTTGTGCTTTTGAAAGGAGGAAATAGTTTTCATAAGCATCAGATTAGATGCAGGAAATGTCCACAGGACAATGAGAAGCTGACGAGGCCGAGCAACCGGATTTTGTCGTTGGTTACTACCGCCATCTCCTGGCAGAGTTTGAGAACTACTGGGCATTGCGGGTAAACCAAGAAAGTTTGCTTTTCGCTCCCAGCTTTCCACAAGTTCTTTTTTTTTTAATATTTATTTTTATTATGTATACAACATTCTGTTTGTGTGTATGTACCCAGGCCAGAAGAGGGCACCAGACCTCATTACAGATGGTTGTGAGCCACCATGTGGTTGCCGGGAATTGAACTCAGGACCTTTGGAAGAGCAGGCAATGCTCTTAACCACTGAGCCATCTCTCCAGCCCCTTTCCACAAGTTCTTAAGGGCAATGGTGAGAATTCCTTTTCAGATAGAGTTTTTATCGGCATCTTTCACTTATCCTTGAGTGATAAACATAGGAATGAAGACTGAAATTACAGCGGGCTAGCCTGAAGCACTGGAGAATAAGAACTCAGCAGGGCGGCTTATTCTACCTCTGCATTAGTTGCTTTTATGACAAGATACTGACAGAAACCAAATTAGGGAAGGAGGCTTCATTTTCATTCATCTTGAGGGAATAGTCCTACAAGGTAGGAAAGGCTTGGTGACAAGATCAGCTTTAGCTGGAGGCAGCAGGAGCTGGAGGAGACTGGTGGCCTTCTGTCTGCAGTCAGGAGGCAGAGAGAGAAACACTCAGCTGGCTCCTCCCATCCCAATATCCCCCCCCCCCCCGCCCCAGACAGGGTTTAACCATCCTGGCTGTGCTTGAACTCACTTTGTAGACCAGGCTGGGCTTGATCTCATAGAGATTCACCTGCCTCTGCCTCTCTGCTGGGATTAAAGGCGTGCATCACCATGCCCAGCCCTTCCCCTCCTTTTTATTCATCACAGGATTCCAGCCATGAATTGGTGCGTCACACATTAAGGGAAGTTCTTCCCTCTTGAGTTAAATTTCTCTGGAAACCTCCACCACACATTTACAGTTCTATGTGCTTTCAAATCCAGGAAGAGTGACCACCACACCTGCTACTCTCCTATATCCAAAGTCAGTGATGGGCACAGCCTGACATTTTAAAAAAGTGTAGGGAAATTTAGAAGTCATGTTGGAAAAATTAGTGCAAAAGTAAGGAATTGAGTAAAAGCTGCAATATAAAATGGTGCATCTTTTTAGGCATACCTAAATCAAGCAATAGCAAGAATGTAAGGTCTGCGACTGTTAATGCCGCAGATGTGAGGAGAAAGACCACCGACCCAAATCATGGCCAAATTAATGAAATAAAACAAGTTTTATTTGTGTACACGGACTGTCTCCCCCAAAAGGTGAGATTCAAATGATCAGCACATGGAGAAGATAAGGTTTTTATAGCTCAGGTGTAGGGGTTTCCAAATGAGGGATTTAGCTGGCAAATAAGCAGGGGTCACAGAAGCAGAACGTAAAATAGCAAGTTGGTCATAAGAACCTTGTGAAACAAAGGCGTGATTGCAAGGTGGGCATAACAACATTGTCTTAACAAGGTGGTCATGACAACGTCATAACAAGGTGGTCATAACAACATTGTCTTAACAAGGTGGTCATGACAACGTCATAACAAGGTGGTCATAACAACATTGTCTTAACAAGGTGGTCATGACAACGTCATAACAAGGTGGTCATAGCAAGGTGGTCATAACAACGTTGTCATAACAATGTGGTCATGACAACCTTTTGAAACAGGCATGGTTGCCATTTCATGGGATAGGCAGTACAGAACTATTTGTAGCTAAGATTACAAGTGGGGCAATAGCCCAGTCTTTGAGAAACAGAATTAAGCATTAACAGGAATGACTTTCAAGCTCAACATGGAGGCAGGCTGGTTTATCAGGACCTGCCTCCTTTATCATTTGGTATTAGTTTTATATACTGGGCCATACTTACCCTCCAGGAAGGTAAAGGTTTGGTACAGCAGACATCTCATGCACACCCACTGGCAGACATGAAACAGCCTTTCCAGGTATTTACCATTTTGGGAAAAAATTGTGTTTTTTATTTAATGATGAAAGCAGGGACAAATTCTGAACCACGTTAGGGATATGGACACAGCTCAGTGCTCCACCTCTTTCTCACCCCCAACAAACCTCAAGTTCTCCTCACGGGGCCACTACAGACTGACTGCCTAAGCTAGAGCTAAAGTTTTTATTGCAATAGCAGCCTCTCCCAAATGGGGGAAATATCAAGGTTACATTTGGAGAGACTGAGGGTAAATCACATCAGATGAGAAGCTGAGGGCCACTGATGGGGCTTTACTGTGGAGTAGCTTGCTTAGCCTGGCCTAGCTCTGAAAGAGATAAGAAAAGACATGTGGAAGAAAAGGGAGAGTTCAAGTGCCCAGAAGAGCCACTGGGAGATGGTGTTTGCTATGCCTGTGCTACTCAGAAGGGGCAAGTCTATGCCCTCCTCTCGCTGACAGGACCCCTCCTAGCCAGACTTCCGAGGAGGCCTAGGAGAAAACAGCCCCCCACCCCAGTCAGGCTGAGAACATTGGCCCTGAAGGTTTGAGAGAGAGAGGGATGAAGAGGAGAGGCAAAGAAGCTTGATGTTAGCTGTCCCTCAAGACTGGAGAAAACCATCGTTCCCTAAACTAATCCTTTGTGAAGCTCTCAGAGCTTGGAAACATAATAAACAGCCCTTGGTGCAGCTTGTCAGTAACCCAGGCTGGTGCCATTTTCTTGGCCTGTGGTCCAGGGCGGGGGATTTCCTGAAAGGATATGCTTATCCTGTGTGATGACTTTCAAAACATGAGTTTACCCATCAAAGCATTTGGCTTGAGCTGGGAGCGTAAGTCAGTGGCAGAGGGCTTGCCCAGAATGCACCAAAGCCCTGGAAAAGCAAAATGAAATCAAGATGAAACCCCATTTGATTATACTGTTCATGAAACGTTCAGCCAATGTATGTGTGTTCAGTGTGTCAACCTGGAATTGTTAAACTCTTGAAGTTTGTTGATGGGTTAACCACACCGAGAAGTGAGAAACAGTGTGAGCCAGCGGTCTGGATCTAGTCTTGTCTCTGTTGCTTCTTTCTTTCTTTCTTTCTTTCTTTCTTTCTTTCTTTCTTTCTTTCTTTCTTTCCTTCTTCTCTCTCTCTCTCTCTCTCTCTCTCTCTCTCTCTCTCTCTCTCTCTCTTTCTTTCTTTGTGTCACCTTAGGTGAGTTCTTAGTTCTGTGAGATTGTTTCTTCGTCCAGAATATGGATTCTAGAATAGTCCCCAGGTTTGGTGATCACTATGTCGATTAAGTCTGAGGAGCACTCAAAGCCTTGAGCGGTCAGTAGAGTGGGAGGCAGTCTGTAAGCATGTAGAAACACTGTAAGTATGTAGTAATCATTAGCTGTGACTGGTGTTATTTATAGGAATGCTCAATCTCTAACCATGGGCTATCCAAAGTGCCGTCAACTACTAGCTTCCTGTAGCCACTGAGGTTGAAATGAGGTTAGACCCAAGTGCCACGTGCTATAAATCTGAATAGGTGGCCCACACCTAAGTTCTCCGCCTTTGGGAAGTTGGTCCGGGAGGGTCAGGAGTTCAAGACCATTTTTGCCTACAAACTGAGTTGGAGGTCAGCCTGAACTACATGAGACACTTCCACAAAACACAACAAAGGTGTGAGAAAAAAAATCAAAAATATAAGCTGGCCATGGAGATGTGAGTCTTTAATCCCAGCACTTGTGAGGCAGAGGCAGGCCAAGTTCTGTGTTGGAGTCCAGCTTGCTCTACAGAGCAAGTTCCAGGTGGGCCAGAGTTACCCAGAGAGACCTGGGATTCTGTTTTTTAAACTTTTATAAAAATATTTATTTATTGTTATTTTGTGTGCATGATTGTTTGCCCGCTTGTATATGTGTGCACTGTGTGTGTGTGTGTGTGTTGACAGCAGAGGCCAGTAAAGGCCATCAAATTCCCTAGAAGTGAAGTCATAGACAGCTTTAGGCTGCCATGTGGGTACTGTGAACTGAACCTGGGTCTTCTGTGAGCAGCCAGTGCTCTTAAAGTGCAGAGACATTTCAGACTGTAGTTTGAAGTCTTAGCACAAAAGGAAAAATGTGAAATAGCTTGCTAATGCTTTACAAAAATATTGATTGCATACTGAAATGACTATGCACTGAGTCACTGGGTTAAATAAAATGTACTTGACATTTGACATGTATTTAACATTTTTGATTGACACACTAATTGTTCATGTTCATGGAACATGTCAATACATGCTCTCAGAGTATGATGCTATGTCCATCACCTCAGACAGTTACTATTTCTTTGGATGGAGACTATTGAGAATATTCCAAATCCTCCCAACTACCTCCTGTAAAATATTCATTGTCTTCTCATCCATATTTAACCTACTATGCTACTCCTAATATTTATTAGTAACAGTGATTCTACCCACTTTTACTTTTAAAAGTTGCAACCAGAAAATTACGGCTTCCATGCCTTGTGTTACCAAATTGTTTCTGGGAAAGCACTGGCCCAGGTTGAGGTAAGGGGGAAGCATGGGAAGAGGGATTACGTGAGCCAGGAAAACACAGTCCACTTTACCAATATCTCGTGGTTATCATAGAATCAGACAAAGGAGACAGCAGTTGCTTCTGGAAAGGGTGTCATAGGCACTAATAGAATGAAACCCCATTGCCTGATGTCACAGTATGTTCACTTTAGGGAGCGTGGCTTAATCCCAGGAGTTTAAAGACAGACTGAAGAGTTGATGGTTCCAACAGAGGTGCAGGATCCAAGGTGGGGTCTTATTGTTATCGTCTTATTGTAGTAGGCATACCGCTAACCAAGAGACGTGGTGGGCTGTTACCTAAGGAGGCCGTGTTTAGGGACAGGGCAATTGCTTCCCCCAGGTCCTGCTGGTACTCAGACTCAATTCTGTAGGAATCAGTTGCCCACCTAGCATGTGCTATTAGATACTGGAGAAAACATAGTGAGTGTCTGCTTTCATGGGGCTCACTGGCTAGTGCCAAAGGCAGGGTACTAAGTAATTAGTTGCACACAGTGACCACAGGCTAGGATAGAATATGGCAGGAACCCTTGGAAGGGAAAAGAAATCCATTGATGGGGGGGTGAAGAACAGTTTCCTAGAGAAGGGTTGTCTCTCTTGAGACTTCTGGGACAGTAGCCAGGGACAGAAGGAAAAAGCACATCCTTGGCAAGGAAGCCACTGGCGCTGGCGTTCCCGAAAGTGTAGCCTTCTGGGAGGGGCTCACGGCTCAGCGATACTGCTGGGGACAAGAGTAGTGGCCGGAAGCTGTAAAGGAAAGGAGATATGTCAAACATGGGGGTTTAGGGCCATGAGGGAGGGGGCCAGGGTGTGACATGAAGACGTTTATGGTTTAGAAAGACCTCTCTGATGTGATTGTAGTGTCCTGGTGAGCTCAGTCCTGCGTCTACTCCCGAAACGGTTAGGAAATCTGGGCAGAACTGATGTCAGTCAGCCGCGTGAGGGCCCTGGAAAGTGAAGAGCAGCAGACAGACTGGACTGGGAAGAGAGGATTTGAAATATTGGGGAGCCGCTAGCGTGGCTCCATTTCTTTCTCCTCGAGGACGTTTTCTGGCTTTAATTAGAGCCTCAACCCAGGAGGAGCATCTGGGCAGAGACTGATCCAGAAGTGTGATGAGTGGGAAAGGTATTTCTGATATTAAAAAAGGGTTGTAGTCTCATCTGAAGAGTTCTGGGGAGGCAGTAGGAACAGCGTTGACAATTCTGGCTTAGAGAAGCCCAAAGTCCTGGAAAACACGTGCTGGGGTAGGAGGAGCTGTGGTCCCCAGCGCAGGGGAGGAACCCTCATTGCTTTAAACAATTCTGACATTTTTTGGCCTCAGGTATGGGCTTGCAGGCAGCAAACATGTGCTGAAATTGAGGTAATCATGGTCCCGCATTTCCATCTGGAGACTGGAAACCCCAGGGGTCCCCCACTGTGGCTGGGAAAGGGGGGGTGGCTCTGGGAAGCAGACTCATAAGGCTGGATATCAACTCTTCGTTTCCTCATGCCTGGAGTTGATTCTCTCAGACTGCTGTAGACTCTGAGAAGCAAACTGTGGTGTAGACCATAGTCTGAGACCCACACTTGTTGACTGAGATTTCTGTCCTGCCCAGTCCCAAAGAATCACACAGAGGTCTACATCAGTTATAAACTGATTGGCCCAGTATCTCAGGGTATTCTTTCCTTCCGCTCCTTCAGCCAATAGTGGCTGAGATACCAGCCCATTGGGGTGTGGTCTCTCTTTATAAAAATGCGGCTACTTCCCTCCACTTGCTCTCTGGCTTCCGGCTCTGCTTCCAGCGTCTAGGCTCCCTTCCTGATTGTGCAGAGGGCTGTTGGCTGGGACAGTGATCTGTAAGTTTTTCCCCTTTAAATAAATAACCATTCTATTAATCATAATTCCAAACTGGTGTGGGATTGTTTGTGACTTACGCCTTCACTTCTTATTAACTAATTTGTATAACTTATATTAGCCCATAATTCTTGTCTGTGTTGGCCATGTGGCTTGGTACCTTTTTTGGTGAGGCCATCATATCTTGCTACCTTTGCAGCTGGGTCACGACTGGAGACTGAGCTTCCTTCTTCCCAGAATTCTCCTGTTCTCATTGCCCCGCCTCTACTTCCTGCCTGGTCGCCCTGCCTATACTTCCTGTCTGGCTATTGGCCAATCAGCATTTTATTAAAAATAATACAAGTGACAGGATAAATGACCATTATCCCACCCACAGCACACACTCACCGCTGGGTGCCTGGGATATGTGCAAACACCTTGGCCATTGAAATCACTTGTAAATGGTATTAACACTGAGATCACGTCTGTGGAAGGCTGGCCAGAACTTGCTGCCTAGATCCAACATGGTCAGCTGAACAAAACCGTTTGCCTGCTGTGGGGGTTTGAAAGAAAATGGCTCCCAAAGGGAGTGGCACGGTTGGTAGGTGTGGCCTTGTTGAAGGAAGTGTGTCACTGTGGAGGTGGGCTTTGAGGTCTCATTTATGCTCAAGCCACACTCAGTGTTTTCACACCACTTCCTGCTGCCTGCAAGATGTGGGACTCTCAGTTGCTTCTCCAGCACCACGTCTGCATGTCCCGCCATGATGATAATGGACTGAACCTCTGAAACTGTAAGCGAGCCACCCCAATGAAATGCTTTCCTTTATAAGAGTTGCTGTGGTCATGGCATCTCTTCACAACAGTAGAAAGAAACCCTAACTAAGACACCTGCCTAAGTGAAAGAATCAGTATGGTCCAAAGGGTTTAAATATATCCAGAGTCCTGTGGCAGAGTATCCAAAATAGTGACCATCTAACATTTGTTAACACACAACTTCCCTGGGGGGTGGGGGGAGACCTGCAAGAAATGCTAAAGCAGGCATGTCAGAGTTGTAACCATTTGACAAAGATTTTAGAGTTGATTAGGAAAAGGCTCTCAGCAGTAAGGGCAAACTTTCCTGAAATGAATGGAAAGACAGTCTCAGTAAACAAAGGAGATCCTAAGGGGGGAAAAAAAGACAAATGGCTATCTTAGGAGTGAAAGAAATGCTAAATGGATTCTGTAGAATCAGAAGAAAGACCTGACTCAAAAGAACACACAAACACACACACACACACACACACACACACACACACACACACACACTCCAAAACAAAACTTCCAACTCTGCAGAGTGCATATCTTCCAATCTATGCCTTAATGCAAAGATGTTCTTCTAGGCCGTGCAACTTGCTGTTCTGGGTGCGAGAGGGGAAATGCAGCCGTTTACACTGGGAGACAAGGGACAATTCATTGGAAAGAAGGAGGCCAGACATCTCGTTGGGAGGAAGGAGGTTGCAGTTTTCCGTCTCTGCTTCAGAGATGGAGAGCGGCGCAGAGAAGAGGGTCAGCACTGGCTTCCATCAGTTCCTGGCATCTGAGTGTTGAAACTTCAGGAACTTGGTGAGCTGATCATTAAAATGTTGTTCTGGACTGAGCACTGTGGAATCTCTGGAGAGGCTATTCTTAGATTACCAACACAGCAATGGAGTCCGCTAGGGAGAAAACAAGACCATGTAGGGTATCAACTAAGCCGTCTGTGTTTACTGCTTAGAACACTGGACACGGCGGTGTGCAAGAACTTAGGCCGGCGTGGGGTGAACCACCACGGGGGTATGCCATGTGCATATAAAGTGCACTATTCATTGTGTGTGTGTGTGTGTGTGTGTGTGTGCGCATGCGCGTGTGTGTAGCTGCCCCAGTGGGTGTGTGAAGGTCAGAGGATAGCTTGTATAACTTGTAGGAGTCATTTGTCTCCTTTAACAATGTGGGTCCCAGGAGTTGAACTCAGGATGCCAGGCCTGGAAACAAATTTCTTAACCTTCTGAGCCATCTTGGCAGCCCTGAGAGTGAGTCTTTTCTTTAATTTTTTAAATGTGACTTATTTTTAGTGTGTGAGAGTCGTCTTGACACTTCCAAGCTGCTCTTGTTTCTCGTGTGGCATAAATGTTGACTGGAAAAACAGGAATCTGCCATGGAGCCAAATATGCGGTAAGACGAAGGGCCCAACTACAAAGCCTGGGCCAAGGAATAGGTAGGCGTTCAAACTCTTCAGACCAGCAAGAACTAAGAGAGCCTGTGGAAGCTTTGCTTTACAAAAAATGTGTAACTCATGACCCCTCCACCCCACCCCCAACTCAACAGGAGAACACACTGTGAAGAACGGTCACAGGTTTCTGAGCCTCAGACTTCATCCCTCAACTGACAGAGCCACTAGGCAAGGCCAAGTCAACTCTATCTTAGTGCCAGCTAGACCAAACCAAGCTAGACACCCCTCATTTTATACCAGGAAGCCACCGAGATGCATACTAGATACCATCTTGTTGGGGAGGCTCTGAGCCAACTGAAAATGAGACAGACTTTCCCTCTTAATGAACCCCAGCGGGGCTGCTGCGGTTACTGTATCTATTGAGGTAGAAAAGCAGGCTGAACCTGGAACCACACGGAGGGAACTCAGAGGGAAATTCAGACCATACAGACCCAATCAGACTGAGTATAAATTTGCAGCATGGAGACACTCAAATCATAAACGAACAGTGTAACTTTGGTTTATAAAAGCGTGTAACTCACCAGCCCCCTGCTCCAACATTCAAGCAGTCTTTGCACATTGGAGTTTGACTTGAGTTTTATTCAGCAAATAAGGTGAGGAGCTCATGCATTTGAGAACTCAGAGACCGAAGGTCTGAGCCTCCAGCTCCTTTCCGTAAGGTGACACTCTGCTTTTGGGATGATACATCTAGAAATTAAAATTTCATGTTTTCTATGGAATAGCTAGCGCTCTAGGAAGTGACCTCCCTGAACTCTGGAAGGGACTACTCATAAAATTAGAATGTTGGGTTCATTTACTTGCTTGAACAGTATTGCTCGTGGCTGAAACGCTTGAAGAGATAATTGGTGTAATTAATTAATTTGTTTTTTGGATTTTCGAGACAGGGTTTCTCTGTGTAGCCCTGGCTGTCCTGGAACTCACTCTGTAGATGAGGCTGGTTTTGAACTCACAGAGATCAGCCTGCCTCTGCCTCCTGAGTGCCAAAATTAAAGGCATGCACCACTACTGCCTGCCATACACATATTTTTTCGTTTTGTTTATTTGCTTATTGAGCTATACATTTTAACTTTTTTCCCTACTCCATGTACTTTTAAAAGGTATTATTTGTTCCTGTCCAAGCTTACATTAAAGCTTAGTTCCTGATGTCATGGTGTGGAGAAATGGTGGGGTCTTCAGGAGAGATTAGAGTCAACTGCATGCTACCCTCATGGGTGCCAGAAGTATTAGCGATTATAAAAGTCTTGCTCTCTTCTGAACACTGCCCTTTCATATGAGGTCTTCACCAAAGGCCAAGCGAAGGCTAGCCCCATGTTCTTGAACTTTCGAAAGTGTCAGCCAAGTAAACGTGTTTTCTTTCTAATTTCTCTTTATGATCCTGGCCTCAGCTATTCTGTTAAAGCAACAGAAAAGAGATAGAGACATACAATGTCCTGTGTTGTTTGTAGTTTGCCGATGTTCTGATGTCAAACCGGACAGGTCCTTGCAGGCACTGTACACAGTGTCCTTGGCCTCTTCTCATTGTGTCTCTGGCTCATGACACACAGAAAGGAGCTTTAATGAAGCAGTGCTGAGGAGATCGGAGCGCTTGGTTATACCACGTGTCAGCAGAGGGGCTGATGGGTAAACCAGCCTAGCCAGTCAGAACACACTGCCTCCGGAACACACACACAGGAAGTGACTTAGTGTCCGCTTTCAGGGCTAGGACAGCGCTGCAGAGTGCAGACACCTCTCTCAACACAGGCACCTGGTCTCGGTGCTTCATCAAAAACGTGCTTTCTGTGAGGAGCATGCCTTTTGCAACACCAGATTCTAACTTCAGTCCCAGTTAATAGGTAATTTACTTAACCACTCTCAACCTCAACTCTCGAACAGGCTTTCAGATGCGGATGATAGCAGTTTTTCACAGGGTATCTGGAACTTCTAAGTTGTAACTTAAGAGAGAGTACCTAGCCTTGACCCTTAAAGCATGCCAGCCAGCGATAAGTATTTCAGGATGGAATAAGAGAAATAAAGTGGTTCTGGTGAACTCCGGGCAGAGGTGCTGGAAGGTGGGATTCTCGTGAAAGTGTTACCGTTAACGCTTCCAGTGTTCACTCATCCTGGGCTATTTTATTGGAACCTATTCATTTGTTTACATTGTATCAGAGACCCAGAGTGGGTGGGTGAGGGGGTGGGGGGGCTTCCCACATGGCTAACTTTACACCCAAAATAATTACACGGAAACTGTATTCATTTAAATACTACCTGGCCCATTAGTTCTAGCCTCTTATTGAATGATTCTCACATCTTGCTTTAACCCATATTTAGTAATCTGTGTAGCACCACGAGGGGTGGCTTACCAGGAGAGATCTTAACCTGCATCCGTCTTGGAGAGGAGAGGCATGGCGAATGTCCCAGAGAGGAGAGGCATGGCGATTGCCTGAAGCATCTGACTAACTTCCCTTCTTCCCAGCATTCTGTTCTGTCTACTCCACCTATCTAAATCCTGCCCTATCAAAAAGCCAAGGCAGTTTCTTAATTAACCAATGAGAGTCCTCCATCAGGGACAGACAGTTGTTAAAGCACACTATGGTCTTGCAGCCTCCCTGCCCCTTACAGCTGTGAGCAAGCACAAAATAACCTTGACTATGGCTTTGTTCTCATCAGTGCCCTGTGACTTGGAGCACATGGGATAGAGGTCACAGAGTATGGAGCTGGCCCACTAGGTCTTCCCACTCTTACCCCACCCCCAGGAAACCTACAGGAGCCAGACCTCTCCATTGTCCCTTCAGGACACCATTGTTCTGACTAGAGTGCAATGCCCCAACTCTCCTATAGCTCCTCTACCTCCAGGCCTCACATGACTGCATATGGCCATGAATCTGTAACTTTCCTAATGCTCTCCCTGCTCAAGATCTTGGCTGTCTTTGGCCTGAGCCTTCATATAGCTTCTGACTCATGCACATAAGGCCAAGGCTATCTATCTCCTTTCTTTTTATTTTTCCCTTTCCTCCCTCCCTCCCTCTCCCTCCCTCTCTCCTCCCTCCCTCCCTTCTTTTTCAGCATAGGAAGTCTGGGGCACAATGATTCTCTGAGTAATTGGCTAACAATGTTCATTATAAATATTGTCTACAAAGTTCTCTATAAATTCCATTCTTAGACTGGAAAGATAGTTCAGCTGTTAAGAGCACTGGTTGCTCTTCTAGAAGACCAGGGTTCAAGCCCCAGCATCCACAAGATAACTCACAACTGTGTGTAACTCCAGTTCGAGGGGATCCAACACCCTCACACCAATCAATGCATATAAAATAAACTAAAATAAAGTAAATAAACTGCCAAATTCCATTCTTGTCATATCCTTAAAATCAAATACTTGGTAAATTATTCCAAATTTGAAATTTCTTCTTCCACCTCACAGACTGGATTTGGAGTGAGGTAAGGGGACAGACTATAGGACCTGAGGTGCACTTTGACTCAAAGCAGCACAAGTCCTCAGGTCTGAGGCTTAATGTCAGCAGAGGGAGGAAGGGACTCTGACAGAAGTTTGTGTGCCTCAGAGCAGAGGGAAGCACAGCAGTGTGGGCGTTTTGAGTGGACTTCCAGATGGCAGTAGGGGTGAGTAGGAGGAGCTGGTGGGGGCAGTGGAGCACATGGGGAGGAAATGGGATCCAAGTGGGGTGGGGTGGGAATCCCGTTCATCAGGGACGCTGGGATTTCAGTTGTGCTTGTAGTCTGTGGTGGCTGTCAAGATTCCTGAATAAGGGCGGCCATTGAGCTGTCGCTCACTCACCTGGATGTCATGGGACATCTTTAGGCGCTCTTCACTTTCTACCTTTGCTGTCCCTAGGAGCCTTATGTCATTGTAATAGTACTCTTCTTATTCTGTCCTTTACCATCTTCTTCCCTAGGTTGTTCAAGGTCTTGAAGTTCCCTGAAGGTCAGGTCTCATTGCCGGTGTCTTTATTAGAAAGCAGCATGGCACCCATGCTCAGGCCTTTTCTTCTTTGTGTGGCCCTCACCCCCAGATTCATATAACATGCATTACTCACCTATCAGTGGGTACCCCACAGAATGCTGTTTGTGTGTTAGCCCTTCTCCAAGTCAACTGGGAAGACCCAAGGTTTGATGTTCAGTCTCTTACAGTAGGGAAGATACAATAGCTGGGAGTGGCTCTGATGGCTGTTTGCTCACATCTGGGTAGATCAGGGAGCAAAAATAAGACAAGAAATAGGGGCAGGCTATTACTTCCAGGCCCACCCACCAGTGACCTAATTCTCCTGGGTCTTCCCCACTTCTCAAAAACTTCACAGACCTCCCAAAACAGCCTTATTAGCCAAAGATCACGTGTCCAAGCACACAAGGCTGGGTTGATTATATAAATCTTTTTCCTCAGGAGCAAAAAGACCAAGATATTGAAATAAAAAACTTACCCACTTGTCACACAGCCCATAAAATTATAAAGAGAAAAAGGTTATTTTGGGCTCTGTTTTGGAGGTCTAGACCATGATGGATGGATCGAATATCTTTGGGTCTTTGATGAATATCACATAATGGTGGGAGTACATGAAGCAGAAGGGAGGAAGAGAGTTAGAGCCCACAGTCCCCCAAGATATGCTCCGGATGACCTCAAGGCCTCTTAAAGTCACCAGCATACCTATCAAAAGCATAAAAAGACCTAGGGTCCAGGCCTTTAACTCATGGACTTTTGGGGGACATGCATGTATCAAACAAAAGCACATATTGAGAGACACCTACATTGGTGGGGAGGGAAAAAAAATCACATAGATACATTTGATAGTGGTGGGACGCGTCTTTCAGTTCCAAGCTGAACAACTGTGGCTACGTGCAGACTAGAGGGGAAAATAACCCCTTTTCAGCTCCCATAAGGCTCTGCCTGATGCAGTGATGGAGGGGGTAGACGGAGGCACTGGCCTTGCTGATGGGAAACATCCACTTAGTTTACATCTGAGCCACAGCTGCCCAGATGACAGGCGGTCGGTGTCATAATAAGGCTAAGAACCTTTCCCACCTCTCAGCAGCTATTTCTGGCTGTTAAGTAATTGTTAAACTGTCAGTTGCTACATTTGGTTCTTCACGTCTTCAAGGTGCATCTTTCTTTATTCGCAGGGAACAAGTTGAATTAAAATGTACACACACTTTCTTCCAAAGATCCTTTTGGCCTGGTTACGGTATTTCCATTTTGGGGGAGACTTCAATTTATCTTTTGGGGAAAAGCATTTTCCTTAAATATTTTGGAGAGCTCATTGACCCAGCCTGTAACTCATGAAACATGCCACCACCCTTGGTCTAAGAAAGCTAGCCATAAATTAAATAGTGACATAGTTGTGTGTCAAGTTGACAAGGGGTCAGCTGTGCTGGTCAGGTGTTTTTTTTTTGTCTGTGGGGGACATTCTCTTGGTTATTGATTGAAGAAGGAGGGCCCAGCATGCTGTGAGTCGTGCCAACCCTAGGCAGGTGGTCTGGATTGGATGAAAAAGCAATTGAGTAAGCAGCGCTCCTCTGTGGTCTCTGCTGACTTCCCTCGAAGATGGACTGTGATCTGGAAGTGTAAACCAATAAATCCTTTCTTTCCCAAGTTGCTTTGGGTCAGCATCTAGGACAGGTACTTTTCCTGAAATATGGTTTGCACGATACAAGAAGGACCACCTTTTATTGTTGTGGGATATTTGATCACACTGTGTGAAGATGTGTCTCTTTCCTCCCTTGCCTAAGACACCTTATATATTTTTATATAAATATGTTTATATATTATATATAATAATATATTATTATTAATTTCTTTACATTCCAGTCACAGTTCTCTCTCCCATCCCCTTCCACCTCCCCTCTTCCCCCCTCCAGCCCACTCCTCTCAACAGGTAAGGGCATCCATGGGGAGTCAACAAAGTCTGGCACGTTAAGATGGGGCAGGACCAAGCCCCTCTCCCCTGCATTAGGGCTGAGTACGGCATCCCCCCCCCCCCCATAGAGAATGGGCTCCAACAAGCTAGCTCATGCACCAGGGCTAGATCCTGGTCCTACTGCTAGGGGCCCCTCAGATAGTCTAAGCTTCACCACACTCTCCCACATATGGAGGGCCTAGTTCAGTCCCATGGAGGCTCCACAGCTGTCAGTCTAGAGTTCTCGAGTTTCCACGAGCTTGGTTCAGCTGTCTCTGTAGATTTCTCCATTATGATCTTGACCTCCCTTTCTCATATGCCCTCCTCCCTCTCTTTGACTGAATTCCTGGAGGTTGCCCTGGTGATCTCTCTTCCATTGCTCTCTCATTCCATCCCTTCCCCCCACACCATCCTGTTCTCTCATGTTCTCACCCCTATCCCCGCCTTTACCCAGCAGATTTTACCTAATTCCCCTTCCCAGGGCTATCCATGTTTCCCTCTTAGGATCTTCCTTGTTACCTAGCTTTTCTGGAGCTGTGGCTTATAGTCTGGTTATCCTTTGCTTTACATCTAATATCCACTTATGAGTGAGACACATGTTGTCTTTCTGAGTCTGGGTTGCCTCACTCAGGATGTTTTTGTTGTTGTTGTTGTTCCATCCATTTGCCTGCATATTTCATGATGTCATTGTTTTTTACATGTGGGGGTGGGCACTGCAGTCAGTCCTGTGGTGGTGGGGCACTGCAGTCAGTCCTGTGGGGGTGGGGCACTGCAGTCAGTCCTGTGGGGGTGGGGCACTGCAGTCAGTCCTGTGGGGTGGGCCACTGCAGCAGCTCTCACTTTCTGTCAATCTCTGTGTACTCCAGAAATATGCCTTTTTGACAAAGGCTGGGAGCTACATGTAACTGGGCACTGCTTCTTAACGTCCCCTGTCTTCTGCCACACCACACACGCTCCTGTTTCCCACCAGAGTGAGTCTGGCCATTTCTCTAACTGCAGTTTGTAAGAGACTCCTAAATTTTTCTCAAAGTGGAAAAATTGGAACTGATGGTGAAAGCCGAGGTTTAGCATAAGACATTAGAGAAACACATATGTGGGGACAGAGGGACATTGTCTCGTAAATCATGTTCCTTGTATTCTCACAGCCATGACAGGGGTCAGCTCTGTAAATGACAGTCCTGATTTAACTCAAACATATGGAATCTGAATAAATGCCTGTCCCTGGTACACGTACACACACACACACACACACACAAACACACACACACACACACACACACACACCACTGAGTCAAGTTCAAGAAGGACAAAGAAAAAGGAATGGCTGGGTTCCCCTCATGCCTTTGGAAGACTGTGACAGCTGTCCTGAGCTGGTGGGGACGTGTGAGTCTGCTTAGGGTGCGTTTGTTGTTGTTGTTGTTGTTGTTGTTGTTGTTTTATCAGTCACAGGAACGCACTGAGAAAAGAATGGGGCACATGCACAGAGCAAGGGAATGGAACGGTCAGAATGGTTGTGTAGTTGGAGACTTGTTCCTAGGCCCAGCATGGCTGTGTTTCTCTTGGGAACCTTATGGGTCCACACAGGGACACTGCTATAATATTTGTCTATTTTCCATACTACTACTAATGCTCTGCCGTACTATGCATGTATGGCTGGCCATTGTAGTCAGTGTAGTGTTGACTCACTGGGTATGTCTGGCTGGTCGTTCTCAGAGATTTAATTATGTACCTACAGGAATTCAAAGCAATCAACACGCTTTTGGCTTGGAAACCTTTTCCTTTTCGAATATGACACAAAGACATTTTTATAGACGTTAAGAATGGGCAGATGATAAGTCCACCTGCCTTTAACAGTGTAGCAGGAGGCTCAGGAATCTGCCGGGAGAGGCTGGGAGGAGGAGATGGGGCTAATGCAGCTGCAGAGCCTGAGAGCCATCTGCACATGCAAGATACAGAACGGTGTGGCTTCTGGGAAGCCAGAAGCAGGATGGCAACTGGCTCACTTACTGAGGTACTGAAGGAGGGACGTGTGAGTGGCATGAGTGATGTGCCCACAACTGGACACGACTTCTAAGTAGTTCAGGGGACTAATAATTCTGAGGAGGTAGGGGCAGGTAGGGTTATCTTTAATCAATCAATCAATCAATCAATCGATCGATCAATCAATTAATCAATTAATCAACCAATTAATAAGTTAATTAACCAATTAATCAATTAATTGATCAATTAATCAATCAATTAATTAAACAATCAATCAATTAATTAATTGTGTATGCAATATATACCTACAGGCCAGAAGAGGGCACTGGACCTCATTACAGATGGTTGTGAGCCACCATGTGGTTACTGGGAATTTAACTCAGGACCTTTGGAAGAGCAGGCAATGCTCTTAACCGCTGAGCCATCTCTCAAGCCTAGCAGTGCCTTCTTTCTTTCTTCCTTTCTTCCTTTCTTTCTTTCTTTCTTTCTTTCTTTCTTTCTTTCTTTCTTTCTTTCTTTCTTTCTCTCTCTCTCTTTCTCTCTCTCTCTCCCTCCCTCCCTCCCTCCCTCCCTCCCTCCCTCCCTTCCTCCCTCCCTCCCTCCTTTCTTTCTTTGCAGACCAGGCTGGCCAAGAACTCATAGAAATACTCCTGCCTCTGCCTTCCGAGTACTGGGATTAAAGGCGTGTGCCACAATGCCCGGCGTCTTTTTGTTTTTAAGTGTATCCTAAGACCATAGTACCTCATAGGTAAAGTGTTCAGCCTTACATAATTGCCTGAATGAATGAACAAATGAATGAATTCAAGAATAAGTACTAAGTGCTCTGAGGGCAGGCAAAATGAGGCTTTGGGGATGCTAAGTTTGAGTCTTGACTGTCTCAGAAAGCCGATGAGTTAACAGCTTGGCTCCTAGGGAGGTGCTATTTACAACTGATGTAACCTGAAGGGAAGAGGCCTAGTAGGAGGTTTTAGGTAATTGGAATTATTATCTTGAAAGGGATTGTGGGATCCTGTCTCCCTTTACTGTGTCCCATGCTCTTGCTGTAAGGTAACACTCCATCACAGGTTAAAGCATAAGGACCACCACAGCCACCAGCAGAAACTTCCGAAACTGTGAGCCAAGCATCCATTTTCTCTTTGTTACGTTAGTTATTGCAGGGCTTTGTTACAGAGGTTTGTTACAGAGGCTAACTGACACAGAAGATGAAGGGAAAGAGTATGTGCAAAACTGGGGGGAGGGGGGTGATGTCACTCTTGGAGGGGTTCCATCAGCATCTTCCTGTCAGGGTCTTGGGCCCAGGAACAGCAATGACACATTGTCTTAGAACCTTGATTTTAAGCATCATCCTCTTGGCTTTCTGAGGGCCTCTTGTGCTGCACCAGTGGCCAACACTTTTATCTGAAGAAAATAACTTATTAACCACATACTGCACTAACAGTCATTGAGGAAGCCACAATGAACAGGTGTGGGTCAGTTTTTTTTTTTTTTTTAAATCCCAGGCAATTGTGAGAAAGTGTTTCCTAAGGAACAGACAAGGAGGTGAGTTTGATGAGCTGTAATTACATAGGGAGAGCCATTACAGCTGGGGCCCCGAGTCTACATAGGGCCCTCGGATCAAAACCAGATCATTTTGGAGGCTTTATTTTATCTGTGGGGTCTGGCAGCATCTGTGTCTAGGTTAGAGGGACCCATGCAGAGTTTCTTTGCGGAGCCTCTCTTGGTCATCAGCATCCCTTATTACAGGCAGCCGAGTCTGGGGACCTTGGGGGTTCCCTGAGGCTGAGCTTGCTGTGTATTTTCTGGCAGGTTGTGGTCAGGAGCAGATGACAGTAGCATTGGCACAAGCCACCGTAGCATGGTTTTCATTATACAGTTTCAGCAAAGCCCGGTATTCTCCCTGCGAGGGACACAGGTAAAGCATTAGACACAGGATCCTCAATATAATCAACCTCTTAGTAAATGCAGCCATATAGTCAACCTCTTAATAAATGCAGCCAGTTCTTTCTCTATCCAAGGGCTGTGCCTCTGTGTACTCTACCGACCACAGAATGAAAATACGCATAAAAAGTTGTTTCTGTGCCGAACATGTTTAGACTTCTATGTGTTTTTAAGATCCTCTGGACAGTCCAGTATAATGATCAACATAGAGCTTACATGGCATCAAGTCTTATAAGTCATCTAAAAATGATCAATGTGAACCCAAGGATAAACATAGCTTGTATTGCAAAGACTATACTAATTTAAATAAGGATTTGAGCATCTTGTAATAAATGTTTTCCAATTACATTTATCTGTCTGTCTGTCTGTCTGTCTGTCTGTCTGTCTGTCTATATATCTTAGTGTGTACATGTGTATGGGTATTGGTGTATAAATGCCACAATGTATAGTTAGTTGTATATGTTGGGGGATGTCAAAGAACAACTTGTGGTTATTGGATCTTTTCTTTCATCATGCAGGACTGAGCCCAGGACAGAACTCAGACCAGCAAGCTCCTTCACTTGCTAAGCCATCTTTCTGTCAATATCTGTGGACTTTGGTGTTTGAGGGGTCTGGAACCCATCCCCCATGACTGTTGAAGAACAGTTGTATTTATTGATCAGCTTATAAGTGTTGGACATGGTTCCAGACTGCAGATAAACTAGAACAACACAAGCCAACCCCCTGCCCTGTATAGCTTGTACTTCACTGGGAGAGATGGAAAACTCCCAGGACTGCTGCAGCTGCAGCTGTTACGGAAAAATTCATGCAGGAAGGGGGTGGAAAAGACAGCTGGGTTTGGTGGGATTGATGTTAGCTTGCAACTCTAAGTAGGATGATCAAAGGGAGGCCTGGGAGAGAGAATGCCCTTTAGGCAAATACCTGAAAGAAATGCAAGAGAGTGCCAGGCTACTGTGGGGTTGATGTAACCATATTTGAAAAACAGGCAAGAGCCAAAGGGACTTCAGGGGGAGGAAAAGAAAGGAAGATTGGAAGTCCATAGAAGGCCAGAGTCTCAGGGCTTGGCAGACAATGGGATTATTCACTTCCAAATAAAAGACTCAGGTGTGACAGTTTTCTTGGGTATGTTAGGAACATCTCTCTGGATGTTGTGTTTAAAAGAGGCTGTGCCATTAGCTTAAAGGAAGCTATAGCATTTGAAAGAACGGGCTCTAGATTATAAATGACAAGATACACATGTTTTTATATAAAGGGTGAACTTATTCAGGAAAGCCAGGCTTTCTGGGGGCAGATGAAGGCATGGACTACAAGACAGGAGGCCAGGGTAGGGGCAATGGACAGAGGGCAGTCTGTTTCTGCAGCTCAAGAGGACACTGAAAGTAAGGGCTAGATGAATCTGTGTCCTTGGCAATTTATGGTTCAGGTTGTACCAAGAAAGAGTTCTCATGTTTTGGAACACCAAAGGATCTCCCACTTTTAATTCAGAAGAGAGAAGACACAGAAAAGTACAGGATTATATGCAGGACTATAATTTGGGTCAAGAGGTTGTTCGGTTACAAGGAAAATAAGCTGGTGGAGAGGGACTTATCTAAGTAAGATGGTGTTATCCTTTCTCAGGACAAGGCAATGATAGCAATGGCTGTGTCAATTGCCCTGATCTGGTCAATATATATCTGCATGTGTCCTGAGATGTCACATTGAACTCTATAAACACACCTAATTAATATTCATCAAATACAAGACACATTTTATGCTAGGGAGGTGGTTTAGTTGGCATAAAGTCCGATGTGCAGGCATAAGAACCAGAATTCATATCTCCAGAATCTATGTAAAAATCCAGGGGCAGCAGTGTGCCCCTAAAATCCTAGGGGTGGGAGTGGAGGGTGGAGATAAGTTGCAGGCAGACTTTTCTGTCCCAGCAGGACAAGCTCAGGCTTGTTACTAACTAGCTCTTACATTTTAAATTAATTCATATTTCTTATTTACACCACATGGTACCTTCTTTTTTTTTAAATACAGCAAGTTCATCTCTTAGCAACTTTTGAGACTCCGCCCTTCTTCTTCGAGTTCTGTTTCTGTCTGCAAGTTCTGCCTAATCTCTACGGGTCGAGCTATTGGCCAGTCAGTTCTTCTGTTAACCCATGAGAGTAATACACATTTACAGTGTACAACGATTGTTCTGCAGCAACAAGGAGATCCCTGGAGATCATTGGCCAGTCAGCCCAGGTGAACTGGTGTGTTTCAGGATCAGTGCGAGACCTTGTCTCAGAAACTAAAGGTGAGGGATGGCAAGACGGCTCACTGGTAAAGGTGCTTGTGGCCAAGCCTGACAATCTGAGATTTTCAGGACCCACATGGTGGAAGGTGAGAACTGACTCCTGTAAGTTGTCCTTTGATGTGTCACATGCACTGTGACATGTACATCACACACACATGCACACACACTAAACAAATGTGAAAAATGAACATGGGATGAGATCAAGAAGATACCCAGTGGGGACCTCGGGTCTCTATATACATACATACACATCCTTCACCTGCACACATGTGGATACACCCACACTAACGAGTACATACCACATATACAAAGAAGTAAATAAATAAACACATTTCCAAAAAGGGGAAAAATAACTAAGGTATCGAAAAGTAAATACCGAGTAAAAAGAATCTTGGCTAAAGAGGAACCCGTTAGTCCAGAGCGATCTAGGTGAAGCAGGGGATGTGAATAGGCCCCTCATTTAAATGTTCTCAGCTGACTGCTCGTAGGGAAGCAGAGGCTCTCTGTGTGGCTGTGAGCTGGAGGCCCTGGGTACACTGTGGCTGTTTGTGGACAGTGTGGCCAGCCCCTCTTGGGATCAAGGTCCCCAGCTGTTGTGCTTTATAGGCCTCTGTAGAATGTGTCCCAGAAGGCTATGTCCTCTGTTGGGTCTGCAGGCTGGATGTGGGTAAGGAGTTTGCCAGGTGTCTGCTTCCCAGAAGAGGAGGAGCCCCAGGCTCACAACACTTGGCCACGAGTCTGGCTTACGCTGGATTCCATCTCTTGGAGAACTGTTTATTGGCTGAAGAAGGCAGGGAAGGAGCATCCTGCGGGCTCTGTAGATGAGGACAACGTGGTGCGCGCCGCCAATGGCTCTGCTTCCAATGGTGGGAGATAAAAATGGACTCAGTAGGATCTATACTTTGCAGTTTGAATTTTCATTTTCATCCAGGCCTGCGTCACGCAGTTCAAACCTCCTTCCATGCTGAGCAGCATCAGTGAGTCACAATGCCCAGCCGTGAGAATACATGATCAAACGGCCAGCACTCTTCTGAGAACCATGCGTGAAGCCATGACGCTCTTTCTGTAGGCTGAGTAGAGTTGATGCATTTTCAACTTATGTTATTTAAACTCATGGAGAGTTTATGAGCTGTAACCCTGAGTTAAGATGAGGAGCATCTATAAATCCCTTTATGTCTGGGAGGGTAGATTTCCTGCCAAAGAGCGTCTATGACTTCAAGACCCCACCCCCTTCATTTCATTGGAATTGCTAAGGGTAACTGGTTTTTAAAAAGCCAGCCATGCAAAATGAAATCCAATTGTTAGCAATTATTACATCAGTCTCTAGTGGGGTATTAGAAGAAAAATGAGCTAAGGAAAAGCTTTCAAGTAGCAACAATTTGAAGAAAAGCTCCCTGTGAGAGTTTAGGCTGTGCATGCTAGGAGTGAGGAGAGATTGAATTTCCCTTCCTGGCAGACGTTGTGCGTTTCACAGAAAGGCCCGAGAAGACCACTGGAGAATTCGCAAGAGTGAGGGCTAGAGACTCTAGCTGGGAGAAGGATTCCTACGGAAACCCAAGAGGGCCTGTTCAAGACTGTGTGCGGCAGGAGGGAAACCAACTCAGAGCTGAAACAAAGCTGAAGGGATTTCTTCCGGAAAAGACTCCATGTCTCCTTCAGATTTCAGATGACAGAAAAGAAGCTGAAAACAAGATGTTTGACTGGTTCCATTTTCAGGGTGTTCCATACCATCTCTTCTTCAGTAGCAGGAGGGAAACGCATGGCGATGTCAGAATGGCTTAAATTCACACGTTCCTGAGATAACGTTATTTTGAATAAAAAGGACTTCATGGGAAATGCTAGTCTTAGCTTTGAGTCTTGCTGCTGAATGCTCGGGACAGGCCACTGTATTTACTTGGTGACACCTTGGTGTAGCTTGACTGTACTCATTGTAAGTCTATTGAAACTTAGTCCTCAGCATGAAGACAGAAGGATGTGGGACCCAGTGGAACCTTCAAGAGAGATCTGCCCTTGAGTGGATTCATTCATTCACAGACTAATAGGGTAAAGAGTCAATGGGTTTTCTCGGGAGTGGGTATATTATAAAAATCACTTTGACTCCTTTTGTCCTCTCAAGTCCTGTACTGACTTAGGATGCTACAAAATCCTCAACAGCAAGGAGATCCTCACCAGATGTTCCCCCTTTACCCCAGATGTTCCACACTCTGAGTAGTGGGCTAGGTGCACCTTTATTCTTCTGTGTACGTGTATGTATGTGGTCATGTTTATGTGTGCATATATATACATGCACATAATTATATATACATATAGTTTTATTATATATAAATAATATATGTAATTATGTATATGTATGCATATAAATATCACACACACACATATATATGTATATATATATATATATAATTTTGTGTACACATGCATGTGGAGGCCAAGGACAATCTTGGGTGTCACTCATGTGTCATTCACCTTTTTCCTTTTTTTGAGAAACTCTTACTGACCTAAAACTTGCTAGGCTGGCTGGCCAGAAAGTCCCAGGGGTCTGCCTGTTTCCACTTTTCCAGCCTTCAGATTATAAGTCTGTGCCACCTTGTCTGGCTTTTTAAATGTGGGCTCTGGAGATCAAAACTCAAGTCCTTACATTTGCAAGGTGAGCACGTTCCCGGCTGAGTGTTCTCCCTACCCCTGTTGTTTATATATTACATGGTAAATAGACGCAGACTTAAATCCCAGAAGACACAGAAAGACATTGAAGCCGTTGTGGTCTTGGAAACTGTTCTTTCTGCCAGAAGCTAGTTGCCTCCTACACACTCTAAGCAACTCTGGCCATATGGGGTCCCCACAGACACACCCTCAGCAACTCTGTCCATACGGGGTCCCACAGACACATCCCAACTCTGGCCATACAGAGTTCCCATGGACACACCCCCAATCCTGTGGACAAGATGCCAGCATTTCAACTCTCAGCTGGGTTTGTTCTGGTTCAACCCAAAGCCTTCAACAGAACAGCAATATGAAGCATCAAAAGGTCAAGACCAGCATGCCAAGCATGTCTCCTAATTACACTTTCAAATATTTAAGTAAATTTCTCCTCTTCTTCTTTTCCTCCTCCTCTTCCTCATCTTTATCTTCATCTTCCTCCTCCTCTTTTTTCTCCTCCAAGAGTTAAAGATTTACCTTTTGACATACTATTACATAACAACACAAAACAGAAACCCCAAACCTTACCTGTGGAACATCGAATCCAAGGTTATTGACAGGGCCAGCATAGTATATCTGCTCTGAAAATACATAAAGCATAGATAATATCATTCATTCATTTAAATCAAACCCCCAAGCAATGTGTTCATATTATTTGTGGCCTTAGGGATGTAGATCAAGTCTGGGTAATAAAACAAGAGTAGCCACTGATATAAAAGATTTAATTTCCTGACTCCAAATGGCTCTTCATTTATTGATGAACAACAGTCTCTGTCTGTATGTTGCTTGTTTTCCAATACTGAGGCTGAGAGCACAGAAAGATGTGAGCAGAGCGCTGCCTAGAGAGCGAAAAATGCTTAAAGGAAGCATGGAGGTCACGGAAAGACAGACTGACTGAGTGGTCAAGAGTCCAGCCTGGGGCTGGGATGCAGGGGAAACACAGGGTGGAACTCTGAAGCCACCTGCTCTAATGATCTGACCGGCTCTTTACACTCCTAAGACGTTCCTAAGATGGTTCTGTAATTTAAAAACTGTGTCCGCTTCCTAGGCCTGGAGGAATGCAGGGTTAATGAACGTAAAGCCTAAAGAGTGGCCTGTGCTAAACGTCTGCTACATCCCGGAAGAGGGGAATGCTGAGTTTTACAGGATGGTTGGTCAGAGGCAGGTGTCACCATGGTGGTGACAACTGACTAGTTGAACAAGAAAGAGAATTTTAAAGCTACAGCATAAAGAGAAAGCACTAATGTGGGAAAAGCACCCAAGAAAGCAAAAGGACAGAGACGGAGGTGGCTTGAGGGTCTGGGAGTGCTAGTCATTAAGATAGGGAGTTGGGGAGGAAATAGGGAGTCAGGGTGGAAATAGGGAGATGGGGAGGAAAATGTGTGTTGCGGGTAAAAGGGCTTGATTTCTAAAATGACCAATGAAGGGTCTTTGAGAGCAGTTGGCTATACAGATCTGGAATTTGGGGGAAGAACCAGGGGTGCAGCTATAAATATTTAAGTCATTATCTTGTAGCTACCAATAAAGTCGTGAGACAGGATGAATTCTGCCCTCAAGGAAGACAGAATTAAGGAGAGGAGGGAAGGCCAGAAGCACCCGGGAGGCCCTCCGGCATCCAGAAGCTGGGAGTAGGAAAGCCAGTCAAGAGAATGACTGAATGGCAGAGGAGAAGGAATGATAGGAGTGAAGATAGGAGAGAAGGGCTTTGTCCTGGAGAGAAGCACAAACACAACCCAGAGGAGTTCAGTGTAGGCTGATTTGTAAATTGGCCAGAGAATCAAGGCAGGTTGCCTGACTAAAACGGTTTGGTTTTCTCACTGAAGGTCATAGGCAGAACATGGAGGCAAATGGTGAGAGGCAAAGGAAGTTATTACAGTGTTCCAAGGAAATTCCTTGAGAGGCAGCAGGATTCCTAAGATGTGCTGATAGGGCTTTGTTTGGAGGTTTGTGTCCAGAAACTCAAAGACCCAGTCCCAGTCCCAGGGGAAACATCCACTAGCTTGCTGGAGGCAAGTGTTGGGTTATGGTCACTTTTGTTACTTTCTCCTCTCTAAACGCAGTGTTTGCTGCTGCTGGCTGCTGGAGGGTTCACCTGGTGTCATTTCTACTATGTCTATTAGAAATAAGTCTAGCCGCATTCAGGAGAGGTGAATTACTGGCTGTCTTCTTTTGAAGACAAGAGCAGCAAAGAATTCTTGCCCCTCACATAGAGGTGCTTGTCTTACTGTTCAACACACTGCGTCACTGAATTAAGAACATCGAGTATTTTCCCTGTGCTGAAAGACCCGTCTTTCTTCTGACCCACTTCAGAGGCTTCCTGTCTCAGTCCCATGAAGACCTCCTATATTAAAAAGAAACCATTTTAAAACAGGCCAGCTGTTTGTTTTTAGTCAGTATACAAAACAATGGGTCCCACAGTGACTTTTTTTTCCTGTTTATTTTGAGACAAGGCTGGCTTTGGGTTTACTAAGAGGCTGAGGACGATCTTGAATTTCTGGTCCCCCTACCTCAGCCCTCCAAGTACTGTGATTGCAGGTACACCATCCCCAGATGACACGTCCGTTTTCATGCATGTTGTGGTAGGAGTTAGGTGAAGAGGGGGGTTCTATAGACATCAAGATTAGCATGGGAAACAACGACAACCAAGCCTTTAGCAGAAAGACTGGAGACCTTTCCTCACCAGGGCTACATGGAAGGGACAAAGCATGTGTGAGAACACACTTCCAAAAGCCGGGAAAGGTAGACGTTATGTGAATGACTGTAAAGTCAAATTCCAGGGGTCTTGGGCTAAGTCCAGGGTGTCTGTCTGTCTCTGTCTCTCTTTCTCTTTCTCATATTAAAACCTAATTTGTGTGTCTTTCTGTATATACATATGTGTGTGTATGTGTGTGTGTGCGCATGCACTCACGCTCTGGGGTGACCACTGAGGCCGGAGACAGTATCAGATCCTTGGAGCTGGAGTTATAGGCATTTGTAAGCTGCTCCGTGTAATGGGAACCACGTTCTGTTCCTGTGATAGAAGTGCCCTTAACCACTGAGCCGTCTCTCCAACCCCAACTTTCTTGCTAATCAGTTGTCTCCATTTCTAAAGCTATCAGTGTCCCTGGTCCAGTTCTTTGTGCCTTAATACATGAATCTTGAAACCCCAGCAGGTGCCCTCTGGAATTGGGTGCATACCTACAACACACATTATGATACTTGTAATATTTACCCCCCAATTCCCTCCCTTCTCACCTGCTCTCCTGCTGGTCCCCTTCCACCCTCAAACAATCTGCCCTATGATTTCTCTCTGCATGGTTGGATTTCTGTAGCATACTTCATGCCCACTTTAATGCTCTTGGGTGGCCCAGGGCAAATGACTCGAGCCAGGAAGCAGAGACTGGTGGAAGGCCCAGCTCTCTTGGTCACTAGCAAAGTGACATAGAGCAATCTTGCTCAACTCAGCTTCTAGATTCACAAAACAGAAATAGAAAAACTTCCTGCAGGGTTCAAGGAGGACTAGAGTCCTTGTCTGTGGCCTCATTGGGCAGAGTGTGGTCTCCAGGAAGGGTAGTGACAGTTGCCATTAGGTGAGTATCAGGCACCTCAGAGAAGTGTCATTTGATGCATTCTGACAGTTACCGTGGCCCTCAGTTTTGGAAGGCCTTGTGCGGAAGCATCTGTTTTCCCTTCTCGCATTTTCAAAGATGGACACGTACAGCTGTGTGAAGAACGCCATGTGGAGAACGCCGTGTCGATGATCCCTGCTCTTCTCCGATGCTCACTTAATGCCTCAGGGTTTGCTAATTTGTGCTCTTCGCTCTTAACGGGTCCTTCTCTGCGAGAAGTTTTCATTAAATTGGTTTTCTATGCTTCACACTTTCAACTGGAGCTTTTTTGGAGCCCATGAAGTTCCTGAGAATAGCTACAAGGAACTCAGGGAAGTGACTTTTTGTTGTTAACTCGACAAAACAACACCTAAAATTAAACTCTCGTTCCTTCCCTTCTCAGGCCCTCTTAGTTTCTGAGATTCCTTTAATTAACATTCTCACACTTTATACTATAAAAAGATCCCCAGGATTCTTGCACCCATTTCTTTTTTTCCCTCATTGAAATACTTATTTGTTTTTAATGTGCAGAAGATTGAAGAAATTCGCTTCCTTGACCCCAGAAATGTTTTTTAAAAATTGCCTTTTTTTCCTTATTAAAGTGAGTAAATTGACTTCAGTTCAAATGCACTTAATTTGATTGTCTTTTTGGTGAGCCAACGATTGAAATTCTGCTTACTATGTAAGCGCTGGACCACTGAGCCCCATTCCTACCCCGAAACTGACTTCTACAGCATGGACTTGAAGGCCCCACAGGGTCTGGAAGAAACAGGCTTGGGGTAAAGGCTGCTCCTTCCTTTCACCACCCCTAGGAACCATGACCAGCCCTGGTCCCAGCCTCTCAGTCCATGATGTGTCCAGCCCTGGTCCTGCCTCTGCAATTCTTTTACCAGTAAGGTCAGCATGGGTGGGCAGAAGCCCTTGTTGGATGAGTCCCACTGACCTCAGGGAGAACCTGGTGCCCTGGGCCTAGCGCTCTCCTTCAATCTCTTTAGTTCTAGCCTGGTTCAGTCCTTGCTAGGTTCAGTTAGTCACTCTGTTCTACTGGTGTGTGGGAGGGCCACTTCCTCAGCAGGTTCCACTGAGCTTGGCCAATTGTTCTGCTTCTTTGTTCTCCAAATCCAGGCAGAGGCTTGAGCGTAGGTGCTCCCATAGTGGAGATGATCCCAGAGTAGAGATGATGCTCCCAGAGTGGAGATGATGCTCCCAGAGTGGAGATGATGCTCCCAGAGTGGAGATGCTCCCAGAGTGGAGATGATGCTCCCAGAGTGGAGATGATGCTCCCAGAGTGGAGATGATGCTCCCAGAGTGGAGATGCTCCCAGAGTGGAGATGATGCTCCCAGAGTGGACATGCTCCCAGAGTGGACATGCTCCCAGAGTGGACATGCTCCCAGAGTGGACATGCTCCCAGAGTGGACATGCTCCCAGAGTGGAGATGATGCTCCCAGAGTGGACATGATGCTCCCAGAGTGGAGATGATGCTCCCAGAGTGGACATGCTCCCAGAGTGGTGAGCTCTACACGCAGCATTTGCATCCTTTTTCAGGCCTTGCCGGAACCTCATTGGAATCTCTTTTACTTTCCCAACATTTAAGCATCACTATAGTGTTTTAACAACATGAAAATACATAGACTAAGGATTATGCTGCCAAGTCTATTAGTTTACATAGAATGAGGGCTTTATTTTAAGGATTATTATTTTTATGAGCTATGTTGGGGACTGAACCTAGAGCTTTGCCCATGTTAAGCAAGTCCTTGATCACTGAGCTACACTCTCAGGCCTCATTTATTTGTTTCCTTAGTCTTTCTCTCAGGCTCTGAGACAGGAGCATTTACTTTTTGGCTGACCATCTGTCAAAATCCTCTAGAGGAATTAGATGTTCAATAGCTGCCCTCTAGGGTGCAGCTGTTGTTCCTGTATGGGATCCGTGTCTGAATTTATAACAGGTAGTTCACCCAGTCCTGTCTTTCTGCCTTGGCTCTTTACCCTTTCTCTGGCTTTGGCAGGGCAGCTGTTTGCCACACACAGGCAGGCTTCTGAACTTGCAATAATGAGTTTTAGAAAGCTATCTATGAATAGCTATGTGAATACATCCATTGGGAAGATACCTGTGCCAGATAGTGTTTTGTCAACTCTCTATACAAACTAGAGTCCTATTGGAAGAAGAAATCACATTTGAGACAACACCTCCATCAGATTGGCCTATAGGGAAGTCTGTGGGGGTCATTCTCTTGAGTAGTGATTGACGTGGGAGGCCTAGTCCACTGTTGGCAGTTACACCACTGAATAGACAGTCCCAGGGTATATAATAAAGGCAGGTGAACGTGAGCCTAGAGAGCAAGCCCGTAAATAGTGTTCCTCCATGACCTTTGCTTCAGTTCCTGCCTCCGCATTCCTGCCCTGACATCTCGCCACGATGGACTGTTAGCTGTAAGATGAAATAAACCCTTTCCTCCCAGTTGCTTTTGGTGCTTACAACCAGAGAGCAAAGCAGGATAACGTGTAAACGCTCCTTTCTTTTCTTTTGAAAATCCAACATTTGTGTAAGCATTGTCTTTCCTGGTGCCTCTTTTTAAAATCTACAGTGTGCAGTACCTCTGCTTAATAATTACTTTCATGTGCTCTGACCTTTTCTGAAATTCTTTCTTGTGGTACAGTCAAGGACCTAGCTTTCCCAGAGTGGAGGTCCTTAAGGATGCCGGTATGCATGTCGGGGTCATGTGAGTCAGGCTGCGAGTATTGCTGGGCCAGTAGGGGGAGCTGGTTCTCCCAAGCTATAGGAAATTATTGGCAAAGTGTATATCAAAGATATTTAAGGCTATCCAATGGAATCAAACACTCCCAGTGTCAGCCCATCAATAAGAACACCTAAGAGCTACCCTGTTAGCAAAGTTTCCGGCTAATAGCACAGGACTACGAAGTCCAGTTTCCCCCCACCCTGTGCATCTGATCTCAAGAACTGGAATCTTACAGCTGGAATTCCGTGCCTGTGATGGTTAATGCTGTCAACTAGACAGGGTCTGGAACTGGCTATGAGAGTGGCTTCTGGGCAGGTGAGGGAGTTTCTACACTGAGTTAATGGAAGTGGCCACTCTAAATGTGGGTGGCATGATTCTGTGGTCCAGAATCTCTGGCTGAAGAAGGTAGAAGCTGGCAGAGTATCAGCATGGCCTTTGTCTGCTTCTTGGCCGTGGATGTAATGTGGCCAGATACCTCTCCTTTCCTGCCATGATAAACTGTATCTCCTAGAGTGAACCAAAAGAAACTCCTCTTTAAGGTTTTCTTGTTCGACGTTTGATCACAGCAGTGAGGAAATTCAATTTTGCCCTGGGACAAATGCCATTCCTTTGTTTCTTAGTTCCTAGCTAGTAACTATTCTCTCCATTGTTAGTTGATGAATTTATTTTTTTTTTAACTTTTAGTATCCATATATAAAGGGACCCATGTCATACCTGTCCTTTCTCTGGCTTATTTCACTTGGCACATTGTTCCATTGTCCTCCAGTTTTAGCCATGGTTTTAAGAAATGATGGGATTTCCTTCTTTAGGATAGGAAACACTCTATTGTGTAGAAATGTAGAAACATTCACCTGCTGATGTTTCTACTTCTTGTCTACTTGATGCTGTTTTGAAGAAAGGGAACTCCTGTACTCTCTTGGTGGGATTACAGTACAACTATAGAGAGAAAAATGGAGATGCTTTCAGGACCATGATCTAACAGAGCTCTTTGCATGCAGGGGAGGTTTGTGGATCTGGGGGACACAGCCTTTGCTCTCCAAGGGCACAGTGGGATGGAGCCCAATGAAAACTAAGGGAAGAAAACCACGAGAGAGGCGAAGGTGAAGGTGAAGAAGACAGAGCACACTGCCTGTCTCTGGAGGGAAAGGCAGGGAGTGTGTTACTGCACTCTAGTGAGCTGGGAATAAAACCCTTCCCCTCTCCCTACCTCTGGGTATTTACTGAACCAAATCTAGACAAAGGTTGAGTATGGTTCCTCCAACACAGCTCTTCATGCCAGCACTCCAGGCCCTGCCCTCTCCTCTCCTCTCCTCTCCTCCCTCTCCTCTCCTCTCCTCTCCTCTCCTCTCCTCTCCTCTCCTCTCCTCTCCTCTCCTCTCCTCTCCTCTCCTCTCCCCTCCTCTCCTATCCCTTCCTCTCCTCTCCTCCCCTCCCCTCCACTCCCTTCCCCTCCCCTCCTCTCCTCTCCTCTCCTCTCCTCTCCTCTCCTCCCCTCCCCTTCTTTTCTCTTCCCCTGCCCTGCCCTGCCCTGCCATCTTTTCACATCTGTTCCTGTTCCCTTCTTTCTTGTTCCCCTCTCCCCTCCATTCCCTTCCCTTCTCTCTCTGTTTCTCTCTCTGTCTGTCTCTCTATCTGTTTCTCTGTCTCTCTGTGTATGTACTTGTGTGTTCACACATATGTGCATGCTGGGAATTAGACCAGGGCCTTGTATGTTTCTGGGCGATTTGTCTTGTAGAGTTTCTGAGTTGTATCTGCTTCACTTTTGAGAATTTTTATTTTGCATATATGGGTATTTTACCTAGTTTGTATACCACTTGTGCCTAGTGTGTTGAGGCCAGACTGCATGTGTGTGTGTGTGTGTGGGGGGGTGGGTTTAGATTCCCTGTAACTGGAATTACAGATGGTTGTGAGTCACCATATGGATGCTGGGCGTTGAATCCAGGCTCTCTGGAAGAGCAGCTTCACTCCTGAGCCATCGCTCTACCCCGCTTTCATTTTCTTTTGAAGGACACCCCGGGAGTTTCCACCGCACACCTGCTTCAAGTCTCAGATGGGCCTGCAGGGGCCTGACCATATGCTTGCAGAGAGTATGTGGTGATGGGGGAGAGAAGCGGAAATCCAGAGGTGGCTGTGGCCCTCTGGTGCCATGTCAGATCAAGGGACTGCCACCTGGGCATAGGACTCTGTGTCAGAGATGACATGGAGAGGAACTAGGAAATCGGTGATGCTAAACCCCAGAGGATGCCCTTGACCTAGGAGCCTCCTGACCTTGAGAAGGACAATCATGAAAGATAGGCTGCAATTCCCCCAAAATGGTGATCAGAGCCATGATACAGTGAAGGCAAGCTTCTCCTCCTCATTGAGTTCCTCCCCCCCACCAACTCTCCCCCACTCATGCTTAGCGTTAGGCTTTTGAGTCCGAGTCCCTCATTTCTGTATTTCCACAGGGAGGATCTCCAATGCAGAGTACGCCCTGGTAGAAGGTACCTGCTATGCTTTGAATACAGTTTGTCTCCCTCCAAACCCATGTGATGTCGTGGTATAGGGAGTGGGATCTTTGAGAAGCATTTGGTCCTTGGGGTTATATAACATCCTCCTAAGAGACTGGTGCGCTGGCTCTGTAGGAGCTGCGCTGTTAGAAGAACAGGTCTGCAGTAAAGCAGAGCGGTTCCTTTCATTACCTCTTCTTGCTCCTAAGTCACCTTATGAAGCAACATGAGGCCCTCAGCGGATGTGGGCATCCTTACTTGGACTGCAGAACTATCGATCTAAACAAACTAATTCCTTTATGAATTACCCGGGCTCAAGGACTCTGCTATAGAACTAGAAAATAGGCCACGTCCCTGCCCTATTTTCCTTGCGTCCACCGTCTTAGGGTTTCACTTGCTATGATGGAGGTGAAAGCGACCTGGGGAGGGATGGGTTTATTTCATCTTATGCTTCTAGTTAATGGTCCATCAGTGAGAGAGTCAGGACAAGAACTCAACCAGGCCAGGAACCTGGAAGCAGGAATGAATGAGAGGACATGGAATAGTGAGCGCTGCTTACTGGCTTGCTCCCATAGATGTCTCAGCCTGGTTTTCTTTCTTTCTTTTTTTTTTTTTTGCATTCTCAAGAATACTTGCCCATGGGTGGCGCAGCCCACAGGGCACTGGGCCTGGCCACATCCATCATTAGTCAAGCAGAAACCCCACAGGCTTGCCTATAGGCAGATCTTAGGGAGGCATTTTCTCAATTGAGGTTCCTTTCTCCCAGATGACTCCAACTTGTGGAAAGTAGTCAAAAAAACTAGCCAGCCCCCACACCAAGGCTACATTGGAGCTAGCGCTGGCCCAAGAAACTCAGCTGTTGATTCATTTGGACCTGGTTCTGCTGCTAGGCCACCCAGTCTCCAGATTATGATGGAAATGAGCTGGAGCTGGTTCACTGGCTTTTAAGCCAAACACCAGGAAGGAGAATTTCCAGGTCCTGAACTGTGCCTGTGAAGTCTCTGAGCCTCAGACTTTGGGAGGAGATGGTGGCTGAGAGAGATGGACACAGAGGTGAAGATGACATCTGAGCACAGGAGGGAATGAGTTGGGCGGTATGGAATGGGGGTACTTCCAGCTTCTCTGGGTTCTCTGTTCTCTTTGAGTTTTCAGCACTGAGCAGCACAGCACAATATGTAACAAGTAATGACATAATGAGCCGTCTAACAAGCTGGATTTGAAACCCATGGACAGTATTTGAAACTTTTCCTGAGAGGATTATTTTCCTTAATAATAACATATATGATTGGTCAATAATGAGAACATATTGCCTTTAGCTACTACTTGTGCTACACTTAGAGTGCATCTCACTTTGGTCTGGCCATGGTTCAAGGATTTCACAGACCCAGTGGCTGACGGCTACTGCAATGGACAGTCATGAAGGAGAGATGGGGAAGGGGATCCTGTGAGCAGTGAGACTCATTGGCAGCTTCCTCCCCCAAATCTGTTTACTTTCTGCTCAAGTTCTATGTGAGAAATAACCACCTCTTGGGAAGCACAACAAAGAGAACTCAGCTGGCTCTTTATTCTCTCTCCTCTTACTGCCCTATTCCTGGATTTCTGTAAAGACTAAGCACCACTCTCAAATAAACCTTGTCAGTTGGTGGAGCGCCTGGATACCCAGGTAAAGAGATCTTCAGAAACCTGGGCAGGGCTGACAAGAATGTTGTCTGTTGTCGTCATGACAGAGAATGCAGCATAAGCATTGAGGAGGCCTGCGTGTCTCTGACCTGGGGACTCTGGGGACTCCAGGGAATGTTTACTTAGTTAAAATGCAAATACCAGCAACCTTAGGGTCAACCTGGGGTAGATGGAGAAAGGAAGAGTTGTCCTTTTAAATTAGCTTCTTAAACCATTATTGCTTGAAAGTGTGTGAGTCACTGAATTAGATTTATGGAATCTCATAACCGGCTAAGGACTTGGAAAGAAGCTAAGTGTTGTCTTAGAAAATTAAAATTGCTTCTGGTCCTAGGCCATCGTTAGCCTTACTATATTGGGCTCAAACTAAACAAACTGGCTGATGTTGAAGGACAGTTTTAACCCACAATTGGATGACATACAGTGGTACTTATATTTGAGGACAGAGACACATCACCAGAACCACACCATTCCTTAACAACTGGGGGCTCTCCTTTCATTTTGTGTAATGGAGAGGAGTCTCCTTTTGCTTAGCCATTGCTCATATCCACTCTTTTGTGGCCATTATTCCTAGGTCTGTGCTCTGCCGTTCAAGAGTAAAGCCGTTCTACTCATTCAGTAAAAAGACTATTGCTTCTGTTGATTCTCCATGAATTTGCAGCAGTAGTGGCTGCCCAGGAGCTACTTGAAGTCTACAGACAAGGAATAAAACATGAAGATAAGAAAGGGTTCAAAGCAAGGCGACAGAAATGCAAATAGAGTTCTCCCCAGAGATGCAGGAAACCTGAGAGACTTGGCTTAGCTGACCTCTGGGGAGTACTTGGCTTGGACCAGAGGCATTTTTCCTGCCCCCTGTGAGGAAAAAGAACTTCAGCTTCTAAGCCTCAAGGCCTCCAGTGCCTCTTCAGGTGCCTCGTTAAGATGCAGACTTCCACTCCCAGACTGATGATTCCCTGGGGATTTCTAGCCCAGGTTTGGGAATCCGTCATTAGCTGCTTCAAGTAGCTGCTGTGGATGCTATTTTTGAATGCCTACAGTAGAAGCAAGGTTTCATACACATTAGCCCACATTTTCCTTTGATCATCCATTGGGTTCAGTCTCATTTTCTTTATTGTACACATGGGGAAACTGAGGCTCAGCAAGTAGGTGGCTTGCCCAAGGTTACATAATTGGTAAGTAGCTAAATCTGTAGTTCTGGTTCCAGAACCCATGAGTGTCCACGAGGATAGTGGTTTTCAGGGTGTGGTCCCTAGACCAGCACCGTCAGTTTCTCAAGAGAGGTCTGCAAAGGCATTGCTGAGTCATTCCTGGTCCTGAGATTAGCTTGTCATTAGCTTGGGAGATTAGCTTGTTCTTTAAGCAATCTCCCAAAACTTATTGCTTCACTAAGTTGGACTTTGGGGGTATCCTCTCCTTGGTCTGTCATGGGTTCCCTACCTGGGGTGAGTACCCTCTCTCTAGGCACATTGGTACCCAAGGTTTACACGTTCTCAGAATTCTCTTCATGAGCCTGAATCTTGAGGATGGTCCATCCATCTACCGTTACATGCAGCCTCCAAGCAAAGCTGATGCGTGTTCAGTAATGAGAGCTGCTGGGCTGAGTCTGGCCCCATTCTCTTCTGCAGTAGTCAGACAGGGTGATGAGGCAGGGAGCAAGACTTTGTCCCAGAATAATAGTGCTTTTGGTGACATGCTGTCTGCAGTTACAAAATGACAGTGGGGATGAGGATGGAAGGAGAGAGCAGACAATTTTCTAGGTTCATCCATGGGAAGAGGAATGAAGACATCTTGTCACTTAGGCTATTGAAAGGTCTGATGAGGGTCGGGACTCGAAACTGGGAAGAGGAGAATAAAATGTGGGGACCATCGGAGCAGGAAGCCTGCAGCAAGAGAGTTTGCCGAAGCAGGTGGTTTCAAATGGCCCCCAGAAGCCAGATCAGTGAACGTGTAAAACAGGGGTGACATATTTCATAATTGAGGCTTCAAATGGAGCTGCTTAATCTCCTTCTGTTATGGCAGAGCTCAGTGACCAGATTCTCCGGGTTTGCATTTGTCAAACAAGTGAATAATGAGGCCTGTGGACGTGCTGTGTCTCCAGCAAGCTTCATGGAGGTTGTCAGGTTGTCAGCATAGATTAATGCTCTTCAATGTACTCCCCGGAAGGTGGTTTTTTGGCCTTGTCGTCTACTATAGCAGCGTGGGTAGGAAGTATTTTACAGAGAGTGCTTAATGGGAGTTCTTCCAAATCTAGTCAATGAAGAGATTGCATTCGCATTGCTCGGCCCCTCTTTCACAGACCCAGAAAAGCAGCACCCTGAAATTGAAGTAATGAAGGCACGAGAGAAGCAAATGGATGCTGATCTGTGGATTTAGGTAGAAGCGTTCAGATGAATTTTGGATCGGCATAGACAGTGAGGCTGCAGTATCTATCCCAGAGGTTAATGGTGTCCTAATGATAATCAGGTGTAGATGCTTAGCGAGAACCAGGACAGCAGAAAACACCCCCACCCCCCCCACCACCACCATGGGACCCAAAGGAAAGGAAGACAAGGAGTCAGAAGGGAGCACCTAGGGCTCCCTTTTTTTGCATATGTAAAATCAGTAAGCACCACGGTCCAAGCCCTTAGCTGCTGTCAGGACTAATATCTGCCCCAAGGGCAGTATCACGCTTATGTATGGCTCTCAGTGGATCTCCTGGATATTGAAATTCTTATAATTATGATGTATTTACCATATTGGACAAACAATTAAAATAGGAAAGTTGATTTATGCAGAAGATAAGCCAGAGAGCAATTATTTTCTAGACTCAAGAACTATTCAGGGACTTGGGATTTGGCTCTGTTGGTGGGGTCCTTGTGGAGCACCCATGAGGCCCTGGGCTTGATCCCCAGCACTCCATAAGATGGGCATGGTGGCACATGCCTGTAATCCCAGCACTCAGAGGAGAGAAGCAGGAGAATAAGAAGTTCAGAGTCATCGTCAGCTACGTCTTAGAATACTTGAGAGCTCACCTCAAATACAAACAAGTAACAACCAGTTAAACAAAGACTCTACAAAACAACCAAAAGACCCTGCAAAACAACCAAAAGCCTAAGAATTCTTCACTTTGCAAGAAATGTCCCTGTGGTATTTCTTTCAACCCTAAGAGTTTAAAGTTAATGAGTTTAATATCCAAACTCAGTTTTGTCCTGTAGCTTTCGTAGAGCACAAAGTGACATATATTCACATCTGTTGTATTTTGGCATAGATTCTAGTTCTATATAAATGCGTCTTGGACAAGGACAAGGCCCACTTATCAGCAGTTCTTGTGGGTGAGCACCGTCCCCAACACTTTTCTAGGTTCCTAACTTGAGAATGACACGGTCAAGTCCTTTCGGTGTCCGTCGTGTTGTGCCCCGCATCTGTTAGAGATGTCCCAAAGCACTCATGTCTGTGTGTACAGATGTGCCCAGTGCCTTTGCATATGACTCTCACGCTTGTCTCTCCTAGCTTTTAAATTTTGATTTTGTTGGTTTGGGGAATAGGTTGCTGCTTTAGCATTTAGCATTTCATTCATTGTAGCAAGTATCTAGTTAATCCTAAGGAAGAGGAAATATTTATCGTGGGTCGGGAGTTTAGAGGCTCAAGTCCATGATCAGATGGTTCTATTACTGTGGGCCTGTAAAAACACAACAGGAGCATGCTCAGAGCAAATCCATTTCACTCAAAGCAAGGAAACCAGAGAAAGAAGAGAAATGGAGTTCCACACCTCCAGAGACCTAAGGTCTACCGTTAGACCCCACATCCTAATAGTTCTATCACGCACCAACAGCACCACCCAAAATACAGATCTTTTAAAGTAGGAGCCCTTTGGAGACATTTAAAGTAAACTGTTATAGCTGGATGCAACAGACGCCCACAAATCAATTCATTAAATATTGAGTTACTTCTAAAGTCAATTATGAACTTGGTGCTGTGAGATCAATGCCAATTTTGGCTACTCTGGCTAGACTTCACAGAGGTTTAGCCAGAACCAAGTCAGCGATGTGCAGGTTATCAGGAGCGGAGGAATCACACACTCATTGTTTACTTCATGACTTCGGCCTGGGCCTTTGCTCAAAATCCCATGTTCATTTCCAGCAGAGACACTTGCTGATATGTGGTCCTACGAGAAGAACATGCATTGCCATACCCCTTTGAGAAATTTCTCCCAGTTTGTTTTTGAGTGCAGTGTGATGTGGAGGAGGCCTCTTCATATTCCAAGCTAATTTATCTTCATGGTCATTCAGGCCCATGATTATTTTTTGGCTCTATTTAACATTCTACTCTCACCATTCTGAGACAGGATATTCTATGGAACTCATTGAATAACACTAACCCTACTGAGAAGAGACATGGAGAAGCACACACACACACACACACACACACACACACACACACACACACAGAGAGAGAGAGAGAGAGAGAGAGACAGAGAGAGAGACAGAGAGAGAGAGACAGAGAGAGACAGAGAGAGAGAGACAGAGAGAGAGAGAGACAGAGAGAGAGAGAGAGAGAGAGAGACAGAGAGAGAGAGAGAGAGAGAGAGAGAGAGAGAGAGAGAGAGAGAGAGAGAGAGAGAGAGAGAGAGAGAAACCTCGGGGAGATTTTCTATGAAGATGACTATGGGGTTATCTTGTTGGGGCTTTCTGAAACCCCACTTCATCTGTTCAAATAAAGCTAGGAAAAACAACAACAACAACAACGTGAAGCATTTTCTCTTCTTATATCTTTATTTTTTTTTTAAATTTTTTTAATGATTTATTTAACTTTATGTCATTGGTGTGAAGGTGTCAGATCTCATGGAACTGCATTTTCAGACAGTTGTGAGCTGCCATGTGGGTGCTGGGAATTGAACCCGGGTCCTCTGGAAGAGCAGTCAGTGCTCTTAACCGCTGAGCCATCTCTCCAGCCCTCTTCTTATATCTTTAAAATATTATACTTCTGGCTGCTAAATGTGTGAGATTTCCTCCCACCCTACCCACTTCTTCAGTATCAGCTGGCATCCTACATTTCAGTTCCTTTCTGGCACTAATCAGTGAGTGCTGACCCCACAGGTTAAGGGTTCAATTCCACAAGACTTTCCCTTCCACGCAGATGCCAACCATAAGCAGCAGGCTCTCAGAATATTCACACTTTCCTTTTGAATTTGTGACTGCAGCCAGGGCATTCAACTGAGTTCCTCCCCCCTTTTTTTTGCTTGATAATTTGCTAAAACAGCTTGGAGAACCCAGGAAAATACTTGCTAACGTTTCTCAGTTTGCTTTGAAAGGTATCACAGAGGATATAAGTGAACACACAAAGCAGGCTATGTGGAGATCTGGGCAGAGTTTTCATGTCTACTCTTGGCACAGTGCCCTCCAGGGACCTGCACCCACACTCTAGGGCTCTTTTTGGCATTTCCCCCCCAACATAGACATGATTTGGTATTAACTCAGTCCCCTATTCCTTATCAGAAGATAGAAGCGGGCAGGGTGGGAGGTTCCTGACTTGTGATGTGACTCTGCCTTTCTGATGACCAGTGGCAGAGCCAACCAAGGTGGACTTGAATAGAGCAAAGACACTCGTCACCCAAGAGAGTTCAAGGGACGTAGTAGCTCTGTCCATGACAAACATGGAACCAAAAGAGGTTTTTCTAGTTTCTCTGTGGCTCAAGAAGTTACAAAGGTTTTAGAAGCTGCTGGAAACTGAGGACAGAGAATATATGTTGTAAGATGCAGTACCATAGAAGCAATAACAAGCCTTCTACACTTTGTGAGGTTGACAGAAGCAGTACATTGGTTAATACACATGACATTCTGGCACAGGTGCCTAGTGCAGTCAAGAGCTATGATGCTGCTGACTGCTACCTGTGACGATTTCCTAAAGGGATCAAAGTGCTTTTCAGCTGTGGTGGGGATTGGGTTAACCCGGCGTGGTTCTCACTCCAGGGAATTGTATAAATAGATATAAATATAAATATTGTAGCTGTAATTCTTGCTTGATAACTGTTTTGTTATATGTAATTTTACTATGTTAAAGTTAAAGCCTTCCTTTCCTTATTAAACAGGAAAAGGGAAATGGTGTAGGAGGTCCTTCTGTATTTGTGTTGCTTTCATTGGTTGAATAAAGAAACTGCCTTGGCCTTTTGATAGGGCAGAACTTAGATAGGCAAGGAAGGCAGAACTGGATGCTGGGAAGAAGGGCAGTGTGGCAGACGCCATGATTTCCTGCCCGTGAGACGGACGCTGGTTAGAATTTTTCCCGGTAAGCCATAACCCCGTGGTGTTACACAGATTGGTAGAAATGGGTTAGATCAGGATGTGAGAGTTGGCCAATAAGAGGCTAGAAATAATGGGCCAGACAGTGATTTAATTAATACAATTTTCTGTGTGGTTATTTCAGGGGTTAAGCTAGCTGTGCGGTGGGACGCAGCCCGCTCCCCCCTCCTACAACAATGGTGATATAATATGCTTTTCTGTCATATTGTCTTTAAAAACTGGGCCTGTACTTTAGACTTATGGCATACTGCAGTGCAGACTGGCATAATAATTCATAATAACTACATGCGGCTTGTGATCCCTACTCAGGGCAGCCGGGGTCTAACTAAAATATAGCCCAAATTAATATCTGCTAAGGTAACTGTGATAAGTAATGTGGATAAGAGGAAAGCTAAACTACCCAATGGCAGGACATTATACCTGTGTGACAGTCCCTGAGTGTGGTGGGGACTTCTCCAGCTTGTCTCCTTAAGGTCAGTAATTAGGTGTGGTCATTAAGAGCATGCTTCCAAACTCACTTTAGTCTTAAATATTGATATTGAGCATTTGCAGCTTGTCTAAAAGCACCAAACGCAAATGAATCTATGTTACCCAAGTTAGAGAGTATGTGGTATAGAAGATGCTTCATGCCTTATCTCTGTCTCCCTAAGCTCAGAGCCTGGATGAAGGGGCTCAGGGATCTTAGGAGAAGAAAGAGGAACTGGTTTTGGATGATTCCCTGATGGTCTATTTGACTCTGATTGAGAACTTTCTACAGATGTTCTAGGAAACAGCTGGTTTGACTATAGACCACGGCATCTGGATGCACATAAATGTTACATTTATACTGCATTGTGATTTGTTCAATGTGCAACAGCCTGTGTCTACAAAAAAGATGAATGTACTTTAGTTTAGAAATCCCTATTGCCAAAAGAGTATGAACATACAAATTGAGCACATGCTGTTGGAGAAATGATGCCAAGAGACTCAACGGTCAAGGTCTGTCAAGTCTTCAGTTTGTTCAACACAGTTCCTGCCAAGTGCCATGAAATGAGATAGAAAAAAATGAGGTGTGTCTGTGTTCAGTTCCACACCCCTCTGAATCTGAACTATGCCATGTTCCTCTTTGGATTCTCTTAGATTTCTGTTGGGGAGGAGAACTTGTTCCCCCCAATGCATAAACAATGGGCAGTCCTTGGAATCCTTGGGTTCAAGGGCTGTCATTTGGCTTTTTGTTCCAAAGCGCCCCTCTTGCCTTAGTAGCTGAGGTAGAGCAGAGAAGATGAACAGTACATTTTATTCATTACAGCTGTTTTCTTTTGGGGGGGGGGGGTGTTAGAGAACAGCCAGAGGAATCCAGGTGCTGAAGAATGTGTGGTAAGCACCACACAGCCCCTGACCTGCAGATGGCAGCAGACTGTGTTACCCACAGTGGATGGCATCTTTTCCTTCCTCTCTGCTAAGAAGAACTGCAAGGCCCCAGGGACTCAGTCTCGAGCCTGCCATGTAAACAGCAGCTTGTGCTTGGGTTTGATGACTCTGGTTCTCCCTGGTGTCATTCGCTGCTTCGGAGCACAGTGTTAATCACTGCAACTGCCCTTTCTGCAGCAGGTTAAAAAACACAACAACCCAAGAGACCTCTGAATTTTAAGATTCCATTTTTCTGGCTTATTTAATTTACATAATAATTTGTGCAGCGCTTGCGTATCCCTTACTTGGTTGTTTAATACTAAATAAAATTTCCGGGCAATTCCCCAAATGCGAGCCCCTCTGCCTGCCTCTGCAGTCATTGTCCCCATAGCAATAAGGAAAGGAAATGACTGTGGGCTGCCTGCCCAGCATTAAGATAGGTATAAGGCAAGCTTTCTGAGCTGCTCAACAGATTTAGACTCCTTAAACTGTTTGAGGGAACAATATTTCTCCTGTTTTATTAATTATATTAAAACCATGCACAGGATAAATAGTAAGGTTTTTCTTAATCGTGGAGGAGCAAAACAATTTCCTCCATGGGAGGATTTGATGAGCTTCCTGTGTCTAGTCATGCAGAACCACCCTTACACACTCTCAACTATGTGCACAGGTGTCCTCCTATCCAGCCTATCCTCTGCCCACACCATATTCAGTAAAAACACACGTTTGCTATCTCTTTATGATATAGCTCTCTCTGCCATGTCCACAGAGACTGGAAGCAGAAATAATCATGCCTTCAAGGAGTGCAGACACACACACACACACACACACACACACACACACACACACACAAACCTGAAGCTGAGATGGGGCAATAACAGAAGTTGGAACCATAAATCGTTGCTAATCACAAAACACTCAGTAATTTTTTTTAGTAATTTTTTTCTATCGCGCTTCACCCCCATAATAGTTAATCAGCCTCTCCGCCATCGGCTCCCCCACACAATTCCCTGGCTCTGGCAATGATGGAAGCAGTTAATCTGGTTGGGTTTGGAGGGAAGATTCTTGGGTTAAGTTGGCATGGAAGATAAATGGGAGCAGATGTTACAGGCCAAAGGGACCCCCAGACATAGCACCTGTTAACACGCAGCCTGTGGTCAGAAAGGAGGAACCTTTGGCTGAGATGCTGAAGGTGCCCATGGGGGGTGGGACAGGATGCAACTGGAGAAGCAGGGCAGTGAAGGTTATGATGTGCGTTGCTCATTGTAGAGGATTGACTGTGTAATCAACCTATGTTTCCAGCAGCAGATGAATGGATAAAGAAAATACGACCCATACACAAAGGAATATTATTCAAACATGAATATGTATAGCTGAACACCTTGTTACAGGATTCAGATAACTTAAAAGGAGTCAGAGTCAGGCAAGCAATTCTTTTTTTTTTTTTTTTTTTTTGGTTTTTCGAGACAGGGTTTCTCTGTAGCTTTGTAGCCTGTCCTGGAACTAGCTCTTGTAGACCAGGCTGGTCTCGAACTCACAGAGATCTGCCTGCCTCTGCCTCCCGAGTGCTGGGATTAAAGGCGTGCGCCACCACCGCCTGGCCTTCCAGGCAAGCAATTCTTTATTCCCTAGTTTGTTTGTGTTCTCAGCTGTGGAACACCACTGGGCTGAGCTACCTCATAGGCTGACCTGGCATTTTGTTTATTCCTGCTCAGTGTAAACACCACTTGTGGTAACTTTGAACCGGTTTTATAAATCTCTTTCCTCAAGCCAATAATGTCCTGGAAGTCAGAAAACATCCTTCGTTCATCTAAGGTTCCCTAGAGCATTTGGCATCAAGTAAGGGACTTAATCATTGTGGAAGGGGGAAGGGAGGCAGGGAGGAATGGAGCCAGAAAAAGACAGAGTGGACCGCAAAAGAGAGGAAGAAAGGGAGGGGGAAAAGAAGGGATTGAAGAAATAGAGGGGAGGAGTTGGCTAAGTGTGGCTAGCTAAGACAAGGCAGGTAGAAAGGATTAGATGAAAAAATTTTCAATAAAATACTTGCAAATCAAATTTAAGAAAAAATAAGAAAGTTCATTTATCACCATCAAGCCAGCTTTACTTCAAGCATGCAAGGATGGTTCAACACATATATATCAATATAGCTAAACATTTTGTAAGAGGATTCAGGTAACTTTAAGGCAGTTAAGATAACTAAAACACACACATCATATAGTGGACTCAAAGGATTCAAGGACAGAAATCACATGGGTATTTTAACAGATGCAGAAAAAGCTTTAGGCAAAATCCAACATCCTTTCATGATAAACGTCCTCGAGAAACTTGGAACAGAAGGAACATATTTCTACACGATAAAGGCTATATATGACAAACCTACAGCCAGCATTATATTAAATGGGAGAAACTCGAAGCATTTCTATTAAAATTAGGAACAAAATGCAGGTATCTATTTCCCTACTTTTTAAATATAGTGTTGGGTGTCTTGGCTAGAGCAGTAGCACAAAAGGCACCAATAAAAGATACGCAACTAAGAAAGGACAGACATCGAACTATCTCTATTTGCAGCTGATATGATTCTATACATGAGATCTCAAGACTCTACCAGAAAACTCTTATAGCTGATTAATATTGTAAAGTGACAAGATATAAAATTATCATGGAAAAGTCTGCTGCCCTTCTATCTACCAACGGCAAACATGCTGAAGAAGAAATGATAGAAACCGCCCCATTTACAACAGCCATCATAAATGTGAGCTAAATGGGAATAAACCCAATGAAGGAAGAGATGACCTCTGTAATGAAGACTTCAAAATACCCGAAAGCAGCCCATTTCTCAAAGAGGAAACTGAAGAAGACACTGAAAGATGGAAAAACCTCTCATGCTTGTGGGTTGGGGGAATCAATATCGTGAAAAGGCCATCTTACCAGGGGCAGTCTCAAGGCTCAATTAACCCCCCTCAAAATGCCAACCTCATTTTCCCCAGACACTGAAAATAATCTTAACGATTCATTTAGAAATAAAATTCTTAGATAGCCAAGGCAATCCTGAACAGAGAGCAATGCTGGAAATAATTAAAAAATGGGGCACAGAACTGAACAGATACTTTTAGATGAAGCACAAAAGGCTGCGAAACACTTAAAGAAGTGTTCAATAGCCTTAGTCACTGGGGAAATGCAAATCAAAACTACTTTGAGATTTCATCTTACACCAGTCAGAATGGTCAAGGTCAATAAAATAAATGACAGCTCATGCTGGTGAGGATGTGGGAAAGGAAAAACTTGGCCACTGCTGGCAGGAGTGTAAACTTGAACTTGAAACTTGAAATCGGCGTGACAGTTTCTCGGGAAGCTGGGAATATAGCTACCTCAAGATCCAGCTATACCACTCTTAGGCATGTACCCAAAGACTCTGCATCCTACTATAGAGACACTTGCGCATTCATGTTCACTGCTGCTCTATTTGGATTAGTCAGAAATTGGAAATAGCCTAGAAGTCCATCAGCAGATTCATGGATAATGGAAATGTGCTACATTTACAAAATGGAATATTATTTAGCTATTAAAAATGAAACCACATGGCCGGGCGGTAGTGGCACACGCCTTTAATCCCAGCACTCGGGAGGCAGAGGCAGGCAGATCTCTGAGTTCGAGGCCAGCCTGGTCTACAAGAGCTAGTTCCAGGACAGGCTCTAGAAACTACAGGGAAACCCTGTCTCGAAAAAAGCAAAAAAATAATATGAAACCACAATAAAAAATAGCGACATCTTGAAATTTGCATGCCGTTATATATGTGGGAAAAGCCATCTCCTATGCACCTTTTCTATCAAATGCTCACATCTGGCTAAGAAAGGCCCTCTGCACAGAAGTACCTGGTATTTGTATGCAATGGGTACTGACAGGTGGGGGGTGGGTTGCCAAATGTGAGCTGGGAGAGCCAGGGTGCTGTCCACCTGGACCCTGGTGTCAGGAGCAAGCAGTCAGCAAAGAAGGTGGCTTACCTCCTTTTCTTCTTCCGCAGAAAGAGAACTTGGGCAGATCCTCCTCACAGATGGGATAGGAGAAGTTCAGAACAGAGGTGCCTCCTGAGACAAGAGCCATGTCCAGAAACAGCTTGCTGATGTCTTCTCCTATAGACAAGCACAACTTCAGTGTTGTTTGTCTGCCCTGCAAGGATGCTCAAGGCTCAACAGCACTGTCTAAATGACCTTTGTAGCCTGCAGCCTGATGCAAGTGAGGGATGCGGGCCATGTCTCTTCTTGACAGAGCAGCATTTCTACCTTAAGCTTTACCTGTTTTGAGTAAGATGGCTGGCTGGCTACACTCCCTTCCTGATGCTCAGTGCTCTGCCCATCAATGGAACGTCTACAAGTCTGGCTTTTAGAGTTCCTTAGTTCCATAGTGTTATTACCTTCCATGGTAGCAGGACATTGCCTGGTAGATACTGCTCATGGCTTCCTAGAGAATTTCAGGGAGCTCTGTTGGCAGCTTTCGTTTCTCTCTGGTCCCTTTTCCTACTCGTTTCTTTTGTCTTTTACTTATTTTTCCCCTCTTGGTTTCCCTGCCCATAGCATTTCTCCAGATGCTGTGAGACCACATATTGTATAGAGTTCTAGAAAAATTCAGTCACATGAGAGTTCTTGGTCTTTGAGAATGATCCTAGATGCTTGGTTACTGAATGCTTCTGCTCTGTCTTGAGAAAACTGGTCTTATAAAAGCAGGGATACTTTAGTAACTGTAGCAAACATACTGGCTTACTCTAATGGCATGGCCAACCAAGAAAGGACCAGGAAGTGTGTGGTCTCACAGTCTAGGATAGGAAAAAAGACCCCCCTTTTAATTTTTTCTTGCCAAATTGTAAGAACTTCCATTATTGTTTGGGAAGCAAAATAATGCGAGTGACAAACCATGCTGCTACAGGGTGGAGCAGGTCTGTTTGGGGCAGAAGTAATATGCGAACCTTTTGTCTGTGTAGCCACAAGACAATGGCTTCTTTGCTGTTTATGGTGGCCAGGAAATGACAGTGTTGAAATGAGCACTTAGAGTCTCTTTAAAACCACAGCACAGCATTCCACGACCCTGAGGATTAACTAGAGAGGGGGTGTGAGAGATGAAGGTGGGATAATGGTGCAGTCTGCCGTGCTATCAACATCAGTCATTGTGTGTGCAGGGGACGAGGCTCTGTGATGCTTCATGTTGAGGTAATCACGTCTACTTACTCAGAATGATGCCAAATCTAATGTTGAGGGATGGTTGGATGTGCCTGGAACACTGGTCAATGGAAAGCCCAAAATCCTGTAAGGGATCTGCCAAAGAGGACACCAAGAGATTAGTCACGAGCTCACTGCAAACTCAACGGCGAATCTGCACTAACAATTTTTACAGGACTCACTGAAGTGCCCTGCACTTAAAAACACCTGTAACATTTCAGCAGCTCCTCCCAGCCTGTCCACAGTCACTATCATGTTCACTCTGATGACATGCGTCAGTCCATGGATGACAAGTTGATTACTTACATTTTTCATCATTGCTTAAGTTCTTTCAGTCCCTGACCTTAATCTTGCTGACAGAGGAGATGTAGGTAGGTACTCGGTTAAGATGTACCTTTACGATTCTACTTTATCTTAGGCTATCCCATCCCATCCAGCGGAACCCCTCCCCTCAGTGTTCTGCTCTGTGCAAGGCATTATGCTAAACAGTCAGGAGCTAAAGATAATGTATTTTACATATAGCTTTTGCTTATTTAAACAGCTCTTTATGAACCAGAATAAGGAGCAGAAAGAGCCTACTGCCCCCAACCCCAAGCCACACTTTACATCCTGAGTCCATTTTGTGGACTTGAGGCCAGGTGGCAACACACACACACACACACACACACACACACACACACACGCATATATAGTACAAATCTCCAGCCCTCTGATTTGCTTGTATACTTTTGCTCATTTCAAAAGCGTCTTGCTAATTCTCACCTTTTGCGAAGGCTTCCTCATTGTCTTGAAAATTGTCTTTTGCTTCTCTGAATTCACAAACCCTGTTGTGTCTGACAAACTCTTTAAACTGTGTAAATATGTCTAGTCATCCTTCAAAATCTATTCCAGGACTGCCCCTCCCCCCGGAGTCTATGGATACCAAAATTGATAGTCGCTAAAGTTCTTGATGTAAGATATCATATTTTCATGGAACCTATGGGACCCTCCTGTGTATATATTCATTGTTTTTTTAAAGTGTGTGTGAGTGCCTACACGTATGTATGTATACCACATAGGTACCTATGGAGGATAGAAAAAGGAGTTGGATCCTCTGGAACTGGAGTTTTCAGGCAATTGTGAGCTGCCATGTGGATGTGGGAAACCAAAAGCAGGTTCTGTGCAAACCCCTTTAACTGATGAGTCATGTCTTCGGTGCCCCCCAGATATTTTAAATCATTCCTAGGGGACTTGCAATAGTTGTAAATGTCAGGCAATCGTGTGGCACAAGGCAAAGGCGGTGTGACTCGTTGCTCTCCTGCTTTGCTCGAGAAGCACAGGAAGTACTCTGGACATGCTCAGTGTACTCATATTTAAATGCATTAGATTTGGTTTTGGCTGAAGGCTATGGCAACTGTACAATAGGAACCCAACTGTATCACTTGGTGATTTGCTCTGCGCCTCGACCCTACAGCCCCTAATGTCGACTTCCACCCCTGTAAGGCAGGAAGTATGTTTCACTTCCTTTCCCACTCTGCTTCTCACTGGGCCACCTTGAGCTGAGAACGTTTTAGGAATTTCCAGTCTGTGTTTCTAGCCTCTCCATTACTCCGCTCGTCTGGCAGATAGGTACCCCACAAATGCACATAATGTAAACGAGTATGGGTCGTCTCTTCAGTTATCCACACCCCAGCTCCAGATCCAGCCTTTGTACTTTGCCTTGTGAGGCTACCCCTCTGCCATCATCCCTTTGTTTGTTGTGTGCTGTCAGGGCACCAGAGCGAAACGGAGGCTGCAGCCAGGGGCTGGCCTTGCTGTTCATCAGGTTTCAGTGGTACTTGGCTCCAATATATGCTTCTCTGACACCTTCTGAAGCCAGCCAGGCTCAGCCCCGTGTGTTCTCAGACCCCTGGAAAATAGTGCCTCAGATGCTGTTACCCTTTCCCCTACCTCAGACCACAAGGCCTGAGCGCCCAAGTTTTCATCCCGCTAGCTTTTGCCCTTTTCTCTTCCAGTCTTCAAGGAGGCAACTAATCTTCACCCTCATTTTGCTGTTTTGGTCTGTCTAATTTTTCAGTTCAATTAGTGAATTCCCTATATTAAATTATTTATATTACATTTAACTGACTGGTTATTACTTCCTCCATAGGATCCAGACAGGTAGAATAAGGAACCATCTGAGAAGTAGGCATGGCTTTCCTCCTTTTACAGATTGCAGCATATAGACTCCGAAATGTTCTATCCACGTAACTAGATCCCGACATAGAAAGCGCCTGAAGTCAAGATGTAAACTCAGCGTTAATAGAAGTACAAACAAACCCACATTGCTGCTCAGTAAGTGTTGTGCATTGTACTCAATAAGGCAATTGGAGAAAATGTTTGTTAATTTCATTCTTAGGGTTGCCTGGTATATTTTCTGTGCAGGTACATGGCGTTGGGTAATCCAGCCTCATACCTGCTTCCACTGTGAGTTTCTGGGTAATGATGCAGACGGTGCTGTTCCCATCCACACACTGACCTGAGGAATGCATAGTTGTCCGTGATGCTTGTGATGGAATCGGCCCCTACGTGATTCCAGCCTGGCAGAGCTAACGCAGGCATTCTCTCATCAAACTTTTTGGTTTGCTCTCTAATTCTCGGAGGGGAAAATGTCCCTCTTTTCTCATGCTCACGTGACTTCTTTCTCAACATTTTCGTGCTGTCTCAGGACTTTTTTTTTTCAGATTGGAAAACGGTGGGGAGGGAAGAACCAATTGCTCCTGCTACACACTTCACACTCAGTGTGGGAGACAACGAGGCCGCCTAAACAACAGATGTGTAGGAAAGCACAACCCTGAAACTGTGCGTTAATTTAACTTGCCATCCAAGGCAAAATGAAAAAAAGGCTTATGTATTGTTCAGTTCGCAGTTACAGAATTCCAGGGAGAGCTTATCAATATTTTAAAGATATGCATAGGATAACTGAAAGGAGGAGAAAGAAATAAAGCCTTTTCCTGGAATTAGAAAAATAATTTTAATAAGACACAAAGTCACAAAGGGATCAGCAGGTTGCTTGTCTCCTCTCTCTACGGAAGTGTATAGGGAAGCAAAGATTATTTTAAAAGTACTTAGGGATTTTCTGAGCATCCCTGGCAATTTTCTCAAGTTTAGATGCAAGAGTGGTGTCTTTGGATATACGTATGCAGTCTACAAACCTCTAGGAAAAGGTGACGTCACTTCCTTCAGTTCCACCCCATGTTAATACCCTGTATATTTTTATGGAAACATTTGGGCATGGAGCATGCTCTGTGTTGCGTATATTGCACCCCCTGCCATTTCTCTACCAGACATGGGCTCCCAGAACTGGGGGTGCCACGTTATATGATACTAGCACCTATTGGAAGAAGGGATATTGAAGGTTATTTGGAATGCATTGACAGCTTTAAAGCTTAGCCTCATGATTATTGACATTTAGCCTTACATAATCCTTTGTGTACCACAGGATGGCAGTCAGCATCTTTAGTTGCTCTCCATGTGATAAAGCATCCCTGTGACAACTCACAATGTGACAGAAACTGCTGAAACCCGTCCCCCACCCCGCCCTACCCCACAAGGTACTAACTTACCCCTAGTGAAGTAGCACTGAATAAAAGAATTACTTTCTTCTAAAAAGGGACCTTTGCGGGGAAAGTTAAGGGAGTGGGGATAGGAGATTATAGATGAAGCAGAGGGCGTGGAGGTGAAGTCCTAGGGGCCGGAAGATTTAAGTAGGTGGCATGGGGGGAACCGAGGTGAAAGGGAGGACTAACCCTAAGGAAGGGGTGTGAAAAGCCATATTGGAGCCTACTACCTCACAACCCAACTCAAAGAGATTAAGTGGACAGAGAGTGGAACGCATATGCAAAGAAAGAAGAGGGGAAACGCTGAGGGTTAAGGCATTAAACAGGGATGGAGGAGGTGGTGAGAAAGAGGAGGGAGAAGAGGTGGGTTAACCAAAAACGAAGCAAAAAACAAGACAAAACCAAAACAACAACAACAACAACCCCCCAAAACAAAGCTAGGGATGTATGAAAAAGCCCCATAGAAACCACTAAGTTGAGCCGGGCAGTGGTGGCGCACGCCTTTAATCCCAGCACTCGGGAGGCAGAGGCAGGCGGATCTCTGTGAGTTCGAGGCCAGCCTGGTCTACAAGAGCTAGTTCCAGGACAGGCTCTAAAAAAGCTGCAGAGAAACCCTGTCTCGAAAAACCAAAAAAAAAAAAAAAAAAAAAAAAAAAAAAAAAAAAAAAAAAAAAAAAAAAAAAAAAAAAAAAAGAAACCACTAAGTTAGGAAGATAATTTCAAAGTACAACTTAACACTGCAAGTTCAAGCAGAACTACCCTGCCCTGGTGGACAATGCTCGTCCAGAGAAGTTTAGGACTTCAGTGCAAGGTATGGAGAAACCTCCTTAGAAATGGCTGATTAGGGAAACCCCAGAGGCCTCCCAGACAGCACAGGCCAGTTGTCATTGCCTTGGTTATCCATCTTATCCACCTGGTAGGACCCCTACTGCTGCTGCTATCACACACTTGCTGCCAAACACTGAGAAATCAGCCCCAAACTGACCAGGAAACACCCTTCTTGCTGGCTAGCTTTCGTAGTCCTGGAGAGGAGTACCAGAGAGGCCAATGGAGAGAAAAGACACTGAGGAAATCATAGACCTTGAATCATCCAGTTCTTAGTATTTTCCACCCAAAAACCTAGGCTGCTCTCAACCTGGAGAGCTTTGTTCTGCAGTGACACTGTATTGGTAGGTTTCCCATGCTCCAGTGTATGGCCCTCACAGCATCTGTCTGACTCATGAAGGCCAATGATATCATATTCTTCATTCTATGAATGAACTATGAATGACTATGATATCATGTCTTCATCCTGGCATGTTTGTAGAACAGAGTTTCAGAAACCAGTGGGGCTTAGAGAGAGCAAGGTCTCAATGGCCTTTCTCTTCCCGTACACTCTCTTAGTTGCCTGGAATCTCCTGAGCTGAATTGACTAGGTGGTGGTCCAGAAGCCGACATCCTTGCCTTGGTACTTTCTGGGGTCGCAGCCTGGAAGCTGATATCCTTGGCACTTTCTGGCTAGTGTGTGTTTGGGAGAGATGGAGTTTTCAACTGGAATTGGTGGGAGGAAGTAAGAATGCCTCTGGAGATGCAGTTCTTAGCTGAGGATGGTGGTATGGAGGCATCCCTTTGGGCTTCTGGTTGGCTTTGTCTCAGGCAGTCCAGTGGATGTGTGTCATCAGGTCCTGGATTCCGTGACATTCCTGAAGCCTCTGTGTTTCCTGCTGGGTAGCTCAAGTCCCCAGAATTCACTCAAAGGTCTCCAGTGTGCTAGCTTCATCCTGACGCTGTGGAAAAGACTGACTGAGAACAATGCAGGAGAGAAAAGGGGTTCATTTGGCTTTCGGTTCCAGATTCCGGTCCATCACTGAGGGGAAGTCAAGGCAGAGACTCAGCAGCTTGTCACATCCCATCCACAGCCAAGAGCAGAAAGAACAAAGTGGATCCTCACTTGCTTACTTCCTGCAAAACTGGCTTTCTTAACTCTCATATAATTCAGGGTTTGGCTCACGAAACTGTGCCACCCACAGTGGGATGAGTCAATTGACAACTGTCTCAGTTAGGGTTACTATGGCTGTGATGAAACACCATGACCAGAGCAACTCGGGGAGGAGAGTTTATTCAGCTGACACTTCTCCATCACTGTTCATTGTCAAAGGAAGTCAGGACAGGGACTCAAACAGAGCAAGAACCTGGAGGCAGGTGCTGATGCAGAGGCCATGGAGGGGTGCTGCCTACTGACTTGCTCCCCATGGTGCTTACTCAGCCTGCTTTCTTATGGAACCTAGGACGGCCTCACCCTCAATGGGCTGGGCCCTCTCCCATCAATCACTAATTTAAAAAATGCTCTGTGCCTGCCTATAGACTGATCTTATTGGGATATTTTCTCAATTAAGGCTTCCTTTGTCTCCAGTGACTCTAACTTGTGTCAAAGTGACATAAATTTAGTCAACACAGAAACTAAGGCAATCTCTCACAGACATGGCCACAGGCTAGCCCAATCTAGATTATCCCTGAATAGATAATAATAGATCACTTTTTCCCTAGGTGATTCTAAATGTGTGTGTGTGTGTGTGTGTGTGTGTGTGTGTGTGTGTGTGTTGGTGTGACCTGCCCTTACCTCTAGTTCTATTGCTTGGATTTTAAACCCTGTTGGAAAGCCAATTTTCCCTCACTGGGAAGGAATTCTTATTAAAAAGTCACAAAGAAACTATGTTTTGGGGGAAAAAAGTCATCATGAGAAGGGTAGCACCCTTCTACCTTGCCTCCATTACCTTTCCTCATGCTGTATCTACAGCCAGCTTCAATTCCGTGTTACCTGCTCTGGGAAGGCAATTGCTCACTCCCTTCCTCCTCTTCTCCCTTCCTTTCTTTTTCTTACTCTGCTCCCTGCCCCCTTTGATCTCCCTTTCTCTGCCTCTTTGTCTGTTTCCCCAACACGCCCTCTCCAGGGCTTCTATTTGACTGCACTCTGAGGCCTGAAACACCAACTTTTCCCCTAATGGATTGAATCTTTTTGCTCGTGCTCACCTTACTTTAAGATCTGGTTTTGCTTCCTGCCTGCACTGTTAGCAGAAAACAGGGTGACCCAGGAGAATGCTAATGTGAAGGCCCAGGATGCTAACGTGCTTGGCTAATTTCCAATAAATAAACCTGTGAAAGGTTTATATCCTACATAGGAAAACTTCAATTATCTCTCCTGTGGTCTACATCTTCATACCTGGCTCAGCCACACCTCTCCAGGATGCCCTCAGGGTCCCTACTTTGTCCTTCCTCTGACTTCCCACAGCCTGCTGTATTTTCCTCATACCTTTACCATCCTTTATCAGTATAGAAGTTAAGGCTCTATTGCTCTTCCTCTTGGCCCAGGATAGATAGCTATGGAAGTGGCTCAGTAAATACTCATACACTTACTTAAGCACTATGGGAGTTTTTGGTGAATTTTTTTTAACTCAACTGTGCCATTCTCAAACCTGAATTTTGTTGTGATGTCCAAAGGTTGGACACACCTGCTTCCAGGGTATAAGCTGTGACGGGTTAGGAACTGTATTTTATTTATTTGTATTCTGAGAACCACTGTCTATGTTAGTGGGCATGCTCAAGAATATCAGTTGGTTAGATATGTAAATGGGAAAACAAGAAAGTCAAGCAATTTGATGAGAGCAGAAAGTGTTAGACAATGGAATTCTATTCCTAGCCTTTACTTCAATAGATGCTAGCGATAACAAGAGAGGCCTGGTTGTGAGGCCCCTGATCACTATCTCTATTGCCAGTTTGTCTATCCGGGAAGGTTTGAGTAAATTAACTTTTCTTGAGAACAATGGGAATATTGGCTTTGGTGCTTGAGATGGAGTTTCTGGATGTGCTTGAACAGCCAGTACTCCAAGGACAGATTTAGTAAACTTTCCTCTGCATCTTTTGAGTTTTATTTCCCCAGATAAGAACAGACCTTGTTTAGACTTTGTCCTCCAGGCTGGCTGGTTACCAATTCTGCAAGCTTGTGTTTCTGTTTATGATTAGAATCTAGTGTGTGTTGAAAGTTTCCTTTCTTGTGTGGTCGTTTTGATCCTGGGGTTAATCCTCTTGTATCATTTCACAGAACATCATTTGAGGGTCACTGTAGGTCCATCAGTGGTGATGATGCCTCCATAGCAACTCAAAGTTAACTTTCATCTTTTCTGTTTGTAAAGTTACTGTCTTGTCTGCACTCCCCTCTTTCTCCCCCCTTCAAGTCACTATAGTATAAAAAGTGTGGGTGGACGCATTCTAGCTAGGTTTTCCTGATCTCTTCTTTTCCCCCCTTGTCAAATCTCATTATTAGATACTAGCACAGCAGGGCCCCAGTGGCTCACTTTCAAATAATAGTTCTATTTCCATTCAAGTCTCTTCTCCCAGTGTCTCATAGGGAATTTACTCACTCAAAGTTGTACATCCAATGCAGTTGCTTGTGTTTTCAACTGAGATCTGGAGATGCTTAGATAGGAGTCTTTGCATCAAATGTAATAAAAACAACATTAGCATCATCAGAGTGTGCTGTAAGTGAATCGAGGGCTTATGGACCCCAATGCTGTCCAGGCTGTTTGGTAATGCTGGTCAGTGTGCTTTTGAGTGTCAAGGTATGTTTGGGTTAATAGAAAATTCTGGAACCTTTGCTAGTGTCCTTTCAATTGTAAAATGAAATGAAATTCATTAGTAATGGCCTTTTAATGACAGAAAAGGGGAAGAATACATACAACTCTTTTGGCATTAGAACCTACTTCCTCAAAATAACTGAAGTTTGACTTCTTCCAGCAGGGGAGGGAATGGCAGTATTATAATATAGCGGTCCCTTCTTTCATGTAGTGTTGATTTCAGTGGTTGTCATTACTTATGATTAATTACTGTTCAAAATCATTGAAGGGAAAATATCCAAAGTGAACAATAGGTAATTTTCAAATTGGTGCCACCATGAGTTCTGCGGTGGAATCTCAAAGCATTCCTTTTGGGAGGTGAATTGGCTCTTTGGTGTATCCACACTGGATACACAACCCATAAGATACACTTAGCAGCTCTCTTGGTTCTAAAAACTACTGTCTCAGGACTGTAGTCTGTTCAAGTAACCCTTATTTGACTTAATAATGACCTCAAAGCACAAGAGCAATAGTGCTAAAAGTTCAGACATGCCACAGAGAAGCTGTAGAGTAGTTAATGTGAAAAGATGAGCAACCTTCATACAGAAAATAAATCACATGCGGAGGAGACTAGGATTCATGTAGGAATGAAACGTGTGTACACAGGGTCAGCATTTTCCATTGCTTCATACCCACTGGAGGATTCTAGAACATACTCCCTAATGAGAGGAAACTAAAGAGGACTGCTTTGGGCATGGTTTTAGCTCAGAATGCTCTCTCCTACCAATGACACCTATTACGCGAGCATCACTGTTAAGTATGCTGATGTCTGAGTCCTATTCAGCCAGTCTGACTTACTGTGTCTGGGTGTTGCCTCAGCACTGAGATTTTGAGCAGTCCCCAGGTGATCTAGCTACCTATTTCATTTGCAGGCCGCTGTTTTAAGTCACACGGGCCTTTTTGCTAATTTCCTTGGTGTACAATCGTGCATACAAGTCTTAAGATAGAACCTGGTTCACTGCAGGTTCAAAATTTAACCCTGGAATAGATTCTAACGTGTCTCTTTGCAAACCGTATGCTATGATTTGTAGAATTTATGAAGATTTAAGGAGCTTCTTATGGTCCCACCCAGACCCAGCTCCCTTTTTCCCTCTCTGTTTATTTCACTGATTTTTGTCTCTAGAGAAACAGTATTTCCTCTAGTCTCAGTGTCTAGGGGCTCAAGCTAGACACAAGCCACTGGGTTCCCAGCAATTACCCAGATGGCCTCTCCAGAATTCTTCAAAGAAAGGCACAGCTCTGCCTAAGTGAAATTCTTGTAAAAATTCTCTTTCTACTTGCTGAGCATCCGCTCTCTAGCAGTGTCTTACCAGCCATAGAAAGGCCCAACGTGCTGCTCCAGGAAGGGAGAAGACAGAACTGGCGAAATAATGAGACTCGAGGGAGGGCGGGGTAATGCAGCATGGGATGCATCTGTAAGAACTTCCAGGTGCACAGAAGACAGAGCAGCCGTGGGGCTTCAGGCAAATGGCAGTGTAAGGCTTGGGGGCTGGCAGAGCCAAACTGGAGAGGCCTAGGTCATCCTCAAGTGCCCTTGGCTACTTTCACAGCTTGTTAGGGCCTCTGAGTCCAGAGCAGCAACTTGTAGGTAGTGTCTGCTTGGACCCTGTATCAGTCAGGGTTCGGTGGAGTAACAGAACGTATAGAATGCACCTCTTTCTCTCTCTATATATATACATATAAAAGGGATTTATTGGAATGACTTACAGGCTGCAGTCCAGCAAATCCAGCATTGGCTGGCTGTGAACGGAAAGTTCAAGAATCTAATAGTGGCTCAGTCCAGCTAGATGTCTCAGCTGGTTTTCAGTATGTGCTGGAATCCTGAAGAAGTGGGCTCCAAAGCCAGTGAGAGAATGGATGTGTTAGCAAGGTGAGGACAAGCAGGCCAAGAGAAGTTTCCTTTTTTTTATATCCTTCCAGCAGAAGGTATGGTTCAGATTAAAGGTGTGTCTTCCTGCCTCAGGAGCCAGATCAAAGGTGTGTTTCTTCTACCTCAACGGGCTGGACTAGAAGTGGATTCTTCCACTTCAAACCAAGCCATAAAAAACCCCCACAAACAATCAAAAATAAAAATAAAAAATAAAACCAAAACACTATCACAGGAGTGCCCTCCTCCATTTCTGAATTGCAGCTCATTCCAGATGCAGTCAAGTTGACAGTTGATAACCACCACCGCAAACACTCACTGTTATGTGAACTTAGGCAGGGTAGGGCCCCGATGACACACCACCAGAGTGATTTTTACTTCAGCTCCGCTTGATGAACTAATTAGTTTATTGAGCTTCCATACAGAGCATGGAACCCTTATTTACAGGGTTCCTTATAGGAGCCCAGGTGACCCCCAAAGCAACCACATCACCGAAAAGTCTCACTCCAGCATAGATGATGACGTCTTCATAGCAGAGTGAATGGACCCCATCTTCAGTTAGCCTTCCACACGGTGTCCTCTGTCACCTCCCAAGACCATGAAATCACACATAGCGTAGGCAGAATTATGGACCACTAGGAGGGAAGTGTAGGAGAGTGATGGCTTGAAGCTGAGGTGAGGCTCTACTGCTCCTCCTCAACCTCTACCAGGAAAGAATGTCGATGAGATGGGTCTTCAGGATTTCTTGCAGCTAGCTGCAGCTGCTCTGATGAAGACGGCTAGGGCTGTTATGCTCAGAGGACAGTGATCTACAGTGCACAGGGTCCATAAAGTTCCCAGAAGAGTTCTGGAGGCCAAGGCATTTGGCCACTTGTCTATTACCGATAAACCTATCATCCACTCACATACTGGTTTTTATATTGTGGTTTTCATTTCTCTGGAATAAATGCCCAAGAGTGGGATTTCCGAGTCATCAGGCAAGTATGTGTTCAATTGACTTAGAAATGGCCTAGCTCTTTTCCACAGTGGCAGTGCATCTGAAAACCCCCTTCCAGTGGGCTCCCACAGGCAGGGTCCACTTAAAAGAAACCCTAGAGAAGTGGGCTCCCAAGGGAGTCTTGTAGTCCAAGGTAGGCTTGGAAACTTCCATTCCCACTCAGCTCTTGAAGAGTCAGCCACAAGGCTGCCTCTAAAAGGCCACTGGGGCCACAGGAGGGAGCTGTTTGCACCACAGGGCACAGAAGAAGCATGCCCGTGGTAGCAGGCAGCCATCTTCCCGTGGCTCTATTCAGGGCTCTGACATGCTTTTGGCCTCACTCTGAGGAGGTCTAAAGCCTGAGTGTTAATTGTTGTGTTTCCAAAATACTTCCGATCATGGGTCAAGCCTGATGTGTTTTCTGTTCTTTCTGTATGTCCGGCAATGAATTGTCCACTGCTGTCTCCAGTCCCCCTGCTGACCCACAGGAAGGTAAAGATCAATTTATACCTTTTCCTGTTGATGGGGATGACTCATAGTGAGAGGCTCCTTTTCTGTGCTAGCGTGTCTCAGAGGCCCAGTGAGGACGCTGCTTGTGAACATGGCTGCCTCTGATTTAAGAAACCCTGGATTCAAGGAAAACCATAGCAGCAAACATAGCCGATAAAAGCCCAGGATCTCCCAGGTGTAGACTCCCAGGCTTCCTACAGCTACGGTGCAACTTTCCAGAGGAGTTAAAGATGTCCGCTGGGAACGCCTCTCAGGATACCGTGAACTGAAATCAGGGAAAATGAATTCTTCCTGCATCTCTTACCTCAATAAAAACAAGGCAGACTGAATCCACCAGATGCCTGGCTCAGTCAGAGAGCTGTCTTCCTTCCAGGGAGGAAAGATGCTTCCCTGGGAAACTAGCCTTGCTGATTGCATCTTACCATCGGGGTAGCAAAGTGCATGGAGAACAAGGTCCCAGGGGCAGGACTTACACAGGATCACAAGCTCCTGCAAGTCCGTGCTGGAGGAGGAAAAGAACAGTTGCTGGAGGCTGTGCTTCTCTGCCAGCAAAACAAAATTCTTACCAAGTAGAAGACTCATTTCTCTGTCTCTCCAATCAACAAGCCCATCATTATTAGTTTTATTCCTCTTTACAGGATTAAAAAAATGGTTCTGCTGAAAATATATATGAAGGATTACGTGGAAAGATAGAAAACTTCCACAGAAAAGAAGCTGGGAAACTGAGTCTCAGATAAACCAAGGAGAACTCTGCCCCACTGAATGACTGCAGACTCCAGCCCCACCATTTTGGACACCCTACCCAGTTAATCACACAATAGGAGTTGGAGATGGATTTGCCTTCACAGTTAGGTTGCAAGAAGCCGGACAACATTCTGCTGTTTCCTTAACATCATTTCTGTGACCGTTTGGATATTGTTCAGCCTTCCCTTGCCATCTGTTCCCATGTTCTCAGGGCATAACTTAGAAGCTGTTAGGATGTGTAGAACATCACCAGACAAGTCTAATGTCATCCTAGCTAAACACCTTTGTCCCACCTTCTGCTTCCAAGAAACAGAGAGAGCAAATCCCTGGGTCAGGAAGTATTTCCCGATATAACAGGCATAAATAGCTTGTTCACATCAAGCATGGGCCACAGAGACAGGAGAAAGGACCATGAGTTTGAAGAAAGCCCGGGCTACATGGAAAGTTCCAGCCAGATCTGTACCATACAAGACCCTGTCTCAACTAAAACAATTAAAAAGAAAAGAAACAAAATATTGATGTTCACAGCAGTTTATATGGACAACAGCTTGGGCAGTCTAAATGTGCAATCAAGAGAAGAAGGATCAGCTGTAGCCTGTGCCCGTAACGGCATATTCTACGCTGAGAAGGAATTACCTTAGGTGGCACATGCTAGGTGCCCCCTGTTATCCGTCAGTCTCCAGAGCGACCACCAGTTCAGCTCCCATTCACTGCGGTGATTTGTGAGCTAGATATGTGGACGGTCATATTGGAGGCACATTATAAAATCTCTATATGCTCTGTTTGCCTCTCAATTCCAGAAACGTAGTTCATCTGACTGTTTTGGGAGAAACCTTCAGCGGATGTTGGCTAGAAGTGATGGTGGACATTTTGCCTTGTTTTTTCTTAGCTTCAAGAAAAAGCTTTTTGTGTTCTGCCAGACATAATGCCCACTGCAGAGTGGTAGCTTAGACTGAATTCTTTAGAAGACAAATAGATAACTTTAACAAGGCAATCTAGTATTCATGGGTATTTTTTCAAAAATCGGATTAATTTGGTCAAGTTTTATTTATCATGATGCATCTTTCCCTCAGAACTGACTTCTAGAGTTATTGCTGGGGATGCGCTCTGGATTTTGTTTGTCCGAAAGCTCTTTAATTTTCTCTCATTACCGATGGACATTTGAACTATGTATACAATTCTAGGCTGGAGGTTCTTTTCTTTCTTCTCCTGGGATGCTGCTAATACTATTCATAAGTCTGATCTCAGCCTAATTGTAATTTATGGTCAGGTAACTTGTTTCCCTTCGGCAGGCTGTGGCGTCCCTCCTGTGAATCTACGTGGGAATTGCTGTGTGTGCTGAACCGGAAAATGCATACCTTTCAGTATTCTAGAAAAGAAACCAAGTTTCTGCCCAGCGTGTGCCTTTTCCTTAGTTCCTTTCGTAGTAGCTCACATTCTCCATCTCTCTGGTCCTCCATGATGTACATCCAGTAACACGCTTCTACACACCTCCCATCTAGTAAGGTAACGTGTATCCAGCTGTTTTTAAAGCTCCATTTTAGCTTAGCTATTATTCTTTCTTCCAGCAATTAAATATCCCATGCTAAAGGGCTTTATTTTGTCAAATCTCCCTGACATTTATTGATATTGCACTTTTAGTCTCTTGTATTCTGAAATTCCTACTTTTAATTCTTTAAACAATTATACTATTATTTATATTACATAACTGTATTTCCAAATTCTAATACCTCTCAGGATAGGTTTCTTGCATTTGAGTTTTCTGCCAACCGTAATTTGTTGCCTTCTGTTTTTAGATTTTGGACTCTGAGCTCATGGAATCTTTTGCATGCCAGTGAAACACAAACTGAGGGTGTTTGTTTCCCTGCCAATACACTCCAGATGTTCCCAATCAAGAGCCACTTTAACTTCTGGGCCTGGGATTTCCCGAACCAGAAAGACAGTACAGACACGTTTGGGCCCAAGCCTGTGAGGAATCACATCTGGAACTGCTCACCCTCACAGACACACATTTCCCGCGTGGACCCAGAAGGACAGAACGTATTTACTTGTCTAGGAGTACTTTGTTTTTATTCATTTTAAAAATGAGTAGCTTTTGGCTACTGCACTTAGAAGGTTGTGTGTTCACGAAGGGTCAGCTTTCTGTCTTATGCGCTGCAGGGTCGCTGTTGGAAACTACTGCACTCATTAACCTCGGCTCTAGTCCATGGAAGGCGCCCAATTCTCGGAGGGGACTCAGAGCGCCAGTATCCTCTCTTAGTTCTGCTTCTTAATTTTTTTTATTGTTTTGCATCTTGTTTTGACTTTGTCTTAGGCGTTGCTGTTGGAGAAGCCCTCTCCTCGCCCCTTCAATACAAACTCAGCTCTGCTTTGAAAATGATTTGTTCTCTATGGCATCCCTCGTATCCAGGTATCATCCAGCAAGACAGATTTCTATGCTAGCTTTCAGAAACTGCTCATTCCACACAGCTTCCCTGTGGGTAGATCATCTTTTTGGTGAATGATGAAATCTCTCTTCCACCAGCGTCCTGTTCATCAACATATATATTCATGTGTATTCAGTAGTTCAGTGTGCAATTCAGATATTCGCGGGCATTGTAGCAGAGCGCTGTAGTCTAAATGCTAAACTTCAAGGCAGTGGTAATGGAAGCTGAGGGTGCTAGGGGGTTGTTAGTCCTCCTATGAGGGGGATTGGTTAGCATTTTATGAAAGACGCCTGAAGAAACTTGTATGTCCCTTCCACCTTCCAAAGTGAGGCCAATATCAGAAGGTAGTATCTATGAAGCTGAGCCCAAATGCTCATCAGATGTTAAGCTTACTTTTACCTTGAATTCTTAGTCATCATATCTATCTAACCAATGTAAATCAATAAAATAAATACATGCCTGTTGGTACAATAGTGGAGTAACTGTGATGGGGGTAACCAGTTGATTTCTGATCAGATTTGCTGCCCATCCCATAGAAAGGAGTTCATGCCCAACTGAATACGTTATAACCAGGCAGTAAAATCCTATTGCCCATAAATCACCCAATATAAGGTATTTTGTTTTAGTAGCTTGAGCGACCTAAAGCACATAGCATTTGATACCACCAAGGATTTCTTCCGCAAACTCTTAGGACTTTCTGTTTCCTGTAGGAGTAAGCCTGTCTCATTAACATAGTTAATGTGGCAGTGCAGAGAGCAAAGGCTTCTGGGACTAGCTCTTCGGAGTTGACAGATCAATACCCCCGCTCTTCCAGTTTGGATGTGACATTTTGAGGTGCCATCCACAGGGTCTTCCTGAGGTCCTCAGTAGGACTGCTGTTTGTTTACCGCGGTGGTCACTTGGATCGCCCTCACTTTCACTCTCGTGCCTCACCTCCTTCCTTCTCATCCTGCAGTTTCCTAGGGACCATTTCTCAAACAAGTCTGTACCCAGTGCCTTCTTTTAGCGGTCATGACCAGAGAAACCTTTAACAGCAGCAATATTCAAGCCAATCCTTCCAGTTTATATGGAGTACAGGCTGTGGCTGTGCATTTTGTTCTAAAATAAGTCAGATGTGGTTCATCTCTAGCATAATTTATGGTGCTTTCTTATTTTTTTTTATTCTTTTAAAGATACACACACACACACACACACACACACACACACACTTTCCAGACAAGATGTGCCCATTGGTGCAATAGCGGTATGATTATGGCGTAAACCAACTGATTTCTGATTGATTCAGAGGTCCCCTCCACAGGAAACAATTCCTGCCTGGTACTGGAGACCTCTATTCAAAGGCCTATGGCTGGGGAGCTCATGGTACTAGGGGTAAACATACTACTTTTGTTTTGCTAAATGGAAATGCTGTCCTATGAGAATGTCAAGATTCTGACCATTTATGAACTCAAAACTGGAGTTGCCTACGCCGGGTCTGCACAACACTGAGCCTTCAAACATTCAGCCATAGTTGGTAGGTGGACTCAGGACAGAGCCCCACACAGGGGAGCAATTAGCAGTTATAGACGACTGGAAAAGGAAGTCATTGTCTTTAGTAATGGTAGCTACTGGCGGATTATTCCTGCTACAGTGGTTAGCTTCACAGCTGTGCCTACTAGAGTGTCTGTGGTTAAACCTGGTGAGTTATCAAGTAAAACAAAAAGCTGTGAAAATGGCATATGGGCACTTAGTGGCAGGAGGGAGAGTTAGTGTGTTTTGGCAGGGGTAAGAGGAGGTGGCTGAGTGTGACCAGAGTGCATTATATACATGCATGAAATTGCCAAAGAATAAATTAATTTTATTTTATTTTTATTTTTTAAATTACTTTTAAAAATAAAAGGAAAGAAAGAATATTTAATGATATTTGTAAACATCAAGAAGCTTTCTAGTAGATTTGGGCTAAAATTAGTACTAAATTTAGCTAGTAATTCCAGGTATCTGTGTGGGACAGAACTAGACAGACTTGAACACTGGGCTATTGGGCTGGTGAGACTCTTGCTAACTGGACAAGGGGATACATAATTATTTTATGTTTAGATCCCTTGAAGATTTATGTGGAGGCCTGCTTGATACGAAGGATGGTGTGATGGTCAAACTGACCTCACGGGGCTCTTGGAGATGTTGAACAGACCTCAGAGATGGGCGAGTTGCAGGGAGGGCGTGGTGCAAAAGGGCATGGCCTCGCTGACCCCTTCTCTCGCTACTAGAGGCTGCAAATGGTGGCACCCAGTGTTGTTTGTGAGTGGCTTTTGGATGCATTTTGTTAATTCTCATTATGCTCAAAACCAGGATGGTTTCCATTTATGTAAATTAGGGTATTGCATCTGTGGGGTTGGGTCTTGGTTTCTTTTGAAAAAAATTAGGAAACTGGGCACCACGAACCTCACTGCTACACTTATCTGAAGCCGAACATCAGAGTCCCATTAGGGATGAGGTGAGTGCCTGAGATTTCACATTGGATATCACAATTAGCCTTCCCCATTAGTTACAGGTAAACCCCCTTTTATAATAGGGCCACAGCCTTACAAACTCATCAGAAGTTGAATATGCATGGAATACCTCCAGCTTATCAGTACCCTGGCTTAGCAACAGAGTGTACCATAGAGTATCGTTCCCGATGTACCTGTGGTTTGACTGGCAATTCACTGCCACCTCCCTTCATCTGGAAAAGGGTATCACATCACATTATCTCTAGATTAGGAAAAGACAAAATTCATGGTTTAATTCATAACTTTGTCAAGCTGATGACACTTATGTTTCAAACTTTTGCCTCCACCTCCTTTGACAGAGGTGAAGTGTAGATGACCTATGGCTTAGCAGCAGAGCAGCCATGGCTGCCTAGCTCTCCCTTGTGCTCTGGCCATCCTCCGTGGCTTACTGACCCAAGAAGGAAGTCCCCTGAAAGCTTGCCATCAGATAATACACATAGGTGCCTCCTGCTCCCTCAGCTTACTGGTTCTGAAATCTCAGTCACAATTTTGGTAGGACCCTTGATCTTTGCCTGCCAGCTGTGGTCTGTTCAACCACTGGATCAAATACACAAGGAGTGACTGACAGTCTTCTCTTTAGGCATGCTCTGAAAACATGAGCCCTATTTATCCACAGATACCCTTTAATAGTCAAAATTTAATCCACAGGTGAGGTGGGAAAGCCACTGTGGCCACCGGAAAATGACCTGCCTGCCTATTCTGCTCTGCTTGGATTTTAAACAGCTCAGTGTGGGTCTGGCTGGAAGTTAGTCTCCCTCTTTGAACATCTTCCATTGGTGATTCAGACCAAAGGCTGATGACCCCAGGGGAGGGGGCAGTGGTGGGAGAAGCATTGGTGGTGTTGTCTGATGGCTGAGGTTGGTTGTCGGGAGCTAGCTCTTCCATATATGGAGAGAAGAATGGAAGATGCAGGCTCTGGTGTCACACTTTCAGGCTCTAGGGGTCCAAGCCACTGTAATAACTTCCACAGATCTCTTCTGACACAGTGTGTGTTTATGTTGTTAGGTCCGCAGGAGGTTGCTGTCACAGAAGGGGCAGCCCTGACTCTAAACAAGCGTTTTCCCTCCTGATGCTCAATGAATAAAATACAGTAACTCTTCACCATCTGTAGCTTTCTGTTTCACAATTTGTCACCGTCATGAACCAATACTTTTAAAACGGAAAATTCCAGAAATGAGCCATTTCTAAACTGTAAATTGTAATTGTGCTATAAGTAGCACAATAAACCCTCATGCTACCTGGCTCGGTCCCACCTGTGTCCAGGATATCCACCCTGTATATGGGACTCACACATCAGCCACTTAGTAGCTATCCAGCTATCTGACTGGTTGTCATGGAGTCAGAGTGTTTTGTGTTCAAATGACTGCCATCCTACTTTGTAATGGCCCTAAAGTGCAAGCGTAGAACTGCTGGCAATTTTATTAGAGTATGCTATTAAAATTATTTTATTATTAGTTGCCCATTGTCACTTTTACCAGGACTATTTATAAATTAAACTTTGTCATGGATACACATGTGTAGAAAAAGTCAAGTATACATAAGGTCACAACTCTATGACTTCAGCCACCTACTTGGGGGTCTCAGAATGTGTCCTTCATAGATAAAGGGGGAAATAACACATTCTGTTCCATGCAAAGTCCACGGTTATAGTGCTCTCAACTAGAGCCGAGTCCACGGATCGTTTGCAATTATAAAACCTCATGTTTTCTAGGGTCTTATGCAGGAAGGGACCTGGATAAGTTGTTTTACAAGATGAGCTGCCTGGAAAGAGGACATTTTGCTCTTTGGAGACCTTGCTCTGGTCTTGGTTTGTGTGGTATCTCTGATCTGAATCTGGGCAAACTCTTTCGGTGGTTTTCTGTTTGAAGAGGAAGCTGAGCTTGCTCAGGAGGGTCCTGTTGGGTTCTTCCATTGATTGGCTTGGGGAGCACAGTTCAAACATGCTGCCTTCTGGCTGAGAGGTTCCTCTTTCCAACGAGGGCAAGTTTAGATCGACTCCCCAAGGCTCTACAGGGCTCGGCCTTATTCTAGTCCCTAAGAGACTGCTTGGTTTGACTACCAGAGAGCCAGGCAGAAGCCTAACCCTCCCTGAAGAATGCCAGACTTTGGGGGAAATTAGTCATCAAGTGACAACTTTCCCACACTTCAGTGTTTCTCCAGCAGCCACAGAGAGACTGCCAAAACCAACAGCTTTGCCTCTGGAGACACTGAGTTGATCCCCCAAAGCTGCTCAGGCCCCTCATTCCATGTGGGGGCATGTTTCCCTCTCTTCTTTCCCACTGCCATGATGATGGACTAGACCAATGTCCTGTATAGCTTCACTTCAGGGGGGTCTAGCATGACCTGCGATGCCCATCAGAAACAGAGAATGCCCATCAGAAACAGAGAACACCCGTCAGTAACAGAGAACGCCAGTCAGAAACAGAGAATTCTCGTCAGAAACAGAGAACGCCAGTCAGAAAAAAGTGTGCAGGGTTTTCTCCTCTGTTGATCCTGGCCAGTGGCGTTAAGGAGATAAGAAGTTGCTGGTGCTCAATGAAATACAACATTGCTGTTCTGATGTCTCTGAGATCTCACCCTTCATGGTTTTGCCTCTAGGAATTGCTTAGCAAACATGTTTGAGTGACGACAAAGATGGGAAGGAAACTGGGTCACATCCGAAGTGCTTCATGTGCCTTGAAGCCCTGTTCTCAGTTATTTGGAATTCAGAATATCTTTTACCCATATGGGCAGACCAGAGAGAACTACGAAGTTTTCTCTATCTTTGTACATGAGTAGGAGTGAGGACAAAGAGTTGTGAATGAGCCAGACAGCCTTAGAAAAAAATAGAAGGATGGATCAGCGCAAGTGGTCCCATCTAAACATCCAGAAGATGAGCTAAGGGTAAAGCTTCTGGCAGAGTGCTTGCCTGGCACACACAAGGCTCTGGGTTCTTTCCCCAGTGCACACTTCCCCAAAGTCAACAGAAAGCTGGACTGTCATCAGCAGTCATGGAATATACAAGTAGAAAGACAGCTTCATGCTAATCACAAGTCAGCTCTGTTTTATAAAGATGAGGCTTAATCATGCAGAGAAACTCCGTTATCTCCTCTAAATGACCTCCCGTCTTTTATTTTTTATTTATTTATTTTGTTGTTGTTGAGGTGTCCACAGTAGGCAGAAGCTTCTAGGCATAGGATAATGGCAGGGTACTGTATCACAAAACAATGACCCAGCAAACCTCAGTGTGCTTTTTAAAGAGAAAGTGGCCAAGTGGAAAGAGCTTTGTGGGAAGGGTCTTCAGGTAGTGGTTGGAAGCACTAAAGGGAACTCGACCTGATGACTGGCCATCAAGCCCTGAATCAACCGGTTGGTAAGTCAAAAGCATGTATTCTGTGAGCTGGAACATGCTAGATACACATATGTTCAAACACACAGATCTACGACTGCAGGGAAGTATAAGCCTTATAGATAAGAATAACCGTGTTGATGCTGTAAGTCTATAGCCACAATACCAGTCACTCGGGAAGCTGAGGCAAGAAGATCAAGAGATCATTAGTGAGCCTTCATATCAAATTTTAAACAGAAAAGAAAGAGAAGAAAATGAATAGTTGTGAATACAAAGATGAAAAAAAAATCAGGCTCATAAAACCCATGCTTTGAAACAAGCTTCAGAAAATAGGACTGAAATTATTTTGTGAAAGTGCTATACACTTCTTCTGCTGTTCAATGTCCTAAAGCAATCAGGAAAAACAGGTTGTATCCTGCCAAACACTTGAGGAAATGCTATTGATAAATTTGTGGATAATGTGCACATCTGTAAAAACTCATTAAGCGAGCAAAATGTTAGCCTAGCAGTTGTGCAAGTAATGCTCACATGTTTAGTGGGATATTTTTCAAACACAGTGAAAGGACTAAATAGTCACTAGCATGCAGAGAAGCCTTTTGGATAAGAAAGGACTCAGCTATTGGGAAAGGAGACAATACTCTTGGCCACCATACAAAAGAGTCTCTGGGCGCTTATCCTCATGGCTAAGAGGCCAAAGGACTCCTGCTACCTGCTAATTTGCACGTTGTTCTCTGTGCATTGCTCACTCATCAGCCTCATACAAATGTGCAGACACTTGCTTCCTGGTTGCTGCAGCACACTTCCGGCACCTCCTTGGTATTTCCAGTTCCCTAGCATCAAGCTACCGGGTATAGATCCAGAATCTGACCTTAGGAGGAGTCTAGGGAAGGCATAGCACCAACCCAGAGTGCATGAAATCACGGAGCAGCCCATCTTTCTCTTCCCAAACACAGCCCTGCCCTGTTGCTTGGTCCTTAAGGTCCCAGACGCTGCTGTCTATAGAGTCCAGACAACCTCTGACCTTTGCGTGTTCCTTCATCACTGTGCAGATGGAGCTCGCCAAGGGGTTTTCATTGAAGGCTGCTTTCTCAGACCCTGGTGTCCCCTGCCCTGCACACCTGCCCTAGGCCTGAACGGAAACCATGGCCAGGCCTCCGTGCCGCCTGTGGTGCCTGGGGATGGAATTGCTGACTGTGAACACCACGGCCTTTCCCATATCAGCCTCTCCCAAGAGTTTCCTTCCCAAACACGAACAGAGCCAGGCGTCTCTGGGTACTTCATACGGCTGGAAAGGGCAGTGGCTAGCCTTTAGAACACTCATTTCCTGCCAGCTCAAGAGGCCTCTTTAGAACCGCAGACTTGGCTTTCTTTCTTCCCCTCTGTTCGCTGAGTGACTTAGTATCTCCTTTTTAATATGCTCAGGAGAATTTGCACCGCCCTGCAGGCTTGGCTTCTAAGTGGTTTCCATGAAATGAAACCACTCCACTCCAGGGTCCCAGTGGTGAGCTCCCAGGAACTATCTATAGGGATTGCTTCCCTTCCAGCATCTGTTCTAACTCTAAAAAAAAAAAAAAAAAAAAAAAAAAGCAGCTGCATCTCATCTCATTACCAAACCTCTTGGATTTTCTAAGTCAACTTCCTGCTTTAAACTTTGATAGAAAAGTCAGCGCCCTGTTCTAGGTAGTGTGCTGTCCATTCTGCATCCTGCATGCCCAAACTTATCACCAGGGATTCTCTCTCTCTCTCTCTCTCTCTCTCTCTCTCTCTCTCTCTCTCTCTCTCTCTCTCTCTCTCTCTCTCTCTCGTTCTCTCTCTTCATCTCTCAATATTGTCCTTAATTGCACACAGCATAAGTTAAGAGATGACTTTCTGTGCGGGGTTTGAAAGCATTGCTGAATGATTACACAGCCTGTGATTCTTTCGGGTGTTTGATATTCTCATTGTATCTTTGGTATTGGTTTTGTTACTCCTTCCTTCAAAATTACCAGGTTCTAGGGAAAGCAGCCCCCCTTCCCTTATTCTCTGCCTCTCAGGGCACCTTAAAACTTTCTGATGAACGTTTCATCCTTATGCCTTGTTCATTGAGTTCTGGGGTAGGTCATTCGTAGTTTGCCCTCTGTTCAGTGGGGGATTTTGCCAGCATTGTTCTGCATTCTTAAAGCCTAATTAATCGTCCTGTTTGACTACCTTGATGGATTATGCAGGTGCATGCGCGTGATTGGATTTAGATTTTCATAATTAAGGGACATTTTGGAGGTCAGGTAAATTGCCACCCCAAAGCAAACTTCAACAACTTATAAATGCTATGTAGACAGATGTGAATGAGGCTGGTCGTCTCCGAGCGGTGGTTCTCACCCTGTGGGCTATACCCCCTTACACAGGGGTTGCATATCAGATATCCTGCATATCAGATATTTACATTATGATTCTTAACGGTAGCAAAATTACTGTTATGAAGTAGCAACAGAATAATTTCCTGGTTGGGGTCGCTGCAGCATGAGGAATCGTATTCATGGGTTGCAGCGTTAGAAGGGTTGAGAACCACTGCCCTGGAGGGCAGGAGGGGAGATGTTGACTGAGAATCTGAAGCTTGAGAACCAGATGCAGCACTAACCTGAGACCCTGGAAACTCTCAGGAGCTGGCTGGATCACATGGGATCATCCACGACATATTGCCCATGATAGAGCACCCTCCTTTCTTCACTGACTACTCCACAGGGGGAAACCTTGGTTGTGTGGGGGAAACAGGCTTCTTTATGATGTAACCATGCCAACTGCACAGGAGGGCCCTGACCGGCACACACCATTCGTACTGGCAAAAAGAATTCCCAATTGGCTTCTTTTTTTTTCTTAATTTGGGGGATGCCATTTCTGCATTCAGTTCTGCAACTTGAGACGCGTTGTTGCAAGGGCTGGTATCCCAGTCCTTCTCTATAGAAACTGAAGGTCCCTAATGGCTGCTGGAGAAGAGAAAAAAATGAGCCAATTCTGAAGATGTAAAGACACAGAGAGGGTGGGGATAGGGGTCAGGGAGAGAGGGAAAACTGTTTCTAATCAGAAGGTATTTCCCTCTTCCTCTTCTTCCTCCTAGCTGTTTGCCTATTAGAATGCCAGGTGAGGGTGAGTTGGAACTCTTAGGTTTGTGTTAAGCTCAGTCATATTGTTTACTCACTATATATGTGGCCCAGTTTCTACACCTGGAAATGGAGATCCGCATCCAACCTTCCTCTACGATTTTCATATGAGGGTTACCATTCTAAGTGACTATTAGTTTTAAAATAGCATACTTAATGCAGCTACATCATCAAAAGCCACACCAACATGGGTTAGACTCATAAAAGCTGGAACTTAAGAGGAAGATTTTTATAACAATGATGATTACCTGAGAGGAAGCCTACTGATTTCTTACTAACATGGTAGTTTTAAGGTTCCTTTGTTTATACAGCCATTTTACACCTAGAAGTTTCAGAACTTGATGATCTGATCTAGTGGCAATCTTGAGAGATTCTTTCCCACCTTTGGTCAACCGTGTCTTTAAAGATGGTTAGTATCTAAGGCTGTGTGCTGCACATGGTCAAGGTCACACCAATCAGCATTGCTGTTATGGCATATGAATAGCCATCAATAGCACATATAAGAATGGACTTTACTTATGGGCATACTTTTAATTTTCATGCAGTCTTTATGTACCACAGAGCTTCAGTTTGGATCTTAAATGTCTCCCGATGTCCTATGTGCCAACGGTTTGTTCACTAATGTGGAGTTAATGGTAGGTGGTAGAACATTTAAGAAGTGGGGCTTGGTAGGTAGGAATTTGTACAGCAATCTCTTAAAATTGGCTCAATTGTAGAAGGAAGCTCATCAGGATTCAGAAAGATCTAAAGGGAAGCTCCTTAAGACTAAGGGAGCTTCTGCAACTCAAAAAAATCTCAGAAAGTTTCCGAAATTTACCAGATGTACAAGATAGCCCCACCCCCAAGGTCATGTGAGCGGTAAGGATCCCTGAGGAGATGAGCCTCTGACCTGTCAGATTACCTCCAAGTGGTGCAGGCAGATCCAGGGTTCCAGCTTTTGTGAGTCTCACTTGTGTTGGTATGGGCTTTTGGTGAAAACTATGCTTGAGTGATCCGGGCGCCTGTAAGTCACCCCTCACCCACACACCTGTGAGTAATCCTAACACACTCATTGAGTCTCCACACTGGACTTTGCTGGCATGGTTACTTTAGTCTGTCATCAGTTCCCTTTCTGTGGTGTTTGTTTGTCTCCCCAGGAAGAGTGTCGGTATAAGGCCGTGGGCGGCCCTCGGAGGGAACTGAGAAATCTGGTCTGTTCTTTCACCCTTTCACTTCCCGCATGTGCCGTGGTCTGTTTTCTTCAGTCCTGATATGAAGAACATCTCACCAAAGGCCCAAAGCAGCAGGCACGAACATTCACAGACCCAAACCTCAACCCGAGGAGCCAAGATAAACTTTCCTTTAGGAGGCTGATCATGTCAGGTGTTTTTCATAGTACCAGAAGCGTTATCCTTATTTGGAATTCTTTAATCATTTAAAAACGAAGAAGTAACTTCTAGCTCACAGGCCATGTGTGAGATTTGGCCTGCAGGCCTCAGCTGGCAGTCCCCTGATGCAGACTATTTCCAAGAACACTTTCCATGGCCAAATTGTCTGTGAGAATTAGATAGAACCAAAGGGAGCATGGAGCTACTCAGGCCCGGGACACAGAGCCTCTCATCGCTTGAAAAGCATGTGAAGCAGCAAGGTTGGAGTCTATTCTCTTTTTCTTTCTTTTTTTTTTTTTTTTTTTTTTTGGTTTTTCGAGACAGGGTTTCTCTGCAGCTTTTTTAGAGCCTGGCCTGGAACTAGCTCTTGTAGACCAGGCTGGCCTCGAACTCACAGAGATCCGCCTGCCTCTGCCTCCCGAGTGCTGGGATTCTATTCTCAAGCTTTGCCAGGTCGCATCACTGAGACCCCTGTGAAAAACTTCGTAGCAAACTCTTCAGTAGCCACATCAGCAATAGTTAAAGAGGATTTCCTGGGGTGTGAATGGCTCATTTATTTCTATGACAACCGAACTTTTGAAATGAGCTGGCCCCTCTGAATGCTGCATCCAGGGAAGAAGGTTCTACAATGGCTCTTGGCAGTGTGTCCTAATTCTAGGCCTTCATCTACACCAAGGGACAGTGGCATTGCTTAGACATGCCGTCCAGAAAGCTAGCTATCTGGGGGAAAGTTTCTCTTGTGGTTTATACCTCAGAATCCGGCAAAGTTGTTAAACTTCTTGAAAACTGGTTAATTTCTGAAATGTCATTTCCTGGTTTGATTTGCCTTCAGTGATATGCTTCTCTTGCAGTGATTCTCAACCTGTGGGTAGCAACCCCTCTCAGGGTCACATATCAGATATCCTGCATATTGGATATGTACGTTATGATTCATAACAGTAGCAAAATAATAGTTGTGAAGTAGCAGGGAAATAATTTTATTGTTGGGGTTACCACAACATGAGGAACTGTGTTAAAGGGTCAGTGCATTAGGAAGGCTGAGAGCCACTGTTCTATTGGCTGTATCATACCATATAAAGTTACCACCAGCAAAGATTTATTAAACATGTAGTATATGCAGAGAACTAACTTTTCCTATAGTCCTCACTGAATTCTTCCAAGGCTCTGTGAGGTAAAATATTATGTCTCTTGAAGTAGGCTGAACATTTATGTCCTCATCTTGGAACCTGTGAAGGCTACTACCGTATATGGTCAGAGACATGGCCATTGCTGTTAGATTAGGAATCTCGTGTTTGGGAGGGCATCCTCATACAAACATCTCATAAGAAGGAGGTGGAGAGCTTTGCCACGGCTTGGAAAGGCAAGGTGATGACTGAAACGGGAGGCCTCAGGGCTGCCTCTGAAGACGGGGGAGAGCCTTGAACTAGAAACAGGTTGCGCACTGGAAAATGTGGTTGTTTTCTCCCTTAGCCCTTCCAAGGGAGTGAGGCCTGGGCAGCACTGTGACCCAGAGCAACTTACTTTACATTTCTGTTCCTCAGAATTCTGAAGTGATTAATGTGTGCTTTCAAAACACCCATATGTTCATGCGTACGTATATATGTATATAATTTTTTCCTTATCTGTTTTTGTGTGTATGTGTGTTGTGTGTTTGTGTTTTTTGTTCATGTGTGTGCATATATGCAGAGGTCAGAGGTCAACTTCAGGTGTTGCTCTTCAGGTGTTGGCCACCTTAATTTCTGAGACAGAGTCTTTCCTCTGGTCTGACTCACGCCTGAGCTAGGCTGGCTTGCCAGTGAGCTCTGGGGAGACATCACCTCTTCCGCCCCAGTGCTGGGATTCTGAGCACACACTACCACACCTGGCAATTTACATGAGGTTCTGGGTTACTGCAACAAGTTACTTAGGCAGAGAGACTTGAACAACCAACTTTGTCTTCTCAGATTTCTCAAGTTTTAACAAGTTTGAGATCAGGGTGGGCAGTAGGACTGGGTTCATGGTGTGGGCCTCTGACTCTAGAGGGTCTCTTTTGTAAAAGAAAAATCCCATTTCTGTGGGTGCTGCTTTCATGATCTAATGCCTTACGGAAGTCCTGCCTCCTAATTCCATCATCTTAGAAGTAGGATATAACATACACATTAAAATTTTATTACTATTGTGTGAGTGTGTGTGCGACTGATTGTGTGTGGACAGGAGCGTGGGCACACCCCTGATAGTGTGTGAGGTCAGAGGACAGGGGTGTGGCATCAGCTTCCTTCTATCTCAAGACTGTGGAAACCAGCTCAGGTGACCAGGCTTGCTGACGTCTCATTGGCTCTTAGTTCATGGATTGTTTTGGTCGAGGCACAAGTAGTCCGTCCGTCTGTAACACTGGCTCCTGCTCTTCCGCTCACCCTATTTCTCCCACTGCTATTGATCTCTCTCCTCACATAACAATAAACATTTTTGTAATTTCTATTGTTTGTGTTAATGAAGGCTGCATATGAGTAAATACACTAGTAGGCACTGGTACCACATAACTAGGCTTTTTAAAATATTATTTTATGAATTAATGTAGGAAGATTCCCGCATAGTCTCGCATTTAGATTTAACAACATTGGCTGCTGCTTCTTTTTTCTTTTTTTGCAGTTCTCTTACTTGAACAAGTTAGGACTTCTGCTTTTCAGAAAAATGTGCTTGCTTCCTGTTTAGATATTTTTATTTTTAATTACTTATTATTATTATTGTAATGTATTATTATGTACAGCCATACTGACCTCAAAGTCACTACGAAGTCAAGGATGACCTTGAACTTCCACATTCTCTAGCCTCCACCTCCCAAGTGTTAGGATTCGAGGCACGAACCACCACATCTAGCTTCTTAGTTTGTATCTAACATCCAAAAACCGCTTCTAATGGTCCCTCTTTCTCTTGAAGGATTTTGTTTTTAATGATTCAGAAAACAATTTCTATCTTAAGTTCTCTCCTCTTGGAACTAAAATTACAACTGCAACAAAAAAAGACAAATGAAGCCCGACCCTAGAATATCACAGCAACTACGTTTCCGGCCTGACAGTTGGATCCCAGAAGTCCCAGAGGTGCTAACACCGCCCCAAAACCTTGCTGGCCAGAGTGTAATTCCAGGCAGCCTTTGAATGAGGCTGCTGCCCTATAAACCCACGAGCAGAGTGGGAGACTCTCTGCATCCGGGAGTGTACAGACAGCCAACCCCCCAAAGCTTGTGTCCTTTCAGAAGACAGAGTCAGGACCACCCCCTGCAGGAGCTCCTAGGGTTCAACTTGCCTTTCTGCAGAGCTCAGAGTGCACCCATGATCCCCTCAGTCTAAAGACCGTTGAGTGGTTTTCACATGGCCATGGTTTTCTTCCTGAGCTGTCATGACTTCCAGCTACAAACCCTATTTTCAGCCACAAACAGGCTCCGTGGCAATACCCACAACCCTCGTAACCACTCAAGGTAAGGGATCTTTCTAAAGTAGATGTTCCTCAAAGCCAAAGACAGGCAACTCCACTTGTCTGGGGCGCATCATTTTCTCAGCTCCCTGAACTCTGCCTGGTCATGCCATGACTTCTTTTGCCTTTACACACACAGTTCTCTCTGTGAACTCTCCTCCACGCTCCTCTATGCAATTCTACACAGCAACAAAGTTCTGCACACCAGGGTTAATTAAGAGCCCGGCTTTTAGATTTAGAGAGGCCAGTGATGGATGTGCTTTAATTCCACAAATATTTACTCAAGGTTTTGCCTTCTCTGTCACCCAGGAGCATACTTTCTACAGTATTAGCTGGAGAGCCTTTGCAAAATTAGCTAGCATCTCTGGCCCCATGTTTATACTCATAAAGCAAAGACCATGCCAGTGAAGCACTAGGCATTGTCCTTGACACACACAGGCAGACTCTTCAAAGTTTTGTCCAGCTACCTATATCATTCTTCAAGTTTAAATTTATGTTAGGTGATCCACAACTTACTCTGTTCCAATCACACAACCCCTGCCTCTGAGACATCCCTTCCAAAAAACATTTATCCTTCCGTTTTTTTCTCTATTGGCTGATGCACCCACTATTCTTGGATGAAAACTCTGCATGTTTCCTTTGTTCCAAGTGCCCAGGGCTTATCCCGAGATTTAATTACTCTGCCGAGAAGGTCCACCTCCAGATACATGCTCCATCCCAGACAGTGAGGCAGCCCTCATGTCCCCCCTTTCCTCCCAGCAGACCTAATGTTCCTGCCTCTTCTCCAGGAGAGTAGAAGGACACAGGAGGCTTGGCTGCAGTCTGAGGGAGCATCTGGGACACAGACTGGCCAATCACACGAGACTGAATGACCTGGAGAATCAAACCCCAACTGTCCACGCATCTCAGATCTTGGCATCAACCACACCTTAAATGAACTTGTCACCGGCAGTCTAGGCAGGCTCCCATTTACCCCGAGAACAGCAAGCATAACAAGGTGAACTCTCACCATCCAACCAACTATTCTCCTTTTCTTATTTTTAACTTTTAGGATGCATTTGTTTAAAGGAACAAATGAGTCCATCAGCCTACTCCAGAAATCAAACTGGCCCTCTGTGTCTCCCAGGCCAGATCCTTGGGTGGCAGAAGTCAGGGTCAGCTATTTGTCCGAGAGTTTCTTTCATTTCTCCCAGCTTATGGTGGGATCAACATGTGGGCTCAGTGTCTCCTCTTCATCTCAGGCCACATTTCCCCCATTTTCTCACAGGTTTCCTAAAGCCCACTTTTCTACAAACCAGCTCTTTTTCTTGCTATTGAAAATGGATCCTAAGGCCCGTTTCTCCCCACTGTGTCATGATATCACAGAAGAAAAAGGCGAGGGGAGGCGCCAAACTCAGACTTCATAACTAACCCTCTCCTGACTTCTGGCTCATGGTGCCAACAGCAAGAGTCCTCTCAGCAGAATCCTTCTCACTGTGTGCCACCTCTCTAAACAGTGGCCCCAAGGGTGAAGTTTCTCACACATGCTTCAGGACACAGTCAAACCACAGCACCTCTCCCCCCCTTTGCTGGCTTGATTGTCAGGGAAACCTTGACACTGGATGCTACTTCCAAAGTGCTTGCTGCTTTCATGGTGGTGCAGCTCACATCACAAGTGCTCCAGAGGTGGCAGCTGAGGAACAGAGATCTTTAGAAAAAAATGATTTGACGCTTACTCAGTTTGTGTCCCAGGACGCCATGGGTACCCTGGGAAGTCTGCCCAGGTGCAGGATTTGGGGGAAATAAAGGAAAAAAAGCTTGTTGGAGGATCACTGATCATTTGTTTTTGTTGGGGCTGAACGCTTAGCCCGGGCTCCACATCTAGACTGTTAATCTCTCTCTCTCTCTCTCTCTCTCTCTCTCTCTCTCTCTCTCTGTCTGTCTGTCTTAGTTATTTTCAGCAGGCTGTCTCACTCTTCCTCTTCCTCCCCTTCTCACAGCTTCCAAGAGCTGCCCATGGCCCTTAAAGATTCACTGCAGCTGAACAGAGCCCTGGGCTGCTGATCACCTCGTCCCTCACCCATACCTACTTAGTACTTATGTTGTCCACACCACAAGGCCTTAATTTCCCCATAAACCCAAAACAAACATTTCACAAGACCTTACCGCAACTCTGGTAGAGTACTTCCAAGCCCCCACTGCTGCAGGCCGTGTGCGTGGGCCAAGCATCCCCTCTGCCGTGGCCGCTGCTGCTGGGAGAGGTCAGAGTCCACACAAGGAGAGCAGCTGCGACACTGTTCATGGCTAAGGGTTGTGTGTGACCAATGCTAAATAAAAAGGCCTCCAAGGTTCATTCTACCCCCCTCCCCCCCGCATGAAAAGGGTGGTATGTTTAGTTTCACTTCTCAAATACTAAGCTCTGGGGAATCGAAGGTGAGAGGCCAAAAGCAGAGAGCAAAGAGGGGCATTTGAATACTGTTCCAGAGGGTCTTTTCTCATTTGAAATAGTAGGTGTGTGTGGGTGTGGGTTAGGTTGAAAGCTGACTTCCTGCTTTTGCAGGAAGAGGTGTAGCATGACTCCTCAGAAGAGCCCTCCTTAGAGTCCTAGTCCCCCAGTGAAGCCATAAACTCAGGCCACCATGTGTTTTCCATCAGTGTGCATCTTTGAAGGCTCCTGGTGGGAGACAGAGCTGGATAAAGCCAGCAGGCACATTTGGCATTTGGAGGGTTGTATATATCATTAGGGATCTGGAATGAGGCTTTTGCCCCCTCTGTACTGGCTCCTCTCTGGCTTTGGCTCTGGCTTTGGGGTTAGGAGTCAGCAGTACATTGTCCAGCAGGAGAACAGGACCTTGCCCTTGGAGCCTTGCAGAATGTCTCTGAGCGTGTTGGCTCTCTGTGAGGATGTGTGTGCCCGCATGTGGAGGTCAACAGACAACTTCTGGGACTCAATTCTTTCTTTTCACTGTAGCTTCTGGGGATGGAACCCAGGTCACCAGGCTGATGATGTAAGTGCTTTTACCCACTGAGTCATCTCATTGTCCTGCGGCCTCCATTAATGTTAGTTCTACTCTTGGTCTCTGGTGGGATCATTGATGTCACTTCTTAAAGCCAAGAAGGTTCTTTCTTCTGTGGACTCCTGTTGTTCTACTTCAGAAGGGGGAGTTTTCTTAATCTCAGCCCCACCCCCACTCTGCATAGTTCACCAGATTCATGGCCAAGGCCAGCAGTCCTCCAGAGCAATAGGGAACAGTTTCTCACGGCAGGAGGAGATGAATTATATTCCATTGAGAATGTACAAAATATTTTTAGAAGATTTCTCAAAAAATTATATCTTCTTGCATGACAGATGGCATTTCTTTCCTTATAGGAAAAAAGGAGAGAGCCTTCAAGGAGTTATATGTCCTTGTTTTGAGCACCGAGAAGCAGGACTTGACCCCGACCGCTGATGGTGACCCATCTGCTTCAGAAAGCAATCCCTAATGACATAATCTTGAGTTCTGTTTGGGTTTGGATATTAACTGTCTACTGGAGTCCCACATTCTAAGTGCTTGGTCTCCAGCCTGTGGAACTGCTGAGAGGTAGTGGAACCTTTAAATTAGGTCATCAAGGATTGGCCCTCAGAGTGGATATTGGGACTCTAACCGTTCTTTTTCATCTCTGTTTTGTTTCCAAGTTGCCACTAGACGATCAGGTTTTTTCCACCTGCGTCCACAACCTAACATGCTCCACTGCAACCCACACAACAATCGAGTCAAATGCCCTTGCCTTGAAACCTCTGAAGCCATGAAGCAAAATGCACTTGTCCCCCTTTCGTTTGTCTTAGGCACTCTGTCATAGTGATGGAACGCTGACTAACACAAGCGCGGTGGTTTGAAGAAGAATGGCCCCAATAGGCTCATGTATTTCAATGCTTAGTCACTGGGGAATGGAGCTGTTTGAAAGGATTAGAAGGGTTAGGAGATGTGGCCTTGTTGGAGGGAGTGTGTCACTGCGGGTGGGCTCTGAGGTTTCAAAAGCCCATGCCGGGTGTAGTGTTTCTCTCTCTCCCTATGGATCAGGATGTTGCTCTCAGCTGCTTCTCCAGTGCCATACCTGCTTGCCACGATGATAGTGGACTAAACCTCGGAAACTGTAAGGAAGCCCCTTAATTAAATGCTTTTTTTTTTTTTTTTGTGAGTTGCCTTGGTCATGGCGTCTCTTCACAGCAATAGAACAGTGACTAAGACAAGTTTTTAAACTAGAAACTTTATAAAGACAACAAAAATTCTTTTGAGAATGTCCTGTTCCTTACTATAGAATAAGATTCGAATCATCTTATGATAGCTATTTAAAATATGGTTATGTATATGTAAATGGTAACCGAACAGGCTGCCAGGCTCTGGTATCATCTTCCCCTTTAGCAAGTGGTGGCTAAAAAGGCTGAGTCTCTGCTCTTGTCTGCATTCCTCCTCTGCTTTTTGACAGCCCTCTTCCTCTGTCTCCCACTATGCTCCTTTCATAGTGGTCATATTGGGAGGGATGCCCTCCTTTTCCTGCAGGGTGCAAAGAAGAGTGTCTAAAGATGGAGAAGGAAACAGCAATGCGTGGAAGGAGAAAGGGAGGCAAGGTGAGCTGGGAAAGGGAGGCTGCTGAGTGGGCTGAAGCATCCTGTCTATAGGCGGGATGAGCCAAAGATATCTAAGAACAGAGTCTAAACCCTTAAGAGCCTGATGCAGGAGCGTTATGACTTTGAGGCCAGCTTGAGCTACATGAGATCCTTTCTCAAAACAATAACTGCCCCCTAACCAAACAATAACAAAATGTGCTCTTATTTTTTTTTTTTTGCTGTGCAGTGTGAGAGTCTAGATCATCTTCCATATCCCCCCTCTCTGTATGTGTGTTTAAAGGGAAGAGGCTCACCTTTGCATCAATTTCCTGTGAAGTTAGAGGTTAATGCCATGGGAACCCAGCCCCCTGAGAAAGTGATTCAGTTTCACTGTGGATATTGTATTTCTTTAGGACAAGGAAGGTGTTTTGGATCCGTTTTATCTCCCTCTTATGTGCTGCTCTGAACACTAAGACTAATTTCAACATCAGCAGCTCTTTCATTCTTCTTTCTAGTCAATGGTGCCTGCCCACCTCTAACTGGCCTAGGATACTTAGTACAGTCCAGAACTGTATGACCACGTATGGGTTGACAACTGACCAGACTTACAAAAGTGGCCAGCAGTACATCTTCTGTTTATAACACCACTGGCTTGCATTGTTTTTTTCTGTGCTAATTTAATCTTAAGTTGCCTTGCTCACTGTGACCCTGACAGAATCCGCTGCTAATGTTGCCAGGAAGAGATCACATGAAGCAACTGACCTAGAAAGCAAAGTCAAAGTGGTGAAGGGCAACAGAGGTAGAAACTCAGTGTTCATTGCTTGCTTCTTTGTCAGGGTGCCATTGCACCATGGGTGTGAGCTTGAAGAATAAAATCAAAGGAGGCCATTGAAAGACCTGCTTTATTAAAGCAATGAGAGTCACAGAAATTTAAAGAGGGCCTATATTAGATATGGAGAAACATCCAGAGATTGGGATGGAAGGTCAGACGTGTATTTATCCTATCACTATGAGAGTCATGGCCAAAACCAGAAGTTTGTTTTCAGTGTTGCAGGAAAAGCCTGGACTCCAATTCTTTGAATTTACTATTGTTTCTAAGTGCCTTAAAAAGACTGGAAGACCTTTGCCTGGTGAGCAGAGTCTGGAGGGCCAATGTCAAGGCATTTTGGAAGGAGTTTTGGAAATGGTCGATCATTGACTTGGTGGAGTCAATCTTCAGTGCCATCCAGATCTGTGTCACGTTCTCTGTGATGGTCCCACGATGGCCCAATGTTCCCCGTGTCATGTTTCTCAGAGCATGTCCCCTTGTTAAGTGTCCATGACTGCCTATCAAGCGGAATGTCTATCTTTCTCTGAGCCTGGCACCTTTTCCCTGTGTCCTGTCTCCTGGTTTCTGTCACACTATGGTGGGGGGAGGCAGGTTTTCCAGACTTTTAGGTTGAATGAAAACTGTAAACCGCTCTCAAGTCCTGGGACTACAGGCATGAGTTGCCATTCCTGGCTGAGAAAGAGATTTGAAGACTGAAAAGCAGGATTCTCTGATAGAACTTCCGAAATACCTCATGTAGCTCTGCTGCTGCATATATACAATAAACCATAACATTTTCCAAGCCTACTAGCTCATTAAGTTGTTCCCATTAACCATTTTCTCTAATGGATTAACCATAGCAGGCGTCTATGAAATGCTAGTATCTCCTCATTTTGTTATTGTTGCCACATTTGTTATCATTATTAATGTCTAATTACTCCTGGAACATAATATGTAAAGTATTTTGTTTCTAAATGAATCTATAAATTCTATGGCAAACTCTAAGCAGAAATGAATTTTGGTTGAGGAATACATTTGCTATTCAAGGGAAGAGGTAAGCACTATACATCAGCTAGATCAATTTCCCAATGATTTAAAGGGCAACACATTGCAGCATCTGATTAAAACAGAAGAAATTACTCAGATGTGCAGGGCATGGAGGTCTCATTTGAAAAGACTGATAATTATTGTACTCTATAGCACGGGATAAATTAGCAATTTGCAGCCAAAACTCTGCCCCACAAATTGAGAATGCTTTCAAGGTTTCATCCTGATGAGACTGAAGGAATTTCAGTAAGTTCAAGGAGAGACCCTGTGGGAAACTAAAAGCATCGTAAAGAATGGGGAGATGGCTGATACATGGCAGGTAGTGGGGAGATGATTCTTACATGGCAGGTATTGCAGCTAGAACCTGGGGCTTTGGCTTCTGTGTATGCCTCCAACTCTGACTGGCTTCAGAACTTCTAGATATCACTATAGGATGAGTGCTTGCCACATTTAAATCAACTCTCTGCATTATGATGCTGGACTGGAAGCTGGTAGCTGGGATAAAATAACTTCCTATCCCAACATCAGGCATGGAAGCCCTCTTTCTAGTTGTTTGTCAGGGTTGTCCAAGGGTCTTCCCAAACATTATAAGCTATTGTTACTGACCTTGGCTGCCCCACAAAGGTAAGTCTCTATTGCTGAAAACATCACTTCAGACACAGGGTCCAGGACTCCTGAGCTTGAACTAACTTGAAAGTCTCCTCCTTGAGGACTATTTTTCATGGTACCAGAAGTTTCCATGAAAGCATCTGAAGGAGAGAAGCAACAATGAACTACAACAATGGACAGCATGGTACTATAAATCTAAGCTGTAGTAGTGGCGCAAATACCTTGACAGTAACCAACACCTCTCTACTTGAACTTAAGACCTGATAGACAAAAGGGAAGTCCATCACTGAGAGGTCAGGGCAGGAACCCAAGGCAGGAAATGAAGCAGAGGCCATGGAGGAATGCTGCTTACTGGTTTGTTCTCTAGGCTCGCTTTCAGCTACCTTTCTTATCTCCTATGGCCACCTGTCTAGACATAACACTGCTCACAGTGGACTGGGCTTTCCCACTCTCTTAATCAATAGATGCCTCCAGATTTGCCTAGAGGCCAATGTGAAGAAGACATTTTCTCATTGAGGTTCCTTTTCCCCAGCTGATCCTAGCTCATGTCAAGTTGACAAAAAAACAAAACAAAACAAAACAAAAAAACAACTAACCATCACAGAATTTTATTCATTCATACTTTCTGCTATTTTCTGTTTCTCCTTCTCATTATTGTGTGCTCATTGCCTACCGTTCAGTAAGTAGTCAATAATACGTTTTGGATTGAATGGAAGAGATTCCAAGGTAGTGTGGTCCAACAAGCTTGTCTTTTGGCCAAGGCTGTGGACTTCCAGACTCTATTGGCGATCACAAAAAAGGCAAGACAAGTGACTTCTCCTCTTCGAAGAGTCTGTAACACCCCAAGAAATTAATAAAGTGTAGCGTCATCTTTTTCTGAAAGTAGGCCAGTTTCCTTTTCCTCTTCTTGTCTCTCATGCATTTTAACTGAAGAACTTCTCAGGCAGGGAGGCTAAAGGAAGGGGGGAATGAAACACCGATAACCTCAACATCCAACAATCTCTATTGTTGAGGCATGGAGAAATTAATTTGAATGTGCGCGCACACTTGTCATCATCCTACAGCGCTTACCTTGGCTATCTGCCTCCTTCCATCAGAGAATCTCAGTGACTGTGAGCTCTGCTGCTGTGCAGCTGCATCTGTTTACACTCTGGATGCTCAGCTAGCCATCAATAGCAAAAATAACAGAAGCGAATGCTGAGGGGAGTGTCTTTGCTATGTTTGAATTTAGCTGTGATTAGTTCTTCAGAGTAAATTACAGAGAAATTCTTGGTGAAAAGAATTAGCAGATATTTGAAGGCTTTTGACACATACGATCATATTTTCACCCAAGAACCCTAGGCAATTTAACAGTCCTCCCAGCAGTTGTGCATTATGGTTGATTTTTTTTGGCCATTTTAGTAGACAAACATTAGTGTCTCCTTACGTCTATTTACATTTCTTTCAGCAACAATACAAGTGAACATCTTTTTACCGTGTCATGCTGGTCATTGGTTTGTACTTCTGCCTTTGTAAATTCTTATACATTGCCATTGATTCCTTTTTTCCTCTTATGTTAAGTTCAAATGGAAAAAATAAAAACTAGGAATTAATGAGAAGCCCAATAATAAGCATTATCACCCCTCCATCCTGCACAGTGCTCCTCATCCTTCGATAAACTGCTATGGTCTGGTGCGAGCACAGAAAATCTGAGGTTTCCTTAAGACTCAAGTTTACTGTTAACAAAACACCCAGTGCTTATCACATATTTATGTATTACATATAATATGTACATAATATGTAATATATGTCTATAATATATGTATATATGTTATATATCGTGTAATATATATATACATATATACATGTGTGTGTATATAACTATCTATATATATGATATGAAGAATTCTGGAAGTAAGATGCTGTGTTTTCTTGGATCACCCTCTCTATTTGAACATGATTAACTGAGAAGCTTTATGGGAAAAGTTGACTTCTTCAGCGACATTGCTCCAGCTGCTACTCTCATCAGTGAGCACAATTTTGATGACTAGAAAACACTTACTTAGCAGCTTGTAATGCCTGGTCTCTCCCTAACCTCTGGACGGTTGTTAAGAGCCGCAAGAGGCACATGACCACCTTGTTACTCTTGAACAAATACTAAAACTCTTGCTCAACAGTAGCTTTCCTCCCTACACAAAAAAAGCCTCAAGAAGAAGAATGCGTCTAAGGAAGAGGTTGCAAAGGTGGTGGACTGAGACCTGTGTGGCTTCGGGGTGGGACCTGGGTAAGGCACAGACTCTTGTCTGCAACATGAAACTTCACCGTACAGCTTTCAGGTTTGAGCCAAGTGTGTACGGAGAGTATTTGTTGGCAATTTGGCACTAAAACCCTGGTAGCCCTTTGTTCCCGAAAAAGGGTCTTGCTCTGCAGCACAGGCTGAATTGAAACTCACTATGAAGCCCAGATTGGCTTAAAATTTGCATCCACTCAGCCCCCCAAGCGCTGGGCTTGTAGGTTCCAAGCTGTGCCCTTCACCACAGAGCTCTCTTTTCCCAAGTGAATGGATAAACAAGTAGATGAGCTACGTGCAAAGGAGTAAATGCAGGGGACAGATATTAGATTCAGTTTCTTTCCCACAGAACTGGCTACTCCAGCCTTCATACCAAGTTTTTACCTACACCTATTTTAGCTAGAGATGATGAGAGATCAGTGGCCCACACCCATGCATCTATTTCTCCTATCTAGTCTCTGCTTGTTTTTCTTTCCTGCCTGCTGTATTTACATTTTATTTCTGAAGTATTTAATTTTCATCCCTGTCCTAGTTTCTTTTCTTCTTGCTGTGATAAAAAAAAAATATCCTGGTAAAAGCAACCTGAGAGGAAAGGGGTCCATTTCAGCTCCCAGTTCAGGACGATTGTCCATATGTTGGCCGGGAAGTCAGGGCAGCAGGAGCCAGGAAGTCAGGGCAGCAGGAGCCAGGAAGTCAGGGCAGCAGAGGCCAGGAACAGCTGCTCAGAGTGCACCTACGATTAGGAATGGAGAGTAGTGAATGAATGCAGGCTGGTGCTCAGTTCCCTTTCTCCGTTTGGAAAGTCTAGAGTCCTAGTCAGTGCCACTCAATGAACATAACCAGGATAATCTCCAAAGGCAAGCGCTGAGGTCAATCTCCCAGGTGATTTCAGATGTTGTGAAGTTGTTGGCAGTTAACACCCCATTGTTGTCTTATCCTCTTAGCTGTACCCCCTGACTGGCATTTTCCACTGCTGTTATGCTTACCAATGGGATAGCCATAAATTACATTAGAAACTGAAAAGTCACCAAAAGGAACTGAGATGGGCTGACCCATGGCTTAACCACACCACAACTTCTAGAGAATTCATCTAAAAGGAATATAAAACATTTCACTAGTGATTTTCTTCTTCCATTTGGATTATATGCTGAAATGAAAATATCTTGGACACACTGGGCTAAGTAAAATATTATGCTATAATTATTTTCTTTTATGCTTTCAACATGACTGCCAGAAAATGTGAAGTCCTAAATAACTTGGATTCGTGGCTGACCTTGCATTTTTGTGGGGTACTGTTTCCTTAGGGATGATAGCATGCATTCACAAGAAACTTGAAATAGTACATTTCCACTTATGCTTTGGTTCTTTATTCAACTGCACATATTATAGTTCCCAGGACCACCAGCCCAGTGGTGGCCCTGCCCATAGTAAGCTGGGCCCTCCCACATGAGCTATCAATCAAGAAAATTCACTCTAAGCCAATCTGGTAGAAGCCAATCTGGTGGGGGCCAGTCTGGTGGAGGCCAATCTAGTGGAAGCATTTTATCTCCTGAGGTTCCTTCTTCCAATATGACTATAGCTTTGTCAAGATGACATAAAACTAGCCAGCATAAGTACCTAGAATAGAAGAATGAGGACAGAAATTAAACCATGGCTACTAGAGGCTTAAAAGAGGAGGAATGGAGAATTGTTTAATGGTCACATTAACAATAACCTTCTCTTTAGGGTAAGAAAAAAAATAATTCTGGAAAGGTCTTATTATTACTAAATTATACACCCAAAATTGTTGAAAAAAAAAAAAGAAACCAAATTTGTTTTTCAAAAAAATGACATTGGAAAGGAAAGCCCAAACTACTATGACTAACTGTTTTTGTTTTTTCGGACAGGGTTTCTCTGTGTAGCCACGACCGTCCTGAAACTCGCTGTGGACCAGGTTCTGCCTCTGGAGTGAGTGTTGGGATTAAAGGCTTTTGCTATCACTACTCGGCTGTCACAGTACTTGTGATGGCAGAAAAGAGACTTAAAAATCTCAAGAGAAAGTCAGGCGGTGGTGGTGCATGCCTTTAATCCCAGCACTTGGGAGGCAGAGGCAGAGGCAGAGGCAGGCGGATCTCTGTGAGTTCGAGGCCAGCCTGGTCTACAAGAGCTAGTTCCAGGACACTCTCTAAAGCTACAGAGAAAGCCTGTCTCCAAACAAAACAAAGCAAAATAATCTCAAGGGAAGAATGGCGTTTTCTCAGTATACTCGACATAGCTGGCAAACTCACCCTGGCATCTATGCTGTTATTTTTCTTCCCTGCTCAGGTCTGATAATCGTGCAGAATTTTCAGACCCACTGCTAATCATCTCAAATAGGTATTTACTGGAGTGATGGCACCAGAGCCAGTTCATGGGAGCACAGAGCAAAAAGTGACACCAGGCAGGCAGTATGGTTTATATTACCCATGGACTATGTGCATAATGCATATATTTTATGCTGAAACCTATTTGTCATCTATCTACCAATGTATCTATCATCTATCTGTCTGTCTGTCTGTCTGTCTGTCTGTCTGCCTGCCTGCCTGCCTGCCTGCCTGCCTGTCTGTCTGTCTGTCTGTCTGTCTGTCTTTTATCTGTCTATCTCGCTGAAACCTATTTGTCATCTATCTACCAATGTATCTATCATCTATCTATCTATCTGTCTGTCTGCCTGTCTGTCTGTCTGTCTGTCTGTCTGTCTTTTATCTCTCTCTCTCTCTTTCTCTCTCTCCCTACCTATCTGCCATCTGTCTATGTTCTTTACAATCTGCCATTCTTGACATGCAGTGAAAGGAGCACATGTGTTAGTTTCTTTTTTCTTTGCTGTGACCCATCCCTGACAAAACAGTGACAGAAAGGTTTATTTTTGCTTCCCAGTTTGAAGAGATCCAGCGCATCCTGGTGGGGAAAACTTGACAGCAGTGGCCTGGGGTGGTTGGTTATATTGTGTCTTCAATCAGGAAGCAGAGAGAGACCAACACTAGTGCTCGGCTCACTTTTTTCTTTTTGTTTAGCCTAGGATACCAGCCCATGGGACAGTGCTGTCCATGCTGATGAGGGGTCTTCCCTCATCGGATAAGCATTTCTAGAAATTCCTTGCCTGACATGCCCTGGGGTGCATCTCCCTGATGATCCCATATCCAGTCCAGCCCACAGTACAGAATAACCACCACAGGGCACTCAGCATCTTCACAGTTATCCATTTAGCGATTGTGCAATTGGAAAAGAAAATCCCAAAATAGAACTCAACTTGGCACCGAGTAGAGATTGCCACTTTCATTTTAAATGCTACTTCCTCAAACCTTAAATAACATCCCCAGGAGCTTCAAAAGTCAGCTTCCTGTTTCAATATCGTCCTTTCTGATTTGTCTTTAACACTTCCCAGGGAGAGAGGAAAACACGGTGGCCAGTTTTCTTTGACTTTGTAGAAGGAAGCTGATGCTTCCCAGCTGTGGCTAGTTGTCTTTAACAGACGGAAGATGCTAAAACCGCCACATCAGAAAACACTGGAATAAACTCGCATGGAAGCTACAATGCCAGATGTGGAAGCTAAAGTATATTTTCTCCTTAGAATAAAAGTGCCTCTGTCCTGTGCACATCCAGGGTTTGAACCTTCTGTGAAGATGGTGGTCCAGGCTCCTGGAGGAAGTGGTGGACACAGCCAGGAGAAATTACTTGTACATTAATAGTTTAACACTGGAGGTGGCCATGACAGTCATTTGGAGAGAAAGGCAGAAGCCAATTCTTTGTGGGAGTTCAGATATGAGCCTGTCACCTTTTAACGGCTGTGCATTATATCTCATGGATGTGCCCTCCCCAGGGACAGCGGAAGCCTGTTTCTATTGAGTATTTTTGCCTATAAAATCAGTTGCAATAAGGAATGAAAAAGCTGAGATAAACAGTTTCCCATAACCTTTACGGAATAGCCTTCACATCTAAGAACTAAAGACATCACTTTGTCCAAACTGGAAACAGATTTCAAAATGTCACAGGCAGTTGGGGAGTGATTCCTTTAAAACCCCCAGGCCTCAAATTACTTGTCAGCCTGGGGAGAACAAGAAGAAAGGAGTGGGACTCTAGCTGTTGAAGGAGAAATGTTGCCTCCAAAAGATTCTCTTAAAAGGGGTCATTCCTCTTTCTGCCTAGGATGTTGTAAAATAGATAGCTCGTCCCTGTCCCTGTTTCTTTATATACAGCTCCTAAAATCCTAGGAACCTTAAGGGCAGTGGATGTGTTTTCTATGAAAGTGGATAACTGAAGACTGGACACCTCTGGGTATTTTCAGGATGGATGATGAATGGTTTAGCTTATTTTATCAGCAAGACCAACACAGGAGTAAGATGGGCACTTTTAGTCCCAACTTTTCACTCTGGAGAAAGAAAAAAAAGCTGAAGAAAGCTGGATCACTAATGGCCAATGAGATCATCAAAGACCAAGGCCATATTTGAAGGTGGTATCCTCTGGACCGCTGATCTTGTAGAAGTTTTTGGAGGGTGGCACACAAAAGGAACAGGCATGGAGACCCTGTGCTCCTGATGCGTGCATTACCTATGCATCTCTTGTATCTGATTGCTCATCTGTAGGCTTTCCAGCATCGTCCAGAACAGCTGGGTAAATATGCCTCCCCGAGTTCCTTGAGCTGCACAGTAACAGAGCTCAAAGTGTGTGTGGGGGGGAGATTGTGAGCTCTCTGATTTAGAGCCAGTGGGTCAGAAGGACAGTACTCAACGAGGGCTTTGTGGGGAACACTGGGAGGCAGAGGAAAAGGTCTTTGAGGCTAAGGCCTCAACCTGGGGACTGTCTCCAGATGAGACAGTCTGCTGTTCACTGGGCACTTGCTTGGTTGATGCATGGAGGGAGCCCCACCCAGAAGTGCTGCGTTGAGAAAGTGTTGGAAGACAGCAGTAGGAGCAGAGCAGTTTGGTTTTGAATTCTTCCACTGGAGGGCCTCTCTTTGTTGTTTATGTAACTCTGATCATGTAGTCAGTGTGCTGAGTGGAAAGGGAAGGGAACTAGGAATATAGGCTTGCAGATAACCCCCCGAAGGAAGCCTAGTACCCAGAGGTGGACATCTTTGTTCTTCAAAGACTAGTGTCTAAGTGTGTGACGAAAATGAGCGCCTTTGTTTTCCAGTGTTGTCTGAAAATGACCTGAAGTAGTCCTTGAAAAACTGTGAACTTTCAGACTCAGAATGTTAGAAGACACACACACACCACCACCACCACCACCACCACCACCACCACCACCACCACCACCACCACCATCATCACCGCCGCCATCACCACCACCACCACCACCACCACCACCGCCACCACCATCACCACCATCACCACCACCACCACCACCATCACCACCACCACCACCACCACCACCATCACTGCCGCCATCACCGCCATCACCGCCACCACCGCCACCGCCGCCACCGCCACCGCCACCACCACCCTGGTCTTCTGGCTCCGTCCGTTTTGTGTTCTACATGCCTTCTTTTCAGTCCTAGGCTGTGTGACTTTGCATCTGAGCTAGCAATTCGCTTCCAGTGTGGTCTCTCTGCCTAGCTCAATTTTCTTAATGCTGTGATCCTTTAATACAGTTCCTCACATTGTGGTGACCGCCAACCATAAAGTTATTTCATTGTTACTTCATAACTGCAATTTTGCTACTGTTATGAATTGTAATATAAGCATCTGTGTTTTCGGACAGTCTTAGGCAACTCCTGAGAAAGGGCCATTCCACCCCAAAGGGGTTGCAGCCCATGGATTGAGAACACCTGGTCTACTGTTTCTCTTTTAAAGTCATCTTCTGAGCCACAAGGACAAGGTGCTCTGCACCCCACTACATATTGTCTCTGAGCTTTGCTTTCTCTCCATTCCCTTTGAATGTTTTCCTCTACTCAGGGGGCTGCTGTACTTCTTGTTCTGGCCCTCACAGCTTAGAGCTGCTTACTCCAAAGCAGTGGCACATCCCGGTCACCCTGTCCTTGGTATGTGGTTTGCATCCGCTTCCCCTTTCACAGCAGGGCATGTGAGTGGCTGCCCCTCATCCTGGCTGTTCTTCTTCCTCTTTTTCTCTTCTCTGCTGAAGTTTCTGTGAACCCTTCCGGTAGCACCCGCACTACGCACCGGGAACTAAGCTGGAGACTTAAAAAGACACGCACACACAGACAGAGACACGGGGACACGGGTCATCCTTGATACAAGAGTGCCAAGTTTATTGTGCTCCAGGGAAGCTTATGTAACTTATAGCCATGCCCCAGCTCTCAGGATCTTTCAGCTGCAGGCCTCATCAGAACCCTCTCCCCTGCCATCCATGTCTTGTGCTCAGAGCAGCTGCAGGCACAGGTGTTTTGCTCAGTTCACTCCAGCAGGCAAGGGGTCTGAGGCAGGCAAAGAAAGTCTAAGGGCCAGGAATCTGCAGCTCCCAACAACTCTCCGTTTTCTGTATAATTAGACCAGGCCTGTCTTGGGTTGCAGAAGCGTATATTCACATTTTACCCATCATAAAGAACACTTGTCTCAGCATGAAAGGCCTCTGTCTTAGGTTGACTGTGACAGGCTCCTGTCTTATCCGTCTCTGGCTCACTGGTCTCTCTGCAGCCTGCTAACCCATATTGCTCTTGGAGTGGTTTGCCGGGCCCACCTGCATCAGCACTGGTGGATTCCTGACCAGGGCCCGTGAACCTGTTGGCCGTGGCTGATGGTCAGGAGAACTGTTCATAGGATGTACACCGTTCAGGAATCCAAATGGGGCTTTCAATATCCTGCAGAAACATACACACACACTTCCATGCCCCCAAATGAGGACTGGATCAGGCCCCTTCCATGCTCCAGTCAACCCATCTTTCTGCTGTACCATTGATGAGTAGAGCCATGGGGCTTCCAGTGCCTCTGAGCAACCGATGTTTGAGTATGTGATTCAGTCATTAGAAAATCTAATATATAGAGACCGTTAGAAAGGATATCCCGGGGAGTACTATACCTTCCTGAGTGGCACCATGCATGGTGCTCCCTCTCCTCTGTGGCGCCAGTCTCATGGCTCAGTGCTTAATAAAAATTGAGTTCTGTGTCATGGGTGTTCTTCTCCATCTCTGGGTTAGAACTCATTGAAAGACTGTCCCTTTTGGCTCGAGACTTCAGCATCATTAGAGTGCTCCCAGGATCAACACATTTGGGTTAATTAGGAGAGATAAAATGGGGTGTGGGAGGAAAGTGCTCTCCCAGATCCACCCCCAACTCTCCCCTGATGCTTGTAGCTCAGCTTGGATAATTGCTTGATACTATTTGAATATGGGATTTGCTGGCCATTTATTCTGTAATGAGTTTTTATTGAACCCATGTGTGTGTTGGGCACTGAGGCGCCGTAGTGAATAAAGAATCTCTTAAGTTCATTTTGTTTGTAGAAGCTTTATTTCAATTTGCTGCACAATCACTTGAGGATGGGCAAAGCAAGCCCATGCTCGGTGGAGCCTAGAATGTTACAACTTCTGAGCTTTCTTGGGTAAAATAAAGTACAAAAGTACAAATACAATAAATATTTAAACTGATAGGAATACATCATTAACCTTAAAATAATTATACTCAAAACACCAACAAGTCCTAGGAATATTGCAAAATACATAACAATCACATTTCATTCATTCGGCAATCAGGTTTTGCTGCTTTTTTTTCTCACCTGGGTCCCTTTTTGGCTTCCTAGTCTTCAGTTACCAGTCTTGTAGCATATGGCCAGGTAAAGATTAGAAAGACAATTCAGGTTCTCATCGTGCTATTGATCTAGTTGAATTGTTATTATCGACGGCTTTACCGAAAGGACGTTTTAGTTTCCCAACTAGTTTTTAAATTTTTGGATTCTGGAGAAACTCAAGCCTATATTTTTCATAAGGTCAATAGGGCTTGCAAACTTCCGTACCTGACTGTTAACTGGTAAACACTGAGCAGCTGTTCCGTCGCCGAGACCCTCACTAAGTGGCTTCTCCGGTGTCATCTAGGTTGTCACCGCTGCTGTCACTGCTTGGTGCCAGGTCCTCAACCATCACTCTTTCCCCAATTTGTTTGTGGGACGCAGCCTTCATTAACTGAAGTATTGTGCGACCCCCCCACGACTGGCATTTACTTCCCTCCAAATGTCTTATTTTGCTTAGCTACTTACCACTTTTGGTTAAAAATTTTTTTTAAAGTTTTGTTTTTCTTTTTTTTCTATAACTTGCTTCTCAATACCTAAATGTTTTCTATTGATCGAATGGCTCACTTATAGCTTCTGACTAACCATATTCAGTTAATTTTAAACCCTATTTTTCCCTTAGCTTTTTTTTTAAAAAAATAAATTTAATAGTGACTGCAATAGATACTTTGTACTCAAATTGAGATTTGGTAATTTTTCATTTGTTTTATTAAGTCCAAATTTTCAAACTGCAGTTAAAGTGGCATTTTCATCACACACACACACACACACACACACACACACACACACACACACAGTCTTTATACAAAAGGAACAAAAAGAGGATTTCCTTGCAGTTGTGTTTCCTGAATTATCAGGTATATTTTCGATAGCCTTCCATTTTCCTAGGTTCCTGGAAGAACTATCCTCCACTTACAATGATAAACGTCTGCTCTCTGGAATATTCCCCACAGCTCCCATTCGAACTTCACTTTACCTTGTGTGCTCATGCTGCTGAAGTCTGGTGAGGTGGAGATCTGTGAGACAATCCTAGCTCTAAACTTTCTAGTCAGCCTCAAAAGGTCAACACTGGGTGGGTGGGAGCATCCTTGGAACCAGGACCAGTTCCTGTATCAGAACTATAGACAGGGTGACTCTATAGACCGAAGTGTAGCCCACTTACACAAGAGCATGGACTCTTAGTTCAACTTCCCGAAGTTTCCTTGGCTTTGTCACATCCTACGCAGGTCTTAGCGGTGGCTTTGGCTTGGGGATCTGAAGGGACAGCAATGGAAGACTATCTATGGCAAAAAGGCACCTGTCAGCCCCACGCTGACCAATGGCACTATTTCTCTAAGTGAGATTTGTGGAGCAGTACCATCAGCATCACCTGGAGCTTACCAGGATGCCAAATCCGGGGCTTTGTCCTCCACCTATGAATCAGAACTGAGGAAGTCTTTAGAACTGTGGAGCCCAAAGCAGAGCAGTTCCGCTACTCAAGCAAATGAAAAGGAAATGCTATGAGCAGTGTCTAGTGCTCTGTGACCACGTGGCCTTCACTCTGTGCAGTGCAAGTCTTCCCCATCCCTGGAGAATGATGCTTGAGAATCCATGTCTTCTTGGTGAACCCCCATCGTCAACTCCCTTCATCTAGCATCCAGTTGTTCATCTCCACCACAGCTTCTTGTGCTGTGTCAACATTATATGTTTATGTGTGTATCTCTCCAACCATGAACTGTGTGAATTCTGGGCTCCTTTATTATTTGTACTTGTAACCACAGAGCCAAATGTGAGTCCACAACATGTCAGTTGTCAGATAAACAAGAATACAACAATCACACAAGTGAAATTCACAGATACAAGACCCTCCTTTTATCTGTTTTTTGTTTTAAACATAGGATCTCATGTAGCCCAGGCTGGGCTTGAACTTTCTCTTTATTTATTTAAATATTTATTTTATATATATATATATATATATAGTATTCTGTCTGTGTGTGGCCAGAAGAGGGCACCAGACCCCATTACAGATGGTTGTGAGCCACCATGTGGTTGCTGGGAATTGAACTCAGGACCTTTGGAAGAGCAGGCAATGCTCTTAACCTCTGAGCCATCTCTCCAGCCCCTTGAACTTTCTATGTAGCTGAAGTTTACCTTGAACTCCTGATCTTTGAGTCTCTATTTCCCATGTGCTCAGATTACATGTTTGATATCTAGCTTAAGATGAACCATTCTTACCAAGGGATGTAGAAATCTATATGCTGTTTCTTTGGAAATTCTAATTTGCATGTTCATCCTATCTCATGTCTGTAAATGTATGGCAAATCTCTGATTGGGGGCAGTAAATCTATTTTCGTTTGTTGTGGGTCTGTGGCCTTTTCTGAAGGGTAAATGTGAGACTTTCTGTTTATTGAAATAACTGTGTTGGAAACATATTTACTGAAATTATTTTTTTTTCTCTTTGTCCTGGTGTCTTTCTGTGCACAAACACCACAGTGTGCTTGAAATAAGCGTCACAGGCAGCGAAAACACCGATGATAATGTTACTCACCCAATAACACCAAGATAGGAGCCAAATTATTCCACCTACTTAAGTCATTTTTATCCAGCGCATGGAAGGAGGATAATTTAATTTCAGGAGATTGGAAGCATTGATTGAGCTGTGAGTCCCGAAGGCATTTATTAGACAAATGAGACCAATGAAAGAGAAACGTATTTTTTCCATCTTTAATTTCCATAAAAGATTTATAGCCAAGCTTGGAAGAACTGAGTTTTAAAATGCCACATTTCTTCCAAAAGTTGACACCCACGGAACATTTCAGGCACAGACACAAGAGAGAAAGTGACCGGAGGTGGCCTTGGGTTTGAGCTGTATAGTTGCTCCTCGGACCTGCATTTTTTTTTTTTTTTTATTGAGGAGCTGAGACTGCAGAGATGAGGGCAGCAGAGCCACACTGCACCTACCCTGCTCAGAGACTGCAGAGATGAGGGCAGCTGAGCCATACTGCATCCATCCTGCTCAGAGCTTTCAATGTTAGTTAGAGCCGGCAGTATAGGGTGCACCAGCAGTATGTGACTTTTTTTTTTCAGTCAAGATAAAATCTTAAAAAATAATAAATTCAGTTTTAATAAATGTCTCAGTTTGGGCTTAGTGGAGGTAAGAATTGGAGAGAATTTGTCTCCATGTGTCAAGCTTTTCCTAGTGTCTAACAGCAAGGAACACATAGCCTTCCCCTCACTCTTCCCCAGGCCTTGATTCATTGACTTCTGAGACTGTCAATCCATGTAATATTCTTTCAAACCCAAGCTCACTCAATTCCTCTGCTTACACCAAAGATAGGGCCACCTTTCTGAGAGTGGGAAGAGAGGCTCCTGATGCTGGTACAAGTCTAGAAGTGTGGGTGCCATACGCAAACAGGGAGAAGACAGCGCATGTCCTCAGTCCCCCCTTCCAGCACGGGAAAGGACCGTCCTCCACTTTGATTCTAGGTCATCCTCTTCAGTGCTTCCCAAGGTCTATCAAGAAGATCCTGAAAGTGAGATTCCAGGCCATCTTACCTGTGCCCTCAGTAAGTGTGCCCACCTCTGGTGGATCTCAAAGACGGTATGGGTCTGTTCACAAGAGCCAAGGAGATGCCAATGAAGAAGAATGGGCTTTAAAGTCAAACTCTGCATCTTAGAGGCTATTACTGGTCTCAGTGGCTCACCTTTCCTTGCTTGGAGATGACAAATACTGCAGATAGAGCTGTTAAAGTTCATAATTCTATAAACATGGCATCTTCCCTGTCCTATTCTGCTAAAATTCACTCACTGTCTTCTTCTAGATCTATTATTGTAACTGATCAGTCAATGGCTTTTTGGCCACAAGATCACTTTTAATCATTTTCTCTGTCCAACCATCTTTGATTCAAGTATGGGAACAACTGCTCATGCCACAAAAATGTGACTCTCCAGACCCACAGTCCTGATGAGGAGAGTGTGACAGATGGGACCTAGAGGCATCTCTTTCATCATGCTGGAGATTTGTGTGCTTCTAGAGAGCATGGATAATATTTCATCCAGATGAGTGATGTAGAACCATTTTATTTTTCTTATTCATCCCTGAAACAGAGCACAGACTCTGGAAACAACACAAGGGTACACTGAAAGAGAGCAGAGGGATTTAGAAGTTCGGGGGTGGGGGGGCAACACAGGCAAAGGAATTTCAGGTTGCTTCCCAACCGATATCCTGGCATTTCCCAAACCCCAGCCCAGCAAGAGTAGGTAGCCAAGGGGGGCTCATTCCTCCCCGAAGTTGGACCAGAGATGCTCTGACTTTATCAGATGTATCACAAAGGTGAGCAAGGAAGAGAGGAGTCCTAACAACAATAGGCCACCAGGGGGAGTGCTTTGCCAACAGGGGATAGACAGAGCTACCATGTGGCCAGGATAATAGGAATCATCCAGTATTGATCACAGGGAGAAGACAAGAACAGAGAGGAAAGAGAGTGTGTGCAAATGGGTAGGTGGGGGATCTGTTGAACAAGAAGAAAAGAGTAACAGTTGCATCACTAAATACAAAAAGAGAAATAGTGTGGTCAAAAAGAGGATTGAAGAAATAATGATCAAAAAACTCCTTAAACATATTAAGTCATAGAGCCAAGATAAGGAGAAAACCTCAAACAGTAAAAGAAATCTATACCACACTGTTTGGAACTTTAATATTTATTATCACATCTTGATAGCGTACTAAAATGGGTTTCATTATGACACTTCCATACATGTACATAATGTATGTTAATCGTTGTACCCCCTCTATTACCCTCTCTTAAAACATTGAAAACTAAAGACAGAGAGCAAAAACTCTCAAAAGCCACCAGACACGCTCATCCTTCCCAATGGGGTCTATAGTTTTAATGGCACCATGGTCAAAATCAGCAGGGCAATGTTTTAATAGAAATAGATTATTATAAAATTGAAATAGAGAGAGCAGTCCCTAAGATAGGTAAAACAGCCTTGACAAATGAGAATAAAGGGGGTCTCTTGTCTGGTGGTCAATATTACCATGTAGTAGGTAATCAAACCAAGGGTGATATTGGTGGAAGGGCGCTCCTACAGATCAATGGAACTGAGGGAAGACCCTGCAGACAGAGCCACACAAACCTGTCTGAGAGTCTCTCAACAGTGGTGTTGGGGAAGCTGGACATCAATCAGCAAAATAGTGAAATTTAACCTAAAATTATTAAAAATGTTAAACTTCTGTCAAAAGTTTTATGTAATTGTTGGAGTCTAGGGGTAGACAAGCAATTGTTAGATTTGCTATCCAAAGCACAACTCTTCAAAGTGAAATTGGCACACTACCCATCATCAAAACAAAGACTTAACTTGTGGAAGTCTGGGTGGAGAAGATAAGAATATCAGCTACATGCCCAGGAAAGCACTTGTGAGCCACATAGCTAAAGATGAGTTAGTAGCCAAACGCTATAGAGAATTCTCAAAACCCAATATTCAAAAACTATTAGAAACTGGGTACAGGCCCTGAAGAACAAGCCTGCCGTGTGAAACCCAGAGCTAGCAAGGCAGCGTAGGCAGAATGTCCTCAGCCACTGGCTCTAAAAGTATTAGTCACTCAGATGACTAATTACATGGCAAGTTACTAGTCCTTTGATCATCCTGGATGTACTTCAGCGTGTGGCCAGTTAAACATTCTGAGGTGGTACACAGAAACTGAAACACGAGTGGAAACCCCAAAGCGTGCACTACTGATGCTTGCAGAGCCTTGTAGGAAGCTGTACAATAATAATATAAATAAATATTCTCGATGCCTACAACAACAGCAGAGCCAGTCATGAGATGTAACAGAACACTTATACGATGTTTATATAACATTTGTAGAACATTGCACATTCAATTATGTAGTGTGGCAAAATTTCAGGAGTGGAGTAGGGTGGCTGCCACTCTTGGGTTGGGGAGGGGATGAGAAGAGGAGGGTAAAGCCAAGGGAACAGGAGGGAGCTCATAGTGTTGGGGGGATGTTCAGTATTTTAACTGTTAAGGTGGAGACAGGGATATATGGGTTGATCAAATATATGGAAACGCCACCCTCCTACATATTACACTCACACCCAGAGAACAGTAAGTAAAACTGAAGAAATCTAAATAAGATAAAGAAGCTGTATACTGGCTATCACATTGTACTCTAGTTTTGAAAAATGTAACCTTGGAGGAATTAGATAAAATATTATTAAAATTAAAATTTAATTATTCTTGCTTTTATTCTATATCTTATATATAAGTATATAATAAATATATAAGATAAATATTTAATAAGAATAACTACATATATAATAAGTATGTATACAGATATAAAAATTATATATTTCTTATATAATTATTCTTAAAAATTCTTGGTTAGTAATTAATTATTGATAAAGTAGTTACTGGTTAGTAATACTAATCTCTATATTGATCATTGCTTATCTGTGCATCTGAATCTGCAATTATCTCAGCAGCATTTTCAAACAAAGCGTCTACCTCCATGAAATGCTTTATTTGGGGGCTTCGACAAGACTCCTGTTTTGCAAGGGTAGAATGCCCTGCCTCTTCTGTTTATCATTTCTAAGAGTCATTCTAGAAGCTTTCTTGGGATGACTTTCCCAGGAAGGCTTAGAGATTGCCAGGCTGTATACTCCTGTGGCCAGTATTAACTTTTGTTTTTTTCCAAAAGTAATGGAAAGAAAATTTCTTCCTCACTCGGCTACATTGTCATTTAATCTCTACATTTCTCTGAAAGGACAAAGCAGGCACTTTAGTAAACTGTGGAATATACCAGAAAACATTAGGGATGGCAGCCCCTCTGCAGTGTCAGTAGGGAGCCTCCTGGTGACAATTGGGCTACTCTATAGAGTCCCACAAGGGAAGTCAGTATTCTTTAGGGGTACAGGCAGGTCAACCATGCTCCAGTGGGAGGCCACTGACCCTAAAGTATATGAGCAGCACAAATTATATTAATAGGGTTTTTTTTTTAAATGAAAAACTGGGTGGGTAGGGGGAGGGGAATGGAGATGGAATTGTGGGGAGGAGGGTGAATATGATCAAATTACATTGTGTGAAATTCTTTTCAAAGTAATAAAAATTGAGAAAAAAGGCTCAATTTTAAGGACAATGTTGGAGAATCAGGTCAGGAATAGTGTAGAAACCCCTTTGACACAGTCCAGATTTAGATAAGACATGATGGGGTGATGAGGGATTTCCCTCTGTATGCTGCGAATACCATTGGTTAATAAAGCTGCTGCTTTGGACCTATTGCAGCACAGAATAAAGCAAGGCAGAAAGTCCAAGCAGATAGAGGAGGAAAGAGTAGGCAGAGTCAGAGAGAAGTTATGTAGCCACAGCAGGAGACAGACGCTGGACAGATAGAACCTTATAAGTAGGCCACAACCACGTGGCAATACACAGATTGATAGAAATGGGTTAATTTAAGATATAAGAGCTAGCAAAAAAGAAACATGTACTAATAGACCAAGCAGTGCTGTAATAACACAGTTTCTGTGTGATTATTTTGGGTCTGGGTGGCTGGCAAACAAATGAGCAGTTTCTGTCTATGCTGGGGCAAGCACGGTTAATCGGGGTAGGGATTCATTGACCAAACCTATGATACTGGAGTGTTGTATGAGCTGTGACATCAATTGAATGGGCACAGAGAAACCCTGGTGACCCAACATAGCTTCTACTTGTGGGAACAAAGGTGCACTTATAGTCCATGGAGCGTGCTGCAGCACAGATGGGAGAAGCCCTTCATCCAGCTGCACTCAGCAACCCATTTGAACTTGGAGGAGGGAAGCTAATGAGCACAATGAGGTTCTCGAGCAATGGAGGCAAGGTGTAGTTCACAGGTGCTGACAAGCTTGTGATGGGAAAGACCTAACCGTCAGCACATGGATGGAGTGGAGCCTGTTCCAGTCCAAAGGTCAAGGAAAGGCATATAATACAGAAAAGAGTATTTTTCTGTTATGGAAAACTATCAGCATTCTCAATAGTCTTTTGGTACATTCAATGACAACCATCTCAGGATGCTATTTTGGCCCTAGGAAACCAGATGGGCCTGGTGAAAGGCAGAGGGGTGGTGGTGTTAAAAGGGAATCTATGAATCATTCAGACTTTACCCCGGAAGCATTAGGAGAGATCCAATATAGGAAGACCCTGGAATTAGTGTTTTCTTAACAGTTCTTGCAGTAGCTGGCTGCATCTGGGGCTGTGAATGTGGGCTAGAGTTTGTTGTCATTATGCTCCATGAATCATAATTAGTATTCTGTATGCTGGAAGCTGAGACCAAGTTGTTCATGAACTTTTATGCAAAAGTCTCTGGGACCACATTCTGTAAGAAAAGCAGTCAATAAGAGTCATGTTCTACCAAGTACAAGAATTCTGTGGAAGTCTTTTTTTTTAAAAATGTTTCAGCTGTGGTCCCTGTCATCAGGGACCTAACATGCATTTGAGACGAGGCATCACCCACAGAAGCAGAGCTAACTAAAGAAATGAGAGGTAGGAAATCTAGTCATGTGTTGGTTCCAATGGACACTGCAGTAGACATAAGGGGTCCTTACATGTCCTCATCCAGAGTGGCCAGGGAGGAGACATGGTCTGTGGCACGGAAGAAGAAAATGATGAATTTGAGAAGAGGGAGTCAAATGGCGTCACCCCACTTAGAATGGGAACAATGGAGAAGAGAACAAAGACATGCAGCCCTGGAGTCTGTCTCCTCAGGGAGTTTTTATAGAAGTCCTGTACAGAGGCTTCTACATCCTCCCAGAAATGTGCCTAGTGACCCCACTTGCACTAATCAGACATGCAATGTCACCAAGGGCAAAACAGAGGCTGAACTGCCAAAAACAAGGAGACTTGAGGGATGTGGGACAGGCAGGGACATGCAAAGCATATTGGGAAGCTGAAATTTGAACGGGACTGAAGTCTGTCATTTGTTTGTTAATTCATTAAATTTTAATATCATCTCTTTGCTTTTATGTGTTTGCAAGCATGTGTGTGTGTGTGTGTGTGTGTATGTATTTGTGTGTACCACAGTGTGCATGCATGTTGGAGGTTGCTTGGCTGCTTGTTCCTTTCTTGGCCACCCAGACCCAAAATAATCACACAGAAACCATATTTTTTAAATCACTGCTTGGCCCATTAGCTCTAGCTTCTTATTGGCTAACTCATACATCTTAATTTAACCCATCTCCATTAATCTGTATATCACCATGAGGCTGCGGCTTACTGGATAAAGTTCTGTCTGGCGTCTGTCTTTGGTGGGGGCTACATAGCTTCTCTCTGACTCCACCCTTCTTTCTCCCAGCCTACAGCCTAGCTTTCCCCACCTAATTCTGTTCTTCCCTGCCATTGGCTCAAAGCAATTCTTTATTCATTTACCAATAAAAGCAACACATAGAAGGACCTCCCACACCACATGAGTATGTCAGAGAAGCATGAGAGTCAGTTCTTTCTTCCACCATGTGGGTTCCAGAAGTTGAACTTGGCCATCAGCTCATCAATAGGCACCTTTACCTTCTGGACCATCTTGCCAGCCATTATTGGCTGAATTCTTGCCAGAAGATTATTCATCAATTCTTTGCAGATTTATTCTTATGTTATGGCAAGGAGAGATACTGGATACAATGAATTGCTCAGAGCTGTGAATGGCTATGACCACACCTTTCCACTTTTTGCTGGAATGCTGCCTGGAGGATATGTGGTTTACACCAGCTCTATGCACTGCCCTTCAGCTGCAGGAACCGTGGACAAAGGTTCTTAGGTTCTTTCATGTCTCCCACAACTGGATACAGCCAAGATTTAATTGATACTTAGATCTCTTCAGGAGCTTTGATGGGGATGGAGACTTGTACATGACTTCACAAATAAACGTATTTCCTGTGTCTTTGATCATGTGACAGGATTGTAGCTTTCCTGTTGTGCTTCCACATGGCCAGCCCATTGTTTTCAACCCTGCTCTACTGGGGACAGTGGCTTCTGCCTGCACAATGACCAGTCTCATCCTTAAGTCATCAGGGTGGCATGTGTGTTATACTCTCCTTTTCTTGATTACGGTGGTAATTAGCTACTGATGTCTTCCACCCAGGCAGACTCTCTCCCATCAGCTGCTTGAAGAACAATACTTAAACTGTCTATTCCGAGCCATTATTTCTATTTAATGGCTACAGAAGTTACTATGACCTCGATTCTGGTAAATGTGTCTCCTTTCTCATGATAATCTTTATCCTCCCCAAGATCCTTCAGTGATTCTGGAATATGGAATATTGCATTGTGTAATGGAAGGTTTTCTAGCATGTAGGCATCTCTAGTATACAGGAAAGACAGATAGCTTTGAATTAACCTATTATCTCACCCTACCAGCCTTCTTTAATTGGCACCAGGTGCTAGTTCTTATATTAGAGCCCCAGGGGTCACAGAATGAGTAAATATTACTATTGAGCTCAGGAAGCCTCTAACCTCTTCGCCTGGTCTGCCATACCCTTCAGTCTAATTGTTAGCCTTTCTGGAATTCTAGATTCTGATTCATCCTGAAGTACACATCTATTGATTTTTATCAACTTCAAAGCTTTGAACCAGTCAGATCTGCCCTGATGTCTTTCACCCACACATCTACCCCCATCTACAAATGCTTTTGAATTTTTCTTTTGGACTTTCTTGCATTCAAAATCCCAAACCATCACTCCAATTCAAATTTCCTAGTTCTGTTATTGCATTAAATCCTTGTTAGTCTTCTTTCCCTATCCCCACAATCTCTCTCTTTTTAAAAGATTTATTTTCTATAAAATGCCTGAAGCAATTTTCCTTAAATTATTTTCAACAGTGATCCTTAAAAACCTTCCAGCCTCAACTCCAGCTTTCTTTATTTATTTGACTAATTTATTTTGCTTCAAAGTTGTTTGTTTTTATTTTATTTATTTTATTTGGTGCTAGGGATTGAACCCCCAGGTCCTGCCAAGCTCATTCCCTCACACTGACATCACCGCCAGCCAGTGTCTTCGCCGCCAGGAAACTCTCGTCCCATTCTGTCTGTGTGTTGCTTGCTCTTTCTTATGTACGAGGCTTTTTCACCTGGCAATTTGTTATTCAGTGGCCTATTTCAATTCAGTTAATCCAGAAAGAGCATGTCAGAGAGTTCTCTCAATGAGAGACATCTCCAGTTGCTTTTTTTTAGCTTGGCCTCGCACATGTGTGGCATTGGGAGAATACGCATTTGTTGATTTATGGTTACGCAGGTCTGTTAACTTTGCTTCCTCAGTGGCTGGTCTTCGCCATGCTGTGGAAATTAGAAGCATTGTCCCTTTCCCTTCAGCCTCATGTTGTACTTGGCCCAAACACACTGGACATTCAGTCTTCAAATCAATGTTGTGAATGGATGCTTGCAATGTTTGGCTCATACTGTCTATCGCAGTGGTTCTCAACCATCCTAATGCTGTGACCCTTTAATACAGTTCCTCATGTGGTGGTGACCCCCAACCATAAAATTATTTCCGTTGCTACTTCATAACTGTAATTTTGCTACTGTTATGAATTGTAATGTAAGTATCTGTGTTTTCTGATGGTCTTAGGTGACCCCTGTGAGAGGGTTGGTTTATTCCCAAGTGGGTCATGAGCCATGGGTTGAGAACCACTGGTCCAACCATCTCTACCCACATTTCAGTCTGCTTCCTCTGTGAGTCATGTCGATGGTGTTCGGTTGTGGGTTCAGTTCTCTGAAAGGTCAATTAACTTCACACAGAGAAAAGGTTCCTAATGTGACCATCTACCTCATCTCCATTATGGATTCAATGTATCTTCATAAATTTACGTGCTAGAATCTTCACTCTCCCTTAAGAATTTCCCTTCCTAAAGGGAGGCCCTTTAGGAAATGATACAGAGAACGGAGTCCTCTGTGGATAGTGTTCTTACTAAACAGACCCAATAGAGTAGTTTGTACAGCAGAAAAGGGTCCTCATTTGAACTCAGCCATGCTTATACATGCCAGCATTATGAGAAGGAAATCTCTGCTGTACAAGGCACTATATTGGTTACTTTTTGCTGTCCTGAATACCTGGAGATATCATGGTCTGTGACTTTGGTGAGCATAGCATCACAGTGAGAAGGCATGGCAGTGTTTGTTCTCAGTCTATGAGGCATGGGCTTCTCCACATGGTTTAGACTAGGAGGCAGTGGCAGACAGAACTGTCAAGGCCTCTCACCCAATGCTCCACTGTAGCTAGATCCATGTCCCAAAGGTTTCACAACCTCCTAAACAGAACCACCTCTTGGGACAGGCTATTCAAACACATGAGACTGTGGGGATATTTCAGATTTGAATACAGTAGGAACTCAGTTTCTGGTACTTTGTTATTGAGTCCAAAGTAACGGAGTATTCTTCTAACAACCTTCTGAAAGTAAAATGTCTTAGTATCCTGTGTGATAGAACGTGTGGAGTCCAGCATAAACCCAGTATCAGTTTAGATACACCTGACTATTGTAGTGAGGAGCTGCGGGCAGGCCTGCTTTTCATCCTGCCTGGCTCCAGCACGGCTAGCTTAACACGCGAAATAACAACACACAAATTTTATTCTTTTAAAGACTGCCTGGCCCATTATTTTCAGCCTCTTACTCACATCTTGCTTTAACCCATTTCTAATAATCTGTGTAGCACCATGAGGTGGTGTCTTACCGGAAAGATTCTAGCATACATCCATCTTGGGCTGGAGCTTCATCGCCTCTCTCTCCCTGAGGAGACTATGAATTTGTGGTGGTAGATTAGTAAAATAACTTTCATTAGTAGCTCATATTAAAATCCAATGAGCAAAAAAAAAAAAAAAAAAAAGACAAAAGGTGTTGTGCCAAGATAGATCCATTGTGCCTCAGTGACACACATACCAACATCTCAAAGGTCTAAGGCAACCACTCCATGTCTCCTGAATGATGTGTAATCTTAGGAGTTGAGCATTGCCAGTGGTAACTCAGCAACCCAAGATACTGCTGCCGTGAAGTACTCTCTTCCTAGCCATCCTCACAGCTGGGACGGAAGGGGTTCAGCTCCTAAGTGCTGTGTCTCAGAAGGGACATTCATCACTTCCATTCATACTCTGTTGCTTTGGACAAGTCGCATAGCCTTGCTGAACTCTAAGAGAGTGGATGTTTAGCAGATAGTATCTTTGTCCAGAACCAGCTTTGCTCCAGTAGGTTGATGGAGATTTCAAGGCTACCCAACAGTCTCAGCAAAGTTGGTGATCTGAAGCAACATGCTCCAGGCAGCCTTCTAGAAAGTATCTGGGCTCTCAATTGCCCAGCCCCACCAAATAACTGTGCTTATATGATTTTGTGGTAGAGAATGATGCCTAATTCTAGATGTGGTCATGCACAGCTGTAATCCCAGGATTTTGGAGATGAAAGCACGAGGATACGAGTTTGAGGCCAGACTGGGCTAGATAGCAAGAACTTGTCTCAAAAAAAAGGCTGGGTAAATAGAATTGTAATTGATTGTTGCTCAATCAACTTTATTCTCCATGAATAAATCATGCTGCTCAGTACTGTCATCCACTGCTTTGCACTGACAGCAAAGACACCGTCATTTTGTCAGTACCATAAGTTTGTGTACCTAATGGATGTTCTATGAGAAAGAGGGCCCTGGTGGAGGTCTCTTTCTATGTGATGTTGAAGTTTCTTATTGGGTTTTATGTGCAACAACATAAAAATTGTATACATGATTGACAATGTTGGAATTTATATATAAGAAGACAGACAAGGATGAATACATCATTAAGAAAAGTTGTGTAACTCCCTGTAACTTACAACTCCAAATTACAGTGTTTCTGCTCTATTTCCATATTCTACTTCCTATTTTAACTAATAAGCTGTTTCTTTGAGGCTATCCCTTAAAACATATGAACAACTACTCACCTTGCTGTTCCTCATTTCTCTTTTTAAAATTATTTATTTATTTATTTTGTTAATGTGCATTTTACCTGCATGTATGTCTGTGTGAGGATGTCAGATCTTGGAGTTACAGACAATTGTTAGCTGCCATGTGGGTGCTGGGAATTGAATCTGGGTCCTCTGGAAGAGCCGCCAGTGCTCTTAACTATTGAGCTCCTATTTCCCATTTCTTAATTGCTTCTTCATTAATGTTTGCACTTAAGTATTCAGTTTCTATTGCGGAAAATGAAGAGTTAAACCCAAATCCACCAATCTTTTTTTATGTCAATTCTCCCCACTGCTCCACCAATGCAATAAAATTTCTCACATTTTTTAAAGTTAATATTCAGCATTTACATCATAATAACAATAGGAACATTTTTCAGAGATGATGTTTGCTTTATTGTGCAAGTTTTCATTTTTCCCAGAGTTTATTATTGAGTTAGCCTTGAATTTGTGTTGCTTCTCTAGCTTTCCTTATCACCATTAGTAATTCATTCCTATATAGCCAGGAACTATTCTCCCAGTGCAAGTACATTTTCTCATTTCACTTCTGTCTTTCAGGAAGAGCCTGCAGAAGGTCCTGTATCTCGTTCTTCTGTATTCTCCTTTCACCAGCAGGACTGGAAGCTTGCCTCTACAGAGCCTCCACACAGCACTGGACAACTGCGTTCTCTTTAGGTGTTCCTGTTGTAGGCATTCACAGGCTTTTCTTTTTAGAAGTCACACTTCCTTTGAAGTTATTAGAAAAGATTTATTTATTTTATTGTATGCATATGCATGTTCATTTTGGCCACATGTCTCTGTATGCATCATGTACATGCCTTGTCATAAGCAGGTTATAAGAGGACATCAAATCTCCTAGAACCAGAGTTACAGATGATTGTGAGCCACGATGGGTCTGCTGGGAATTAAACCCATGTCCTCTGCAAGAACATAAAGTTCTCTTAATCACGAAGTCACTTCTCCAGTCTTAATAGGATTTTAAAATTTGGAATCATAGCCCAATATGTTTCTGACAGGGCCTCTTCAAACAAGTGTCATTGTTTTCTGCTCAGTGGGCTCTGCGAATAGTGCCCACAGTATTCTGAGCAGCACTGAGCTCCTGTGTGCTGTAGCCAGCCCGAAGCTGTGAACTCTTGGAGCTCCTGAGCAATAGTGGACAGTCACAGGAGTGGCCTCCCACAAGCACTGGCTCCTGAAACGGGGTGGGAGCTTTCTTTAGATTAAGATTTCTGGAAACATCACCTTTCCATTTTGTTTTCTCTGTTATAGGAGGTCCCATTTATTAGTGATTGCTCTCAGTGTCGATGTGACTGGGGTTATATTTAGGAAGTGTTCTCCTGTGCCTATGCATTCATTGAAGGCTACTTCCCACTTTCTCTTCTATGAGGTTCAGTGTGGTTCATTTTACGTTGAGGTCTTTGATCCATCTGGACTTGAGTTTTGTGTATGGCGATAGATATGGATCTATTTTCATTCTTCTTCGTGTTGATATTCAGTTATGCCAAGGCCATTTGTTGACTATGCTTTTTTTCCATTTTATATTTTTTGTCTCTTTGTCAAAAATCAGGTGTTCACAGGTGTGTGAATTGATATCCAGGTCTTTGATTCAATTCCATTGGTCCTCTTGTCTGTTTTTATGCCATCACCAGGCTGTTTTCAGTACGGTAGCTGTACAGTAGAGTTTGAAGTGAGGGATGCGGATGCCTCCAGAGGTTCCTTTATTGTACAGGATTGCTTTGGCTAGCCTGAGTTTTTTGCTTTTCCATATGAAGTTGAGTACCCTTCTTCTTTCAAGGTCTGTGAAGAATTTTGCTGGGATTTTGATGGGCATTGCGTTGAATCTGTAGATTCCTTTTGGTAAGATTGCTATGTTAATTCTACCTACCCAAGAACATGGGAGATCTTTCCATTTTCTGGTGTCTTCTTCAATTTCTTTCTTGAAAGACTTAAAGTTCTTGTCATACAGGCCTTTCACTTGTTTGGTTAGAGTTACCTCAAGATATTTTATGCTATTTGTGGCTATTGTGAAGGCTAATGTTTCTCTGATTTCTTTCTTAGCCCATTTATCATCTATATAAAGGAGGGCTACTGTTTTTTTTTAGTTAATATTGTATTCTTTTATATTACTGAAGGTGTTTATGAGTTGTAAGAGTTCCCTGGTAGAATTTTTGGGGTCACTTATGTATACTATCATATCTTGTAACAACTTGTTAGTCCATGCTAAATCTCCTTCACTTTGAAATAGCTAGAATGATTTCTGTTCTCATGGTTGTTAATTCAACAGACATGATTTTCAGTTTGAATGAGGAGAATTCCTCCTCTATGGGATGCTGAAATCCAGGAGCTGCGAACGAGAGGGTCCAAGGAGCTGCTGTGCTCAGTCGACTGGTCCCACCCCTGGTTTAAGCTCTACTCTTGTCCCTTTGAATTATGAAAGACTTTTGTTTTGGAGACGGTTTTGCTGTGTAGCTTAGGCTGATCTGAGTGTTGAGGTTACAGGTGTGTACCTACACACTAACCTTCCCAAAGACTTTAAAATAAAGGACCCCATTTGAGTGCTCTTATTTTGTCTTGATCTCCTCAAGTTGTGCAGCTGATTTTGCTTAGCGGGTCGATATTATTTTCTTTTTCATTTGTTAAAAGTTGCCCATCTTTTTGCCTTTTTTTTTTTTTGGTTTTTCGAGACAGGGTTTCCCTGTAGTTTCTAGAGCCTGTCTTGGCTCTAGCTCTTGTAGACCAGGCTGGCCTCGAACTCAGAGATTTCCTGCCTCTGCCTCCCGAGTGCTGGGATTAAAGGCGTGCGCCACCACCGCCCAGCTCTTTTTGCTTTTTAATCATGGGAAACTTAAGTGAATTTTTATTCTTTTTTTCAATCTTTTATTGTTACTATCATTAAAAGTTTTCTATGCCTCCCATCTCCTGAGTATTCCCTTTCTTGTGCATATATACTTCTGAATGCATATGCATTCTGTTTCTTTATCCATTTTCTGAGAATGTTAGTGGTAATTCCTCTGTGCTACCTTTTGTGTTGTCTTAGGAGTCCCTTCCCCCCGACCCATGGTTTGCTTCCAATCAATAGTTTATATTGCAGGTAAAAGCAGATGCCCTGGGTTTGTAAAAGACAAAAGTTTTTTTTTTTTCCTTTTTCCTCCTTTGAAGTAGAAGGGAACAGAAAGCTAGGGTATGGCACAAATACAGGAAGGTAGAAGAGGCAACACTGAGGAAACAGGATGTCTGGAAAGTGGGAGGATTTGCTGCTGAAATAGCCTAGTTTTGTACAGGCAAAAGCTAACGAAGAGAAGGAAACTGAACTCTGCAATGCAGGACTCAACACAGGCTCACAGTACCAAGCTGCAGTGCAGCCTCACCTGAAGTCTAAATGTGTGGCCAGCCGGCTCAGCCTTAGGTCACCTTTTCTACTTAGTCTGGGGTGGGGTGAGGAGCAAGACAGAACGGTGCTTCCTGCCAGATGTTGCTAGAGGTAAGACAAGGGGCAAAGGGTAGAGAGACTCCGTGAAAGAAGCATGTAGGAGCTGGGAGATGGACTTTCTATCCAGATCTGGTAAGAAAAGGAACAGAAGAGTGTCTGAGGGAGCCAGAGAGACCTTCCTGAGGATGGGTCCCTGCACTTATAGGCAGTGTGAAGTTTGTTTTCAGTCTTGACGCTTGTAAGAATGTGAGAGCACACCGAACACAAAACCAGTTTTGCAGCTGAATTTGGGAGGGAGAAACACCTGGGGTATGGGCTGTCAAATGACCAACTTGAGTGAACCCAGGACAGATCACATAAGGAGTCTTGCTTCAAGGCTGTCAAAGCCATTGACCCTTTGCAATTCTACAATGGAATACAGCGTAAAGCATTGGTTCTAGAAAGAACCCTCGCCTACTTGGTGATTCACCTGTGAATACGAAACTGCAAACCCAAGGGAAAAAAGCACAGGGCAACGCCAGTTCCACAGAGAGCCACCCCTCCCATCCAAGAAAAATTGCGGACCATGACATCATTCCTTCTGGTCTCCCCGCATCAGCTCGCGCCTGCCGATCATACCACCAGATGGCGGTGTTGGCCTAAGATCTAGCACATTCTCCAGTCCTGGGAAAGCCTGACCTGAATATAAAACTTCCCTAATCACCACATTTGATTCCCCCGCAGAACAGCACAAAAAACGCTGCGGATCCCAAAGAGGCCAACATGACATCCCACTACATTGCGTGGCCTGCAGGCCAAACATCGGCGCTTATTAAAGTTTGAGTGCAAGAAAACAACTTCAAAATGCAGAGTTCAGGAGTGTTTTCCCCCATCCCCCCCATTCCGCTCTAGCAATCTCGGACCTGGTGCTTTTCTCCAGCCGCAGCGGTACGGCTGGCAGCGTGGCGCGGAGGTGGCAAGCTCCAGGGACCCACGCAGCGTCTGTCTGTGCAGTGCCCAGATGGCAGGGGCTGGAAAGGCCTCCAGAACCCTGCGACTCAGTAGCATTCCCCCAGCTCTGGTTCCTGTCACCCTTCCTGCCCACTCCACTTCGGTAGGTAGCTGTGGCTTCTATGGGCTCTACCCATTATGGAACTTCGAGGGGCAGCTTGGGGCTATGGAAGATGGGAGACGGTGGCATGAAAGTAAGGCCTAGTTAGGAGTACTAGTCACCAGGGTTAGACTGTTTATAGCTTACAGGATGCCAGGTGCCCACCCAATTGGTATTGCAGAGAATAGCAGATCCTGTGTTGTCAAGGGCAGTGTGTGAACGCTTCAGCATGATGAAAGAGGTTGGACCGCAGGCGCCTGCCTGAGAGGGACCCTCTGGGTCCCAGGAACTTGCATCAAAAGGTCGGAGAAGGACTGTCTTCGGTCCCCAGCAGTTAGACCTCGGTGGTCCTTTCTAGGCCCCCCTCAGGCAAGTGTTCATGGTGCACACTGCCCAGCGGTGCAGTGCTCCCCGCGGGTCTGTGCTGGGCCTCCTCGAAGCGGCCAGACGGTGCCTCACAGTGGGCTTGCTCCCGCCGAGGTCATCTGCTAGGCTCAGCTGGGCGGCAGAAAGGAAGAGGCTGATGAATTTTTCATTGCGATTCCCTTGGCTGTCGATCTGAAGGCAGTTTCTGGGGCAGGAGCCATTAAGGACGGGTCTGTGCCAAGGATAGACCCTCCCCCACCGCTCTAATTACAGATGGATTGGAGACGTGGGTTCCTGATCCCCTCCTCCCCGCAGGGCGTGTCTTGGTCCCCTTGGCTTTGTTTCATTTCCAAGCATTGGGCAAGTGGGGAAGGCAGGATGAGGAAAAGCGCCTGTCTAGTTTAATAGCACGTGTAGCCAGCCTGCCTGGGCTCTGCCTGGAAAAGCAGCTCGAAGGTGCTCATGTCCCGCCCTCTGGGAGCTTGTGGGCCTCTGGAGAGTCAGACTCACAAAATGGAGATGAAACAGTCGAATGTGGTCCGAGGGCCAGGTTCATGGGGCTGCCTGTGAATGGAACTGGGGCTCAAGGAGAGACATGGGGAAGACAGGAGGAGCTGAAAGGGAAGGGGTCCAACAGCCGGGCACAGGACGAGGAAGAGTGAGGGAAGAGTCTGAGTTCTGGAGAAGAACACAGGCCGAAGGGTGCAAGGTGCATGCCTGGAACTCCTCAGCAGATAGGTAGACCTGCCTTAGGTCCGAAGCTGGCCTTTTCTTAGGGCCCTCTTCTGTAAAAATATGATACAGATATATCAGGAGAAATCACTTTCAGACTGAGGACCTTTTTTTACCCCCCTCAGTGGGGTGGGTGGGGGAGGGCTGTGTGTCAGCCGGGTCTTTTGTCACATGGATTATTTTTTTGCATAGCTGTAAGTTGAAAATTCACACAAACATAACATACACACTGTTGTGTATGGAGGTAATTTAAAAATACAATTTTTCATTTAAAAAGTCAATGCACATGCTTATAAGTTTGCAGGAAATAAAAACAACTTTAAAAATTCACCCAGAATTACAGTCTTGGTATATTTTTCTTCTTTTTTTTCTGTAAACACTTAATTTCATTGAGACATATTTTTATAAACATAGCCATTCAATAAACATCAATAATAGGAAAATTTCCTTAATCTCCACGTGGAACTGGGCACATGGGTGAATTTCCTGCACCTGGGAGGTGGAGGGTGGAGAATGAGGAGCTAAGGGCAGTGTTCTAGGCAGGGCTGAGCTACAGCAGTTAAAGGCGGAGTTCTGGACCTGTATGTGATTCTGCCTGAAGAAAAGGACAAGGTGGAAATGTCTTGTGATGTCTGCATTGGCCCTTCATCTCACCGCCCAGTGCTTGAAGGGAGAAAGACAGGAAGGCGTGGGATTCAGTACTCCAAGCATCTCTGTCCCCCAGCATCCTCCTCCCACATCACCCACCTCCAGTCACCCTCTTTTCCTTGGGGGTCTGTGGCTGAGGTTCCAGGACTGTGGAATTCCTTTCTACGTTCTACTCTGAAAACCTGGGCCGAGCCTGGTAGCTTATCTCATGCTTTCCTGTTGTCTTGCTCAGAGGTTTAACTGAATTAATTTTAGCACCTGTTATACCCGCTACAAAGAACAAAAACTGAGCCTACATTAGAGTTCCCCTCTGAAACATTAAGTGGACAAATTAAAGATGGAGCAACAGCTACAGGATTTTTTAAAGAAGAGGTGTTGAATTTGTGAACTGTGAATGTTTGCTGTTTGTTAAATTAGCTTTCACATTTAAAGCCACCAGAAAGACATTTTTATCAAATAAGAGAATGTGCCACCTGGTTTATTTCTTGGGAGGGGGAGGAAGAGGGAGGACTTCCATTTTTGGCTCTGAAGGAGGAGTGCAGAATAAGCCTCGTACTAAGGAACCAAAGGCCAAATTAAAAAAAAAAAAAACAAAAAGGATGAACTAGTAGCCCGAGAACATCAAAGAACTATCGAAGATGCAGGACTGGAGAGACCAGGCTGGCATAGGAGCAATGCGTCTGAGTGAGTCCTTCATAGCTCCTCTTGTGCCCTGGGAGTCTTTGCTGAGTCATGTATTGCCCCTGGGGCGTGGAATCAAAACAGAAAGTGACAGATCATTGCTCGCCTCCAACAAAAAAAATGGCATTCAGGAGACAAGGTTGCCAGCACTTGATGGACCATGAACACAGAGAGAAGGGAACCAAAGAAAATGGAGTCTGTATGCAATTTCTCTCCAAACCATTTCTCAGTCTCTAAGCTATGCATGCGAAGAGTGAGATGCCAAGAAGCCAAATAAAAGCAGCTGTCAAGAGGCTTAAAAGCTAAGCCAAGATTCTGGCATGCTTGTAGTTCTGGGTAGACATAACTTGCAGTTTTGGTTGCCAAGGGGGAGGAGCCTTATGAAGTCCTCATTGTCAGCTGAGTCCTGAAAACCAATCCACAGGAGCAAGCAAACGCAGGACAGCCACCCTCATACTATATGGGATGTGGGCTGCAAGAGTCTCCAGTCTGGCTAGCTGGCTAGGACACACACACATACACGCACATGTACACACACACACACACACACACACACACACACACACACACACCTATCTGTTGGTATTATAATCCCCCTGTAATCACCTACAACTTTCCTGGAGGAAGATGACCTATTTCAGGGCCACAGAAGGTACTATTTAGTCCATAGTATTTAATCCAGAGGATCAGAGGTGCCGGCTGGAGAGGTGGAACAGGGGTAGTTGCTGTCCTGTCAGAAAAGGAGCGGTGCCTCCACAGAGAATCATAGGATCTACCCCTTGAAACTGACATAGCCCAAATGGGAGGGGGAGCTGGACCAAGATCTTTGAAGACCTGGACAGATAGGTCTAAGTCGAGGAGATGATGGAGTGCATCCATGTAACTTAGGAACTTGCCCATACTAGAGGCTGAGGGAAGTTCAGTCAAAAGGCTATCACTGCTTTAGAAACTTTGGAAGATAGTGTGATAATTGCTCACAAAACCTAGCATGTTTTCACCAATCTAAAAGTCAAATCTTCTGGTAGGTTTGGATCCAAAGAAGGTAAAAATTTAATTTCATACAAAAACCACACCCTCAGGCTATTGATATTATCGGCAAATTTATTCTTACTTGCTCAAACTTGGCAGCAGCTATGATATCCATCAAGAGGTGAGTGGAGCCAGGTGGTGGTGCACATCTTTAATCCCAGCCCCCTGGAGGAAGATGCAGGTGGATCTCTGTGAGTTCAAGGCCAGACTGGTCTACAAAGTGAGTTCCAGGACAAGCTCCAAAGCGACACAGAGATAACCTGTCTCAGCAAACAAAACAAAACAAAAAAAAAAAGGTGAATGAGTAAAATGTGGTAAATAAAGGCATTGGTGTGGGAGGTGCACTAAGAAGTCACGTGAGGACATAAAGATAAATGTATATTACTGAGCAAAAAAAGTCACTCTTAAATCTCAATTCTTACAAACGATTCTAAATATGACTCTCTGGACAAGGCATAAGTATGAGTACAGAGAAAAGAACAGAGGTAACCAGGGGTTGAAAGAGAGCGAGGGATAAACTTGTGGAGCACAGAGAATTTTTCTGGGCACTGCGATTTATCCTGTGGTGTGGTGCTGGTTCCGGGTCATGTCAAAGTCCATAGAAGGCACAGCACTAAGAGCTGGAGTCTGTAGGCCCTTGGATGTTCCATTCTGGTGGGTCTGATGAGGCTCAAGAAGATAGACATAAAGAAACCACTTCCTTGGCTTCTTGAATTGAACACTATGTCTATGCCCTCCTTTCAAACTTCATGTCAACCTAAAACTGCTCGCTCTCTCTCTCTCTCTCTCCTTTATTTTTTTTAAAAATTCCTGTTCATGGCTCACCAGTTGGAAAAATCCAACCCAAACCTTTCCAGAAGAATCTATGAAGTGAAGCACACAGGGAATGCCCACCAGAGGAGGAAGGGTCCAGCAATATTTCTGGCACAGGAGATAGTCTTGCTGCTTGGGTGACTCTTTCCCCCATTCTCCTCTTCCTGCCCTGATCCAGGAGGGGTCAAAGACAGTAGTGAGAAAGAAATGCAAGGAGGAAGAGGAACAACAAAGGTTTCTGAAGTGTGATTGTGTTTGTAACCAAGCATGACAGAAGGACTTGGTAGTGAGCCGAGGAATCATGACAAGTGTTCGCGTAAGGCCCCCAGGAACCCCACAAAAACAGACATAAAACACTCAGCTCAGAGGACCACTCTGCAAGCCCCCTCTAAATCCGCATGGCACAATCTCAATTACATATAAATCCAAAATTAATGTATGAATGCTCAAAAAAGTAGGCCATAGCTGGTGAGATTAGACCAGAAATAGTTTTTCATAACTAGATCCTTTAGACAGATAACAGGAAATAGCCATGGAACCCGGTGGTGCGTGCCTGCAATCCTAGCAGTGAGGAAGCTATGGTGAGAGGATTGCTGTGAATTCCAGGTCAGCCTGGATTACAGAGGAAGTAGTACTCATACAAAATAAAACAGAATGAGTGAAAGATACATTTCACATTTCTAAAGAAAAAAAATCACCAAGATGAATGAGAAAACAAGAGGCTCTTAGCAATGACTAAATAAGACTTGAAAAATTTGCAAATGCAAATAAAACTTCTGGAAAAGTCTGTATCATTGAACTGGAATTGAATGAATGTTTTCAATGTCATATTTCTTACAAATTCTAAAGAGACTCCACGAGTTAGGGAGAAGCCTGGGGTGTTGCTATCCACATACAGCAAAGAGTTAGAAAATCATAGGAGACAGGTACGCAGGCGCTGAAGAGAAAACATAAAGGTTAACGCATGCCTAATTCGAGTTCAGATGGGAGACTAGACAGGACAGGGCAGAAATGCCAAGCTGGGTCCATAAAATACATGTCATTGTAGTATTTTATTGATCACTGTCGTATGAAACAAAGAAATAATCATGAAGGCATTAAAAAAATCTCCAAAACATGAGGGAGTGATTAATATTAAATTAATCCAATTAAATTAAAACTAGTGGAAACAAGGGACAATAGAGCAGAAAATATGAGCACTAAAAACAGACAAGCGCCAGATTCTAACCACAAGAAGACTGCAGAAACGGGCAGAATAAAACCCCTTTTATTTTCAAACGAGCATGCATAGTCAAAGCTTACTGCTAAGAGGTGTGCACTAAATGAAACTCTGAGCTTCTAGTTTAGAAAAAAGGAAAGAGCCCTAGAAGAAGACCCATAACAAGATTCTTTTAAAAGCACAACATCAGTATTTCTGGATTAGTAGGGTTTTGAAAAATCAGACGGAACTGTGATAATGGCATCTAAGTTGGAAGGGAAGCAATGAATTGCAGTCTTGTACTTCTGAGGAGAATAGAGATTTAATTAAATTTGGCACGATGTTTATATGATAAAATTTACTTCCTCTTCTGGCCAAAGAGGGTACCCGTGTGTGTACCCACATGTACATAACTAAAAATATAAAAGGGGGGGGTCACCATTGTCAAATTAGGAGAAAATTGACATAAAGGGAGGAAGAAAAGAGTAGGATAATAGAGGGAAGCGGAGGGCACATGAAGAGAGAGAGAAAGAAGCTCAGTCCAGAAGCCATTAAAGAAAATGTACAACTGCTATGCAGAATTAGGAAGCACAGGTACTATGGTCAAAATAGAGTGAATTTATTTAAATATTCGACATTCACAATAAGCACAGGGGAACTAAACTTATCAACCTAAAGGCAGAACTTTATCAGGTTGAATAAAAACACCAAACTATTTGCTCTTTAGAGACAAAAAACCAGTTTACACTTTAGACAACAATAAACTTATAATCAAGACATTGCTTAAAAATAAAGGGTAAACCAGAGAAATGAAACAAGCAAAAAAATCCATGACAAGCGGGATGCTAATAGAGACATCAAGCAAGAGATAAGACAGTCTAACGTAGAGGGTAACTAGGAAATGTTAAACAATTCTTTTCCCCAGCAGCAATTATAAATTTATATACACCTAGCAACATAGATACAAACACAGAAAGCCAAACACAGGAAAAGGTCAAAGAGAAACAAATCTTCCATTTAATTATCTGTCCCATATTGGATTGGTTAATAAGATATAAATAAAGGTAGAAAAGGCTTGAAGACAATTAACAATCCAACTTAATGGGTACTATTGAGACCCAAATATAAACTTTAAGGAGAATTCTCAAGAATTTATCCAGCTTTGTATATATATGCCCCTAGATGAACCAATGTGTGAAAATTTCAGATTTGCACTCAGAGAAACAATACAAAATCAAATGAAAATACTGATTAATCAAACCCAAGGTTTAAACTAAAGAAAAAAGCTGACGAGAATCTAAGTGCCCATATGGAAAAAAGAGAAATATTTAGAATTAGTGAATTAAAGAGTAACTAAGTTTCAAGGTGGATGGGGGAAGCAGGAACTCAAGGAAGCTCAAGGAAATAGAAGGAAAAATAAGAAGAAGAATGAACAAAAAGACACCAGAAATAACCTTCAATGTCAAAAGCTGGTTCTTTGAAAACTTAGGAATACAGAAAACACCCAATAAACTTGTGCTATTAAAATGAGAGGTGACCCAAATAGGCAACTGGTAATAAAAAAGAATATGGTCACAGTTAAAGGAGATGTGGTTGAAAAAAATCCTATGATGAAATACATGCTGGTAATCAAAAAATTAGGATAAAAGGCATTTCTTTAGAATGTTAACGAAGAAATTAACGAAGGAAAATAGCATCCTATAGCCATTATCAAAAAGTAAAATTGACAGCTTAAAATCTCTCCCATTAAAAAAAACTAAGCTTGTGAGATCATCCATTGTCTATGGTTATGTGGATGTAGTTAACTTCCTTGGGTTGGAATTTTCCTTCTAGTTCTTTGTGTAGGGCTGGGGTTGTGGCTAGGTATTGGTTAAATCTGGTTCTTTCATGGAATATCTTGTTTTGTCCATCTATGGTGATTGAAGGTTTTGCTGGGTATAGTAGTCTGGGCTAGCATCTGTGATCTCTTAATGTCTGCATAATACTTGACCAGGACTTTCTGGCTTTCATTGTTTCCATTGAGAAGTCAGGTGTAATTCTAATAGGTCAAAAACAATACAAAGAATCAATGAGACAGAGAGTTGCTCTTTTTGAGAAAATCAACATATAAATAGAAAAAATATCCAAACTAACCAAAAGGCAGAGAGAGAATATCCAAATTAACAAAATCAGAAATGAAAAGAGGTACATAACAACAGACATGGAAGAAATCCAGAGAATCATCAGGTCATATTTTGAAAACCTGTACTCCACAAAATTGGAAAACTTAAAGGAAACTGACAATTTTCTAGATAAATATCACTTACCAAAATTAAATCAAGTCCAGACAAGCAAATTAAATAGACCTATAACTGCCCAAAAAATATAAACAGATATCAAAAGTTGTCCCCCCTCCAAAAAAGAGAAGGAGCAGATTATTTCAGCACAGAATTCTACAAGATTTTCAAAGAAGAACTAATACCAGCTCTCCTCAAATTGTTCCACACAATAGAAACAGAAGGAACATTGCCAAACTCTTTTTAAAAGGCTAAATTACCCTAATACTTAAACCACATAAAGACATTACCAAGAAAGATAATTATAGACCAATCTCACTCATGAACATTGTTGCAAAAATATTCAATAAAATACTGGCAAACTGAATCCAAGTACATATCAGAGAAATCATCCACCATGACCAAGTAGGCTTGATCCCAGAGATGCAGGGATGGTTCACCATATGAAAATCTCTTAATGTAATCCACCATATAAACCATCTGAAAAAAAGATCCACATGATCATCTCATTAGATGCTGATAAAGCCTTCGACAAAATACAAAATCGCTTCATGATAAAGGTCTTGGAGGGAGCAGGGATACAAGGAACATACCTAAACATAATAAAGGCAATATACAGCAAGCCAACATCAAACTAAATGGAGAGAAACTCAAAGTGATCCCACTAAAATCAGGAACAAGACAAGATTGCCCACTCTCTCCATATCTATTCACTATAGTTCTTAGGTCCTAGCTAGAGCAATAAGACACCAAAAGGAGATCAAGGGAATACATAAGTGAGTCCAAAAAGTTCTACTAAGGAACTTCTAAAACTCATAAACACCTTCAGTTACTGTAACAGGATAAAAGATTAACTCAAAATCAGTAGCCCTCCTTTACACAGATGATAAATAGACAGAGAAAGAAAACAGAGAAACACCACCCTTCACAATAGCCACAAATAACATAAAATATCTTAGAGTAATTCTAACCAAACAAGTGGAAGCCTTGTATGACAAAACCTTTAAATCTTTGAAGAAAGAACTTGAAGAAGACACCAGAAAATGGAGAGATCCCATTCTATTGGGTAGGTAGAATTAACATAGTAAAAATGACAATCTTACCAAAAGCGATTTACAGATTCAATGCAATGTTCATCAAAATTCCAGCAAAATTCTTCACAGACCTCAGAAGAACAATACTCAACTTCATATGGAAAAGTAAAACATTCAAGAATAGCTAAAACAATCCTGTACAAGAAAGGAACTTCTGGAAACATCACAATCCCTGACTTCAAACTTTCCTACAGAGCTACAGTACTGAAAACAGCCTGGTATTGGCATAAAAGCAGACAAGAAAACCAATGGAATTGAATCAAAGCCATGGATATCAATCCACACACCTACGAACACCTGATTTTTGACAAAGAAGCAAAAAATGTAATATGGAAAAAAAGAAAGCATATTTAACAAATGGTTCAGGCATAACTGGATATCAACATGTAGAAGAATGAAAATATATCCATATCTATCGTCATGCACAAAATGGACCTCAACATAAAACCAACCACACTGAACTTCAGATAAAAGAAAGTGGGAAGTAGCCTTCAATGCATGCACACAGGAGACCCCTTCTTAAATATAACCCCAATAGCACAGACACTGAGAACAACAATTGACAAATGGGACCTCCTGAAACTGAGAAGCTTTTGTAAAGCAAAAGACATGCTCAATAAGACAAAATGGTGGCCTACAGAATGGGAAAAGATTTTCACTAACCCCACATTGGACAGAGGGCTGATCTCCAAAATATACAAAGAAGATATTGGTCATCAAAAGAACAAATAATCCAATAAAAGAATGGGGGTACAGACCTAAACAGAGAACTCTCAACAGAGAAATCTAAAATAGCTGAAAGATACTTAAGGAAATACTCAACATCCTTAGCCATCAGAGAAATGCATATCAAAACAACTCTGAGATTCCATCTTACACCTGTAAGAATGGTCAAGATCAAAAACACTGATGACAACTTATGATGGAGAAGATGTGGAGTAGAGAGAATACTCCTCCATTGCTGGTGGGAGTAAAAACTGGTACAGCTTCTTTGGAAATCAGTATGGTGATTTTCTTAGAAAATTAGGAAACAACCTACTTACTCAGCAATACCACTTTTGGTTATATTCCAAAGGATGCTCAGTCATGCCACAAGGACATGTGCTCACCTATGTTCATAACAGCATTGTTTGTCATAACCAGAACCTGGAAACAACCTAAATGCCCCTTGACCAAAGAATGGGTAAAGAAGATGTAGTACATTTATACAATGTATTACTACATAGCAGAAAAAATAATGACATCTTGAAATTTGCAGGTAAATGGATGGATCTAAAAAACATCATATTGAGTGAGGTAATCCAGTCCCAGAAAGATAAATGTCATATGTACTCACTCATAAGTGGCTTTTAGAGATAAAGCAAAGAAAAACCAGCCTACAGTTCACAACCCCAGAGAACCTAGACAACAGTGAGGACCCTAAGAGAGACATACATGGATCTAATCTTCATGGAAAGTAGAAAAAGACAAGATCTCCTGAGTAAATTGGGAGCGTGGGGATCATGGGAGAGGGTAGGATGGGATGAAGGGAGGAAAGAAGGGGAGTGATGAAAAATATATAGCTCAATATAAACAATCGGAAAAACTAAGCATGACTCATTCCATAGATTGTACTGATGTTTTGCAAAAAGAAAATAAATACATTATAGAAATTCTTCCTAAAAATGGAAGGGGAGCTTTATTCCATTTGGTTAGTGCTATCTTGTTTCCAGAATTGGATGAAGATTGTATGAATTCATTTATGAACACTGGTGCAGTCAATTTTATATGCCTGTAATCAGACAGATATAAAAACATAGAAAGCAAAATGCCATCAAAGGTCAAGCAGACATAGATAAATCTTCTAATAAACTATCTCCCTAAAACTGGATTGGTTAGAAGATACAAATAAGGGTAAATACCAGTAAATCAAACCTAGCTGTGTAAACAAACATAATCACATTGGGTCATATTGGAGCGTAACAACTGGTTTAAGGATAAACATTTTTTTTGGTAATTTTTCATTTTCAATTAAAAGTGAAAAGCATTAAGATTGCCCCAATAGGTACAGACAATATATTTGGTAACATCAATATCAATTTATAGTTAACTTTGTTAGGCAGCTGGCAATCATATTGCATTAGCCTTTGGAAAATCTTACAAACAGTGCTACGACACATAAATACATCGATAAATACATAGCGAATAAACAAAAATTTAAACATCTGTTTTGCTCATCAGCCAACAAATTGACTCGGTGACTAAGACATTTTGATATTCCAGGGTAGACTGAGGTGGGGGTGAACATTCCTAAATTTGAAGAGTCATGAGTGAATAGATGTTACTGATAGTCATAAGTTAGGGAAGGCATTTTAGGGCCATGATGCAAAGAGGCTATTGGTCAGACAAGGCATTTACCTAACTTGGAATATTTGTGCTGAAAAGTGTTTGATGATTGATAATTTCTATGAGTGTTCAATAGCTGCACTACTTTTCCACAACACAATCAACAAAGTAAATAATTTGCCCCTTGGTTATTTGTTTTCGTATTTGCGTTATTAATAGAAAATGTATCACTCCTCTACGGCTGTCTCACTAAGATCGGATCAAATAGCATCATGGGATAGCAAACAGGATCGTTAGCTACCTTTGCCACTGCTAACATGATACCTTAGAGCTGCTCACTTTCCTCCCTTCATCCCTCACTTCTGCTTCTGCCTTCCAGCTTCTGTCTTGTTAAGACTGAACCATGGGAACGGGGTGATGATTCCATGGCAAAAGGTCTGACTGATGCAAGCCCGTTGGCTAGGTTCCATACCCTGACCTACTAATGGTGGAAGGAGAGAGAACCTGTTCTGCAGCACTGTCCTGACCTCCAAAAGGGGGCTATGGCACACTTGCTCTTGCAGATAGATCACACATGTGCGCGTGCCCAGCCCCCCCGCGCGTGCACGCGTGCACACGCGCACACACCACACACACACACACACACACACTCACACACGATCAATTAATTATAAAATATTGTCCTAACTATCTTCTGAGAGTTCATGATTCAGACAGAAGTGGCATGAAAAGAAATCTTCTTAATAGCTACATTCTTCCTACCAGAACTTGGCTCCGTTTTGTTTTATTTTTAAATCATATAACAGATCACATGGGGCTAACAGGAGAAAAACAATAGAGTGCTAAATACTCTGCCCTGAACTTTCACATCTTTTGGAGAAAAGGTAGAGAAGTGGAAGAAAGACAGAAAGATGTCAGCAGCCAGCAGTGATGGCAGGGAGGTGACCAAAGGGGTTTTGGAACCCAGCTATCCTTGTGTAGTTTGTATCCTTGTATCCTGTAGTTTACATCGATGTCACAAACGTCCTAGTGTTTTCCAATGTCCAGGGCCCAGATGAAGTCAGCCAGGCAGAGCGCTAGTGTGGGCAGGGGTTTCATTGTTCACTTTCTGGGTTTTGTGTTTCCCTGGTGATGAGGGAACGCTTTTATTTTCACATCTGAATTGATCTGGTATAGAACTGAAGCAGCGTCGAGGAGAACCGATGTGATCCAGGGTGACAACTAACTCGAAACTGCTGCTTGCTCGGGTTCCTGTGAGGATATGAGTTTCCACTGGGAAGCGGCCCACACCCCGGGATGGCATCAGACTGCTCACAAATCTTGGTGGGCGCGTTCTCGAGTCAAAGGCACGAAGAGAGGCGGTAACCCTCAGCTCTTACCACCTGTTTATAAATCAAACTTGCCTCTTTGAGGGTGATTGTGAGTATTCTGTCAGCTTCCCCTGTAGTACTTGTGAAACTGTCGGAGCCAAAATGGATGTCTTTGTGGCAAATTGGAGCTAAAACAAAACGCAAAACCCAGGAGGCTGTGAAGAAGGGTCCTGCGCCCATGGTAAGGACAATTACATAAAGACAGCTAGAAGGGCCCCCAGGCACATGCTTGTGTTTCCTGCCAAGAGCTCCCAAGATACAGCTCACTAGTTGAGGGTTAAGGGCTAGCCAGCCGATGTGCAAGAACCTTGTTCCGGTGTATACACCGTCATCGCTTAGAGATTAAGATCAGCTGTGACCAGGATCCCTGAAATTGATGTTCGCTATGCTTCAGAATGAACCATACAGACTACTCTTTGTACCGTTGAAAACCCCTACGTCCTCTTGCCTCTCCGAAGGTGCCCATGGCTCCTGGTGTTAACCAAGTCGACGTACTACTCCTTAGCTTGGTCAGGGGCAAAAAAAAAAAAAAAAAAAAAGACCCGAGTGACATGCCTGCAGCCATGGCTAACTTTTTTTTGTCTAACTTTGTTGTTGGGGAGAATTCCATCTATGTATTTTTCTGTGTCTGCTTGATATTTATATAAACAGATTCCCAACTCTTCATCTGTCTGTTTATGATTTTGAGCTTTCTTTTCATGGGAACTTGGGAAAAATTGTGAGAGTTTCAAACCTCGGTTTGTATTCACAAATGAGCCCAAGGTTTCAAGAAGATGTTTTCAAAAATAGAAAAAGCAATCCAAGGTATTTCTTATTCATCTCTACACATTTCAAGGAAGTAGTTAGTGTGAAAAAGAGATAAAGGTTTCGATTTAATTTGAAAAGGTACCTGAGATTGACATTTGTTGCTTTGAAATTTTTTCTTGGTAATTACACCTACCACCCAATTATTCTAAAATGAATTGAAAAAGTAATACCAGTAAATAACTTTAAGTTTTTCATTTCATTTAACAATTTTCATCAGGTGTCAGCAAAATTCCAGGCTCCGCCCATCTTCACATCTCAAGGCTGGGGCTATAGATGTTCAGTCTGCCTGGGTTTTTATGTGCGTGCGGGGGATTTGAACTCGAGTCCTCATGCTTGTGCAGCAAGTGCTCTCAGCCACTCCCTAGCTCCAACTTTTGAATAGTTTCTTGAAAACACTTCTCCTCTAAGTGATGCAAAGATAAAACTAGGCTTTCGAGTACCTTCTATCCATGTATCCCGCAGTGCAATAACTGATGAAGAAGAGTGAAAATTAGCCAGAGATGGCAACTCAGTTCCTGCTTACTGAGCAGTTGGCTGTGTTGGAAGAATGGATCTCAATGGACCAAAGGTGAACTGCAGGGCACACACAGGAAGCTGGAGAGTAGACAATGTCTGGAGAGGTGTTGGTACACAGCTAGTTCCTAAAAACAGTTCAGGTGCATTTTAACCAACAATATTAACCAATATCCCCTCCCTCCAGGATTAGCAGGTTGGGAGGGGTGCCCTCTCATTAGCTAAGACTGGCCTTGAATTCTTCATTATATTCCCCAACACCAGTATCCATTATTATGTAACCTTTTAATCCTGCTAATGAGATTACAGATGTGAAGCCTGGAGCCCTGGATGCTCATGATGGAGCTCCATCTGGGCTACACATCCCCAGAGAGCTGAGAGCAATGCATCTTTGCTCTTTCACTTCCTTACCTGCAAGAAGACTGGACAAACACTGCCTGTGCTGTGCAAGACATTACAGGAGCTATGAGCAAGAGAGTCTGCAGGGACTGGAGCACTACAAACAGCATACAATTATCACTGGAAAAGTTCTAGAGATTTCCGTTGGGTATTTAGCTAGTTTCTCCACTTCTAAATTATTGTTATTATTACCATTATTATTATTATTATTGTGTGTACGCATGTGTAGGATGTATTGTGGGCATCAGAGGACAACTTTGTGAAGTCAGCTCTCTCTCTCTCTCTCTCTCTCTCTCTCTCTCTCTCTCTCTCTCCTCTCTCTCTCTCTCTCTCCCTCCCTCCCTCCATGGGTTCTGGGATTTGAACTCAGACCGTCAAGCTAACACAGCACACATCTTCACCTGCTGAACCATCTTGCAGATCCTAGCTCACCCATTTTTTTTGTAAGCATAATTATTATTCTGATGAAGGTTCATTTATAACATTCTTCGAAAACATTTTTCATTCTTAAAATAAGCTCAGGGGAAGAATTTTGTTGAGAAGCTATATATGATTCTGAAGCTTTGGTTTTCTGTTTACAAACTGACAGGGAAGAATGCTTTCCCCACTTCCTCTACCAGAACAGCTGCAGATACCTTCTTTGAAAATAATATGTGTATATATCTGAGCTTAAAGAATGAGGAAATAGCATTTCAGCGTCGCTTTAATCCACATTCATTTGACTAGGCTCTTTGCTTGATAAATGTCTCCCTCTCCAATCTCCTATAATCCCAGTCCCACCTGCCAGCCACTTCCCCTCACGCGGGCAGCTTTCCTGCTTCCCCCAAAGGAGGATTATAGATTATAGATCACTCGTTTCTCCCACCATTTATCATGTGGAACACTTTCCTGCGTGTGTTCCACTTTGTCATTTTCCCTCTGAAAATATGGTGCCAGAACCGAGGATAATATTCCATGTGTGGTCAGACCAGCTGCGGTATGTGCCAAGGAATAGGACAGTTCAATTATAATGTGTTTTCTTTTGAGAATCCATTAACATGCAGTTGGCTTTGAGTTTCTATTGAATCTTTGAGTGATTTGGGTGAATTTAGGCCAAAGGAGCTTTTGTCTAAAAAAAATAAATAAAAATCACTTTTAAAAATTGTGTTTAAAATGGCTTTTTCTTCTCTAGCTCTTTAATGCTGCTGTTATGACCACACACACGGCGGTCATGGATTGCTTAGCTGTGTCAATGCAGCATGGGGTTGGATGACTACTTTAACATCTTCTGCTCTGCCCCCTACACACAGCTGAAGGGGCATGGGCTCTTTGTATGTGGAATGAAGTAGGGAGATCTGATTGTGAAGGATTTTGTGCCGCCGATGAGCGACCCCGGAAAGGGAGAGAGGAGGCCTTTTAATGTTTTCTGGATAGCTTGTCTGCTTCATGAAGGAGACATTATCACCCCCACTGTTTCATTCTTTCACAGTGTGCGTTCTCTGTGGACATGAACATCTTGAGTTCATTCATTTTTATTACCTGAAAAACCTAAAGCAAGAGATGATGGCCTAGCAAAATATTTAGAGAGGAGATAGATGTTGGATGTTAAATGTGAAGGTGACTCCTGTATTCCATGTATTTTATGCTATTCATTCTATGGTCTTGGGCTACAATGACATCTTAAGAGGCATTAGGGACTCAGTGGGTCTGTCAGACCCAAGAACTGGCTGTTGAATTTGAGTGTTATTATTGGAGCTGGGTGACAGGATATATACAATATCAGATCTAGAGAGGATTGGTGGGGAGGGAGGGGTCATAAACGCAGTGAAAGGCCATTTACTAACTAGGCTTCTAATTTGATTTGGAGGACTGCAATTTGAAGAGCTTTCAGCCTTGGAAGCAATGATGGAAGACCAATGGAAGAGACCACATTTGCTGAGCCCAGTGGGATATGATATTGATGGAAGTCATGACCAGAGGGCATTTGGGGAAAAATTCACTTGCACTGGATTGTGTTTTGGCAGCCACCCCATGATCACATGTTCTGTTATCTTAATGCTGTTGAGTCATCTGGCTGCTTTGTGACTTTAGAAGATGATACCCAATAGGTATGAATCTGGATCAAGCTAGGTCAAAGTATCTCTGAGATAGGAGAAGAAAGAGGAATGGATGAAGCTGTAGAATTGGGATCTAGTTGAGTCCCAGGATCAAATTTACCAACCAAAGTCTGCTGGAGTACTTAGCTAATTATTCAGAGTAACACTTCAATAATATTACATAATTTGAGAGCTCTAATCAATTTTCAATAAAAATATGAATACAAATAATTGTAAATATGAATAAACATATTTTAAAATATTTTTAGGGACTCCCCCAATAATTTTGATTTTCATAAAATGCTCTGTCTATCAGTTCCTTGGCTGGAATTATTTTTCCTGTCCTTGCTTCACTGTGTAGTTTTCTAATTGACACACATTTCCAAGTTTGTCATGGGCAGAATACTTTACCTCCCAAACTCTGCTGCTCTGGTCATCAACTGCAGATGTCATTTTGTCTGTAGAATTTGGACTTGAAGATACCAGGTCTGTCCCTTAACAGCCATGGAGGCTGACAAAGTAAAATGGCTCCTCCATTATGGTGGATTATTTTGATTTTCCAAATTTGTAGACCCCAAATATTTTGTGCCATGAAAGGACCAAGGAAGTGGAGAACTGGGTGTGTGGTTGACTAAACGTCATCCGTGCCACAGCCCCTGAGGCCTGTGCTGTCCTAGAAGAAGCATGTCTAATACACTGACAGGTCTACTTGTAGACTTGTAGACGTGCATCCTGGTGTTGCCAGAACATTCTTTTAAAAGGAGCTAGCTTCCCTGCTGAACAGGGGTGTTAATTTTTCATGAACTTACACTGTGATGAGAAGCATGAAAAGGATGAGAGGAAGCTTCAGGAAAAGAATGCTCAAAAAACAAATAATAAAAGGAGCCTTCCCCTGGTTCCAGACGGAAAAACGGAGACTTGAAATTTTGCTTGTTAGCGGACTGACATTAAATACAGAACCAGTTGATGAAATTAACTCTTTGGTGTGTATTCCTTGGGAAAGGAAGGCAGACTGCCAATTTAGAAGCTGTCTGGAGACGGTAAAGATTACATTTCCACTTTGGTAGCTGAGTTGCAGTTAAGGTTAAGGTTTCATCAGGGGAGGAGCTTGCCATGACCAAGAGAATCAGGGCCACCCGGATCGCTGATCTCCTACCTATTAAACTAGGGAATCTTAAAAGTCTCCCCTTATTATAATGCTACCTGAATCTATACCAAGACATTTAGAGTTATATTTTTTCACAGTAAGTTTAGATTTGAGATATTACATTTCAATAAAAACCATATTAACATTCAGCTTATTTCTGTCTCTTGAAATCTGATCTTAAATAATATTTTAATTTTTGATTTGTGTTTCTTGATATTTTCAGACACAGAGTCAGCATTTTGCTCCAAAAAAGAGACCGAGTTGATCAGATATTATTTAGCGTCAATTAGCTGTGTCTTGGCTGCATGTCTACAGGCATCTATCTAAGCAGCACTTCTTTTTTTGCAACCTGACTCTTTTGCTCCTTTGTTTTTTTAAAAAAAAAAAAAAACTTGGGGTAACAGAGCTGAATCGGCCATGTTCCTCTCTTTATGCTATGTTGTCCTTACAGTTGATGACACCAAAGGGTGAACAGGAAACACTGTGGACAGTTCCCAGTGATCTTACCTTTTGGTCCATGTACACCGGTGCCATCCTCTCTCCTTCTGTGTGACCCAGACCTAGTGACTTGCTTCTATAGTAAATTAACTGTGGCAAGTATAAGAATATCTTCAAGTTCACACCTCCTCTTTCCCACTCTGTCACTCATTCTGAGGAAGTCAAGCTGCGAGGCTGTGAGATTTCTGAAAAAGGCATGCTGGCAAGGGGCGGAAGAAAGCTTCTAGCTACCACCCCAGGGCTGTATCTTCAGATGGGATCATAATCCCAGCCTGGATTCTGGTACCTCGGAGAACCCAAGTAAGAAACTAAGCCATACATAATTCCTAACCCAGTGAACCTGGAGACAATCAGTGGTTATTGCCTCAAAGCAACAATATTCGGGGCAATTTGTTATGCAGCAATAACTAATATAAGTACCTGCCACTTAGCATTTTAATTCTCTGTGTATGGTGTCTTGCATGCCTGTATGGCTAGGAACCACCTTCATGTCTGGTGCATAGACAAGAAGAGCGCTCAGAGTCCCTGGCTCTGGAGTTACAGACAGTTGTGAGGAGTCAAGTGGGTGCCTGGAATGGAACCAGGATGCTCTGCAAAACCAGTGCTCCCAACTGCTGAACCATCTTTCTAGCCCCACATAGGATCCATATTTTTAAAAATTTGTACGTATTTGTTCCCTGACTGTATGGAAATTGCTGGGAAATTTGTATGTTTGGTGACTGCGTCCTTTACTTACATAAATAGCACCATGCAGTAGCTTTCATTCCAGTGTCTGCTTTTGTTTCTTCATGCTGTGTTTCCGAAATAATGCATTGAAATGACTGAAGCGAATATAGCTCACTATTTCTGATTATTACCTAGTTCATTGGAGAAATGTTATTCTTCTGGGTTGCATGTAGGCGGCCTCCAAGCCTCCAATACCATAAAGCAATAATGAGATGAACCCAGAATCAGGCTCTGAGGTAAGTTTATTTGCATACCTAGAAGTTGAGATTAGTGGGTCATTGATGGGTAGTTAAGGATGATCTTAGCATGAAGGTTTTATGGCCTCAGTCATAAGATCCCAACTGGTCTTATGGTACAGGGGTTGTAGAGTATACATTAGTGGTTCTCAACCTTTCTAATGCTGTGAACTTTCAACAGTTCCTCATGTTGTGGTGACCCCCACTCATGAATTATTTTGTTGCTACTACATCACTGTAATTTTTATACTGTTATGAATTATAAGTATCTGATATGTGACCCAAAGGAGTTTCAGCCCACAGGTTGCGAACATTGATATGCATGCTCAATGCTTTGTGGTTTGGTAAAGAATCCAGAGGTTCATCCTTCTGTTCTGACGTCTGATGAAAGCCAGTGTTGTTTCCTTCAGTGGTCACAAGGTTGTTGTCACTGATGACACTGCACACAGACATCGTCGAAGCCAGCGAAGGAGGGGTTACAGCTCCCCATCTGGCTCTCATTTTGTAGCGGGAAAGCATTTTCTCAGATGCTTTTCGTCTTTTCATAGATCCCTACAGGTCTCATTGGCGAGAATTCCATTTGTTGAAATAGAGAATGGATAGAAGATGCCTGGAACTCTATTTCAACAAATGGAATTCTCGCCAATGAGACCTGTAGGGATCTATGAAAAGCCCACCCATTTGCTGCTGGAAATTGAACTCAGGACCTTTAGAAGAGCAGGCAATGCTCTTAACCGCTGAGCCATCTTTCCAGCCCCCAACAGTAGGTTATTACCAGTCATATTTGTATGGGGCAGCTGGAAATTCAGCCCTGTGAGGCTAGAGGTCAGGATCAGGGTGGATCAACTTTCCTCCATGTATCTCTCACCCTCCTCAGATTCAGGTTTCATAAATGGGAATTGTCTTCTCATGGCAAATGTAGAGGCATGAAGGCTCAAGCCCAACCGTGTAATCACATTTCAAGCCTCTGCTCCATCTCCACTCTTAATACAATAATGGTGCAAGACAACCACATGCTCAGGTTTAAAGTCTAGGTACAGGGAAGGACACATGAAGTCTACCATGAGATGGAACTGGATTGCACAGCCAAACCCAGTGAAGACAGGACATACCTTTTTTTTTTTTTTTTTTTTAACGGAAGTGGCACAGGATGAGGGATCAAAGACATCTGAGCTACAAATTCATAAAACGGAAATCAATATTTTCTCCTATGAGCAATATAAGAAGATCCTATTAACCAACATTGTCATCAACACTTGGTATTATCAAAGTTTAATTTTTTTGCCAATCAAATGGTAATACAGTAGTTTTTAAATTATATATCTATAAATATCTAAGGAAGTAGGTAAATTTTTTCACGTACATGTTGGGGTCTCATCCTCTGAATTTTGTGTTCCTAGTCATTGAGAACTAAAAACTTGAGTTTCCTATATTTTCTCTTATTAATTTATAGGGATTACCCTGCATATAATATTGCCATAAACTCTTGATTCACTTTGGATGCTGCACAGCTCTTATCCTGTTATTTAACGTAGTAACTTTGTTGTTTCTGCATTGCACAGAAATCCTAAATTTTGTTGCAATCAACTTCTTTTACTTTGTGTTTCTGGAGTTCTTTCCATACACCTCAATGTTACATTTGAAAATTACATTTATTTTTATAATGTATTTTTTTCTCTGGATTTTATTTTTTATCTTTCAAGATTTTTCTCTGTGTAGCCCTGGCTGTCCTGAACTCACTACGTAGACCAGGCTGACTTTGACCTCAGAGATCCACTTGCCTCACCTCCTGATTGCTGGGATTAAATGTATGCACCATGCTTCCTAGTTGTCTTGCTTGTATTTTAAATTAATTTAGATTTGCATTTTCATGTGTCACAAAGTCGACATTTTCCTTCATGTTGTGACGATTTCCAAATATATAGTTATTGAAAATTTTCTAGCCTTTTCTCTTCTACTTATATTTCTGTCATCTAAGATGTTCTCAACATTACTTGGCTGTTTCTGTGCTTCCATTGATCTAACATTAAAGAACTTAGAAAAGGCCATATGGAAACCAGCTATTGTAGAAACTTCCTAAAATCTATATGTAGTTTAAAATTAATTACCCTATAATAGGGAAAAAAATACCTCTCCCAAATGTCCTAAGCGATCAAACAAAAAGTCCAACAATAAGTGTGGATTACCTTTTCTTGAGTCATTGGTCATCAGGATCTGATAGACCCCAAACATTACAGACAATTGCTATTGATCATGATTAACCCCCAGAACTTGGTGGTAAGTCTTACATATTTGAATGACAGAACATGGAGACATTCACTTGGTACCAACCTGGCAGCTGCATCCTTATGGGCTGGCTTTCATAGTGTCAGAGGGTACTGTGCTCACTACCATGGAGGAAGGTAATCAACAGTCTTAACCGGCTGTGAACACTGTGAGCGTCAATACCAAGTGATTTGGCAAGATTCACCCATTAGTGTGACAGTGACATGTGACAGTGACATGAATAATTATCAATGCTACCAACCACTTACAAACTTCAATTTAAGGTCCATTTCACAAGATGAAACTCATGTCTGGTCCTTCGGACTGAGCTAAGAGCTTAAGGCTTGATAGCTGACAAGCCCCAGGGAAGAATCACTACATTATTCTACTAAATGGACACAATACTAACTGCCTCCTAAATATTTATCCTATGCCCATAGATTAGTGCAACATTCAACCCTCCCTGAAGCTTCTATCTTGCAGATGCTCTGTCTCACAGAAAACGGAGGTTAGTATAGAGACCCACGTCGATCAAAGTGTAGAGAACGGGACCTTGGAGGGATTAGTCCTAAATGGGACATCTGTATCACAGACCTCTTCCTAAGGTGGAGGGAGAAGAAAGATCATAAGAACAACTACAGCAAAACAGTGCTTTCCAGACATAACAGGGCTGCTGTATGCACGAACTGGCATCATCTGTGACTGCATGAACAAGACCTGTGCAAGACTAACTCAATTTCATGGACTCTTCTTTTTTCTTCTCAACCTACAGAGTCTCTTACTGACGTCTGGAAATGCCTCAGTGAGGGGTCAGCCACTGGAACACAGGTGGCATGTCAGGGGCCACAGACGAAGAAAACTGATTCTCCTACCCCTGCCAGCCACCAATAGCCCCTCAATTAGGAGTAGTATTTAATAAGTCCCTTTGTCATCCATGCTGGAATTTGGGCTACTGTTTCACTATAGTCATTGATTACCTCTGGATCTTATAGTTTTTCTGCTCCTTCTTCCATGATGATTGTTGAGAATTGGGGGACAGAGAGTGCCATAGGTATCCTACTTTGGGCTGAGAACTCAGCAGTCTCTTATTCTTTACACACTGACCAGTTGTGAGTCTCTGTATTAGTCATCATCTGTTGCAAAAAAAAAAAAAGCTTTGCTAATGGTTGACAGCCACACTAATCAATGGATATACACATAAGTATGTAGGGGCAATTTATAGTATATCCAGTTAGTAGAATATTTGTAGTAGGTTTTCTCCTAGAGCCTATGATATACCAAGCACTGGGTTTTTGGCTCAGTTAACAGCACCAGGCATGAGTTCCATCTTCTGGGGTTTACCTTAAATACAACCAGAAAATGGTTTGCTACTTTTGAAACATTCACGCTACGGTTATACCAGTGGGCATATTCGGCTAGGCTGCTTCTGATTGTAGCTCACAGGGTTTAAGATTGAGTAAGCCTATGTATTACTTTTCTCCCATAGTCATGCGTACAATACCTTTGAATTCCAAGAAAGCTAGCCAGTAGGAATGAAGGATTTAGTCCAGTATCACCTCAATTTCTCCATGTTCTGTGGCTCATGTATGCAGTATCTTCAACAACAGGATCTTGCCATTAAGGTCAGGAAGGTAGCAAAGATCTATGTCAATAGGTCATATTGTTTGGGGGGAGGTCTATGAGACCCTACTGATCACCAATATGAATAGAAGCAATCCACCCTGGGCACTGGCTTTTTGTTTGATAGCCTATGGTAGTGGTTTCCAATCATCTTAGTGCTGAGACCTTTTAATACAGTTACTCATGTTGTGGTGACCCCCAACCATAAAATTATTTCATTGCTACTTCATAACTAGCTTTGCTATTGTTATGAATCATAATGTAAATATATGACCTATAAAGGAATTGTGGCCCACAGGTTGAGAGCCATTGGTTAATGGCTTCTGGGGGATGTGCTATGCCCGGGTACAGGTAATTCCATTTAAACTCTTTTTATGTGTGCATATGCATGTGTTTTTGAAGTTTGCACAATAATAGGTTTTCATACATCCCTGTGTGTCTATGTGTGGATATATGCATTTGAGATAGGCGCCTGTAGCCACCAGAATAAGGAATTAGGTCTCCTGGAGCTAGAGGTTCAGGTGGTTGTGGGTGTCAGTATGACAGAGGTGCTAGAGACCATGTCCTCTTCAAGAGCCATGAGTCCTCCTAAAGGCTCAGCCGTCTCTTCCACTTCATTCCCCTGTCTTTACAGTTCCTGACTGTCCACACCGGGACTTGTCCTGTTCAATAGTTTGTTCAGCTCTTGAGAGGATGATGCCTCCTCTGGATTTGCATTTAACATTTCCTGGAGCTATTTATACTCTCTTCAAGTTTTCCCATCGTGGCCTTTGCTCTGGCTGGACTACCTAATTATCGCACCGTGTTGAAGCAGCCGAGCTCATCAGAACCATCTCTTTTGGATTCTTTTAGCTTCTTCTTTACCCTGGCTAGCCACCTTTACAAATATGTGCTTTTGAACAGAAAAACATAGAGGCATGTTTGAAAAACTCCAAACCCTTCAATACCCTTAGAAAACACCCCAAGAGCCATGTGCTTACTAATGGCCTAATTTTCATATATAAAGGACAGGACCTGAAAGCTATTTGTAGCTCGTTTAGGGTAGTTAATGAGGAGTTACCTAACGAAGGGGCCGAAAAACAGCACAAGAGTTCTCCTGAATTGGCTTAATCATCTTTGTCTGGTGACGATCTATTCAACTTTTTTTTTTTTTAACCTACTCAAAAGAATACTGAAGGTGTGACTCACTTAGACATTTAGTAACATATGCAACCCAGTTTGGGTGGGTTTTGTATACTGAAAAGGAGCCCTTGTTTAATGAGTGCATTTCCACTGCTTAATGCGCCGAGAAGATAAACACGCTATTTAAGAAAAGGAAATGTATCTAATGAGCTCAGAATTTGTCCAGCAGCTTCGTAAATGTTCAGCAATTTTATATTTTCCCCTTGCTTTGTCTGCACATCTCACTTTTCTTTCCCTCTTTGGTTGGGTTCTTTAAAAAGTCACTGTCTCCTGAAGCACGTAATTTTAAGTAACAAGACGGTGAAGTGACATATTGCAACACTGGAATTGTTGAGTCAGGCCTTCATCATTTCACAACTGTTAAAATACTCACATTGGAAACTATGACTAATTCCCTCTAATTCCCAAAAGCCCTCTCAAGAGAAAACTCACATTTTGTGCTACTCAAATGCCATAAAAATGACTCCCTCCCGGCTCCTAGCTCAGCTCAGCATGCAGCTCGCAGAATAGCAGGTTGGTGCCCATAAGCAACTGTGGGCTGCGTTAAAAGCTTGCCCCTTAATTGTGCCTGAGAGATGAATAGGGTAGAACCCACTGTTCAGACCCAAAGTTGAAAAAAATTGCTTAACAGATTCTGTTATGATTGCATCTTATAAGACTTCTACCAAATATTTAAAGACTTAAAAATAACTGTTTTTGATGGATTTGATGATATATTTAAATGGCAAATGTCAGATGCTGAAATTTAGGAAATTACAAAATTGAGCTCTTAAGAATCTTTTAAGATCTCTTTTTTTAAAATTTTATTTTATGTGTATGGGTGTTTTGCCTGCATGCAGGTCTGAACACTAGTAGGCTTGGTGCCTGGAGAGGGCAGAAGAGGGTGTTGAATCTCCTAGGACTGGAATTACAGATGGTTGTGGGCTGTCATGTGGGCCCTTATGAATTTTATCCAAAGAAATGCTTTAGTGGTGCTGAACATGCTTTAAAAGTCCTCATAGATAACCCAAGTCCCTCTTGCCTTCCAGAAATCTCCATCTGGAGATCCAGTTTGTTCATCTAAATGACTTGCTGTCTTGTTGTAAATAGGTTCAAGAAGGAACCGACATTTCTGCTCTTTAAAACAAAAAGACTCAGACTGTGTGATGCTACAAAAACCAAGTTAGGAAAGAAGGCTTTATTTTCATTCATCTTAAGGGAATAATACTACAAGGTAGGAAAGGCTTGGTGACAAGATCAGCTTTAGCAGGAGGCAGCAGGAGCTGGAGGTGACTGGTGGCCTCAGTGGCCTTGTGTCCACAGTGAGGAGACCAAGAGAGGAAAAGCTCAGCTGCCCCCCTTTTTTTGTTTGTGTTTCAAGACAAGCCCTGGCTGTCCTTGAACTTACTTTGTATACCACCACTGCCCACTCAACCAGATTAAAAAAAAATTTATCTATTTATTGTGTGTATGTGTATGCACATACATGAACATGTGTGTAGGAGCCACAGCATGTGTCTGAAGGTCAGAGGACAACCTGCAAGAACTGGTTCTTTTCCTTTACCGTGTGAGCCCCAGGGACGGAGCTCAGGTTGCCAGGCTTGGTGGCAAGCACCCTCCTCATTCCCTGAGTCAGAGGTTTTCGCTGTTTAGTACATGGCATGCTTGCGCCATTGGAGAAAAAGGTGTCTAGTGAACAGATGTCCACTGTGCGTTCCCTGGAACAGCAACCTCATAGCAGTCAAGCCTTCTCCACAGTCTGTGTTTGCGTAAGGAGAGCCTGGGCAGTGCGTGGCTGAGGTGGGCCTATGGAGAAACTCGAACAAAAAAAGAGGGCGTTAAGGACATGCTTTCGGATGTGGGGGAAGTCCACAATTGGGAGTTGGGAGGTGTGACTTGATCTCAGAGTATAGACACAATGCACAGACATATTGCAGGTTATTGGGAACAGGAGGTCACTGTTCAAACATATTGGGACTAAGAGGCATCAAAGTGTGAAGTGAATGTGGGAATTCCAGGTAGAGAGACCAGAGAAACTACCAAGGGTGCATTTTAAAGAAAACAACTGGACTTCCAGCCAACCATAAATCTTATTCTCTGTGCATCTCTGTGCAGTTTCTCTAGGCTCTTCTTAGGTCATGGGATATTCTTGTGAATGTTCAGCCATGTTGGCCTGTTTTGTATTTTGAATAGAGCAGGGTAGTAGGCAGGGCCAGGGATGTCTGTCTGGACACAAGATGTACATGATGCTGACCTGGGCATGGGTGACACCTGTCACTGGCTCTCTGGGAATCCCCTGCCTGGAATCTAATATTACGTGTCTGACACTGGAAGATTAAAGCTGTACCGTATTCCCTAAGTGGAAAAACTCACACACAGCTGAAGGGTTTGAAGCAATGGATTCAAACCTCTATCTACAAACCCAAAGGCTAGTGCAGGAACGAAGCTTGAACACTCCTCTTAAAGACAAACAAACAAACAAAACAAAACAAGGCAACAAAAACTCATCAGATTTTTCTGGGATTGGGAAGCGAAAAGTTGCAAACAGTGTTGTGTCACCCACCAAAGTCTAAAAGCATAGAAGAGAGGAGACATGGTCCTTATGTCCCACGGAATGGCTCCTCACAATTCTCTCACAGCCCTTCCCTTGACTCTTAACCATGGTTTGCGGGCTTTGGTCATCGAAACCCTGCCTGAAAAAATGTGTAAGATCAACAACTGCTTCAGTGGAAAGATGAGTAGACAACCTCAGAGATGAGACCTGAGACTGGCTCTCACTTGTTGTTGTCTACTGGCTACGTGTTGTCCGACTTTTTGGAGAAGAGCTGGGAGCCAGAAGAGAGAGAGGTTCACCACTCACACACATCTGTCTGTTAGCTCTAACTGCGTGGGTTTGGTATTGTGTCCCTGCTGGAGGCAAGAGAATCGTCCCTGAGGTGGTGCCTGTAAGGCAGAGGGAGTTCTCTTCCCTGAGAATGCAGTCTGCTGGCCTCCAGGGCTCTGGATGCCTGAAGAAGGCACTTCCTGTGTAGTACAGTGGAGGACGGATAATTGTCAGACCTGAGTGCTGAATACGTTCCTAACCACCACAGACCCCCTAGTTCTCCCAAGGAGAGCTCGTGTTCTGTTCAGAGCTCACAAAAGAGGGCATGAGGTCTAGTTTAATGGACGCCTTGGAAAAATGGCGGCGCTACATCTTGCATAACTCAAATGTGGCATCATTTCAAGCGGTGAGGTTTCTCAGCCGTTCTTGATCCAAATTTCTTCCGCTCAAGATACCAGCCTTACACGACACTTATACATGATTTGATCTTACCGATAAATATCATGGTACAAACAAATGACAATTTTAGAAAATGATTTTTTTTGTTTTCCAATTGGCAAGCCTTCATCCCCCACTCTCACAGACCTTGCCAAGAAAATTCCTTTCTCTTGCAACTATTGAAAAAAAAAAAGAAACCCTCAATAGTTCTTACAGAAGATGGTGGGGTGGCCTTTGGAAGAAGGAGTTGTTTAAGAGTCTGTCTCAGTAATATTTGATGAATCTGGCCTGGTGGCACAGCCTTGTAATCCCAGTTACCCCGGAGGATGAGACAGGGGCATTGTGAGTTCAAGGCCTGCCTGGGCTACAGAATGAGTTTAGGGTCAACCAGAATAACTTAGTGAGACTGTTTCATAAAAGTAAAGGTGGCAACGCAAAGGGGCTGGAAGGGGGCTTTAGTGTTAAAGTGCTTGCTTAATATAAGCAAGCTCTAGGGAGGGAAGGAGAAAAGGAGGAGGTGGGGAAGGAAGGAGGGAAAGGGAGAAGGAAGGAGGGAGGGAAAAAGGAGAGAAGGAAGGAAGAAGGGAGGGGGGAGGAAAAGGAGGGAGGGAAGGAGGGAGGGAAAGGAGGGAAGGAAGAAAAGAAGGAGGGAGGGGAGGAGGGAGGGAAAGAGAAGGAAGGAAGAGGGGATGATGGAGGGAAGGAGGGAGGGAAAGAGAGAAGGAAGGAGGGAGGGAAGAGGGAGGGAAGAGGGAGGGAAGGAAGGCAGGAGGGAGGGAGACAGTTGGAGGTTCTAATTGAGTAGATCGGTTGGAATATGAAATCTGTGATTAGCAGCGTATTCAAGATAATTTACCCGTGTTATGGGGCCAGTGGTCCAGGACAGGTGGAAACCTTGGATCTGTTCCTGCCACTGTCTCTCCTAATACCAGCTCTCCAGGGCGTGCTGCAGAAAATCCCCCAGACTCTGCAGTCTCCCCTCACCTAGCCAAGTCCCTGTTAGAGAAATAAAAGGTAGCCCTTTAAAACATTTTGTTTCAGGCGCTCCACCGCAGGGGGCGCTCCACCGCAGGGCGTTTGGCTAATGTGTGTGCTCCCTCTGCTCATCACTCTTAAGAGCCTGGAGCTCTCGCAGAGGCAGAGGAGCTTCCGGCAGCCAGATGGAAAATGGGTCACGGGACCAGCGATGAGGCTTTTTCCAGGACGTTTCTGAGCGCCGTGATCCAGCAGGAGAGGAGAGGGAAACACAATCCATCCAGGGGGGCTCACAAACCCACACAGGCCACATGCCCCGTGGTGGGCGGGACTGCTGCTGTTTCTTCAGCTCTCAGGCTGTGCTCTGCCATCTCCAGACCAGTAAGTGTGCTGGTTGGAAAAAGGATTCTTGGCAAAGTCACATCCCCAGGCCATCTCTCTTTCCTGTTGTCACCTTATGTTCAGAAAAATCATCTTGAATGATGGGCTTGCAATCTCTGTCCTAGCTCCACAGCTAAACCCGTGCTTGTCTGCTAGATGGCTCTCAGATTAGAACACATCGTCCACCTCAAACAGCTCTTCCTTCCAAATCTCCATTTCACTCTCTTTCCTTCATTTCCTTTCTACCTCACTTCTCACACTCTCGTGTTTAAGGATCAGCTGCCAAAGACTGCTGTCAATCATCTGACTGCTGGCTAACGCTGACACCTTAGTAGAAACTTTGATGAACAGTCACCAGAATTACACCCAAATCTGGAGCCATAAAAAATGGAACTTCTGTGTCAATCCAAAGTACCACACCACCTTTCAAATCCACGCTTGCCTTGCCTGGGGATTGGAGACCCTCAGAGAGCAGAAATGTAGCCATGACTGCAGAGAGTTGTCAAAGCCGTGAAGACAAGGGCAAGGTGGAAGAAGAGGGTGGTTCAGTGAGCCTTTCTAGGTGATCTTGTTCTTATTGCCTTAGCAGCATGACACAGGTTTCAAAGAGACAGCTCTGTTTTCTCGACCATTCGATTAGAAGCTGGAGTCATGCTAGCGGTAGTTTGGAAAACAGCCACCTGTTATGACTTGAGTCTGATATGTCCTTCACAGGCCCCACATGTTTCAAATACTTGCCCACCAGTAGGCTGTACTATTTGGGGAGATTGTGGAAGCTTTGGGAGGTTGGTGGGCCCAACTGCTGGAAGGGGCTCACTGCTAAAGGGTTTCTGAAGGTTGTACCTGGCCCCTAGTTCCTGTCCTGCTGTCTCTGCCTTTGGAAAACCCTCTTTGGGGTACACCCACTGCTGTGGAGGACTCGTTCATCCACACCTTGCCCTCTGCATGTGAAATGAAACTATTAGCCAAACAAATCCCCTCTTCATATGTTGTTTCTTTCTGGGGTTTTGCTCTGTTGAGTAGTTTAGTTACTGACATTTTCCCCCAGGAAAGGTCTACGGACCTCCGGGATCAAGTCTTAACAAGACAAGAGCAAGGAATTTGTGCTAAACACAAAAGACTTGGGCAAATGTACACAGTGTTTAATTCCAAGTGCAAAATATGGAGACTGATTAATATGATTATTACCGTTAATAGCTAAAAATAATATTTACTAATATATTTATATTTATTGGCATTGCTCTCGGTTCTTCCATCTGTCCTATTAGTAGATTTTCTTGATGAGGTGGCATTTCTTTTTTTCTTCTAAGGCAGTTTTTCGGTGCTCTGTGGTTGCTAGCTTCCCAGCTAGGAGTCGCTGAATCAGTGCAGTTAATTTTTGCTACCTAGTTGTGACGGTTTGAATAAAAATGGCCCGCATAGGCCTGTAGGGAGTGGCACTATTAGGAGGTGTGGCCTTGTCAGAGAAAATGTGACACTGGGGCTGGGTTTTGTGGTTTCAGATGCTCAAACCAGGCCAGTGTCTCACCGTCTCTTCCTGTTGACTGTGTTAGCTACCTTCCCAGCACCGTGTCTGCCTGAATGCCACCATGCTTCCCACCATGGTGGTAATGAACTAAACCTCTGAATTGTAAGCCAGGCCTAATTAAATGTTTTCCTTTATATGCCATGGTCATAGTGTCTATTCACATAATAGACAGAGGCAGAGGCAGAGGCAGGTGGATCTCTGTGAGTTCGAGGCCAGCCTGATCTACAAGAGCTAGTTCCAGGACAGGCTCCAAAGCTACAGAGAAACCCTGTTTTGAAAAACAAACAAAAAAACAAAAAACAAAAAACAAGCAAAAACAAAAACAAAAGCCCCCCAAACCCAAAATCTTACTAAGACACTAATTGTTTGTGCATTCTTTCCATTTCCTTCTTGGTTGTTTTTCCTTCTTTGCTTCATTGTCTTCAGTAAGGGTTTCCCAGTGTTACTAGGCTCTAGAAGAGGGATTTTCTGCTTTAGATCATCTGTGCTCCAGGATCCAGTCATCTCTCTTCCTTCTGCCCTGGGTTTTACAGAATAATGTTCATTGATCATAATATTCAAAGGGTAGCCTTGCTTGAGTGGTGTGCTTGAGCTAAACTCAGTGCTTATAAAAACAAGACTCTGGATTAGGAAATCGTCTGTGGAAGCCATGGTAGACTCTCTTCTGCACTGTGCTTGGCTTGGACCCGTTGTCTTCTTGGGCGTGTTTCAGCACCCTGTGGAGTGGCCAGTGTTGGAGAACCTTCCATACAGCTTGATGGCTCTCACATAGCTCCAGTCCTCCCCATGAGAAGTAGATGTCTGCACAATTGGGCCGTAGGTTTTGCTGGGCTGTGGACAGTGTCTCTTGGAGGAAGAGGGTAACCTGACTCCTGATTCTGTAAAAGCACAAGTTCAAGAGCCGGTGTCCTCCAACCTGTGGCTTCTGACTTTCATGTGGCCTGTGTTTGTAGAGAGAGAACGTTGAGCATTAAGAAGCCCTCATGAATCATCTGCTTCTTGGCTTCCCCGCAGGAGCCATTGTTGGTCATTTCATCTTTCTTATGCTACTTTTAAGATTCCTGGGAAAGCAAAAAAGAAATGTTTTTCTTTTTTCTTTTTTTTTTTTTTGGTTGTGTCCCACTGGGACACCTTACAAAGAAATAGTGCGACCGAAGAAAAGGGGAAGTAGAACATAAATTCTGAAATGCCCTAGAATGCTCTGAGTTCAGAGTCAGTGTTGGAAATGGACATAAATCATATTCCTCCAGGGGAAAACACCCTGCCCGTTAAAAAAGCCCACAAGTAAAACGCACATTTTTCTTCATGCATTCAAATGCATGATTCTTAAATGATTTTTTTTTTGCTGGATTATGCTTCTCGATGTATATACCATCAATATTATTTATTTCCAAAGGTGAGTTGGAAATGGTATGTTAATGAGTTAGAGGCTCAATTTAAAGTCTTTCGAAAAGCTAACATGCTTTTCAGTCAGCTGTCTGTTGTTTTTTGCTTGAAACTTAATTATTTTTTGGTTCCATTACAGAGTGTGCCATTTCATTATGTTTCAGGTTTGTATTGCAAGGCTGGGATCCGGAGGTTAGGCCTCCTACCTGCCTCACCTACCGTTAGTACAGGTCACGCCTTTTCACTCAGCAAAGGAAATGTCCCCAAAGGGAAGCATGAAGTGGTTTTCATGGCAATGCATTTTAAAACAAAACCAAAACTAAAAATATTTCTGCACCTTGCCCATGAAGTAGCTTACCCTAAAAACTGGTGACCTATGAGTCTGCTTTAAGGGGCTGGGAGCATGGCTCAATGGTTAAGAGCACTTGCAGCTCTTGAGGGCATCTGGGTTCAGTTTCTAGCATCTGTACAGAAGCTTACCATCACCTATAACCACAGTTCCAGGGGATCCAGTGCTGCCTTCTGACCTCCACTTGCACGAGGCATGTATGTAATGGACACACATGCATACTGAAACTCATTCTCTCTCTCTCTCTCTCTCTCTCTCTCTCTCTCTCACACACACACACACACACAGTAGATTTAAATTTAAGTTTTTCTTTTTTTAAAAAAATTATGCATATGAGGGTATGCATCTCTAGGTACCACATGTTTGCAGTGCCCAAGGAGGTCATAAGGGGGTGTCAGATCCTTTAAGGCTGGAATCACAGATGGTTGTGAACTGCTAGGTGGGTGCTGGGAATTGAATCTGGGTATTCTAAAAGAGTAGCCAGTGCTCTCAACTGCTTCGTCATCTCTTCAGGCTCCAAAGTAACATTTAAAAAGAACCTTCTTTATAATATTTGCCATGCTATAATATGAGTATTTCTAGAATGGCATACAAAACAAACAGTATTAGCCGGGTGGTGGTGGCATGCGCCTTTAATCCCAGCACTTGGGAGGCAGAGGAAGGCGGGTCTCTGTGAGTTCAAGGTCAACCTGGTCTACAAGAGCTAGTTCTAGGACAGGCTTCAAAGCTAACAGAGAAACCCTGTCTTGAAATATAAAACAAACAAACAAAATACCAAACCAACCAACCAAACAAAAACAAAAAACAAAAAACAACCCCCCCCCCAAAAAAAACTCCAAAATTCCCACAACAAGCAGCATTGCATCTCCCTGTTTGGAATTCTTCCTCATCATTTGAGGAGTAGACTCATAAAGAACACAGTCAGGGGACAAGGGAAATGTCAGGAAACCCTGGAGTGAGTGTCAGGAAAGGACACTTTGTGAGTTGGCTCCCACTGGTGAGGCTGGCTGCCCTGCCTCGGGTGGTCCTCTCTTGAAAAGGTGCACAACTGTGTTATAGGACAGTACATCCTAAAGGGGAAAAAGGAGGGTTACCTACTGCCTCTGTCATCCAATTGTTCCAGGGGAGCCCCTGGGGATTGTTGGTGGCTATAAACTATGGCTATAGTTTACTGTGAACTATGAACCAGTTATATCTACTAGTCAAAGTTTCCAAGTCAGTTGTAATTCATACACTTTTGCAACACGTGATGGTGTGGTAGTTTGAATGTAATTGGCTCCCATAGCCTCAGGGAGTGGTACTAGTAGGAGGTGCTGTTTTGTTAGAGTGTGTATGGCCTTGTTCGGGAAAGTACATCACTGTGGGTGTGGGCTTTGAGGTTTTCTGTGCTCAGGATACCACCTAGTGTTTCAGTCGCCTTCCTGTTGCCTGCAAGATGTAGGACTCTCAGTTATGATTCCAGCACCATGTCTGCTTGTGTGCCGCCATGCTCCCTGTCATGGTAATAACTGGAAGAAACCTCTGAAACTATCATCCAACACCCCAATTAAGTGTTTCAATTTTAAGAGTTGCTGTGATTATGATGTCTCTTCACAGATTTAGAAACCTAACTAAATCTGGTTCTGTCATGGAATATCTTGTTTTGTCCTTCCATGGTGGTTGAAAGTTTTGCTGGGTATAGTAGTCTGGGCTGGCATCTGTGGTCTCTTAATGTCTGCATAACACCTGACCAGGATTTTCGGGCCTTTATTGTTTCCATTGAGAAGTAGGTGTAATTCCAATAGTTCTGCCTTTATATGTTGGTTGGCCTTTTTCCTTTGCAACTCTTAATGTTCTTCTTTATTCTGTATGTTTAGTGTTTTGATTATTATGTAGCAAGGGGAATTTATTTTTGATCCAGGCTATTTTGTGTTCTGTACGCTTCTTGTATCTTCATAGGCATATCTTTCTTTATGTTGGGAAAGTTTTCTTCCAATATTTGTTAAATATATTTTTTGTGCTTTTGAGTTGGACTTCTTCTATACTTATTATTCTTAGGTTTGTTTTTTTATGGTGTCCCATACTTTCTGGATATTTTGTGTTAAGCTTTTGTTAGATTTAATGTTTTCTTTGACTGTTGAGTCTATTTCCTCTATTGTTTCTTCAGTGCTTGAGATTCTCTCTTCCATCTCTTGTATTCTGCTGTTTATGCTTGTGTTTGTGGTTCCTGATCATTTTCTCCCAATTTCTGTTTCTATAATTCCCTCAGCTTATGTTTTCTTTATTGTCTCTATTTCAGTTTTCAAGTCTTGAATAGTTTCTTTCATATGTTTGGTTGCTTTTTCTTGGTATTCTTTAAGGGATTTGTTGATATCTTCCAATTTTTTGTTGGTCTTTTCCTCCATTTCTTTGAGGGAATTTTTCATTTCCTCTTTAAGGGCCTCAAACATTCTTCTGAAGTTATTTTTTAGGTCATTTTCTTCTGCTTCATCTATTTTTGGTTGTTCAAATATTGCTGTTATAGGGACACCAGTTTTTACTGGCGTCGTGTTGCTCTTTGTGGTATTGTGTGTGTTCTTACCTTGTCTACCCATCTTTTTCTCTAATTGTGTGGTTGGGGTTGTCTGTGACTCTGGTGATTAATCTTCCAGGTGCCAGTGAATCCAAGACTCAGATGGTTGCTCCTTGTGGTGCAGTCAGTGCCATGGTTCCAGTCATCCTGCTGGTCACTCCATACTCCTGGAGGTTGCTCTGCAATACCGGTGTTTGATGTGCAATACTGGGGTTTTTCATGCCTACTCCCAGAGATTGCTTGCTTGGAGCTCTTTCTGCTGACTTGGGCCTGCTCCAGCAGAGGTCGCTAATTCACTCCAGGTCCGGCAGAGGTCTCTGGTTCGGGCCTGCTCCCTCAGTGGTGGCTCCCTTGTACCTGCTCCTGGTCGTGCAGAGTTCTCTGACTTGGGCCTGCTCCCTCAGCAGTCACTTCCTTGTACCTACTCCTGTGGAGTTCACTGCCTCAGGCTTGCTCTGGTGGAGGTCGCTGGCTCAGGCCTGTTTCTATAGATGTCTCTGGCTTGGGTCCACTCCCTCAGGGGTTCCTGGCTTGGGCCAGGTTCCGCAAAGGTCTCCGACTCAGGCCTACTCCTTCGGAGGATCCAGACTCAAGCCTGAACCCACAGAGGTCTCTGGCTCTGGCCTACTCCCTCAACTATTGTTTCCTTGTACCTGCTCCTGTGAAGTTCACTGCCTCAGGCCTGCTCCAGTGGAGGTAGCTGTCTCAGACCTGTTTCTGTAGATGTCTCTGGCCTGGGCCTCCTCCCATGGAGGTCCCTGATTTGGGCCTGGTCCCACAGAGGGATATGGCTCCAGTCTAACTAAGACACACGGTTAATGTTATCAGGTTTATAGAATTTAAAACACTATGGAGACACATGGTTAATGTTGCCAGATTTATGGAATTTAGAAACACCATGGAGACATACCTCTGGGAGTGTCTGGAGGGTGTTTCCAGAGAGACTTAATTAAGAAGGAAAAATCAATCCCAAATCTGTGTGGCACTATCCCATGGGATGGCAGTCTCTGCCTAGATATATTTCTGATTCATTTGCCTGTATTTTTTCATGAGTTTGTTATGGTGCTGGATCATCAAGCTAATGATTGTGTTCTCTGTCTCTCTATAGTAGTCAACACTGGAGACATAATGGTATCCGTGAGCTTTATGAAAATGCTCTGCTGCCTCTTTGACCTGACTTTTGTAGATGAAGACTCAGGTATAAGTAGGAAATTGTTATATGAAGGCTGAAATAAAACTTAATAGCAAATGTCAAGTTTAAAGTGATGGAAAGGGAGAAACTTTGATCCTCTGAAGAACTGGCTTCCATCCAAGGTTGTATAGAGAAGGGAAGGCAATAACCATGCTCATTTTTCTTAGAATCATCCTTAGATCTTCTCCCTCTGCTGTGGCTCCCCTAGGTAGCTGTAAGCACTTGAAAGAAACAGGAGTGGATGAAAAGAACCAGTTCCTGAGATTTTACACAAAACACCTGTAAACAACAACCCATGAAACTCAGTTGGCAGGGAGTGATGCATGGATGGTGGCAGAAACAAATAGAGAAGGCTGGGCTGTGCATTTCAGGCATTTCACTAAAAACTGAGAACTAGACTGAACAAAGCTGGAAACCTGGAAGGTAATAACCAGTCACAAGACCACACTGAAATGCTCTTGTCTCCCTGACAGATAGCAGGTTTTGCTTTTTGGGTGGTGGCGGTGTCTCATTGATTATAAGCAACAGTTGTGGTTGTGTGTTGTGTGGAAGCCAGGTGTTAGTATAATTTCCTGTCAAAGACACTATGACTTCCACTTTAAACATGATTATAAAGAGAACCTTCTGTGTTTAAGAGGAAGCCACAAACACTTCTTTCAGCCTTACATGACTGAGGGGTTCTCAATGAATTAGGCTTTGGAGCTCCTTAAAAAAACCTTTAGAGAGATGACTTATTTGTTTGTAATAAGTAGACAACCAACCCAAAGATGGAACCCATTATAATTAGAAAACATGTGAATTTTGTTTCTGATTTTGGCACCACCTGGGCTCTGGGAGGCATGTATTCACATGTTTGAACTAATTGACCAGGCTTATTTCAGAAGACAGGAGTTTTTGGGATACCACTCTGTAGGCCAACGTAGTTTGTACAATTACTAATGGATCCTGCTGTTCCCGGATTAATGCTTGGGCCAAGGGGAAAGAATAAGACAAAAGCCACGATTATAAAGCCACCTGGCTTATAAGACCCTTATGGTTTACAGGATTTGTTCAGCTGGTTGGTTCTGAGACACTGGGGTTATGGGTGAGATCAATACTTCAGATTTGCCTCATCCTGCTGCTTGGAATCCTATGGAGAATAGCTATAATTAAATGTTGTATGAGATAAATCAAACAGGATTTGACTCCTTGGGGGTCAGATTAATCATAATGATTGGCAAAGCAGATAGGGAAATTTGTCAAAAACCAGTGCAGTGTGAGAAATAAAAGGTCTATATTCTGGCAAATAATTCCCCATGGTTCTCTTGTCTTTTTACATGCCTAACAAGGAAGGAAGTTGCAAGGAAGGCCCTCATTCTGCATTATGTTTCAAGGATGATTATATAACAAACAGTGTATCATTTGCAGTTCTTGGCAATTGACTAGCAATTGAAAATGGTATGAAATAAGTTAAAAACATGCAAAAGTCCTTCAATAGAATAGTTCAAAATCCAAGAACAAAATCAGACACACCCAAAGAAAGTAAAAAGTAAAAAAAGTACAGATGTAACAAGTAGAAAAGAAATAGCAATATGACATAATTAAACTCAACTCCATCAGTAATAACACTAAATGTAAATGATTCAAACACTTCAATTAAAAGACAACGATGGTCAAAAGAAATGAAGCAAAGGTATGCTGCTTATAATGATATATATATTATATATATTCCTTACATATGCAAATTTTAAAAATAATTTAAAAATAGGACAGAAAGAAGTGATGTCATATGCATGAAAATAAATGTGGGTTAGCTATATTATTTAATTAAATGAATTTCAGATAAAAGAATATATTACAAGTGTCCAGTTAATTAAGAAAAAAACCACCCCTAAACATGTATGTATCTTGAAACAGAGTTTTAAAATACATGATAGAACACAAGAGAAAATAACTTTACATAAATAGCAATCTTCCTTTCACTAATTGATAGAAAACTAGATAGAAAATCAGTAAAGGTCGAACAGACTTTATCAGTTTGACCTAATTGCCGCCTTATAAAACATGATCACCCGCAGAGAGTTCTTTGGCTTTGCCTTAATAAAATTGTGGGGAAGCACAAAGCTATTTTTTTTTTCTTGGTGGAGGGGATTGAGACAGGGTTTCTCTGTGAAGCCTTGACTGTCCTGGAACTTGCTCTGTAGTCCAGGATGGCTTTAAACTCAGAGCTCTGCCTGCCTCTGCCTCCCCAGTGCTAGGATTAAAGGTGTGCGCCACCACTGCCCAGGGCAGATCTCTAGCGCCATTTGTTTCCCCTCCTTCCCCCATATACCTTATTTTGAAAGCAGAGAGAGGCAGAAACAGCAGCAGTGGCTCTCTCTAGTGCTATAGTCCTCATGAAGGTCTCAGGTGTTAGGAACCTTGGCCTTTGACAGTAGCTAGCATTGTAGGTCTCTGGGCTTATATCTGAGAAGGACGTGACAACTGATTGCTTGGCCCCTTATACAGCTCAATGGCAGCTTCTGCATTGACTTGGGGGGCCTGTACTTGTTAAGACTGTCCTCTAGAGTTGGGGGGTATGAGCAGCTAACATTGCTGAGGAGTTGGAGTACCAGCAAAGTCATTTAGGAACTAGGTAGGAATGGCCAGGCTCACTCAAGCACAGGTGTTTGATGGTGGTCATGAGATTCCTATATTCTGCTATCAAGGAATATACGATGGTGGTGATGAGATCCTAATATTTGGCTGGATTCAGACTTTGCTCAGAATCCATGATCCAAGGCTCAAAAGCTGGGTACCAGAAGCAAGCTATGGAGCACAGTACAGCAGGAGGGAAGCTGAGTAAGAGTTCCCAAGGACACTTCTGAGGCCATTGACTTCTCATCAGCTGCTGGTTACTGATGCTCTGTGCTTGGAAACTGGAGTTTGAGACTCACACACCAAGCACCATATTGCCCTGCCCAGCCCTGGAGATGGGAAGTGGGTACAAGTTGCTAGGACCAGCTCTGAGGCCACGGGGAGGGGGCCTTTCAGTGGTTGCGATGTTGGTTTTAATTGTCAATGTGCTTCATTCAGTTTAGATGCCTCTGGGGGGAGAGTCCTAATGAGGAGCAGTTGTTTAGATCAGGCTGGCCTGTGGCAGATTGTCTTGACTGATTGATGTGGGAAGACCCCCCCAGTGAATGTGAGCAGCATTGTTTCATGGGATGGGCTCCAATGCCCACGAGTGAAGAAAGCTAGCCAAGCATAACCAAACGGGCAGCGTGGGCACACTAACTTCTCTCTGCTCTTCGCTGGATGGGTTGTGACAGCTGCTTGGCTTCTTGATGTGACTTTCCCTCAGTGAAGGATTTGTATTTGTAAGTGGGATAAACTGGTTTTTCTCCTAGGTTGCTTCGTCACCGCCGTATGAGCGGAGCGCAACCAAGATGTCTGTCAAGTGGCCACCAAGGCAAACACTTTGTCACTGTCAAGTTTCTGCTGCCTTTGCCCTCATCATACTCGCTGATGCTTCTCTTCCTTTATGTTCCAGCTTAGTCCCAATTACTGGATGTGGCAGCCAAGGATTATTTGAAAAAGGGTCTGGTGTTACACTACTAGGGAGGGTGTCACAGAGCAGTGTCTTCCAGCCTACTCATGACCCTGGGCAGCCTGCTTATATACCTCACAAAGGACTTGTGGGCCAACCATAGCTGCTTGCTTTTAACCAGCCATCACCATTTGTTTGGGCCAAACATAGCCTTACCTCAGCATCAGCTGTAGTCCTTCCACAGCAGAAAGTGGCCCCTTTCTGGCCAATGAGAAGGGACATTGTGACATGTGATAGCAAACCCTGGACAGATTGTGCCTTCAGGAGGTAGGCCAGTCACAGCAGTATCTAATGGACCTCCTGAAGCATCGCCTCAAGGCATCTGTGGCATGTGCAGGACTCCTGGTCCAGGCTAAAGGGTGGCCAAATGGCTGTTAGGGAGCTAGTTCTTTCTTTAAAAAACCTGGGCAGTAAGAGAGTCTAGACCAGTGGTTCGCAATTTTCCTAATGTTTCCACCTTTCAATGCAGTTTCTCATGTTGTGGTAACCCCCAACCATAAAATTATTTTCATTACTGCTTCATGACTGTAATTTTGCTACTTCTATGAATCATAATGTAAATATCTATATTTTCTGATGGTTTTAGGTGACCCCTGTGAAAAAGTCATTTTTGATTCCCCCAAAGGGGTCTAAATCCACAGGTTGAGAACCACTGGTGTAGTGGCTGCTAACCCAACCCTAGTGTCGTTGCTCATGCATAGGAAAATGAACATCAGAAGGAGTGCTTAAAAAGTAGATTTAAAGAATGTATCATTACCACTAACAGCAACTTTAACAAATCTCAACCGTGTTTTGATGATGCTTAACACCTGCCTAGTGCTCAGGGGGTGGGGGACCATCACATCAATCTCAGCTACTCATCGTTTTTCAAGAGCATGTGGGAAATTTAGGTAGAAGACACATAAAGACTTTGCACTAGTATTAATAATCAGAAGCACTCTGATAAAAAATGTGTACCTTAAAGACCACTCTGGTGATGTCACCCATGGAAATGGAAGTGTGTCTAAAATGAGAAGAAAGTGCACTTTGACATACAATAATAATGGACTTACCAAGTTCTAGTGAAAGGCGCGGAAAGTAAGCATTTAGCTGAGGGTATTTCTAAGAAAAGTGTTGAAAGAGAGTCTTGCCTCCTTCGGATTGCTCATAGCGAAACAGAAGAAAAGAGAGGAAGAAGGAATTGTTAAGCAAGAGGAAGTAGAACTTGAAGGTTTTGATTTTTTTCCAGCTTAGCTATATTGCAAAGATAAAAAATTTTGCTCTCATAAGAGCTTAAACTATGTTTCCCCAAAGAAACTTGAAAGAAATTTAGTTAGGGTGGAACCAGAGGTTTACTAACTTAAGTATCCAGAAACAGTAGCAATTTAGGTTGAAGCGATCAGGGCTAGACTGAGATGGGAGAAGATTGTTGAACTTCTGTATTCGACTACTGCATGTATTTCTCTTTAAGGTAGGGAAGAATGGCCCTAAATACATTTCAGAGACCACCAGATTAACTTTAAAAATTTTTATTTATTTAAAACAATTTTTATGTGTATGGGGATTTTTGTCTGCTTGTGAGTGCCCATGTGCGTGCAGTGCCTTAGGAATCCGAAGACGACATCAGATCCCCTGAAGCTGGATGATAAGACACTTGAGAGCTGCCATGTGGTTGCTGGGAATCATCCCTGGTCCTCTACAAGAACAGCTGCTAGTGTTCTTAATGGATGAGCCATCTCTCTCTAACTCTTCCACTAGCCTGAGTTTCAGATGCCTGAAATCTTCGAGGCTGTGATCCACACCTAGATCCTTGCCGATACAGATTTTGTCTATACATGTGGGACCATCACTTTCTGAAGGTAAAGACATTATTCTTGAGCCCTAAAGTCAGATGGTATTCGTCTTGTTAAGGTTTGGATTTAGGAGCTATTGCTTCTTCCTTCTTTGTAATTTCTCTTGTCCACAATGGTAATGTTCATTTTGTTTCCATCTCTGAATTTTGAACATTCCAGCCTCCAAAATTGCTGGAAATAAAAGTGTATTGTTTAAGCCCTAGTCCATAATAATTTACAATTGCAACGTGACAAGGCAGAGACTGACCAGGAAGACCTTGACTGCTGGCCTACACGAGGTAACTACTTTGTGAGGATCTGCTTAGTGCTCTGTGTATTGGAGGCCTTTCTTCACTCACTGGGGGAAAAACAAGCATGTGTTGTCCCTGGGGCTGGGAATGCCTGCACCTTTCCATATCCTTCTACCCCTGGAACTCTTCATTTTGTGTGTGCAAGGATCAGTACTTAGTTAGCACTGAGGAAGAATCCCTGAAAACTTCCTGAGTTTTCGCTGTTGGAATTACAGGCTGTATGTTGTTAAAACATCAGGAAGCATTTACCTCGTTCTTATTATTTGTCAGAGGAGACAAAGAGGAGAAAGGCTACCCATGTCACTGAGCCACTCCTATGTGCCAGGAGCCTTGCACATGTAACCATGAGACACTGGCAAAAAGGGCCCATGAAGAAGGTGGCCAGGGGCAGTTTAGATGGATAACTGAATACATGGAAATTCGTAGGCACAGAAATCTCCTGGGAAGCCTGCTACTAACAAAGATGACTTGGCCAGTCTCACAGTTTCAAATTCAGCACCCTAGAAAAGGGCTCAAGATAAACATATTTTGAAATTTATTATTTTCCTTTTGTTGAAAATAGCTTTTATCCCTCCCATAACACATCCTAAATATAATCCCCCTTTTACTCTTCCCAGTTCCTCCCATCATCCCCTCCCATCTGGATCCACTACCTTTCTGTCTGTCATTAGAAAAGAAACAGGTTTCTAAGAGATAATAATACAATATAATACAATACAATACGATAAAAACCAAAACTAGTAACCAGAATAGGATAAAACACACATAAGGAAAAGAACCCAAGAAAAGGCACAAGAAACAGTTATAGATACAGAGTTTTGTTCACACACTCAGGAAGCCCCTAAAAACACGAAACTTGAGGCTATAAAATATATGCAAAGGACCTTTAGAGTAAAAAGAAAAAAGAAAAATAGAAAAATAAAAGGAAAACCAATCAACCATCCAACAAACAAACAGGAAAACCAGGAAAAGCCGTGATGCACAGAGGTATTAGACAAAGAACCTCCAACGATTCTGTTGAGTTCATTTTCTCTTTGCCTGCTACCACTGCTCATACGGCCTGCCCTTTAGAATAGTTTATTTCCCCAGTAAGATTCCCTTAGGAAAAAAAAAAACAATTTTCAATTGCAAGTAGCTATCAGTTGTAGACTGGAGGTTGCTTCTGGGTAAGGAAGAAGGCATGTGTCTACTTTTCTCAGCTCTAGGATCCCATCTGATGCAGACCCTTGCCAGTCCTATGCATGCTACCTCAGTCTCTTTGAGTTCATATATGCATCTGTCCTATTGATTTAGAAGGCCTTGTTTTCTTGGTGTCCTCCATGCCCTCCTGGCTCTTAAACTCTTTATATCTTCTATTCCAAAGGGTTCCCATAGTTGAGGGGAGGGATTCGATGATTACATCCCATTTAGAGTTGAGTGTTCCCAGGTCTCTCCCCCTCTGTATATTGTCTGGTTGTGGGTCTTTGTATTTGCTCCCACCTGCTGCAGGAGGAAGCTTCTATGATGATGACTGAGCAAGACTCTGATCTATGAATATAGCAGAATGTCATTAGAAGATATTTATAATTTATTGACTTTTTTGGTGTTGTTTTGTTTTTGTTTTTTTGAGATAGGGTTTCTCTGTACAGCCCTGACTGTCCTGAAACTCACTCTGTAGACCAGTCTGGCCTCAAACTCAGAGATCTGCCTGCCTCTGCCTGCTGAGTTGGTGCTGTTTTAAGAGTAGTATTTGGTTTTACCCTGGGTCCCTGGACTATCTAGTCTCCAGTTCTTGGTTTCTCAAGAAGCATCAAGTATGGGTTCTGGTGTGGGAAGTCCTTCTGCATATGGTGTTGATTTTTATTGGTTAAGGAATAAATAAACTCCTTGGCCTGTGATAAGGTAGAATAGAGGTAGGTGGGGAAAAACTAAACTGAATGCTGGGAGAAAGAAGGTGGAGACGCAGAAGATTCCATGTAGCCACCAGAAGGGAAAGACCTGAGTTAGAACCTTACTGGTAGGCCATAAGCCTCATGGTAAAATATAACAGAAATGGGTTAATTTAAGATATGAGTTATCCAGAAATACTTTGTCCTATTGATGGTGTCCTTTGCTATGCAGAAACCCCTTAGTTTCAGGAGGTCCTATGTATTAATTGTTGATCTTAGTGCCTGTGCTTCAAGTTTCTGTTCAGAAAGTCTTTTCCTCTGTCAATAAATTCAAGGCTAGTCCCAATTGTCTCTTCTGTCTGATTCAGGGTGTCTGGTTTTGTGTTGAGGTCTTTGATCCATTTGGAGTTGAGTTTTGTGCAAGGCGATGAGTAAGCATCTCTTTGGCTTCTTTGAACAGTTTAAACAGCACCAATTATTTAAGGTAGGGTCTTTTTTCCTGTGTATATTTCTGGCATCTTTATTAAAAAAAATCGTGTCCAGAGGTGTGTGAAATTGTATCTGTCTTCAGTTTCACTCCACTGACGGATGTGCCTGTTTTTGTACCAATCCTATTCTGATTTTTATAACTGTATGTGTGTTATACAGTTTGAAATTAGGGATTGTGATACCTCCAGATGTTCTTTTATTAAAAAAATTAGCCTGGCTATCCTGGATTTTTGTGTTTTCATATGAAAAAAGCTGAAAATTGTCCTTTTAAGATCTGTGAAAAGTTATATTGGAATTTTGATGGGAATTGCATTTAGTTGGTGGATTGCTTTGGGTAGGCTGGTCATTTTTACTTTATTATTCCTAATGAAGATCTTTCTATCTTCTGGTATCTTCTTCAATTTCTTTCTTTAATGACTTGAAGTTTTTATCAAGCAAATCTCCAACCTGCTTGGTAAGAGATACCCCAATTTATATTGTTTGAGGCTACTGTGAAAGGCATTACTTCCCCAATTTCTTTCTCAGTCCATTTGTCTTTTGTATGTAGGGGAGCTACTGATTTTTGTGAGTTAATTTTATATCTAGCTACTCTGATGAAAGTTTTTATCAGCTGTAGGGGTTTCCTGGTGGAATTTTAGGGTTATTTATGTATGCAATTATATCATGTACAAATAAAGATAGTTTGACTTCTTTCTTTCCATTTTTTTGCCCTTTGATCTCCTTCAGTTGTCTTTTTGCTCAGTTAGACACTAAGTCCTATATTGAAAAGATATATAGAGAGTGGACAGCCTTGTGTTGTTCCTAATTATAGTGGAAATGCTTTGAATTTCTATCCATTTAGGTTGATGATGTCTATAGGCTTGCTGTAAACTGCCTTTATTGTGTTGAGGTATATCCCTCGTATCCCTAATCTTTCCAGGACTTTATCATGAAGGGATGTTGGATTTTGTCCAAAGCTTTTTCTGTATCTAAGGAGATGATCATGCGTTGGTGGAAGCTGTTTGTTCCTTCCCTGCCAGAAATAAATAATCACTCAGAAACTCTATTAATTAAAGCATTGCTTAACCAATAGCTTAGGCATATTTCTAACTAGCCCTTACATTTTAAATTAACCCATTTCTAGTATTTTGTATTTTACCATGAGTTGTGTGGATTACCAGCATGGTTCTGGGGTGGGCATCTGTGTTCTCTGGTAGCTACATGGCATCTCCCTGTCTCTGCTTTCTTTCCTCCTCTATCTGCTTGGAATTCCCACCTTACTCAATTCTGCCCTGCTATAGGCCAAAGCAACTTTATTAATTAACCAATGGTATTCACAACAGAGGGGGATTCCACATCAATCATGGGGTTTTCCTTTGTTTATGGAATGGATTATATTTATCAATTCTTGTATGTTGTACCATCCCTGCATCTCTGGGGTGAAGTCTAATTGATTAAGGTAGATGATAATTTTGATATGTTCTTGGATTCAGTTTGTAAATATTATGTTGAGGAAAATTTGTATCTATGTTCATAAGGGAAACTGGTCTGTAAATCTCTTTCATGGTTGGGTCTTTATTTGGTTTGGGTATCAGAGTAACTGATTGTCAAATGAATTGGGCAATATTTCCTTCTGTTTATATTTTGTGGAATAATTTGGGGAGGATTGGTGTTAATTCTTAATTGAAAGTCTGGTGGAATTCTGTGCTAAAACCATCTGGCCATGGGCTTTTGTTTATGGCTGTGAGTCTTTTAATGACTGTTTCTATTTCTTTGGGGGTTATAGATCTGTTTAACTTGCTTATCTGTTCTTGATTTCACCTTGGCAAGTGATGACTATTGAGAAATTTATTCATTTCTTTTGATTTTCCAAGTTGGTGGAGTATAGGGTTTTAATTATGATTCTCTGGATTTACTCAGTGTCTGTTGTTATGTTTCCCCTTATAACTCTAATTTTGTTAATTTGGATTTTTTTATCTACTGTTTAGTTAATTTGGATAAGGATTTATCAGTCTTATTGATTTCCTTAAAGAACCAACTCTTTGTTTTATTGATCCCTTGTAGATTCTGTTGTTGTTTCTGCATTATTGATTTCTGCCCCAAGTCGATCATTTCTTCCCATCTCCTCCTTTTGGGTGTGATTTCTTCTTTTTCCTGTAGAGCTCTCAGGTGTGTTGTTAAGTTACTAGTATGAGATCTTTCTGACTTTTGTCGGGGGGGTTGGGGGAAGGAGAGGATTTAGTTCACTTTTTTTTTTTTAAAAAAAAAACTATTCCTCTCTTATACAATATAACACAACTGCAGTTTTCCCTTCCTCCACCCCTCCCAGTCACCCCTACCTATCCTCTCCCTCAGACCCAGTTCTCCCCCCTTTCCCTTTAGAAAAGAGGCAGCCTTTCAGGGATATCAGCTGAACACGACATAGCAATTTACAATAAAATTAGGCACAAACCCTCATAGTAAGACTGAATGAGGCAACCTAGTATGAAGAAAAGGATCCCTAGAACAGGCAAAAGAGTCAGAGATGCCTCTTACTTCCACTTTTAGGAGTCCCACAAGAACACCCAGTTACAGAATCATTATATACATCAGACGACCTAGTGCAGAACCATGTAGGATCTGTGATTGTCTTTCCAGTTTCTGGGAACCTCTATGAGCTCTGCTTAGTTGATTTTATGGGCAGTATTCTTTTGGTGTCCTCAACCCTTCTGGCTACTAGAATCTTTCTTCCCCCCTTTCCCATGGGGTTCCCTGATCTCTGGCTATGGGTCTCTGTATCTGCTCCCATAAGGCGTTGTATGAAGCCTCTCTGATGATGAATAGACTAGTTTTCAGTCTGTGAGTTTAGCAGAATATCATTAGGACTCATTCCATTGACTTCTATTTTTTCCTGCCAATTCTTTTTTTTTTTCTTCTTCTTCTTCTTTTTTTTTTTTCGAGACAGGGTTTCTCTGTAGCTTTGGAGCCTGTCCTGGAACTAGCTCTTGTAGACCAGGCTGGTCTCGAACTCACAGAGATCCGCCTACCTCTGCCTCCCAAGTGCTGGGATTAAAGGCGTGCGCCACCGCCGCCCGGCCCTGCCAATTCTTGTTTGGTACTTTTCTATCCTTGGCTATCCAGACTCTTGATCCTGGCCTTCCAGGCAGTGCCAGGCATGGGCTCCTTCTCGTGGCATGGGCCTCAAGTTAGACCAGTCATTGGTTGGTCACTCCCATAAGTCGTGCACCACCATTTCCCCAGTACATTTTTCAGGCAGGATAAATTGTAGGTGAAAGGTTCTGTGGCTGGGTTGGTGTCCCAATACCACCACTGGAAGCCTTTTCTGGCTACAGATTATGTGGATAAGGGTTTGTCAGTCTTATCAGTTTTCTCAAAGAATCAACTATTTATTTCATTGATTCTTTGTGGTCTCTGTTGTTTTTGTTTTATTGATTTCATCTCTGAGTTTGAGTTTTTTTCTTGCCATCTACTTTTTTTGAGATCGATTTCTCAAAAAATCAATATCTCTTCCAGAGATTTCAGATATTTGGTGAAGTTACTCATATAAGATCGCATATATATATATATATATACATATATATATGTATATATATATATATATTAATATAGGTACTTAGTGCTGTGAAACCGCCTCTTAGAATCACCTTCTTTGTGTCTTATAAGTTTGGGTATGTTATATATTCATTTACATTCAACTCCAGAAAGTCTTTAATTTCTTTCTATTTCTGTCTTGACCCAATTTTCATTCAGTGGTAAGTTGCTCAGCTTCCATGAGTTTGTAAGATTTTGTTGCTTTTGCTGTTGCTATGCATATTTAATCTGTAGTGGTCTGGTAGGATGCAGTGTTATTTCAGTTTTCTTGTATCCGTTGAGGATTGCTTTGTGTCTGAGTGTGTGGTCAGTTTTGGAGAAAGTTCCATGAGATGCTAAAAAATAAGGTATATTCTATTGTGTTTGGGTGAAACGTTCTTTAAATGTTTATTAAGTCCATTTGATTTATAATGTCATTTAGCATTTCTATAGTTTTTGTCAGGATGACGTGTCTATTGATGAGAGTGAGGTATTGAAGTCCCCTACTATCACTGTGTGAGGAGTAATATGCGATTTAAACTGAAATAGTGTTTCTTTTTATGAACTTTGGTGCCCTTGTGTTTGGTGCATAGGTGTTAAGAATTGCCAAGTTTTCTTGGTGGTTTTTTCTTTTTAAAAAATTTTTAAAATTAATTAATTAATTTAAAAGCTATCTTTTCTCATTTTACATACCAATCCCAGTTCCCACTCCCTCCTCTACTCCCATTCCCTCCACCTTTCCCCCCCATACACTCCTCAGAGAGGGTAAGCTTGCCATGGGAATTCAACAAAGTCTAGCGTATTGTTTTGAGGCAGGACAAAGGCCCTCCCCTCTATATCTAGGCTTAGCAAGGTATCCATCCAAAAAGAATGGGTTCCACAAAGCCAGTAGAAGCAGTAGTGATAAATCCTGGTCTCACTGCCAGTGGCCTCACAGTCTGCCCCAGACACACAACTGTCACCCACATTCAGAGGGCCTAGTTTAGTCCTATGCTGGTTGCCCCATTGTCAGGCCTGAATCGGTGAGCTCCTGTTAGCTCAGGTAAGTTGTTTCAGTGGGCATCTTCATCAGGGTCTTGATTTCTTTGCTAATGTTATCACTCTTCCCTCTCTTCAACTGGACTTTGGGTGTCCAGCCCAGTTTTCTACTGTGGATCTCTGTATCTGCTTCTAACAGTTGCTGGATGAAGGTTCTATAATGACATTTAAGATACTCAACCATCTGACTACAGGGCAAGGCCAGTTCAGGCACCCTCTCCACAATTGCTTAGGGTCTTAGCTGAGGTCATCCTTGTGAATTCCTGGGAATTTTTCTAGTGCCAGATTTCTTGCTAGTTCCATAATGACTCCTTTAATTAAGTTATTTCTTGTCCTTGCTCTCCCCTCTGTCTTTGATGAGTATGTAATGTCTTACTTATCTCTGTGATTAGTTTGATTTGAAGTCTATGCTGTCAGACATTAAAATGACTATAACAGAATGCTTCTAGATCCATTTGGTTGCAATATCTTTTTCCATCCTTTTACCCTGAAGTGATATCTATCTTTTGGTAAAGTGTATTTCTTGGGTACAATGGAATGATGGATCCTGTCTTTGCATTCATTCTGTTAGTGTTTTTGTTTTATTACAGGAAAATTGAGAACATTAATGTTGGAGATATCAAAGAGCAGTATTTTCTTTTATTCTTGTTGGTTTGTTTATGTTTTGATGTGTGTGAGTGTGTATGTTTCAACTCCTTCTGATTTGCTGGTCTGGGGTTATTTATTCCTTGTGTTTTCTTGGGTGTAGTTAACCTCTTAGGTAGGAGTTTACATTCTAGCATCTTCTTTAGGCCTGGGTTTGCCGATAGGTATTGCTTAAAATTATTATTTTTTTAAATCATGGATGTATTATTTTATTCATCTATTGTGGTTGAAAGTTTTTTTGGGTATAGTAGTGTGGGCTGACATCCATAGTCTCTTAGAGTTAGTAGAACATTTGTTCAGGCCCTTCTGGCTTTTAGAGTCTCGATTGAGAAGCCAGTTGTTATTCTAATAGTTCTGCATTTCTATGGTTTTGAGTCCTTTTACCTTACAACTTTTAATTTTTTTTATTTTGTACTTTTAGTGTTTTGATTATTATGTGGAAGGGAATTTCTTTTCTAGTCCAGTCTATTTGGTGTTCTATATGCTTCTTGTACCTCAATAGGCATCTCCTCCTTTAGATTCTTTAGGAAATTTTCTTTTATAATTTTGTTGAAATTATTTTCTGGGCCTTGACCTGAGTTTTGTCTCCTTCCTCTATTCCTATTATTCTCACATTTTTTTACATAGTATTCCAGATTTCTTGGATGTTTTGTGCCTGAATTTCTTATTTTAGATTTAAAATATTTTTGGTCAAAATATTCATTTCTTTTTATCTTGTCTTCATTGTCTGAGATTCTCTCCTCCATCCCTTCTATTCTGTTAGTAAAACTTGCCTCTGAGGTTCCTTTTTGAGTTCTTAAATTTTTCCTTTTCAGATTTCCCTCAGTTTGGATTTTGCTTATTGTTTCTATTTCCGCTTTCACGTTTTAAACTGTTTTATTCATTTCCTTCCCCTGTTTGTGTTTTCATAGATTTCTTTAAGGAATTTATTTATTGAAGGGGAAGTCCAGCCAATCACCTTGTTTGTAAGGCGTGTCCCCCTTAGGCTAATATTTACTTATAAAATCTTGAGGCCTTGCGGCTCGCCTGCTCTTTGTTTTTCCTGCGCTCTGCGCTGGAACCTTGGATTTGTAAGTTCCCTTTTCTTTCCTTTATTAAAGCTGAATATTATATATGTTAAAGCTAGTCTGGTTAATCATAACTGCCGACCAACCACGCCCCTTCATTTTATTTACTCTTTAAAGATCTCTATCATATTCATAAAAGCGATTTCAAGATTTTATCTTGTACTTTGTTTATGTTTCAGTTGTCAAGGCTTGCTATGGTAAGGTTGCTGGGCTCTAGTGGAGACATAGTGTCCTGATTGTTGTTGACTGTCTTTGTGTGTTGATGTCTAGGCATCTGAGATTGGGATGATTGTAATTCTAGGTACTGATATCTGGTCTTATCTTTGTTGGGTGGGTGTTTATTCCTTGGTTTCTGTTGTCCTCTCTGGTTCTTAGGAGGGTATGGTGATTGTGTGTTGCCTGGTAGGAATTCTAGAATCCTGATATGTGTGGTCACTGGTGTTTAAAGGGAAAATGCATTTATAGTATTAGGAGCTGTACTTAGAAATGGGGATGGGCAGAGGAGAAGAGGAAGATGTGGAGGGGTTCCATAGGAGGGAGGAAAGCAGGATGTTCCGCGTGATTTCCTTAGTCCCCTGGGAGTGGGAGTAGAGAATAAAGAGAGACCATAGCAAGTAGTCAACCACAGAACTGGGGATGAGACGGGGGGGGGGGGGATTGGATTTGGAGAAGAGGAGGGGGAGTGACATTCTGAAGCTTGACAATCTGTTTTGCTAGCTTTCTTGCTTTTCTGTTGGGTTTGGCTGCTAGGTTCCCAGAGAATGCCTGCTGGTTGGTAACTGGAATAAAGTGATGGACAGGGAGAAAGAAGTTCAAGGGAGGGATTCACTGGAGCTGGGGGGCAGGAGGAATGGAGAGACTGCAGTAGATGGTCTGCTACATAGCTTGGAATGAGACTGGGGAATGGAATTCAGAAGAAAGGGGAAAGAGGGGAAGGTCTGCAATTAATCTACCTGCTTTCCTGGCTAGAGTGGCCTGGGGATTTGCAGGGAGTGCCTGCTTTCATGGGGGGCTGGGAGAAAAAGATGACTAGGGGAAGGAAGGTTGAAGGGGAAGATCTGCATGATTGGGGTGATCCACTGGAATTGAGGGTTGAGGGCACAGAGGATAGTCTGCTAGAGAGTTGGGCATGTGACTGGCAGATTGGATTTGGAGGAGAGGAAGAAAAGGTAGAGATGCACACCTAACTGCTTCCCTCAAGATGCACATTTTAAACAAATGCCCAGGAGATTCTAGTCCAAAGGGTTCGTGGGCTACATGAGCAGAAGCAATGCTATTTTAACAATGTTTTTGGGGGTTTCAAGGTAAACTTCAGGCTGATTGGAAGACAGTCTTTAATTGTTTTAGTTACTATTCTATTGCTGTGAAGAGACACCGTGACCAAGGCAGTTTTTTATTAAAGAAAGAATTTAGTTGGGAGATTGCTTACAGTTTCAGAAGTTTAGTTCATTATCATCACGTAGGGAGCATGGTGGCATTCAGGCAGACACTGGACCAGTAGCTAAGGGCTACATCCTGATCTATAGGCAGAGAGAGAGAGAGAGAGAGAGAGAGAGAGAGAGAGAGAGAGAGAGAGAGAGACTCTGGACTTGGTATAGGCTTTTGAAACTTCAAAGCCCACCCCCAGTGTCACACTTTCTCCAACAATGCCACACCCTTTAATCCTTCTAATCCTTTTAAATAGTGATACTCCCTGGTGACTAATTATTCAAATATTTGAGCCCATGGAAGTTATTCATTCAAACCACCATACTAACTAAATCTATCTTTGTTTCCTTAGATGGTATTCTGTTGATTATTAGTGATCCCAGGAGAATAACTTTTAAGCCCATTATTGAACTATGCATAGGGTGTTACCAGTAAGTAGATGGTGCTGATGGACCAGATGTGAGAGGCTGTGCTTCTGACCTATGCTTTCTTCATTGCCTCTAGATGAGCTAGTTCATTCACGGGGTGACAGAGCACTTCTTCCCTTTAATCTTAATTTACTGATGGACTTTGACCCTAGAAGAATTAGTTCATAGTAAGTGGACAGTGTCCTTCTAGCAATCAACTAGAAAATGTACAAGTGAAAAATCAGATAATTTGATCATTATACAGTGAGAACAATCAATAAGAAAAATTAGCAAGATCATTTAGTTATCAAATAAATTTGATATCCATCAACATAAACTGTTACATGCTAATCAACAATGGTTGTTTTCTGAAGTGGTTCCAAATGAGATAATTTCATATGCTTTTTTTATGGAGCGATGCCTCCTGCTGTTTCTGAAGAGGGAAGCTGTGTTTTGGGTTGTGCAAATGTATTTAACTAATTTCAGAGCACTTGGAGGTCAAACATTATTAGATGATATTTATTCCACGTGAGAGTGACTCATTTAGTTATGTTTCAGCCTGTGGTGTGCAAATGGGACATGCAGAGAAGCCTCAAGTTCCTGAATATCTTTACAAAAATGAGAGCACAGCATTAAGCCAAAGTTAGACCTTAAGTCATTTTAATGAAGACTCTGCAGGCTCAGTATCAGGAGCCTGACATCCTGGGCACCTGGAAAGGGTCTTTGCTGCTCCTTCATTCGGTAAATAACCACAATGGGGAAAGCAGGAATTGTTGATGTGCAGAATAACTCAACTTCATAAAGTTCTTCCAAGAAGAACTTAATTACCCTCAATTCATAAGAGCAATGTAATTCCAACCATTTCTTAACTGTAAAACTTGATTAGTAATAACATCTGCAGGCTAGAGAGATGGTTCAGTGGGTAAAGGCACTTGCAACTAAGCCTGAGATCATGTAGGGTAAAAGAGCCAGTCAAAGAAACATACCCTGTTCCTAAAACCAGAGCCAAAAGCTTAAAAAGACACAGCGAAACAAACATACTTTGACCCTGAAACCAGACCCAAAGAAACAGTCTTCCCCTAACCAACTGAGCATGAAACCACCCAATCCCTGAGCATGAAATCCAGCTTGTCTGAGCTCAGGGATTTAATCTGAACAATTCCCACCCTGAAAATCTTCACCCCAGAAAAACTCAACCCCTAAGCTGTCCTATATAAGACCTGTGCCTGTTTAGTTGGGACCTGCTCTTTTCCACCCTGGCAGAGGCAGCCCCTCTCCTGGATTCCTTCCTCCCAATAAATCACTTGAATGTGTTTTGGGTGAAGACCTTCTTTTACTGGAGGGAGCAGATAAGCAAAGGACATCTCTGCTAGGAATCTCTCTTAGCAAAGTGGAGCAGAGCTGAGCTGCAATAGCTCTCTCAGAGAGGAGCAGGATTGCTATGTCCTGTGGGGAGACCATTCTTCACTGTAACACAGCTATAGGTATAGCCTGACTCCTGACAGTCAGGATACCTTCTTCGCAGCTATAGATATCCAGGATACCTTCCCTTTGCAGCTCTAGGCATAGCTTGGCTTCTGACAGTCAGGATACCTTTCCCTTCAGAACCGTAACATTTGCAGACCTGAGTTTGTTTCCTGTGAATCACAGGATAGAAAGAGAGAACTGACCCTTTGACTTCCACATGTGTGCCATGGCATGCACACACACACACACATACATATATGTACACCTATATATGCATAAACATAAATAAATATGAAAGATAAATATGTGAAAAACAAATGTATAAATAATAAGATTTTTTTTAAAATGAGGACCACTCTTCTCTGATCCCAAAACCTACTATAAAACTACCAATATTGAAACAATTCAGTATTGGCACATTGCCATATGAGAAGTAAGCAAAATGGATAAAATTCTAGGAACATATCTAAATATAGACTATAATGAAGTGGGCAATGGAAATGAAATTTTAACATAGAGAGATTTTATTTATCATGTAGGGTGATCTTTGCAATCATGTTGGCAAAGTAAGATTCTTATCTAATGTGTTACACATACAAAACTGAAATTTAGATATTAGAACAGAAACAAAAGTATTTATCCATGTAAATAAAACTTTAAACAAAAAGGGGTCAGTTGTATATGTATCTATGTGTGTGTATTTGCATATGTACATATGCTTATGTGTTCATATATGTGTGTCTATATGTGTGCATGTATATTTATGTGTACATGTATATGTGTATATATATGTATATGCTTGTGTGTAGATATCTACTAAAGAAATAGTCAAAGTAGCCAGTAAAAACAGGGTAAACATGAAAAGATACAACAGGAAAAAATATCATGAAAGAAATATAAATAATGTTCCTTAAATGTACTAATGTACAGCCTTATTTGTAATACGGGAAATAAAATTAAGGTTCTGATGTCTCATCATTTATTCCTTTTTTATTTAGCTACTACATTTGTAATAATGGGTACATTTGGATAAAATGTACAGAAACCACAGAAATTTCTCATGTTTTTCATAGGAATATAGGTTTAAACTGTATAGGAAATACAGTTTATGGAGTATAATTTATCAATTCTTTTTATCACATAAGATGTTTTAACCTTCGGACCATATATGTGCTTGATATCATCTTATTGTTATCTTTCACTAGTACGTGGTGTTCAGTCATACAAACGATGCTTGGTTCACGTGTTTGGATCCAGATGTTTGCTGCTAGAAGACATGTTGTGACAGTCTTCACAGCTCTCATTACTTGCCCCATTATTATTTATTCTTTCAAAAAATATATAGTACTTTGATCATATCCCCCTCATCATTCTCTTACTTCTCCCCACTAAATCCCTTCTTATTGCAAATGTTCCTCTTCGACTTTCATATCTTTTTGTGACTTGCAACATTTAATTATGGATGCTTAATGAGTGTGGATGTATGTGGTAGTATTTACACAATGAAAACTTCCTAGAGGCTACATCATTGAGGACTATGACTCCCCATGCCTAGCAACGTAGACTACAACTCATTTGGGAGGGTCAGGGTCTCATGAGTGCTTCCCCATCTGTAATGGAATGTTGAAGGGTCCACTCTTGTGCAGGTAACCATGGTTTCTATGAGGTTACGGATTCACTAGCTGAGTCATGTCTAGAAGACAGTGTTTTATAGCATCCCTTCCCATCCTCTGGCTTTGACACTCTTCCTGTGGTATTCTCTAAACTTTAGAGAGAGGATTTTGATGCTCACTTTAGCTATGAGTCTCTGTGTTACTACTGCCCACTGAAGATGGAAGCTTGACTCATATACTCATAATCTATGAGCATAAACATAAACATGCAGAAGGCAGTTAGACAACATGTCAGTTTAGCAAACCAATAATAGTAAGATCTATGACCTCCCCAGCTGTGATTTTTTTCCCCAGTTTATAATATCAGGCATGACTTCTCTCCTGTGCAAGTTTCAAATCCAGTCAGAAAGTGCTTACTCCCATAACAGTTATGCTATTTACATCAGTGCACATCTTGCCTGATAGTTCAATGTTACAGTTCTCAAGGTTCATAGCAGGCTAAGACATGACTTTTCTCTCCTAGCAGGCTCCTTCTGTTGCTATGAAACTGAGCCAGTAGTGAAGCAGCTTCTAGCTTAGTTCCAGCTTGATTTCTCTATGTCCTGGAACCAAAATGTGGCATATCTTTCATAACAGGATCTTATAATTTAGTCTTGTGGAAAAACCTAGAACAATGTCATTAGCCTATATTATTTTGTGGGCCTCTGGAGGTTCCCTGAACAATAACTCATGAGGAGATATCTTAATCTGGTACTAGAATCTTAATTTAATGTCCCATGTATTCTTAGGCACCTCCCTTAAAACAGTTTGATAAAACTATGGTTTTTCAATTAACGTACAAAATAGGTTCTATTTGACTTTGCATATACCTTAGTTGGTTGGCCTACTGTATTTGAAGACAGATTCTCACATGTGAGTCTGTTTGGTCATTTATAGTGAATCTTAATGACCTTGATTAAAGAAACCTGAAGCTGATGCTCATTATAGACGTCCCCAGTAAAATGAATCTCGTGTTTCTTAATTCATCTAAATTAATATCTAGCTTTTTAACACTGTGAAGTGATATTGTCATCAACAAATGTGTTGTGACAAATTTCTAGCCATCATGGGAGATGCATTTGGCTCCTGGGCTGCATTTGGTCATCCTGATTTCACTTAGTTTTCTTGGCCATTCTTACATTTCTTTTCACAAATTAACATTTTTTGTTATGCTTTTTAAAAAGCCCTGCCTCTATCCCTTCACGGTCCCATTTACTGTTTTCCTTTATGTAACACTTACCTTCGGGGGGGGGGGGGAAGCGGCTATTTTGGACTTTGTTATAATTTTTCCTTTCAAGCAGATTTCGATTTGTTGTGTTTTGTTCTTCCTGGAGACAGCAGAGGTCTGCTCAGAGCAGCTTAGCATAGCCATCTGTGTGTATGGAAAAGCAGAGACAATTAAAACCTGTTGACAACTTGGGGCAAAGCTGTGGGCCTCATGTTCTGTAATTTATGTGAAAAGCTGCGGAACAATCAGTTCACGGTGGCTCTTCAAAGATGCACAGCCTGGAACATGAGTTTGTCACCTCAACATCTTTGTACTGTAGCAAACGGGTATCTCAGTTCAAGGGATTTAGAGACACACTCCAGATGCCCAGAAAACAAACACAGAAGGTGTCATGTAGAGAGGGTAGGAGCTGCTGCTGTCACCCACCACATCTCTGCTTAACATGTAGGCATGTTCCTGTCCCACTGTTTAGTGTGTTTTTATATCAGGCACCGGAAGAGGCCATTCTGACAATTGTGTGGCATGTCAGGACAGAAGCACAGCGTGGCTTAGGTGGTGGAGCCAGTGGCTTGTGGAAAGACTTTGCTCTCTGCTTCTCAGACTTGGCCGTCGTTCTTAATTCTCTCATCTCTCAGCTGGACTAGCTTAGGTAACTCCCTTCCTTATTTGTAAAACAGAGAAAACACTGTCGGCCATTCAGGGTGGTTGTGATGGGCTGGAGGAAGGGAGGTGACATTCACATCCTTTCTCTCTTGTCTCCTTTTTACCTTCCACTTCCTGTGATGTACTTCCTGCAGCCATCCTTCCTCCAACATTGCTATGGCCAAACCATACAGTTGGGCACAAAGGATTGTGTCTCAGTCAGGATAAAGCATCTTTAGTGTGGTTCTCTAGCGCCGTCTCAGCTCCTTAGATTCCGGGGACTACATTTCTGCTGCCTTTCGCTTTTATCAGGCTCTTGTGCCTTCTCTTCCATTCCGCTATTATAAAATCGTGTTACTGAGTTTCTCTTCTGTGTCATCTTCTTCTTCCGTGTGCCCTGCTCGTGTGGTTTCATTCATATTTATGATGTCAGTTATCATTTCTGTATTGGAGTATCCACTACATGATTTAGGTTTCAACAACAGATGACCGAGTCTCTAGACGGTGAAGGTTGGGTACTGCACACTCTGTAAGAGCTCCAAAGGTCATATCTACCATGTCTTTTGTATCTCTATCCTGGCCTCTGTTCCCACTCTTTTGGTTGGTCATGGAGTCCTGGGAGGGTAGGTGAGAGGATACTCAGTTTGTCATGGCCTACATTGATTTCTACTGACTTTTGGTGAATCCTATCTGCTGAGTGGAGGCTAAATTTGGCAACTTGTATGTTAAGTACAGATAGGGGCCAAATTCTTGTCTCTGCAGTGACCCCTTGTGATCGGATGTAGCAAAGTGTTGTCCTGGGTTAGCTACCCGATAATAGTGGGTTTCCCACATCCCTGGGATCTTGTCAAGGAAGGGGGCTCTCATCCAAATTAGAAAGGCTTTCATTGACTCTCCTAGGTAACTAATTCCTCAGGACTTCAGGGTCAAAGAAGTAGAAAAGATCTGATGATAAGTATCTGGTGGCATAAGGTAGTGGTGCTCAGAGATGCTGGACCGCAATGCATTCAAATATATATATATATTTATTATTATTATTATTATTATTATTATTATTATTTGGTTTTTCGAGACAGGGTTTCCCTGTAGTTTCTAGAGCCTGTCCTGGAACTAGCTCTTGTAGACCAGGCTGGCCTCGAACTCAGAGATCCGCCTGCCTCTGCCTCCCGAGTGCTGCATTCAAATATAAACTTGCATGGCTACATAGAACCTTTGTGTCTTCCTGGAAAGGAAGTAAGTCTCTTTAGGAATATGATCAGCAAAGGATGGGTCTACGTAAGAAGTTAGGTCCATGTGAGGGAAACTCCACTGCTCCTGCATGTGTCCACAACTGCCACCACAAGGCCCATGTGAGCCCTCTGTTAGCAGGCCACTCAGGGAAGGCAGGCCCATATACTAAGGCTGTACAAAGAGCATGGCCTTTTTCTCCTCATCCTTAATGTTAAGGGTTTGAATTTGTTTCCTATACACAGCATGCTGCAGGCTCTCCTCAGGAAAGCTGTGTTGGGATAGGTTTCAAGTTAACAGTCACCTATGTAGAATTCAGTTTTTGCCACTCACCAAGGAAGTCCAGCTCCCTACTTCTGATTGGTCTTGCTTTGTATGTTATTTGGCCTTTTTCCTTTTGCAGCTCTTAAAATTCTTTCTTTATTCTGTATGTTTAGTGTTTTGATTATTATGTGGTGAGGGGGATTTTTTGATTGGTGCAGTCTATTTGGGGTTCTGTAAGCTTCTTTTGCTTTTATAGACATGTCCTTCTTGAGGTTCAGAAAGTTTTCTTCTATGATTTTGTTGAACTTATTTTATGTGCCTTTGAGCTGGCTTCTTCTTCTTCTTGTTCTTGTCCTTCTTCTTGTTCTTCTTGTTCTTGTTCTTCTTGTTCTTGTTCTTCTTGTTCTTGTTCTTCTTGTTCTTCTTTTTGTTCTTCTTCTTGTTCTTCTTCTTGTTCTTCTTGTTCTTGTTCTTGTTCTTCTTCTTCTTCTTCTTCTTCTTCTTCTTCTTCTTCTTCTTCTTCTTCTTCTTCTTCTCCTCCTCCTCCTCCTCTTCCTCCTCCTCCTCCTCCTCTTTTCCCATTATTATTAGGTTTGTACTTTTTATGGTGTCACTGATTTCCTGGATGTTTTGTGTTAAGAATTTGTTGAATTTAACATTTTTTAATCAATGAATCTATTTTCTCTATTGTACCTTCAGTACCTGAGATTCTCTCTTACATCTCTTGTATTCTGTTGTTTATGCTTGTATCTGTATTTCCTGATCATTTACCCAGATTTTCTGTTTTCAGAATTCCTTAGTTTGTGACAAAAATCTGTCAGTGTAATCCACCATATAAACAAACTGAAAAATAAAAACCACATGATCATCTCAATAGATACCGAAAAAGCTTTCGACAAAATGCAACATCCCTTCATGGTAAAGGTCTTGGAGAGATCAGGGATACAAGAAACACTCCTAAACATAATAAAGGCAATATACAGCAAGTCAACAGTCAACATCAAACTAAATGGAGAGAAACTCCCAGCAATCCCACGGAAATCAGGAACAAGACAAAATTGTTTACTCTCTCCATATCTATTCAATATAGTTCTTGAGGTCCTAGCTAGAGCAATAAGACAACAAATAGAGATTAAGAGGATAGAAATTGAAAAAGAAGAAGTCAAATTCTCAGTATTTGATGATGATACAATAAGTTTACACAAGCACCCCCAAAAATTCTACTAAGAAACTTCTACAACTCATAAACACTTCCAGTAATGTAGCAGGATACAAGATTAACTCAAAAAAAAAATCAGTATCCCTCCTTTACACAGATGATAAATGGGCTGAGAAAAAAAATCAGAAAAACATCACCCTTCACAATAACCACAAATAGCATAAAATATCTTGGAGTAACTCTAACCAAACAAGTGGAAGAACTGTATGACAAGAACTTTAAATCGTTGAAGAAAGAAATTGAAGAAGACACCAGAAAGTGGAAAGATCTCCCATGCTATTGGGTAGGTAGAATTAACATAGTAAAAATGGCAATTTTACCAAAAGCAGTTTACAGATTCAATGCAATGCCCATCAAAATCCCAGCAAAATTCTTCAGAGACTTCGAAAGAACAGTACTCAACTTCATATGTAAAAACAAACAAGCAAAAAAAAAAAACCCCAAGATAGCTAAAACAATCCCATTCAATAAAGAAACTTCTGGAGGCATCAGAATCCCTGACTTCAAACTCTCCTATATAGTTACAATACCGAAAACAGCCTGGTGTTGGTATAAAAACAGACAGGATAACCAATGGAATCGAATCATAGACCCAGATATTAATCCACACACCTATGAACACCTGACTTTTGACAAAGAAGCAAAAAAATATAAAATGGAAAAAAGCATATTTAACAAATGATGCTGGCAAAACTGGATATCAACATGTAGAAGAATGAAAATAGATCCATATCTATCACCGTGCACAAAACTCAAGTTCAAATGGATCAAAGACCTCAACATAGAGCCAGCTACACTGAACCTCACAGAAGAGAAAGTGAGAAGTACACTTGAATGCATTGGCACAGAGAACCACTTTCTAGATATAACCCCAGTAGCACAGACACTGAGAGAAGCAATTAATAAATGGGATCTCCTGAAACTGAAAAGCTTCTGCAAAGCAAAGGACATGGTCAACAAGACAAAATGGCAGCCTACAGAATGGGAAAAGGCCTTCACCAATCCTACATCAGACAGAGCACTGATCTCCAAAAATATACAAAGACCTCAAGAACAAATTGGTCATAAAAGAACAAATAATCCAATAAGTAAATAGAGTACAGACTTAAACAGAGAACCTTCAACAGAGAAATCTAAAAGAAAGACACTTAAGAAAATGCTCAACATCTTTTTAGTTATCAAAAAATGCAAATGAAAACAACTCTGAGATTCCATCTTACACCTGTAAGAATGGCCAAGATCAAAAACACTAATGACAGCTTATGCTGGAGAGGTTGTGGGGTAAAAGGATCACTCCTCCATTGCTGGTGGGAGTGCAAACTGGTACAGCTTCTTTGGAAATCAGTATGGTGATTTCTCAGAAAATTAGAAAACAACCTACCTCAAGACCCAGCAATGCCACTTTTGGGTATAAACCCAAAGGATGCTCAATCGTGACACAAGGGCATGTGCTCAACTATGTTTACAGCAGCAATGTTTGTCATAGCCAGAACCTGGAAACAATCTAAATGCCCCTTGACTGAAGAATGGGTAAAGAAGATGTGGTACATTTACACAACAGAGTACTACACAGCAGAAAAAAATAATGACATCTTGGAATTTTTAGGCAAATAGCTGGATCTAGAAAACATCATCCTGAGTGAGGTAACCCAGACCCAGGAAGAAAAATGCCATATGTACTCACTCATAAGTGGTTTTTAGACATAAGGCAAAGAAATACCAGCCTACAAATCACAATCCCAGAGAACCTAGACAACAATGAGGACCCTAAGAGAGACATACTTGGATCTAATCTACATGGGAAGTAGAAAAAGACAAGATCTCCTGAGTAAATTGGGAGCATGGGGACCATGGGAGAGGGTTGAAGGGGAGGTAGAGGCAGGGAGGGAGCAGAGAAAAAAAATGTAGAGCTCAATAAAATCAATAAAAAGAAGATTCTTGAGCACCTACAAATTTTGATATCTTCAGGGGTCCTGGAGCCCCTACAGATATCAAAGGATTTCTATTCAATTCATCTAATTTGTAACAACAGTTCTTTCAGAGCAATATATTCTAAGTTATGAAGAAGGACATTGAATAATGAAGAAATACGTTGTGTGGCAAAGTCAATAACTATTTTCTGGTGACGAAGGCCTGAAACCGTGAGTTCAAATGCCAGGCTTTTCTCCTTAAACATTCTGCTGCCCTTTCCACGGCAGCATGCGCTCAGAGGGGCATATAGGGCAGTTCTTCATCCACAGTGCTCAGTGTGCGTGACACATAAGAGGAACTCAGGAAATGGGGCTGAATTAATTGATAGACGAAAGAATGAATAAAATCTGCCTGGCGAATGATAAGCACAGCATGGTGACGAACTTTTCATTTTTGTTAATTATATGAGCAATGAAGCAGAAAAAGGGGGAGAAAACCTAACACTATCAGGTTATTCTCTGATAAGAGAAATATACCAGTGACCAATCTGGGAAGTATGCATTTGAAGCTTAAAGGAGGGAATAGTTTTCTGGGGCCTAGACTTGCTGGCCTCAGGGATGTGCCTTTGGTGGATCATTACTGATCTATCATGCCACTAAGGAGCCTTCCTGGCTAAGAGGTCCTAGGATGTGCCCCGGGGTCCTAAGGGCCTGCTAAGTGCTCTACTTCTGAGCTACATCCCCAGACCATGTGTTTTAGGTGTTGTATTAATTTGCAAGAACTCCTCCGCATGTTCTGGTTCCTCTTTATAGCCACATCCTTCTTGTTTTATGAATCCAATATCTCGACCTTTTTAAATATATTCATTAACTATTTGTAAAATGTCTCTTCTAGTTCTGGCAATAGTATATTCCCTTGAGATTTGGTGCTGTTCATTTCCTGCGGATAGTTGTCCTCAACTGCCTGGTGACCTGGTTCGTGCATCTACATTGATGAATGGAGGCTGTTTCATAATCGTAGCTGTCTTTTGTAGGTTTATTTTATATTCGGATGGAAAGTGTATTTCTTAAAAGGTGCCTCCCATGAATGGGAAGCCAGATCAGAGAATCCTCATAGATGCTCAGAACTGATGAAGTGACAGATTTACTTTGGAAACTTCACCTAGGAAACAGCCTTAGACATGAATACATTCTGCCTCATTCCCATCAAAAGCCAGTTCAGAGGATGCTTTGCTCTGAGACCAAAATGCACATTGAAACATGAATTCTTCTTAGGCAGTTAGGGCATTTGTTTTAGGGAGGAGTCTGCATGCTTCTTGCTCTCTCTAGGGAGACATAATCCTGTGCCCTCTGCTCTATATGGGAGGGCACCAGCACTGCACCAACTCTTTCTGGTTGCCATTCTGCACAGTGAACTACTACTGCATGCCTGGAATTGCCTCAAGCCCCAGCTCCAGCATTCTCTGCTGTGCCCTATACATTAATATGTCCACTAACCTGCCTCCAGCTGATCTTATCCCAAAACAATGATGTGTCAAAGTCTTCCACATACAAGGTACCTCCCTTTTCAACTTGATTACCATCACAAATTTGTTTCTTTTGTAGCCCAACATTGTCCCTTGTTGATGGAGTCACTGGCAGAGGATGGCAGGCTCCTGTGTTCAGGATTCCATATTGACTGGCATTTCCCATGTCATGGGTGCTGTTTTCACAAATAGAATAGAACACTTGAAAGTCTACCCATCTATTATCTATGCTATATTCCTAGAGATTAAAAGGAACTCCAGATAAGAAAAGCATAGCTGGAGGGCAGGATTAAATTCTCCTCCTCTTTCTCCTCTTCCTTCTATTCCTTCTTCTGTCCTTCTTTAAGACAGAACCTGACTGGCCTGGACTGCTCTAGTAGACCATGCTGGCCTTGAACTCATGGAGACCTGCTTCTTTCTGCCTCCTGAGTACTGGGATTAAAGGTGTTGTACAGCATTCCTGCTTCTTAATGGTTATTTTGTTTGTTTCTGGTTTATTGTTGATGATGATGTTTTAGCTCTTCTTTTTCTAATGACATAAGAGGAGGAGGAGGAGAAAGAAGAGAAAGGAGAAGGAGCTGAGGATGTAGATCAGGCAGTAGAGTGCATGCCTGGCATATACAAAGCCCTGGGTCTAACTCCAGTTCCACAAAAATGAAAGAAGAGGGAAGAAGGTGAGGGTGGGTGGAAGAAACGAAGTAAAGAAGAAAAAACATACATGAAAGCAAACAATTGAAAAGTCTTTAGACAATATCAAGCAGTGAAGATCCTGTCCTCAATATTTGTGCTAAGCAGTTGAAAGCAGCCTCTATTATTAACCTCACCTAAAGATCTTAACTTCTTGGCTGCCCTGTCATGCACCATAGATATTAAATGGACACCTTCCAAGGGAAACTCAGTTATTCTTCCATGGGCATCATATTCTTGCCAACAGGATTCCCAGGGACATATGAAATTCTATTCTCCAATGTCTGTAAGAGGACTCAGACAAAGCAAGCTCAAACAGGCTCTGGAAAGTATATTAAGGACCTACTCGCTTAAGACAAAAGAACACAGCTATTATTCTGAGTCTAAAGCCCTATTCTTATAAAAATAACAGAAAATTTAATTTAGGTTTGAGGTAGTTACAGAGGACAGATTACAAAAGAACAAGAAGCTTATTGACACAAGAGATGCTCACTAGACAGGAGAAACCACAGGGGAACCTAACGTGAAGAAATGCCTTAGGAGGCTGGTTTCTCTAGCATCTTCAATAGTGGGTGGGGGCTCTTTGAGAAAAGACAAGCTAAACAGAGGCAGTTTCAGGATGGGAAACCAGCTAGGAGAGGGAGAAATGAGTGGACAAAGTAGATTCCTCTGGTGCCAAAGCTGGGATGATGGAACTGTCTCTAGCAGTGAGATTTCCGATCCCATATCGAAGTCAAAGAGAGGCAGGGATCAACAGAACCATTCCTCAGCTTGATGCTTTCCAATTGCCTTTGCACAAAGAAGTTTCTGTAAAGAAGACAGAGTTCAGATGAGTCTTCAAGCTTCCTCCAAGTGCCAGCATAGTTTCTCTTCTCTAGGCCCTTACAAAATCCTTGTACCCAAATTGTGGAAAGAAACCCCCTTACTCACAATAGGAACGTTGACACCTTCATTGTCCTCACAGTCTAGTAGAACTTGGCTGAGAAATTTCAGGCCTTCTGGTCCTGCCTCCCTTGGATGACAATGGCATGAGAGTCCTGTCATCCAGCTGTCTTTGTCTTCCTCAAAAGTACCCTCTCTCTCTTTTGAATTGTAGGTGAAGTTCTTTAACTGGTGGAGACTTCAGGACAATGAGTCCAGAAGAGATGGTTTGCTTGAATGAGATGGGGCAGTATGTGAGAGTGGGAGACATCAGGCAGTGAAAGGAAGAGGGAACATGTCAGAAGGAAGGACATCCATCGACGTTTCTAGAATGCTACCAAGCCACAGGTAAACCATGACGGCCAAGTCAGGGAGTTCTAGGGGGCTGGTACAAACTGACCAGAAAGAGCTTGGAAGCATTGAAGGAGGAACAGGGAAGACTGTATGGAGAAGAGTTACAACAGAGTTTCACATGCAGCCTCCTGGAGAATTTGGGTACAGAATGAAAGTTGTGGTAGATTAATTATTAGGTACATACCCTTTAATAGACTGTCAATAAGGGTCTCAAGCCTTTGGATGGTGATCCCAGAGGGTGTATTAAGGTCGAAAAGGGTCAACTTAAGTGCAACATTCTCTGATCATCAGAGGGTAGAGCACCAACATATTCAGCAACCTTTGAGATTATAGATGCCTCTATGATAAAGCACAACAGATGAAAACAGGAAAGACGCTGCCACAATAAGGTAGAAGGAGAGGACGACTCCCCAAATTATCTTCTGATCTTCATCAGTGCACCATAGCTGGTACATATCCCTAACCCCTACAGCATATGCACACACACAATAATAAATAAAAACTAAGATTTGTAAATACTATTGGTATTTCCTTAATTAAGGTTATATTTATTTTGCTCAAGAAAGAAGTATGAATACTATTATGATGATGTAATCAAGCAGATACTCAAACCAAACACAGAGATCCACTGAGCAACATACATGGAGCCACCATGAAATAACATCTTTCACTGCTCACACATGCCATTGTTGGGGGTCTGTGGTTACTCACTCTCTTCTCTAGTTACTGATGAGAAACAAAACATCAGGCCCAGATGGGTCCTCTAAGGACTGGAGACTTAAAAACTTTCTTTTTCTTTTCCTGCCAGGCTGTACTTCTCTGCTACATGTAACTCAACATGGTCACCACCCAAAAGTCCTCAGGCTTCATCATGGCTTCTGATAGAAACTGAATCTGTCAGTGTGCCAGTGTAGGTTTCTTTTGAGAGAGAATCAGATTGACTAGTATTGAGTTGTGTCTACCACTGCCCACAGTATGTGACATCTTGGGAGATGAATTCATCAGTGGAGCCAGAATGGCCCATTCATGTCCCTTAACCAAAACGGTAGATGTAGGTAGGTGACTTTGGAAAGGATGAAGGCAGCCAGGCAAGACGACTAACCTCCTTAGTGCTCTCTTCAGCCCCTAGCTAGTCTTTGATGTTGCTAATGTAGATACTAAAAGAAAATTGAATTTATCCTAGAGCTAGGAATTTTCAATATGTTCTACTTCTGACTCTGAATGTAATATTGTATCTACACAGTGGGATGAATAGAAGACTATTTTTAAATGTTCTTTTAGGAAGTTCTGTGTGGCTTTCAATAACTAAGGAATCCTGCGACACCAAAACGTTTATTGCATATTGTTAAAGTGTGGGTAGTCACAGACATGACAAGTCCAAAATAAAATCAAGGGCTGTTCTTCTTCCTGGGTGTGTTTAATTTCTACTTTAACTTCTCCCAAAGGCAACAATCACCGAGCAATGTTATTACATATTAGAGGAAGGCAATCCAGAGCTGACCAAATGAATGTGCTTTCTGTAAGTCTAGTAGTTACTGACTGCTGTTAGCCAGCTTTGTCTTGCTAGAAAAAATAACGGAGGAAATCAACTTAGGAAGAGAAACATTATTTTGGCTCATGGTTTTGGAGGTTCCGATCCACTGTCAACTGGCCCTGTTGCTGTGGGCCTGTGGCAAGGTAATGGTACATGTGTGTGCCAGAACAAAACTGTTGGGTTGGTTATGAGCCAGAGAAGAAAGGGAGAGAGTAATATCTGGGGTCCCCAGTCCCTGCCTTCACTTACCACAGTAAACTAAAGGCCTCCTATTGGGCCATACCCCTTAAAGGCTTTATTACTTACCAATTAGCACCATACTGTGACCAAGCTTTTAACACATGGACCTTGGGGGACCATCTAAGATCCGAAGTATTAGCCCTCTTGTATCCCAGGCCGTGCCAGTAACCACAAGCTGCCATTTTCTCTGTGCTGTTTTAACTGCTTTCACTTTCGCATTTCAGCACAAGAGCCAGTGCTAGCCAGAAAATGCCAGAAGGTAGTGAGAAATCAGGTCCAGGACAATGTCACCTGTAGACGGGAGCCATTAGCTAACTGACAAAGACATCCTTGCTGTTTCGATAGATGTAAAGAAACACCATTTCTATGGCCAGGACCATCCTCATAGAATTGGCTGTGATCTATGCTGTCTTTACAATGGATTCTAGGCATAGTCTTGACTTAGAAATCCTAACTTAGGCCTAGTTCTGCAGGCTGTTTCCCTTCTAATGTTTTCTCTTTTCTCCTCTTGCATTTAGAAATAGCCCCCTTCCTCAGAGCTTGTCTGCACAAGATCTTTGAAAAGTCATTGGTTGTCAGGAATATCTCTTTTTAAAATACTTCTACTTATCTTCTCAGATGCCTAAGTATCTTCTTCTCTCTCTTGAGGTCTGCACAGAAGTTTGCCTTCATAGATGTCGAAATGGTATTTGTCGACTGAGCGACTGCTTTTGGGAGGTTTACTTTATCCCCTTCAGAAAGCCTCTGAAGAGGAGAGCTCCACAGAGCCTTGCACAATCAGGAGGGAGTGAGTTTTAGCCCAAATCTTAAGACAACGTGGAGTAGACTTCCCTCAGAAAACTATTTTAGTTATGTAATCCTTGAGATAAGTCTCAGATCTCATTCCAGTTCGTGACTGTGGCCCAAGTCTTGTGAACTCCACTTATCTATCTGTGGATGGATTTGTTGAGTAAAATGTTTTGACTATGGAGTCCCCAATTTCTTCACTGCCTTTCCGGGTCAGATCATTGCAGAAGTTTAGCAAACACCAGAGATGATTCTGATAGCAGTCACAGCTGCCGTGGTAGCATCACCTGGGGATTCCCAGAACAGTAAATGCTAGAGCTCTCAAGTACCAATCAAGCTCCAGAGGAAGATGGCTCTGACGAATCTGAAGAATTTTGTATCCCTGTGTTTGGGAAATACACTAAGATATGAATATTCCTATTCTAGGGACTTTGCATAATTGCAATAATCTGTTATTTCTAGACAATGTCGTTAAGTTAAACTCAGTTGAATGGTTTAAAATGTGCGAAGTTCTTAGTAATTCGTCGCATGCTCATTTGGCAAATTTTCAGTTAGTGCCTCCTGTAGAATAGGTTGTCTGCTGGGTTCTGGAATAATGAGAAAAATAAAACCTAGGTTCCATCTTAAGGAGGAGACCTTAGACTCAAAGGCATCCGGATATGCACACACATGATTGTGCTAAGGCAATGCGTGTGTAGAAGATGCAGTCCAAATGATTTTACACTAAAGGAGTTTCAGGAAGGAAACTTGAGGCCACTGGATTTTCAGTACCCTCTCCTGGAGGATAGATATGTGGATTACTGCAAGCTGGGAGTCTGTTCTGCAAAATACTCACTAGGCTGGAAGGGTGACCATGGTGGCACATAAAACACAGACAAAATAAGATTCTCAAAGACAGAGATCATATGAAAGAAAAAAAAGGCTTTAGTATAAAGTCTGTCCATTTTTCAGAAAGGGAGCTCATGGATGCTATGTTCTTAAACTATCCCTCTACAGAGCACTGAGAAGGAAGGGTCAGGGGAAAAAGACTAAAACTTTTATGTCTTAAGTATTTCTTTTTCCTGAGTAAAATGAAAAGTCCTTCTCCATCAGGGAAATATGTGGTGCTAAGTCATTAACTTCTCTCTGCCCCAAATTGTTTGCAGGCTGATGAGCAGAGGAGAGGGAATATTCTAGATGAGCACAGTGCACATGCAAAAGTCCCTGATACACCTGGACTTTGAAGAAAGTGGTTATAAAATTTGCTTGCTTAATTTTTAGGTTTTCTTTTTCAGTTAGGACCAAGAAACTCGAATGCTAGAAAGAAAACTCCATTTGTTTTGCAACAATGAAAAATTGTGAAAGATACATAATTGAGAATTAATTGATTAGATACTTGACAATAACATCATAAGGCAAAAGAACAAGCCATTGTATACATTGCATGCATTTGTATCTGTTTTATATTGTTTATTTGTTATCTGTATCTGTAAATTATTACTTATATTTCCATCTTATTTCTCAGCTTATAGGAAAAATATGGAAAAGTCTTTCTCACAGGGTTAACAAGAGAACCATTGGGTGCTGAGTTACTGTCTCTGTGCTTTGTGATTTTTCTTGTTTGTCTCTTTTATTTTCAGTTTTGGGCATGGATGTGTTTTGGTTTTATAACCTGAGGAAAAAAACGTCATAGTAGATTTTATTTTTGAAGCAGAGTTTCTCACTTACCTAGTAACTGGGCAGAGATGACTGTGTCATTCTGACCGTGCTAACTATCAGTCTGGAGATAACACAGCTATACTTGGCCTTGGCTGGCACACTGGGTAGCTCAGTGGATCGATTGGTATGACTTGGGTTGGCTCATCTGGTGATACACAGCCATGCATACTTGTTATAAAGACCATATCACTGGTTTCCTGTAAATTTGAGTGTTTTTTCTTTTATAATTAAGGCAGTAGATTCCATTTGAAAGATACATTTAAAGTCAACTATTTCTAAACTTTTTTTTTTTATTGACTCTTTTGGTACTGTTGAAAGCAATTGATTCCTCTTACAAGATTCTTTGTCAAGAAAGAGATTTGGACCCTTCCTGTAACCTCCTTTTATGGGCTTACTGACTTGTATACGGTTCATGAAAGCAATCTGAACGCTTCTTTTTTGTTTTGTTTTGTTGGAATGAATCTTAAAAGCAAAGCCTCCAGTAGCAAATCTCACATAAATTTTTTCCCTCACTTGCCTCTTTGTTTCTTCGTATTTTCTGAATCCATTTCTTCCTTTTCTAGAAAAGTTGAGGGCAGATACAACTTGTCCCTTGCTTCTGAGATTATAGCCTATACCCATCCCCGATGACCTGAGTCTAACTATATTTGGTCCTACATGGTGGCACGCACTGACATGGCATGCTGACAGCTTACAGAGTGCTGAAATCTTACCAGTGCTGGTTCTCACAGTTCATCACTCATGGCTGGTTTCACACAGGGTGTGCAGTCAGGATGGAAACACCCAGCAGCTGGGTGTCCAGCTGCCAGTTCATCAATTTGAGAAGTGAGTCTGTTTCCGTCCAAGTCCTTGCATGCGGGGAGTGCGTGTGTTTGTGTGTTTGTGTGGGGAATCTGCCCATAGCAACTTCCTCCAGGCTTCTCTTCTACCTCCTTTGCCCTGTCTTCAAAGGGCTATTCACCTCTTCAGGTACATTTCTACCATCGGAGAAAACAAGAAATTACATGGTGGGTTGGACTTCCTCCTGTCAGCTCTGTTCCTGGGATATGGGGGGAATGAGTTCACAACCTGTCTCTGTCTCAGTGGTCTTCTCTGGACAATCCTGTGTGTCCCTCCTGATATAGACTTATTTTTTTTAAATATTTATTTATTTATTATATATACAATATTCTGTATCTGTGTATGTCTGCAGGCCAGAAAAGGGCACCAGACCCCATTACAGATGGTTGTGAGCCACCATGTGGTTGCCGGGAATTGAACTCAGGACCTTTGGAAGAGCAGGCAATGCTCTTAACCTCTGAGCCATCTCTCCAGCCCCCTTATATAGACTTATGAAGCTGGAGTGGACCCTGTGGTGAAATGCTCAGACATGTCAGCAAACTCAAACCCACGAACCTGAAAAGGAGAGGCAGACTGAAGCAAACATGAGAGTGGCAGTCATTCAGAGCTGGAATACTTGTATGAAACTGGGTGAGGGGATGTGGCAAGGCATAGGAGAATGTGCGTGTTAGTTCAGTTCAGCTTCATATGACTCTGGAAGGTGTGACCTAATTCACAGAGGGATTCACTGAGCCCACCAGAGGCTCAAGAGCCTAAATGAAAAGCAGCCACAGGCTGATGCTTATTTTGGCGTATCTTATTCTGATGTAATTGTCCTCATTGATGAGAGAAGGAGAGGAAGACACAAGAGAGGAGAGAAGGGAGAGACAGGGATGGAGAGGAAAAGAGGAAGAAGAAAGGGAGAAGAGGGAGGAGATGCTTACATCTAGATGAAGTTTCAAATGCACACATCCTGGTCAATACTGATGACTGTTTAAACTTCCATTTTAAATGGTAGGAGGTTTAAATGGAAGGAGCTTGGTCGAAACACTGTTGTAGATGTGAAGATGGTGTGTAGATGCTGTGTAGATGTGTAGATGCTGTGTAGATGTGTAGATGGTGTGTAGATGGTATGTAGATGTGTAGATGGTATGTAGATGTGTAGATGGTGTGTAGATGGTATGTAGATGTGTAGATGCTGTGTAGATGTGGAGATGGTGTGTAGCAGTGGAGATGGTGTGTAGATGTGTAGTTCGTGTGTAGGTGTGGAGATGCTGTGAAGATGTGGATATGGTGTGTAGCTGTGTAGATAGTGTATAGGTGTGGAGATGGTGTGTAGATGGTGCATAGATGTGGAACTGATATGTAGCAGTGGAGGTGCTATATAGACGCCAGAGCGGGTAAGGCATTCAGGGAGCCACAGGGTAGTCTAGTCCTCAGAAACTTGCAACAGCAAATGACACTTCCTGGTTCCAGGATAGAAAGGGACTTAGGATACAAAGAGATGGGACACAGAGAAAGTCCTGCTGGGAGGAAGTAGGAAGGGAGCTGGAGACGCATTTCTTTGACCTTGAGCTGACCTTCGCATTTCTTTGACCTTGAGCTGACCTTCCTCTTCTTCCGTCTGCTGTCAGCATCTCTGCTTCCCAACAAAGCCAGGGCTCAGATTCTGGTGTCCTGGCTGGTGCACTGTATCAAAGCCAATGTCCTGCAGATGGGATGAGAGGCGGAGAAAGAACAATGCAGGAGGCAAGTGGAGAATAAGTCCCTCACAATCAGCACCAACTCGGCTTCAGGTCAGAATGGTGGGTGGGTGGGTGGGTGATAAAATCACGGGCACAATCTGTGAACTTAAGTAGGAAGAAAAAACTGCACAGGGTCTCCAGTTTCCCCCGCTGGGAAATGGCACTGAAGGGGAGCAGAGAAGCATCTCTCAGGCCATAGTAGGACACCAGATGCAGGGGAAGCCTTGTGTCTTCCCCTTGGCTGAGTGAGGCACTGGGAGCTCCAGGGCTGTAGTTTGCTCTGGGTTCTGAAGAAGACATGCTATATCAGGTTCTGCTTTGCTCCTGTCAACCCCGCCAAGAAGCAGAGATGTCTAATCCTCACCAGATCCCACCTTCCTCCTGAAGTAGTTTGGAAGCTGAGCCGCAGGGTTCACCCCGTGTCTCATTTTCTAGACTCCACCCTCTTTCCACGGAATGCACTGGTTGCAGAGTTGATAAGAGGAAGTGGGAAGTGCTGCCTCTTCACTCTGCCACACAGGCCTGATGCGAGCGCAGCTGTGCCTCTGGTTTCAAAGCCCAAGAGTCAACAGATCGTTTGTTAGCCAATCGTATTTATTGAGCTCCTGCTGTATAGACTGTGGAGAGGCTTGGTGTATATGTTAGTTTTCTGTAGCTAACGAGGCAATGGCCATAGACTAGGACCTCAAAACAACAGAAGCCTATTCTGTTCCGACTCTAGAGGCAGAGGTCTGAGCTGAAGTGGGGCTAGACCACACTCTCTCCATTGGCTTAGAAATCTACCTTACTCCCTCTGGTTCCTGCTCCTGGTCTCGTGGCAGCCCCTCACCACGTTGACCTCCATCTTTACATGGAGTGTGTCCACATCTCTCTCTTATTTTCTTTGGGAGGACAACCATCAGATGTAGGATCCACATACAAAGATTTCATCTTGAGACCTTTAAAGCTATGAGGTGGTGTGTGTGTGCGCGCGTGTGCGTGCGTGCGTGCACACACACATGCGTTCACACAAACACACATATGAACCTTGGGGGAACACTATAAAGCACGTTATAGGGTAGATACCCATCCTGTTATTGTGAACATTGGTGTGCATTTTTTTCCTAAATATTTCTACTTGCTCCCAATTTTCCTGGAAAGCTCAGTTCTCCTTCCTTCCCCCCTCTCTGTGTATCTGTACTAAAATAAGCTGCGTGTGCTTTCCACCCGCTCAGCCTTTCCTAAATTGTCTGATTCCATCATGAGACTCTTATCTTCTTGCCCGCACTTTCCTGGGTACTGTACATCTAAACACACCCTTTTAATGAAAAAAGAAATCTTTCTTGTTCTTAAAGTTCACCCTCTCTGCTTCGATGCCCTCCAGGGACCTTCTCAATGGCCCATTCTCAGCCAGGGTCTGGAGACAGGCCGTGGCATCATTACATCGGAAAAGGAGGACTTTTGCTGGAGTTTAGAATTGCTTCCATTTTGTGGCCTATTGATTTCTTGTGCCTTTCAGCAGCCTGCCTGGGACAAGAGGCGGGGATGGGAAGATTCCCTGCAACTGTGCAAACAGACTGCCCTTCTCCATATTCCTCCATATTCCAAATGCAGATTTGTTAGGAGCAGTCTTCCAACACATGCCAACAGTACCCCCTTATCTACACAAAGAATACCAGGAGACACAGACTGCACTAAGTCTTATTCATACAACATCTTCTCACTTGTGTGTTACAGTGTGGATCCAGAATGTCCCCAAAAGACATGTACTTAAAGTATGGTTTTCAGCCCAGACGCTATAGAAGACCATTTTAGAAGGTCAGGCCTGGTGGGCATAAGTTAGGTCTCTGGGAATATGTCTTTGAAGGGGATATTAGCACTCTTGCCTCTCTTCTAATCCACCTCTTCTCTTCCCAATATCTCCATTCTGGCCTTCATCAGCTAAGCAGTCTGTGTTGTCACACACTCCTTTTACCATGACATATGGCTGTGTTGGTCAGGGTTCTCCAGAGTAACAGAACACACAGACCAAATCTCTCCCTAAGTATAGAAAGGGATTCGTTAGAACGGTTTATAGGCTGTGGTCCAGCTACTCCAACAATGAATGAAAGATCCAAGGATCCTGTAATTGTTCAGTCCGAGGCTGGAAGTCTTAGCTGATCTTCAGTAAATGCCAGAGTCCAGAAGAAGTAGGCTCTAATGCTAGTGAGGAAATGGTCTTGCGAGCAAGCAGAGAGCAAGCAGAGAAAGAACAAAAACTTCAAAAACTTCCTTCTTCCGTGTCCCTAAATAGGCTTCCAGCAGAAGGCATGGCTCACATTAGAAATGGATCTTCCTGCATCAAATTAAGCAAAAATCCTTCAGAGTTGTGCCCCATTTTTGGGTTTCACTTAATTCTAGACGGAGTCAAGTCAACAACCAAGATTAGCCATCACAATGGCTTAACCACTGGCCAAAAGTGTTGAATCCAACTGGCCACAGACAACAAATCTGGGCTAAAATCATTGGCCGTTGTGTAACCTAAACCATGGAAGATGAAACAGTGCCTAAGGGGGAGACTACTGTAGAATATTAAGGGCTCCACTCAAGCCATAAAGTAAAAACACTATGATAGCAATGTATTCAGATGTGAAGTTGTAAGTTTGCAGTAGTTTTTTTTTTTTTTTTTTTTTTACATTAATTCGCACCATTGGAGAGCTGAGATTCTGGACTCTTCTGGAGTAGATGGCAAGCTCGATCCCACCTGTTGTTTCCATTGAGAAGAGAGATAAAGTAGACGTCATAACTGCAAGCAAGGACACAATGAAATCACCAGATTGGACCACTCTATGGATAGGAAGAAAGGTTTATTGGGGAATCAAAAACTGCCAAGGCTGTCTCTTGCAGGGGGAGGGGTGTCATGCAAGATGGCAGAAAAGCCTGCAGATTTTATACGACAGTCAGCACGGTGGGGTGTTTGAATTGGTGTAAGTTATTTTGATTAATTGGGAACTAGGTGCCCTGCCTGAGGTAGTAGACCTGGGGTCGGATTAAGGGAGGTCCTGGTGCATAGAAACCCTACCTTTGGAGATCCCTGAGTAATGCTGAATTTAGACTTCTGCTTACCCATTAGCAATCCTTCTGTTTACTCTGTCAGAGTCCTTCAGTTTAGGACATTGTTACCAGTACTGCCACTTTAAGGGTCCTCTTGGACTTAATAATAACCATCATAATTTTTTGTTTCTATCAGCGTTCACTTGCCATTCAGATTCTCCCTTGTCCTGTTGTGTTCGGAACACTGATCCACACCTTTCTGATCTTGCATCTCCCAAACTGCAATTTCTAGAGCCCCAGATAAAGTTCATCTTGACTTTGCAGTTTGAAGCAATTGGCATTCTATGAGTGTAGTGTTTATTGAGAACATGCTGTGTGCCTGATGTTGTTCCAGTCTCCACGAGCCCCACAAGTAAACATGGTGAAGGTTGGACCTCACAGACAGTGAAGGTCTACAAACAAGGAAAACAACATTGCATAGAACATAGCCTCAAGCAGTGGCCAGTGCTATGAAGATATGGGGTACTAGCGGACTATGGATATGTGGGCATGGGTTCATAGTCAGGGAGGGGTCTCTAATGGGTTCCTGTGAGTAGGACTGCACGAAGTATCTGTGCACTGTCTGCGATTCTATGTGAATGTCACTTCCTGCCCCATCACTATCTGTGACCTCTCTTCATTTTCTCACCTTCCATCTTTCTTCCTTTTCCTTTTTGTAATTCCAGAGAATGTCCCCTTTGGTCCCCCAATGTCAAATACAAAGTTCCCATAAGCAGCAATGTGTGAATATACTAGCTGTTTTTATCAGCCAGTCACAGTGTGGTTCAGAGGCAGGTGTAGGGAGAGGCTGGGTGCATCCTGGGGGTGAATGTAGAGAAGAGAAGAGCTGGGAGGAGACCCTGCCATGCTGTGGCCGGGGCAGATAAACTCTCATGTCTAAATTATGCTTGAGGGATTCCAGGCCCAGGGATGAGTTTACTGTAGCCCCTGGGTTCTGTCACTTGTGCATGAAACCACATTTCATTCTTAAAGGATCCCAGGAAGATGTAGACCTACTATGTCCAGGAGTTCGGGAGCTTGCTCAAGGGCTCTCTCTTTTCTCCCATTCCTTCTAATTTGCATCATCCAAAGGGCATAAGAAGATAAGCTGAAACCCAGAGAGTCTCTCATCAGAAAGAAAAGAAAGATTTAAGGCTCCTCCTCTTAGCACAATAGCCGTGAGGTCAATATAGCATTATTGAGCTTGCTTTGTCTCTGGAATTTAAAAGCATGTAAAAGGCAGTAATTGCTGGTTTCTTCTTAGCCCACAGGAAACTACTTGTCACTATCCATTAACAGCTGCTTTTCAAGAACGTTTCCCTTATCTCCGTTAGGAAGAAACAGATGACAAGGCACAACTGAAAAGCTGTTTGTCATATTCCAGGCAGAGGGGCTAGACGGTTCCTGAGTAGCCGTGTTCTTTTGTGACATAGCATTTGTTGGGCTTAGCAGAGCCATATACATTTGTTTGTAGATGTTTTTCTTTCTGTATGTGTGTGTTGATGTGTCTGTGTATGCATTTTTATATATCAGTAGGTGGATGTGTGTTTAGGTGTGCGTGCATGTGTATGTGTGTGTGTGTGTGTGTGTGCTCCCCACCTTTATTCATGGGCAGGGACTCTCAACTGAACCAAGAGCTCATGGATACCATGAGTTAGCTATCTAGCTACACAGTTGCTGGGTGTTGAGGGTATTTAAGATCTCTACTAGCTATTTAGAATTATATAATTAATTGCTATTGACCATGGCTAATTCACTGTGCTAGGAGCATTAAAAGGAATTTCTCTTGCTATATACTCATTGCCCACCCTCTCTCCATCTCTCTCCCCATGCCCTTCTGCTGACAGCTGTTTTTTTTTTTTATATCTGTGAAGTAATTTCATTAAAGATAGTGTTCCATATACAGTTAAGACTATGCAGTCTTTACCTTTCTGTGATCAGGCTTAGCTTTTAAATGGAGTGATTCCTTTTTTGGGTTTAATATATTTTTTCTCAAAGAACATTAGTTCTTATAGTGAATTTTTTTATGATCTAACAAACAAAGCTTGCCTGATGATCAGAGTGCAAAGCTAGCCATACTGTTCAGTCAAACAGACCACGCAGTGGTGGCACACACCTTCAATCCCAGCAGCCAACCACTAGCTAGCCATAGAGGCTGGGCTGTGGTGGTGCCCGCCTTTAATACCAGTGCTATTTTAAACTTAATCCAGGACAGGCTCCAAAGCCACAGAGAAACCCTGTCTCGAAAAATTAAAAAAAAATACCAGTGCTAGAGAGGAGTATAAGGTGGGATGAGACAGGAACTCGCTCTCTTTTCAGTCTGAAGACTTCATAAAGAAAGAGCTCTCTAGTGGGTGGCTGCTTTGCTTTTCTGATCTCCAGCTTGAACCCCAATATCTGTCTCTGGGTTTTTTTTTTATTCATACTACAAGTTCCTGACAGAATAATCTGACATAAGGAAAGAGTCCAGCCTGACAGCCCCCCTGCCCTGCTAGCCAATGCAAATCAGGGGCATGCTTCAGTCTTAATTTGGAGTTTTCTGTTTCCCGTCAGTTTCTGTCATGGCCTTAAGACCTCTATTTAGAGGAATCAGCAAGTTGTTTCCCTGGAATTAATTTTCGAAAGTAAAATCTCTTATTGAGCCTTTATAGCAGATGTTTCCTTAGATAAACAGACACATCGTGGGCCTCCTGGTTTCCAAAGAACTGGAGATGCCTACAGAGCAGAGCTCATCTAACCTGGGAGTTTTCAGAAATGCCCCCCTTTCAAGACTTGCCCGAGACCCCTGACTTTGGAGGGCTTATCAGAAACTGTGGCAGTCTCCTCTCAGGCGACACTTAGAAGATTTCAAATCTTTCTTTTCAAAGAACTTTGTGTGTGTGTGTGTGTGTGTGTGTGTGCGCGCGCGCGCGCGCGTGCACACACATGCACACATGCGGGTGAGTGTATCTTCATGAGTTATGTGCATGACATGTTCACAGAAGCCTGCAGAGAATAGAAGAGGACATTGGATCCCTTGTAGTTACAGGTGGTTATGAACCACCATGTGAATGCTGGAAACTGAACTTGGGTCTTATACAAGAGTGGTAGGCACTCTTAACAACTGAGTGAGTCCTCTCTCCAGGCCCAGAATTCATTTTTTCCCTGGGTCATGTCCTAGCTGCACCAAAAACTCAATAAAATGACTTTATTTTTAGCCAAGAAGTCCTAAAAAGGATTGTCAGATGTGTCCCACAGCTTTAAGGATGAAAAGGACCCTTGAGAGAAATCTATGCACATGGTTCTTTTGTGGATCATCAGGATGGTGCTTTTCATGTAGGGTCTTTTTCAGACTTTGGAAATCAGAATTCTTGATGAGCAGCCCAGGTTTCTGAGGGTTCAATAAGCCTGCCCTTGAGTGCCAAGTTCTTCAATCTTGAGAACCTTTGGTTTTCACTTAAATTTGGGCATGCTGCCGAATGCCATAGTTCCTCCATTGGAATCTGGACAAGTGGCGAGAGCTATGCAAATATTTATTACTTCATACTGATATGTCAGGAAGGAGGTGGGTAACGTGCACATTAGGCATCTCAATGGCGTTTGGAATATGTTAATGTATTTATTGAGTTTCGTTTCTGAATGAGGCTATCAAGAACTACAGTTGAGTAAGGCATATCCTCACTGGCAAGGAGCTGACAAAAAGTAGAGAAGACAAACGGTGTCCACACAGTGTGGTGGCAGCAGAGTGGCTTCTGGACAGGGGACTGGCATAAGAACACCAAGCTGCACTGGGTACCTTTCCAGCACTCCCGACCTTATGTGCAGAATGTATGGTGGAACACACAGACCTAAGGCCTATGGCTCAGTGACCTCTCACACACATACACAACTCTTACAGCCATTGTGTAGATCTGGCATGGGATTGCCCCACACCCTAGAAAACTCCTAAGTGCCCTGTATCCCCTCCCCCACTCACATCATCTCAATATAACTATGTCTCTGATCTATATCATAGTAGATTATGTTTTAAAAACTTTATGTACATTGAATAATACAGAATATAATCAATCAGTCCGAGTTCAGTTAGTCAGTATTAGCCTGTGCCACTTCACCCGTTATATTCCATTCTGCGGTTCCTTCTTCACGGGTCTGCAGCCTTTACTATATGGTGATGCTGGTGAAGTCATCACACCTCCGAAGATTGCTTAGCTTGCTTCTGACATGGGGTGATTAGGGATACAGCTATTTAGAAGCAACCTGGAATAGTTTTTGGTGCAGGTAACCAAAGAGGAGACGGAGAACCAGTGGGAAGTGGGGTATGGTACTGATGTCTTCTTTAGGGGGGTGAACACTCTGCAGCCTCTGATCAGCACACTGATTGGCTGTGGGTGCCTGTCTTCATGGGCATCAATGCAAAAAGAAGTTTTTTGATGAGCATTGAGAGATGCACTAATTTATAGGCATAAGTATAAATACTTAGGAGGCAGTTTGATACTGTGGCCATTCAGCAGAACAATTGTAGAATGTACTTAAAAGCGGCCCCCAAAAGAAGAAATACAAATGACTGAGAAATAGTTTTTTGAAATCTACAACATCTTTAGTCATGAGGGAAATGCAAATTAAAACTACTTTGAAATGTCATCAGAACAGTTGTTCCCCCCCCCAAAAAATTCCAAAATATGACTACGAATGCTGGCATGGATGTGGGGGAAATGGGACACTTATGCACTGTTAGTGGGAGTGCAAACTTGTGCAGCCTCTATGGAAATCAGTGTGGAGGTTCTTGAAAAAGCTAGAAATAGATCTGCCGTGGGATCCAGCTATGCCACTTTTGGGCATATACCCAAAGACCTCCTCAGCTTACAACAGAGATACTTGCTCAACTGTGTTCATTGTTGCTCTATTCACAATAGCTAGTAAATTGAAAAAAAACTTATATGTCTATAAACTGGTGAATGGGTAATGAAAATGTGGTATATATACACAATGGAATAGCATTTGTCTATAAAGAAAAATGAAGCCATGAGACTTGTAAAGAAGTGGATGCAGCTGGAAAAATAACTCTGAGTGTGTAGTAACCTAGAATGAGAAAGGCAAATGCTGCTTGCTCTCTTTAATGTGTGGATTTTTGCTGTGAATCTTTAGGTAAGTGGGCTTAAGTTGGAGTAGCCATAAAAGTCAGGGAGGTAGTAAGAGGCTGTTGTGGGGCTGGGGAGTCACCAAGACAGAGGATATATAGGAATATAATGAATTCAATGATTACAAAGGAGAATGGGGAATAATAGAGTAAGAAGGATTAAATGTGGTAGGGGATGGCAGTGCAATATTGAGGAGAGAACATAGAGAAGGATAGCTAACACTACAGACCTTCAAAAAAGCCATATAGAAGCCTACTACTGTAGATTTGCTGAAACCTACACACACACACACACACACACACACACACACACACACACACACGAGTTTGAAATTAGTTATCTGCTAACAGATGACTCTTTCAGGAACCATAGGCTATCTAATAAGAAGTCCACTACTTCGTATGGGAAATCTTTTTGAGTTGTTGATCAAAGGACCCTCAAAAATTACAGGGTGTTTCCATTGCTACTGGTTTCTTCATAACTTCATGCTAAGATCCTATTGGATATGTGGGCATGGGTTCATAGTCAGGGAGGGGTCTCTAATGGGTTCCTGTGAGTAGGACTGCACGAAGTATCTGTGGACTATCTGCGATTCTATGTGAATGTCACTTCCTGCCCCATCACTATCTGTGGCTTCTCTTCATTTTCTCACCTTCCGGCTTTCTCCCTTTTCCCTTTGGAAAGCCCAGAGAATGCCCTCTTTGGTCCCCCATGTCAAATACAAAGTCCCCTTGAGCAGCAATGTGTGAATATACTAGCTGTTTTTATCAGCCAGTCACAGTGTGGTTCAGAGGCAGGTGTAGGGAGAGGCTGGGTGCATCCTGGGGGTGAATGTAGAGAGGAGAAGAGCTGGGAGGAGACCCTGCCATGCTGTGGCCAGGGCAGATAAACTCTCATGTCTAAATTATGCTTGAGGGATTCCAGGCCCAGGGATAGTTTACTGTAGCCCCTGGGTTCTGTCACTTGTGCATGAAACCACATTCCATTCTTAAAGGATTCCAGGAAGATGTAGACCTACTATGTCCAGAAGTTCGGGAGCTTGCTCAGGGGCTCTCTCTTTTCTCCCATTCCTGCCAACTTGCATCATCCAAAGGGCATAAGAAGATAAGCTGAAACCCAGAGAGTCTCTCATCAGAAAGAAAAGAAAGATTTAAGGCTCCTCATCCAAAGTGTGTGGGACCAGAGACTTGAGAGTTCAGATTTTATGGGTTTTTAAGTAATTGTTCCCAACCACAGAGATACCTTGGGGCAGTGACCCACGATAAATATGGAAGCTGTTTTTATGTTCCTTATAGTTTTTTCTCTTTCTGGTTTTTGAGACATAGTCTTGTTATATAGCCCAGGCTAGCCTCAAACTTCCCACCTTAGCCCCTCAGTTTCTGGTATTAAAGGTGGTTTTTCTTGTCGTTGTTGTTTTCTTTTTTTTTGTTTTTTTCAGCTTGTGTACAATTTTTGAATTGAAACGAAGTTTCACAGTGTGAAATTTTCTGCTTGTGGCACCACAGCAGCCCTTAGAGAGGTCTGGGTTTTCGAATGGTTGCAATTTCAGAGTTTTCGTTTAGAGAGGTTGAGCCTGCATCTTGTTTTGTACCAGATGGAGATTTTGCTCCATTTTCCTGCAGCACACACCAATCACAGCTGCTGGTAATGGCTGGTTCCTAGAAACACGTGCTGCCAAATACCAGGCTGTTCCATGTTGGCCACAGGGTTTGTCGGTTGGCTTTAGGTGAATCTGCGTATCCCCCATAGGGTGAGTGGGGCTTTTGGAAGATTTGAACTTCAGGATTTCCTTCTAAAATGGGTGTCTCTGAAACCACGGGGACTTTCCCATCTGTTTCTTTCTCAAAACCAGTGTTGAAAAAAAAAAAAAAAAAAAAAAAACAGGCCCATGAGATTCTAATCAGGTTTGAAACTCCCTCTGTTTAATAAAACACACCTTCCTCAATTAGTGTCTACCACTCATTTTTCAGGGAGATACAGGCCAGGATTCTGCCTTATTCAAACCAAAGTCATAAAGATATTGATGTGTAGCTATCAAGTTTTGTGAGGGAATCACGACTCAAGGAGACTAGAAAAGGTTGAAAAAAAAAATCTTTTCGCTGATGGCAAAAAGGAGTTCATTCTGGCTGGAGTTCTAAGCTGGAGAATTTAGACTGGGCTCTGAGCCATGGGGTTCTCCGGGCTGACTTGAGAGGAAAGGAAAAAATAAAGAGAAGGCAAAAAACCGTTTCAACAGTCTCTTGCTTCTCTTCAGACTTTTAAAATTACTCGGGTCACTCTCTAAGCCTAAATCATCCATCCACCAGTGCTCAAAGGCACACTGTGTTCGTGGGTTCAAACGGATGGTGCCCTGTGGGAATGGGCTCTCCATACAACACAGAGAGATGCATTGTAATTATTGGCTTCACAGGACGGAGTATTTGGAAGGACTGTGGCTTGAGAACTATTCCTTCTCCACCCCCAAAGAATTCTGTCTATAAAGGCACACAACTCAATTTGGGTCTGCTTTTGTCCACTTTTTTTTTTTCCCTCATGGTTTATTTTTTTTATATTTAAAAATTTCCATCTCCTTCCCTCCTCCTCCCCCCTCCCTCCCCTCCTCCTCCCCCTTCCCTCCCCTCCTTCTCCCCCTTCCCTCCCCTCCCCTCCACCCATACCTCCCCTCCCTCCCTCTCAAGGCCAAGGAGCCATCAGGGTTCCCCACTCTATGCTAAGACCAAGGTCCTCCCAACTCCCCCCAGGTCCAGGAAGGTGATCGACCAAGCTGAGAAGGCTCCCACAGAGCCCGTCCATGAAGAACAATCAGAGCCCAGAGCCATTGTCCTTTGCTTCTCAGTCAGCCCCCGCTGTTGGCCACACTCAGAGAGACGGGTTTGGTCACATGATCCATCAGTCCCATTCCAACTGGAGTTGGTGATCTCCCATTAGTTCTGTCCCACCGTTTCCATGCGTGAACGCACCCCTCTCGTTCCTGACTTTCTCCCTCATGTTCTCGCTCCTTCTGCTCCTCATCGGGACCTTGGGAGCTCAGTCCAGTGTTCCAATGTGGGGCTCAGTCACCTTCCCCATCTGTCGCCAGCTGGAGGTTCCCTCCCGGTCCTGACTTTCTTTCTCATGTTCTCTCTCCTTCTGCTCACCTCCCTAGCTATCAGGGAAATGCAAATCAAAACAACTTTGAGATATCATCTTACACCTGTCAGATTGGCTAAAATCCAAAACACCAATAATAACCTTTGCTGGAGAGGTTGTGGGGTAAGGGGCACACTCATCCATTGCTGGTGGGAATGCAAACTTGTGCAACCACTTTGGAAAGCAGTGTGGCGGTTTCTCAGGAAATTCGGGATCAACCTACCCCAGGACCCAGCAATTCCACTATTGGGAATCTACCCAAGAGATGCCCAATCATACAACAAAAGCATATGCTCATCTATGTTCATAGCAGCATTATTTGTAATAGCCAGATCCTGGAAACAACCTAGATGCCCTTCAGTGGAAGAATGGATGAAGAAACTGTGGAATATATACATGCTAGAATACTACTCAGCGGTAAAAAACAATGACATCTTGAATTTTGCAGGCAAATGGATGGAAATAGAAAACACTATTCTGAGTGAGGTAACCCAGACCCATAAAGATGAACATGGGATGTACTCACTCATATTCGGTTTCTAGCCATAATTAAAGGACATCGAGCCTATAAATTTGGGATCCTTGAGAAGATAATAAGAAGGTGAACTCCCAAAAAAAGATATAGTAATCCTCCTGGATATTGGAAGTAGACACGATCGCCAGGCAAAATTGGGAACTTGAGGGTTGGGCGAGACTGGGCCAAGGGAAGATGGGGAGAGAAAAGTGTGAAGGGGAGAGCGGGGGGAGCTCGGAGGAATGGGGTGCTTGGGATATAGGAAGGGTGGATATGAGAGCAGGGAAGCATATATCTTAATTTAAGGAGCTACCTGAGGGTTGTCAAGAGACTTAACCCTAGAGGGGTTCCCAGGTTTCCAGGGAGACGCCCCCAGTTAGTTCCTTGGGCAGCTGAGGAGAGGGAGCCTGAAAAGGCCAGTTCCTATAGCCATACTGATGAATTTCTTGCATATCACCATAGAACCTCCACCTGACGATAGATGAAGAAAATGACAGAGCCCCACATTGGAGCACCGGACTGAGCTCCCAAGGTCCTGATGAGGAGCTTTTGTCCACTTTTAAAAAGAAAATATTTCTTTTTAGTTTTCTCTCCAAAGAACCTGAAAATGCTATCAGTTTTGGTCTGCTTTTGTTCAGGTGTTTTTTTTTTAATGTGTGAATGTGTGTGCTTATGTGTGCACGCATGTATGTGGCTATGTTGGATGTCTTCCTTAGTTGTACTCCTCCTTATTGGGGACATTCTCTCACTAAACCCAGAGCTTACAGATTCGAGTAGACTGGCTGACCCTCGAGCAAACCCCAGGGGCCCTCTTTGCTCACATCCACACCCTGGGGTAAACACAGGCTGCTGTGTTCTTCTCTTTCTATAGGTGGTAAGAATTTGAATTCAGCCCCCATGCTTGAGACATCTTCCCAGACCTGTTTTAGCTCAATGTTCTATCTTTAAAAAGACTTTAAAAGTTATTTTATTACTTCTGTTCCATTTCTTTCTCCCAACCCATCCCAGGTCCCTTCCCTGCAGTCCCTTTTCTGTCCCCCTTACCTCCCCTCAAACTGGAATCTTTTAAAATTATTACTGTCACATGTGTGCATGTGATACACAGTAAACACAACCTGCTGAGTCTGTTTGGTGTTGTTTATGGGCATATGATTTCAGGGCTGACTGCTCTGTATTGGATATCCAATTAGGGAGCTCATCCTTGGGAGAGACTAATTCTCCCTCTCCACAGTTGGTCTTCTAGTGGTGGGGTGCCCTGAGATTTCCTCCTTTCTTGTCCCTGGTACTTGTCTACTGGTACTATCGTTGTTCAGGTTTTGTTTAGGCAGTCATAATGTTATCATAGGTGCAGCTCCTCTGTCATTCTTGGAGATAATTTTAATAAGGGCTTTTCCTAGACTTTAATGTACACTGGAGTCTGACATGCTCAGAAATCTAAAATCATACCACTTCCATCCAAAACACGAAGGATCACTAGCTGCACAGAAGGACCCTCTTTATAAAATGAAGAAGCCACACTCTTTGTGACAAATAAGTGGAAAGCACAGACTGCCGTACTGGGTATGAATATCAGTGTGAGCAGTGAAACATTTATTCCAAGTCGCCATATTGAACTGTGGCCTTGATTACATTGTCCCATAAGGAATGAGTTGCAGATCATGAAATGCTGCCCAACTTCTTCTGGCATGCTGCAGGTATTTCTTTATCCCAAGCCTTATCTGTTGTTTGAGCTTTGTTGGCTGCATCCTGGGTGTCTTGTGCTCCCCACACTGAGCTGTCCTCCTCTGAGTAATCCTGGAAGAATTGGTAGATTCGCACTTTCTATGTAGGCAGTGCATTTTTTCTCCAATTCTAGGGTTTCTTGGGTTGCTGCTCTAGGGGTATGTCGGAGATAAAATCAATTGTTTTCCAGGTATGAATATGGTGTGACCATTGAGTATCATGTAGGAAAGAATGTTGTGGAGGCCTACAGAATGTTTGACCCTGTAGTTATGGCAACAAAGAAGGGGACAATGACACAATGATAACTATGTAGTCTTAATGAGATCAAGGATATTACAGCTAAAGAAAAGTCTCACTTGAGACTCCAGACACTGTATGCTCTTACCCACCAACCACACCTGATCTTGGAAGCTTCTTGAGTCTAGAGGAGGTAGAAAGTTAACTGAAGACAGGACTCCATGATAAAGACTCTGCAAAGTGGCTCATAGTTTTCATTGACACATTTGTTTTTGAGTTGCCCATATTCCTTTTGAGTGACTCCTCACCCAAACTCCCAGTAAACTCATTAAACTCATTGGTTGGCCAAGTTGGACTTGGGTAGAACTATGTACCTCTATATCTATCTATCTATCTATCTATCTATCTATCTATCTATCTATCTATCTATATCTGTCTATCTTGTTGGTCTGTTATTGATGCCCTAGAGGGGATGAATGATGCCTGTTCACATTTCCCCAGGAAAAATCATATACAGGATACGTTGAATTTCAGACCACAATTGAGCCATCTCCTCTGGGATATCCTTCCCACTGTCCCTTCAATTTGGCTTTGGTTCTGTATCAGCATTATGGATGTGCATTCCTGTTTGTGCTTTTGCTTTTCTAAGTACATAGCGATCTTTGTGTTTGTAGAGTCGATCCACTGTCTTTCCTATACAAAGAGAAGCAAACTTTGCAGTGGCCATGGCGTGTAGTGTGAGCCTTGTGCTTTCTGAGATCAGTTCTTAAGAAAGCTGTTTCCTCAAAGACTTAAAGTTCTTGTCAAATAAATCCTTCACTTCCTTGGTTAGAGATACTCCCAGATATCTTATGCTATTTGTGGCTATTGTGAAAGGTGATACTTCTCTGATTTCCCTCTCTGCTTCCTTATCCTTTGTGTATAGGAGGACGACTGATTTTTTGGAGTTGATCTTGTAACCTGCCACATTACTGAAGGAGTTTATCAGCTGTAGGAGTTCTTTGGTGGAGTTTTTGGGGTCGCTTATGTACACTATCATATCATCTGCAAATAATGAAAGTTTAACAATGGCGCTGGGCTCTGATTCTTCTGCATGGACGGGCTCTGTGGGAGCCTTCTCAGCTTGGTCGATCACCTTCCTGGACCTGGGGGGAGTTGGGAGGACCTTGGTCTTAGCATAGAGTAGGGATCCCTGATGGCTCCTCGGCCTTGAGAGGGAGGGAGGGGAGGTATGGGTGGAGGGGAGGGGAAGGAAGGGGGAGAAGGACGGGAGGGATGGGGGAGGAGGAGGGGAGGGTAGGGGGAGGAGGAGGGGAGGAGATGGAAATTTTTAAATATAAAGAAATAAACCATGGGAAAAAAAAAAGAAAAAAAAAAGAAAGCTGTTAGGCTATTTGTTAATGGAAGCTGGAGCACTGTTGTGATTCTTTAAGAAGTACCTGAGGCCATTCAGAAAAAACATCCATATCTGGGAGTCCCAGGGATCAACCAATCTACTTTCAGGACTGATCCATTGTCTGCACAGCAGCTCTGAGGACTAAACTAGGATTAGGGGATACGAATATGCTCTTGACTAAGGGACAAGCCCCTTTCAGGCATCCACTCACAGAAGTCTATAGATAGGAGTGTGTTTTTCTTTTAATTCAATAACAAATGTCAGAGGTCTTGTGTTTAGGGCACGTGACTAGTTTAATTGGTCCCAGTTTTTTAGTGTGATCCTCTAATGTAGAGCAAATCCATCTTGGTGGCTAACACAGGCTCTGCTGTTATGAACACAGATGGAAGCCGCTCTATACAAGAGTGGGGGATAAGGGGATATTGCGGAGGTTTCTATGTCATCTGAAGGTTCTCCGAGTCCCTGAACTGCAGGCAGGCTGACATTTAAATCAACTGGGTTCTTGTTTCCGCTGTTGTCTGGTGGGAAACCACTTCGTTGGGCATTGATTTAGGTCGATTTCCTTTCTGTTTGTTTGATCCTCAGCCTGGGCACGCTTTTCTCTTTTGAGCTCATCAGCCACAGCTGTGAAGGAAAAGCCCAATCCACGACCTTGACAGAGTCAATGGTCCTAAGTCTCTGGATTCCTGGTGGGTTTGTTTGGGATACACACAAGCAAAAGACTTGGTGATTTCCCCGAGAAAGAACCCCTGTTCGAACCACTTCTTCAGGCTCTGTTCCTTTGCCTTCTTCACATCCCAGTCTCTCTCCTATGCACTTTCCCATTCATCTGCCTCTGATGGATATTGATTTAAATTCAGTACCTATTTGTCCCTTCCAAAGACATTCCCACACTATATCTCAGCGAAACTGATATATAGACTGAAGTTTCTTATATGAGAAAATAGGACAGAGCAATGGCTCCTGGCTGGACTAGAACTCACTACCTGCCCTGTCCCCTTCAGTACTGTCATGAAAATGCAACGTCTACTTTGCATCTTAGAGACATGTGGTTTTGTTTTCTAATTATACAAATAATCCATAACTGTTATTATATAAATTGAAACTTAAAAAACACTAAAAAGGAAAGGAAAATATTATGAAGGTGCTTCTGTTCCTGTGTTATTCCTCTTTCTTTTAAAGACCATTGCTGGGCACTCTCTGCAGACCCTCAGCAGGCTGCTTGCCTGTTCCAGGACGACACCTGCACAGAATCTCTTGCTGGAAAGGGTGCACATTATTTGAACAGAGGCACAGCTTCGTCTGCAGGCCTACTATCCCTCACTTTAACCGAATCCTTTGTCTGAATCTGTCCTTTCTTGCTGCCATTACAGACAATGCTTATTATGAGCATATATATTTTTTTTCGTGGATAGAGGCTTTTTATGGTTCATGTTTCTTTTCTGAAAAGAGAATTGTGCAATGTGTAATATCTGAGCCAAAGGTGTGATGTTCTTCATCATACTTTCCAAGGATTTTGTCACTTTATTGCCACCACCTGCTGACAGTGCAGCAGAATTTGTAGCTGCATAAGGCTTTAGGGGATATGATATAGGGCTAGGACCCAGACTGAGAGTCACCCAGTCTGTCACAGTCTGAGCACAAGCTTTGGCTTTTGTTATGATCTCAGACATCTTCCTTCCCTTCTGTGCTATTCACTACTCAGAGAATGGGGCTGAAGACAGGACTTTCTCGTGGAGAACACAAAGTGACAGGAGACAGACAGACAGACAGACAGAAAGGAAACCGGCGAATACTCAACGACGCTATGTTGAAATGTGAGGGGAGCTCAGTACTGTCCCCTAAACTCTGATGAATCCCCACATGCTTAGGATATTATTGGATACGGAGTCTTTTCAGGGTAATAAGGCAAAAGGGAGTGATGCTGAGTTATTGTGGGCCGTGTCCCGATGACTGGTGTCTTTATAAAAGAAGAGAATTAATAAACACAAAGGGAAGGCAGAAGTCAGAGAGAATCTTCCAGAGCTGGAGAGATAAGGGGATCCCAGAATATGTGGGAAGGGGCCAGGAGGGAGTGTGACCAGAGAAGACATTGATTTTGAACTTCTACCCACAGAACTGTAAACAGAGACATTATCGTCTAAAGGCACAGGGCTCTGGGATCAGTCTTCACAGCCAAAAGGCTCTTCCACATAGGGAGTGGACTCACTGGTCACATGAAGCTGGCATGTCACTGCTGAGTAGATTTGGCATCGTTTAGGGTATCTAACCCCTGCAAGGAATCTTACAGAGTCACAGGCAGGTGTGCAACTTGCAGCAACTTCTGAGTGAGCAGCAACATGAGGCGTGGGCAGAGAGCCAGGCCTCATTGCTGTGGCCCCTCCTTGCTGCTGGGCTGTGAACTTCAAGGTGGCTCTGGCTCTAATTGTCTATCCACAGCACAGGCTCATTTTCCATATCCGCCTGGCCACTGGACTATGATAGCGTCCGATTCCGCGAGCAAATGGCTTGATTGCCTCACAGCTTATTACCGCAGACACAATTACACTGCAGAGCACCTGGCTGCATTGCTGAGAACAAGCGGTAATTTGCCGGTGGGGCTGGGCTTCTCCCAGACACGGACTCATCTAAAATTGGAGACTCATTCATAAATATTTTTCTTTGCAGGCACGGGGGAAGGTCAAATTTAATTGCATGTCGAAAGACAGTTCTACCTAGAAGGCACGGAAGCGAGGCTGCTGGCTCAGACCTTACTGAACTAAGCGTTCATTGCTCAAGAGAGTCTCTGAGGCTCAGAAAGGTAATGCGACTTGTCCAAGGTCACAGAGCCAGTTAGCCAGCTCTCTTTGTTCTCTAGTGGCCTTCATTATTCTCTGTGCTGGGGAGAGGCAGGCACTGTGTTCTCAGCAGCCTATGGACCTGAGCCATCTTGACTTCTACTAATGATAGGAATTATTCTTATTGTTGACATAGTTCAGTCATCCCACGGTGTCTACTGCAGACTTCAGGTCCATCTTTAAAGTGACATAGAACATATAAAGTGTCCGCATAGAACCTGCACACATCTCCTGCAGATTTTCATGCCTCTCCTGGTGGCTTGTGACAGCCACACAGTCTAAGTGCTGTGTGAATGAATGGCTGTCAGACCCCATCTCTTGGGGTATAAGGACTAGAGACTATGTGCATGTCAGATCACCGGTCTTCTCCCCAACCCTCCCGGAATGCTTTTGACCACAGTTGGTTGAATCTGCAGATGGGGAAACCTGTGGACATGGAAGTTGATCGTAAAAAAAAATCTCTTCTTTCTATTTTGTAATAATGTCTTTGGGAAATAAAGAGCAAATTAAGAAACGGGAACAATTAATCATAATTCTTTCACCAAGATATGGCTTCAAATTAGCATGTCTTATTCTCTCATAATTATTTTATGAATTCACATGTATTTTTCATTTCTTATTTTGAACAAAATTGAAATCATAGCTGATATAATTTCACATTCTGGAATTTTCCATTTCTTATAGATTGGTTATTTTCTAGCAGCATTAAATACCATACCATGCCTTCAAAACTCTGGTTGTATAATATTAAAATTGTGATATGACTTGTGTAAACATATTTAGAATTACTTCTTATTTTTTAATAGTATAATAACATAATTTCCCTCCATCATTTCTTTCCTCTGGACATTTCTATATACTCCCCTCCTTTCAAGTTCATGGCCTCTCTCATCTCTGATTACTTTTATGTAACAAATGCTTACAAGTAGAAATTGAGGTCAAAGAGTGGCACTATTTTTAAGAGCTATAAACAGCATCTATTGCTAAGGAACATGGTTTCTCATGAGAGGAAAACCTGAATGTTGGACTTGGAGTTACCAAAAACAAATTTAAATTTCAAGTTCACCCTTTTCTAGCTCCGTGATCACAGGCAAACTCTTCCTTTTCCTTGAATTAATATGTAAAATAACAGCACCTCACCAAATCGTTAGAATTAAATAAAATATTCAGATGTTCAGCACAAGACCAACATAACGCCATCATTTTTGGTCTGTGATTTTTCTTCTGCCATTATAGGTACCTGCAGTCAGACATAGTCCAAAACTGTTAAATGGAAGGCTCCAGATATAAGCAATTCTTAAGTGTAAAACCGTCTACAGCTCTGAGCAATGGGATGAAATCTCCTGCCATCCTGCTCTATCTGCCTAAGACATGGATCATCCCTTTGTCTAGCGTGTTCATGGTGTAGACCTTGCTCATCTGTTAGTCATCCAGTGGCTGTGCCAGTTATCAGAGTAGCAATGGTACTGGGGTACTGGCATTTAAGTGACATTCTACTTAATGTCACTTCCTAAGCACAGGAGCAGCGGCACAAAGAAGACAGCAGGACCTACAATATAAACTGGCAGATTACCCTGGTACCACGAGGCAGCACTGCAGGGTATATGAAGCCAGGCACAGTCTATAGAGTAGATGGATATTCAGGGGCTTGGCAAGCCAGAGATAAGTTAAAAAATGAAGCGTGCATATGTACATGTATGTGCAGGTGCCTGTGTAGGCCTGAAAAGTATGTCAAGCCCCATAGAGCTGAAGTCACAGGAAGGTAAGCTATCCAGTAGAGATATAGGTGCTGGGAACCAAACTCAGATCCTGCGGAAGAACACCGTAAACTCTTAACTGCTGAGCCATCTCTCCAGGCACCAGAAATCACAATTAATTTTTGAAAAATAGAACACACACAATTTATATTATATTATTATTATTCTATATTATCTTACCGTTGAACTTTTGCTGTGCCCAAATTATAAACTGAACTTGACCACAGATATATATGTCTCAGAAAAACAATGTATATATCGTATTTTCTACTGTTTATGTTCTTAGGCACTCACTGAGGTAGGGGTGATAAAGCAGTTCTCCTGATGATAACAAGTGCTGGGCTCAGCTGCTATTTATTGTTTCTTATTTTAAGGTTTTCCACCAATGTGGAGCCAAAACCAGGCTTGTCTAAGAAAAGTCCAGGAGTTTTGATGTTCAACCATAAAGCTATTGGTGTTGGAGAGAGCTAACCCTTTTGTCTTCTAGAAAGTAGGTAAATTCAATGCAGTTCCCAGAAACACTGGCTGTTCCGTGCCAGTGAGGCACAGAAAGGCCAGAGCCACCGCAGCTCAAAAGTTGGGGTCAGATTTTGATGACAACTTTTTCTTCCAGTGAAGAGTATCTGGGGAGTTACTCTATTGCCACAAGTTCAATTTAACCTAATGTAATACCCAACTACAGGAAAGTTTGATAAGGCTGCCAATTCTCACAGGGGTGGGAGAAGGCCATGATGGTTGCATAGGAGTCAAGATAGTAAGGCTCTGACTTTATGTCCTTGAATTCTCAGGTACTCAAAGGAGACAAAATAGCCTGAGCTGAGGAAGCTAAGGGGAGCCCAGGTCTCAGGGCAGCTGGACAGGACTGCAATTGCAAGCCCAGGACTCTACCTAGAAATAGGACTTTGGACAAGCTGCTAGACCTTTGCTTCCTGGGTCTGTTTCCTGGTCTGCTACAGGGCATTGGTGCAGCTACTTAGCAAGGATTGTCAAGCTTTAAAAAAAAAAAAGAAAAAGAAAGAAAAAAAGGAAAGGGGCTCATGAATAGAAACGTGTGTAGCCATTACTTCTGGAACATTGGAGAATCCACTAGCTTACTCCAACCTTCATTATCTTCACTATAAAACTAATCATAAAAATACTTCTGGCACAATATTGTTATGAGGATTGGGAGAAATAAAAACTGTGAAGGGCTGAGTCACCTGTGCAGCCTTGTGAAACAGGAAAGGTGTGTAAGGCAGGGAGCACCCCTGAGCTGAGCACACCAAAAGGCAGCTGTTCCCTCAGGGTCTGGAGTTTGGGGCTCCCTACTGGCTGCCTCACATTCACCCACTCCAGTTTGCTTGCTCACTTGTTTAAGATTTACCCTCCAGTTCTCCCCTCCTGAGAACCAAGATAGCTCAAGAGTTTAGTGTAACAACTGCATGCACTTCCCACAGAGACAAGGCGGCTGGTCCATGCTTGTTTCCCAGAAAGCACCTCGGTTCCTGCTGTCTGGTTCTAAGGGGGAGATCTTAGCATTGCAGGTGACAGACAAAGACTGAGGGACTGTACTCCAGGGGATTTAAACTGAATCTCCAACTCCAAGATGACCTCTTTTGGCCTCTTTCTGGTTACAGCTCTCTTTGGGAAGAGATAAAGTATCAGGAGGCAGTCCTCTTTAAGATTTAGGGTGTTGTTACTCCTCCACACAACGCACTCTGCCCCTTAAAACCTTACTCTGACCATTGTCAGCTATTCCCGAGACAATGGGAAGTGCAGGCAACAAACGCTTGTGAAACCAGGCACTATGAATGATGTGATTTCGAACCCTTTTACATTAAATGTGACACTGAAGAGTTAGGTAGAATCATTGATTGAAAGAAGGTTGGCATTGTTTTGAGTTTGGACATGTGTGCACAAACTTATGTGTGTGAGAATATGTGTGTGTGTGGGCGGGGGGGGAGGGTGCACATGTGTTTGGAGGTTAGAGGTCAATCTGAAGTCTTTTCCTTAGACACTTGCCTTGTTTCATCTTTCACTGAACCTGGAGTGAACTGATTCAGCAGGATTGGCCAATCAGCAAGCTCCTGGGCGCTGCCAGTATCCGCAGCCAAAGCACCACTGCAGCAAGTTCTTGTGCATTTTCAGGCATTGGATCCTATGTGTTACCCCTGCCAAGCTCAAATGTGCTCAACTCCTTTGTAGCAAAAATGAAACCTGCAAATACTGAGACTTTTCATCATGTGACCACTCTTAAAATGGCAACAAAGGATGATTTTTATTGAATTATCATTGATTTTGGTGAATGCAACTGGACATGCAACTGGCTTTGGAGCTTTTGGAGGATTTTCTTTAATGACCCTACTATTTATATAAATAAATGCTGGCCTGGTCACCCCTCTAAGTCTTTCCAGCATTTTAATGTGAGTTTGCCATCTGGGTACTAATTGCAGATGATCAGATTCTACTTGGGTCCAAAAGAGAGGAGGAAAAGGATGTCAGTAAAAATTAATGAGGAATTAGAAAAGAACTTAGCTTCCCAATGAGAAGGGAAAAGAAGCTGTGGGGCTCCCAGGTTTTGGCTGGGGAGGATGACTGGGCAGATAGAGGTGATGCTCCTATAGTAGGAATGGTGGGAAGGATAACATCTGCGTGGGGTCTGCTCTGGTACTCTTGGTGGTTGAGCACTTTTTCTCTGTGATCCAGAGCACAAGTGCAATCCATACTGGTGTAAATTTTTATCTGCAATTATAGAGCATCAAGCTTCTCATCAGGAAAGAAAAGTTATGTTCTTAAGCAGTGCCAAAGGTAAAACATGGAAGATAAGGTAGTTCATTGACTCATGCATTTGAAAGATAAAGCAAAACAGGAATGAGGGCATGTGATGTGTATCAGCTAGCTAGTGCTGTACAACAAACCACATTAAAACATGGCAGATTAAAGCATCAACAAAGTGATTTCTCAAGAACTCATGGGACAACTTAATCAGAATAAGACATGAGCTATGCTGGTGCAATTTTTTTTATGAATCTCTGTCTAGTAGGCATACTTGTTGAGAGATAGCCAACATGTCAGCTGGATAGCTTGGCTCTGATTAATATGACTTCTAGTCTTTGGAAGCCTGTTCTCACAGCAGATATGGGATTTCAAGAGAGGGAAGAGCATGTGAAGCCTTTCACACATAGATGAAACATATAACATACCATTATGTTATAAGACACAACTGGAATAGTTCTCCAGGAAAAGTCTGTCTGCTTCCACCCTCGAGACATCTGCATTATAAAGAACCATGGATTTAGAGTTTTACTAACTCCCAGCATAATAACCTTCAGTGCTATACATTTGTGAATGACTTTTGAATCTTTCTTGAGAGTCAGTTTTATCAATGGAGAACAAGAACATAACTGGAAGTTAACAGCAGATCCTGGAGCAATGACCCCTTGCCAGCTGTTACAAAGAACCAGACATTTCTCACGTGGAACCAGAAGAAGAATGACTTCATGTCTGCACACAGAATGGCGCAGTGTGAATCAGCAAAAGTTACATAATGTTAGAAAAACAATCAAATGCCCAAGGACAAATTAATAGAAATGAAAAATTAATTTAACAACTCAAGAGAGATCCCTCATTATTTCTAAATTATCCAGAAGTTACCAGAATGTTCTGTGTCTTTAAATTATTAAGTACCATTGGTATAAAGATTGTCCTGAGTCCAGGGATTGAAGGAAGTGATGAACTTTGAAGGGACAGTCTCATAGAGAAAAAGAAGGAGATCTGAAGAGCCAAGTTAAAAAAGAAAGAACTAAACACTGAACATTATGGTTTGGGGCATTAAAATTACTTTGATAACAAAATGGGCCCTGAATTAGTTACTTTTATGGTCCTATAATAACATACCATGACCAAAAGCAATCTATGAAAGGATGGGTTTATTTTGGCTTAAGTTTCAAGAGAGGTAAGTGTCCATCATGTCTGAGATGCATGGAAGCAAAGTAGCAAGCAGAACAGGAGGAGGAAGCTGAGTGATCACATCTTCAACTGCAAATATGGAGAAGAGAGAGAACTGACAGTTGACCAAGGCTATGAACTCTCTAATTCTGTTCCCAGTGGCCTTCCTCCAGAAAGACTGTACTTCCTAAATGTCTCCAAATAGCACCACCAACTGGGGACCAAGTGTTTAAAATTCCCAAGCCTATGGGGGACATTCAAACCACTGCATTCTACTTCCTGGCTCCCATAGGCTTATAGCATCAAGATGCAAAATGCATTTAGTTCAGCTTCAAAAGTTCCTATCAATTTTTGCCCTGCAATCTTGTCTACTTCCAATATCCAGGAGGATAACTATATGTTTTTCTTTGGGTTCACCTTCTTATTATCTTCTCAAGGATCACCAATTATAGGCTCGATGTCCTTTATTTATGGCTAGAAACCGATTATGAGTGAGTACATCCCATGTTCATCTTTGTGGGTCTGGGTTACCTCACTCAGAATAGGGTTTTCTATTTCCTACTACGCATACTGGCTTTGGGGGGGGGGCTAGCCTGTTTGGATGCTCACCTTCCTGGACCTGGATGGATGGGGGAGGAACTTGGACTTCCCACAGGGCAGGGAACCCTGACTGTTCTTTGGACAGGAGAGGGAGAGGGAGTGGAGGAGGGAGGGGAGTAAATGGGAGGCGGGGAGGAGGCGGAAAATTTTAATAAAAATTAAAAAAAGTTCCTATTATTTTTTATCATTTCAACACTACTTGAAAGTTAAAGTTCCAAAGTATCTTTTGAAAATCAAGGTAAATTTCATTTTAAAATTATAATCATTTATTTTATTATATGTACACACACATGACATTGCAAACTGTAGTGTGCATATGGATGCCAGAGGACAACCTGAGAAAGTCAGCTTTTTCCTTTTGCTATGTGGGTCTCAGAGATCAACCTCTGGTCATCAGACTTGAGCCAATTTTCATTTTTTAGTTAAAGGATAGGCCTGACTTTTAAAGTAGTTTGAGAAAGGCCCTTCCTCCACTTGAGCCAGCAGGCTATGTTGTTAAATACAGATTTCATTCTGCTGTGATTATGAATGCTGGAGCTCAACATTCTTGTTCAAGTCCTTTCAGCTGAGTTAGGCTTTGTTCGGTATTTATGGATTGGAGCCTCTCTAAATTACAGCTTTAAACTCTTTTGATTTTTTCCCAAATTTCAATGAAAATGACACATCACAAGTTCAACTTTCTCTTAGTTGGATTCTGAATTTGTTCATGGTTGCTTCAATACCAGAAGATAAGGGGCCACAGTGGGTGAAGTCAGAGTCATTAGAGCTAATGGTCTTAGATAATTGATTCAATTATAGTGAGAATTTCACAAAATGCATAATAATGGGGGTAGCCTAGCAGAGCTTTCACCAAAGAACTGAAGAACTCATGTTTTCTTTACAGTAAACTCATTGCTGGCTCTTGTACACATAAATCCAACCTGGGGCCCACTATTTGGCTCCTCCAGCCTATTGATCTGTTCTTGTACATCAGCCAAGTCACACCAGGATTATGACCATGTTATTGCTCTTGAACTTAGCAATACATTTATGTTCACTCATTTTATGTAATTTTCCAAACACCACTGGAAAATTGTTTTGGAATCTTCTATAACATTTTATATTTATATTCAATTTAAATGTTATACACTGTACCCTTGTTTTTTTCTACAAAAGAATGAGTTCTTATAACCAATGCGTGGCATGCCAACCAGAAGGTAATTTCTTAACTTTACTCACCTGTTGTAGGAGACTGCTAGTTCATTTCTTGACTGCCCAGCAGCTCAGACCCAAAATAATCACACAGAAACTGTATTAATTAGATCACTGCTTGGCCCATTAGCTCTAACTTCTTATTGGCTAACTCTTACATCTTAATTTAACCCATTTCTAGTAATCTGTGTATCGCCATGTAGCTGTGGCTTTCCAGCAAGATTTTGACAGGCATCTGTCTCTGGCGGGGCTACATGTCTTCTCTCTGACTCTGCCTTCTTTCTCCAAGCATTCAGTTTGGTTTTCCTTGTCTAGCTCTGCTCTACCCTATCACAGGCCCAAAACAGCTTCTTTATTAACCAATGGTATTTACAGCATACAGAGGGGAATCCCAAATCACTCACCTATAAAATATTTTCAGCATACAATGGCATAGAATATAATATTCCCATTCCAAAAGGGAGGAATGGGGACATAGTGGAGAAATACTGAGCCAAAGCAAGATTTGGAAACCCAGCAGGGCAAACTCTGATTTCTATAGCTCTTATACAGTATTAAAGGGATTAGATGAGTCTTTCCTTCCAGCTTTGCCAACTTCAACATTCATCTCTCTCTTGGGTGGGTTCCACTCTCTGTATGTAGCTCCCATTGGCAGATATCTCATAACTTTGGCATCTCCAACATCTTGGGATCTCCCCTGCAATCCCAAGTCCATGCAGAGCCCCTCCAGGTCTCCTGCCCTCTCAGAGCCTTCATGCAGCGTCTTCCCTGACAAGTGCTGCCTGACTCCAGCAGCCCTCTGAAACTCTGGAGGAATGATCTCTGGCTCCATCCCTATTATATTCTTCCCTGCCAACTTGGTCACCAGAGATGGACCCTAGCTAGCTGCCTTGAATCACGTTCGCTGTGGATTGTATCATTGCTTTTTAGGAGCAGAAATTGTCTCAGGGTTTCTGTGCAGATGTTTTGTTTGTGCTTTAACAAATAAAGCTTGTCTGAAGATCAGAGTGCTGAGTTAACCATAGAGGACAGGTGGTGGTGGCACACACCTTTAACCCCAGCACTAAGGAGCCAGAGGCAGAAGGATCTCTGTGAGTTCAAGGCCACTCTGGGCTACCTGAGATTGAATCAGTCCAAAAGGGAAACAGAGTCAAGTGGTGGTGAATCACACTTTTAAACCCAGCACTAGGGAGGTGAAGAAGTGAATGATATGGCTGGGTGGGAGAGGAAAACAAAACAGGAGGAGATAGGAGCTCAGGATTCAGTCTTAGGTTTCATAGAGATGGCGTTTAGTCTGAGAACTTGCAGAGACAGGATACTTCATTCGGTCTGAAGACAGTAGAGGTAAGAACTAGTGGCTGGCAGCTCGGCATCTGTTTTTTCAGCTTTTATTCCTTAATATCTCATTCCTTGGTTTTTTATTATTAAGATCAATTAGAATTCACTACAGTTTTCTTCTTCAAGCTGGAGGCTTATCTGGGTGTGGTCTTGGTCTCTAGGTACTTTTCCTATTTCAGTTAGTAGAAGGCCTCTCCTTAATGATGCTAAACTCCTTAGAAAGTACAGCCTCTCTTCCAGCACATTCTTGGGGCATGCATTAAGTCACTTACCCAGTGCTCTTTCTTCTCCAAACTGTAGACTTTTTCTTTCTGCCCCACTTGTTTCTCTATAGACCTGAATAAGCAATGATAATCACTCTATAGACTCAACATTATGAAGTCTTGAAATTTCCTTCACTAAGGTCTGGAGAGATAGATGGTTCCGTGGTTGGGAGCAGTTGTTACTCTTGCAGAGAAGCCAAGTTTGACTTTCAGAACCCATATGATTGTTCACAACCATGTATAACTCTAATTCTAGGGTATCCACTGCCCTCCTCTGACTTCTGTGAGAACCAAGCATGCATGTATTACTCATACATACTTGCAGACAAAACACATATAAAATAAAATCAACACATGTAATTTAAAAGTTTCAAAAAGAAATTTTTTTCACCAAAGAAAAATTAAATTTTAATTTAGCCTCAGACAAGTTCTTAGGACAAAGGCAGAAGGCAGCTACTTTCTTGGGAATTGACCTCTAACCCATTTAATTTTAAAGTCTGCTTTCCTCTGCACACTGATGAGCTGGGTCTCTTCAGTCACTTTCCTCTCAGCACAATTGTCTTTCAGGACCTCACTACAGTGTCCCCACTGAGCTATTTACAGCCTTCAGTTTCTTTTCTAGCCCAAAGTTCTCAGGTCTTCCACAGTCCTCGAAAAGCAGCATGATCAGATTCTCTGAAACTGATAGGATGTAGTGTTGAACCCAAAGCAGGCTTCCTCCCCACATTTTTTTGAGACAGGGTTTCTCTGTGTAACAGCTCTAGATGTACTGGAAGTCACTCTGTCACCCAGACTGTCTTCGAACTCACAGAGATTAGCGTGCCTCTGCCTCGTGCAGGGATCACCACCACCGCCCCTCTTAACTTCCTTCCTGAGGGAGCATTTTCTACTCATCAGTAACTTGCCCATGCATCATTTCGTAACTGCCAGGGGTTATGACCTGAGGATGCCCAACAGGCAAAATCTGATACATGCAGAAATGGCATCTCTCTCTTCCCTGATTTATATCATGTTAGAGCCTATGCTTGGCAGAGTAAGAGGGAACATGCGAGTCAACCAGGATGCTGGAAAAGGGTGATGCTCTCCATAGGAAATGCAGAGCAAATAGATATTCAATGGGAAATAAGAGCCAAATAAGAGGCAGTATAAGGCTGAGGATGAATCAGTACATACAGGCAAAGTCTATCACCCGCTCAGTTATGTAAACAGAGCAGTTTTATTGAGAAGGAGTCTGTGAACAAGCAGTCTGGCCTTCCACATTATAGAGGGAAGGTCTGGGTGACGCATGAGCAGGGCCTGGGTAATGGTGTGGCTTGGGTGTCTGAAGGGAGTGACTCACTGGGTTGCTACAGCTGTTCATGGTTGACCTGTCATCTAAACACTTATCAGTCAGATTGATCACATCTGAACCAGCCCCCACTAAGGAGAGCAGTAGCTCTTCTGTTTGGTTATAAGAGGAAGTAAAAAATAAGGAGCAACTCCTTCCCTTTCTTAAGTTCACACCACAACTTTGTATCCTTTGAGGTTATTTACAAGACTTAGCCAAATCAAAGGCTACTTCAACATGACATCATCTTTTTCGAAGTGTATGTATTGGAAGAACAGTGGGCTAAATATTTAAGAACTCTGTGCTGCAGTGAGCTTTCTAGTTGCTATGGCAGAATGCCTGATGTGAATAATTCAAGAAAGAAAATATTTATTTTGATTCCTGGTTGGAGAGGGGTTAGTCCACAGTTACTTGGCCCCAAACACTTGAGAAAAACATCACAGAGGTGGGAGCCTATAGTGGTGACTGCTCTTCTCTTCTTTTAAAAATAAAATTTCATGTATGTGTATGACATTTACATCATTTCCCCCTCCAAACCCTCCCATACTGTCTTTCAAATCCACGGCCCCCATTTCTTTAATAAATTTAAAATTATTTCCCTTGTCTAACTGAAAAGTAATACCCTGTGACCAACATTGACCCAGTTTAAAAATACCCTGTTTTCTATAATGGTAGAGTAAGACTTTTCTAGCTGGTACTGATTAGGTCAAAAGTCCCTGGCGGCAATGGAGTCACCAGGATCAAAGCCTCCTAGGCTCTGATAACAAAGTCTCCTGCATTAACTCAGCTTTGCACAGGACTGAATCCAGTTGCACATCTGGTGTTCTCGTGTGGCTTTGCTTATATCTGAACTTATAGGCAGCTTGCCAGTGATAAAGTTATTTCTGATTATGCCTCATATCCAGGGCTATTATCCACTCAGCCCACAAAGACAGCAAGGCAGTGATTTAGTTAGGGTTTCTAATGCTGTGAAGAGATACCATGACCACAACTCTTTTTGTGTAAGCTTTTATTTTATTTTATTTTTTTAAAAGCATTCTTTTATTTTATATACCAATCCCAATTCCCTTTCTCTCCCCTCCTCCTGTTCCCCCCACCTTTCCCTCACCCCACCCCCAGCCATTCCTCAGAGAGGGTAAAACCCCTTCTAAAGGAAAACATTTAATTGTAGTGGCTCACTTACAGTTTAGGGGTTTAATCCATTATCATCATGGCGAGAAGCAAGGCAGCATGCAGGCAGACATGGTACTGGAGTAGGACCTGAGAGTTCTGCATCTTCATCTGCAGGCAGCAAGAAGTCTGCATCTACACTGGGTATAGTTTGAGCATGAGAGACCTCAAAATCTGCCCCCACAGTGACACATTTCCTCCAACAAGGCTACACCTACTCCAACCAGGACACTTCCTAATAGTGCCACTTGCTTTGAGCTTTTGAGGATCAATTACTTTAAAAACACCACAGACAGTGTTTCCTTTCCTTGAACAATAGATGTGAAGAGCACGCACCCAGCTCAGGATTCCAGGCTCCGTGAGAGAATAGTGATTATGTGTGTCCAGTTGCTGATCTTGCTGTATAAATCCCCCTTTTCCTAAAGCCCATTCCTTCTATTCTTCTCATACTTCCTGCCTTTACTTAATTCTCCATTATATATTAAGGCTAAGAAGTTGTACAAATCCAATTTGCTATAGTCTGGCTATTCCCTGAAAGCCCACCAAATATGTTAAAACTTGGTCTAGAGGGCACTATTGGGAGATGGCAGAAGCCTAAGGATGCAGAGTCCACTGGAAGAAAGTTGGGTTGTTGGGGGCAGAGTTCTTGATGGGGAGTCAGGAGTCCTGGCCTCTTCCTCACTCTCTTTTGCATTTAACCATGAGGATAGTAGTCTTGTCTCACCATTCACTTCATCCACGATTTGGTGGCTTACAATAGGCCCAAAGCCAGAGTGCCAACTGATTAGGACCCGTGGCCCCATAGTCAAATAACTCCCGTCTGCTTAAGAGCTCTTTATCTGGGCCTATGAGACTCATGGCCCATATCCTGCAACTTACATGGAGGAAGAGAAAGGACTCTCACAAGTTATCCTCTGTCTTCCACACATGTGCCATGGCATGTGTGTGCACACCACACACACACACACACACACACACGTGCACACACATGCATATATACAATCTAAAAATGTATAAAGCTTTTTAAAAATCCTTGGTCATAGCTGGCATTTTGTTTCAATTATAAAAAACTGACAAACATAAAAGTCAAAGTAACAATTACAAAGTACCTATTCGAACTTGGAATGAGAAATCATTTAAATTAACTCGCCAACAGTCTAAGCTCAACAATTAAGATAACCTTTACTGAAAGTAATTTGCAGATAACCAGAGCAAATAACAAATTTCTCCTTTAAAATGGGAAAGCTTCCCAGCCCTGCTTGTCAATTTACCTAAGTGTGGGACTAGCACTTAGAAGCACAGTGCTAGCCTCGGATTGGGTTCCCACCATCAGGTAAGGGCTCTGTCCTTCCTGGGTGGGTGATTTGCCTTGCACGGGACTTGTTTCCCTCTATGGATTGCTGCCAGCATTATTTTTTACTTGCACATTTTCATCCTCTCGAATTATTTCATGAGTGTGTGTTTAATTTCCTTAGTGTATAAGAATCCAAGACCGAGATCCATGTCTTATTTATTCTGTATTTCTCCAGAGTAGACATTTAATAACTTGTTGTTTCGCTTCTAACTATATTTCTGTGGTTAGAATAAAAAATACCTTTTATTTTGATACCTCCAAACGAATAAATAAACCCAGAGTACTATGAAAAAATAAACAAGGCTAAAAATGTTATTTCTTTCTGCCCATTGATTCCGCAAGCTAATTTTGACAGATGGGTGAGTGCAGGTGTTTGGTTTTCTCTGCGCTTCATTATGTTTAGAGGGCCACCACAGTCTGAAGATTTTGGTGCTTGTCTACTTGCCTTGTGTTTCATGAACCATTCTCACTCAGTAATGTTCATTGTGACTTTACTGATAATAACCCTAAACTGGAAACAACACAGATGTTCATCAATGGAAGAGTGGATAAAGAAAATGTGGCACCTTTGCACAATGAAATATTATTCAGCTATTAAAACTGACATCAAGAAATTTGTAGGCAAATGAATGGAACTAGAAAATATCATCCTGTGTGAGATTACCCACACTCATAAATATAGATATGGTATGTTTTCACTTATAAGGGGATATTAACCATTAAATAAATAATAACCAAGCTACAACCTATAGACTCAGAAAGGTTAGCTTAAGAAGAGGGGGATGGGGAGATTCAGGAATCTTCCTTGCAGGGGGAAATAGAAAAGATTTTACGACGCAGACTGGAGGTGGTTGCAGGTGAGAGTGGGAGGGAATCAGGTTGGGTTAGATTAGATGGAGGGAGAGACTGTGGGGAGAGACAGCTGGAATTGGGGGATGGTGGATTAACCTAATGAAGTAGAAAATTCAGGAACCTATGAAGGTGATCCTAACGAGGACTCAGAGTAGTGGGTATGTGAAACTGGCCATCTCTTGTAGCCAGGCAGAAGTCTTTGACAAAAGCCAACATCTCTTTATGATGGAAGTTCTAGAGTGACCAGAGATATAAGGAACATACTTCAACATAATAAAGAAAGTTTACAGCAAGCCCAAAATTAATTTCATTTTAAATGAAGAAAAATGCAAAGCATTTTCCCTAAAATCAGGAGCAAGCAAGGTTGTTCCCTTCATCCATATCTACCCAGTATAGTACTTGAAGTTTCTTTCTTTCTTTCTTTTTTATAAGCTAGAACAGTAAGAGCACTGAAGGCGATCAGGGGATATAAATTGGAAAGGAACAGGTCAAAGTATTGTTATTTGTAGATGATATGATAGTATACATAAGTGACCCTAGAAATCTCACTAAGGGCACTGCTAAGGCAATGCTGGCACAGAACTTGTGGGCGTAGCCAACCAATGTCCAATTTGACCTGAGGTTTATTTCATGAGAAGGAACTGACACGTGACGTGATTTGGATAACGAAGAACCAGAGACTAGATAGTCCAGAGACCTAGGGTAAAACCAAATACTACTGCTATAAAAAATCAATAAAATGATTCTTAATGGTATTCAAGTAAATTCATAGATCAGTGCCAGATTCAATCATCATCAGAGAGACTTCATCTGGCAGCAGATGGAAACAGACGCAGAGAACCACTGCTAAACATTATGCAGAGAGAGTCTGCATAAATTGGAGGTCCGCATCAAATCCTTTCCCTCAGAGTTCAAGGAATCATCCCATGGAAGAGGAGGCAGAAAGATTGCAAGAACAAGGAGGGGATGGAGGACACCGGGAAAACAAGGCCTTTTGAATCAACTAAGCAAGGCATATGAGCTTTAAAAGACAGAAGCAGCAAGAACAGGGCCTGCACAGGTCTGCACTGGGTCCTCTGAATACGTATGTCAGCTTTTAGTTTAGTGTTTTTATGGAACTCCTGACTTTTAGAATGAGTGGGTCTGACTCTTGTACCCAATCTTGGGAATCTTTCCCTCCTGTTGGGTTGCCATGCCCAACTTTGATATGATAGTTTTTGCTTCATCTTATTATATTTTATTTTGTCGTGTTTGATTGTTATCTCTTAGAAATTGTTCTTTTATAATGAGAGACAGAAAGGGAGTGTATGTGGAGGGAATGGCAGGTGGGGGAAGAACTGGAGGATTTGAGGGAGGAGAAACTATAATAAGGATATATTGTATGAGGAAAGAATCTTTTCAATAAAAGAAAAAAAATGAGGTATAACTACAATAAAGCAGTCAAGGCATTAAACCTTGAGGAGTTTAAATGAAATTTTGGGATCTTGTATGCTTCTGTTAATAACAGGGATTTTATATCCTTGAAAAAGCTTGATTTATTTGAAAATTTTCTTCAAATTTATTTTGATTGCTGTTTAGACTAATTGCATTTTCATACCTGCACCATTGTTTTTACTTGGAAACATGGGTAGCTGGAGGAAAGAAAATCATACCTACTGCTAGGCATGAGTTAAAGCTCCTAGAAAAAAAAATCATGCTTGTGTTGAAGATGCTACAAAGATGATTTGATATGGGGAATCCCCTCTGTATGCTAGGAATATGTTTTATTGCCATTGGTTAATAAAGAAGCTGCTTTTGGCCAATGACTTAAAAGAATATAGTCAGACTGGAAAAGATACATAGAGAAAGTAGGCGGTATCAGGAAGAAGCCATATAGCTGGCGCAGAAGACAGACACCAGACGCCAGATGCTGGATGGAACCTTACCTGTAGGCCACAACCACGTGGCGAACATAGATGAATAGAAATGGATTAATTCAAGATATAAGAGCTAGCCAATAAGAAGTGTGAGCAAATCGGTCAAGCAGTGTTGTAATAATACAGCTTCTGTGTGATTATTTTTGGTCTGGATGGCCTGGAAACAAACAAGCAGCTTCAGTCTACAATAATTGATAATTTAGAATGTGGTACTGGAGAGAAAAAAGAATACAGAGAGGGACAGGAAGATGCTCAGTCTGTGACACCCTTAATGTGCAAGTGTGAGAACCAAGTTCAGAGTTCCACCACTTTATAAAAGTAACCTTCGGGAGAGAGGGTCAGGAGAAGCCCAGGGACTTGCTGCCTAGTGATTCAAGCCACTCAGTGATCTTCCAGCTTCAATATGAGACTCTGTCTCAAAATGTAAGGTGGTGAGTGATTGCAGAAAACATTTAGTGTTGACTTCTGATCTACAGACACACACATACACACACTTACACACACACACACTCACACACATACACACACAGACACCACCACCACCACCACCACCACCACCACCACCTCCACACACACCCCAGAGGAACAGTGGAGCAAACCCAAAACACGTCTCAAAATTTGCAGCAATGGGGAATCTCATCCAACATGACGAAAAGGAGCAGTTCAGAACTTGGTAGAAAGATGAGCAGATTCTAGGATTTTGTAGACAAGGCTCATGCCCAGTCCTGAAGCAGCCTCTAAACTTTTTTTTTAATAGGTTATGGTCCTTCTAGAGTAGATACTGTGACTTCCTAAATCATAATCCTTTGGCTCCTTTCCTTTTTGGCAATACCCATAGACTTTAAGTCTTGCAATGACATCTTCAACCATGCTTTCTCTGCATGTTTGGAAAAGTTCAAAGGCCTGGAGCAGTCTTTGATGACAGCTGATATAATAATATCAGTATACTTTGGCTCTTTCACCTAGCAAAATCTGAGGTGTGATCTCAGTGTTTTGATATCTCTGCCTGACGTATCAAGTCAAATTGCCTTCTGTGGGATTGGCCCTCCATCCTTCCTTCCCTCCATCCTTCCTTCCCTTCTTCCTTCCCTTTCCCTCCTCCTTCTGCTCCTCCTCCTCCTGCTCCTGTTCCTCCTACTCTTCCTCCTCCTCCTTCTTATTCCTCTCTCTCTCTCTCTCTCTCTCTCTCTCTCTCTCTCTCTCTCTCTCTCTCTCTCTCTCTCTCTCCTCTTCTAACTTTCTATGCGTGTTTGAGATCCTAAACCCTAATGATAATGAAAAACTTAAGTCTACTCATTGCTTGATTTTCTAAGGGAACTGCAGCATTGTGAAGAGGTTATCTAACATGCAAATGCACACTTACAGTTAGAGAATTTCCCCTAGTACACACTTTTCACTTGTAGCTCTTGGCTTCCTCACCCCATGGGTTCTGAGACTTGTTAGTATTTGTTTAGACTGAGATGAACTCATTCTTGGAGACTCTGTTCTTGGAGTCTTCTTCCCCATCTCAGGCTGTGTTGTCATGGTTGCTGAAGCTGCACTCCATCTGGAAGTCTGACAAGCATTTTCTATGCTGGGTGAGTTTGGGACTTGGTTCAACTTTAACACCCGTCTCATCAACCCCTGTCTGCTGTTATTATCCCCAAAGTTGGGTTGGAAGCTGCAAGGAGCCAGAGCTGACGTCTTCACCCACAGCCTTGTGGTTTGAAGAGACATTTAGCACCAAATCAAGATGGAGTCATAACTGGAATGAGGGTGTACATACTAAAATAGCAGTGAGGTTTTTTTTATAGTATCGAAGGGGGCAGCTGGAGAAGAATCTTCTGCTTCCTTATGATTCTGTAATGGTCCATGACATCACTTTGGCTCACTATATTCAGTAAATTAGCTCTTAGGATTCTAGTTGAAAAGGTACCATTTTGTTCTTATTCTAAAGTGTTAAGAAAATTGATGCTCAAGTCTACTCATTTCTTCTCTCACTTACATGTAAAAAGGGATGGATCATTGTCCCCTTTTCCAAAGTTAGAACATTTGAAGTGGAAGCAAAAAGCTATCAAAACTCAGACTCACCCTGTGAATCCAGGCAGAGCAAATCTTTGTTAGGACAAGCCATGGAGCAGACAGAAGAGAAACCTAGATTTTTCTGTGATCGTTTACCCCAGGAAATTACATGGGGGACGTAAGACAAAGATGGCAGGAGGCAATGCTGTGAAAAACCCGGGGAACATTTGTTGTACACCTATTATTACATGCTTGGTAAGGAAACATTATAATATCTTTGCTCTCCAGAAATATTATTTAGAATATGCTTATTAAAAATATGATAATTTTGACACATTGGTCCAGGATCTTTAATAATGATGTAAGGAATCTCACCCAGACTGAAGTCATGAAAATTTTTACATGAATTATGGCATAGCTTTAAGATGATGTTTAGGATCCCAATGCCTATGGCCAGCTGCCTCTTCATTGTAATTGCATAAAATCTCAGTGGGTCATGGTCTTGGGGGAGTCGTTCAGCATTATCTCTTTTATACCTTTGATTTCTTGAAAAGTTTTTGTAGGAAAATCAGTTTAAAATATTTATATCTTATTATTTATGCAATAAATTAACAAATATAAACATTCCCAAAAGGAATAACAAATTGAATTGTAACTATCTTTTCTAGGGCAAATATTATTATTAAGCAATTATTATAGCAAAAATCACTAACTTCTCAAACCAAGCAGAGGCAGTATGAAGTAAAAGCACCCACTTCCTTTCCTCCCTCAAACTCTCAGTTTTATGGATCTGTTTTCAGATCTGTATGTTAAGCTGAACAATAGAATGTTGCTTGCAATGCTCTAATAAGAGATTCCAAAGGCAGGGGAGAATATGTTCAAAGGAGATGGCCAAAAATTTAGATGACTCAGGACTGAGAGATGATTCAACAGTTAAGGACACTTACTGCTCTTGCAGAGGACCCATGTTCAGTTCCTAGCTCACACTATGCATAATCAAGTCCCAGGGGAATCTGATGCCTTTCTTTGAACTTCATAATGCACATACATACATGCACACAAAACATTCATATGGATAAAATTTTTAAAAATTATATGACTCCTGTGCCTCCTACATTGTACAAATGTAGCTTTCTTTGTTGGCTTGTTTATTTACTTAGTAATTTAAAGTTAAAGGAAGCTCTTATTTTTTGCATGAAGCAGGTAGGCTATAGTCTTTGGGCCAACCTCAGGTCAAGGCACCAGTCTACAGAAAGGGACAGAGGTAAAGGACAGATATAAAGAGTAAGGAAGGACACTGGAAAGGGTGGGGAACTCTGCAGTTAATGGAAATGTGAAAAGGACTCTCTGAAGAACCTACAAAACATATACCCATACACACACTCACATATGAGAGAGAGAGAGAGGGGGGGGGGAGGGAGGGAGGGAGGGAGGGAGAGGGAGAGGGAGAGGGAGAGGGAGGAATGTATGAATGAAGAGCATTCTCATATTCTCATTTTATCTTTGGCTCTTTCCCAGATTCTCACCTTGCAGGGTCAAAAGCTAAAGGAGCCAGAGAACTCCCCCTTCCTACCTTCCTACAGGTGATTTCTCACTTCCCGCAAACCTGAGTTGGAGAAAAGTGGAGAAGTCTAGAGTTTCAATCAAGTCCACAATTGATTATTAGATCAGTGGCATTCTGCAGCTCCTCTACATTATGACTCTTTTCCGTGCCTTAATCCGAGTGTGAAAAATTTATCATGCAAAAATAACTAGAAGGGTAATGTGATCTGTTTAAATGTACATCCGGGGTCAAAAATGGGGCCAACTAACTCCATTAAATGAACATTAAAGCACAGAGAACAGTTCAAGCGCCATAATTACTTAACACTAGAGTTCTAGAAAAGCATCAAGAAAGTCAAAAGATACATGCATCTTGAAATTACAGTACAGCAGGCCTAAGTACTTATTCACTAAGTGAGTCCTGCCACATACGCTGCTTTGCAATAGATACATACCATTGACAAACATAAACAAAATCTGCCTAAGGAGCTTACATATTTGTGTACCCACCCAAGCTTATACATGTATGTGGAGAGCAGATGAAACCTTGATTATGTGGAGTCCTGAATAAACGTGTTGTTGACGTGATCCAGCCATGCCAATGACCATAGCCTTTTACCCATGGGAAAATGACAAAGCCTTCTCCCACACCCCAGAGTGAAATGGCCAAGTCTTCCTGGGATGTGGTCCAGGTGCAAATGCTGATAGTTAGTTAGTGAAGAAAATGTTCATCCTAGCTATCTCCCCTGAAGACCACTCCCTTATAGAGAGTCCTCCTACCAAGATTAGCTAGATCTGTCTCCTAGATTCAGCTGAATACCATAAAACCTGCCTCCTGCTTTATCTGCATGTAATAATCCCACTCCTAATTCAGCTCTATGCAATAACTCTACCTCCCTGTTCAGTTCTCAATAGTAAATACTATGGGATGCTGTAGTGTAGTGAGGTTTCTCCACTCCTGGCCCCAGCTATCTGTGTGTGCGTATGTGTGTGCATGTGTGCCTGTGTGTGAGTGTGTGTGTGTTTGTGTGCTTGTCTCGTGTGTCTGTGAACGTGTGTGCATGTATGTGTGTGATTTCTTCATTTCCTTAATGCTATGCAGGGATGTAACACATGACTATGTACATATGTATTCACATTTATATAAAAGAGAAAACTATGTTTAAATTATACTTTTAAGCTGTTCATCACTTTTCCATTCTACCACATTTAAAATTTAAATTAAAATTTAAGTTAATAAGGAAAAGCACGTGTTTTACGATCACTATGATTATAAGCTACAGTTTATGAAACACAGCAGTAGAATAGAGAGAGGAAATGAGAGCTCAGGTTCCCACACCTAATCTTTCATGGAGTGATCCCACAAGAATTATTTTTAATTTATTTTTTAAAATTTCATTTTGCATTCCAACCACAGTTCTACCTCCCCTCCTTTTGTTCCCCACCTTCTCTCCAGCCCCCCACCCACTCCTTCCAATGGGTCAAAGGGATCCCATAGGTAGTTAAAAAAGACTGGGGCACATTAAGTTGGGACAGGACCAAGTCCCTTCCCCCTTCATTAAGGCTGAGCATGGCATCCCACCATAAGGTATAGGCTCCAATAAGCTAGCTCACGCAGCAGGGATAGGTTCTGGTCCTACTGCCAGGTGCCTCACAGATAGCCCATGCTTCTCCCCTGTCTCCCACATCTGGAGGGCCTATTTCAATCCCACGGAGGCTCCACGGCTGTTGGTCTAGAGTTCATGAGTTTCCATGAGCTTGGTTCACCTGTCTCTGTAGATTTCTCCATCATGATCTTGACCTCCCTTGCTCATACATTCCCTCCTTCCTCTCTTTGATTGGATTCCTGGAGCTCAGCCTGGTGCTTGGTTGTGGATCTCTGCATCAGTTACTGGATGAAGACTCTCTGATAATAATTGGAGTATTCACCAATCTGATTAGAGGGGAAGGCCAGTTTGAACTCCCTCTCCACTATTGCTAGGACTCTCAGTGGATTCTTGGGAATTCCCCTAGCATTGGGTTTCTCCCTTACCTCATAGTGACTCTCTCTATCAAGGTCTCTCATCGCTCTCCCTCTCTGTCCCTCTCCCCCCTTGACTATCATGTTCAGTCATATTTTCATCTCCCATCCTTCCTCTTTACCACCCTCCCTTTCCCCCAGTTTAGCCAGGAGTCTCATCTAATTCCCCCTCCCAGCGCGATCCATATTGTCCCTCTTAGGGTCTTCCTTGTTACCTAGCTTCTCTGGAGCTGTGGACTGTAGTCTGGTTATCCTTTGCTTTACATCTAATACTTATGAGTGAGTACATACCATGTTTATCTTTCTGAGTCTGGGTTACCTCACTCTGAATGTTTTTTTCTAGTTCTATCCATTTGCCCACAAATTTCATGATGTCATTGTTGTTTTCTTTCTTTCTTTTTTGTTTTACAGCGGAGTAATACTCCATTGTGTAAATGTACACTATTTTCTTTATCCATTCTTCAGTTGAGGAGCATCTAGGTTGTTTCCAGGTTCTGGCTATTACAAATAATGCTGCTATGAACATTGTTGAGCAAGTGTCCTTGTGGTATGATTGAGTATCCTTTGGGTATATGCCCAACAGTGGTATTGCTGGGTCTTGAGGTAGATTGATTCTCAATTTTCTGAGAAACTGCCATACTGGATTCAGGGGAACACTCCTCAACTGCTAGTGGGAGTGCAACTTGTACACTCACGTGAATTTTTGGTTCAAGCAAAGCCTACGTTCTGATCACGTCTCTTCTTGTTTACCTACAAGCCCTCCTCAGTTGCAGCCATTTCAGGCCTGATCAGTGTAAATTCAACTCTCCATCATTTCCTTAAGTTGGATCTTGCTAGACTTTGGAAAACATTTTAAATACAAATTATGGCAACAAATGAACTTCAAATAATCTCCATTTATATGGCATGGGATTATTATGTAAGACTTTTAGAAATGATGGAGTATGATTGGCATGACTCAGTGTTTTCCTCTTCTAACTGAAGATAACATTCACTTATTCGACTGTCGTATATTTTGCTTATTTGTTAGATGATGAACATTAACTTTGTGTTTGACTTTTGGTTATTGTGAATGAAGCTACAAGGTCAAGTACATGTGTTTGTGACAACATGTGTCTTCATTTGTCTTGAGTATTGTATTAGCTCCTGCTGAAACAGCACACCATAACTTAATAAGTTACTGAATGCAATACTGCTTCTTTTTTTCTAGACACTAAGCCAGGAAATTTCTAGAAGAAATGGTATCATTCCTGTTTGTTTCTTTTATCTTCCACCTTCTCATTTAAATTTCTGCTACTGTTATTCTCTCTTTCTTCTGCTGCCGCCTCATGAACTCTTCTTGATTGTCTTGTTTCCATTTTATAAGGACTTCTGTGACCCAAGCAGAAAATTCCAGCACATCTCTACATCACAAGACCTAAAATGTTGTCTTGTGACAGAGTTCAATGACAAAGTTCATCTTTCTAGGTGAGCCAATGTGGTCATAATCTTCAGAGGTGGTGAGGTAGTCATCTTTGAGGACCTCTCATTCTATTTCCCACAGGTAGCTAAGAGTAGTATCGCTGGATATGACAACTATGCTTAACATCTTGAGGACCAAAGTGTTACAAAAATAACTATACCACTGTGCATTCCCAATAGAAAAACGCAGGTTCTGGAATAATTTCTCCACATCATTGAGAACTTGTTTACTGTTTGTATTTTGACTAGAGATGGTTCAGTAGCTGGGACCTGGTATTTCTCTGGCTAACATTCACATTTTTCTTATGCTCAGCTCTAAGGAAATTTTTCATGTGTTTATTAGATATTCTTATTTATTTTTATGGAAAACCTCGTATTAGACCTTGGTTTGTTTTAGTTATTCATCTTTTTGTTGTTGATTGTGAGACTTCTTTACATATTCTAGAAGAGTCCTTATCAGATGCTGTGGTAGTTTGAATGTAAATGGCCCTCATCAGCTCATAGGGAATGGCACTATTTATTAGGAGGTGTGGCTTTGTTGGAGTAAGTATGACCTTGTTGGTGGAAGTGTGTCACTGTGGAGGCAGGCTTTAAGGTTTCCTATGCTCAACACATCACCCGTTATTACTGTTACCTACAAGATGTGGGACTCTCAGCTACTCTCCAGGTCCATGTCTGCCTGCATGCCACCATGTCACGCTGTGATGATAATGGACTGAACCTCTGAACGGTAAATGAGCCACCACAATTAAGTGTTGTCTTTTCTAAGTGTTGCCGTGGTCATGGTGTCTCTTCATAGCAATAGAAACCCTAACTCAGACAGGTGCATTGTTAGGATTTGAACATGAAATCTCTCCTACAGGCTCGTGTATTTAAACACCTTATTCTTAGCTCATGACACTGTTTGTGACATGTGGAGGTAGGTCTCTGAGGCTGGTCTTTGAAAGTTAAAGGTCAGTCCCACTTCCTATTTAAACTTTTGGCTTCCTGTCTGCCACTGAGATGTAGTCAGTCATGGCAACCTCCTCCTGTGAGGGATCAAGCTATATAGTCCAAGTGCTTAAGTTCAAGTTTATTATATATTTTATGCTTGTGTGAGTATGTGCACATGTGTGCATGTGTGTGTATGTGTGTGTGCATGTGTATATGTGTGCATGCATGATGTGATAAAGGGGTACGAATTCAGATTTTGAACAGTTGTTATCTAGTTGTCTAAGCACTATTTATAGGAAAAATCAAACCAGACTATTCTTTTCCTCTTAAATTATTCTGACATTCTTATAAAAAAATCAATTGGCCATAACATAAAGGTTTATTTTTGGAAGCTCAATTCTATTTCACTCATTTATATGTGCATCCTTATGCCAGTTGTATTCTGTCTTGACTGTTATGGCATTGTAATAAGTTATGAAATTGTCAAATGTGAGCCCTCCAACTTTTTTCAAGTCATTTTGGTTGTTATTTTGCAGTCCCGTACTTGGATGAATTTAAAGGGAAAACTTGGTAATTTTGTCCACAAAGCAATGGGGATTTTGGCAGCTGTTATGATGAGTCTGTAGATTAATTTAGGGAATACTGATTTTTTTTTTTTTTAAAAACACCGGTTATCTGATCCACAAAGCTAACATGTCTTTTCATGTTACTCGGGTCTTTATTACTTTACCTCAAAAGTGTTTTACTTTCAGTGTGTAAGTCTGATCATTATATTTATTTAGTTCATTACATTTATTCTTAAGCACCTACTCTTGATACTATTACAAATGACGTCATTTTCCATGTGTCATAGTTGATCATTTCCTACAGGTACACAGAGGTACAGCTAATTTGTATATTGATCCTGTGTCTGTGAGCTTTGAACGTCATTGTTCTAAAATTTTTATTGGGTTTCTTAAACTTTCTCCCTGAAAGATCACGTCACCTCCAAGTAGAGATTTTAAAATTCTTTTCCAATATAAACACCGTTATTTCCTTTCCTTGAAATCTTTGGTGCCCCGGATGACTATCCATTGATTTCTCACAGATCCGTTTATGGGCTAAGAAAGTTTCCTGTTAGTTTTAGTTTATTTAGTGGCTACTTTTAGTCCTAAAACCCCAGTCCAATGCTTTTCTGCATCTCTAAAGTATTGCACACTTTTGTTCTTTTATGGGGTTTGCTTTTATAAATAAATTGTGTTCTTTGACATCGTCACACATTGGACATTCTGGTAACTTTCCACTTTGCCTGCTCATTTCCCTCCCCCCACCCCTTGCAAGGTCTTTCTTCTTCCTTGCACATCTGTTTCCCTTGCTCAGGACATTTTGTTTTGTGTACCACAGGGTCTAACCAGAGTTGACTGTGTGACCATGGGTTCAGAACCCGATAGGGTGTATAACTGGTTACTACACCTTTTCTTCTCTAAGAATCTGTTAACTGACAATAATTCAGCATAGAGCCCTGTGAGCCCCTTTCCTGCTTTTCTTTATAGATGAATAAAATTCCAATGTGTTTTTCTCCTGGTTTCTTTTTCAGTGTGTTTCTCATTGGTGTACTGGAAGGCTGATGATTTTTGTGTGTTAATTTTGAATCCTGGTCCTTTTCTGAATTTATCGACACTAAGAGGTTTTTTTTTGTTGTTGTTGTTTGTTTGTTTGTTTTATTTTAGTGACGTCTTTAGGGTTTCTTATGCATAAAACCATGCCATCTGCACCAAGGGATACATAAACTTTTTTATATATATTCCTATATTTCTTTCTCTTGTTGCTCTAGCTGAGACTCAAGCACTATATTAAATAGGAGTAGAGACAGTGGACAGCCTTTTCCTGTCCTTTATCTTAGTGTGAAGGTTTTGAATATTTAAAATTTTTCTCCATTTTTCTGATGTTGGCTAAGGTTTGTATTTAGCTTTTATTATATTGAGGTAGAATCCTTTCATCACCATGGCTTTTATCATAAAGTGATGTAGGATTTTGTTTAAGGCCTTTTATGCATCTAATGAGATGGTCATGTATCTTTAGGCTTGTTTATGAGATGGATTATATTTATTGATTCACATGTGTTAAAACATTCATTCAACCTTGGAATAAAGCCAACTTCATCATGATGAGTGATATTTTGTTGTTGTTGTTGGTATACACTTTGTTTCATTTTAGCATCAGGGTAGTACTGACTTTGTAAAAGAGTTTACAAGCATTCCTTCCCTTTCTATTTTGTGGAACAATTTGAGTGACATTGGTGTATGTTCTTATTTGAAAGTCTGGCAGAGTTCTGCAGCAAATCCGTTTGATTCTGGGAGTTTGTCTCAAGAGATATTTTACTATTGTTTCAAACATATTGTTAGTTATAAGTTTATTTAAATTGTTTATTTCATCTTGATTTAATTTTGTAGGCTATATGTATCTAGAAATCCATTCTTTTCTTTTAGATTATATAATTTGGTGGTCATCTGGACAAAAAAATAAGCAGAAGCATATCAGAGTTAAATGACATAAACCACATGGATATAACAGATGTCTACGGAACATTCCACCCAAACACTAAAGAATACACGGTCTTCTCTGCAATCAGTGGAACCTTCTCCAAAATAAACCACATTTTAGGACACAAAACAAGTCTCAGAAAATATAAGAAAATTGAAATTACATCTTGCATTCTATATGACCACAGGAGAGTGCAGTTAGATGCCAATTACAGTAGAAACTCCAGAAACTACACAGTAGCCTTGCTGACAATACTATTCTGACCCAGCAGCTGTGATCTTTCAGAGCTTGGAATTTATTTTTTTCAAATCCTTCCATCTTTAAAACTTTTTATCAAATAATCCATGGTTAGTCTAAAAGTCCTGATTTTATATGTGACATGGCCTTTCTCTCAATGTTTCCAATATCCTTTCTTTATTTTTTTTGTCTTTGGTGTCTTAATACACCATGGGAAGTATCCTTTCTGGTCCTGTATATTCTTCAGCAAACCTCTTGTATCTATCTGTATTAGTTCTCTTTTTTATGATTTGGGGAATTTTCTTTTATGATTTTATTCAAAATGCCTTCTCCGCCTTTGATCTGGAATTCTCCGTCTGCTCTGCTTGTAACTTGTTGACTTGGCATTTTCTTCCATGCTCCGTTTGTGTTAAAGACGCCATTTGCTTTGGATGAATGATGCAATTCCTCTTCCTCATCTTCAAGCCCAAAGTCGTGTCTTCCACACGACCCTGCTGTTGATAAGACTTTCCGGTGAACTCTTTGTCTAATTGAAATTTTGATTTCCAGTTTTATTTCAGCTTACGTTTTCTGTAGTATTTTCATCCCTTCGGTTGAATCCTCTTCTCATATCCTGACCTGTGTTCTGTGCTTTCGTCAGTTGCTTGCTTGTATTTTCCTGGTTTCAATCAGTTTACCATTCTCCTCTCTCAGTTCATTCAGGCCTTTGTGTCTTCTTTATATTCCTTGACTTTTTTGAACAGGCTTATAAGAAAATGTTCTTCAGAATCCCATGTCTTGGATTTCATCTAAACCATTCTCCTTGGTGACCGTTTGTTGTAAAGATGTGTTACATTTGTTTCTGTTGAAGCATATTACCTTGACTGTGTAAAGGCGTGTTACTTTTATTTATGTTGCCCGTGTTTAATTATGTAAAGATGTCTTGCATTTGTTTCACCTTGCCTGCCTAAGGCACAGGGTTGGTCTACTAAAGAGCCGAACAGCTAATAGCTAGGCAGAAGGATATGTGGGGCTGACAGGCAGAGAGAATAGTTAGGAGGAGAAATTTAGACTCAAGAGAGATAAAGAGAAGAGCAAGGGAAGAAAGGGGAGAGAACAAGGGACATATCTGGGGGAAGAAGTCGGGCAGATGTGAGCCAGCCAGACATAGAGAAGCAGTGAAAGTAAGATATATAGAAGATAGGTGATAAGCTCTGAAGCAAAAGGTAGATAAAGAGTTGCAGATTAATTCAAGCTAAAATAGCTGGCCAGAAATATGCCTTAGCTAGGCTGAACATTCAAAACTAATAATAAGATTCTGTGTCATGATTTGGAAGCTGGTTGGAAGCCTAAAAGAAAAGAAAGCCTGGTACAACCATTACTGTGAGATTGCTGCATTTTGAAGGGGCATATGGTTTTAGTTTTTCTTATTGCTTATGCTTTTCTGATGAAATCTGGGCATCTGGAGTTAGGTTGTTGTTTGTGTCTTATGTATTTCCAGTCCACCAGGCTCGAGGCTAGAGGTGGGTGGCCCTCTGGGCTGCTTGCGAGAGATTTGGAGTGAACCAAGTGAAGGCACTGCATTACCAGGTCCTCACCAAACTTGGCCAATTGTGGCTAGTTAACTAAAGAGGAGATGGATACAGGTGGTAGGGGAAAGGGCTGCCTGTTTGGCTCCCTGCTGTGGCCATTTGCTGGAGAAGGTTATATGCCAGGGTGGAAAGTCACGGGTGGTCACTGACTGGCTTACCTGGTCTGAGTTCGGCTGGGCCAAGCAGATAGAGGCTTGGTGGTTGGCTCCTTAGAGGTGGGTTTACAGATGGTGTTCTGGTAGACAGACCGGCTTGTCCCTGACTCGTATTGGTCTGAGCTGATTTTGCCTGTTTGGCTAAATGGAGCAGGCTCCTGGGTTAGAGGAGGAGAGCAAAGACCTTTGGGGTGTGGATTGCTTATCAAAGTTCATACTGCATAGATCCGTGTGCCCAGTGTTTGTTCTTTATTCTACGAATGAAGTTTATTGCATTGTATTTTAGGTATGAAACCAACTTTAACTTTTTAGAAAAAACCTTGAATTGATTCTTATACCGTATGTACAATAACTGACATAAAATATCCCCATCTATTGATTTTTTTCTTAATATAAACCTCACTTTTCTCTATAGCTTATAATATTTTATAGCAAGTTGAATAGCTTAGACAATGCAATGTGGCAACTCTGGATATCAATCCGGCTCCCACAGGACAGTTGTTACCGCTGCTGATTCAACAGTGGAGTCCTTAGCTTATGTTGGGAAGCCTGCATCTCTATGGTGCAAACTCATCAAACCTTTGCTTAATTTGAACAGTAGTCAGATAAAGATTGCTCAGAGATTTCCTTACCTATCTCAAACCACTAAAGTTTACTCTCCTTACTGAGGGACTCTGTGTGAGGAGGGGTGTGTATTCAATACTCAAGTCCTTAGCTCTGCCTTAGCCCTCACTTCACACTTCATGCTTGTACACTTCATGAAAAGGCCACTGACATTTCTTAATTATGCATTTCCCCCAGACACCTTTTCTTGTTCAAAGACTCTAGGGAAAACACATTCAGGAGCGAGGAAGCCAACTCCGGTTGCCATTCTTAGAGTAGTTCAAGATCCACTAAGTCACAGGAGGTGTGTGGTCATCTCCTCTGGCCACGATCACATCTTGAACTGAATCAGGTGGAATTCAAGGACTCTGTGACTTCTCTTAAACAAGGAGTACTTCACTGACGCAGCCTCCGGAGAGCTGAGTCACTGCAGACTTGAGGCTTCTGAAGAAGAATTTGCAAGTTGTTCCCGCCAATCTGGCACAAGCCCAGATTGCAGAACAGAAATTGAGGCTTCTGATTTCTTTCTTTCATCTTTTTTTTTCAGTTGTGCCTAAGTGTTTTTTCTTTCTTTAAAAAAATGGCTCAAAAGTTTCCACAGAGCTCCAATTGATATGCCTGAGACGGGCCAAGTCTTTCTGGCAGGAGGAGGCACTGAGAATGTGTTCTTGAAGCATGGACCAGAAGGCAGGGCTCTCCGGGGGAAGGTGGCAGAAATGCCACAGCTCTAGAAACCTGATGGAAGCAAAGATTAATGGCTACGCATACCAGCCTAGTGCTGTGGGGGCTCACCATGAATGCTGGCAGCTGTTTCTGGCTCACATCCTTGATTCACCACTGTGTGACCTGAATAAGCCATTTGAATACATTAACACTCCCTTACCCCAGTCACCTGCCCCACCCAAATAAGAGCTGCGTGAAGGGTGGGTATATCTTGTTCACAAAACATGCCATTGGATAACTGAATATATATTTAGCAAAATAAGATCATAACTGAGATCTTAAGATTTGTTCATCTACCTGATTGCTCTTCAGTTGGCAATAATACTGACTTATTAGTACCAAGATTTTCTGTCTTCAGCCTCCCTAGCAAGGAGCTTTTGACTTTTAGTGAAGGCCTAGGTAAATAGGTCTTCAACAGGAGAGTCCTTTTGAACATTAGTGCCTAATCTCAAACGTGGTAACACCTGTGGCTTACTGGAAGCTCAGAATGCACAGAGACATGAATTTAAAAGTACGCTAATGACTGTTCTGTTTCTATATTATGAAATACCTTAAGGAGTATAGGTATTAGGTCTTCTTGGAAGTTCTGGTAGAATTCTGCATTGAAACCATCTGGTCCTGGGCTTTTTTTGGTAGGGAGGTTTCTGATAACAGTTTCTAATTCTTCGCGACTAACAGGACTATTTAGATTGTTCACCTGGTCCTGGTTTAACTTTGGTATATGGTACTTATCTAAAAAAAGTGTCCATTTCTTTTACATTTTCCAATTGTGTGGCATACAGGCTTTTGTAGTAAGATCTAATGATTCTCTGAATTTCCTCTGTGTCTGTGGAAAAAAATAAAAGTATGCTAGTTTGTTACAACAAATATTTTGTTCTCATCAGTTTTAATGTGGCTTCCATTAGTCTTTTCACTATCAACAAACCATCAGCTATTGCAGCCATAACTGGAGTGAATAAGAGCAAACGCTTTCTTAGGAATCCTCGGGAGAGCCTTATACAAGTGCGCCAGTGTTTGGGTGTGCACATACATGTGCACAGCAGAGTTTGAAGGGTTTAAAGCTGCCCTTCAGATGACCTCTAACACTTACTTTTTAAAAAGAGAAATGAGAAGAATGAAACTACAGATTAGAATAAAGTATTTGCAACACACATGTCACTTAGCTTTCCAATGTGGCATGTGTGTGACAAAGTGCCTGAGATTAAGCAACTTCAAAATTCTCTGTTCTCTGATTTAGTCAGCAAGGTGTGGTGACTGTGCCAGTCTACACCCCAACCACTGAGGTGTAAAAATTCCTTCCCTAACCACCACTCCCACCAGGCCTGGGGGGTGGGGACACCTGAGAAGAAGGGAGAGCAGTTACCAAAGAGTAAGGTCATATGTACTGTAGGCAGCAGAGCTAGCGAGCAATGACTGCCAAGGATACCAGAGTCCAGACGATTCCACCGTGAGCTCCAAATGCCAGATATGGAGGTTTCAAGTTTGTGTTTGCTCTGATGAGTTTCTGTCCTGCTTTGTTTCAATTCTTCCTTGGAATTCTCCTGTACCCCACTCTAGCAATAAGGCCTTTAATCCCCTGTCGTTGTGTATTGGAAGAGACTTATGTTTTGACTTTGTAGAGGCTCACAGTTAAGAGACTCCCTCGACTCTCTGAAGAGACTTTGGACTTCTTCACAGTGTTGTGGCTGTTAAACGTTATGAGATGAAGGTGAGACTTTAGGGGTAAGGACTACAATATGAAGATTTGAAGTGATTTATTTGGGTAACAAATTAATACGGGGTGGAGTTGTAGTATGTTCATGTGCTAAGTTCATCTGAACTTCACACTTAATATCTGTACACTGTTTAATTGTCTGCACTGTACACTAAATATGACAATGTTTCACCATGACTCAATATACTTACTGTGACTCTGTTAAAACAGGACAATGCAGAAGTAAAAGAATGAACCAGATCATGTATGATGGCTCACTCTTTTAACATCATAACAAAGTGATGTTACCACTTTGGAAGGCTGAAGTAGGGACATTGTCATGGGTTTGAAGCCAGTCTCAGCTCAGAGTAAACCCTTATTTTAAGAAAGGTTAAATACACCAGGCAGTAGTGGCGCACGCCTTTAATCTGAGCACTCAGGAGGAAGAGGCACACAGATCTCTGAATTTTAGGTCAACCTGTTCTTCAGAGGGAATCCCAGGACAGTCAGGGCTACGCAGAGAAATCCTGTCTCAAGAAACAACAGCAGTAAATTCAAATGTAAAAGAACAAATCAAGGAATAGAGATGACTAGGAAGTCTAAAAAATTAATAAGTTGACAAATTTGAGTTATTAAAAGTTTTAAAATCTGTAATTTATGTATGGTGAAAAAGGAATCTTGGTAATGTTAAGAAAGAATTTTTTTAAAGAATGTACCCATTTTGAGTAAATGATTAACTCATATGTAAAGAGTTCCTGTAAGTCTTTAAATATAGATAATTTCTCAGTAGAAAATAGATAAAAATCATAAGTGGTATAGATATGCAAAAATCACAGAATAATTCAAACTTTTAACCAAGGAAATTTGTAGGAAGCACAGTGCTGGGTTGCACACCATGCTGGACACACTGGTGCCTTCCTCTGCTGTTAGCGAAGTGTGACTAAGTTCTCACACCCAGAGGAGCCACTTGTCAATATAGCAGCACGTCTGTGTGCATAGCCTTGGGCACAGGAATTGGGCTTTGGGATAAATCTACAAAGTTATCCACTGTGATCATTTGCAGTTGTCAAATGGCTAAGAAAAGGCAAACTACAATGGTTTGTTCCCTACGGCTGTGAACAGAACAAGGATGATCTAAAATGGTGGTGTAGATCTGTATCCAAGGTAAATGTTAGTTGTCAGGCATCAGGTCATGTGCCTGTTTATTTGGAAGAATAGGTAAGTATGACTATTAATACAACTTGTATGAAACATACGTATGAGAAATTAATAACAAATGTAAGCAGAAATGGCTTAAAGGGACAGAATAGAAATACTGAGAGATGGGAATGAGAGATAGACTCATTTTTTTTTACATGTGGCTAAAAGCATTTGACTTTTGTGTAATATTGGCACTTTTCTGCTACAGAGAAAATGGCAAAAACCTGCTGCTTAGCCATTTAAGGTAGCATTTAAGGTAGGAGGAGCTTTCTCCCACACAGATGCATACTGCATGTTGTAATGCAGCTTCCACACATGCAGTTTGACTTTACACAGTTGAGTGACCCATGGCCTCCATGGTCTGTGAACAGCACATGAAAATTCACAGAAATGGCTTACTTTGGGCATAGCATGCCACTCTGAACATTGTGGTGAGTGACACCTTGCTCTCCTGCTCCATCCCGCCTGCAACACACTTCCTCAGTTTGAACTGAGTACCTTTCTGTACACACTGCCTGCTCGTCAGTTAGTTAGTAGCTGTCTTGGTTATCAGATGCACAGGTACACGGTACTGAGATACCACACATGTCAAATGCACCATCTGAGGTCCCGGGCATCCTCCAGGGGTCTTGGAATGGATGTCTGAGGATAAACAGGGATTACTTGCATGAGCAGCAATAAAAAGCAGTGTAACTAATTGCACTTTCTGTGACTAGTGACAATGGTTATGTTGATTATTGCCACGCTATCAGTTACTACCTGACTGTCAGATTTAGGTCAGCAGGTATTAGGCTTCTCTCTGACTGCTTTGTGGTCAGATGTTCAGACATTAGACTCCACTTGTTGATACTTGGCTGGTGTCTTATCTTAGCTGTCTTATGCCAGAGCGTGACTAGTATGATTAAGCCTGGCTCAGCTGGGACCGTTTCCTGGAACTCCCACTTACAGCTTCTCCAGCACCTAAATTCTCCAGGCACAGTCTGGGGTGGAGTGGGGGGGGGCAGTGGTGCCTAGCGTCAGGCATTCCTGAGACACAAAGTCAAGCCTTGAGCTTATTGCCTGACTTGGGCCACTTTTGTGGCCTCTTAGGTCAAAGCTATCACTACTCAGTCCATATCCAAAAGGAATAGGAGTCAACTCCACCTATTGGTAGAAGGACTACTGAAGAATTTGGAAGCATCTTTAATTAATTACAATACTGTGAATAAAAGGAGTGATAAAAATTCAAAGAAGGATGAATTCACTAACATGAGAGTGAGACTCAGTAAAAGTGTTAATATTTCTAATCTTAAAATACATTTTTGTTTATCTGTCAGGAACTCTTCTGAATGAAGTATTTTAATATGAGACAGAAGGATGCAAACCTGTTGTCTGCTAAAACACAGGCACTGTGCTTAGGTAAATAGGGCAGTTCTTTTGCACACTGGGATGTTTAGGTTGGGTTTGCTTCTCTTTCCGAACGCAGGCACAGAAGTTTAGTTTCACGCTGCTTAGATCACAGCCCATGAAGTTCTGATTCATGTTATGCACTTACTTTCTTTGAAAACAAATTCCTTTGCCCCTGTCGTAACACCCTTGCCTTTTAGGCAGTCAATTCAAAACATACCATTGGCACAGATTTGGGGTGAGCTGCTTGTTAGTCCAAGCCACCCAGAACCGAAATAACCACACAGAAACTGTATTAATTAATTAATTAGTTAATTAATTAATTAATTAATGCTTGGCCCATTAGCTCTAACTTCTTATTGGCTAACTCTTACATCTTAATTTAACCCATTTCTATTAATCTGTATATCACCACGAGGTCGTGGCCTACCAGCAAAGTTTCAGCATGTCTACCTCTGGCCGCGGATCCATGACATCTCTCTTTGCCTTCCTTCTCCCAGCATCCAGTCCAGTTTTTCCCACCTACCTAAGCTCTGCCCTATCACAGGCCAAGGCAGTTTCTTTATTCATTAACCAATTACAGCAACACATAGACAGAAGGACCTCCAGATGACAGAGATGGTCAAATGAGTGCAGTTAGTGATTGCAAGAATGTTTTTGTAAATTACACTTAGCCTGGGCTTCACCATGCAAGCCATTTGAAAGGCACTAATCAGTGATGCTAATATGGTCTCAATGTGCAGACCCATTATCATGATCTATTTCCAGAATATTTTCATTTCCATGTGAACCATCATGGTCATCAAGGCTACGATGGTGTCAAGCAAATGCCCCAAATAGAAACTCTACAATCATTAGCAATGTCTATTCAATTCCTCTTTCCTCCAGTTCTGATAATGTCCCTTATATTCTGTATCTCTCAAGTTCCTTTCATTGTATAATTTATATATGATATATTGCATATTTATCTTTTTATTCTGACCCGTTTACTTGGCAGGGTGTTTCCAAGGTTCATGTACAGTCCAGGATGTATCAGAACCACATTTCATTATTGTCTGGGATCTTTCACATTAGCCTGAAGGAGTCCCCCTGTATTTGTGTTGGGACAGTTATCATTAGTGCACTGTCTCCAATATGCTTAGCTGGAAATGCCCTCTTCTTCAGTGTACATTAATTGTACAAAGGAGCAGATTTCATCATGACATTTCTATTATGCATGCTTTCACTATATTTATCCCATCACGAATTTTTTAATCCCTTCCTACTCCTTACCCTCTTCTCTTTTTGTTAGAACTTACCATTTAACTTTCATGCCTTTCTTTCCCCTTATGCGCGCCAGAAAACCTGTGATATTTGCTTTTGTACTGGCTTTTCTCATCGAACACGACAATCTTCAGTTCTATTCACTTCCAGCAAATAGCACTGAACCTGGAGCTCGCTGTTTGGCTAGTGTAAGGCAGCTAACTGGCCAGCAAGACCCAGGATCCACCTCTTCCCCCTAAACTAACACTCGGTCTACAGACACTCCATTTATCTTCCCAGATGTTTATGTATATCCTGGGGCACTTATGCCTTCACTTTTCCCGCTGAACCGTCTCTCACCAGCTTAAAAAATCAAATAATAATTCATGTGTATCTTCAGTACAGTTAAATTATCTACTTGTTAATGAATACTAGGGTTCTTCTGCCTTTTGGTTCTTATGACGCCATAAAAATGGCTACACAAAAATGTCTTCAAGCCTCTGATTACACTTATTTTGTACATATATATAGAAGTAGAATGACTCTATCATGGAGTCATTTTATTTTAATTCTTTGATGAATCACCATATTATTTTCTATAAAAGTTGCTTCATTTCTCAGTCTGAGTAATGGTATACAAAGGTGACAATTGCTTCACACCCTCACCAACACTCCCGAGTTTTTGTTCCCCTTAAAATAGTATCCATCCAGGTGGGGTGCCATCATGGTTTTTTTAAGTACAGCATGTGTGTCTTCCAGATCCCACATTATGCTCCACAAGTGTGCATCCCATCATTGAACCTAACACCCAGGCTCCACCCTGCTCTTTGCCGTTGGAAAGAAAATGATAGTAACACATTTGCTCACATTCTTTTCAATCTGTGGGCATGATTTTGGCCTCTGAGCCCAGAATGGAATCGCTGGGTTTTAGAGTCCCAGAACATGTGCGTCTTGCTTTGATGAAGTAAAAGCAGAATGCTCTCTGAAACAGGTAGACGACGCAGGGATGCCTGCCAGCAATGTGTGCTCCTGCTGCATCTTCTACGGTGTCTGAGCAAAGCCTAGCACTCCGCGGTTTTCTCGTTTAAGCTGTCTTCTGCGTATGGACTTCGCTTCTGTCTCTCTGGTCTCTTTTTATTGAATTTCTTCTTGTGCTTATCAGTTCTGTGAATACTCTAGATGAAACTTTCTTACTTTTCTTACCTGTTTTCTTTCAGCTAGGGTTAGTGCTGATATATTTGGCAATGAATCCCTTTCTAAACATTACATATTATTTTTCCTATTCTATATGTGCTTATTAACCTCATCTAAGTTGTTCAGTGAACAGATATTCTTAATTTTGCCTCGGCAAATTAAGCAGTTTTTGCCTAGGTATGTGCTCTACTTATTGTAACTCTTCCAGATTCATAAGGGTGTCTCTCTCTCTTATGGATCTATGAATTTGTAATTTGGCTTCCATGTTGAAATTTTCAACCCAGTTTGGATCTATCTTTGTATACAATGAATGCTAAGTGGCTTTTATTTTTCTAAGCATAGAAAAATGGTTTTCACATAATTTCTCCTATTTTCATAATCAAAATACCCTTTATTGATGTTCAATGTATCTTTGTTTTTGTGAGGTAAGGTCTTACTACATAGCCCAGTTGGCCTCAAACACACAATCCTCCTGCCTCAGCCTCCAGAGTGCTAGAAGTACAATCATTTCTACTGTGCCTAAATAACAATGTCTTCCTTATCATTTTTCCTATATATTTGCAAGTCTATTTTTACATTCCATTTCTCTGCTTAGTTTGCCTTTTTGCCTAATCAATATTACTTTCTTAAGAAACACCACGATTTCCTTTCATACTTTGAATCCTATAAAACTGCTGATATTCAATCACTTTAACCAAAACAACAACAAAATGACAATTGTGTATTGTTCCCAATAGTAGGATATCTTAATATTTGATTAAGCAAGTTCTTGAATTTTTAGATTGTTTGACTCTTTATGCACATTTATTCTGCTATATAAAGTTTAGATTAAGTTTAATGAATTTCTTTGTAAAGCTGGAACTAGCATTTTTATTGCATGTCATCGAGTTTTAAATTAACATTAGAAAAATAGTCACTTTTATTATATCAAGTCAGCTTACCTAAGAGTGTGGAATGTCTTAATTTATTAAAATAATTATTCTTATGTTCTTTATTAAAATCTGAAAATTTTCCTCACCGATGATGTGAATCTTTCTATCTAGTTAAAGCTAAGATGCTTTCTAGTATTTATTATTATTTTAAATAATATCATTTTAATGTTATTCTGACTGAGCCTCTGCTGAAATGAAAAAAAATTGAATTGATTTTTCTAGATCAATCTATGTGGATATCTGGCTGAACTCTCTTATTACTTCAGATAATTTTTTATCGCAAGTTTGTTGACTGTATTGGGTTTTCTTGATAGATGATAGTATTATATATAACTAGTGATGGGTCTATTTCTTGTTTTCATATTTGAGCCCATTTCCTCCCCCCCATACATTAATCATCGTGATTTAGAGCGGCAGGTGCTGACACAAGGTATTCTTGTCTGTCTCAATTTCAAGGAAAAATTCAGTTTCTCCATCTTAGAGCCTTTGATGTTTGGAATTCTCTTTTGTGCTTCCTTCTCCCTTAGAGAGACCTCAGAACATCCAACTCAGTACCATTGTCTTTATTTTTAAAACTGAAAACACACAGTCGATATCTCTGCTGCAAAGTGAAATGAGTTGTCTCTGGGTCTCCTGTCATGTGTCCTTGGATCCTGTATTGTCCAAAGCTGCTTGTCCTTTCTGCAAAAGCATGTAAAATGGATGAAGCATTCTATTGTTAATTTTTGACCACTCATGGAAGGATGAAAACAAATGGTGTCTTGCTGAAGGGCCCTTTGTTTATTATGAGGGTCTAGGCTTCCAATGGCAGCTTCTACACCACCTTCTACAGAACTACCAATAATTGAAAATGTTAACATTGCAAGTTCCTGCTTCCTGTTGTTTGAGTGAGTTTTAAATGTTTCTGGATAAAGGGTTCCCTGGAAAAGCAGTTTGATTTGAACTGTGCTCCCACTCACTCTCTGGAGGGTAAACTAAAACATGACCTCTACTGTTATTCTAGTCACTCATTATTGCTCATGATTAGACAGGTTTTTCCCAATTTCTTTTGAAGAAAACAATTGTCCCTTAAAGTAATGGCTTAAGGCCCGACTTTGGTTAGACATTCTAAGATTTTCATAAAAGAGTCTGTCTGCTATAAGAGAACAAGACCTCATGGAAACGATATAAATTGATTAATGTCAGGTAAGGTAATACCTGGTTTGTTACATAATGGAGACTGATTAATTTTCCACTTATTTAAGTTCATGAGCACTGAAAAGGAATTGGAAGAAAAATAGCAACTCCCATTCACTTGTATTATGCTCAGATAAGTCTATGTTTTCAAAAGAGAAAGATACAGATTGGCAAGGTCATATGAGGTGATAATGGGTTATGGAGTTCTTGTGGAAAAGTCAAATTAGAAAGCTGACCTGATCTGACACTGAGACCATCGCGTGTATCCTTTTAGCTGAAAGCCACAAACCATTCTGTGTCAAACCAGTTGGCCAGCGCTGTCCCAGAGGGACCTTTTGCTGAATGTGTAGCTGAGGCAGGAGGATTGTGCGTTTGAGGCCAGCTGAGCTACAGAGCAAGACCTTGCTTCACAAGAAGTACTACAAAAGTAGAATTTAGCTCGCATACTGAAGGCTGCTACCACATTGAAAATGAATTCTCATAACCCATCACATCAATGGGCTAAAGCAGAAAGTAACATGATCATGTTAATAGGAGCAGAAAAACAGATTTCAAAGCTCCCAGTACCCTAGAAATAGGAAGGTGCTTCCTCGACTCAATAAGGATATGTGCAAAATCAAAATAAGAGAAAGGAGCCTCATACTTCTGCTGCTCAGCAACAAGGCAAGCTTGTCATTTGTCCCCTCTCCTTTTCAACCTCATGTTGGAAGTCAGAGCTGATGTAAAACCTTAAGAAGGGGAAAGAAGGCCTGGTGTCTTTGGTCTGTAATTCCAGCTGCTCTGGGGGCTGTTGCAAGAAAGCTCATGGCCTAAAGAGTTGATGAGGCCCCATCTCACAATAAAAATCACACACACACACACACACACACACAAAAAAAAACAGGAATGAGGCTTAGCTGGAGGGCCTAACATTTGTGAGGCCTTGTGTTCAGTTCCCAATACTCGAATATATAAGTAAATAGATTGATTAAAATGCATAAATATTGGAAAGGAAGAAATAAAATTGTGTTTGTTAATATCATGATTACTTAAAATTTATATAGAAAGTAATTTACATAGACCATATGAAAATATCAATAAGAAAACAACTAAACTCAGTTAGTAAATAATTACAGCAAAGCTACAGGTTGCGCATTTAACATTCAAAGTCAATTGCTTTCTTATGTAGTAGCAATGAACAAGTGGAATTTGACATCAAAAACGTTACCATGTACATTAGCAGCTCCCTAACATAATACCTGGGTTTTAATGTGGCAAAATAGGTGCAAGATCTATATGAGAAAAGCTATGCAACTCAATTAAAGGAATCTAAGAACAACTGAATAAGTCAGGAGATATTCCATGTTCATAGATAGGAAAACATAAGGTGTTTTTTTTCCTAAATTTGTTCATAGTTTCACTACAGTATCATTGAAAATCTTGGGACATTAACATTGCAAATACCTACAAGCTGCTTATAAAATTCATATAATGGGCAAAAGTCTTCAAATATACAATAACCCCCAATTGAAAGAAGAGCACAGCTGGAGGACTGACATTACCCAAGCTTAAGATTTGTGAGAAGAATCAACTCTGAATTGATCATATCCTAGGTATAAAATACAAAACTATGCAACTCATAGAGGATAGAAAAAAATCTAGAATGATTTGGTATGGTGACAATATTCTGTCTGTAACCATAGTGACACTATCCATGAAAGAAATGACTGATAAACTGCACTTCTTCAAAAAAAAAAAAAACCACCAAACTGTTCAGCAAAAGACACTGTCAAGAGACTGGAAGATAATGCATAGACTGGAAAAAATAATTTGAAAATGATAAACCTGATTAAAGGCCATGATCCAAGATGCAAAAAGAACTGGGAATATTCAACAGCGAGAAAATGTAAACAAGTGAAAATGTCAAGAATATCCTCATCAAAGAAGACAGAAAGATGACAAATGAGCCCATAAGAACCGAGTTGCTTAATCATGAGTGCTGGGTACCCCAAGTCTCAGGATGACCACTGTCACTGCCTCAGTCAGGCCTTATCCTTCTAGAACCTGCAGGAATACGTGTCGATGATGCAGACTCTTTTCTCCTAGAGGCTGCAGAGAATCTTTCTAAAAACTCAGATGAGTTTTAAGAAACCAAGTTCTATGCTTTGAAACCCTACAAAGAACGTATCAGCGTGAGCTCAGGGTTAGCTTAATAATGACAGGCAGTTACATGAGCAAGTATGTATGTTTGTGTATATAGAGTGGTCAATATGCAATACATTTCCTTGTTTCCAAGGCAGAGAGGGTCTGGAAGTAACTACACTCACTATTAATGAGCACACTTAGCACCTAGGTATTTGTTTTTTAATATATTGTCCAATGAAAGAAATGGCTGATTGCAGTAGTGGTTCAGGAAACAAAGATAATAATTCTGAAACAAACTGTAGACCTAGAAATGAAAGAAACATTTGTAAAACCACAGTACCAGAAAGGAAGGAACAACATGGAGCCAGTTTAAAGAGCTCCCGACTGTGAAAACTGGGAGAGTTTGAGCAATAAAGTAAGATGTTTGGGAGGTATTTCAGAGCACAACAAATACCACGTGAATAAATGAGCAAACGGAGAACAGCACACCAGCTATTTAGAATTAGTCCAAGAGCTACAAGCCTAGCCGTTGCACTCTGGAAATGTTAGTCTCAAGCTACTCTCCAAAGGGTGTGGTAGAGAAAGGCGAACCAGGAATACCAGCATGAAGTACTGTGTCACCTCAGTGATCGATGCAGGTCAACATCAGTAGTTGAAAGGACACCCTCAGAGTGTGCATTCTTATGGTCTGTCAGGGATTAAAATAGTGGCCGTCATTGTCATAAACTCACAGTGCCTTTGCTATGAGACAGACATCAGACTCAAGTTGAGGCAGGCAGGCTTTATCAAACACTTGACCAGTACTCCTCAGTACAGGCTACAAGAATTAATTTCAGGGAAGAGGAATCTAAAAAGACGCTGTCACCAAATGTCATATTGGGTCCTAGATGGTAGACTAGAGCAGGAGAAGGACATGGCATAAGACCTGGTTAATGATAACTACTGGTTCCCTAAATGAAACAGACATGCCATACTACTATAACATAATAATAATAAGGGGGAGCAAGTTGTTGATTACCTAGGCATTTTGTTACAATCTTCTAAAACTATAAATGAATGACTTATTAAAGAACCCCCCCACACCCAGAAGCACCTCAGAGGCTCTGAGTATATAGTCTTCTCAGGTGGGTAGTGGTGGTGGTCGGAAAACCACTCTCCACGTCTCCAGGCCATCTAAGTATATGTGCTTATGGGGAAAGTGACTAGCTCCCTGGCTTGCTAGGTTAGAGAATGTCCATCTCACGGGGGCCTCTACCCCTGTGTGTACAGGTACTCCTGACTCTGTGTTCTGTCATGGCTTCTCTGCCAGAAAGCAGACAGCTTAATGGAAGCCACACATGTCGCCTCATCTAACGACTTAAAAGAGAATTGGTATCTTAAGCATGTGTCAGGGGCACACACACACACACACACACACACACATGCATGACTAGACCACGGTTTAGCTGCTGCTTCTCCTAGGAACACATTTTATTTTATTTTTTAAACAGATATCCCTAGAATTCAGAGGAGGAGGTGCTTGGCGTGACTGCCGCACAGCCCTGTGACGTCAGAGCTTTTCTTTGCAAGAGCCTTGTCACCGCAGGGGGTGGACAAACACAGCAGTCTTTTAGACATTTTTCTCTAAATGTGTAAAGTGATTTTTCTCTCACTGCCCACCCCACATCCCCCACACTCCAGTTTCTGCTTTGGTCCTATTTTTCAGGCCTTCTGGCATTGCCTCAGAATAAACTAAAAATCTCCTCAAATTGGATCCTTGACTAATTCCAGAGGGGAGAGTTTCTCTGTAAATTCTGTTTGCTCATGGATTCTGTACGGTGTTTGCAAATTCCACAGGGCTGGAAGGTCTCCAGACCTAGTCAAATCCCTTTTCCAATTACCCAGCCCCATCAAAGATGGCACTGGCTTGAAACAAAAATCCAGAAGGATTGTTTTTCTGCAGTGTGTAAAAGGCCAGAATTTTTTTAAAGCGCCTGTTGCCTGCTTGGTAGTGCTACCTGGACACCAGAATGAATAGTTTCTAGCAACGAACACTGTCCTTCCATTTCCTAACTCAGAACTAGAGGGCCCAAGGCCTGGTCCTAGCAGGTAGTCAGGTTTACCACCAAGAATGTGGAAGATTTTGAATAAATTAAGAAAGAACATTTTAGAGTTTTGCCACCCACTTTGAGTTTGGGCGCTCCCAGGAGCCACAGCTGAGCTGCAGCTACAAGGAGGTTGTAACAGTTGTCTCTCCCACGTTCGGAAAGATCTCTCTGTGTGGGAAAACCTACAGGCCTGCTTTTCCTACCGCCGGAGCCTTTGTTGTTCTTCTTCTTGTTTGTTTGGTTTTTCTCTCTTTCTTTTGGAGGTTGCACATAGCTAAACATCAGGGCTGAGAGGCTTATTTAATTCATTACCTATTCCTTGGACTCTGAGAAGTCTAGTTTTGGAAAGAAAATCTCATGTTCTTGGATGCTCATCTTGGGAAGGACCTTTTGTTGACTTTTGGGGCTGTTTTACTTCAAACAGCATGGATATCTAGAACATTTCTATTCAGGAATTTCTACTTGCCCCTTTGGTGTAAATGAAATAAACAAGAATAAATAATGCCAGATAATCCCACAGTCTGTGTTGAATTCACCTGTCTGCATCCTTGGAGACTTCCATGTACCCTGCAAGTGGAGGCCTTTGTCAGCTGAAACACATATCACTGCCAGTTGGCTGGGAAGTGGGGAGTGTTGGGAAGCAGCAAGGGACACCTAAGCCAAATTTTAAGGTAGTTTTGAATGTGGTTCTAGAGTCTCTTCCCATTACACTCATTTTGTGATTTGGACTTATGTATAGGAACTCTTCTGCAGACATAAACTGAAGCCACAGAATCCTGAACCAACCGCAGGAACTGTCTAGAGTAGGGACCATAATACCTGGGAGGACACACTTGTAATCCAAGCGTTTCTCACCCCTCTCATTCGTATTCTGCCATTATAAAGCAGGTGCAGCCCCACCCATATTGTTTTTTGTAAGATTCTAAAAAAAAATTTTTAAGCTATCCAAGTATTACACCCTAAACTTAAACACCACGTTACCATAATACTTTTTTGACATCCAGAATAGTTTTTAAGTAACTGGTGGGTGGATATTGTTTGAATGTGGCTACAGGTGACAAGTAGGTAAGTTACCTCCCAGCAGGATGGAGCCAGATGCGTGAGTTCCATCCTTCTATTGAGAACAGTGCCGTTCACATCCATGAACTGCTTATTCTTAGAGGTTTCTATCTAACATTAGACCTCATGGAGACACCAGGTAAATGAAAATGTGCAAAGGGTGGCTATGAACAGAGGACTATGGTGTGCTGTATCAATGGGCTTCCTTTGCGTCTTCTGTCCACTGACAAAGAATCGGTCTTCATTCCCTGGCAGGCTTGTTCCTTCCTGTTCTTGTATAGTTAGAGTAACCAACTCAACCTCATTGAAGCTTCTCCAGTTTGAAAACTGAAAGCCCTCTTTTTGCCCCAGCTCTCAGCTTGCTGGAGAGCTTAATCAATCTGTCTATGACTAATGGCTATGTACTCTAGTAGGTGCCCTAACCTTTTAGCTGTCTCTCTCTCCTAAATGAAATATGCAAAGATTTAGAATGGCAAAAAGGATTTCCAAAGCCTCAAACTACCTCTGTACATGCTGAGGAATATTTTATAGTTGAATTCCTTCATGGTGACAAATCAACTTGGACCCTAATGATGCTCATGTGGAAGTCCCTGGTCCCTGGCTCTTTTTATCAATTACATTCCATTTCCTCAATCTTTCATCACGTGCTGGGCCAACAGATTCTTTCCAGGTCTGCTATGTAAATAGTGCAGAGAAGCCTGTTCCGGATGCCTGACTCAGCTCCCTGGGTTCGTGTCATCACCAAGATTCCCAGGCTAGGTACCATGTCTTTACATTCTTGTTCAGTTGGGTTTGGAAAAAAGAACACCCTTTGCAAATGCCATGCCAAAGAAGCCAACTTTGCAGTCATTAACACTAACAGTGCAGTCAGGACTGAGCGAGCACTAGAGTTTCCAAGAAGGAAGGGCTCCTATGAGGTCTGGAACCCAAGGAGACTCCAGCAGGGTTGGAATTTGAGCTTTGCTGTGCAGGGTGATGCTCGAACACAAGTCATGAGACGTGCGTGTGCTTGCTATAAAGGATGGGCCCACGCCGCCCATGTGCAAATATGAGTGTACTCACTCTGTTCTTTCCTTTCTACCACTAGATTTTGGGAGTGGAAGCCCACTGCAGATGGAGTAACACTCCACCCTTTCCCCCAAACCTCCCAAACTTCAGGCCTTACCCTTCACAGGTGGCCAGTTAACTGTGTTGATTAAGATCTCACAAACATGGACTGGCAGTGGAGAATCACTGTAAGCAAGAAATCATCTTGGCAGTCAGTATGTTTGCTCTTAGATTTCCTTAGTGGATTTTTCTTTGTTATTATTATTGTCGCTATTTTACCTTGACTGCTGTTTTGCATTTATGGAATTATAGAAGCAATCATATTAGGAGCATTTTCTCCCTTGTGCCTGAACTACGTCCAGGGAACAACTTGGGAGGAGTCTGCATGGGAATGTGTGGATATGTAGATTCCTGGTAGGCGGATGAGGACTTGGTGAAGCAGTAGGGACCAACAAGGGACAGGCCTAGAGGCATTGACTTTGGTTTGTTCCTTACTCAGTCAGATAGGCTCATTCGTGGATGTAGTTTTTGTGCTTAGTCCGGCCTCCCTTCTGCATATTTTTCTTCTTCCACCTATTTAGACTCAAATAACCTTTTTTTGTTTTTGCAGTTATTTTCATTGTTATTTTTTTTTAATTTAAGCCTGTATTTAAAAATCCGTGTTCACACTAAGATCTAAGTAGCAGATAGAGGTCAAATAAGGGCCACTGGAACATTCTTTTCTATTCCGGTTAGATTAGACACTGAAATGTTTGGTGGCCATGGTCATGAATATCAACTACAGGGCAATGGGTAGAGGAGCAGTATTGTGGGATGGCCAATCTTGTCAACTTGACAGAACTTGGAATCACCCCTGGGCACATCTGTGAGCATGTTTCCAGAGAGGCTTGACTGAGTTCCCCCAAAACCCCCAAATACGAACAAAGCCATCCCAAGACTGGGCTCCCAGACTGAATAAGAACAGGAAGTGGTGGGCCACTTTTGTCTCTTGCAGCTTCCTGACTACTGATAAGATGTGACCAGCTGCCTCACAGTCCTGCCATCAAGCCACCTCCCCTCCATCATGGTGGACGATTCCTTCAAACTGCCAGCCAACATACACACATCCTTCCTTAGGTTGCCTTTGTCAGGGATTTTGTCAGACCCATAAAATAAATGACCAATTCAGGTGCTTAGTTAAGCAATCAGAAAGGCGAAGGCGAAGGCATCACATCACAGTGCTGATATTGCTGGATGGAATGGATTTTTCTCCCTTTTCTCTTTGCTGCTTAGCTATAGTTCTTTAAAATTCAGCATCTCTTCCTAAGGGTTTACTAGATTAGCACTCAGCCAACAGATTATCTACTCTAATCAGTCAATCCGCTAACATTCCTTGAGGGTCTGTATATGAAACACATCTCATCTCACCACTCACTCTGAAGAATGCAAAACGAATGCATGAATTCTGGCCAACAAAGTTCTTTTTAACAAGTGGATGTAAACTATGAAAGAGCTTAGCTTTTAGTATGATGGAAGCCCTCCATGAATGGTTTCTACTGATGTTTTGTCATTGCTACTCCAACTCAGTGACCCCCTGGCTGTTTCCTTTAAGCAGGCTAAAGAAGAGCTATAGTCCTCCATCCCCCCACCCCCCAGGAAGATAAAGCTGTGGTAGCCTTCATTCTCGAAATCAGTTGTGAGTCTATGTAAGATCACTCATGGAAGACTGCTCTGAACACTAGGAAGCATGGAACAAAATTCAAAGAATGAGTATTTATTTATTAGTTGGTGAGGGGAACAAGAGTTTAATTCCAAAGGAAGGGAGGAAATCAAGTGCTTTTGTGTCTCCTGCTCTTCGGAAAGGCCTGGGACAAGGTATCTACTATACCATCCATTTCCAGGGTGTAATTCCAGGTGTATGAGTGACTTACTATTCTGTTTAAACTGTCAGTTCAATACAACATATAATCACCTGGAAGTAGGGTCTTCTTTCTTTTTTGGAGACAAGATCTTACTATATGACCCTAGCTGACCTTGAACTCACTATATAGACCAGGCTGGCCTCAAACTCACAGGGAACTGCCTGCCTCCACCTCATGGGTAATTGGATTACAGGCATGTGTAACAAAGCCTAGCAGAGAAGAGAGCTTTAATGAAAAATTATCTGCATCAGATTAGCCTGTGAGCCTGTCTGAGGAGACTGTCTTGATTGTCAGTCAATATAGGGAAATCTACCCTGAGTTCGAGCATCCCTATCTCACGGCCTGTGCCCTGAGCTGTACTGGAGCAGAAAAGGCTAGCTGAATACTGAGCAAGCAACAAGGACAGTTGTTCTCCTTGCCCTTGACTGGATATGATGTGACTAAATGTTTGAGGTGTTGCCTGTAGCTGCGGGCATTGTAAGCCAGGAGTACTCTTTCCTCCCCTATGTTGCTTTTTGCCAGGGTGTTTATCAAAGCCACAGAAATAAAATGAAGACATTGAATATGGAAGAAATGCTAAAAGATGAGGTTGAAATTGGCCTCAATTTTTGCTTCCCTGCTTCAAGGTCATCCTCATGTTCATTCACTCCACATTTCCTGATAGACTCACAAAAGAAAGACCACCTTCGGGATCTCCTGATTCTCCAGAGAATTTGCCTCATAGAACGCACTCCTTAAATCTTACTGTCTAGCAAAGTGGGCAGATGCCAATGACTAAGACACAACCAGGTCACCATCGCCTCTGGAAGTGACTCAGGCCTCTGCCCTTGAATTGTAGTTGCTGCCTTCCAAGGACTATGGGGCTGGGTTGCTGGAGATGTTATAACCAACCTCGGCAGGATGCTTGGAAGGGTTGAAATGGTTTGCTGAGCTCCTGTCTCTATGGCAGTGGTTACAGAGCACTGGAAGGTATTATATAATGAGCTGCTGGTTCACTAATATGCATATATTTTATCATCTATCTAGGGGAATTAAAGTCCCTTATCAAAACAAAATGCAGACTCTCCACAGTTTTAATCCTCATAGGAGACTGCCCAGGTAAGGAAAGGTATTTGAACTACTTGTGCCTGCCTCTGTTCCTCCTGTTTTATCTGCCCCCCTGGGTTTGTTCTCTTTAATTACTGTGACGCCAGTGCATTGGCTTCCTTATAAACACTGTCCTAGCTGTGAACAACAACAACAAAAAACATTCTAGAACTTTCCATTTGCACTGAAATAACAAAGTTGTGAATTTTGCAGACTAGAATTTTCTGAAAGACTTTATTCATATAGGACAAAACAGAAGATGTGAAATACAGAACATGGGTTTCTGCTGGTCATAGTCAGTGTCTACTCCTATCCCTTCTTGGGATGTAGCTGGTGTCACAGCCGAGCCAAGATGTGTGCACTCCTGAGCCCTGAGCCCACATTCTTCTAGCTTCCCGTCCCTATGGACAGGGCTTTGATGGTGTGTATACTTTTAGATCTAAGCCAAAGTCATCAAACTGAGTATAACCCTCATAGAGTGGCTATTCTCCCCACGAGGCAGATAGCATCTACACAAGGATAACAGCATCTAACGTGATAGCCGTGAGAGCACACCACTCAGATACACTGGAGTAGTGAAAGGGTCCACTGCCACACTCATTTAAGACCAGGCTCCCTGAGACCCGCTCTGTCTATATCTGCCAGGTCTAGTATGGACTCACTCTGGCTAAACCTTACTTAGAACCAGAATGTTGTCTAAGGTCCCTCTTGATCAATTTTCCCCAAGTCTATTTCTGCTTCCACCTATCAGACCTTCACTGTGGTCTGGAGATCCCCCATAGCTCACTGGGTACCTCCCCCGTAGGTCTAATCCTACCCTGATAGTTGGCTCTCCTCAGACTGGCATGGTCAAGAATCTGAGACGGACATGTGAGAGTAACCCAGTCAACTGGTGGTCCATGTGTGCCAGTCTTTTACGTTAGACACTTTCTGTCTCTGGGTGGCCTTGGTGGTCCACCCTGCTAGGTTGACTGGCCAATTGAGATCTTGCTTCTTCTAGAGATTGTTCCTCTTTGCTCTATGGTGGCTATGCCACTGGAGGGACGGTAACTCTTAGCTCCTTCAAGCTGGGTCCCTGACTTCAGGAACACAGCCAAGATAGCTCATGTGGGTCCATCCATATTGTATTATTTATGTCTGACAGTTACTCTTTGGCAGCTTAAGAGTACAGGAACTCTGACAGCAGCAAAACAATAAGCACAAAATCATACACAACGTCCTGTTTAGGAAAACTTGCAAATGGTAGAGCTGTGGTTACGGCCCAGTCAACAATAGGCTTATTGTTTGGAAAGGCAAAATAAAACTCCTTCTGTGTCCAGAGCTGTGACGGAGATGGAATACACAGACCACGCATGCACACAGATACCTGTTAACACAGCAACACCCAGTGATGGTGAGAGTTCGCTTTCCACAAACCCATTAAGAATTTTAGAACCAAATGACTTAAAACACCTTCAACATTGACAAAGAAGTATTTTCTTATTGTACAATTTGCCATTGAATTAAATATGGTCCCTAGGCAGTCTGGCCACGACTCAAATATGTTGGTGTTTGAACACAGCCATCTCTTGGCAAGAGGGCCTTGATGTATAATTTACTATTTTTAAGTGCCATTGTGATGTCACTCAATATATGGTTGACTCCATGGACAGTGTAGGGTGAGTTCTAGTGTCCCTTTTATTGTTATTTTCTCTAATTTTTCTGTTTTTTTATACTTTGGAGTAGGTAAGGATATATTTAGGAGTGAAAATATTCACTTAAATCAGGGACTTCTTATCAAAATAAATTCATGTCCTTTCCAATGTTTCCTTACAGCTCATATTTCCTAAGGTGTTTTGTAAATAGTATGTGCTATAGCTTCAATTTGGAACACCCTTCAAACACCCACTGTTGAAGGTTTGGCTCCCATGGTGTTGCTATAGGAAGCTGGTGAAACCTTAAAGAAGTGGGGCTTAATGGAAGGAAGTTAGGCCATTGGGGTGTGCCCTTGAAGAGGATAGCGAATCCCCTTCTCTTCCTTTGGCTTTCTGTGGTTATGGGGCAAACAGCCTTCTCTATGATATGTTCCCACCATAATGCAATGTTGTATTACACCAAAACCAATGTATCCAAGTGACCATGGACTAGACCTCTGTAAACCATGACCCAAAATATACCACAAAATTTTGAAGTTATTAATCCTATATTTTGTAACAATTTGAAGAGCTAGCACAATATGCCTGCTTCCCAGGGTAAAACATCCAGGAAGAGCATGAGCAGATTGTTACAGTAATGACGAAGGCCTATAATGACAGGAGGCATGCTTTTCCCCTTACTCAAATGGCCAGTGTGGCTTCTCTGCTGTAAGAAGCGGTTTCAATAGTCAAAGTCTCCCAGCCAATCAAACTGAGAGAGTCAGCTCTCGAGTCCAATAATAAGGAGACAAGAAGATTGCTGTCGGAGCTATGGACTGCGTGGAGGATTTAATAAATGCTATCATTCTTACTCTAGAGCAGCAAAGCCGTGCTTAAAAGTATGACTACAATTTCGTGCGGGTCATGGATGCCCCCTTCCACTGCACTTCATTCTTGAGACTTAATCAAGAACATATATTCTAAGATGGCTTTACGGGACCCTGTCTTTAAAGCTGATGCCTTTTGAGCACATCCCTGTAAGCGCCTACGTGTTGGAAACATAATTTCTGGTTTCATATGTTAATGGTATTTGGAAGTGTGGTGTCTGGGAGACAGTAGGATTGGATGAGGTCACAATGGACAGCATCATAGTGGCTTTGTGGATTTTCTGACATAGGCCTGGAGAGATGGCTCAGCTGTTAAGAGCACATACTGTTCTTCCAGAGGCTCTGAGTTCATTTCTCAGCTCCCGTGCCGCAATCTTTCAACTCCTGTAACTATAGCTCCATGATGTCTTAAATTTTTTTGCTTTATTGCTCTCCCACTAGGTATTACACCCATGTTTAAATACCTACACTCAGAATCCCATTACACACACACACACACACACACACACACAAAAAATTAAAAACAAAATACAGGTTTAAAGAGTTCCTTTTTTTCTTTTGAAAGATTTATGTTATTATTTTATGTGCATGAGTATTTTGGCAGAATTTATGTATGTGTAACCACATGCATGCCTAGTTGTAAAAAGCCGAATGGACCTGTAGCACCCATGCCACTACACGACGGTACCCGAGCTGGGAACTAAGCTGGAGACTTAAAAACACATAGACAAGGCCGGGCGGTGGTGGCACACGCCTTTAATCCCAGCACTCGGGAGGCAGAGGCAAGTGGATCTCTGAGTTTGAGGCCAGCCTGGTCTATAAGAGCTAGTTCCAGGACTGGCTCTAGAAACTACAGGGAAACCCTGTCTCGAAAAACCAAAAAAAAAAAAAAAAACCACATAGACAGAGACAGACACAGACACAGATCATCCTTGATACAAGAATGCCAAAACCAAGTTTATTGTGCTCAGGGGAAGCTTATATACGGATCCTTAGCCACGCCCAGCTCTAGTATCATTCAGCTGCAAATTCATCAGGCTCAGAGCCACTGCAGGCACAGGTGTTTTGCTCATTTCACTCCAGCAGGCAAAGGGTCTGAGGCAGGCAAAGAAAATCAAGGGGCCAGGGATCTGCTCCCAACACGTAGTCGCTTTGGAACTCATAGGATTGGAGTTACATATAGCTATAAGCCATCAAGTGTAAGGGGAATCAAACCTGGGCCGTGTGTAACGGCATCGAGTGTTCATTAACTGCTGAGCTATCTCTCCAGACCAAGATTTTTTTGAGATAGCATCCTTGCTGTATCATACCATGTAGTACCCTCCATCATGCTGACTTCAGGAAGCCTCTGGCTAGATCCTAAAACCTCCTGGACTTCCGACCTCCATGACCACAAGCTAAATAAGTTGTTCCACATATACAGCCTGCAACAGAAAATAGGTTTAAGACAATGCCCAGAAGTTCCCACAGCTAAGCTGGTAATTCCCCAGGAGAAATTCCCCTAAGCAATGCAAGAGCTGTGTAAGTGAAAACATTCTTTACAAAATTTATTCAGACCAAGCCTGTGGGATCCCACAAAGAAGATCTTTTCCTTCTTCCTTTAAATCCCAACATTATGCTTTTCATAGGCATGTCTATACACAGAAGTCTCTGCCTTCCCTTAGGATTGTGTAAATAAATTGTTCACGCAGTAGCAAGGGCCAGGACTGCAATGCTTCTGACCTGCTCATTTTGCAGGCGTCAGTGCTGATTAATGAGTGGTCACACATGGAAGTGTCAGGCCTGGCAATGGGAAGATAGAGAGCCAGGAGGGCTTTTGGGAGATAGAGTCCTTAGAGGAGAAGGGCTGTGAAGTACCAAATAGTCTTATTAAAAATGCATGCCATTGAGGAACAAACCTTTAAGTGACCTCATTTTTGTTCCATCCGAAAAGATTTCCTACTCCAGCCGGCCTCCAGTGAGTAGATTAGGTCACTCTCTCTTTTCTCTTCCAAGCTCTTGTTTCTTTTCATTTCTGCTGAAATCATCATCACCCTTGGGGCGTGCCGTCTTTTCAGAGACATGAACTTCGCAGTCTTCACCGAGGCCTCTGCAGAGAGGACAGGGTGTCAGTGTTGCCCTAATGTCTCTGCTTGCTTTACTACCAGGTGGGACAAATTCCATTGCATTGAGCTTTGAGGATCTGGACATGTGTTTCATTAGTCATTGTTAGTATTTGGTTTTTACAGGGATTTCAACTTTTTTTTTCTTTTTTTCTCCTGCCACCCCCACCCCCCGTTTTCTTACTTGTCTTAAGTATTTATGGCAGTTTCCCAGAGAGGCTCATGTGAAAGAAAGGCTTGTCCTCTTGGATCAGTCTAGATCAGGTGGCTTCTGCATCATCCGGCAGAGAGCCCAGGGCCAGGCCAAGGACCAAGCGATAGTTCTCCATGTCAGGAGTATAGTGCTGACATCTACCCTTAGAGGCATCCCAGAAATGATTACACTGGAAATACTTGGCACAAGTGAGAGGCGTGAGGTGAGGTTCAGGACCCAGTGAGGGAGGACCAAGGATGCTTCTTGGAGGAAGTGATGATGTAACGTTGAAAGAAGAGTGTCAGGGAAGTGTGAGTGGGGTGAGCAGGCAAGCACATTAGAGAATTTGTGCTGGAGGCAGTCAGCAGCGAAAAGAATTGAATGGTGAAGAAGTGATGAGGAATGGGAGTAATCAAAGTGGGAAAACGACGTCCATTAGATCTGAGACTCTGGTTATTTTGGGTGAGTGGGAAATGGGGGTAGAGATGCCAGGTTGGAAGGGAAACACTAGAGGATAGAACCCCATTGTCACTCAGCTGTCCCTCGGTATTCTCAGGGGATTGCTTCAAGGACTCTGAAATGTACCCAAAGCCCGGGATGCTCACATCCCTCCTATAGAATTGTACAGTGTGAGCCTTGCCTTCTGCATACTTTAAACTATCTCCAGAGACTTAGCATACCTAATGCAATGTAAATGTATGTAAATAGCTGTTATTCAGAACTATTTAGGGAATGACAAGGAATTGTGTTTATATTCAATACTCAAGTCCTTTCTTTCTAAAATATTTTCTATCCTTGGGCACAGTCCCATGGGTATGGGGGCCACCAGAGCTTGCTTTTAGGATTGTTAGTGGGTACATAGAAGTTCATTATAATATTCTTTATTTTTGTATATAAAATATTTAATATTGAAGGTTTCTTAAAAAAATCCAGTAAGTCTAAATTAAAAAGAGGAGAGTGGCAGAGATGTGGACTTAGAGGGTGAGAAAAAATACTGAATAAAATATCATATGTCTTATGAATAAGAATATAATACTATCCATAATATATATCTTATATATAAGTCTATATAGTCAAGTCTTAACCACTTGAAATAGTGTAGTGATTGTTTTACCAGGCAGCTTGGGTGGCACAATACTACAGCTCTTGTCTTTAGGATTTAGGGTAGTCTAAACTATCGCTCACGAATGATAACCAAGGACTTTTATCTCTTGAGTATTGATCTGTTAAGCCCTGGATGAACCCAGGCTAAACCTCCTACACAGGGGTGAGAGCCAATTAAACGGCCGTTCTCATTCAAATCATTGCAAAGTAATCTTTAAAACCAATAAGGAAAACACAATTGTTTTGAGACTTATGAAATATTTTAAGATATAAATACTAAGTTTAAATGTACATAAAAATGAGAAATGTAATACTAGAACTAATACTAACTTAACATACTATAACTTATAGCAAGCAAAATATTGAGAATTTAGGAGTCTTGTGTCTAAAAGCTTTTGAAGGGTAGTATGAATAGTGCCTGCATTTTCTTTCTGCTAGCACCTCCCCTGTGGAGATGGTATCTCCTCTTTGCTTGGCAGATCCTCAGACACTTTCTCTAATATTCTATCTAGCCTTTGTACTGTTAATGCCACAAAAACCCTGAGTTTCCTTAATATTTATTTTTGCTGATGTCACATTCTCTGGACATCTCCATCCTTTCCTTGCAACCATTTCCTGGTTCTAATGGACAAACACATCTTCCTTTTGCTGCTTGTTAAAAGGAGGGCCTCTTAATGGGGGCAATGGCCCTGTTTTTGCTGTTAGCTATTTCTCAGATCACTGTGTTTCTATTTGAACTGAGCTTCTATATGGCACTATCACCTTTTGAGTCTTTGTTATGCTTCCATTTTTGCTAGGAGATTCCCTTCCCGGACCCTTTGCTTAAAAAAATAACAATAAAAACCCCTGATAGGTTCTTGCTATGTAATTCAGGACAGCTTAAAATTCTCTCTCTGATCCAGGCCATCTTCAAACTTGCAGGGCTCCTGTCTCTGTTTCTTGTACGAGGAGATTATAGATGTGTAGCATTAAATAAAGCCAGCTTCCTTCTTTTCCTCTGTTTCATTTTGACACAGAATCTTGGGCAGCCCAGCCTTGCTTGATGTCACTCTGTGGCTGAGGCTGGCCTTGAACTCCTGAGCCTTTTACCCTCACCTCCTGACAGACAAGGGCCACTATGCCTTGATGCAGAATATTTGTTTAACTATGTAAAGCTGTGTTGTATTTGTTTAATTATGTAAAGATACGTTGCTGTTTTACCTTGCCTGTCTAGCACACTCAATTGGTCTAATAAAAAGCTGAACAGCCAACTGCAAGAGAGGAGGTATAGGCAGAAATTACGGGCAGGGAGAAAAAGTAAGAGGAGGAATTTAGGCCACAGGAAGAAAGAAAAGGAGGCACCAGAGAGATGCCAGGGGCCAGCCAGACATGAATGAAGAAGAGAAGTAGCAAAAGGCCCCGAGGCAAAACATAGATGAATAGAAAACAAGTTAAATTAAGATAATAGAGCTACGGGGACAAGCCTAAGCTAAGGCAGAGCATTCCTAATTAATAATAAGTCCCCGGGTCTTAATTTGGGAGCTGGTTGGTGGTCCAAAGAAAATGTCAACTACATGCCTGGCTTGAATTCTTTCTCCTGAACAGTCAGTTTTATAAAAGGTCATTGGAAACTCAGGACCAGCTCTGCTGTCTGCACACAAATGGAAAACAGACACAGTGACCACCAGTCCCTGATGAACAGTGAAGGAAGAGCATGGTCCTCCTCCTCCTTCTCCTCCTCCTCCTCCTCCTTCTTCTTCTTCTTCTTCTTCTTCTTCTTCTTCTTCTTCTTCTTCTTCTTCTTCTTCTTCTTCTCCTTCTCCTTCTCCTTCTCCTTCTCCTTCTCCTTCTCCTTCTCCTCCTCCTCCTCCTCCTTCTCCTCTCCTCCTCCTCCTCCTCCTTCTCCTCTTCCTCCTCCTACTTCTCCTCTTTGTTCTCCTCCTCCTTCTTCTACTTCCTCTTCTTCCTCCTCCTCCTCTTTCTTTTTTCTTTCTGTTTTTTGAATCAGCATCTGGCTTTGTAGCTTAGGGCAATCTTAAACTTATGATCTTCCTGAAACAAAGATGGGAACTGGTGTCTTCTGGGCACTGGTAAGTACTATAAAAGCACTGTTTCAATTTGTGCCAATGTTAGTAACAAGGTCTTGAAGCTCCTGTAAGCTTGTTTGCTGATGTCCTTTTTCTGGGAACAAGTGAAAAGGAGGAGGATGGAATAATCTGACTCTTTAACTGGCAGCTGGATTTACCTTTGCTGCTCTGAGTGCCTGAAGCAATAGGGCTGGCTGTTAGGCAAAGAGGCTGAGCAACCACTTTAAACATTCCACAGACCCTTTGAGGAAACTCCACAATGATTGTAGCTGATTGCTCTAGCTCTTGAGGAGAAGGTTCACCCTCAGTTAGAACCCTTTCAAAGAATTTGTACCAGGCATTTGCTGAGATAAATCCCAGTGAATTCTAGACAACCCCTCAACCATTTCCATTGTGAGCAGAGAGAGAACTCTTCCTCAGAGGCTTAGCAGAGGAATAGCTAGCTGCAACCAGTGCTAAGAAGGCAAGGCCAAGACATTTACATTGACACAAACATAAAGCTTTGCTTCTTGTGAGGTTTGCTGTACTTGTGGGAACCCTTCTCCTCTGGCTGCAGAATGACTCTCCCTTGCTGAGTCAGCCTGGAGAATCCCTCCTGTGCTGCCTCCCTTGATTGCCACATTGGGTCCAATCAAATGCTTCTCTTGCATGGTGCTTTCGTACCGACTTTCATTAGCAGAAGAGAGGCTGATAAACATGCAGAAGGAAGCATCGGGGACAGTGGAGTGGCAGTGACTGCTGAGCAGTTGGTGAACCAAACTGCATGATCAGCAAGGCAGCCAGCTGCTTGACAGCGGACATCAAGACGGTAGAACAGTTTGAGAGTACAGGCAGGGTTAAACACAGGGGATGAAGGATGTAAAGATGGGTATGAGGGATGATGGAGAGCTGAGACCGAAGAAGGGTGAAAAGCTGTAAACACCAGAGACGAAAATCTGCAGGCTGTATTTACTAGAGGAGTTGCAGGGCAGTGGTTCTCAACCTTCCTACTGCTGTGACCCTTTAATACAGTTCTTCATGTTGCGGTTACCCCCAACCATAAAATTATTTTTGTGCTCCCACTGTTTTCTTTCTTTTCTGATTTGGCGGGTGAGTCCGATTCTCTCAGCAGCTGTTCTGGGTTGGGAGGTCTCCAGGTTTCCTCTCACTGCTCAAAACAAACGATACAATGTTTTGAGAGCAGAGTAGAAATAGTATCTTTAGAAATCAGAACAGATTTAGAGCAAGACTCAAATGCACTCAGGTCAGAGGAACAGGGATGCTTGCATGTAGGTGATAGGTCTAGGCTCACTGTTGCTTAGGTACAAAATTAGCACAGCATCTTGGTATGTATAAGTCCCTATAGAGTTCAGGTATCATGGTGTGTTATGCTAGAAACATCTATAGGCATGCTGTTGTCTCTCTACAATTTGAGGATCTATTGAAGAGACATCAGTTGACAAGCTGTTTCGGTTTGTTGGATGCAATATACCAAGTAATCCTGATTTCACTGGATAGCAGGCCACTTCTTTTATTCCCATCCTACTCACTAATAGTAACCTTCAGATGACACGTTTTACATAGTTGTGTATGCGCACATGTGAGTGTGTGTGCACACATGTGGTACAGGATGGCTACAAAGGAGTTAAAGAGGGCACAGAGTTCAAAGGGATATTTGTTGGAGGAGGAGGCACAGACAGAGACAGTACAGTGGCAGAGAGTCACTGCAGGTGGTTACATAAGATATTAATTAGCCCAGCTGGAGAGCTGCTGGAGGCAAGCTAACAGAGCTTCAAGGTAGAACCCAGATGCAGAGGCTTAGCACTGTCAAAGGCAGGCTGCAGCACCACTGAGATGAGCAAGGTAAGCTGCAAGACTATTGAGGTGAGACACAGTACCCAGCCTGGGAGAGTGGGTGGATGGATCAACGGCAATTCCGGCTGGTCAAGCCATGGGGGCTATGTTGAACTAAAAGACCCAGGGGCCCTTGGGTGTCATCTGCCCGTTGGTCTCTTGAGCTACACAACAGGTCATCAAATGACAGGTCAATGTGTTAGGAGGATCGTCAGAGAGTCTCAGCTTGAAAGCCATTGATGGATCCATTTCTCAGTCTTGAACTGCTTGTACAAGTGTAGGCTAGAGCTGCAGAACTTTGGAAACAGGCGAGAAGAATGAGATTTGAGTCCTGTCTAGGCCGAAGTAGAAACATAACACTCTAAACTGCCTAGAAGGTCATATTAGTTCTCTCTGGAGGCTTTCTGGAAAAGAATAAAGACACACCATTGTCTTCACTCTTAAAAATTCAGAGCTGGGGAGATGGCTCAGTGGGTAAAGGCCCTTACTGTTAGCATAATGACCCACCTGGGTTCCATTTCCTCTCAAAGCTGTGTTAGAGTCAAGGTCTATCATCCTTGTACACCTATGGGGAAATGAAATGCAGAGACAAGAGATGCTCCAGAAGCCCAGTGGACCCTGTTTCAAACAGAAGACAAAGTGGAGACCGATGTTAGGTTGTTCTCTGACTTCTGCATTCATACTATAGAACTTGGATACCACCTTCACACGCGGGTATGCATACACGCACTGGGGAAAACAAACAAACACTAAGAAATAGCTCATCCAATGGATCTGTCAACCACCTCGTGAGGAAATAGCCGTAAGAAAAGGTGTCTATTCTGGAGATCTTACAAATGGCATGAATTCTACCAAAAATGCAGGTTTCCACCATGTTCTCTCTGGCTCCTATCTACTCTCACTTCTTGAGATTATTCCCTACATAGGACACAGTGGTCCCTTTAGCTGTTACCTTTTCCAACACTTTCAGAGTGCCTCAAAATGTTCCAAAGATAAAGGTTTCTGTTGTTTGTTCTCTGCGTGTATATGTTGAATTCACTCAGTGAAAACCATTATAGTGGCGGCCAGAGTGAGAACCTGGGAACAGTTCATCAGGTCTTCGGTTGCCCCCTTTCTAATGGGATCCAGGTAGTGGTGCATCCATTGTTGGTCTAGAGCAATGGTTCTCAACCTTCCTAATGCAGCAACCCTTTAATATAGTTCCTCATGTGTGGTGACCCTCCAACCATAAAATTATTTCATTGCTACTTCAGAACTGTAATTTTGCTACTGTTATGAAGCCAATAGCAGAGTTTCCCCACTTTTCTGTAACCAATCTGATGTTTCCATTCATGTATTTGGAAAATGCCTTGATTTAAGGTTTTCTTTTCATCTGTCACTTTAAAGACTTGATGAAATTCTTCCTACACTGGATCATGTGGTATCTGAGGCAACCAAACCAATATTCCCAGGCCGTGACCACTCATATTTGGTTCCAGAGCAAAGAGCAAAGCCGTGTCAACTCTTTGGTAAAGCAATTTCCTCAAGGTTTGGCATCATAGCAGAAGTTGCTGTGGTGACCAGTGGGATGTGTGACCTGGTAGTCATGGTAATGAATGGTCTAGGTGACAGGAGCGCTGTGGCAATAGCTCTGTTAGCACTCAATAGGAGAATTCGAAGGATGCACAATCTTCATCAGGGATCTCACCCATCACTCATCACTGCTTTCCAGTTGCAGGTGCTCATGGGAGATGCTAGAGAATATAGGACTCCATAATGTACTTTCACAAGGTCATGACAGTGTGTGACCTTTCAGTGATGTAGCTGTTTTTGAGTCATCCACATTCCTATAAGCAACCCCCATCCACACTCCTGTAAGCAACCCCCATCTGTAGGAGGAGAGGCTTCTTTTTTGTCCCGACCACCCAGAACCAATATAATCACACAGAAATTGTACTAATTAAAACACTGATTGGCCCACTAGCTCTAAATTCTTATTGGCTAACTCATATTAATTAACCTATTTCTATTAATATGTATATTGCCATGTGGCAGTGGCTTACTGGCAAAGATTCTGCATGTCTGACTCTGGTGGCTCCATGGTCTCTCTCTTGCTTCCGCCCTTCTTTCTCCTAGCATTCAGTTCCATCTCCCTGCCCACCTAAGTTCTGCCCTATCAACAGGCCAACACAGTTTCTTTATTTACAGCACACAGAGGGGACTCCCACATCACCCATTCACTCTTTAAGCAACCCCCATCCACACTTCTGTAAGTCCAATAACCTTCTTGGTTCATCAAATTGGACTTGGTTAAAATCTTGGTTTGGGTTTGTTATTAGTGACGGATCTGGCAGTTATTAGACATTTGTAAGTGCCTCCTCAGGAAAAGTAATTTAACACAAGTAGAGAAGGATAATTTCAGAATATTATTTATGGTTTTGCTTAGAGGTGTTATAGTGATTTTAGATTAGAGTCTATCTTTGGGGGAAAAAAATCTCAAAAGCCACATAGTGAAAGGATTAATAATAATGCACCTTTTTGTTTTTTATTGTAACTGAAAATTATTTCTAGGATTTACATGTTTAATGTGTATAAATGTTGGCCTGCACATATGTACCTGTATCATGTATGTCCCTGATGACCATGAAGGCCAGAAGAAGGTATCAGATTTGTGGAACTGGAGTTAGAAATTGATTGTGAACTGCCGTGTGGATTCTGGGAATCAAACCTAGGTCCTCTGCATGAGCACCCAGTGATCTGAATATCTGAGCCATCTCTGCAAGCCCTAGTTATTAAAAGATATAAAATAAAAGATGAGCGATAGTGTAAGAAATTTATTTTGCTTCGTGTTCACAGAAAAGAGTGGGTTGTGATTATTACCTACATTACTGCCTTATTATTGATGAGTTAAAAAGAGGAATTTGCAGTATAAAATATATTTTCCATGGGCATCATCTGCTCTCCATAACAGTGAACAAGACAACTGGGACAAATGTTTTTGTTGAGAACAAGTAAAAATTCTTGATTAAGTAGGATACACATACACACATATCTATATTTATATATAAATTGTATCCACCATGGTTTTTGTACAGCATCAGCTTTTATAGTTTTATTTACTGTTACTCTTTCTAATTAAATTGTGCTGCAACTTTTTTGAGATATAGTAGCATTTTCACTTAAAAATTAAATATGATCATTCATTAAAAGTTCACAAAATGAAAGGAAATAATTGTTAATACTTTTTGAGGCTATTTGATGGTCCAGAGGAAATACTGCAAAAGCAGACTTCAGCAGAATCCCAGGGAAGGAGAATAAAAGTCAAGCCTACCCAGTGCGAAAGTCTGACATCAGCCTGTGTAATTACAGGCCATGTCAGTGGGAGTGGGTGAGCGGCAGAGACATACTTCCTGCTGCCACATGCAGTAGCATGAGGAATTCTCTTCAGAGACCTCTGTGGGTGTAACGGGGAGCAATATCAGGACAAGTCAACATTAAGCAGCATTGGAGTTTATTAGAAGAGATTTAATTAGGAACATTAAAGGAGAGACACTCTTAGGAAGAGGAGAGTATATGCCTAAATATGGGCTTAGGTTTCTTCAGAAAGTTCCAGTGTTTCAGCACCAGCACCATGTAAGATTTGTGTGGGTCTGATGTATTTTTAAAAATGTTTTAGGGAGCTTTCCCACCTTTTCCTCAATAAATGAGATGGATAATTGAGTTCCTGTGAGAAGCACTGACTAGGATTACAGGTTGATAAGGTTGAACCCTAGGTACAAGGTTTGCACAAGGGAATTATTTCATGATTTCACAGTCTCGCTTGTGAGATTCTCTTTACATTGCAGGTTCATAACTTGAGAAAGGAGTAAGACCGTATTCCAAGAATATGCTTAAGCCTTAAGCAGGGCATGCTGTTCTTTTAACGTTCTTATTCGAAGTATCTCCATAGAAGAGAAATATGATCTCTATGTAGGCAACCTTCCTAGCAAACTTTGTTAATTGTCCTGGAATTCTTGATCTCAGCTGGGGGACTTTGACCAGACTCTAAAGCCAGGGGTCCCTTCCCCTTCTCTTTCCTCCCCTCCCCTTCCCTTCTCATATCTTTTTAAGTTTCTTTCTATCCTGACTTAGTAAGACCCCAAAGTATTCAGCCTCAGGTTAGAGTAACCCCCCAGGTAAACCAGCATCCATGTTGACTGTCAGCCACACCTTCTCCCTGGGCTGCACTTAGATCAGAATGGTTTTGTGTTAGTGGTCATTCCACAACTACGAGAAGAAAGTTCTCTTCTCTGCAAAGGAAGGTCCAAAAACACCCTGTCTCTCCCACTAGAGCTTCACGTTACAAAACGATATTATAGTCCATGACAGAAGGGTACACATGTAAATAAGATACCATGATCAGCTGATAGCAGATAAAAAAAAACAAACCAGAAAACAGGGAGAATCCATGTTGGCTTTGTGTATCATTCTAGCACATCCAGACATCAGTGCAACTGCCCAGGCTCTCCTGCTCAGGTTGCATCTGCCAACGTGTCCTCTTCACTTTTTGGTGTTTATGTTTGTAGATTAAACCAAGGCTGTGATTTTTTTCACTGTCAAAGAACTTTTCTCACTGAATTTGGGCATCAATATTTTGTTAAAATCATGGCATGTAGTATGAAATATGCCTCACCTCCTTAACTACGAAGTTTAAGATTTTGAATATTTTTTCTAAAGCATTTTTCAGAACTAGGCAGTGAAGGATGCTAAGGTGTCTTAGTTATCTGTGTGGGAGAGTTATATTATTAAGGCAAGCTGATTGTGGCTACAGTACATTCTCATCTTGTATTTCTTCTGCAATTGGTTTTGAGAAAGCAAAAATTTTAAGGATACACTTTTTGTTGTTGGAGATTGGGTCCAGGGCTTCACAAACATAAGATATAAATTTGAGAATATTCTCAGATGTTAATTCTCTGGAGGCTGTCTAATAATGAATATTTATGTTTCTATATTAATTATCTCCATCCCCATAGATAGACCTATGAGATAGAGTCTACTGTTATGGCTACTCTATAAACAAGGGAACTGAGACATGGTAAATGTCCCAGCACATTAAGGGATGGATCATATATTTGAATCTTAAAATCCAGGCATCACATCTGACTTAATTAATCATCATTTTATACATTATCCATCATAACAATGATGACAGTGGTGTGTCAAAAATGCAAGGAACTGTAGTTTTGTTATCATAGGCTTTTATTAAAGTTCTGTAATACATTAACTTGATTAGTTGGAAAATGGTCCTATGAAGGTCACCATTCCCATATTGATTCCTGGGTGGGAAAAGATGTTTGAGACAATTTCTTAGTCCAAGATTGAAACACTGGGACACACTTACCAGATTAAAACCACAGGCTCTATTCCTAAGAATATTATACAGAACCATGATTCCATCCTAGAATTGACAAGCAACATATTTCCGCTGCTAAAATACTGGTCCAAGCTGCTATCATTGCTTGCCTCAGCTATGCAATCTTAGAAAAGATCCAACTTTGATCGGTTTTTTTATGAGGTCACTGTTTTGCCTTAAAAGCCTGCCTTATATCATCCAAGCTATCCCCCAATTTTAAACCTTCTTTTAAATTTATTGTAATGCTTTCTTTTTCTTTTATTATCAAAGAAATGACTGTTTTTCTTGTGAACTTCTCAAGACACCTGGCTCTAAGGAGACAGCAGTGCTCATTACAGAAGGAACGGAGGAAATAAGGGAGGTTACGTAAGGGGAGGAAGCCAATGTGAGCAGAGATGGGGAGGAAGCCAATGTGTGCTTCATCCATGAGCAGGCATCAGGTGGGTCACGGAGGCTCTACTCTATGGAGAGGCTTCCGGGGGCATTTTATGCACCTGCTTTGCCTTTGTTCTTACTGAGGGTCACACGGGTTGATTATTTATCCACTCACTCTTGAGTGACAGCAGTTAAGGTCTTTTTCCAAGGGAATTAATTTCCTGAAACTTTGGGTCAGTACAATGTTAAACCATACATACTTCACGACGGAAGAATGCTCAAGAAGAGGGTTACAGGTGCTTGAAGCAAGGATCCCTTAGCATGTAAGGGAACGAGTGCCAAGACAATATGAGTGTAAACAGCAACAGGTCACTTCTGTGATCAGTTTCCACCCCACAATACATTTTCAAGGTGTCGGACAATCATAGTGCCATTTAAATATAACGAAAAAATCTCAATAGGAAGATTAGTGGGGCAAACCAAAGCCCTTTGCTATTTCAATCAATACCAAGGACATTCATGTCCTGTCATGATAGTCCACTCGAGAGTCTCCTTCTGATCTTTGGTGTTTCTGCTAGCTTACTAAGCCAAAATACTCCAAGCATTTAATATGAGGCAGTCTGTGACCCCAATTACTCTGCCCCGGGCATGCTACGGACTGCTGTAACTATCCATATATGGTTACTACTAGGTTTGGAAGCACAAAAAGCCCTTTATCTAACAGCATCCCACTGTTCTAGTGGTAACCAAAGATGGTTATGCTCACCACTATAATGATATACTCTCTTGCATTGTTGGCTTGAGGAACCCCACATGAACAAATGACCATAGCTTTGGATTGAAAAGGTTTAGCTAAATAAAAGGTTTACCCTGAACTCTTGGTCATTTCCCCTGGGAATCAGAATTTCTAATCAAGATTAGTTTAATATTTAGTGGATAGGAAACCAATTTCTCCCTGTAGGTTCCTGGGAAGGTTATGGGGAAATTTACTCCATCCTAACTTCCTGGTTCCTGGACCTATGTAGTCTGCACATACTCACTGTAGTGTGCTTAGAGCTTAAACTATCACATGCTCACTGTAGAGTGCTTTAAAGTTTACACTATGACAAACATGTTATTCTCTAATCCCATGTAGTGTCCCAAGCATGCTGGGCTTGTGCCTTAGCTATGTGTTAGGGATTCACCTGAGAAAACTCAGAAGTTCTGGGTGATGTGACACAGGACATACGTGATAGGTGTTATCCTGTGACGTCTGTCACATTTACTTAGCTGCCTCTGAATGAATGAAAAACATTGCTGGCATTGAATCTAGCACCCAAATGCAGTGTCCCTGTCCCCATAGGACCTTCTAATATCTTCTGTCCCAAGATTTGTCTTTGATCTTTTATTATTATACATGTTGGTCTCTGAGCCATCCAAGCTGTCCCTCAGTTTTAGAGAGAATTTATTTTGGGTCACTTCTGTACTCTTGTGATGGCCAAAGTGTCCCTATGTATTGTCAGGATTTCCTCTTTTCAATGTAAGCATTCACAATTCCTGAGTAGGGCTGTAGTTTATAACCCACCCATGTTTTAAGCTCATAATCCCTGAAAGTGGTCAATGGAGACATGAGGCAATGATACTCAGAACGCTCATTTGTATAACATGCTTGCACTCAACAGACATGTGTGCTCCCAAATCCACATGTAGTTTTTACTTATGCTGAGTGGCTGCTGAGACTTACAAACTTGTCACTTGTTGGCTGTGATCATCCCCTGTTTGTGAAGGCCTGCTGCAGTCACATTGTCTTTTGATGTTCTATGAAATATGCATTGTTCTCTATTATTACCTAGTGGACAATCAGGGGTCACTTCCTGGGTAGCAAATGGTTCTCTGAAACAAGTGACATTGCTTTGCTTTCTAACTCTTGGGTTCTTCCCAGTGCCTCAACTGGGAAGCTGAGGTGCCTGTGATTCCAGCACAATTGGTTCTGCTGGATCATTTGGCCCAAGTAGTGAGATGCTCACATTGCAAAGCTAGTTCTTTCTCTGGGCTTACTCAAAACACACAGCTAACTGAATCATTCACTGAATGGACCAGAGCAGGATTTCCAAGTGTGGTGCATAATGTCTTCAGATTCCAAGAATGCTTCTCAGACATTGCTCCTCTTTTTTGGAGGTGGGAGGTGTAAAATGAAGTAGCTTGACTTTTATCTTAGAGAGGATGTCCTGGAATGCTCTAGACTTCACAGTTCTGGAAACTTCCTAATTCTTTGTAGAGTTTGATTGTTCTTTTAACTTCTGGTATTCTTGATTCTCCTCAGTCCATGGGAAATACCTATCATTCCATATTCTACAGTTTAAATGGAGATGGTGCTTTTGTTTACCAGCTGCCTAGACCTGAATAATCACACAGAAACTATATTAATTACAACACTGTATGGACAATGGCTCAGGCATATTCCTCATTAGTTCTTACATCTTAACCCATTTCTACTAATCTATATATTGTCGTGACAATGTGGCTTACCAGTAATGTTCTAGCATCCTTCTCCTTCAGTGGCTACATGGCATCTTCTTAACTCCACCTATTCTCTCTCTCTCTCTCTCTCTCTCTCTCTCTTCCCCTCTCCCCCCTCTCTCTGTCTCTCTCTCTGTTAGAATTTCCTGCCTGACTTTACACTGCTAAGCCATTGGTCTAACATCTTCATTCATCAACCAATAAAAGCAACACATATACAGAAGGACATTTCACATCACTTTAGCTCTGATGAATGTGCTGTTATTGCTATAGAAAATCAGAATGAGTTTATATAGAATATTAAGATGCTGAGTTTATTTTGACTATATTATGACAAATACAAGGAAATGTTGAGGCAGGAAATTTGCAAGGCAATGTGCATCTGGTTATTATGAACTGCCTTTGATGCTTTCCATATAAGCATAGAAAAAAGAATTATTTTGCTGGTCAGTATCCATATACCAAGAGCAAGATGCTATAGTGGATTCTAAATCCAGTGGAAGTATAAGATCAGCTGTCATTGGGTCTATCCCATGATTACGTTTGTGGACTCCTATCAGCAACCATGATACATCTTATTTTTACAACAGCCATATGGTTGAATTAAAAGGAGATATAATAAGATCCACCACCTCTGCATGTTTTAAGTCTTTGAGGGTGGCTCTAATTTCAGATATTCTCTTTTGGATGCAGTGCCACTTCTGATCTATCTTTGTTAAGGGTAGGATAGTTTCAAGGACTTGTGCTTGGCCTTATGTGCCATGTTATGGCTTTTACTCCAATAGGAGACCAAGATGAAGTTTTTTTTCCTGGTATTATGTGTATCTATCCCAGTTACGTACCTCAAGACCAGAAAAGTGACCATACAATGGGCATAGACACATTGGATTCATTGAAGAGAGAAGAGTTTTAATCTGGACTCCATTGATCAATAGGTATCTATAAATGTCAGTTCTGAAAGAGCTCTGATGGTGTTTGGAATATTATGGCTTCTAAGTCAATTCACAATCTTATGCAGTAGCTTTTGAAAATAATGAGACAATTACTTCTCCCCAGTTTATATTTACTCTAATGAACAGCCATGAGTCTCTAGAGTAAGAGTTGTGATGAGGGCTACTGTTTTTATTTCCACTGTTCTGTTGAGGAGAAGCCCTGGAAATCAAGAGTCCTCATTATGTAGTCACAAAAGGCATTCCCAGGCAAATGTTATGACTCCTGCTGGTAAGTATTTTCTGGAGTCTACCACTCTTGGATAAATAATATCTGCCCAGAAAAGGGCTGTACTTCCTTTCACCTTTGCTGTGAAGACAGTAAACCCTAGCTATTTGTCTAGAAGCAATGAGAAGAGGTAGGAACAGATCTTGAGGATGATTGATACCATCTCTAAAGGCATTGATCTTAGATGGAACCTGTGTATGTTTCCCAGATAATCAGAGGCTTCTCACCTCCAGAAGGGGAAAGCAGCCTGTTGTGTATGTTCAAGTAAACCTGGGAAACTTAAGCTTCTCAAGTATATTTACCCTCTATTTCCATGTTAGGATCCATCTCTTCTGTATCATGGCCCCAATTTTAGTGTAGGTATCTTGCAAATCTACCACAGTTACAATTAAACATTAAGCTCCAGTGTGGTTTGTCTTTATATTTTAGGAAACAGGTCTCACTTTGAACACACTTTATAGAATTCACACCAGACCTCAGGCTTGATAACTGCCATTTCATTTTTCAGGATTTCTGTGCACATTAATAATAGACAAGTTCTACCACTACCACCCTTCATAATTATTCCTTATAAGTTCCTTATACTAGAGCTATGGCAGAAGTCAGTATAACCCCTTCTACTTAGACCTCCCCCCAAACCTCCCAAAGTCAGTGTTTTAGTTAGAAGTGAATTCATATAGATAGAAATGGCTTCTGGCTGGAATATGATTGGTCAGTTCTAGAATTTCATTCTAAAGATCCTTTCTTAGGTCTATGCTGGCACATGACTTTTAGATAGCCATGACAATTAGCTTTTGCTATATTGTCAACCACATCAGAACATAGTAGCTTTTAACAACTTTATCTCATGATTAGACAGGTCAATCACTTGGGCTAGAGTTTAGTTGGGGGGTTCTTTTGGCTTAGATTGGACTACCAGTGTCAGCAATGTTCAACGATGAGCCATTTTGATGTTAGTTCTGCTGATTTCAGCTAAGTCCTCCTCTTATGGGGACTGAAATGATTTACTCTCTCATCCATGTGTTAGTTCACTATTTTTTGATAGCCTAGGCTTTATGGCAAAGGCTAGTACCCAAGAGTGGGCAGAAGCATGGAATTATCACTTAGGTCTTGGCTCAGAACTTGTCTGCCTTCTCTGTTGCATTTCCCAAACTAAAACAACTCTCAAGGTCATCCCAGACCAATGAGTTTGGGAGATATAATCTTTCTTGCCTGGAATAGTTGCAAAGTCATGTTGGCAAGGGTGATGTGGTAAGAGGATAATTGTAGCCATTTTTGTCACCAATTTAGGAGTTTGTTCTCCACCACCTGCCAACATATTCCGACAAGAAATCGGTTGTAAGCTGCTATTTGAAAGATGATTCTAAGGAGTAGAGCAGAGAGCCAAAGAAATGAGACAGAGATGGGAAATGCACCCAGGGTGTGTTCACGGGAAACTTATCATGGGCAACCAAGGTCCATTGCATGGGAGGTCTTGGGCCTGTGCAGAACCTTTCAGAGTTGCCTCAGCAGAAGGGAAGTGAATGGAGACTATGAATCACCATTTCCTGCCTCTTGTTGTTAGAGGTCTGTTCCCCAGGGAGTGAAGACCAAGGGAGGATTTGTTGCATTGAGAGAGATTGTATGCCTGTTTGTATAAATGAGAATTGTGCAGTGTAGATGGAATATGTCACCAATGGAAGAAACAGGATTTCCATTCTGTCCTTATGTGGGCATGTTTATTTCTGTGAGTTCCTAAGATACCCTATAGCATAAGGAGATAGAATGATAAATTTGAAGAAACATTTACAGTGTCTTATAAATGGAGAAGTGCCACAGGATTCAGGATTTGGCCATGAGCTAGTCAGTGGGCATCTTGGCAAGGGTAGTTTTATTTTAGTAGTGGAAACCAAAGTCCATTTGATGTAGGGGGAAAAGATAAAGGAAGGTTGATGAAGTAAATAGCATAAAAAGATTCATATTGTGAATGAAACAATGGAATAACCTAAGGGGAACGAGAAGGGAGGATTTATTGTATTGAGATTGTATGTCAGTGTATATAAATGAGGATTGCTCAGTAGAGTTGGAAAACGTGACCAACATATGAAACAGAATGGATATATCTGAGACTGAACAGAGGTGGCAAGTCCTTCATGCCATTCAATAGCATCTTCTTAAAGAGGCATGTCCTCATATGTGTTCAGTGTAAGATGGCATTCCTTTGCATTTCCCAGACCTGTGCTCTTCTTGGCACTATTTGTGCTTATCTTCACTTCTCATTTTTAAGACTTGCCTCACTGTAACACATGCCCCACTAAAGCAGGCATCATGTCTGCCTCACTCAGTATTTACTAACCATCGCATTGCAGATCATTAAGCAAATACTTATTGAGAGAATCAAACAATTGATGGGTGGGAGAAAAAAACTCGATAGTCTCTTCTTCATATAATAGGGAAGGTATACTGTGGCAGGTTAAATCTTGTCAGCCAGTGTTGGCCAAGGTTTCTGTCCTGCCCGGTTCCTGCAGTCATTTAGCCCCAAAGAAATCACACAGAGGTCTACATTAATCATAAACTGATTGGCCCATTAGTTCAGGCTTCTTATTAACTCTTATAACTTACATTAGCCCATTATTCTTATCTGTGTTAGCCACATGGCTCAGTACCTTTTTTAGCAGCATAGTCACATCTTGCTTCTTCTGTGTCTGTTCAGGACTGCAGAGGGAGCTTCCCTCTTCCCTGAATTCTCCTGTTCTCATTGACCCGCCTCTACTTCCTGTCTGGTTGTCCTGCCTATACTTCCTGCCTAGCTACTGGCCAATCAGCATTTATTTAAAACATAATTGACAGAATATAGACAATTATCTCATACCAAGCCAAAGCCCCTACATCAGTATAGGGCAGTGGTTCTCAATCTTCCTAATGTTGCAACCCCTTAATACATTTATTTTTATTGCTACTTTATAACTGTAATTTTATTACTATTATGAATCATAATATAAATATCTGATACAAAGATGGTCTTAGGTGACCTGTGAAATGGTCTTTTAATCCCCAAAGGATTACAGCCCACAGGTTGAGAACCACTGGCATAGGGGTTGCCTGTCACTAGGACTGGGATTATAAGTAATATCACTATGCCTAGCATTTTACATGGGTGCTTATTTATGCTCATGCATAAAACACTTTAGTGACAGACTTTTAAGATAGAGAAACTTGACTTCATAAGTTCATATCTTGGCCAAAGCCATTTCAGTGGTGTGGTGGCAACAGAAAGCCTATTTGAAATGGGAGAAGGGCTGTGGTCAGGAAATTGCAGGTTCCCTGTTCATCTCCCTACCTTCTAAGTCTAATTATACATCCGTTCTCTTCTATTTCCTAACTTCCCCAGCATCATCAGTAAACATTTCTGATTCTGGCAGAAGTGAAAATAAATTCAATAGCAATGGACAGCCTCAGTGACTGCCGCAGACTCAGGCCATGACACACTGAGAGACATCCTCAGCAACTACTGTGGGCAGAGACAACAGAGGCCTCCAGAAACTGTATAAAAACTGGAGCCTCAGCCTGAGCCCTTCCAGAACCTAGAGAAACAATCACTGGAGTTGCTGCACTGTATGCACCTGGAGGAGTGACCACTGGAGCCATGGCCACATCTGCATTGAGAGGAGCCACCATCTGAGCCTTGGGTCCATCTACTGAGAGAACTCTGGAAATGGAAAATCTGAATAAGCAGTCATAAACTACAGATACAAGCATAAACAATAGAATACAAGAGATGAAAGAGAGAATCTCAAGCCCAAAGGTCCTGGTCAGGCCTTATGTAGGCACTAAGAGACCATGGATGTCAGCCCAGACTACTATATCCAACACAGATTTCAATCACCATAGTTGATGAAAACAATATATTCCATGACAAAACCAGATTTAAACAATACCTATCCACAAATCCAGCCCTACAGAAGTACTAGAAGGAAAACTCCAACCCAAGGAAGTTGGCTACATCCACAAAAACACAGGCAGTAGATAATCCCATATCAGAAAATCCCTAAGAAGAGAACTCAAAGACAATACTACCACTACCACTACCATCACCACCACCAACAAAATAACAGGAACTATCAATGACTGGTCATTATTATCTCTTAATATCAATGGATTCAATTCACCTATAAAAAGACACAAGATAACAGATTTGGATAAGAAAACAGAAGTCATCCTTCTGCTGCATACAAGAAACACACCTCAACTACAAAGACAGATATTACCTCAGAGTAGAGTTGGAAAAAGATTTTCCAATAAAATGATCCTAAGAAACAATCTTATGTAGATATTCTAACTGCTAACAAAATAAAGTTCAAACTAAAATTAGTCAAAAGAGATGAGGAAAATCATTTCATATACATCACAGGAAAAATATGTCAAAATGAAGTCTCAATTCTGAGCATCTATGCCCCAAATACAAGGGTGCCCTCATTTGTAAAAGAAATATTACTGAACCTTAAATCACACATCAAGCCCCACACACCAATAGCTGGAGACTTCAATACCCCACTTTCACCACTGGACAGGACTGCCAGACAGAAAGTTAACAGAGAAATAAAAGAACTAATAGATGTTATGACTCAAATGGGCCAGCAGAAATCTATAGAACATTCTACCCAAATGCAAAAGAATATACTTCTTCTCAGCACCCCAAGGAACCTTCTCTAAAATCGACCACGTACTTGGTAACAAAACAAATTTTAACAGATACAAAATAGAAAAAAATTGAAATAACCCCCTGTATCTTATCAGATCACCAATGCTTAAAGTTAGAATTCAACAATAACTCTAATTGCATAAAGTCCATAAATTCATGGAAATTGAACAGTGTTCAACTGATTCACCACTTGGTCAAGGAAGAAGTAAAGAAATTAAAGATTTCCTAAAGTTTAATGAAAACGACAGCACAACATACCCAAACGTATGTGATACAATAAAAGTGCTGACAAGGAAAGTTCCTAGCACTAAATGCCTACATGAAGAAACTAGAGAAATCCCACAGTAGCTATTTAACAAAACTCCCGAAAGCTCTAGAACAAAATGAATCAAATTCACCCAGGAAGAGTAGACAACTGGAAATAATCAAATTGAGAACTAAAATCAATAAAATAGAAACAGAGAAAACAATACAAATGAGACAAAGAGTTGGTTCTAATTTTCTGAATAAGTACCATATACCAAAATTAAATTAAGATCAGATGAACAAATTGAGGAGACCTAAAACCCCCATGGAAATAGAAACAGTCAACAAAAGTCTCCCAACCAAAAATTCAGGATCAGATGGTTTCAGCATAGAATTCTACCAGAACTTCAAAGAAGAGCTAATACCAATACTCCCTAGATTGTTCCACACAATAGGAACAAAAGGAACATTGCTAAACCCTATTTACCAAGCTACAATTACCCAATACCCAAACCACACAAAGACACAGCTAAGACAATTACAGACCAATTCCCTCATTTACATCGATGTAAAATTACTGAATAAAAAAACTAGCAAACAGAATCCAAGAACACAACAGAGTAATCATCCATCATGACCAAGTTGGCTTCATCCCAGACATGCAAGAATGGTTCAACATATGAAAATATGTCAATGTATTACACCATGTAAATGAAGTGAAAGAAACAAACAAAAAAAAACCCTACATGATCATCTCATTAGATGCTGAAAAAGCCTTTGAGAAAATTCAACACCCCTTCATGATAAAGGTCTTGGAGAAATCAGGAATACAAGGAACATTCCTAAATGTAATAAAGGTAATATACAACAAGCCAATAGACAACATCAAACTAAATGGAGAGAAATACAAAGCAATCCCACTGAAATTAGAAACAAGACAAGGCTGTCTACTTTCTCCATATCTATTCAACACAGTTCTCGAAGTTCTAGTTAGAACAAAAAGACAACAAATGGAAATCAAGGGAATACAAACTGGAAAAGAAGAAGAAACTTACACTATTTGCTGATGATATGATAGTATACATTAGTGTCGCAAAATTCTACAAGGGAACTTCTACAACTGATAAACACCTATAGTAACATAGCAGGATACAAGAGTAACTTGTATCAAAAACTCAGTAGCTTTTCTATATACAGATGATACATGGGCTGAGAAAGAAATCAGAGAAACATCACGCTTTACAATAGCCACAAATAACATAAAACATCTTGGGGTAACTCTAACCAAACAAAAAGACCTGTATGACAAGAACTTTAAGTCTCTGAAGAAATAAATTGATGAAGACCTCAGAAAATGGAAAGATCTCCTATTCTCTTGGATAGATAGGATTAACATAGTAAAAATGGCAATCTTATCAAAAACAATCTACAGATTCAATGTAATATCCATCAAAATTCCAGCACAATTCTTCACAGACCTTGAAAGGACAATACTCAACTTCTTGTGGAAAAACAGGATAGTCAAAACAATTTTGTACAATAAAGGAACTTCTGGAGGCTTCACCATCCCTGACTTTAAGCTCTACAATAGAGCTATAGTAATGAAAACAGCTTGATATTGGCACAAAACCAGACACCTGGACCAATGGAATTGAATCAAAGACCCTGATATAAATTCACACCTATGAGCACTTGAATTTTGACAAAGAAGCTAAAATTATAAAGTGGAAGAAAGAAAGCATCTTTAAAAAGAATTGTGCTGGCATAGCTGGATGTCGACATGTAAAAAGTACAAATAATTCCATATCTATCGCCATGCACAAAACTCATGTCCCAATGGATCAGAGACCTCAACATAAAACCCATCACACTTAACTTCATAGACAAGGAAGTGGGAAGTCGCCTTAAATGAATCGGCACAGGAGACTACTTCATAAATAGAATACTGGCAGCACAAACACTGAGAACAACAATTAATAAATGGGACCTCCTGAAACTGAAAAGCTTCTGTAAAGCAAAGGGCATGGTCAACAAGACAAAATGGCAGCCTACAGAATGGGAAAAGATCTTTACCAACCTCACATCTGACAGGGACTGTTCTACAAATTATACAAAAAAAATTCAAGAAACTAGACATCAAATGACCAAATGAGCCAATAAAAATGGGGTACAGATCTAAACAGAGAACTCTTAACAGAGGAAGTGCAAATGATCGAAAGACTCTTATGGAAGTGTTCAACATCTTTAGTCATCAGAGAAATGCAAATCAAAACAACTCTGAGCTACCATCTTATACCTGTCAGAATGGCCAAGGTCAAAAACTCCAATGGCAGCTTATGCTGGAGAGAATGTGGAGTAAGGGGAACACTCCTACATTTCTGGTAGGAATGTGAATTTTTACAGTTGCTTTGGAAATCAGTATGGTGGTTTCTCAGAAACTTGGGAGTCAATCTCCCTCAAGACTCAGCAATACCACTCTTGGACATATATCCAAAGGATGCACACTGAAACCACAAGGACATTTGCTCAACTGTGTTTATAGCAGCATTATTTGTAATAGCCAGTACCTGGAAAGATCCTAGATGCCCCTCAAGAGAAGAATGGATAAGAAAAATGTGGTACATTTATACAATTGACTACTACTCAGCATTAAAATGCAATGACATCTTGAAATTCACAGCCAAATGGGTGGAACTAGGAAGAAACATCCTGAGTGAGGTAACCCAGACCCAGAAAAACAAATACAATATGTACTGCCTCATAAGTAGATAATAGACATAAAGTAAAGGAAAACCAGCCTATAGGTCACAACCCCAGAGAACCTATCAACCCCAGAGAACCTAGGAAACAGAGAGGATGGTAAGAGAGATATACATGGATCTACCTAGGAAGGGGGAAAAAGACAAGATCTCCTGAATAAATTGGGAGTGTGGAGGGTGTGGAGGATGGTGGAAAAGGGAGGGGAGGAGAGAAGGGGAGTGAGGAAAAATGTATAAGCACATTCCCAACCAAACTATTGAAATGAGAAAAAAAAATCAATATTCATGCTGATAGATTATCTGCCCTTGGTTTTCCCAGTGACTGTGTTTGTTAGCCTTCATTAGTAGTCATTCAAACACCTGCACTCAAGCGTTTTGGTACAAAAGGGAGAAGCAGTCTTTCCTCCAGCTAGCTTGCTTGTGAACTCTCTGTGGGTGTGTGACATTACAGAAATAGAACACTTGTGGTTACTTAGGATTGCAACAGAGGGAAACGTGAATTTGCTTTGCTGCTGTTCCTTGCAAAATGGACCCATTGAAATACGGTTTTATTTTTTCCGTTTAAAATTCTTAATGGCAAGTCAAGTCAGTTGACTTCAGTGAACTGAGCCGCTGTAGGAACCAATATTTACTGGCATGTGAGCAGGTGCCTGCTTTCCTGTTGAGACCCTGGTCAGGTCTAAGAGCTACTAAATGGGATTTTGGAATGATTTTGTGTTTAACTATTGATATTTTAGTTTTCAAGTCCAATATTTTCCAACTTAATGCCATTTTGTATAGATTTGCTGATGGCTTAGGAATTCAGTTTCTTTCTCTAGGATGCATGGGTGACTATTTGTTCTACTGATAGCTTGATAGCATATCTCAGTACCATGTAGTGATTTTAGTTTGAATAGGGCTCTTTACTTTCGTCTAAACAGTAGCATAGGAATTGGTTTGCCCAGCTAATACAATAGCCCAAAGGCTAGCAATCCCATTTGAAAGCTTAATGTAATATTTATTAGATTCTGGAGATTAACGTTGTTAATCCTTGATTGTCTAGTTGTGGCTTATAAACATTATCAAGCTCTCTCCCCCTTTTCAGATTCTGGTCAGTAAATTACATTAGAAAAACAAATTTCATAGTAAATGAGTTATTTGTTATGGACAAAATCTTTTTGTTCAATATGTATATTTTAGAATTTTGTTTTGGTTCACTGTGGGAACATTATCAGATCTAAACAAAACACAGAGAGAGCAGAGGTATAGTTAGAGAAGCCAGCTTTGGACTGAGGGTCCTATACCAGCACTGACCATCTGTGTGCTATTGAACAAGTAATGTTCAAGCATTTTGAACAAATTTAGGCTTTCTCATACACAAATGTGGCATAATCAAAACATCTGTTTTCTATATTTCTTAGGGCTATTGAGAAGTGAACAAGAAACTGAATCCTGTTTAGCTTCTAGGTCGTTATTGAAAATGCTATGTAGTTGTTTAATGAAATCACCTTGTAAACTGTAAGGAAATAAACATAGACACTGGAATTCATATTATTTCATAAGCAATGGACTTTCTATTTCTCCTCTTCTTCTTCCCCTTCCTTCTCCTCCTATTGGACTCACTTCAGTTAAGGTTTCTCCTCTCCCTTCCCCTTCTCTTTCTCTCCCTCCTCTTTCCCTTCTTTGGCTTCTCATTATAATAGAGAATGAAATGTTGTCCAAAAAAGCCTTAAGTTTTGTTCCTTATACACAGCACTAAGTGAAACACTTGGCCAATGTGACTTGCTCCACTTGCTGTTTTAATTATTCATCCTTGTGAGGACTGTCATTCAAATACTCCATTGGTTAGTTTTCCATCTTGACAGAAGCTAGTCATTGAAATGAGAAACCTCAGTAGAGAACATACCTCTATCAGACTGCCTGTATGCAAGTAGGACGTTTTCTTGATTAATGATTGATGTGGGAGAGCCTAGTACACTGGACTTGATGTTACCCCAGGCAGATGATCCCGGGTAATAGAAAAAGTAGGATGGAAATACATGGGAAGCAATCCAGTAAGAAGAGCTCTTGCATGGTTTCTGCTTCAGTTCCTGTTTCCCAGATTCCTGCTTGAGTTCCTGTCCTGAATTCTTTCCACAATGCTCTATGACTTGGAAGTGTAAGCCAAACAAACCATTTTCTCTTCAAGTTACTTCTGGCTATGGCATTTTATAACAGCAATAGAAACATAACTAATACATTTCTGAGCATCTCTGTGATAGAGTTGGGTCTGTGGTGATGTTGAAAGTTTAAGATGTGCTTCACATCTATGAAGAGAATCATTCTGGAGACAAAAGCGGGAGATCAAAATACCTTTGGTCATATACCAAAGCTTGACTGTTTAATCATATCGAGAAAATAGGAAATTGGATTCCTTCCATAACCCACATGTCCTATAGTAGGAAATTAGGAGAAAGGAGTACATTTTTCTGTTTCCATGGAAATGGCCTTGATCAGAAAAGCAAGAGACCTGTAGTGGTCACCTAGATAGTAGAATATTGTCTTTCTACAGAGGGCATGTTGCTATGGAGGAATAGGAGCACCAGCATGGTGGCCAGACACCAAGAAAGGAAAATAAAAACTTGGGATTGTTTTGTTCAAAAGACACTGAAATGTGACAGAATGCCTGCAGAAGCATATATCTATGGTACACGTTTTTAAGAGTAAATATTTTTCTAAAGAAAATGAAATTGGTTGAGTAGGAAAGTGGGGCATATCTAGGAAGAACTGAGAGTAAATGTGATCAAAAGACACTGTATGAAATTATTTTTTTCTTTTATCAAAGTATGTCCTTTTCTTATATTATATATTCGGATTGCAGTTTTTCCTTCTCTGACTTCTCCCAGTTCCTCCCCACTTCCTCTCTCATCCAGATCCATTCCCTTTCTGTCTCTAATTGTGACATCTAAGAGATAACAACACAACATTACAAAAATATAATAAGGTAAGACATTACATCAAACCATCACATCAAAGTTGGACAAAGCAAGCCAACAGAAGAAAAAGAACCCAGGGGAAGTCAGGAGTCCCATACAAATACTAAACTGAAAGTTTTAATACATAGAGTACCTGTTGCAGACCCTAGCAGGTCCTGTGCTTACTGCTCCAATCTCTATGAATTCTATAAGCTTTGTTCATTTAGAGTTGATTTAGAAAGTTGATTTAGAGGACTTGTTCTCCTGGTGTCCTCCATTCCTTCTGGCCCTTACACTGTTTCTGTCTCCTCTTTTGTTGGGCAAGGTGGCACAGAGCTGTGGGAGTAACCAACCAACATCTGATTTGACTTAAGGTCCACTCCATAAGGAACCCACATCCAACACTGCTTGAGTGACCAAGAACAAGAGACTATATGAAATTCTTAAAGAATTAAAAATATTATTTTTAGATATTTAAAAATTACATATATTTATGTATATATGCCAGTGTCACCATAAACACAGAAACACACATGAGGAATGCTATCAAAGGTACTAAGAGTCATGTGGAAGATGTCTTTAAAATATTTAGGACTGAGAATGATGTGTCAGGGAATGCTAATTAGGGGCTGGGTTGAATGGTGCCTATGGATAAGAATAGGAGTAACAAAAGCAAGAGCAGGGAGACATTGGTACTTCCTGTGTGCCCCAATACACACCATCTCCTATTTCATCTTCAGAGCACATAAGTAAAAGACACTAACCCTATAAAGGTAATGAAAAAGAGTCCCAAAAGTTTAAGAAAGTCACCAAGATGAAGTCATTGACGAGAAAAAGCTGAGATTTGAGCTCATGTCTATTGAATTCCAAAGCCCAAGAATTTAACCAGGCAAGGGTTTTATATTATTGTAGCCAAATACCTGACATGTGGTACTTATTTTTGAAAGTGCTTTATTCAGCTCACAGTTTTGGAAGTTTGAAGATTCTAGTTCTGTCCCGATGAGTTCCAACTGGCATACGGGAGGCAGTGAACAGTACTGGCTGGGTTGCCTGGTGGGGCAGCTACATCAGAAGCTGGCAGGCAGGGAAGACTGTGTTGGCCTCACTTGCCATTTGTAACAATCTTCTCTGAAGAACTCAGAGGGTGAGGGGAGACCCACATTCAGAGAGTATGGTCTAGTGACCCATGGACCTCCCATAAGCCTTAACTTTTAAAGATCCCATGGCATGTCAGAGTACCCCCACTCATGGACTAAGTCTCTGACCCTATAAACCTTATATATTATACACAAACAGTAGCAAGTATTCAAGATGTCCAAGAGGTGTTGGGTACCAAACCCCTCTGGAAGGGTAGCACATTACCTATTTCTGAGATTTGGTTCTGCCCTTAAATTGAATCTTCAAACGTAGAATCAAGTGTGCTATAAAGAAACACTTCAATAAAGGGACATGTGAGGGGGCAGGGACTCCCTAAAAGAGCAGGGGTAGGAAATCCCCACAAGAAGAAGGGGCAGGGACTTCCCACTCTAAGTTTTGTACTGGCTTCTTTACCTTGGGCCCAGAATAAATCTCAACTACTGGTTCTCTCCCTCTTTGGTGACATTTTTTTTTTTTTGCTGTTTTGTGTGTGTGTGTGTGACAAAATTTTTATTTTCCCTCTCTCTGAGCTGTGCTTGTATCTAAAAGCATGCTCTCTGTACTGAGGTGTGGCTGCCCCTCCCATGCCTCCTGCAAGTTCATCGGCCTCCTCTCTAGAGCAGAAGGTGGAACAGGAGCCTCATGGGATGCTCCCCCTCACGCTGGTTCCAAGGCGACAGTTTATGGCAATACTGTAAAGATAATACTTCGCAAGACTCTCAGAGTTACCAAGGAGCTGAAGCAAGTGGGAAAGAGCCTACCGAGAGTTCTGAGGGCTGCCTGTGGGGTTTGGAGTGTTGTCATATAAAATGGAACAGGACAACCTGAGGATTTCTTGATCATTAGATGGGGATTCCTTTGCCCAGCAGTCTCATTTGATCCGTGAAGCTGTTGAATAGGTGTCGGGGCTTGTCTGAGACTGCTGGGAATGACAGAAAAACTGATTTGTTGAATATTATTTTAACTACAATGCTGCCACACAAGAGAACAATCACCCAAGGGCCTCGTTGGAGGGAAGGGCTCCTTTCGCCGTCACTATATGACTGGGAACTGTCACTCTCAGAAGCATCCACACCCCACTGCCCAACTGAATGTGTGAGCTTGTGTATAATTTTAACATTTCTACACACCACCTTAAAAACATCAATGGGGAAGTTAGCCTATTAATGTACTGTCCTTAACATACCAGATTGAAATGGTTTCAGCATTCAGTCTCAGTATTCATTATGACACTTATTAATACAGCATTTTGTACTCTATGATGCTGGAATCCAGTGTGGGTTTTGTGCTCAAGAAATCTCTTGATTTCGACTACCTACATTTCGGTTGTTTAGTAAGTCATAAGTACTGTGTCAGGAGATACAAAGGTCTAGGCGACTCCAAACATCCAAAAATCCTTGATAAGCATTTATTGAACAACTATATTTCTGGGCACAACACTAAGCCCTTGGCAGTGGTGATTTGTGTTGGGGGGCAATAAAAATGCCTTAGTGATTTTGGGAGGGACTCCATTTTGGAAAGAATGAATTTGCGTTCTTTTATCTTGCTTCTTTGATATTTCTCAGCAGAATATGATGATTATTAACCTGTCATTAAATGAACATAGTAAATCACATTGACCAGAGTCATGTCGCTCCACACTCATTATTGGCTGTAGGTAAAATATGAACATTTGACCTCTAGAATTTATTCATTATACTTGACAAAAACTTTATTTTAATGATTTGTAATTCCTTGGGCCCAGCTTTCCTTTGTCCTGGAAACAGTCCAGTCTTTCATTCTATGAATTTGGCTCTTTTAAGGAATTTGAAATAAGTAAAAGTCTGGCATTTGTCCTGATGTCCTCAAAGTTCATTCACATTATCATATATTGCATAATTTAATTTTAAAGGCCAAATAATATTTCATTGTGTGTTTATATAATATGTGTATATAAATGCATTCCACATTTTTGGTGTGTATACATTTTAATGTGTGTGCAGGTGCACATTCATATGCACACATGTACCTGTGGAAGCCAGAATCCAGAGTCAGCTGTCACTCCTCAGGTAGCATCAGCTTTTTGAAACAGAGTAGTCTCCTCCCTGACCTGAAATTCTCCAAGCAAACGAGGCCACCTGACCACTGAGTGCAATGGGATTATAAGTATATACTCCCTGGACTTTTAAAAATGTGGGTCTGGGGGATTAAACTTAAGCAAGCAATTTACCAACTGAGCCCCTATAAAACTCCAGCCCCTATAAAACTTTCTTCGTTATCTGTTAGTGGTCATTTAAGTGACTTCCAGGCCTTGGCTGTTGTGAAAGATGCTATAAAGAAGACAGAAATGGCTTTATTGCAGTAGAATGTCTTTAAGATTCTGATTTCATTGCTTTGAAATAGATACCTCAGAGTTGGACTGTTGGATCACAGTAAGTTCCATTTTAATCATATTTGCAGAATCACTGCCCCATTTCCTTTATTGGCTGCATGATTTTGATCTTCACCTGCAGTGTGTAAAACTTCAGGTTCCTCCAATATCATGCCAGTGCTTGACTTTGGTCAACTGGTTGGGAATCATTGTTCCAATCTGATGATTTCTTATTGTCCTCATTACGCAATCCATCACGTTAGGCAATATTCTCTGCTTTTCAGTGTCCCAGATTGTGAATATCATTCTGCCAAAAACTTTATCTGAGATATTATTAAATTTTAATAGGACAGTATCCACAAACATGCCAGTCTAGAAAGTTCTAAGGTCAAGGCAACTACTGGGATAAATTTCAAGTAAGCATGAGTAACTGGCAATGTCAAAAGACATTGGGTTTTTAGCAGGTCTTAGGAGCCATCTCATCATAATGGTGGAGCAGAAGCCAGGCAAGAGTGGGGAAGCAAGAACAGTGAGAAGAGTGGAGCCACCTTAATGCACAGTCTTCTCTGTAAACACATCAGCAGGTTGGACTGCCTGCAGTGGACGAGAATGGGCTTAAGAGAGACTAATTCTTTAAGTGCATCACATTCTGTGAATGCTACATTCCAAGGGCTTCCAGGTGGTAAACATGGTGCTATTTCTCATCCTCAATTTGATTCTCATTACAATGAACCCATAGAAAGGAGAAATGAAATGGGAGGAATGAGAAGGGGCTGCAGTTGCCTCGATCAATTACTTTGATTCTGGGTGGGTGTTTTTTAATGAGGGGCTCTGTTGTCTTGAAAAACACGAGCAAGCATTTTCCGAGTTTGCTTGCTGGCTGCTATTCAGCTTACTCATAGTTTTTAATCTACAGAGAAAAAGCAGTGGAATAGAGAACAGGAAATTTCACCAAGCAGCAGGAACTGTTGAAATGGTCGCTCTGGCAAGCAACGACCCAGAATCACTAACCACAGCCCCAGACTTGCGTCTTCATTTCCTTTAAACGATGCTTGGCCAGAAAAGAATTGAGCCTTAAATACCATCCCTTCAACAACTAAAGAAAATATGTTGATTATTAAAATAACGTGCTGGATTATTTCATTAAGAACTATGCATGTTTTAGCTCATTTAATGTTTGTGACTATGTGAGGCCCAAATAACTTTTTAAAATCATTCTTTATAGACTGGAAAATAAGGGACAGGAATGAAAAGTGACAGAGCTGAACAGTGGACACCAGAGCCCCAGATCTCACATATAAATCACATGGTCTTTCTTGTATGCAATAGGTTATTTAAACAGAGAAAACACATACTCTCTAAGAATCTCCTGAAGAATCAGGAGCCTACATGTCATGGAAGCAGCTGGACAATCAGAATAAGGCTTAGAAATTCCATCCTGGTCACTAACCATATATGCTTGTAATCTGTGAGATCATAAAGAAGTAAAAAATCCAGCATAGATATTATGGACTATCATGATCACAATCACAGCAATAGCGCAATTTAAATCTGTCCTAAAACTACCAGTGTACTGTTCCCAGAGCAATCCAGATGTTGGTAGGGGTGTCACATGGACAAGCAACAGTGGGATTTCACAGTTAAGGTGCTAAGTGGAACAGATGAACTAAGGCTGTCTCAGAGGTCTGTATGAAGGTAGACATGTCATGTCCTTTGCTTGTTCAACATGGTAGCTGCTAGCCGCATGTGTTCACTGAGCCCTAGACATGTAGCCAGCATGACTGGGGGAATAAATTTTAGTTGTGGTTAATTTTAATAAATTTCAATAAAATGAGGCTGCTATACAGACAGTGCAGAGATTGAGAGTACAATAATCTTTTCATAGGATTATCCTAATAAGAAAAAAACTAGGTAAATTAAATTTGCACCAATCTAAGCTTGTGCAATCTAAGCTAGGATTTTCCTCATGCTTACTCATGCATGCATCCCACCTACACTTAGACAGAAAGGAAGAAAGCAGTGATTCCAAGCACACAGGCATCCACCAAAGCTGAAAAATCAAAAGGCAGGGCTCCTTGTCCTTACTTTGACATCAAATTAGCTGCCCAATTCTGGCTATTGTACACTATGGAATCTCTCAGATGTACTGCCTACTTCAAGTGCTGTTTATCTTCTACTAGTTTCTAATTCCAGCATCATCACCCCTAGCCTCCACACAAATAAGAGTCACCATGACTCACCCCCATATAAAGACAAGAGAGGCCTAGCCCGCTAAAGACAACTCCACTAATATTCTCTATTCTCAGAAATCACTGTTGTCTACTTAGGAGTTGAATGCAGACTAAAATAGCTCCTAGCCTGGATTTTAAAATGTTTCCCTGTGAGACCACCAAGTCCACTTGGAATGGGACTGATGGAACATGCGACCAAATCGGACTCTCTGAAAGTGGCTGATGGTGGAGGCTGACCGAGGAGCCAAGGACAATGGCGATGGGCTTGGTCTCTACGACATGGACGGGCTCTGTGTGAGCCTTGTCAGTTTGGTTGCTCACCTTCCTGGACCCGGAGGGAGTTGGGAGGACCTTGGACTCAGCATGGTGTGGAGAACCCTGATGGCTCTTTGGCCTGGAGAGGGAGGGAGTGGGGGTATGGGTGGAGGGGAGGGGAGGGAAGGGGGAGGAGGAGGGGAGGAGATGGCAATTTTTAATAAAAAATAAATAAACTGGAAAAAAAACAAAAAAAATGTTTCCCTGTACAGACAGAATTTTAAAATTTTGTCCCTGCTTCATGTGACCTTCAAATTCCCATGTTGAAGATCTAGCCCACAGTAGTAATCAGTACCTGACCGCATTTAAGATAACCCACACAGTGATGCTTAAGTTAAAGTGGGTTAGTCTAATCTGACTGGTGTCCTTAGGAGAGGAGCTGTGGGCACACAGAAACGTGAGCAATGTACAGAGACCATATGAAGACACATCCAGAAGGCACCATGTGCAAGAAAAGACAAGCAGTCCCAAGGGAAGCTTGCTCTGCTCACAGCTTGCCCTTAAACTTCCAGACTTCAGAACGGAGACAAGATAAATGTTGTTACTTTGCTGTTGAGTCATGGTGTTTGTTATGACAGCCTAGCCATCAAATTACTTGGCCATTTCCCTCAACCTACATGCTCCAACTGGTCGGCTACTGATTTTGCTCACCTGGTCATAAACACTAAGGCCCAGCTCACGTGACTGATGTTCTCTGTTGGGACTACCTGTACTGATTGTGTCTAGATCCAGCTCGCATGCCTCATCTGCTAACATCATCGGAGAATCCATACCAAATGGATGGTCTTTCCTTTGCTCTCTGCTGGTCCTGCATCTTCAAATGTACCGTCCTCTTTTCCTGCTTAATGTTATTAGAGGGTCGTGAGCAAAGAATGCTTTTCCAAGCCTCCCTCCAGGCTGTGGGTCACTGAAGCACATCTCTGTGGCCAGTGAGATGATCCTGGAAGATGTTATGTGGAATTTAAGAAAGGCCTCCAAGTGTGCAGTAGAGGTAGCTGACATTTGGTTTCTCTGCCTTTCATTTATTTCTGTTCTTTCTTCTTGGAGTCGACATAGTTGCTGGAGTATTTACCTCGAAACCACAGGGACTGTCAAGATCTAAAATGTTCTCAGCTCATGAAAACAATATGTGAGATGAGGACTGTCAGTTTTCCTGGTTTAATAATTTCATAATGTATCCAGTGGTGAGAGAATAATTCCGTAGTCAGTTAGACTACACATACAGTGGTCCCATAAGGAAATAATGGAGTTGAAAATTCCTACGACCTGATGACCGCATGGCCATAATGACATCATAGACAATATTTCTGTCTGGTGTGGTGATGTTGGTGTTGTCTAACCTTCTGCATCATCAAATGTAAAGTTTAGCACACATACAATCCATATATACATGCAATATCATAAAACCATTTGTCTTTTGCTAAATATATTATATATGATGCTATATGATACTTTTAAATAATTATTTTAAAAAATAAAACATAAGCTATAGTAACAGAAGTTTACTATAAAGTTTCATAACATGCATTATCCATCTCACACGTTTCATGGTCCTTCATTGGATTAAAAGACCACCTGGAAACTATGTAAACTATGTGTGATGGCTCACACCTGTGATCTGAAGGCCAAGACAGAAGGTTTGCTATGAGTTTCAGGCCAGGGAATAAAGCAGAAGGTGATAGAGGAGGATACCTGACCTGCATGTGTACTCATGATTGTGTGTATTGGTAACACGTTAATGCGCGTATGTGTGTGTGCGCGCACACACACAGAGGTCACATGGAATGCTTAACCCATTTAACCACCTACATTTTGTATACATGTACTCTGTGATGTTCGCACAATGATGAAAATGTCTAATGATGCATTTCTCAGAACATGCCCCCAGCAGCAAGCATCATGTAATTGTGCACATAATCAAACCATCATATTATATGCCTTGTTTTGCAATAAAATCAATAAAAAAAGACCGTCCTGTGTTTTAGCCACTGAGTTGGACCTGGACTGGATGGACTGCCCTCTGGAACATTCCATGAAGAAATAAAGGTGAGATCACAGAGGACATTCCATTGAGACAAGGACACCGTAGCTTGTTCACCTCTAGTCATTATTACTACACAGTACTTCCTTAGATGTTTTTTCAAAGACTCACTGAGTATGTGGACTGTCGAGCAGCATTTTATGATGAAAGTTTTGTAGCCAAGTGAATCTGGGAAATTGAAGGAAAGAAAGGGAGAAAAAAATGGGATACAGCAGAGGGAAGGAAGGAAGGTGGAGGGTATAGGAGAAGGGTTGAAGAAAGGAGGCTGAGAAGAAGGGAGGAAAAGGAAAAAGTGAGGGAGAAAATAAATTTGCGCCTGGCTTTTATTTAAACGTGTTAATCAGTAGTAAAGCGTGTCCCATGGTTTTGCTCCTCTCGTTTTCTGGGTGGGCCCTGCAGTGAAATAGCTGTGTGGGTGGCATTTCCACCTGTGATTCCTGTTTTATGTGGGAAATGAATTTGCCTGTTATGTGAGAGAAACCATGGGAAATGAGCAGGCTTTACTGTGCTGTGATCTCACCTTGAAGTCAGGAAGGATAATGGCTCATAAAACTTTGGAGTGGGAGGGACTGGGCCCTAGCGCTCCTCCTGATGTGCTGGTTGGGAAATAACTGAGCATGATGGAGCGTGGTCGTTGCTGTGAGGGCTTATTAAGCTCGAGGTCAGGAGCCAGTAGCTGCCTTCAACCATGGCGTGCAAACTCATGTTGCTGGGTTTGTAGCCTGCGTGAGGGGGATGATGCTCAGATAATGTGACTCTTGTCGGCCATTTCGAGCCGGGAAGTCCGCCCAGCTTTTCTGCATGTCTCATTACATCTGCCCTGAAGAAAGCCATAAACTTGGTTTTCTGGCTGCCCCAAAGCCATTGGATCTTTTTTTAAAAATCAGACTCTTGAAATCTGTTTTTCCAAACTCTGCTCACCTTATCTACATTCAGCTGAACAAGAAGATAACATGAATAAATTCTGAGAGCAGTTTCCAAGAATCTTAAAGCAGTTCATGTCAACTTGGTTAATAGGCGGATTCGAAACCTTTTAAATACTGAACCTTGAACCATTTGTTTCTTAATGATTATGATTGAAAACGACCTTAGGTATGGGAGTTTCCTTTCTCTGTTTCTTCTCTAAAAAGCAAACTTGAGAACTGAATTGAATGAACAGGAGGGCAGAGCCTGCATCTTTTTATAAGGGTCATTTCTTCATTTGAACATTCATTTCAGGTTCTACTGTGTCACAGAGGGGGCGACCAACTGTCTTGGCTTCTAGGAGATTGAGAAGGTTCATATTTAAGTACGGTGAGCTCAACACCCAAGTTCAGAGATAAAGTCAAGGATGACTGGAATATGCCAACAATCAGCATAACAGTGCCCAAAGCAATGGGCTTTCTCTGCTTGCACAGAACACAAAAATGCTACTCATTTACCAAACTCTATGTGTATCTTTTTAAATTTAAACTTCAATTTTACAATGACTGACTGCTAAAACTAATCAGTGGGAACAGACAGACTGTGCCCTAGTGGATCAATTACTTTCCTATGGCTGCGATAAAGACCCGACCAAATGTGGCTTAGAGAAGAGAGAAGGGTTTGCTTATGACCAGACAAAGATTGGAGTCCATGATGACATAGGGAAGGCGTGGTAGCTGGGGCAGGAACCACAAGCATGACCCAGTGGGCGAACTTGAACTGGCGGAAGTGTTTGAACTGTCAAAGCAGATCTTCAGGGATGCACCATCTCCCACTCCGCCGCACGACTAAGCCTCCCCACTCACTGGAGACGATGAAAGACATCTCATTACAACCACCACACCTGCTTAGTTGCCAAACTGTAGCACAATGACAACCATTTTGTTTCTTTGTTTTTGCACTCAAAATCCCTTGAGTTTTGCTTTGTTGCTATTTGGAAAAGTGGGCTCCAAGAGCAACTGGCCAAAAGTGAACATTGGGATAGTAGTTTTAAAATCAGAACTAATGGGAGACAACAGGTGGATTGGCCAAAGCCATAAAGGAAGGAACAGAGAGAGGGAGAAGGAGGCCGAGTGTATGAGATACAGTCAGTAATTTTATTTTGTATAAAGTCAGCAGCGTGGGACAAGCCAGGGGAAGAAACCTCCCAAAGCCTGTGGTGTGGCAGAAGTGAAGCCAGGGTACAGTTAGTCTGTCAGACCCATGGCTATGAGTTACACACGGGTCCAGATGGCTTCTGTTTTGTTTGGCTCCGGTCACATGATAGAGATCCAGCAGATATCATCAATTAGGTGGATGAGTAAATCTGAACCCCGAGTTTGTATTACTGATTCCTATTCCGTGCTAAAAGTCACATGCACTCAGCAGGGGCTTTACCCGGGCTTCCTCCCCAGGCTGGAAGCCACAACTTAGCTTACAGACACTGTGGTTTATTGAAATAGCAACTTCCTGCTCACAGTTAACAACCTGCCTTTTTGAAACTTATACACATGTTAAAGTATCTTTTGTTGCATCTGATTTCCTATGGATTATTCCGGGTTATTTCTTAATCTACAGGTTTGCCTGAAAGTGGATGCAGTCTGTAGAAGAACATTGATTATGTCCACCTCATACTTGGGTCTGCAAAGAAGGCTTTCTTTCCCAGACACAAAAATCTGTTTCTGGATATTCCTGTCCACATAAACGATGGCTTGTGAATTGGCGTGTCAGAACCCATTGAAATGATGGAGTATGCACAGATATGGTCATACAGCTTTGTTTTGTACCTTGAAGAGAGGAAATGGTCTTGTTCCCATTCTGTTAATGCCATCTACATCACTTCTACTTCTCTGTCCACTCCCGGCTGCATAATGCTTCCTTGCATTCCCTTTCCTCCTCCTAAAAGAGTGTCCTCAAGATAGGTTTGCGGGACCTGCAAGAGAATTCCCTGGGACCAGCTTTTTAAAACCTGCAAATTGCAGAGCTGTTGTCTTCATTATGTCTGCTCTTTACAGCTCTGGATCCTGAGAGTCTGGCTCTTGTCATCTGTGTCCCTGACTCCTCTGCTGTCTTGGTTCTCTTGGCTTCAGCGAATGTGAGGCCCCGGAAAATGCAAGAAAGAGAGAGAACAGAATTGGCATATTGGCATGCTTTTTGCCAGGATCAACAGTACACACCAGCAGCCCGGGCATAGCCACTTCTGCATCTGGTGGAGGGCCTGTCACCAGGAGCCCAACTCTCACTGGCTTGGGCAATACATGCTCCATGTGACTCTTCAGACTAAGGGCAGCGAAGTCACTTTTCTGCCACTGTCTCAGCATTCCTAACAGGACTTCTAAATCTTGGCCATGTCCAAGGAAGGAGATTGACGGGCTTTGCTGTGGCCCACCTGAGATGAGTTCAGTATCCTGATAAGTCAGATCTAATAAGTCAGACTCTGCAGTGGGCCCCCAAATAGACTTTGTTTGCTTTTCTTTTTATTATTTTTAATTGCCGTAGGATACAGGGAATAGATCATCTACTGTCTCGGCTCATTTGGCATGTGGAGGTCAGTGGTGTGAAGGACACTCACGTGTTTGTGCAACAGTCTTTTCTACCCAGCTCTAGATCTCTATTCAGATTTCCTAACCGAGTGTCCCATTCAGCACCAGCTCCCCATTGCTGCCCAGCCCGGGCCCTGAAAACCACCGGTCTGCTTTCTCTGCATTTCTGTCTGTACATCTGCCTACTCTGGTAACTCGTGTGGGTGGACTCAGACCCCAATGTGTCAACTGGCATGGCCTCACAGGAGCTTGAATGGGCTTTTAAAGAGCTAGGCATGTCTGTAGTTCTAGAAAGGTTTCCTTTAGATTTAATGGCATCTCTTTAGAGGGCATTCATTTCCCTTTGCTTATTGTCATTCAGATAGATACTAACATGGTTTCCTTAACTTTCTCAAGCTGTAGGAATCAATCCAGGGAGTATTTCTGGCTCCCAGTGTTAACTGTATTATTCCCATGTGTTACTGGAATGAAGTTGCGGTTTCTTGGCTTTTTGTCTTCATTGATGAATTGGACAATTTCATGGTACTTAACCTGCTCTTTACATCTTGAAACTGAAATATTCTATGTGGCTCAATTAATATTCAGTTTGGGGTGGTTCAGCTTCATCTGGAAACTGGCAATATGTGGAGATGTTTTGTGTTGTCACAGCTGGGCTGGGAATACAGGTGGCATCTCACTGGCGGAAGCTGAGATTCTGCTAAACATTCCTTCGATGCAACAGGACAGCCGGCCAACACGAGATTTATCCAGGTGCAAATCTTTAGTGACAAGGTTGAGACACCCTGTCCAAGGGGAGACCCTGAGTCTCATAAGCAACAGCCAGGCTGTACTTTCTTCATAAGTGCCCTGGAAGAGAATAACACACACACACACACACACACACACACACACACACACACACACACACACACACACTATAAGAAGACTACAAGAACGGTGACTGGAGAGTGTATGCTGAAATGCTTCATTCCTTCCCCTTGTTCAGTGTGCAGGGTTAATGGGAACCACCATAACCCAACAGGTTTTATGTATAATGCTGAAATAAGCTGTCAAAGAATGTGCCATCTGGGAGGGCTGAAGGGCATAGAGAATAGAGTGCCCCATTTCCATTATACTCCAATTGGCCAAGTATGAGAGTTAAATGCCTGTCTTCTTTTTTTACCTTTTTTAATGATTTTATTGAGCAATACATTTTCCTCTGCTCCCCTCCCTACCTAACTCTCCCCTCACCTTCAACCCTCTTCCCTGGTCCCTATGCTCCCAATTTACTCTGGGGATCTTGTCTTTTTCTACTTCCCATGTAGATTAGATCTGTGTAAGTCTCTCTTAGGGTCCTAATTGTTGTCTAGGTTCTCTGGGATTGTGAATTGTAGGCTAGTTTTCTTTGCCTTATGTTTAAAAACACTTATGAGTGAGTACATATGATAATTGTCTTTCTGGGTCTGGGTTACCTCAATATGATGTTTTCTAGCTCCATACATTTGTCTGCAAATTTTAATGTCATTATTTTTCTGTGCTGTGTAGTACTCCATTGTGTAAATGTACCACATTTTCCTTATCTATTCTTTGGTCGAGGGGCATTTAGATTGTCTCCAGGTTCTGGCAATGATAAACAATGCTGATATGAACATAGTTGAGCACATGTCCTTGGGGTACAGTTGAGTATCCTTTGGATATATACCCAAAGGTGGTATCGCTGGTTCTTGAGGAAGATTGTTTCCTAATTTTCTGAGAAATCGCCACACTGACATCCAAAGGGGCTGTACCAACTTGCACTCCCACCAGCAATGCAGAAGTGTTCCCTTTACCCTACAACCTCTCCAGCATAGGTTGTCATCAGTGTTTTTGATCTTGGCCATTCTTACAGGTGTAAGATAGAATCTCAGAGTTGTTTTGATTTGCATTTCTCTGATGACTAAAAATGTTGAGGATTTCCTTAAGTGTCTTTCAGCCATTTCAGATTCCTCTGTTGAGAGTTTTCTGTTTAGGTCTATACTCAATTTTTTATTGGGTTATTTGTTCTTTTGATGACCAATTTCTTGAGTTCTTTATATATTTTGGAGATTAGACCTCTGTCTGATGTGGGACTGGTGAAGGAAGACCTTTTCCCATTCTGTAGGCTGCCGTTTTGTCTTGTTGACCATGTCCTTTGCTTTACAGAAGCTTCTCAGTTTCAGGAGGTCCCATTTATTAATTGTTTCTCTCAGTTTCTGTGCTACTGGGATTATATTTAGGAACTGGTCTCCTGTGCCAATGTGTTCACGTGTACTTCCCATTTTCTCTCTATGAGGTTCAGTGTGGCTGGCTTTATGTTTAGGTCTTTGATCCATTTGGACTTGAGTTTTGTGCATGGCGATAGATATGGATCTATTTTCATTCTTCTACATGTTGATATCCAGTTATACCAGCACCATTTGTTAAATATGCGTTCCTTTTTTCATTTGATATTTTTTGCTTCTTTGTCAAAAATAAGGTGTTTGTAGGTGTGTGGATTAATATCCGGCTCTTCAATTTGGTTCCATTGGTCCTCCTATCTGTTTTTCTGCCAATACCAGGCTGTTTTCAGTACTGTAGGTCTGTAGGACAGTTTGAAGTCAGAGATTGTTATGCCTCCTGAAGTTCTTTAATTTTATAGGATTGTTTTGGTTATCTTGGTTTTTCTGCCTTTCCATATGAAGCTGAGTAATGTTCTTTCAAGGTCTGTGAAGAATTTTGCTGGAATTTTGATGGGCATTGCATTGAATCTGTAGACTGATGTTGATAAGATTGCCATTTTTATTATGTTAATTCTGCGTACCCAAAAGCATGGAAAATCTTTCCAATTTCTGATGTCTTCTTAAATTTCTTTCTTCAAAGATTGAAGTTCTTGTCATACAAGTCTTCCTCTTATTTGGTTAGAGTTACTCTAAGATATTAACCCATTGATGCTTCAGGTAAGCACTGTTTAATTTCCATGTGTTTGTGGGCTTTCTGGAACTGGTATTGCTGTTGAATTCTACTTTTAAGCCATGGTGATCCGATAAGACACATGGGTTATTCCAATTATTTTGTTCCTGTGAAGGTTTATTTTGTTACCAAGCATGTGGTCAATTTTTGAGAAGGTTCCATGAGGTGCTGAGAGGAAGGTATATTCTTTTATGTTTGGATGGAATATTCTATAGATTTCTGTTAAGTCCATTTGAGTCAAAATGCCTGTCTTCTAAGTGGTGGTCTAGGTATGCATTTTGAAAGGATCTTTGGTAAGGAAGACTGGAGAGATGTTCGCCTTGGTGTTATACATTCCATTTGAAGGGAAGCTAACCCTGTATGGCATTTTGGAAGCCTCATGTCAAATATGGTGGAAGATGTGTTGCTGGGATTCAGCTTCCCTGAATCTTGGTTGTAGGTTTCACCAATTGGCTCTCTTGGCTCATGGCCACCGTAGACACACTGTATACATAAGCTCTGCTTCTCCAGGACAGGCTGCTGGAAATCAACATGTGAAGCCTGAGATGATTCCTAGGAAATACCCATGTTCTGTGAAACGGTTCAGATGATATGGAGTGGCAGCAGTGGGGAGATTTTGGAAGTAAATGTCACCTTCATGCTGTTCCCTCTCCTAAGCCCATTTCCTAATAGGAAGCAGGTGGTGACTGAATGCTAAGGAGGTTTGTGCCATGCCAACCTGGATGTATTTCCTGTTTGGAGATTGCAGGGGGATAAGACAAGTGGCACAGCAACCTCCCTGTCCCCATGCTCCAGTGACCACGAGGACTAATTGCCGTGTTAACAAGAAGCAGGATTTATTCCGACTTGCTGGATCAATGAACACATTCAATTTCCTACCTGTGCAGCTCAGTTCTGCTCTTGCCATTGTTGTGCATTCCAAAGAGGCACCAGTCAAGGGAAGCCTCCAGATGGCTGCAAGTCCTCATTCCACAGTCTGGGACACCCCTGCTGCTGAGGAGAGTCATGGCGGCAGCTAGTGTTGCCCTTGACTATTCACTGTTACAGCTTCTCGCCTGTGTCTGTACCAAAGAAGATGTACCAAATGAATCCTGGGAGGCTGTGTGAAAATCCGGGACCACTAGTGCTGGGTGACCACAGGAAGTGAGCTCATGAAGGGTTGAAGGCAATAGAGGAGAAAGCGGCTAGCGTGCAATTTCAAAGCAGACACTGTCTCCCCTTCATAGACTTCATATTTCCTCAGTTCCCAAATGGTCTCCTTACTCCCCCTCTTATCCTTCTAGTTTGTTTACTAGCGCAGACAGGTCGATGATTCTGAAGCCTGAGTCAGACCAAGTTGTTCTGTGCAGTGGCCCACGACAGCCTTCCGTCACTCAGCAGGCTCCTTAGAGCCATTCCCAAGGCCTGCAGGATGCGCAGAGACCGTGCATGCTCTCGTTTCATCACTTGCTGACCCCATTTCCTCCTCATTCCTCCTTGTAGTCTGCAATGACTATGCTCACCCCTTGGGGTACAAGCTGTCAGAAAGCCTTCCCTCAGGGTCTTTACACTTGGAGGTTCCCCTGGGATATTTTTCTCCCAGGTGTCCACGTAACTAGCTTCATTCAGCCTCCCCTCAGAACTCCCTTCCTCAGAGTCAGCCTTGCAGACTAACCTCTAGAGCCCAGAGGACCGACTTGGTCTGACTTAAGCATCTTCACTCTGGTTGGGCTAGTGAACAGGTCAAAAGGTCTAGGGTCAAGGGGAGATCACTGGGGATTTTTGAGCAATACAATACAAAGCTGTTGGTAACTTGGACTGAGGCCAGAACAATGGGGTTGGAGAACATTGTTGGATTCAGAGATTGCTTGCTGTTTACCTCACTCTGTTCTTCTTCTTGAAATAATAACTGTTTGGTGTGTGTGTATGTACATGCATTCACATGCCTGTGTGTTCCTGTGGAGTGTGTGTGTGTGTGTGTCTGTGTGTCTGTGGGTATGTGTGTACCTGTGTGTGTTCCTGTAGTGTGTGTATGTGTGTGTGGTGTGTGTGCCTGTGGGGTGCATTTCTTTGGTATGTATGTGCCTCTGTGTGTATGTATTGTGAGTATATGTGTGTAGTATGCATTGTGTGTACGTGTGCCTGTGAGGTGTGCTCCTGTGGTGTGTGTGCCTCTCTGTGTGCATATTAGGTGTGTTTGTGTGTGACATATGTGTGCCTGTATGCGTTCTTGTGGTGTTTATGTACCTATGTATGGTCTAATATGTGTGTGGTGTGCATTGTGTGTGCCTGTAGTGTGTGTCTGTGGTGTGCATTATGTGTACGTTGTGTGCATTGTATGTGTGGAGGGCATTGTGTGTGGGTGGTGCATGTGTGGTAAATGTAGGTGTTGTATGTGTATCGTGTTTGTATTGTGTATGTATGGTGAGCATATGTGTGATGTGTGTGTAGTGTGTATATGTGATGTATAGGTTTAATGTGTGTGGTATGTGTTACATGGTGTGTTATGGTGTGTGTGTATATGGTGTGGTAAATATTTGCGTATGTATGGTGAATGCATGGTATGTATGTGCGGTATGATTGGTGTTTATGTGCTTTGAGTGTGTGAGTATGTTTGTGTTTTTGAAGTTTCCCTATTTTCTCCCTCTGGAATGAAAATTTCCCCTTTTTATTAGTGCATATTAATGACCCCAACCACGGGTCCCATTGCTCTTCATTTCACACATGTCTATAATGCACTTTTCTCAAATTTGCTCCCCTCCCCCCACCTCTCTTCCCTTATTCTTTCTTCTCTTCCTAAATAATCTCTTTAATACTTACTTGTATTTTTTATTCTGGGTCCTGCTTGTAACAGAAAGCATGAATTCTCTGTCTCTTTAAGTCAGATAAAAGCTTTAGCACTATTTGGCTGTGTACCCAACAGTGGAATGGCTGGTTCATACGTTTATCCTATTTTGGGGTTGAATTTTTCGGGACCCTCCATGCTGATTTTCATAGTGCCTGCACTAGCCTCTCTTCACCCACAGACTGTAAGAGATTCTTTGCTCATACATCCTCACTGTTTTTCCCCCCCATATTGTGTTTTCTTGAAAGTATCCATGCAAAGAGAATTTATGGAAGAAGTTTGCTTTCCCATGTATATGATGAAAAAATATCTGTGGATTGTGGAAGTTACAAGATGTCATTAACCTAATTGCTGACAACCTCTGACACAGTAGAGAAATGCCACCAGTGACTTCAGAGTCCCCATACTACGGCCAGCTGAACAAGGCACTCCACGTTTTCCCTATGCACTTAGTAGACTTGGACCAGCTGAGTGCACAGCATCAGAGAAGACAGATGAGTTTGGGGCTAGGTCTTCCAAACTCCAGCTTCTACCTTAGATGAATCACAATCTCTTTGATCAAACATCAGGATAGGAACTCTTTCCAGCAACTTATTCACAATTGTTTACAAAATATATACAAAACTATATATTCACAATTCTTCTTCCTATACCAACAATTAGCTTTAGACAACACACAAGGAAAATTTCTGAGTCTAAGATAACATTTTTTTCCAACCATCACAAGTCAGCATTTAGTTTTTCCTTAGAAAGAAAGAAAGAAAAAAGAAAGAAAGAAAAAAGAAAGAAAGAAAAAGAAAAGAAAGAAACCAATTGCCTAGACTACTATAGTCCAAATTTATCATACCATACACGGTATCTACTTGACAATAAAGGAAGAAATAATGGTGGAAACAGAGGAGTTTATTTGTGGACGTTGTAACCTGACTAGTCTTATCTTCAGTTCCCAGATTTCCTGCAGCAATGAGTCAGCTACCCACCCAGTGAAACCAGACATGTCAACGTTCCGAGAAAGTGTGCAGGATACTTGAGTTCCGCTGTTGTCATTTAAACTCGGCATATGCAGGGCTGGAAAGATGGCTGGCTGTGTAGAAGTACTTGCCACACGGGCCTGAGACTCTGACTTCCAACCCTAGAGCCATGATGGAAGAACCAAGTGACTCTGGAAATTTTTCCTCTTACTTTCCCAGACACCTCTCATGGTGAACGTTGTCGCCATCATCATCGTCATTGTCATTGTTGTCATCGTCATCAACAGCAACAACAACACAACTGAAATAAGAATTTTGCGAAAAATAAGCCTTGGTTGTGCTATTCCATGCTAACGGAATGCCATGAGTTGAAAATGAGGGCCACACTCGGTGTCCTAATAGCATCCTGTACCACAGACCTTTAATTTTGCGAGCAGAGGTTACCAAAATGACCACAGCCCATGATGAAGAGCCAGCCCGCAGACTAGACTGTACTCACAACTCGGTTGAATCTTGCTATTTCCAGAACTTGCTGTTATAGAAAGCACTTGTGTCGAACCAGGCGCTGCACTTCTCTGATTCATTTAATATGCCTGCTTAATTTATTGCTGTTTCTCAGATTACTCACTGTTATTTAATGTGGCATTTTACTTGAGGAGGCGTGTCTTCTGAGGTGCTCCAAATTATAGCTACCAGCATGGTGGCATGGTGTCCTGTGAGCAGTCTTCCAGATCTATGGACTCACAAGCTGTTTCCTTTCTCTTTCTTTCCTTCTTTCCTTCCTTCCTTCTTTCCTTCCTTCCTTCCTTCCTTCCTTCCTTCCTTCCTTCCTTCCTTCCTTCTTTCCTTCTTTTTATCTTAGGGGTGGCAGGGGTGATTATTTTACAAACCAAATTAGGAAGAACAGCTGAAAGATATGAGGTGAATTTAAACTCCTCACAGCTGTTAAAGAGCAGCGTGTTTTAGACAAGCCTCACAGATGCAGACGAGGGGCTCTCGCCTTCACTGCTGCTAGCTGCATTTTCTCCTGGGAGCATCAGAACCCCAAGTGGCTCTGCCCCTTCCCCTCCACAATGGTACGGATGGCTATTTCTTCTGTCAGCTTCTGATTGTAATATACTTACGTCGGGGGCTCCGTCAACTTAGTTACTATACTCGGTTCCTCACTGTCATCAGCATAACGTATAGAAGACATTTCTAGAAGATCAGATTACTGGAGCCTGGCAGTGACAAGTCTTCCCTGAAATGGACCCTGACGCAGTTGGGAGGAAGTCTCAGCAGACACTCGATACTAGTTTTCCTTTTCAGATCGGCGAGAGATGAAAAGCTATTGTTTGAAATTAATACTAGAAGACCACCGTGTGTAGACATGTGATAGTGGTCACTTGGGTTTTCTTATAGAATGCAACCTGTGACGAAGAGATGAGAAAAGATTAAGCAAATCTGGATCCACTATCTCAATATATTCCTGAATATTCATTGCCTCGCTTTTGATCTTTTGGAGTTTCCTAGAACATGCTGGGGAGAAGTTATTGTGCAAGGCGAACTAAATGTCTGTTGATAGCATGCTATGACCTCAATCTACCAATCTTCCTGCTTTTAATACCCCGAGTCTGCTTACAAATATCTCCCTCAGTGACAGTCTGTCTACAGATTCTAATACAAGGACATACAAAGAATTAAGAGTGCGCTAGTCTGAAGATTCTCTTTCTTGTATAACACTGTCCCTGTAGCTTCCAAGACAGATGTGCCGCCGTGTGAATAAAATTCTACACATTGATATTCACTGGGCTAAAAGCACAAGCTCTCAAGAAACCTGATTTTCTCATTCAAAAGCTTAATGTAGTCTCACTTCATATGCTTCTAAGTGACTTGAATGATCTTGTACTTTGTGTATGTTCCATGATTTATTTTAATATGCCCCTTCTTACAAACAATAATATGGTTAGCATCTAGGGAAACATATATTCTCAAGCTTGAGCAACTATTTCTATAGAATAAATTCCTGGAAGATGAATTTGGGTGCAAAGGAAATGAATATTTAAGTAATAATAGGCATTACTAAAATTTTTGTTTGTTTTCACATTCTTGCCAGCGCTGAGTATCAGCAGTTTTAATATCCATCAACCGGTGTTTCACAGACACACAGTTTTTGCTTTGGTTAGCAAGCAGTTGATCAGTAAAGAGGCTGAATATGTTTTCATAAATCTGCTAGCCATTTTTTATTTCTTTAGTTGAAAATGGCTTATTTATTGGTTTGGTTCAAAAATCCTGTAGGTTTTTCTTTATTTTTCATTAAGTCATGTGAGCTCCTTACATGTTATAGGAAAAAAAGTTTTGTTGCATGTGTTGTAACTATTTTCATATTTTCAAATCATGATTATAATGAAATATTTTTCTAATAACATCACCCTTACTTGATGCTCTGGACAACTCCCACATATTTTGTGAAGAATTTAATAAGGACACCTTCATATCATTATCCAAAAGAGAAAGAGCTCTTACCTCAGTGTGGATTTAATGAAGAGGTGTAAATAACTTGTGTTAAGCATGAAAAGCTATGGAACTATCCAGAAAGTTACAACCTTACATTTTTCTTTAAAATCATTTAAGCACAGACATTTTTGAAGACTAAGTCTTATGCTATTAATGAAGACAGTTCATCTAAAACAGAAAAAATGATGTATAACTGCTCAAAGTAGATCATTAGCCACCACAGGAATGGGATGTATTATAGAAAGAACACGGACTATTCAGGTACTGGGCTCATCATCCACCAGTCATACCACCAGGATCTCCATATGCACTTCCTTATCTTCAAAGTACACACAACAATATACTTGAGTTGTAGGGTCATTGTGATTGTTAAATGAGGAGTAATACCTAGGATATGAATGTATACATGGTAGATGTTCAATAACTCCTCCTGTTCCCTAACCTTACTGCCATGAAAAAATAAAATAAAAGAAGTGCACCCACAGTCACTCAACTGTGACACAAACATTTAAAATGTAATATAACCAGATCAATAAATAGAATCAGCTTTTCCTTGAAACACTCAATAGCTACAATCTTTCTCTCTCGTGAGTGCAGCAAGCCTAATCTGATTTTCTAGACTGAGGTTGAAATTTTATTCTTTGCAAGATAATTCACAGCCGCCGTACATATTAAATATTTAATGCAAATGCTGAAAATGATACTTTTTATGGTCCATAAACTATTCAAAAAAAGCAAGAGGCTAACCACAGTCTAGGAAGTGGATCAAGGAGGTTGAAGGTATGGCTGGTGCCTCACTGGCTGTCCTTGGCTGAGAGAGTTAACAGTTCGGGGCATTCATCCTCCCAGGGGTGAAGAGCAGAAGTCCCTGGTTAGTCATGTTAGTTTGTACCCCTGATGGAAATGGTACTTCACCCTGTGGTCTCTCTCCTCAAAACCACAAGTCCTGTCGAGCCACGAGGAAACTAGTCAGCAAATTGTGACTGAGACATTCTCCACAATACCTGGCCAGGGTTTCTTCAGACTGGAAGGGTCACATAAACTAAAGGAAGTCTGAGAGACTTTCACAGTCCAGGGGAGTCTAAGAAGATGTATCAGCTAAATATAGATTGTGATGGTTAATCTTCACCATTCACTTCATGGGATTGAGAAATGACAAGGAGATTTAAAGAGCTCTATGCCTGTGAAAGTGTCCCCAGGGCTGTTAACTATGGGGAGGGGCACATGCCGAATATGCAGGGACACTGTCACATAGTCTCAGGACCTCAGCATACTAAAATGAGGAGAACACCCAGAGTGTGGGCACTCCCCCTCTGATCATTGTGACGGAAGGCACTTCTGCTCTGCCTTGCCCTCCCTACCATGATGGATGAGCACCTCCGACATCCATCCGTGAGCCCCACAAAAGAAGCCTCTCTTAAATTATTTACATCAAGGATTTTGTCACACGGCAAAGTAACTCACTCATACTCAAATGACTCATCTGGGATCCTGCAGCAGAGAAAAGGCAGTAGGTTTAAACTACGAAAGTCTGAGTGAAGTTAGATCTTTAGTTAATACAAAGATAAGCATTCTGACTGATTCATAAATGATGAGCACTGTAATAGATTAATAAAAAAATCTTAATTATAGAAGACACTAAGTGCATGGAGCGTATGCAAGTTCTTTTAATATTTTGAAATTTTATCAGCAAATTTAAAACTATTTTAAATTTTAAAGTTAATTTTGAAAAGGCAAGTGGCTCCTTCAATTCTGCTCCATTCCGCTGCAATGTACTACCTCAAAACAAAGGGAATCTTTGCTTCTATGCCTGGGAACGTAGTACGCTTTCAAGAAAGTGAAACCCCCTGCTTCACATGTCAGTGCTTAATTTGGTGTTGCCTTCTCTCTGTGTGGGTTATCCATTGGTTGGAGGGCCGATGTCAATGGGCGACCTCAGCGGGTGCTCCAAAGGGACCTTTAAACGCTGCCAGAGTGAGATGATCACTTAAAATCAGCATTCTTAAGCCATTCCTGAGTTCTCTAACAACTACAGACCTTGTGATCCAAGGTCTGTGGTTCAGTTTTGCAAGGAGCCAGTCTGGAGAGCAAGTGGCCGGGGCAGTGCTGCAGTCTGCCTCCAGAAGTGCAGATCTGGCTCAACTCTTGTGCAGTTGTACACGCACAGCAAGTCAGTTCTGGACAGGGGCTTTGCAGTCAGGCTTGTAATAGAGACATGGCAGGCCCCTCCTCATGCCCTGCAAGTTATGGTTGGCTACTGCATGATCTCAAATCCAGGCAGAAACCAATGACTCAAATTTTTAAAACAAACAAACAAATCTCTTAGCCAGATAGCCTGTGTGAAAACTGTCAGCATTCCATTTAAGTTAATGAACCAAAGCATTTATCCGAGTAATTGACTAATGTAAATTTTCACATTCAAATGAGTACACATTCAAGCCAATTTGGTGTGCTCCTCATCTGTATACCCCAGAGTACTGTAATGTTTGCAGAATTATGAAGATGTATCAGCCTCCCCCCTCTCGCTCTCTCATGTGCTTGTGCATGCCTACAGCGTGCTGTAGATGTTTGTGTATGTTGATGTTGTGTTGGTTACTAATAAGGTGGAGTCAGAGGAAAAAGAAAGAGCGCAATATCTTATATTTACTGCTCTTTCCAAATCAATTTGAAAAGAAATTGTTGCTTAAGGTTTTCTTTTATGTTGATAATGAAAAAAGGGTGGGGGCGTTGATTGCACCCCGACTTCTCAGGTCCTGAGGATGGTGACAGAAGGGGCCCAGCAGGTCTGCCCACTCCTGTTGTTAATTAAAGTATTTTCACATTCTCTGGGGTGTAATGCACTCTGGGCATTGAGCCCCAGAGAGGCTCATGCGGCCTAATGATCACATATTCAAATAAACACACTTGGGGGCCGCTGGGAAGCAGCATGGCTCACCTCCCCCACCTCATTAAGGGCTGCGGTGCTCTGAAAATGCCTGAAATGCATAGGCTCCATTTCTTATGAATAATAAATATGAGGCTCTCAGTTCTTCAGCGCTTCAAGGTAGGGTGAATACCTCTTCGCCCAGCTGAGACCTCCATGGGGTAGGGAGTGACATTTACAGTGGAGTTCTCATTGCTGCGTTCACCATGAGGTCCTTGCCCAAGCAGACTTACTCATGTCTGCCCCTCTCCTGTCTGGATTGCTCTGAGTCTCCTTTGTTGACAGTTAACAAGGCTGTCTGTGTGTGGAAGGTGAGGGTCTTCCGAGCCTACTGAGCTGTGGAGAGGTGGATCTGCGTGTGCCCAGAAGCCTGGGGGGGAAAGGACAGTTTTTCAGTGTGTAGTGTGCTTCCAGGCTGCTAGGCTAAATTGCACACAGGTCTCCTGGATGCTTGGAATTTCATTTGGGAGCAAGCAGAACAAACATATTATGGATAAAAAAAAAGAAATCACATAATAAAGTAATCATAACAGTAATTAAAATGGGAACTGGAAGACAAACATGACAGCAGTATTTTGTGTAAAAATGTATTATATAAATATATAGATAGATAGATGCATATGCAAATATTTCAATCCTCACAATTTTTCTCACTAAATTTTTTGTATAATCTGGAGCATGTTTCTTAAGCTGTCTGGGCCTTTATTATTTTCATCTTTAAAGTGGGGATAAGGTAGACAGTTATTTAGGTTGTTTGGAATATTCAATGAGCTATCACTTACGAAGGGCCTAAGGTAAATGTACTTAGCAAAGTATTTGATTAAATCAAAGTCATCTACATATACCAAATCTCCTTGATTCACTGGGTTCTGAGTTTTATTAAACATATACATACATAAGTGAAATAAAGATGCAGTATGCAGAACATGTAATTTGCATCAGATATGCAATTTAAAATAAATATATGCTCTTTGAGCACCTCTGTCTTCCCTCCTGTACCTTATTTACAAGAGAGAAGCTCATGTAAGTCCTGGAGATCTAGTGATTGATGGGTTCGGTCTGGTTATGGGGACAAAAGGACTCAGATTCACTATCATGTGCTGGTAAGTGCCTAGGAGGTCTGGGTAGGAGGAAGGCCTGGGATTGTGTCTTGCTGCCTTGCTAGGCCCAGGCCCCGCCCAGCATTTTCAGGGTGCACACTGATGTTCATAGGCCTTAATGTCCAAGTGTTCCCTTTCTCTTGTCCCAAGGGCAGTGAGCTCTGCTTGTGTAATGTGCTCTGTGGAGAGAGAGCTTCATTTTCTCTTGTAGGTCCAGGCTCCAGGCAGCTCTACTCATCAGACAATCTGACCTCAGCAACCCCACCCCAACCCCTGCATCACACTCACATCATTTCCAGAGGCCATGTAGAAACCAGCTTCATAGCCCCATCAATAAGAATGGAGACTCTAAGGATAGCAGCTAAGATTTGGCCTAGGGACAAAATAAATTGTTCTCCCATTCCGTGAGTGCTGTCTTCAGCTCTCTAAAACCTGATACAGGAGTGTGTTTCCTTCTTGATATGTGGCTAATCTGGGGTGAAGGGAAGGAAAGAGCAGCTCCAGGAGGGCTGTGCTCACAGTCACACATTTCTCCTTTCCCAGCCCCACACTTGTCTTCTTGGATGCCTCTGCCTTCCTTCCCCACAGAAAGATTGGTAGATGGCTGCCAGTGTAGGTGTCCTAGTGTCATCTGAGATGCCCTCATTGCTGACTCGTCCTGCCAGAGTCGCTAATAGAAGAAAAGACACCAGTAAGAAGTAGGAGGAGGCAGGAACAGACTCCCCTGGGATGCTCAGACCTGTGCCCTTGAGATGCATCAGAACAGCTGCCTACTTTCCACGTGGGAAAAATCAAGGCACAGCAGGGCCTTTCACACGAACCAGCTTTCAGGTGGCAGAAAAAGGACCAGGGCAGCCATTTGCTACCAGGGCAGCTGGATCCAAGTGCCACCAGCCTTGTTCTTTGTATAGTGGACTGTAGAAGATAAGGCCTATGTGGCTGAAAGATTAGTCAACCTGGTGTCTGCCTGAGGACCTAGGAAAAGGAACTGTCAGAGGTTCTGATCATGCCTAGCCAATGAGGGGCAACCATGCAACGTCACCTGATCAGGACACAGCCTAGGAAGAGGGTAGATAGGACTCTCCCCATTGCTAAATAAATGAGCCTGCTGTTTGCCTTTTCCATGACTCCTGGGGTCTGTGCTGCTGACGTCATGCCTTTTCACTTCCTCTCTCAAGGGAGGTGTTAGGACCTAGCAACCTTGGACACTGCCTTTGGATTCTAAGAACCCTTGTAGATATTCCCCAGAGCCTGAGATCCTAGCTTTAGGGGCCATCGTTGTGTGCTGTGTACACATCCATTGGTTATTAGTCAAACTTCATGGACACCATCGTCCCCACTGTCTCTTCTCATCCCTTCCTAGCGTCCCCTCCCTAAGGGAAGACAGGAGAGAACATTGGGCTGACAAAGCAGGAAAGGGATCTTCTAGTTCTACTTTCCCCTCCAAGCAAGACGCTTTTTTTCCCTAGAAGTGAATTGGGCACTGCAGTCCAGCTAAGTCTGCTCTCCTGATGCTGCCACCACCATCGATGGCTACAGATATTTTAGAGTCCTCCGCCTTTGGCCAGGATCACGAGGAACACTGTGGCCTTGAATAATGTACGTGGAGACAGTTCAATAGAATGATTTCGAGAGCATACCTTGGAGCCCAATGTTTGGGTCTAGGTTATCCATCTGGTATTACTGTGAGCTGGATAATTTTTGGCCAGTTGTTTAAGCTGTTTAGGTCCTGTTTCCCCTCTTCCTATGATGTTATAAGCTGGATTCACATTCATGCCCACAGCAGGGATCTCATTGGAGACTCCACGTGCAGATCTGACGTGAATGGTGGGGACATCTTTCGGGCTGTTGCAGCCTGTAGATGCCAGAATGGTGACAGGGAAGAGATTTGCCTTAGCTGTGCACATCAGAGCTAGGCTGTTCTTTGCTCTTAGCCCCAGTCTCCCAAGCTTGGGATACAGGGAGTCATGGTGCTAAAATGGTGCTTATCTGAGAGTAGCTAGGAGAAGACAGAATTACCAACAGCTGGGCTGAGGGCTGTGACGTGGTGGTTACGCACTTGCTGAGCACACCCAAGGCTCCGACTTAAACTAAGCACTAGGGGAAAAAAAAGGAAAGGAAATTACTGGCAATGAAAAGAAAACGGGGACTAATTAAAAGGGCCCCGAATGTGCTGTGTCCTTTTCCAGAATAACATCCCCATAAATGCTTCCTGCCACTGTCAACAGGGTCTCTTTTCTGACTGAATGCACCATTTACAGTGGTTGAATCAACACTGTGAGAGAACACAAGCTACTTCACCCCTGACTTGTGGTTAAGGCCATGCCTGGACGGGCTGCCATGGACTTCCCAAAGAGCTCAGGAGCCTCCTGTACACAGCAGGAACAAGGAGCTGCCATTGTGTTTATATAGTGATCAGTGATGTGCTAGCTAATGGCCACGGCCAAGTCTGTCAGTTCCAATTTCATGTTCACAGCGGGAAGGCAGAGTAGGAGAGGTGAAGCAGAAGTAAGACACTTTAAACCCACCCTGGACAACGCAGATCAGCGCCCTGGCCTGTAAATTGCAAGGTGAGGCCAACCTTCATGGTTGAAGCCCTGGAAGCTGATGGTTTCTATCTGGTCCACTCTACAGGAGCCTCTTCCTTACTTCCTGGTTGGAGAGCATGGATTTGCAATTAACTCCGGACAACTAACCCTGCTCAAAGACGTCAGTGAATGAGCTAGGACATGGTGCACTGTGGTGATGTTTTGTTTGTGCTCTAGCAAATAAAGCTTGCCTGAAGATCAGAGGGTGGAGCTAGCCGTAGTGAACCATAGAGGCCAGGCAGTGGTGGCACACACCTTTGATCCTGCAACTTGGGATCTCATGCCTTTGATCTTAGTACATAGGAGGCACACACCCTTAATCCCAGTACTAGGGAGGTGGAGACAGGAATATAAGGGAGGCAGAAACAGGAACATAAGGTGGGTAGAGACAGAATCTCTCTTTGGTCTGAAGATTCGGTAGAGGTAAGAAGTCTCTCTAGTGACTGACTCCTTCACGTCTCTGATCTTTCAGCATTTACCCTGGTGTCTGACTCCAGGTTTTTATTATTAAGATCAGTTAGAATTCACGCTGCAGTACACATCTGTGGGGCCCACAACCTGCTGAGCCTAGGAAGTCCATGCCTGCCTGGGCTATAGAGGGAGAGTCAGTCTGAGAACCAGAGTAAGAAAACACAGACCTTTGATAGCTCATTATCCCAAGAAAAGAGGAGATAAATGCAATATACAGGTACCCAGCATTTCCTCACAGTACCCACAGAAGACATCACCCATCCATCGGTTAACATAGAACCTGCATTCAAACCACTGGAGGGGATGTGTTAAGCTGTCTCCAATGACTTTGGCAATCATGCCTATTGCAAAACATAAGAAATCTGAACCCAGACACAATTGGTGAAGTTATCAACAAATACTCCTGATGAATGTGTCTGAGGGAGATCACCATGCACAGATGGGAAGGCAGATGCAGTATACCCATTCATTGAGCATGAATATTCCCATAATAAAAACAAACCATTTCCAGACACTGCCCTCTTGCCTCGGGGATCAAATGATCTTGCCACCCTCTCCAGTCTCCTAGAGCCCTTCCCCAAGGACCAGCTACCCTAAGAGATGCTATGCCAGCTAGCTCACCCTGAAGTCCATCCACCTGGAAACAGTGTGGCAACCAAAAGAGTTCAAAAAGAAATCTTTCTTCAACTGGATATGTTGGTGGGTTTTAGCCTGCTGGTGTTGCTAGCATCTCTCACACCAGGGAATGTTGACAATAGTTTCTGTCTTGCCTGGTCCTGCAGCTGTTCATCCCAAAGAAATACACAGAGGTCTACATTAATTATAAACTGGTTGGCCTATTAGCTCAGGTGTCTTATTAACTAATTTTAAATCTTAAATTGGTCCATTATTCTTTTCTGTGTTAGCCTGGTACCTTGATAAAGGCATTCTCACCTTGCTTGCTCTGCGTCTGGCTTCCTTGGTGTGGACTGCAGACTCCGGCTTTCTTCTTCCCAGAATTCTCCTGTTCTCATCTTCCCGCCTCTATTTCCTGCCTGGTCACTCCACCTATACTTCCTGCCTGGCTACTGGCCAATCATCATTTTATTAAAATACAAGTGACAGGGTACATACCAGTGTCCCACAGCAAGGGACGCTCTTTGGACCTTCTCTACCTGCTTTCTGCAAAAATGACAATCGACCCAAACCAATCTTGGAAATGCTGTGCTGTTTTAATAGAAAAGATACCCTCTCAAAAGTCATCTGTAGGCTGTCACCAACATGAGGTCCTGCAAAGAGCTTATAGAGAAACTGGGTTCCGGAGCCTAAGGACACTAAGACTGTGAACCTGCTTTCACCACAGCATCTGCCATAAAGAACATCTGGCAAAATATTCCAGGAAATATCTTCTCATCAGGTCTTGATGATAACTGGATCATCAAGGAAATGAGGAAAAGAAAATGAATACAACCCTAAGGCTACTAGACCATTTTCTGAGCACCAATGTTGTTTTCCTAAGGTAATTATTTGGGGGGCATTAAACAATATTTATCACAGTGTATATGGCTCTAAGCACCCTTTGGCTGCTTGCTTAACCTAGCCCCAGAATTAGAAAATAAATTTACAGAAAAGCTTCCCCTGCTTGTACAATTCCTGATTGAAACCGTGTTGGATATTTGATCATGTCCCTCTCAGGAAAGGTTCCACTGAGATGTGCCATCAGAGGGGAAACCTTGGTCTTACTTCTAAGTTAATGATTCCTTCTATGACAGCCTGGGACATGAGCCAAATGGGCGTGTTGGTACTCCATGTAGGAGTGAGGTGAAGAAACCCAGCCAGGACGGCAGTTGCAGAGGCCCTGCCTTAACCCTCATGGATTTGATCTTGAGCAGCCCAAGGCAGATGACCTTGTAACACTGAGCAATTTTGACTCAACTCACTCTAAAGATGCCGATATTTAAATGAAGCAGGACTCTGAGCTCAAGCCAGTGACTTGGAGTGTAGTGAGCAGGAATGTCCCACTGGAGTGTGCCAGGGCCCCATCTGGCATGCGTGTACCTAGCTACCTGTTCACAGATGCATCGGTGCTCCTCAAACCCTGCAGGAGCAGTGATGCTGCTCAGAGCTCCTCATCATCTAGATTCAAAGCTTTCTTATCTCAGGGACTAGGAAAACCCCCACAAGTCCTTCTGGGATGCAGTGTTCACTCACAAAGATGAAAGTGATCTGTAAAAAGTTCAACCCCTCAGGTTGAAACATGTTTTCAATAGAGGTTACTGGTGGCAATGCTTCAGAAAGAAAAAAAAAAGGTGCCACTAACTAAGAACACTAAGGAGAAAACCTTTTCTGGTCATGATGGAGGTCAAGTGTAACTTTTCCCTACGTTCAAGCCAGTGGTCCTTTCTATGGCATCTTGTAGTCCCACATTCTGTTAGCAACCCTTTAATGAGGATATACCTGGGTTGTTCCCACAGGTGGCGGAAGTTCTCCAGTGTTCAGGGATGTATCAGAACCATTCAGAGCCCAGCACAGGTGACCAGAACTACAAATGGGACTATCTCACAGAAATTTACTCAGGGAAATACAAACAGTGAAGGTGGAGAGTTTGTCTTTATAGATGGAGGAACGAAAGCTTCTGATCAGATTTTGGTCATTAGGATTGATCAAACTGCCACCTCTGGGCCTCCTGCCAATACTCAGACAGTGCTTTTCCCTCGGGTTTCAGAACACTCTGTATTTAAACACACTGTACATTTCTTCCCAGTATGTTTTATTTTTTTAGATGCAAAAGAGAAAGGAAGAACTTTCTTCTGGCTTGAATGCTCCAGCACCCTTTCTGGGATTCTTAGTCCCTTGGTGGGCCAGGCCAGCAGCCATCAGGATAACATAAGAAAGGCCTCTGTAGAATGGCAATCATGTATTCATGCCGTGACTCTTACTCCACACATGGTTGAGAAACGGTTTTCCAAGTTTTAGAAAAGTTTTCTCAAAAAGGAAACAGAGCATCTGGATCAAAGTAAAACAAAACGGGTTTCCCGAAAGGACCTTCAGACTCACCTCCACATGGTCCATGATAACTCTGAGACAGGAGGACACCTCCCACAGAAGGCAACCCTATTCCTACTGAGACTTGTGGAGACAGCCCCGCTCTTCCTGAAGCCTAGCAAAATCAGCCCCATGCTTTGCATGTAGTCATCCATGGAAGAAGAAAGCACAGCTGGGAGCTTGAGGCCTTGGCTTCAGAGAAGAACCTCATCCAGCCGTGACTCTGAACGATATGACCAGGCTAGATGCAGGACCTGCAGTGAAGTCTCATAACAGAGAGACTTCTATTCAAAGGCAATTAAGTTCAACACAAATCTGGTGTAAGAACAGGCTGATAGTTATACAAGCCATCAGTTACCATGACTCCTTTTTATAAGATGCCTTGGGCAGGTATCATGAGAGAGAATCGTCGCTAGTCCTAAGTCAAAAGAATTCTCCTTACTTGCATTTATACTAAAAAGTTTACCACCTTGTATCTGAGAGGCTTTCTTATGAAAGCATGGGGCCAGTCCCATTCCCAGCAGATAAAGTATCATTGTGAAAGTAGTCTATCTATGCTAGCAATCCAAGAGCAGTGTTCTGAGAGGAGCAGGATGTCAGAAGTGGAAACAGGGACTGGGAGATCTGGGACAGTACAGAGAAACAGTAAGAAGCCATCAATCAAAGCACTGAGAAGAAAAGCAGGTAGGTGCTTAAAGGAAAACATATATAACCATGCCTGAACCTGAGACTGTGACAGTTCTATAGCATTATTAAGTCAAGTGTCTTCACATGATCATCCTGAGAACTAGACTCCTGATGTGGCTAGAGTGATGAAGAGCCATGAACAACACAATATTTTTCCTTCCTTCTTTTCTTTCTTCCTTCCTTTCTTCCTTCCTTCCTTCCTTCCTTCCTTCCTTCCTTCCTCTCTTCCTTTCTTTCTTTCTTCCTTCCTTCCTTTCTTCCTTCCTTCCTTTCTTTCTTTCTTTCTTTCTTTCTTTCTTTCTTTCTTTCTTTCTTTCTCCTTTTTTCAAAGTCAGGAAGACAGGGTCTCATCACTACATAGTTCTTGCTGCCTTGGAACACACTATGTAGACCAGGCTGGCCTCAAACTTACGGAGATCTGCCTGTCTCTGCCTCCCAGCTGCTGGGGATTAAAGGCGTGTGCCCACAGGTTTGGGTGATTCATAGTTTCTAATGCAAGACTTGGTTGGTTTTTCCTTTAGTGTTGCATGGAGAGGCCCTAGATATCCACTATGTGGTCAAAGAAGGAAGTGTTTGTTTTGCTCATTTTGATGCCTTTCCCAAAGGTACCTGTGTTAAGAGCATGCTCCAGAATGCTATGTGTCCTCTTAGAAAGCATCCTCCTGGTAACATTTGCTATCTCAGAAGAAAGACAGATGTGCCTGTGCAAACATTAGGAAGAGGGTGAAAAGTGTGTGGGCAGTTTCCTTTCCTGGATTATTGGTGTGGGGTAGAGCCACACAGGAGGCAATTCTCCACAGAGATGCAGCGTGTTGACATATTGCTGACAGCACGTATGTAAAGAGAAGGTACCGTTGCTGCAGTGATGTCAGCAAGATGGATGCCACTCATCAGGACACCGAGAAGAAAGGCTTATCCGAAGAAGAAGGAAAATGTGCGGCGCTTTCCACGAGGTCCGAGCCAGAGGCTATTTCTGTGGCATCAAATAGCCTTATGTCCTTCAAGGATCGGGTCAGAAACCAATCCTTTGATCCAGACATATCTGAACTCTTCCGGCTACACACAGCCACTCCCTTAAACTTCTTTAAAAGCCTCATGTCGTTTCCATCACTTCCAGGCACATTTTTGTCTTAATGTTTTCAGTGATTATGTCTCCTTGCCGATATCAGTGCGACAGCCCTTTCGCAATTATTACCGTATTGTTAGTAACACATGGTCAAGGCCTGGCATCGCTTGGCTAAAGTATTTCCCTGCAGTCCTGATCCTTGGGCTGCAGTCAGCCAGGGGGAGGATTACATACACGTCTCTTTTCTCTCGATTTTATAAATTTGCGACTGAGTGATGAGTTTAAATGGTGGTGAGGTCTAAGAAATCACAAACTAGAAGACCCGAAAGCATGGAAACAAGGATGTCTGCGCAGTCACTATTCTGGGTTCTCTTAGAATTTTTCCATTCCCTCATCCCAAATGTCTTATCGTTTAGAAATAGTTTATATCCAAGACTAGTTTACTTTATACACATGAACCTTTCTATTCTCTGTTTATAAGTCACACTGGGGACATTTCCTTACCCAGAACTAAATTGCTAATCCTTGCCAAGCAGAGACAGAGGTGAGCTTCTTCCTTCATTTTAGCTATGAATACTTAGAGAGCACTCTAGGAGAAGTGATGCCAGATTAAGAAAATCCCAGAGACAGAAATTGGGGTTCAACCTGAAGGTCAGAAAAGCAAAACAGCCAGTCAGTGACTGTTCCCTCGACTTCAGTCTGAAATGGTGATTCTTCCTTCAGGAGTCTCAGAATGAGACTGTGGGTGAGAGCTGTCTCCTTCCGTTTTATAATCTTCTCTAGTTCTGGGATTAAGGGCATGTACCACTCACTACTGCCTGGTTTCTATGGCTACTGGGATTAAAGGTGTGTGTCATTGTGGCTACTTGAATTAAAGGTTTGTGTTATTGCTGTCTGGTCTGTAAGACAGGCCAGTATGGCTCTTTTACTTTTCTGATCCTCGGGCAATTTTTATTTATTAAAATACAAATGAAACGCCACTACAAGAAGGGAGGTGGCAAATGATATGTAGGGACCATCTGCTAGATTCCCCAGGGAACAGGCTCCAGGGGAAGTTGGATAGCAGCTGTCTGAAGGGGTGGACAAAGCCTGAACATCTCTAGTTGTAACAGCAAAGTAACACAGGGAAGTTTCCAAGGCAGGAGGGAAAGTCTGGAGTGACCCGGAGAGACTGGCTCAGATGGAAGAGCTCCCCACGAGCAGCAAGAAGTGCCAAGAGATGAGCAGGAACCCCGGCTTCAGATGAGCCCAAGAAGTCTGCATGTTGTCCCTTTCGGTAATGGACATTTGAACAGCGGGAACAAAAGAGGGAGAACAGACAGATGGGAGATGGCAGAGGAAGAGAAGAGACTGTGAAAATCCTCTCTACTGGACACTCACCAGAGCAGCTGCGGGATGGCATTTTCAAGAGAAGCCTGCTGAGCCAGTGGCTGGATAGCTTAGGTCCCTCTGTGAACTGCACTCTTGAAAAACTCAACCAAGTGTCCCGGGGGCCATGTGCTGAAACCTGATCCACGGAGTAGCTCTGAACATGGAGAAAGAGTCTTTAAAGCCGAACGAGGCAGCGCCCAGTGAAGTGGAAACTCTGTTAGAAACAGCGTCTGCAGGACAACAGGCTCCATGCAGCAGGCAGAGTGGTGCGGACAGAATTTGCTGGTCCTAAGGGCTTCCTGGAAGGCAGCTGGTCTTCAGTCTGTGCTGAACCCTGAAGAAGATGGGTTGATATCAGCCACAGTAGCAGGAGAGATGAACTTGCTAATGAGAGTGAAGACAGACAGACAAAAGCCGAAGTTTCCTTCCTCCGTGTCCTTTTATGTGGGCTGCTACCAGGAGCTGTGCCCTAATTTGGGGTGGGTCTTCCAGGTTCAAATAACTGGATTAAGAAAACTCCTTACAGGTGTTCCAACACCTTGGGGTTTGGTTCATCCCAAAGGCAGTCAAGTTGACAACCAAGATTAGCCATTATAGACACAAAATGAATAAGTTAGAAAAACGAAATTAGAGAGATATTAAGCCAATTTATATGAACCTTAGAGTTTGCTTCAAAAAACAGGAAGGCAAATCCCAAATCAGTAGATAGACATAATTAACAAAAAGGCAGAAATTAATAAAATGGAAACGAAAAAATCAATACAAGTGGATCAATGAAACACTAGGTTATATCTGTGAAAAGATAAACATTATTGACAAACATTTAGCCAAATTAACCAAAAGAAAGGAAAGGAAGAGCCAAATTAATAAAATTAGAAACAGAAAGGTGATATGACAGCAGACACCATGAAACTCAGGGCATCGTTGGGACATCCTTTAGAAACTCCTGTTTCAGAAAATTTGGAGGTCTGGAGGAAATGTACACATTTCCAGGTACATATGACCTTTCACAAGCAAAGTCAACCATTTAGGTAAACAATTTGACTGCATCTACCACAAGCAGTGCAACTGTAGCTGTAACAACAAGAGTAACAACGAGAAAACCTTCCAGTTGAAAACAGTCTAGGCCCAGATGGATTTGCTGCTCAATTCTACCACATTCTTTAAAGAGCTAACACCAATGCTTTTCAAGCAATTCCATAAAATCAAAGAGGAAGGCATACTACCTAACTGCATAAAACCAGTATTACTCAAAATGCTAAAATCAGATAGAGATACAATTTTTATTTTTACTTTTGCATGTAATTTTTTTTTTGCCTACGTGTATGATTGTGCACTGTGTGTGTGCTCAAAAAGACCAGAAGTGGAACTGGAGATGCGGACAGCTGTGAGCCACCATGTGGGTGCTAGGAATAGAACCCAGGTCCACTGGAAGAGCAACAAGCGCTCTTAGCCACTGAACCATCCTGCCAGTCCTAAGGCATGACTTTTAAAAAGTAAATCATAAACTATTCTGCCTGATGAACATAGATGCAAAAAAACAAAATGTTTTCAAACTGAATTCAAGAACATATCAAAAAGATTATTTGCCACAATCAAGTTGACTTTATTCCAGAGACGCCTGGCTGGTTCAACGCTGTAGTGTGACAGGATTCCCAACAAACATTTACTCACCCAGACAGAGACTAAACGATAGACTAAAGGTTATCACCAAAGTCAGTTTGGTGAATCAGTGATTTGTGTTGGAGTATCGATGAGGATAATGGATGAAGAATTATTTAACAGGAGCAAAAGTAACTCAAAAACCAGAAACATTACCAGAAGTTTACATCAGTGACAACCTGTGAAAGCTGGAAACCTGGAACTCATTCTGCACAGTGCAGTCAGCTCAACGACTTGAAGGGTGTCTCTTACAGGCAGCTCGGCTTTTCTGAGAGTCTCTCTCTGCAGTCCTTACTGTTTATATAATCTTGAGGTTGGAGGAGCTTAGTGGATCTCGTCCATTTCAGGAATTTCCTGACGCTATTGAGCTGTTTACTTCCTCAGTTTTAAAAAGCTTCTTTGCAGAGTGGAACGTTTCATCTCCCTTTAGAATATCCTAGGTCTTGATGAAATATTTTTATTTCAGAGGAAATTGCTACACAACAAACATATAACTCAAAAAATAAAAAATAAAATACAAATGGTCAACCAGTATGAGAAAAAATTCAAGCTAAGTAGTCATCAAAGAAGTGCAAATTAAAACTACAGTAAGATTCCAAGAAAACAAATTCTGGTGATAACGTGGGCAAAACAGAACCCTTAATTGCCAGTGGTGTGAATATAAACTGGTCTAGCCTCTGTGGAAACCAGTGTGTGGGTTTCTCACAAAACTGAAATATCTCTATCACATGATCCCACTCTGGAGCACTTACCCAAAGGATTCCAAGACAACATAGCAAAAGTATTTGTATGTCAATGTTTATTGTAGTACTATTGACAATAGCAAAGCTATGGAACCAAGCTATGTGCTCAATAACAAAGAAATGCACAAAAATGTGGCATACATATTATATATAACTCACACATTAGAATTCTTCAGCCACAAATAGAATAAGGTTACATTATTTGCAAGAAAATGAATGTAACTGGAGGTAATCTTATTAATCAAATTAATAAGCTGGCCTCAGAAAGACAAATAGTATATATTTTCTTCTATTTTCTCATCTCCTAGCTTTCATAACATTGTATACATTTATAGAAAAATAAAAGTGAAACAGCCCAAGGGGATGAAAGGGACAATGGGAAGGGAAAGGGGGGGAATGTAGAGGCTATGGGGATATGCCCCCTTAGTTTCTCAGTGTCTTTCCTTTGCTGTGATAAAATACCCTGGCAAAAGCAACCTGAGGGAGGAAGGGTCTGTTTGGGCTCACAGTTCAAGGGTCCCGGTCCCTGCAGCTCGAGGTTAAGCAGCCAGTCACATTGCATCTGCAGTCAGAGGGGGTAATGAATGTTTGTGCTCAGTGAGCTTTCTCCTTTTTGTACACTTTAGGGTCTCCTTCAGGAGAAGGGTGCCACTGTCGGTGGGTGGGTCTTTCCACCCCAATTGGCCTAATCGAGAGAATCCCAACAAATGTGTCCCGTCTCACCAAGTTGATAGTTGAGTTAACTATCACACAAGGGATAGAAGGTTACAGCTGACAGCATTTTTAAGTTCTAGAGAACTATTTCTGCTGTATACATTGCATGCTAGATATTTTCTGTGTCTACATTGTTGCAGAATATTCACTTTACATAGATGCGCTATATTTGTTTATGCTGCAGAATATTTAACTGTGTAAAGGTGTGTTGCATTTGGTTCACCTTGTGCCTGATTGATTGGAAAAAAAAGAGGTGAATAGCCAATAGCTAGGCAGCAAAAGGATAAGGGGAATTGGCAGGCAGAAAGAATAAGTAGGAGGAGAAGTCTAGGTAAAGGGAGAAGGAAAAGAGAATGAGGGAGAAAGAGAAGGATCCACTCGGGACCAGAAACCAGGCAGCCACCAGCCAGACACTGGAGGAAGCAGGAAAGTAAGACACAGAAAGAAAGGTAAAAAGCCCCAAGGCAAAAGGTAGATAAAGAGCAACGGGTTAATTTATGTCAAACGAGATAGCCAGAAATGAGCCTAAACTAGGCTGAGTGTTTATAACTAATAAAAAGTCTCCACGTCATGATTAGGGAACTGGTTGGTGACACACACACAAACAGAAGACCTGCCACACTAGACTGCAAATGTTTTTACCCTCAAATCTGGTCTGGTAGATACGTGAGATGAATGGGCATGGCAATGAGATAATATTTATCATTCATTTCACAATGAATTCATAAATCAAGTATCATACTGTATTCCATAAATACATATAATTTTTTATCAATTACACTTCAATGAAAGTAGAAGAAATTTGACAAAAAAGATTAATTAATACAATACTTAATGTACAATATGTAATTGTTGGAATTTTTTAATTAATTCTTTCAACAATTACCTATGGCCTATATGGCGTCTTTAGCTCATCATAAAATGGAATTTTCTCCCACAAAATAGCTTATTCCAATTTTTTTATCAACAAAAATCAAGGAACTCTCTTATTACCTCGCTTGCAAAGGAGAAATTCATTTTCTCCAATGGAGTCTCGCTGGGTCTATAAACCACACTTAAGGGTAGAGCTCCATGCCCAGCAGTATATGGCCAATACAAAATGAGCTCAATGGTGTTTTTGTAGAGCTTTTGTCTCACATTGCTTGGCTTGGTCACTTTTTGTCTTATTGGTCTCTTGCTTATATAGTGTTTTTTCCTGATTTTGTGTTTCTGTGGATTATATGTGTGTGTTTCTTTTTTTTTGCCTTTTAAAAGACCGTGGTTTGTTTTTGTCTTTGCTTATTTGTTTTGTTTGCCTCTTTGTTTTCTAAAGAGAAAGAAAGGACATTCCTGGAATTGGGTATGTGGGAGGTGGGAAGGAGCTGGAAGGAGCTGGGGGAGGGGAAATCATGATCACAAGAATATAGTTTATGAAAAAAAATCAATAAAAGAGAAACTGTTATCAGATGCTAGGCAAAAATCGTGTGACAAGATAAAAATACTGTGTTTCTAAGCAGTCTCAGTATTAGCTATAGGTACCGCTCCCCTCCTGAGGCTATGATCCCATTTGTCCTGTTCATTATAATTAACTTAAAAAACTCTGTGTGCAAAGATTCCCTTTATTACATTGGCTATGCCAACCAGATGTGCTAGCCAGTCACTCCCAGAGTCCCGAGTGTCTAGATGCTTCTTTGGTGGTACGGTATTTACAGTCAGCAGAGATGGCTCCTATCCTTAAGGCATGCTACTGTCAGCACGGTAGGACAATATTTTATGGTTTGGAATGTCTTCCTGGAAGAAATTACTTCCTTATTTACCAAAAATAATTATAGCCTTTCCCCTTTTATTTTTTTTTTCAGGTAGAAAATTATGTGCCCAATTTGAAGCAGAGAATGAAACAGTGGCTAACATTCTTTATCAGCCATTTACACTCCCTGTGTTCCCTTCACTTCTGTGGATACTTTCTTAATATTGTAAAGTATTGTATGATTTGCAGATGTGCCGAGTGTAACTTTTACTATGTTCCATTAACCTGTAACATATTAGACTGATCCCTTTACTAAAGTCCTTTGCAGTTCACAAAATATCTCTTGACAGATTTTATTGGCAAATATTGAATAGCGTGTTGTGATGGGAGCGGCGGGCTGCTTCCCACCACCCGGCTAGCTTTACCCAAAATAATTACATGGAAACTGTATTCATTTAAACACTGCCTGGCCCATTAGTTTCAGCCTCTTATTGGCTAATTCTCATATCTTGCTTTAACCCATATTTAGTAATCTGTGTAAGACATGAGGTGGTTTCTTACCGGAAAGGATCTTAGCCTGCGTCCACCTTGGAGAGGAGAGCTATGGCATCTGCCTGAGGTGTCTGCCTGACTCTGCTTTCTTTCTCCCACAATTCTGTTCTGTCTACTCCGCCTACCTAATTTTCTGTCCTATGACCCTCCTCCATCAATAGTAAATGTGTGGTTTGTTTGCAGAGCCCTGGGTTGATTTCCTAAGTTGCTTGTTTCCTGAGCACTAGATGGGTATGCTTGAGGTCCTTGCTGTCTGTGCCATTCTATGGAGAAAAAAAGAGAAGAAGCAAAATGATGCTCAGATCAGAATTGTGAGGAAACAACTAACCCTTTCTTTACAGGGAAATCATCACATTAAAAATGCTGTTATTGCAGAAGAAAAATAACAGGAAGTAAGTAGAAAACCATGAGAGGAAAAGGTATTACTATCAAAGGTTCGTATCCCCTGAAAAATTCATGTTGGGACTCAGTTCCCAATGCAGAACTTGAATATTTTCTATCAAATTCAGATTCTAGGTTTTAAATGTATATGGATAAAACATGAAAGTAGAAGTTTTATAGATAAAACATGATTTGTATGGAAGAAGGGACAAGCAGGAGGGACGATGGGAAATGAGCAATGAGGGATTATTATGAACAAAGTACATATTATATAGCGTAATAATGTCATAATGATACCCCCTTCTCTATACAATGAATATGTGCTAATAATATATACAAGTATGTGATATATTGTATATTAAAATACATAATTAAATATAATCATAGTATTATTCAATATTGATTTAAATAATTATTTGTCCTATTATAGTACCTTATAGTATATTATATATAAAACAGTTATATAAGGCTATATATTTTATTACATGTGTGTATGTGTAGGGGCATAGCATACAAACATCACAAATGTCTCATTGCATCTGTGCCAGTCAGAGGAGGACAATCTTCAGGAGTTCATCATGTGATCCTGGAGATGAACTCAGATTGTCAGACTCAAGTGGCAAGCACCTTTACCAGCTGATCCATCTCACCCGCCCCAAAATGTACATTTTAAATGAAGCCCATGGACCAGAATAACAAGAGAGAGCCCTGCATCTCTAAGGCCTTTGAGCTTCGTGAGGATGTATAAAGAAGCTCTTCAGAGCATCTGGAGGACAAAACCAAAACTAAGGGAAAACTGCCCGAGAGGCTTGGCCTTAACTTGCGGTGGCCTGTGCCTCTCCCTGTGGCAGGATACATATCTTGGCTCCCACAGAGCACTGGGCCCCTTTCACAGGCTCAGGGACTCTGATGGGCCTCCACCTACAACTCAACATGACCAGAGGCTAAGTAATGACATTTACCCTGTTTTCCCCACGAAGGAGCAGTTTCTACAACTCCTGATGAGGGATCCCCTTGACTGACTCCACACTTGCAGGCTACAGGTCTTTCTGTCACTGATGGGCATCTGCTCCCCCAACTGTCTGCCAGCTTTCCTGAAGTCTGCTGTTCGTGAGAGAAGTCGTGAACTGCTTCCACCAGGAGTGGTCGCAGCATAGGGTATGGCTATATCAGGGGTCCTTGTTGCTTATGGCATACATGCATATGTGAAATGTATGGTACAAAGTATGTGCGTATGTGACATGTGTAAGTTTGGAGGACGAATGCATGCGCTGTGCACGGTGGGATACACATGTGGTGTGCGGGTGTATATGGTATGTGGCTTGGGTGTATGTTGTGCTATGTATGTTGCATGTTTCCTTTTCAGGAATTTCTGTGCTTTTTTTTTCATGTTCATGCATTTGACTTTTTCCTGGCTGACACTTTAGTTCATGCAGGCATCTCCCACATGACTCTCATGAATCCGTGGGAGAGAGGCCTCTGCTGCACTCTCCTCATTTCCTGGCTATCAGATCTTGAAGTATTCATCAAGTCTACAAGGATCCTCACACCAGCCCAGTACAATGACCCAGGACTCAGTGAAGGGATTTGTGCAAAGCAGATATGACTCAGCTTCTTCTCTGATGCTTGGGTAGCTTTGGGAAGGGAAGCTGGCCAGAGCGGTGTACAATCCGCATAGCAAAGATTAAGCATTTCAGTTGCTGTGCTACCTGAGGCTGGAACGTGCCTTTCGGCTGGCAGCCCAGGGACAGCAGTGCTGACAGATGTGAATGGATGGATACAGATGTGGATACAGTTGCTTAGGTAGCCAGCCTTATATGGTATCATTCCTGCCTTCCTCTCCTCATGAGTCTCCCCTCCTCTCCCCCTTTTCAAGTGGGTAACCCCTTCCTCTGTTTCTGAGGCCAACCTTTCCCCCTTGCTCTTGTGAGTCCTGCTTCAGGGACTCACTTTGTAGTAAGCTCACTTGCTTGTCAGGGACTTGATCACGTCGGAAATACATGCTGACAGCGTTTTGGGAAATCCCCTGAGTTACAGTCACCTCTGCACCCATTTTCTTAGGACAGATGGTATTTTGTGACAGCTGCCAGATTTACCAAGACCTTCTGAGTCTTGGGAAAGATTCAAGTAAAAGCAGAAAGTCTCCCAGGGAGAGGGGGAATGTCACCGGTCTCAGTCTAACAGCAGATCTCTTTGATTCGCTGCCCGCTGGCCCCTCCTATGCCTGTCTCTTTCTGTCCATATGCTCGGGGGAAGCACTTTGAAAAATTCAAGACTGTTCTCGTTGAATTGGGAACAATTTTCTTCATCATGTTTACTGTGCGTTTCCACCCTGACCATGTGACATACTGCTCCAACATTCTTCCCAGTGGCTGTTCAGTCCTGTTCTCCTCTTTTCCATTATTTTTTTTCCAAATAAAAATTATTCTGAAGTATCCTCCAGTTTGCAGCTTGTCTGCATCATATATTATATTCACAATCGTAACCATTCTCACTATGAGCATCTGTCTCTATAGCCCCCTTTAAGAGTTTGGGCCGTCACATGTCCTACTCTGTCTCATGTTACCCTAACGAAACATCTGAAACTGAGTTTTTAATGAAGGGGTTTCCTTTTTTCTTTTCCTTTATTCTTCTCTCACATATTACAACCTGACTGCAGTTTCCCCTCTCCCCTCCCAGTCCTTTCCTCCCCCTCCTCTTCCCAACTCCTCCTTTTCCTTTCAGAAAAGGGCAGGCCTCCCAGGGATATCAACTAAACACAGCATGTCAAGTTACAATACCACTAGCACATCAAGTTACATCTCCCCTCATATTAAGGCTGGAGGAGGAAGTCCATTAGGATGGACAGGGTCCCAAAAGCTTAGTTCATAAATTCTATAAGTTTGAGAGGATGATTTTGTAAATAAGAGGGCATGGTGGAAGATCACAAAGGAGAAAGTGTAGAGGTCAAATGGTGAGAGAAGAAGGAAAGCATGTGGAGAGGTCATTGTTACCCCTTCTACAGCAATCCGTTCTCGTGGAAACTAACCTCATCATCAAAGAACATCGTTAGTCCCTTCTGAGTGTGGTGCTTTTGTGCCTTTATTATCTCTTACAGAACTACAATCTAAATATCATTATGTGAAAACAAGGTTTCTAACATATTAACTTTGGGGGCACAAATGATGTCCAAAACATAATATCACAACATGCTTCAGATTGTCACTGAGGTGTTTTTACAAAACTGGGATCAATCTCATGTGTCTTTCAACTCTAACTCTTATTGTAGGGTTTTCTGGGAGCCACTGCTCATTTGATGACCGACAAGTACTAAGTTCTACAAGGACAACTTCCAGTCATTTAGAGATCTTGACTGCTTAGCTGAGTTGTCTCTTTCGACCCTGTGTTGGCAGCAAGAAAACAAGTAATAGTCAAAAAAGACACTCGCTGAACCGCTGTGTGTTTTACCACACAACTGTAACTGTGAATACAACATAAATGCACAGAGAGGGAGGTGATTAGGAGTGGCTGCTGCAAGAGTCCACATTATCAAAATCGGCAACCCAAAGTGGATCCACTTTTAGTCTTTCTAACCCTCAAACTGGTTCTTCACAGGCATTTACCTGGAGGGAAAAATAGGTGTAGAAATATTTGGAGATCAGTACCATGCCCACTAAGGAAGTACTGGTTTTTGTTGTTGTTGTTTTGCTTATTTTGTTTTTATTTTGAACTCTGATTTAGTGCTCTCAAAGTTCTGCACCTTTAAGACTTAAACCCCATGAAAGTGAAAGAACCACATTACTCCAGCTCTCAACTTCTAAAAAAAAATATGGGAAACTTTTATGATTAAAAGGGATAGATTCTCGACAGGAGGCAATACCTAGAGGTTAGTTCTGTTTCAAAAGCCTTCATTTCAGTCAGAATGGGGAGGAAGCAAATGAGCATTGTGGCAATTTCTCATCTGCTGGGTCTGACCTTTGAGGTAAGAAGCTGGTATGAAATGCTCAGCAGCCCTCTTTCAACACCGCACAGAACCTTCTGTGAGCTTCAGAACATCCTATCACCTGAGGACAATAAAGCTGAGCTCATCACACACAACAGTTCGCAGATTTTGTAAGCTGAACTGAGGCAACCGCCAATGGGACATTGTCAGAAACGGTGGGGTGATGACATCCATGTGTAGCAACAGCCAGATAAGAGTAGCTATTGTGATGCAGCATCTGCACTAAAATGAGGTGAACTTTGAGCCACTGGGAGAAAGCACCTCAATTGGAATCTCAAATTTATTTATTTTCTGAGAATAATGTCGTGAGATCTACATAGTATTCAGTGTCTTTCAGAAGATATGTGATTCATTTTTTTAATATTCTTTGAACATCAAAGTAGTTTTTAAAAGTCTAAAAGGTTAAAGACATGATGAGCCAGCCTGGTCCAGGCCAACCAAAGCTACATATCCCACCTCAAAAAAAAAAAAAAATCGAAAGATTAAGTTTTGCAATTAGTTAGTAGACATAAAATGCAGCCAAAAACATAACTCTTATACACTGCTAGTCAAAGGTAAGATTTACTGTAAAATTTTCAGAAGACAATTTAATAGAATGGATCAAGAGTCATTAAATTTTATTATTACTTATTTCTGCTTCTTAACATGTTTTTTTTTTGTTACCTGTTTGTTTTTTAACAAGAAAAGGAATGACACTATGATGCTAGCAGTCAACATTGTAATACAGGTTCAACACAAGACAATAAGAAATTAATTTGGAGACTTTGGAAATGAAGAAGTTGAGGCCCTCTGGCCTCTTATCTGAAGGAAGAGCTTGCTTCACTGCTCCGGTCTCTCTTGTACCCTCCACTCCTTTGTGCAGGGTCAAGATGCTCTACTTACTCCTGGAACCATGTGGAATTCCAGAAACACACAGCCGTCCCTTAACAATGCTTCTGAGAAATGCCTGGTCAGATAGTCTCCCATTATCCAAACAACCTCAGGGTAAGTGTGAGTGAATGCGGAGATTAACCACTTGGCACGGAGACATGAAGCTGCTGCCGCTCATGCCACACTCAAGTTATTCATTAATCAATTTGTTTGTTTATATATCTGCAAGAGATAGGGTCTCACTGTGTAACCCAGACTGTCCTCTTAGTCTCCCAAATGCTGTGAACACTGTAAATGCCCAGCGTTAAGTGTTAATTTGCAGTGAGTATTTCCTGTGTGCTAAGCATGGTTCTGATCCATTTAATTTTTTTTGTATTGGAAAACTTATAATTTATTTTTCCAGGCTGGTTACAGAAAAGGCATATCCATTTGTGCAGTTTAACAAGGAAAAACAAAGAACCATTGCCCTGAGTAGTCACCCTGGAGAATGTGCCTCTCCACCATCCCAAGCAGCATCGTGTTCCTGTGATGAAGGTCACCGTGATCATTTCATTTTTGCCTTCCATTCAAGTTTAGTGTCTGTAATGAAGCCCACTATAGGGTTAGTTTGGTCTGTTTTCTAGCTTTATACAAATAGACATTCTTTTGGTATCTTTTCCCATTTGAAACTAGAGATCGTTTCCCCTGTACACTATTGCATAAATGAATACATTATAAGATTTCATGGGTATGTGGACTCTAAGTTTGGACAATTAAGAGAAATATAGCTTTAAACCCACTGTGCACATACTTCAGTACCCAGATTCTTGTGGTTCTTATACATCTAGGGTTGATTGTCAGTGGGCAGGTCTCCATGTCCTCTGGTGCTGACCTGCTAAGTGTTCCTGTTGCCAACTGCTTGCAGGAAAGTTAACTTTGGCTCCATATCTGCACTGTCATAGGTTCTATTTTCATCATTTTGGTGGGTGCAATATTATTGTATTTGACTGTTTTTTAATTAATAGTAATGTTGAATACCAGTTCTTGTGCATTAGAGGGTCCTCTTTGTAATGCAGTACCGGGGATCAAGGCCAGGGCCTTGTGCATGCAAGGAACACTCTACCAGTGAGTTCCAACTTCATCATTATGTTCTCTAGTCTAAAATGATTGTTGACATATTTGACAGCTTTTGATTAGGCTGCTTTTCTCTAATTTATAACAGTTCTTATATAACCTTTGTCTATTATATTTTTTACTTGTATGCGTAATCATTTTCCCTCTGGATTAGTATTTTGAATCTTTTAAAAATATTTATTTTATTATTTCATGTATGTGGGGTGTGCATGTGTGTGAGCGTGTGTGTGTGTGTGTGTGTGTGTGTGTGTGTGTGTGTGTATGTGCATGCTTGCGTATGTGCTTGCAAAGACAGAAAGGGCAGTCAGATTCCTTTCAACAAGAATTACAAGCATTTGTGGGCAGCCCAGTGTGGATGCTGGGATCTGAACTTCTGTCCTTCAATATAGTAATAAATTATTTTAACTACTGTGCCATCTCTCCGTGGGCATATGGACTCTATGTTTGGTCAAAAAGGAGAAAGTAATATGACTATGGACCTCTGTGAACCTACAGCCCCTAGTTTGTTTGTTTGTTTTTTACTCTTTCTGTTGTTTTGCTGAAATTCTGGATTTTGAAATAATGAAGCCGTTCCCTAAGATTAGTGCTTGCTTTAAGAAAGCTTCTCCTCCCTTGGGATTATAAAGACTCTCGTTTTACTAAAGCTTTCTAGTTTCCAGCATTAACATCTACTCTTTACACGCCCCAAGTTGGTTTCCTCAGAGAAGGATTTTACTTCATTTTTCACTTCCACAGGGGTATGCAGTTGTTCCCTTAGGTGCGTTCTTCAACTTAGTTCTCACTACAGCTGTGGACTATGCTCTCATCCCTGATACTAACACCTTGGATCTGGATCAGTTCTCCGGATTAGACTGATCAGGAAACATTTCTTTAGAATCTTCATTAAGGAGTATGAGTGAGTTAGAAGTCACTCAGCTCTGAAAGAGGTCCCCTGTGAAAATCCACCCTGAATGCATTTACCTTGACTTTTGTTTCTAGAAACAGCACCGTTAATTATAACCTCCAAGGCAAGGAAGTGGCTTGGGTGTCAGGTCTACAACATTTTCAGAACTACCCAAAAGCTGGTGCAATGTGCATGCATTTTCTTTCATGATGTTAGATGTTTATTAATTTGGAGAATCAGGAAAGCCATTGGAAACTAATAATAATATCACTGGAGGTAGGGGACTGTGCACATTCAAGATTCTTCTAAATGTCTATTCACATACTCTAGTTGGTTTATTTTAAGATGGAGTATGATCTTTCAGCTTACCAACTCGAAAGAATTAATTACTATCAGGTTCTTCATATATACAAATCATTATTTAAATAGACTTTACGAATTCTCTTGTAGTGGAGGGAGAGGAAGTGTGAAACAGCACCTTCCTCTGGATAACTATTTTAAAATATAATGTAACAGTTACCCGAGGTCCTTGGAGAGGGACTAAAAGCAGCAAGTGGAAGGTGGTCCATAGCTGGAAGAAGACAGTGGTGATGCACAGTTCACCAAATGACAGTCACTGGGGACCAGATGTGTACAAGCCAGCTGTCGTATAATTCAGGGATCAGAAGCACATGGGACCACTCCATCATCTGGAAAATGAGGGAGAAATATGGAAAATCAAAGAGCTTGGAAGAAAGCCCAAAATTGTGTGAATAAAATCTTCTCAAACATTTGGCTGATCACTGAAATGTGCATTCATGGACCAAACAACAAAACTTCAAGAAGTTGCTACGATGCAAGAAAAACTAAGCCGAGACTTCAGCCACTGCTGACCACAAACATTACATAAGGAACTGTACTAAAGGGTCACAGCATCAGTAAAGTTGAGAACCACTGCTCTAAAGCCACGTGGGTTCAAACACCAGAATCCATAATGACTTTATCTAACCTAACCCTACCACCCACCAAAGGCCTCACTTCCCTCCCCACAGTTATAGTACCTCCCTACTTTCCTGCCCCCCAGCAGGCATCACATTTCAACACATGAACCCATAGGAGACAGATTCCCGCCTGCTTCAGTACAAACCACACACCCAGCTCCATTTGCTCACTATGAAGTCTCAGGAAAGTTCTGTCCTCTTTAGGGAGACAGGAGTTCTAAGAGAACTGTGTAGGAACTGAGCATCTGTGACAGTATGTGTCCCATCAGCTGCAAAGCTATCCATTCTCAGTGCTTTGATAAGGCCATGCGGCTCTTCTCGTGACCCCACCCCACCTGAGTGGGGACTCTTTCACTTAGTTCTCCATATTCCCCAGTTTTCAAGGTGTCCTCCACGCCTCCCTTGAGGTGAAGGAATGTACCATTCCAAGAGCTCTTAAATTGGGCACACTCATTTTTCTTTCGAATCCCAGCATGTATTCCTGAAGAAACTCAGGCTGCATTCTGATTATAATGCTGACATGATTATGCTACCACCTACATTCACCTGGTTGTCTGCCAAGGGGATCTAGGACCAGAGAGAAGCAGTTGGATCTGCAGAAAGGAATGGTGAGAAGGGAGCCGCAGGACCAACCTCCCTTAGCTTCCTGATGTAGGATCACCGGAGCCACTCACAGGTCAGAAAGCCAACTTATACTTTCCTGAAGAGGGGGTACAAATCTTGGTGAGAGGTGAATAAGATGATGCATGGATGTTGCCCTGTGGTTCGTAAGATGCCATGTGATGGAAATGTGATTTCATGGAACTCATCCATGACAGTTCTTAGAAGAGTCAACAGCACAAATCATGTGACTGTACTCAGAGGTAGAGGCTTCTGCAATGACTTCTTTACTAAGGGACTCAACACCTTTGTTTTCTGAAAAGATAAATCCAAAAATATGATGAAAAATCTCCAGATGTTCATGTGTCCCCACTTGTGGGAAGATTGTCAGACGATGTCAGAGGTGACCACTGGATGGCATAGAGGCCAGCGTGCCAAAGCTCTCAATGTCTTACAGCGACAGCCAAGAAAGCAGATGGTTTCTTAACCATTTAGCAATCATTTGCAAGTCGATTGATATTTAACCCACAATGCTCATTGGACAAAGCCTGTATTCAGATATAAAACTAAATGAGCATTTTTAAATCTTTATATAATCTAAACTTGTATTCACAAAATAACAATTTTTATTTCTTTAAGATATACCCAGGAAAGTATTCATCTTTGAACATATGTGTGTATGCATATGATGCACATGTATAATGAATATGTTATCTTCATCTTCTGAAGTGAATGAGTAAGCTAATTATCTTGTTTGGAAACTACAAATAAAAGTTTCTCTGTGTTTTTTAATTATTATTAAATGCTTTATTTCCTAAGAGAAATGCAAACTGGAGGCTGAAGTCTAAGAACAGACACACGGCGTGGCACTCATCAGTTCTGAAAAACATTAGATGAGATTTCTTTCAGTTTCTGAAAAACTCACCCAATCAGAGGTCTGTAGAATGATAAATTGTAGTGTGACAGAAGAAACCAAGTTCTGCGTCAACATTTATTATCCCCTGACACAACTTATTTTGCTTTAGTGCTATGTATTCTTTATTCAGCTACCTCCAAGTGAAATTCCAATCTGCTGTCCTCCTTTTCTGACCCCATTCAATATGTCATTGATTTGCTTTTTCCTGATGAGAGGGCTAAAGGGTTTTCTGTTGGTGCCTGTGTTATACTAGGGTCCTTTGCCATCTCTAAGACATCACTATGTAGTTAAGACAGAAATTTTTATGGTTCTGGTACAGAAGATTTTTTTATCAAACTGTTGCATTTTAATGGAAGTATGACTTAATAGACTCCGGCTTCATTTGTCTATAAGTGGGAGTATGTGAGGAAGTTACATACTTCCTTTGTTGATCTCCTTGCATTGGGCAAACACGAAATGCTTGTTTCCAAACTCGCAAATACAGAGTTCTCATTCTGCTCATAGACTCTGAGATGGTCAACATTAATTGTCAATGAGACACAAACTAGTATTATCTAGGAAGAGACTCACTGAGGGATTGACTATATCACGTTATGGGCGTGTCCTTCGGAGATTATCTTAATTAGGTTAATTTGAGTAGAAAGATCTATCTTGCTGTGGGTGGCACCATGTCCTAAGCAGGGAGGCCTGAACCATATGAGTGGAGTGACCAAGTTAAGGACAAGCTTGCATCCACGCATGCATTCATTTTTCTCTGCTCTTGACTGCGATGTGATGTAGCAAACCGTCTCCTGCTGTTGTGAAAGACCAAACGATGGGCTGTAATCTGAAATTAACAACTGAATAAATTCTTTCACCTGTTGTTTTATGTCAGGGTTTTATCACAGCAATGGAAACAACACTAGAACCGACCCACCAGTTAGCAACTGATATCAGTGGAAGAAGTTCTAGAGAAGTCAATACCTTCTTTCAGTTCTGTAAAAGTTCTGCTCTTCTCTCACCTCAGCCACAGTGCAGGAATGGGTGGCTTTCCGCTCAGGTCACACAGGTGAACGCTTTTCCAAGACCAGACGGCCCCAAGTGCCATTCAGTAGAAGTATCATATTCATTTTAAAGTCATATGAGCACAACCAGAGTGTTGTGGAAGGGGGATTTGTTTTCCATCTCAACCCTCTACTTCTTTCCTCTCTAAAAAAAAAGAACACAAATTTTTTAACAAAATGGTTTCTGAGGTACTTCCTCAGAAGTGGCCTACAGGACCAAACAGGGAAAACATTGTTCAGTTTGTTGGCTTCTCCCAAAGACGTTCCATGCTGAGGAATCACAAAGAATCAAGTCCTCTTCTCTCAAAGAAAAGTGGGGACTTGCTCCCCCAGGATGCAGCAGCAGTGCTCAGTCCCTTAGAGGCTGAATGAGGGCCACATGGGCCAGAGCTGGGACTGCGAGAGGTAAACGGGGCCAAAAGAACCTGAATGTACAGAAACAAGGAGAGGAAACACAAAGGGGCTTCTTTATGGGCCAACAGTAACTTGATAATGGCATCAAGGGAAGTTTCGCACCATTACAGGAGTGCCACACATTTGTGATTAATCCTTACAACAGGAGAGTTTTCTTTAAATCATGAACTGAGCTAGCATACTGTAATAAAACCATGCTGCTTTAATTGTAGCTATTATCACGCATTTATTATGCATTTGTAGGATTTGCTGTGGTGTTTTCATATAAACACGTATCTCACATTGACCACGTCCTTCTACTTCTTATGACCCTCTTCTCCTCTTGCTCTCTGCTTTCTTCTTAGTCCCTAATAGCTTCGTCTCTATCTTCCAGACAAGTCTGGGGATTCTTATTTCTTGGAGACAACAAGAAAATACCAGTTCCAACTGGATGGAGAAATAGGAAGAGCCTTGGTGTTCATTTTTAATTTTATGGTTCTGGATCCATTTTCCCTAAGAGTCCTTTGGAAATCTTCTTCAAAACATTGGCTCCATGTCTAGCGGGGTAGAGAGATGAGGACAGTGTTACAGACCTCACTCAACAGGGACCAGAGAAAGCAGACTTGGGCTTTGATCTCAGTGTCGCTGGTTTAAGTCATATCCCCATACCTGGACCAATCTTCCAGTCAGCACAGGAACCCAGAGAGCACCCGACCAGAGGTTGTCCCTGGAAAGACACTAAGTGAGAAGACTCCAGAATCTTCAATAGATGCTGTGAGAAAAATGTCAGGAAGCCCTTCAGGAGTTCCAAAGGAAAGAACAGCCATGGTAAGAGTCAGACCTTGAAAAACGCCTAGAGAGGATGGCCAATCACAGTTGCTTAATTCACAGACAAGGAATAAATTGAATTTTCTGTGGTTTCCTAACAGTAGTGATTCAGAATTTGCAGCTAAGATTTCATATCTTCAAGTCCAGCTGATTTTGATTCTCATCCCAACTAATAGAAACAAGAACAAAGCTCATCATTTGGGCAGATTATCTCTGCTCTGGAATCCCAGAAGCTGCTAATTATGTGAATTCGCCTGCAGGAGAATGGTGGAGGCAGCTTATTTGATGTAACTTGTTTACAAGATCCTCTAATGCCTTCTGAGGACACAGATTACCCCCTCAATATTCTGGTGTTTCCTTTCAATATACCTTAAAGGGGAAGACAATGGTCTGAAAGAGGACCACAGCGTTTGTGAAGCAATGTGATGTTAATGTGTGGGGACACTGGGTAGCATGACAACCTACCTCATCTTACACACAATGCACATAGATTCCTTTGACCTTAAGGCTTGGTGTGCAGAACTGTTCAATTATTAGGTTATTATACAATTAATGTTATTTTTGTGATGCTTTTGTTTAAACTGTGACTTCATCTTACTGTGATAAATCCCAGGATAATAAGAACAATCTCATTATTCTACTCATCGGCTCCACATATGGGGAAGCTTAAGTGTAATCATTCTGAAAATAGTTGTGTATACTTGAATGGACCGTTTATTTATTTATTTTGGTACAGATTCCTGCGTCAGTTTTCAGGGATGAACACATTCACATGAAAAACCTCCTCAGTTCCCTCTAATGAGTGAACAACTTATGATTTATTGCAAATCTTGAATGTTACTGCATCAGCAGGCTAGGCAGTCCCACATAACCGGCAACTGTCAGGTGTCTTCTGTGCTGTAATATGCTTCAGTTAGATTTTAGCATTACCCTAAGGTGGCAGGTAACACGTGTAACCCATTGACTGTTTTTCAAATTCCCACTCCCAAATTCCCACTCCTTGCTTCCACTCTCACTGAAAAATAATAGCGTGGTGTTTGTTTAATGGTGCCTTTAGCCTGTGCCCGTTTACAATGTCACAGAATCTGAATGTTCCCTTCTCCCCCCCTTATCTTTTGCCAATATGCATCCCACCATCTCTAAATACTTGATGAAGGCAGGGAAAGGGATTAGCCCTCCTCACTTCAGTGACTTGTCAATTTGTTCCCAGTTAGAGGCATAGCTGCCTAGGAACAGCAAAACCAGTGACCTTTCGGATGACAATTCGTTTCTCCATCTGTCCCACGATGCCAAGATGAGAAGCCGAGCGGATGCAATCAAGCTGCGCTTCCCTTGTTTTGGGCGTCAATACATGGCTTTCTGAAAATTGAGGTGCTTTGGCAATTTCATCACATGCTCTGTCTCCACACTGGTGTGAAGTTTGCACAGATCTCTGGGTACTGCAATGAGCCTGAGACTGAGAGCCCTTCCAGCTCTCGTTTCTACTTGGTTTCATTCAGTTTCTTCTAATATTCTAGTCCTTCTACTCTTCCAAATGAAATTACCCACCCGTTTATAGCTATGGAATACTAATAAGTTCCAGGCTCACACCGGAACAGGAAGAATGTTTTCGGGAAGATGTTTCTGTATCATCTGATGTCATCAGTTTTGGCGTATTGGGGGTCGGGCAACTGCAGCCTGTTATATTAGCAATCCATGAAATAATACTGTAGGCTTGTCCATCATCAATTTAGAGACTTAAGTGAACAGCTGCAGCCCTAATTATTGCAGGAAAACACTATCAGTTAAAAGTAAAAGGAATTTGCACCAAGTCAAATTAACTTAAGGCATTTTTATAAATCCAGATTTTAGGCAATTATTTTTTGAGCCATGGGTACATAGGAATAATGATGATGAGCCTAACCGTATATAGTCTTTATTTTTGCATATTATCTTTGATTAACACTGGGTTTTGTTATGACACATAAGAGATCAATGATTTTTCCTTTAAAAACTTTAAAATTTTTGATTATTGTTCATGTTATATCTCATATGCCCCAGAGTCTGATAGGTTACCATTTGGACTAGTGACTTCCGGTCTCTCGGTCCCAACCATTACTATGTATAGATTTCTCTCCTTTGTCTATCTAGCATTTGAGTTTAGTTTTTGGTCTGAGTCATTTTATTAGTCCCTCCATGTCCAGCCAGCCTCCAAGATAACCCCCAGATTATAACCCTGATGCCGGTGAGGTGTGATGGGGTCTGAAAGCCACCACACATGCACGTCTTGTCTTCCCTCAATTGCAAACTCCTTGAAGCCCTAGACTGTGTCTTACCCAAAGAATGAAATCCAGTATAGATGCTGGCACAACTATGAGAGGAGTGTGAGCTAAGAACCCAGGCATCAAGACGCACTCACAGACCAGTTTTATTTAGCTAGACACGTGTTGTAGGGAAGCCTAAGTGTTCAGAAAGACTATGACTTGCAGACCCTCTCCCCACCGGAGTGTACGTCATACTGTACCAGCTGACCCCAGGAGTGTCTGGGGCTAGGGATGTGAGGTCTGGCCTTCACAGCAGCTCTTCTGGGTTTATCCTGTTTCCTTTTTATCTTCTTAAGAAAACCCATTCTATCTGAGCATTGGTGGCACACACCCTTAATCCTAGCACTCGGGAGGCAGAGGCAGGCAGATCTCTGTGAGTTTGAGGCTAGCTTGGTCTGCAGAGTGAGTTCCAGGACAGGCTCTAAAGCTACACAGAGAAACCCTGTCTCAAAACTAACCAAACAAACAAACAAACAAAAAAAGAAAATATACTTCTTCCTCTTGTTTATTCCTTCCCTCTTCTTCTCTTTCTCTTTTCCCCTCTCCCTCCCTCCCCCCACCCCCTCTCTTTCCATCACTCCCTCCTTCTCTTTCTCTCTCTCTCCTTTCATCCATTCCTTGATTTCTCGACACCTCCCACTTCAGTGTTGGTTTGGGCACTGGATATCACAACACGAGACAATATGCTCAAGGCCCCAGTGCACCTCTTCGCCTGAGCTCTGCTGCCACCTTTCATCTTTTCAGATATGATGTTTGCTTTGTGGTGTGACATCACCATTGTTTACATAGCTGACATTCCTTATACTCTGACGGTAGCATAAAGACAGACACCAGTGACCGGCTGTGATGGTCGTGCTGTCACCCCGAGTGTGTGAGCAGCTCGAAGTCACTGGCATGAGTGAATACGATGGATGGGTCCCTGTCTGAGACACCAGAGAGCGTGCTTCCTGGTTGGTTGGCAGGTAGGGCTAAGCAGCGTAAACACTCATCTCATGCCTTTAAAGAACAGTAAAGTGTAGTCCTTGCTTTTTGTTTGTTTGGGTGTTCTAGTCATGAGAATTAAGTTTGTTTATAAGTGATTAAAAGACAAAAATAGCACTGTCTTACCTAAGATGGCCCAGGGCTGAAATAGGTGCTCAGATTCATTCAAGTCTGTTGCTTCAGCCAACTGTGGTGGTAAATACCCAAATCTCGGCCTGGGCAGGCCGAGCCAAGTGGCGAGTTAGGTCAAGGTCAGTCTAGATTCCCAGAGGAGACTGTGTCTCAACTAAAAGAGGAAATAACAAACAACAAATCCTCTTTCATTTACCACCCTTGCTGTTTTTTCCTCATGATCCCCACACCACTTTAGCTTCAACCGTAATGTTGACATTCCATTCAGTAAAAAGGGTAAAAAAGGCAATGTGGAGAGCTTTTCAAAATCCTTCTCATGCTCCCTCTTTCCCTCCTTTCTTCCCTTCCTCCCTCCCTCATTCCTCCCTCCTTCCCTCCCTCCTCCCTCTCCCCCCCCCCGTGTATGTCTGTGCCTGTGTGTGTGTGTCTCTCCCCCTCCCTCTTTCTCTCCCTCCCTGTGTCCTCTTTCTCACTCTCCCTTTCTCTTTCTCCATCTAAACCGTGTCAAAGTTCAGTTGTCTGGCCAACACTACCCATAAGAGACATTAGAAAAACGTATTATTCTTGCAGACAACTGCTCAGCTGAAAACTGGAGGCTTGATTAGTATAGGTGAAAGCAAGAACGCCTTTGAGGGATGCAAGCTGGCAGCCCAGTTCTGTGCCGAGAGTCACGGTTGGCAGAGGACAAGAAGACAGGGCAGCTGTGTGAGGCCTCAGGGTGGTGTCTCAGGAGTGCCAGAAAAAGAGGTGACTTGGAACAGTTGTGTGAGACCTGTGGGCTGGTGGCATGAAGCTTTAGTAGAAGAGGGCCTCACCACTGGAACTTGGCTTTGCCTGCCCCAGCGGAGGAACTGCTGTCTGCAGCTGTGTCCATTCAACAGGAACCTGGGAGCCCCTCCCTGGAGTTACAGAAACTGCTGCAGAGAACTCTTGTTTGTCTTTTCCTACAAGGCAAAGGGGAGCTATGGCTCTTAGTACTTTGGTGCGTCGTATGTAGTCTTGGTAGCTTGATTCATGACATAGCATTCACCCTATGGACTATAGCATTCACTGTGGCCCAAAGATTGGGCTTCATTAGGGGACAACTGAGCCATCATCTCCCTAATCCAGCCACACACAGCATCAGCCTGGGGAGGAGAAAATACACAGAACACAGATGGGATCCTGGGGGCTCGGGAAAAGGGAAAAGGTACATTTAAGGCTCCTTCATTAAGGAGACATTCACAGAGAGCAAACAAACAAAAAGACATGAAGGGACAGATGACATCAGGAGAAACTCACAAAAGCCAGAATGAGCACAGGAGTCCCTTTGTGTCACCTCTAGCCCACAGTGTTGACCTCTGCAGTTTCAAGTACTTGAAGTTGACTATAGTAAAAAATATATATATTATATTGGGTCTATGGGGCTGGGGTAAAAGCATTTGTCACACAAGCCTGAGGACCCTATACAAAACCGGGGAGGGGGGGAATTTAATAGATAATACCACAAAGAAACAAACCATAACTATATATTTGAGTACACTTCATTGTAAACCCAGAAGCTTTTTACTTTTACGGAAGTTTTCATAATTCTATGCAGAGGCTTGACCCATTGGTTAATATACTTAAGAAGCTGTGGTCTATGTGACCAACCAAGATGCTAGCACATTGCCTACAGGTCAAACTTATGAGAAGTGGGGCTGCTAGCTCTCTTCACACACAGAAACCTCCCATGCAGTTGGTCCAATTTGGATAGCACTTAGACACTACCTTAGATATTACCAGCTTTCTTACTTTGTGTCTCCACTTTAAACCTAGAGCCATCTAGAGAAAGTCATGTGTACATGTAAAAATGGCAGAGGGGGCCCTCTAAGTAAGCTATGTGCAGGTTCCCAAGGTAACAACCTCAGATGCATCAGGACACACCTGCAACCATCTATGATTTTTATCCCTTCTAAGGCTTTCTTAGTCCTGGCCTGTTTTTCAGGCTGTCCCAGAACATAAGGATGGTTGACTTTCTTGCTATTATACAGCAGGATTGGAGCAAATAGATAGCTTACTCCTTTTTGCTCAGTCTTCATTTATTGCTGTAGAAACTACATTCCCTCCCAAACTCCTTCCAGCAGCTGTACATGCAAGGTCTCCTTTGTCACCTCTTCCAGAAAGCCTTCACTGTTCTCTTCCTGCCCACATCACCCTGGCTTTCTCCCAAGTGTATGGCCTCATGTTATCCCAGACAGTGGCAAGTGACCTAAAGCACTCACTCCACCGTGCTACTACCATCTTCATCGAACACTGGCGTTTGACAGCTCTAGAGCTCATTTCGGGACTTGGCATATTTGGTTTTACTATACTATCTTCTTGTTGTCTAACTTGAATGTGTTTCCTGTCTTCCCATGAAACCAAAGATTTCTCAGGGGTTCTCTCACAACAATGCTACTCAAAGTGGATGCACTGATGTAGCGTCAGAACCCGCTTGGGTAACTTTATAAATGCAAATGAACTGAGTCCTTTCCTATCAGAAAGTTCCTAGTGATTCACATGCATACTGCAGTTTGGGAGGCTCTGCCCTAACACCTCTGGCATTGTTCTGGGGTCCTAGAAATGCTCAGATACTTGCAGAATAGAATTGATTGCTTACCTTTGAATGAGCCAAAGCTTCAAATACGAAGCATCGCCTTTTGTCTTCAAGGACTAAATAAACACAACAGAAGGAATATTTCTTTGGCCTGAGAACACAGGGTAAAAGGCACCAAGAAACAGCTCCTCCTACACATTCAGCCTTCACACGCAGACTTCAAGGAGGGGGGATTGTGATGGCCTGTGAAGACTGCGTTAAATACCAGCACATTCGCAGACTTAACAGTAGTGCCAAGCTGTCTACCAGATGGGAAGTCTTGCAGGCTAAAGGAAGCTAATGCCCATGGACAGAGCGGTTTCCTAACCAGGGGCTGCATCAAAAGCAAGACACAAGTGAGTGAAGAAATCTCGGGCACTCTTGAGTCAAAACAATAGGTCTAACAGAAACCCGGTGTATGCCGGCCATGTGACAGATGGAAACAGGAACATAACCTAAATTTGCCTTCCTTCCTCTTTAAACATTGCAAATCCTGCACATTGCATGTGTACCGGGCATCATATGCAGACCAATTGGAGGACTCAGGAATAGAAAATTAGACCTGGGCTGAATCTTACATGTGGTGTATAGAGGGTATGTGTGTAACAATCAATCACTATAGAAAGAAAATAGATGCTTCCTGTTTACATCTTTTCACTTTAAGGAAGTCCAGATGACTTGGCTTCTTCCTCCTCCTCCTTTTCCTCTTTGCCCCTCCCTCTTTTGCTGAAAACACATGAAGTCAACAAAAATAATGACATCTGAAACCAGTTAAAGTCTAAGCTAGGAAGGGAGACTCCCGGCAATTGGCAGCTCTGTAAGTCTATCACTTTATATCACGATATTTTTTTTGAACCGTCCGTAGAGCCTGCTGGTAAAGGGCTGCAAGGAGGATTCTAGAACAGACCCTTACAGCGACTTAGTGGTTCTGATAAAGTATTCAGAGATGTTCTGAATCCAAGTCCAGGCTACAGATGGAATGCGCACAAAACCCCTGCAGTGCAATGGGCTCATGTTGTATCTAACCGAAGGACCAAAGAGTAGGCTTCATTTTCAAGGCGCCCTGCCTCGGCTTCCCAGATCCCAAACTCTTCTTCAAAACTCAAACTGAGATGACAAAATAATGCTCAGGTTCTGCTCCTGTCGGGACTTTGGATGCAAAGACACCGTTGTGAAAACACTGATCATAAATCCAAAGAAAAGTGGTGTCTTTATTCCAACGATGCCTGATCGGGAAGCCACCTGAGGAAAAACACATTTAAAACACGGCCCCAGGATGTTAGCCTGCTGCTGATGCAAAGCCTGGTAAACATATTAACGCTACCTTAAAATATGAGTCGTGTCGTAGAACCGTCTTGGCAATTAGGCATGGCGGGGCAGAGTAAAGAACTAAAAGCCAATTATAGGTCCCCTGGCTCTGGAGAAACTACATTAAAAATTAATGCTGAGTGAAATAGAAACCATCTGAACTACAGCTGGCAAACATGTGAGAAGCACTATGACAGCCAAGACCCAGGAACAAAGAACATTCTCTGCTCTCATTTGTAGGCTGGGAAGGTCTTCTGTCTTTGTTTCTTCTTGTGCTGAAAAGTGGCTTTAGATTAGTAAAGAGTTGGGAAGCCAGGGTCGGAGTGAGGTTGGGAGTGGGCTGTTGTATTGGGAACAAACATGAGGTTCTTATGTACTCTGGGCGGCAGAGGTGGTCCAGGGCATGTAAGACCAAGCCTTGTGGGTGGAAGAATTAAAGGCTGGGAAACCTTGGAATACGATAAATGTCTGTCTTCCTCATTGTTAAACTTGAGAGCTAACTGTAACCTAGAAAGGACAATCTCTCCACCAGTCCCCATTCCTCCCCTAACAACATGTGTTCGTCATCTTTCCATCACAGTGTTCAAACCCCTGACAAGAGCAACCTGAACAGATGGAAGCTTAGCTTCAGCTCATGGTTTCAGAGGACTGAAGTCCAGGGACAGGTAGTTAATTTGTGGTGGAGGCTGTAGTGAGGTAGTTAAACACAATAGGGAACCACTCACCTCACAGCAACCTGGATGAAAAGAGAAGGAGAAGAAGAAACTGGGGTCCCCATATCCCTTCAAAGACACAGCCCCAAGTGGCCTAAATTCTTCCACTTGTGTCCCATCCCCTGAAGATCCCACTGCCTCCCCCAACAAGCCCTTAGCAGTCCCTAAGACCTGAAGTTTCCCAGTCTCCTCACTGTGCGCCAGAGCTGTGATGGACGGTTGCCGTGGGAGTTGAACAGAACTTAGGAAAGGGCATTGGAGGGTGGGAGGTACTGGGCAGCTGGGGGTACTGATACTTTACAATGCTTCGTGACTGTGAGCTCTAGAATCAAATTAAGAGTAAAAGGGCACTTGCTGTTTGTTTTTGTTTGTTTGTTTCTTTGTTTTGTTTTTTACTAGTGACAGTACTAGCATAGCGTGGGTTAAAGGGAAGTAAAACAGTTCTGATTTTCTTGAGGCTGTTCAACTCTATGATATGCATTATGTGTTCAGCTGATCCTTGGTATCTGCAGTCTTTACATCCGTGAGGTCTGCATCCGTTTATAACTCCCCTCTAAGCAAAAATATTCTCAAACATTGTGTCTATGCTGCAGTCATTTTGTTCTTGCCATCCCCTAAAAATGCAGGCTGACAACAATTTCCCATGGTGTCTGCATGATAATAAGCCTCATAACTCATCTGAAGATGATTTAAAGAACATAAGCTGTGCAGAGGTTTTGTGCAAATATGGAAGCACCTTTGCCCCTTTTTTGTCCCTGATTTATTTTTCTCCACAAGCCTTCTTATCATGTTACCTGTTATACAATTTTACTTTATTTATGAAAATTTCATACATGTATGCAGTGAAATATGATTATGTTCCCTAACAGACTCCCCAACTTCATGACTATTTTTTTGATCACCCACTAAGTCCACTTTGTGTTTCTCAGTTGGTTATGAGTGTGGGGCCATCCACTGTAGTATGGGAATCCTACTCATGGCTACACCCTGAAACTTGAGCATCTGTGGATCTTGGATTTGAGAGGAGGAATATACCAGAATCAACCCTTTGCAAATACCAAAGGATCACCGTAATGTATACATAAATATATGTATGTGTATACTGTGTCCCCTTGTAAACATGTATACTATATATACATATAGCATATCTTACAGAATTCCTACACGGTAAAGGGTTATCTGCATGTACATTAAAATATATGGTGTAGGACAGGTAGGTAGGTAGATGGATAGATTAGAGAAATGACAGACAGACAGACAGATAGATGGATAGATAGTTTTAAAGTTAGTACTGTCGGAAGTTTTGGCAACTGTGTTGAATGGTTACCCAGAGAAATCATGCCACATTGCTTCACCAGTTGATTTTATTTCTTTGAATTTTTTTTCAGCTTTGGGACACTTTATATTTTTCCTACAGCACTGCCAGCTTCTATGCTTATGCAGGTGGGGAGAGGAGAGGCTGGTGGACATGGCTCAGGTATTATTGGTTAGATTTGCCACATCCTTAGGCACTTAGGCCAATATATCCAACATCAGTCTCCAAAGGTCATTTTACAAGCCTGTCTCCGTAAATACCTTCAGATTAAGAAGAAGATTAGGGATATATGGTGGGCTCCCATATCTGGAAAATATAGTTGATATAAGAAAACATGTTGTAAGCAGCCCAAAGAAATGAGGGGAAAGGGCACCCACAGCTGGGGTATAAACGAGAGGTAGGTTTACCATTAAGTTGGATGATGGAGTGGGCGCATCTTACTTAGTTTAGAATTACTATGTATGAATAAGACATTTGAGCGAGCATAAACTCTTCCGTGCACTTGCATTTCTTTGGCACTTCCTTTTATGAGGCTTTCAGCCTTGGAAACCCAAGTGTAAAATGAATGACAGACTATTTAAGGCAGGAGATAAAATGAAAACCAGTCCTCCATACGTAATTCAACAAAGGCCTTTACTTTTCCACGTTTGGTCAGCAACACGCGCTGCTTTCGCTGATACGAGAGATTTCACTGACTTTAATTCATCAATTAATCGGCATGTATTTCTACACATACGTCATATGCCAGATTAAGTCCATAAAAAAGGTATTTGTCATGGGAGTGAAAGATGCAATATTTTGAAATCTATGGAATTATGGGGAAAGACTTGTTGATTAAATTCTGAGAGACTGGCTTTTAATCCGCTTTCCTCCTCTGAACTGTATGCCTCAAAGGCAGACAGCATCCCTTATTCATTGCGCCACCCTCCAATAGAAAGTACTAGATGAATATTCATTGTATTAAGGTGTTCCACTTGTCATTGCTGTGTAACCAAGTGCCCCAGGACTTCATGGATTAAGCAGTCATTTTATTTCATGGCTCACAGTTTTATGAACTTTTGTGTGTGGCTCAGCCGGGAGTTTGTCTGATCTCCATATACTTTTAGTGGGGCTCCTCTTCCTCTCCAAGGATTCCCCTCTGCTTTCCTCTGCTGCAGTCAACCTGGCTGCAGCAGTCAGCTAAATGTCCTCATAGAGTTTTCAGGTCCTAAGACCATGAAACAGAAACTCCTAAACCCTTGTGAGGCTCTGGTCCTGACCTGGCACAGTCCCATCTGTGGCTCCCGTGGTTTAAAGTACAGAGCCACCATGGGAGGGACAGCCAAGAGATGTGGAAAACGGATTCATCTTTGGGTATCTGCTGGCATAGTGAACTCATGTATACAACCATAAAAAAAACTCTTCACATTTGAGGGATAATGTTTTAGGAAAAAAGAAATACTTCATAAAGCGAAGTATCCAAATAATAGGAGAGAACGGAGCCCTGGGAGAGGCCCAGGAGGTGAAAACATGGTAGAGAAGCACCAGAGCTCAGATCAGTTTGGTTCCATGAACCATGATGGTACAGGATGTCTTGGAGCTAAGTTTATACATTCCTAGTTCTGTTCCCCCATTAAAAGGTTTTAATGTGCTCAATGGTCAAGAACGTCCATGAGAAATCAAGGACAGTGAGCTATGTTGTTCATTACTTTCACTGGTCTCCTTTCAGAGACTAATCACATACCATTAGCATACCAAGACTACTGAAGTAGCTGCGGACTCAAGAACCCTAACCTGATTTCTTCTATCCTTGGGCTTCTGCGCTATCTTTTTTTCTTTTCTTAAAAAAAAAAAAAAAAAAAAAAACTAAGTACGAGACTTTCTTCTAGGCAAGTTACATGGTCTGAATTTATTAAAAATATTTAAGAATGATATATATGTAAACTAGAAATGTGGAAGGTATTCCAGTGGATGGTGATAAATGTCCATATGGTACAGCAAAAGTGTCAATTGCTATTTTAACCACTTACAGTGAGCTTCAGGAGGGGAGAGACGCACCATTCAGAAACACGCTCACAGGAAGGGCCGGGGTAGTTATCTGAAACTGCACTGCAGAAATTGCCGAGTGAGCATCAAAGAACAGAGAACTCGCCCAGTTCTCTGGTGGTGTCTTAATGCCTGTGCACGATTGTGCAATGGCTTTGGAAATTCATAGATTGTCTCCAGAAGTTCTGCTGTCAGGAAGCCCCTGCAGAACATCACCTCCTCCCAGTTCCTGCCAGTTGCCACTACAAGGTGCCCTCCCAACATCTAGGTTTCAACGGTGCTCGCTGCTCTTTCTCCCTCCACAAGAGTACTGCAGGCCTGGTTCTGGTGTCCCCTTCCCAACAAGAAGTGCCACCACATCGGGAACCAGATTGGCCTAGAGAAGGGACCGTTATAAACTGGAAGACTCCTCAACCTGCTTCCACAGGCCTCATTGGAAAGCATCTGACTTTACTCTAGTGGTCAACGGTCTGAGCATAACCAGTAGAAAAGAACTGACATGGTATAGCCCAGGCTGCCCTCAGATGCTTCTGCCACCTGAATGCTGGGATCATAGCTATGGACCATTATGCCTGACTTAAGATAATAAATGTTGTTATGTATATTTTACCAGAATTTAAAGCAGAGTAGTGGTATTCACTGTGATTATGTGATCCATGAAACCTTTCTTCGCCCATTGGCCTTCGGGTGGCCTGCCATAAGGAAAGTCAGCCCAGCCACCCAAAATTACTGGGAAGAAAAGTGACAGAGACCACTGACGAATGAAGGCCATGCCTAGGGTAGCCAACACAATGAGTAGGCACCTAGCATCTAGAACGCTTCCCAGCATAATTCAGCTATATCCTGAAAAGAGACGAGGGCAAAGTGACGAGGGGATAGGAGAAACTTACGGCAGCCTTCTTGGGCCTTTCGCTGTTGTTATGAATCTTTGAAGCTCCTGAAGAGCTTCTTCAGAAGTGAGAGTGTACAATGAGAGTCACTTAGCTGCGCCACCCGCGTGCCACTGTGGCTGGGACACAGCTGTAAACTTTTCACCCAGCCTCCCTCTGACTCTCTCTGCCACGACACTGCCTTCTGGAGTGGAAAGTTTCCTCCCCAAGTCTCCCAGCAGCAAGGGCAGCGGAGGAGAGAAGCCCTCCCAAGAGGTGGATTTTGATCCTTCGTGGCCGAGGCCAGGACGTCTTTGTACCAGGCCAGTTGTTATTTACGCCCTCTCACTTCCCTCTGGAAATCCAGCCCTAACCCATGAAGGTCTTATTCAGCTGGAAAAAAAAACCAAAATAGCAGCATCCAGACATGACTGGGTTCTCTGTTTGAGATGTGAAATTTTGCATGTAAATCAAACAGTGTTTGCTGGAACATTCATTACCTGAGCAAACACAGGCCACCTCCTGGGTATTACCATCCTGGAGAAAAACGGTGGATTCTTTAGCAAGAAAAGTGTCAAGACCGCTGATGTGAAAATTCAGGACCAAGGAGTTAGGGTTTTTTTTTCTCATCTCAAACACCTTCTGTTTGCTCACAATTCCCCCAGGTTGCTCTGCGTTTCTGATAGAGCCAGGATCCCTGAGTGATGTCTTCGTGTATTCCTGTTTGCCCTTGGACTAGGCAGGCTGGTACAAATGTCCGTTCTTTGTGTTTCAGTCAACAGGACATTGGGATCATGACCCTGCACTGTAGAATGATGAAAAAGCACCAGGCTCGTGCAGGAAGAGGGATGCTGCTCTCTTCAGTGGTCCCTTCTGGACCAGTAATGCCAGAGAAGCGGGCCCAAACCAGAGTGGCCGCAGTGAATCACTGGTCCTCTTGTTCCAGGTGATAGTCGAGGTCTCAGCAGACATCAGCGACTGTAAAGGGAGCTTGTTGGCTCCACAGCCACTGATGCAAACACTGGAACTACTAACTTAGAGGGTTCCTAGGGGCTTCTCAATCCTCTGTCCTGTTCTGCTAAGGGTATGGGGACTGCAGAAAAGAATCCCACAGTGACCTCCAAACTGACTGGCATCTGGGAACATGGGTTTCAAGACTCTACCTAGTGTCCCTTAACTGATCAGTGCCACCACTGTGTCTAAACTCAACAAAGTTGGGCTTTATTATAGACTACCTGCTTCCCTAACAAAGTCTAGACCAGTAGTTTTCAACCATCCTAAGGCTGCAACTTTTTAAATACAGTTCCTCATGTTGTGGTGATCCCCCCAACCATAAAATTATTTTTAACACTTCATGATTGTAATTTTGCCACTGTTATGAATATTATAAATACCTGCTATGTGACCACTATGAAATGATTATTTGACCTACCCCTCCATAAGGGGTCATGACCCATAGTTTGAGAACCTCTTGTCTCTAACTTGGTAGAAGGTGCCTACATGACCAATTCCTGGAACCGAATCCATTTATTTCTCTGGTATGCACCATGACACATGCGTGGTCACAGTTCATTGCTGTGGTGTCTGGCACGTCCTATATGACTTACATGGGAGAGGCCCCTTGAGACTTTCTGCCTGATTGCCAGTGGACCTCGCCCATAGGTCTTTTTGCTGTAAATCACCCACTTAGACAACTAATTCTGTGGGGCACTGATAGCTCAACACTCAAGGGTGGTCGTGGTGACCCTAACACAGGGCCATGGTTCTGGTGCTGTTTCTCAGAATCTTTTGCCCTCTGTAGGCAAAATGATTTCCAGCTAAGTTCAGCAAAGAGGAGGCAATGGAGGAATATTGGACAGAGACAAACAAACAACCAAAAAGACAGACTGGACTAGTCCTGACCTCAGACCCTGTTTCTAGTAATGACTGAATCTCCAGCTCCCACTAGACAGTCCCATGGGATTCTAGGTCCCGCCACGCAACCTCAACTCCTGCTATATGGTGACACCAACTACTCCATTTCTAATTGTGGGGTTGACTCACCTCCCACTGTTTGCCTTCCCGTCTCTTCTATCACCTGTATAAACAATTCCTCTCTTTAAAAATACCCAATGTGCTTTTCATTTTCCTAGTTTGACCCACATGCTATAAATGTCTTCCTCATGCCGACCAAAAGGGCTGTCAGGTATGAAGAACACCATGCCGTACTCAAAGACCTTGGTGTCTAGTCACATAGATTGCTTCTGTACATATCACAGAGGCTGACACAACTCAAGACTCATTCTAGGACCAGAAACTGTTGTTCTGACTCCCAAGTCACAGGACCATGAGGCAGTGCTCTAAGATAGATGAGCCTCAGCCACATGCTAGACTTGGTGCCTCTGACGCTGGGTTACTGACTGTCTCTTGAGCACAGAAAATCTGTAACAGTTATGTTGCTGAAATGGTGGTGGAGCACTCTTGAACCAAAGTGTGTGCACATCCACAGAACTAAGTCTTGGGCCAAATGTAGCATGATAGCGATGGTTGTGAGGTGACAAGTGAGTCCTGAATGCACAGTCAACCAGAGGGTTGACATCTGTGTGATGGCAGTCATGGCCACTCTTCCCCAGATCTCACGTAAGTCTAGCCGACCACTGTGGTATATTCACTCAGGTCCTCTGGTAGGCAGCAGAGGACGGTGGGCTTTGCTTGGGTATCTTCAGCAGCCTCTCTCTGACTGGAGTCCCTGCTGCCCAGTGGGAATCCAATCAGGGACGTGACCCCAGAAGTGTCAGAGCACCGGCATTAGACAAGCTCTTGCCGGACAGCTGAGCCACTGATGCCGTGATCAGCCCTGTGAACAGCGGACTGAGCTTCTAGCAAGTGGAGAAGGGTGAGGGGGACTGCGTTTCAGCCTTGAGGCACAGAATAGGAAGTTTAGTGACTGGAGCAAGGTGTGATAGGAAGTGGGGGCAGGAGATGACCTGAGGACATGAAAGACGGAGGGCATAAGAGTAGAGTAGGGTCTAGGTCATATGGAGTCTTTTTCGGTTGAATTTTTTTTTTCTTTTTAGAATTTACCTTGAAAGCAAAGTTAATCAGTGATGGAAAGGTTTGGACAGAGAATCTGAACCCAGACTCGAGCTCTTCAGTGTTTATTGTGACTGCATTGTGGAGAAAGAATTGAAAGGGATATAGAGGAAAGTTCAAGACTAATTAAAAGGTAGAATAGGAGATATCTGATGAAGGGTTGGATTTGAGGCTTGGGGTGGGGTTGTCTGCAATTTGCCCACAGGCTTAGCTTGGTAGCTACTCAAGCTGCTGGCATTCACTGAGACAGGGGAACTCTGTGATTTGTCAAGTCTTCAGAACAAATTGTTTCCCATCATGGAGATGATGAGTGTAGGCTGCACTGGGTGTACCAAAATAAGGTGACCAACAGGCAGCTCGTCAGGGAAGTCTCCAGCTCTGGAAGAAACCGTGGCTGAGCACCTAGATTTGAGAGGGGCCAGGAGATACAAGGAAATATAAAACCATCAAAGTTGCTGAGACGATCAAAGGATAGCACAGTGCCCTGGAGGAAAAAGCACAGTGTGCAGCGTCTCGGAGACCACAAGAAAGACCTTCGAGGACAGAGTAGGCAAGAGAGCTAGCTCAGTGCCCCGCAAGATTAAAAACTCAGTCTTCTTTGGCTTGAAAACAGACAATTGGAGGCACTCTCATTTCAATGTGGCTTCTCTTCTCCAAAACTCGGCTTGAAACTGGGGCCTCTGTGTGAGAGTTGATTAGACCTTTAAGAGAGATCAGTGTAGCTCTCATGAGACTAGGTTGCTTACTCTGAGGACAGTTCATTAAAAAGCCCTCATATTTTCTCTTTTCCAGTCATGCCAACTTGCCCCCCTGCTTTCTGCCTCAGTGAGACATGGTGTGTGGTAGACAGTGTCCTTGCGATCAGCTGGCTGCACCTTCAGTGTACTCAATAAACCTATCCCATCCCCACAGAAGGATGAGAAGGCGCAAGACCTCTGCTAGACACTAAGAAGTTGACAACGCCATGTTTTAAAAATTCTCAACCTGTAGAGCCGTGAGCTAAATAAAACATTTTTTCTTTATAAATGTCCTAGTTCAGGTATTTTGTTACAGCAACAAAATGTACTAAGGCAGATACCTTTGTTTTAGCAGTTTAAATACACAATAACGGAGGAGATAGAACCCAGAAGCCAGAGGCTTGGAGACAGAGGGGAGGAGAGAGAATAAAAAATGACCAGGATAACATGAGTTGAGAAAAGGCTTTTTAAAATGTTGAAGGGACTCAACTTGAAATTGTGTCAATGCTGACAGGAAGCAGCTGCAAGAGAGCCAGAGCTTGAAGCCACGGGAGGAAGAGCTGATAAGAGGCCGGGCCATCAAAGCCCTGGAGAAAGTGACATGGAGCACGGCGAAGACACAGATGTTTGGTGTGGACAAGAAGGCAAGGACCCTTTCCCATTTCAAGGATAAGAAGGAAGAAAAACTTGGTAAAGCTGCAGACAAGTCCACAGATTTGTGGCAGAGTTGGGGTGGGGGGGAATATGAATTCCTAACTAATAATATTTCCTGTCTCCCTTTAAGACAACGAGAGCACTTCGGAGGATCTGGGGTTGAAATAAGTAGTCTTTAAACACATGACACTCTCAAAACAGAAATAGGCAAAGCCTGGGGAGGAAAACTTCCTTTCCTTTCTCTGGACGTCTTGAAGATACTGCAGAATGACTTCAAGTGAAAACACAAAGCATGTCTAACTGTGTGGCTCTCTTAAGGACATCTACACACTTTACTGGGACTGGACATCAGGGTGGCTGCCCTGCAGGAAGTCCTGTGGTTGGGCTTGGGCTCTCTGGGAACCTCCAGGAGGCAGTTTGCTTTACACAAGAGGGACTCATTGCTCTTGCTTTTTGCGTGGTCACAACTGTCTGTGTAACCTGTCTGTGGGCAGGCAGATCCTCCCTCCCGCCTGCCAGCTCATCACCCATCTGCGTGGCAAAGCATTCCTTCACAGAAAAAGGACCCTTTAGCCCTTCTGACCCAGCAGGAGGGCAGGGGAGAGGCTGGCAAACACAGCAATGCCATTTGGTAGTTACTAGTGGCATCTGGAGGAGGGGAAAGGCTGACCCTGGAGGTGGGATGGTGAGGACGTGCCAGCATGGGAACCCGGGAGCAAAGAGGCAATGGAGGCAGGAAGGAGCACATGTAGGCATTTCAAAGCCGAGTGGCAGAAGTACGTGGAAAGCCCTAGAAACAGTTCTGCCCCCTCCACCAGCTGTCAAGAAAGGGGAGGAGAAATCCTCTGGGATGGGGAGGAGGGTGGGAGCCGTTAGGCAGTTATTTAAGAGACGACTTTCTGGTCACTTTTCCTGAGTCCTTTTGAGGAAGTACTCAGAGGCACACAAGGAGCCTACCAGGGCACCCTCTCAGGAGCTCAAACAGGTAAGAGACCCTCAGAGCAGGACTGAGTAGCCCTGCCCCAAGCTATGGCTGTCTCTCTGGACTTACATTTCTGTATCTCTGAAGGGTTGGGGAGGGTCAGAGGCAGCCCCTCTCTCCAGTTCCCAGCTTTTGCCTCTGAGTTTGAAATGTTCAGTCCTACTTCTGAGGACTTCTTTGAACTCTAACAAACTATGCTACAAGCACAGCTGGTGGAGAAGACGCTTTGACAGGGATGGGAATGGGGTTGCTCCTCTAAGAGCAGGTCTGCTTGCCTAAGGGAAACCAACTGTGGAATGTGGAATAAGGTTAGAAGAGAGGGCAAGGCCATCTGAGAATGCTCACCTGGCTAGAAGACAGCAGGTTCGGTTGCCCTGCCCTGGTCATTCCTTACCCCATATTAACACAGTGTCTAAACTCAAATTCCTTTCCCTTTGTTGCATCTACTAAGAAGGACAGTCCCCCCTCCTACATTCACCCAGTGGCGGGCACTACCCTCTCTTGACCAGCGCCTGGAATGTTCCAATTCTTTGTTTTACTTGCTCTCTCCCAGAAGGCTGCCTGACTGCCCAGCACTGCTCCCCACATCCTGCTGCTGGCCTCTAGTGACCAGTCAGTGTGTCTTTGCCATTGACAAGACACCAGAGCGGTGTGTTCTCTTGTCTTCTTTGTCATTAAACCTTTTCTTTAATCTCCTCCCCTGCCTCAGCTCACCAGAGATTACCTGTAAATCCTGAAAGGTGTTTGTAGATACCCACTCCTGTCTCCTTCTTCCAAGAGACCCTGTCTCCTCCCAAGAGCAGATACCTTACCAAGTGGTTCTGAGCCCAGTCTTGCTCCTCTCATTGCTACAACTGTCTAATCAAGCTGATTCTGTAATGGCAACATGTCATCTTGCAAGGGTGTGCCTAGTTTTTACAAATAGCCAGGTTGCCAGGAGTCACTGCACGGTGGGTCAGGTAAAGAGAGTTCCGAAACAAAGTCCCCCTTCATTTTGACCAGCTGGTCAACAAGTCCTTATTGGGCCCTGAAGTTAAGGTGTGTAGTGTTTAGACTGGCCGGTCGCCTGCACAAACTCAGAGGGGAAGAGGAAACAGGCCAGACCATGTCAGAGCACAGCCTACTCACAATCCATCTGAACATAGCCACGGTCTCCATGCCACACACCCAAACAGCATCATGTGGGATTCTTGAATGGTCCATTCCTAACCCCACTATACTGTAAACTCTTGGGAAAGAGGTGCTGTTTTGGTTTCTGTTGTACCTACCTAAGTACTAAGATCACAGCCAGGCTTACAAGAAGCCCTCATTAAGTAGTGACAGAATTAAATGGCTGGTCTATTTTATCTATCAATCAATCAATCTATCTGTCTATCTATCTATCTATCTATCTATCTATCTATCTATCTATCTATCTATGTTATGCTATGCTATAATTAAACGACGACTTTAACGAATTATCCTAATCTGGCCATGTTTTTGTGAGTCTGATTCTCACAGTGACTTAGGTTTGGTGAATCTCCATGAGATGAATTGGTGCATGCGCCTACAAACGTATAGGCTTTGGGGGTTTGGGGAGAGGGAAGTTCTGCTGTCTGTAGTCTTGAAAGATTTTCTTTGCTTCAGGCAAACACTCTTTCTCGTTCTCTCTTTATGTTTTAACAAGCAGGACATCTCCCTGAGATCCTCGGGGAACACTCTCCATCCCTAGGCTCATCCTCACTGCCACCTCTCAACTCTCATTTGTGTGGGACGTTCACGTTGCCCGTCATTGCTGTGCACAGGTGCATCTCTGTCTCCACTTTAGAATCTGGGCCACAGGTGATGCTCATCTCACATCCCTCTTCCATGGACTTTCTTCTCCCTTTCCCAAGGATCCAGTAAATCTGAGAATGTCAGATACTCCAACGACCACCTTTGGGGGCAGGAGAGCAGTGCCCCCCAACAATTCCAATGCAGCAGAAGTTGACCTCCCAACTGAGGAGCTGCAGGGCGTGGTGCCCAGGGGTGTCAATCTGCAAGGTAAGAGGAGCACACCACTGTATCCAGTAGAGCCAGATCCCCTTTCCCATGAGGGATCTATGGAAGAACTTCTCCCACGAAGATCTACAAATGGCAACCTCTCAGTCTCTGGTGTCTAAGAAAGGGTTCCAAAACTCTTTCAAGCTGCAAAAACAGCAAAGTCCCTGAATGGCAGCCCAGTTTTGACACTTGCTGATCTTGTCATGTAAGGAAGTGACTTCCTCTATTTCTCAGCCTTTCCTTTTACAAAACATGCTGGATTCACCAAGGCCTCTTCCACCCATAGTGTTCTGCACTTTGGAGAATGTTCTCTAGCTGGAAGATTCCACTTCTAAAATATTGTGGCTGCGTCTGATTGTCTGGCTTGCAACTCCTTCTTTCTCTTTCCTCCATCCATAGCTATGAATCTCAGAGCTGGCGCGAGGTGCCAGATTCTGACAGTAATAGAGATGAAGTCCTCCATCTCCTGCGCAGCTGGCTAAGGAGGCAAGGCAAGCTGCTTCCTCTGCCTCTTGCCTCTGCCTCATCCTGAGGGACCTGCTCTGGGTGCAGCAGCCACCAACTGACCTCCTCTTAGCCCTGTCAGCTGTGACAGGGCCCAGGTGCCAGCACTGGCTTGGTGATACAGAAGCCATTCCCTTGGGGGAATGAGCAGGGACATTCAGACTCTTGTCCCTGAATGGCATTTAGCTGGCAGGACATTGTGGAATATCGTTTATGCACCAAAACCCAGTTTTGTTCCTGTGGGCTCTCAGTGTTGAGTTTCCTGGGGGATAAACATCTACTTGCTGAGGTAGGTACAGACAGTCACACAGTGACTCTTAGTGCCCAGGAACTAACTCTCCCAGCTAAGTGCCACATTCTAAACCCAGACATTAAAGTCACAGAACTGGGTATGCAACCCACCAGCCTCAACTTCCTTTGATACAGGTTAGAACACTGGCCTAAAGCCATCAGTTGATATTCTTTACCTCTTTGCTGCCCATGCTAGAAGTCCTTTTGTTTTTTATAAGAATGCAAATAAAACCGAAAAGACTGCAGACACCAAGCTCTCCCATGGGTCACCTGGGGATATTCAACCTTCTTGTAAAATTCCCCTCTGGCAGAGAAGGCACTGTACTCCTGAAAGGAGTACCTTGGCTCCAGCAGAAGTCAGACATAGGAAAAGAAAGAGGAAGGGGCTCAGACACCCATACCAGGAATCATGAGAACACATGGATCTCCGGGCAGGTGGTAAAGAGCCCAAAGAATATCCCTGGTACAGGAAGCAGAAAACCCAGCTGTCCATCCCAGAACGAGTCATCTAAGTCCCCAAGCCTTAATTTTCTCATCGGCAAAATAGAAGCCACGTGCAGGGTGTTCCTAAGGACTGGACAGATATTGCCCGTGGCAGCATCTGGCCCACCACACAGGACAAGTGATGGCTGGTGAGATAGCATGTACAGAGAATCCTTCCCCATCAGTTCAGGACATCACCTGTGGAGAACCTAAGAAAATCATAAATCTGAACCAAATGTTGCCAATGACATATAAAATTCACCAGACCACCTGAATGGTCAATTGATTATTTTTTTCCTCTTATACCTGAGATAATTGGTTTTCTGTACATCTACCTTTGGAAGCAGAGATGGGGAATATTTCACCTATTTTGAAAAAGCAGTCTTTATTTGCTATGTAATCATGTGTCCACAGCCCACTTGACCCATGAGTTGTTCCCACACAACCCTTACAGAGGAAAGTGAGGGGCCAGAGACCAGAGGCTGATCTGAATGGATGAAAACAGCCAGTCACAAACTGAGTGACTCAGCATCCCTAATCACTATAACTTATTAATGACATATTTCAGCATCCATATTTCAGTATGTTTTGTTCAGGGTTTTTCACTGTATGCTGTGAGGATGGAGCCTCTGAATCAAGATTCATAGCAGGGTAATGTCAAGAGAGCTGGACAGGGGAAAATATATCAGCGGACATACTCTCTGAATCAGGCTATTACTCTGCGGAGTTTGAATTTCTGTTTGTCTAAAATCACAGAGAGTTTGACACTAAATATATCAAGCCCTCCCACCTCCACCCCACTCCCAAATCATCTTAGTAAAGGGAATTATGAATGCCCGAGAAGGCAATAAGGCTCTTGCCCTGGTTCACGTAGTCATCTTGCAGTTCACCCAGTGGCCACTAGTGGACCCCGGGAGCACTGCTGCCCTCTGACTTCAGAGTTACAGAGCCCCATGTCCAATTCTCTATTTCCACTACTAGTCCTCAACAGTAACTTTTCATTTTGAAAGCTGCCCTTGTGAAACTAATTGAGCAGATCAGAGAAACCAGGAGAGGAAAAGAAAGGAAATGTCTGGCTCTTCGTTTTAACTAGCCGCTTAGCCATGAATACTGACAGTTACTGGGAAGTATTCATGAATATCCGGAATACCCAGAATGTGGCTAATGTGTGTATATAACAAACTTTCACCATAGCTGGAAATAGTTGATTAAGAACCATTTTATGAGAGTGAAGCATGCCATATTCCCAACCACTTGAAAGCCTGAGGTAAGAGGATCGCTTCAAGGCCAGCCTTGGCAACATAGCAAGCACCCTTCTCAAAATATTATTTTAGTAAAGTTAAAAAAAAAAACTACATCAGACTGTACAAACTTATGTAAGCTTCCCCAAATACATTCTATAGTATTTAAGAAAAACAGATATATTTGAGATTTTAACGGGACCTCAGAGGTAGGACTAAGCTGTAGACATGTCTGATGTTATCACATACTTTTAGAGATCCTTTGTGTTCCCTGTGTGTCCCAAACAGAAAATTATCATGAATATATGTTCATATTACTTAGAATGACATACATTTTTTTGTGTGTGTGTGTACACTGTGGGTGTACATGGAAGCTAGAGATTAATGTTGGCTGTCATCCTTGATTACTTTCCCTTATGTATTGGGACTGGGTTTCTCATGAACCTAGCTCTTAGGTTTGGCTAGTCTAGAAAGCCAGCTTGCTCTAGAGATCCTCTGCCTCCACCTCTGAAGTCAGGGCTAGGATCCAAACTCTGGTCCTCATCCTTGTGTAGCAAGTATTTTTACCGGCTGAGCCATCATCCCAGTCCCATAGTGGCATCAGTTTCTAAAAGACTGTTCTACACATTCAGTTGTGTTTCTGCAAAATTTCTCCATAGCCTTCCAGAGTCCCATGACCCAAGAGGAAGAAATAGTCTGCTATGAACAGAGAGGCCATTTGTAGCAGTTATTAGAATATCTACATGGCACATCTATTGTGTTGGGGTCAAACAAGGAAGTAAGAATGGCCTGGTGAACATTCAATTAGAGGCAGATCCAGCAGTTTTTAGTATAGTGGGGTTTGAGTGTTTTCCTAAGAATTGATTCCTTCCCATAATTCTTTGTCAGAACTAAACCAATCTTTCAATCAGTTAGCAATCAACTTCTCCTTGGTGCCAAGAAGACTCTTTTGTTCAGGGTTATTGAAAGAATAAGAGAGGCATTCATTATGTGATGAATAAATGAAGTTATGAAGTGAAGTTCATTACTCACCCAGTTCAAAGAAAATAGATATGCTGTCATTTACATGTTAGGAGAGATGCCCAGAGTGTGTCTGAGAACAAGAAGAGGAAGTCAGTCTCTAACTTCAAGTGGCTTTCATTCTAAAAAGAAAAAGAAAAGGAAAAAATCACTGCAATTCAGTCTAATAAAGACTAATTGAAATTTTGGTAAATTGCAGTAAAGCAATTAGAGAAAGAGAGATAGGTCTTGTGGCATGGTGGAGCAGGGAAGAAGATGAGGAAGGCTTCTGGATAACAGAGGCATCTCAGCTGGGTCTTGTAAGATGACAAAGAATGTTTCAGATATGCTGGGCATGGCAGGAGAGACTTCTAATTCTAGCACTTGGGACATGGCAGTAGAAGGATAAGCCAAGATCATCCTCAGCTACGTGATGAGTTCAAGGCTAATCTCTGTGACTAGGAGACTCTCTCAATAAAATCTAAACTAAAAGGAATATAAACAAGGGCCAGCTTTGTAATTCTGGTGCATTGAAGGCTGGGATCTCAAGTTTTCGAGTAGTCTGTACTATATACAGATGATGTAGACCCCATGTCAAATGAAGAAAGAGTGATGAAGTAGAGAGATGATTTCCTGGATGAGAAAGCTTGATGTGCAATTATGAGGACCAGATCCTAATACCCACATTCTTAATGAGGCATCATGCACAGTCCTCTAGCCCCAGGTCTTGTGGTGAGAGAAGATGAGGATGGCTGAGTGTGTCTGCTGTCAAACTAACTGAGAAAACTCAAATCTCAAGCTCAAGGAGAAACCCTGCCTTAAAGAAATACATATAAAATGATTGAGGATGGCGCCCAAATCCCAAATCCTTCTCTGACCTTCAAATACGTGTCCAGACAAGCATACCACCCAACACACACACACACACACACACACACACACACACACACACACACACCACCTGGTAGGCAGAGAAGAAATAAGACCCTTTTAAAAGTTGAAGGAAGAGAGCAAGAATATATAGAAAATTATTTTAAGACAGACAGCATATACTTACTGGTGAGAGTTAGCTACAGGACAGAGAAAAGATAAGCCTTAAAAACTTGGCAGGGGTCACATTACAGTAAGCGTTAAAGATCCTACTGTCTTTCTATTCCTCTGAACACAGGGGACTTGCTGTGGATTCTTATTTATAGTTTATAAGAGTAATTTTCATAGCAAAGAGAAAATTGAGTGGAGATATTCCAGGCTAGAGGAAATGTAGACCAAGAAACGTTTAGCCTCTGGAGAAGGTGTGAGTCTCATTTCTCTTGTTCTGGGATTTCTGAAGCATTTTGGGCTGTAGGACTTCTTAGTAGCAACCATTTAAATAATAACTGCAGAAGACAAATGTCTTTAATTGTTCTAATTATACTTTCTCCTCCTGAGTCACCAAGAGATGTGTGAGAAAAAGCCTTCCTGTGGCTCTTCCTGTCATAAACAGACCTGCTTCCTCATGCATAGCATGAACGCCTATAGCTTAGTAATAATGTTACCAAAGATTCCAGGGCAAACTCAGCTCACCAGGGAATTCCTAGAATATGAACCTAAACATTTAACTTATTTCAAGATTCCCTCTGTGACAGGTATAATCATTCTCAGAAGAATATTTTTGCAACCCGGGGAGAAGATAATCCACTTTTTTCATATTAGGGAGAGAGTAGGAGGGCAGGGAGGGAGCTGACGCTTGGGGAGGAGAGACTTTCTTCCTTTCCTTAACAGCCCATTTTCTCATGTGTTTGGAATTAGATGAAATTGTGTTAGGTAGACTTTTTGAAAGCTGTCACTTTGAAAGGGCAAGCTGCCAAGTTTCTAGCCATAATAGAACTTTAAATAAAGAAGAAGCAGTGACTTCCCAGTGTTCTCTTTTCTAGGAGCTGGGCTTGGACAGGAAGATGTGAATTCACTTGCTGCTTGTGCTGAGTGAGGCTTGAACAATGACAAAGCTCTTTCTATCTAAGTTAGGTCTTGTTAGACCAACAGACAAAGCGCCACCCATCCACCAGCTTAAGAGATGTTTTCTGTGTACCATACACTTGGAGAGAGGGCCCTGGTAGGCAAATGAGCACTAGAATGCCTTATGGCATTTTTTGTTTGTTTGTTTGTTTTTTCGAGACAGGGTTTCCCTGTAGTTTCTAGAGCCTGTCCTGGAACTAGCTCTTGTAGACCAGGCTGGCCTCGAACTCAGAGCTTATGGCATTTTTATACCTCTGCTCATGTTTCACGGTAACCAACTGCAGAGTCCTTGCTATAACCACGCACTGTAAGAACCAGATTCTGTTCCTGGTGTGCTTTGTGTGTAACCACCCATGGTCAACCAGACAAATGTCATTCATTTGGTGGCACTGGAGACCATGCCTCCTTTCCCATCGCTAACTCTCTGTACTGTGATTTGAATGTAGTTTGTTCCCGAAGGTTCATATGCTAAAACTTGGTCTCAGTGTGGTGAACTGACAGGCAGGGCCTAGTGGAAGGTCCTTGTGTCACTGGGAGTGTGCCCTTGGAAGAGATTAAGGTCCTTCTTATGGGACCCTGAGCTAGTAGTTCTCATGAAGGTGGGTTTTTTATAAAAGATAGAGCCTGACCATACAGCACTCTCTGCAGGCCTGGCCATGATATCTCTTCTTCTCTGCCAGCTTCTGCCTTTAAGATGCCGTGTGCCATAAACCATGAGGTATTGTTCACGTCCCTCACTAGAGCCAGAATATGGGGTTTAACTGTCCATCTCCAACCACCCGTCTTTCTCTTCTCTTCCCCTCCTCTCCCCTCCCCTCCCCTCCCCTCCCTCTCCCTCCCCTCCCTTCTCCCCTCCCCTCCTCTCCTCTTTTCTTCTCGTCTCTTCCTCTATTCCTTCTTCCCTCTCTACCTATCAATAAGTAAATCCTTTCTTTATAAAAACCCAGCTTCAGATATTGCTTGACAGTAATGAAAAACAGATTAGAATACCCAATGGGTCCATTGACCAATTAGAAAATTACTCTGAGGAAAGGCAACGTGACGGTCCTTTCTATTTTGAAAGAATAAGCCGCCAGTTTTATTTTTCCATGCATCTTTCACTTTTGTCTGGCATCTCAAACTTGATTGCTTTGTTTGAAATCTTTTACCTATCAGAGTAACTTTTAATCTTCTACACCTCAACCAAGTTTAATTTTTGTGTCCTTTTTTTTCCAAGTTTCACTTTTTAAATAAAATGTTTTCTTAGTTCAGATTGTTTTAAAGTATAATCTTAAAAAATTAAATGGGATTTTTTTTTCATTATCTTTGCCCTGGTTTCTCCTCACTTAGAATGAAGTGTTTTCCTCTGAATTTTTCTCTTCTTTTCCAAAGGCACTGGCTTATTAGGGTGATGTTGTAATAAAAAAAAATCAAGATACTTAAAACATGATTTTTGAGAGTTCAGTGCTTAAAATTTAATATCCGCAATAGCAGAGCAGTAGGCATAAACACATACACATATGTACACATATGCCAACACCAGGTATGTGCATGTACCTTAGTGTCATGTACTTTGTAGATGTGTGAGCAACTGAGTAAGTGTGCAGCTTAGGGGGCAATATCCTGGTTCCTGGTCTTCCATTCTCACCCTTCCTCCTTAGAGACTGAGTGTCCCACTAATCTTGGAACGTACTGTTTGTTTACAAGACTGGTGGAAAACAAACCCCAGCCATGCCCTTGCCTCTGTCCTCCACAGTTCGAGGGTCACAGGAGTGTAGGACACCCAGATCTCAAGTGGGCGCTATGGATCCGAACTCAGATCCTCCTGCTTGCACAGCAAACGCTCCTTACCCATCTCCTAGGCCCTATATATTGTTTCCGAAACAAACGGTATGTTTGTTTTCACTAAGAAAAAAAATCCCAAGAAACCATAAGGCGTGTGTGTGTGTGTGTGTGTGTGTGTGTGTGTGTGTGTGTGTGTGTGTGTGTCTTGTCTGTCTTTCTTAGGCTTGACACTCTAACTTTCAATAGCACCTTTACTTACCCTTTGTTCCAAACAGCATGAAGACGTGGTGGTCTTCTCCAATGGGAAACTAAAGTTCTAACACAGAGGCCTTGGTAATCTCCAATCTTCTTTTCCAATAAGCCATGCGGCCCTCAAAATTACTTGTCTAGAGAGTAAACTGCCTGGTAAATGATATTTAAAGAACTGATATGTTTGCTTCAGTGGTTAATGAAATAATTCTTTTTTATTTTTATTAAAAATTTCCGCCTCCTCCCCTCCTCCCAGAAATAATTCTTTTTAAATGAAAAAAAAAAAAAAACCAGCAAGACCCAAATGTCTAGATATGAGATTTATCTGAGTGAAAAGCAGCAAGCCTTCTGAGACATGCCTCACATACTTTCCCAGGCATGAATGATAGCTAGACAACCAAGCTGTAGTCTTTCCCTCGAGGAGTTTCCAGTTCTGTAGGTGGTATCACCTGTGTAAAGGGGAAATAAAGTTGTTAATGGTGGTCTGGGCCTTCTTTTTAGAAAGAGAAATATATTATTCTAAGACTAGAGTGGGGAATGACTTGTCTACCTGTAGAATCTTCAAAACAAAGCAGACGGGTCTGGAAAGACAAGGGATGGGAACCTTGCTGTTTCTGGGGCAGGTGCTTTGAGGGTCTATTGGATCCTGGGAACATTCTTACAGGGTCCCTCACCTGCCCTCCCAGACACTGATTTCCAACTTTGGAATCCCAGGGACTGCTCAGCTCTCAGAAGCTACTGCTACACCTACTGACTTCTGAGTGATAAGCCTCTGCCAGGACCCCAGATAGAGCAACTCCTTCCATTTTCTCTCATTGCAACTACACTCTGAAGTTTAGGAAGCTTATGCAACTTGTCCAAGGTCATAAAGATATATGTGGCAGATGTAAGGGGTCCCAACAGCCTGACTCCAAATCCTATGTCCTTAACCCATTAAGCTGTTAAAAGTAAGAAAAGGGTAGCTCCAAAAAAAAAAAAAATCCAGTAAAAAATCCTTTTTAAGATTTTGCTTTTAATTTCGTCTCTCTGCCCACCATACCCCCCCCCGTGTGTGTGTGTGTGTGTGTGTGTGTGTGTGTGTGTGTGTGTGTAAGTTCAGTGTCTGTAGAGTCTACAAGAAGGTATCGGATCCCATAAAGCTGGAATTAATGCGGTCATGAGCTGCCCACTGTGGTGTATGAGCTGGACGTGTGTGCTCTGCAAACTTAACCAGAGAGCCACATCTTTAGAACCTTCAATGGATGCTGAGGTCTCCCAACCACAGAGAAGCGAAGCAGCTCCATACATATTATGCAAAAATATTAATATCTGAAATGAAATTTTGCCATGGCCACTTCCGACCAGAGACCACTGCTCTGCCAGGAGTTTTGCCATGCACAGCACCGGTGCTCCAGCAAAGAACCTTTGGTAAGGCCAGAACTTCCCAAATCACCAAGCTCTCTGTCTTCAGTATCTACTAATATTACTCAGAGCTAGCACTGTACTGAACAATGTTTTTCTGACCTCACTCAGGATTGCTAGATGCCATGTTCTCCAGGCTGGGACGTGAGGTAGAAAGCTTGGAGGATACTCATCTCTAGGTTTATATAGATAAGGCTCCTTGAAAAGCCAAGGCATTAGCGCTAATAAACTTTCTTTCTTTGGGGGCAATTGATCATGAGGGAGGTAGGGTAGTGTATATGGAGGGAAAAAGGGGAGTACCTTAGGACCTATAGACTCATGCCCTACAGGGAGACTGATCTCAGTACATTCTTTACCCCAGAATGGGCAGCTGTTCCCTAACTGGCCTTCCAGATATCAAGACTGATACCATCCCAACTCTTCTCCACTCTGTCTCCAGAAGTGGTTTAAACTTCTGTGTATGAACTTAATCATTATGTGAGTTTACTGCTCTGGGTTTTAACTGGATCCTCAAAACAAAGTCTAAACCCCTGAACAAGGCTGATGAGTGTGGAAAGGAACGGCGGGGCTGTGTCCCACCACCCGGCTAGCTTTGCCCAAAATAATTACACGGAAACTGTATTCTTTTAAACACTGCCTGGCCCATTAGATTCAGCCTCTTATTGGCTAATTCTCACATCTTCCTTTAACCCATATTTAGTAATCTGTGTAGCACCACGAGGTGTGGCTTACCAGGAGAGATCTTAACCTGCATCCATCTCGGAGAGGAGAAGCATGGCGACTCCTTATGGCGACTGCCTGAAGCGTCTGCCCACTCCTTCTTCCCACAATTCTATTCTGTCTACTCCGCCTACCTAATTTTCTGTCTCTTAAAGGGCCAAGGCAGTTTTTTATTAATATGAAAGTAACACATAGACACTTCTCCATCAGATGAGGCTTGCGGGATCTCCTGGCCTTGCGCTCTCATTGTGCTCCTCAACTACCCCAGCCCGCTTACTGTTTTCCAACTTCTCTTGTGGTCATTACCCTCTTGCCTGAACCATTCTCCTTGCCTGATGCATTCTTCCCCAGCTGTCCTCGTCAACATTGAGGATCAACTTGACAGAGCCTAGAATCACCTGAAAAGGGAGTCTCAGTTGCATATTTACCCTTACCAGATTGATCTTCAAGTATGGCTATAAGGCAGTGAGGAGGCAATTGCCTAATCAATACTTGTATTCATGGCTTGGGAGGCAACACAAAATAGCACACAATGGAAATCGGACTGTAGTGAATTGTAAATGTACTGAAAGGCACACTGAAGGTCCAAAATGATTGTAACGGTACGCAACAATGGAGCAATTCTACAAGCAGAAATGTAATATGAATTCATGCAAGGCCTCAAAATGGAGCCACAAACTAAAAAACAGTTGCATAAAAATATAGCCGAATAGCTGCCCAGGTAAGAGATCTTTGGGTGTCTGGGCTAAATTGCTATCCACTATTGATAAAAAAGACATCTGAATGTGTTTTAAGGATTTTACTTCAGCAGATGCTTAATGTAAAAAATCCCTAGTAAGATATTAGTCTCCAATGATGCCTGAGATGAAGAAACCAAAATGTGCTTTATTTTACAAGATTCATTAATGGTCTCATTGTAGTTTACTAGAAAAAACTATAGCCAGAATAATGTATTTTAGTCAAGGGAAAACTCTTCACAAGAGAAATTAACAAAATAAAATCTACTATGAAACAGAGGAATCCATAAAATTCTGGAAGTGATTACTTTAAAAAGGGGTAAAATATTGAGGTGGTGTTACTCAGAGGGTGTCTCCGAGTGGTCTTTAAATTCCAGTGTACCAGACAGAGACTTGTTGTGGATCTGTGTGGAAGTCCAGAGACAGGATGTGTGAAAATCCACAGGGAAGCAGACATTAGGCCATCTTGAAAACAGTAGAGTTGTTTAAGGGTAGACCATATGTCCCTCCTGATAGTGAATTTCCTGTTTAGCCAAAGATCAGAATCTTTGCATAGAGATAGCTCATTCATATCTAGAACATCTACCCAAGATGCCTTTGTCTCTGGGATTCAGTGAGGTTGTAATATTGGGGCATTCCTTCCAACCCTATTCATAAATGGAGAACTGATGGACCCATTTTGAGATTTTGGATTGATGATGATGAAAATTAAAAGACATTTTAATCCTGTTAAGAAAGAGGATTTGTGTGTGTGTGTGTGTGTGTGTGTGTGTGTGTGTGTATGAGAGAGAGAGAACAGAGAGAGAGAAAGAGTCAGGGTGAGGGTTGTATACTAGCTTATATGTGTGCTCTGTATGTGCTCACACATTGATGCATGTGTATATGTGCACGTGGAGACCAGAGGTCAACATCCAGCATCATCTTGAATCATTAACCACCTTAGTTTTTGAGACAGAGTCTCTCAATGAACCTGGAGCTAGACTGCCTTGCCATCAAGCCTTGGGGCTATGTCTGTGTCCTCTCCTCCAGCCCTGTAATTATAAAAGCTTGATGTTGTCACCTGGCTTTTAATGGGAACTGACAATCTAAATTCAGGTTTTCATGCTTGTACTTTACCCAGTGAGGTGTTTCTGCAGCCAAATACTAAAAGGCATAACCTTCAACAGTTGTGTATTTCCAGCTCATTCTTAGGTTGCTGTAACATTGGAATTGTGGCTTTAATAAAGCCATAGAAGTTAGAAGAAAAGACACCATGGAAAAAAGAGGCTCCAAAATTATACATCTGTAGCTTCCAGTTTAAAGGAAAAAGTGCTTTTGAGGAGCCCCCTGTATGTTGACAAGTCTTCAGGTTGAGGCAAAAATAAAATAATGTGTTGCACTTCACTTGCCTAACGGCACAGTCAGAGGATCCCATGAAGTTCCCCACCACATTGAGTGGCTCCATCTGAGTTCATGAGCCACTGCAGCTTGATGGTCCCACTCTGCACCAAGTATAGTGCCAGGCCCACCTGCAATAGCTCAGTCTTCATAGAAACATTCCAGGTAACAATATTCTCAATTGAAAATGGGGATAACTCAAATCTACAAGTGCTGTGGGACAACAGTCTTGTATTGTTTTAATAGAATGCTGATTGGCCAAGTAGCCAGGCAGGAAGTATAGGCAGGGCAATGAGAACAGGAGAATTCTGGGAAGAGGAAAGGGTCAGTTTGTAGTCATAATCCAGACACAGAGGAAGCAAGATAAGAATGCCTCACTGATAAAAGGTACCACGCCATATGGCTAACACAGACAAGAATTATGGGTTAATGAAGGGTATAAGATGTTCATAAGGAACCTGAGCTCATAGGCCAACCAGTTTATAACTACTGTAGGTCTCTGTATGTTTCTTTGGGACTGAGCAGCTGTGGGACTGGGCAGGACAGAAACCTCTGTAAACATAGAAGGAAATTCTTTCTATACATGGAATTTTGAGACTCAAGTTTCAAACTCAGTTTTACCTAAACTTTAACTTTATCTAGAGTGTTTCAGAGAGTGCCAAGCTTAAATCTGAGGGAATGTAGGGTGTCTCTAAACATAACAGTAAAGCATGCATCAAGTAGTCAGGCAGCTTGGAAAAGAGAGGCCAGGCTACCTGACTCAGTATCCCCTACCTGGAACTCCAAACATATGTACAGAAAGCAGTTCCCCACTCAATCTCCTAAACTACAGTGTAAATATTTCTGCCTTCAATGTGGTGTTCATACACATAACAGAATGAAGACAGGGCAAGAGGGGAGCTCGCCCTTGTCCAGGGCTGGCATGTATTACACTCTCTGCATGTTCCTCTCACTCAAGGAATCTTGTGTCACCATCATATGTGTAAGCCTCTGCGGGACTTCGTAACCTGACACATGAGCCTGCAAAATAAGTGGATGTATGCAAAACTACACAAGTAGCAAACATGTAGTTGACATGTATACTCATGACTCCAAAAGGCAAGAAAGCCATGGAAGTTTTGACATCAAAAAGACAAGAGTCTGACACCTAGATGGCTCATCTAGGAGCCAAGGAAGTGTGAGTCTGGCTCTGCCCAGGCCAGTGGACATGATCACATGTTGTCACAGAAAAGCTGCTTTTCTTTCTAGAGAATAGTTCCCCTCCCCGTCTCTGCCTTTGAGGAATCAGATCTACTTTTAGAATTATAGTCGGAGGACATCTGACCCTTCCTGGGGTGGGAGAAGAAGCTTGGATTAATGGTTAGCTTTTTGCCTTTGAGGCTTTGTCAGATTTGATCCCTCCTTTTTGAAAGATGGGGCAATTGAAGTGGCAATGTCACACAGGGAGGCATATTCATGGTGGGAAAGACCTGACTTAAAACCCAGCATGAGATGGAAGGCTTGAACTCTGACCCTCGCTTCTCTGTTTCTAGATCTATAAACTAGGTAGCTGTCTCTCCCAACGTGAGTATTCTGTGCTCTGAAATGAGCTCACAGGTGGAGAGAGGTTAAAAAAATATCTGTCTTCCAAAACAAGAGGCTGATTCTCAAATCTGCTGCTCCTCCCTCCTTTTGCAATTTCATTCAGCTCACCTTCTTCTAGAAAAATAGCCTTGATTACTGAGAGTATATTTAGGTCAAATATTTTTAATGGTTTTCTTATTTTGCTTTCTGCATGGACAGATTACCTGACTGTCACAGCTGTTCACCTGTTCAAAGAGAGATGGGACAGCAACAAGATTGATCATCACACAGACAAATATGACAACGACAAGCTGATTGTCCGTAGAGGGCAGACTTTCTACATACAGATTGACTTCAATCGTCCATATGTCCCCAGGCAGGATCACTTCAGAGTGGAATATGTCATTGGTGAGTGCTGTCTGCCCTAACTATGATACCAGGGATCACATTGCAGAGAGAGGTGGGAACTGGTATGATTATACTCTCTCCTAGTCCTATATTTAAGACTGGTTGAAGGAATGGCCAAATTGGTCAAACATCAATCATTTGCAAAACCTAGCATATAAGATGTTTAGTGTAAAAAGTCATTCAACTCTTTTGTTTTTTACTCAAAGAATTTTGGCATCCTACTGTTGTGGCTTAACTTTAGAGTTGTTTAATTGGTTTCACGTGCTGGGAGCATTTGCAAACCTTAGCCAGCTGGTCTTCACATTCGGGGCTCCACAGTTAGATCTGTAAGAAGATAGTCTCCAGTGGTCCATGAGAAAAGGATGATTCACAAAAATCCACAGGCCACTTTGTACTCTGTTCTTGAAGACTGACGCTGTACATTAGGTTCAGGAAAGTATTATTTAGCTCTGCTTGGTCTATTGGTTCTCAAATTAACTTGGTTCTGCTTCCCTTTTACAAAGTCACTAGTATTTGACATGTTTAAGTAAACGTTCATTGGGCATTTATGAATATTAAAGAAACACAGGGACAGAAAAACAAGAGTATTCCAGGTAAGGGAATATGCTCACATGATCACTCACATGAGCTAAAGGGGAAAGCCAGGAAATCCTGGCTTTTCTTTTCCTGCTGCAGGAAAGTTTATCCCCTAAACAGCAGTTTAAGTGGAAAAGAGTCTAAAACTTCAGTTACTAATCAGAACTAAGACAGACATGCCTTCTATTTCCATTTGTTTATTAAACAACCAAAAGGAAGCATTGCTGTATGGATTGCAAAAGGAAATAATGCTAGAGGGATGTCTTCTACAAACCATGGTGAATAAGAGCTAAAACTGCATATTTTTGATGGTGTTATGAGATAATATTTAAATGATTCCTTTTCAGGTATTTAAGCAAGATGGTCCCAGATGAACTTAATGTGTTCTGGTTTTCTAGGGAGAAGGTGTCGGGAAAGTCCTGGGGAGAGTTGGGCCTTTCCTCTGGTCAGGACTTTGCAAGCTTTTGTTTGACAACTGCAGTCATTAGCTGTGGGCTGACACAGCCAGCTGGAGCATTAGGTGGGAAGTGCTAACGAATTTGAAGATGTGGGTGTGGCTTTTCTCTCTCACTCCACCTCAGCCTGCAGCAATGCTAAAACGTGAAAGCTGGAACAGAGCATGAATTGTGGCTTTGCTAACCCGTGGCTGCAGCTGGGGCTGGGGAGCAGCTGGTGGTGTTAATTTGCTGTTACTTTAGCACATCCCCCCTCCTTCATATCTAGTTGAGAGAGAGAGAGAGAAAAAAAATCATCCCTTTTAAAAATCACTAATGGATACTGTTGTGACAGTCCCACACATGTATGTACCACGCTGTGGTGACACTGCCACACATGTATGTACCATGCTGCTATGACATTGCCACACATGTGTATACCATGTTGTTGTGACATTGTCACACATGTATATACCATGCTGTTGTGACATTATCACACATGTATGTACCATGCTGTTGTGACATTGCCTCACATGTATTACCATGATGTGAGTTTAAAAGAGGGAATTCATATTCTGGCCCATGACTCAGCCATATCGTTCAGACTCCTTGTCTCTGCTAACTTTGAGCCCATAACGGAACAGAATGTGTGGAGGAGGTGGCAGTTCAATTCTCCTATTGTGGACAGCAGAGAGACAAGGAACTGAAGCCAGCTGTAAACTTTGATGATAAGCCTCTAGTGCTCTACTCCCTCCAACCAGAACCCACCTTCCCACCTTTCCAGAACCCCTCAAAGTAATACCACCACCTAGAGATCAATATATGAGCCCCTGGGGACATTGCAGATTCAAGCTATAATACCAGGTGTCTTCAGAGGATGTGGCTAGATTTCTGTGCATGTTTGTTAACCTGTGAACACACAGGAGCAGCCCTTCATAACAGTACCACTAGGGTAAGTCATTTATGATTACAGTCATCAAGCGCCCAAGCATTTCCAAGTGAAATATTCTACACATCTTTAGCCCTGCAATGCATCAAAATGTTGCCAGCAACACTTCAATGTCCTATTTCTTTCATTTCTTGGGTAGCCGTTGTTAAAAGTCAACAGAGTATCAGGGACTGGGTTGGGAATGACATAGAGAAGTCTCATTCATGACTTGTTCCATGTGTTTGTGGAGTATCAAGACTGGAGGAGAGACGCTCAGAGGACAGAGGATGAGAGAGCCTGGATGAGCACCATAAACAATGGAGTAATGGGATTCAAGAAATATTCAGGAGGCACAGTGTACAAGCCGGGTGTGAGGCAAGAGAAAGAATGAATCAGGGGTAACTCTCGTGTTCTTTTGGCTGTGATGACCAAGCCAGGGCAGGAGAGAAAGCTGTGAGTGTGGGAAGTGATGATGGTGGTGGTGATTCTCATTGGTGACTCACTGGCAGGGGGCACATCAGTGCCGGATGCTGTGTGTTTTCCATTTGCTTCTTCCAGCACCATTCTGGATTTTGCACTATGCCCACCTCTTTTCAGACGATATTAAGATGAAATGATTCATCAAATAAGCCCAGGTTGAGCCCAAAAAGTACTGCGGCTGCTCTTTGGAGCTCTTGAATGACTTTGGTGGCTACATGTTCAAAGACAACCTGAGGATGAAGCATAGGAGTAGTGTTTGGGTTGGACAGAAAAAAGAAATGGAATAGCATACACATCTGGTTAGACAAGTTCACTCAGCAAAAATCAATACTGTAAGCGTGGACAGGGGCTCGAATCCTGGGGGAAAACCACTTTAAAGAAGATGCCAGAAACTAGAATCCTTGAGGAGGAAGCAAAGGCCAAAGTAAGGATCTGAAAGCAGGAGAAACTCAGATAGGGCACGAAGACTAAGAGAGCTAAGTACCTTAAGGGGACAAGAGCAACCAAGGCTAGAATTTCCCACTGGGCTCAAAGGTTAGGGAGACACTGATTATCTGGCTGACAGAAGCAGTTGTGAAGATCTGAAGGTAAATGTGGTGAGAGGTCATAGGTGTGTCAAAAGCAGGAACACAAAATCCCAATGGTAACTAGAGACAAGAATTAAAGGGAGGGCATTTTGGCTTGGGATTTGTTTCAGGACTGGGGGACTTAAATGCAGTAGGCAGATGGAAATGAACAGCCAAGGAAAAGGCCCAAAGGGTCAGAGAAGCCTTGGGTTCCTGGAGGAGAAGCCTAGAGCCCGAGGGAGTGAGAGTAGAACAAAGGGTCTACTGTGCTCAGATGATGCAGGGGAAGGTGAGGCAGAGTGTGATTGCTTTAAGTAGAGATGTGAGCTTAACTAGCCCTGGGATCATGACTCAGGTTAGTCAAAGCCAGAGGAGGTGGAATGCCCTGCATGGGCTTAGGAAAGCAAGGGACCCTTATATCAATGTGTCAGTCCATTTTCCATCGCTCAAATAAAATGCCCAAGGCTAGAAACTTTGTAAATAAAAAAAAACAACATCAGGCTGATTGTTCAACATCTGGTGAGGGACCTGTTCATTGTATCCCATCACTGGAGAACGGCATCATGGACGGAGCGTAAGCAAGAGAGAGGGATCACAGGGAAGAAAGAAAGCTAGAGGCAGAAAAAGATCAGACTCCTCTATTAGAACAGCCCACTCTCTCAGACCTAACTTCCCCTGCAAAACCAGCATCCACACTTTCAAGACCAAGTCCTCAAGAACCTAATCAGCTGGCACTAAGCACTTGGCAATAGTTCTCCCTCACTCTGACGGCTCTCATACCGAGGACCAAGCTTCCGGCACACATTCTTTGGGAAACACATCAACACCTTATTTAAATCATTACAGTCTGAGAGCCAAATCTTTTAGGACCTTGTGCCCCTTTTTATATTTTTTTAATAGTTGAGAAATTCCAGATAAAATTATCACGCGGATGTGTGCTTTTCACACATATAACGTAGTTTCTCTGCGGAGAAATTTCCTGCCCCACGTCTCATAGAGAAATAAGTCAGAGGCTATGTTGTGTCTACACTTTCTGATTCCTTTCGCCGAAAGGGGGTTATTTCGACATTTCGGAGGAGCACTTCTGCAGGGTGTCACCTCAAATCTTTGCCCCTGTGGGTTTCCGCACTGACAACAGGCATGCTCACTTCTAAGCATCCGTGTGAAGCAACTAATAATGGCATCTGAGAAACTAGGACAGTGTTTCCCAGGCTGCCTTCCCTGTGAACAACTGTCAGGAGGTGCTCGCAGGGAAGAATAAGAAGCGCTGTGGTCAAAGGCGTTTGGCTCACGCTGTGCTTGTGTCTCTTCACCACCGTATACATCTGCGTCTTAGAGGCTCCTCGCGGCATGCAGTCAAAACACAGATCTCCTTTAGTGGGGTGTTTACTAAAACTATCTTACTGTAAATGCTATCCTAGTCTGTTTTTAACTGCTAGAGTACCCTTTAATAAAATGCAGAACTCACCCTAGGAAGTGCAAAGCTCCAGCTGGCTGTTACCTTTGTTCCGCAGAGCACTGATCAGGGTGGATGCTGCCACTTGAGTGAATTTGGAGTTATGTGGTCTAGGCTTAATATAAAATCCCTTTTTTACTATGTGACCATTTAAGATTTTGTGCCAGCATTACAATATATGTCAAGTTGGCATTCATAGCCAACAACTTTGTTTTCAAAAATGGTTTTGACCCAGATGGTGGTGGCGTATGCCTTTTGTCCCAGCACTTGGGAAGCAGAGGCAGGTAGATCTCTGTGAGTTTGAGGCCAGCCTGGTCTACAAAGTGATTTCCAGGACAGCCAGAGCTACACAGAGAAACCCTGTCTTGAAAAATAAAAAAAAAAAAAATAGATTTTTAAATATCCTCATTTAGTTACATTTTTTATCATTTATACTTTTGTTTGGCTTCTTTTACTGTTATGCTCATTTTTTTTTAATTCAGAGTACACTTAGTTGACGCTTACTGAACACTTTGCATGAGAAAGTACCAGGCTGGTGTCAGGACAGGAAGAACCCTCTGTCTTCCCAGGGAATATGGTCAAAGGGACATTCTGAACAGTAAGATGTTCACTCCTGCCTTTGGGGAGTCCCATGGTCAGGAGGACAGTGTGAGAAGTAGGGTGTTTAGCTGGCTTCTGCCTCCAGGGGCTGATCCATAGTCAGTGGGACAGCCTGACAGGTAGAGGTGGAACCTGGGGCCAGCTTCTTGGGCAAGCTATTTGCAGCTATTTTGAAAGCAGTATCTCACTGAGCACAGCTCGGGGAATCCTCCTGGAGGCTTTTGAAGATGGGTCTGAAATGGGTGGTAGTAGCATCTATTTTGGGACAAAGGCCAAGAAGGTCAGTAGGACATGAAAACTGGAACATACAGGTTGTTTTGTACCACTTGTCAGCAGTTTCGATGTTCCATAAATAACCGGAAGCCCGTAGATGGGCTGTAGGTCAACTGCTTAGGAGCTCTGAAGCCAAGAGCCGTAGCTCACTCCTAAAATCCTGGCACTCAAGGGATGGAGGCAGGGGGATTGCTGAAAGTTTGAGGCCAGCTTAGACGAGAGTGGGACCCAGTTAAATAAAGAATAAGGCGCTGCTTTCTGCGCAGCTTTGGGGCCTGAGCTCACCGGAGTGATGAGGGAGTGCAGGAAGGACAGACACGTGTGCAGAAAAGCTGGAGTCACGTGGGCTGGGCTCGCCCTGATGGAGGCCACCAACTGCAAAACTCAGGAAAACTCGGCATGCTTGTTGTATGTCTGAGTTGAGGAGTTAGTTTTATTGTAGACAGCTGAATGAGGAGGTGAGTTCACCTAATCTCGGCAGGAGGGCTCTATAGGGAGGCCAACACAGTAGGGCAAATTGATCCTGGACTACAACATCCAAACTTAAGGTAAAAATAAATCTTTTTTCTTTATAAGTTAATTCTCTCAGATGTTCTGTTACACACTATGAAGCTAACTGAACCAACCGATTCTGGATTAAAGAATGCATTTATATAAAATGCCCTTTCATGCTAGAAGCAAAACTGCAAACAACAAAACTCAAAGCAGGAAGGGTGATGATAATCAACACTGAAATCTGGGAACTCAGTAACTTATTTGAAGATGTGGGCAAATGATTTGTATAGGCATTTCTCAAAAGAAGAGATATAAATGGTCAACAGATATTGAAAATATATTCTCCCTCCCTAATTACCAACACAATGTGATTTAAAACCACACTGAGATGTCTGTCACCTTTTAGAATGGCAATTATCAAAAAGTTGATCAATGACTAGTTTCGGTGAGGATACCGAGAGAAGGGAATCCTTGTAAATTGTTGGTTGGGATATAAACTACATTGTGGAAAACAGAATGGCCATTACTCACAAAAGTAAAAACATAGCTATCTGACCCATGGACCCCACTTTAAGTCTTTACTCCCAAGTTAAAATAAACATGCTAAAGAAAAGTGTGCACTTATGTGTACTTTTTAACATTATTCATGGTGGCTAAGGTAAGAAACCCACACAAGTGCTCATCAATAAACAGGGTGCATGTATACAATGAGATGCTATTATACTCTCTTCTTTGTAATGACATAGGTAGAACTGGACATTCTTCTAAGTGAGATAATCCTGTCACAGAAGACCAAATAATGTCCTTCCACATACAGCTTGAATATTTCATAAGAAATTTCTATTTTTAGTTATGTGTACATGTATGTGTGGGTACAAGAAGAGGCCAGAAGGGCTTGTTGGAAGCTTTGATACTGGAGTTGTAGGTGGTCACGAACCATCTAAAATAGGTGGTAGTAGTCACACTCATGTCCTTTGAGAGAGCAGTAAGTACCTTTAATCACTGGGCTGTCTCTCCAGTCCCCACATGTTGAATATTAAAGGTCAGTTTCATAGAAGCAGAGAGTGGGAGGGTCATTTACAGAGGCTAGAGGTTGGCAGTGGGTGCGAGGAGAGGGAAGGTGTTGATCAGGGAGGGCAATTTCTGCTAGATGGGAGGAGGAGGGTGTGGTGACCAGCTGCATGGCATGGGGACCACAATTAATATTGTGCATGTTTCAAAGATGCTGAAATACTAGATTCTTGATGTTTTCATCCCCCAAAAGATAAATTGACAAAGTGGTGCCTATTTAGTTAGCTTGATCAGTTTTTCCTATGATGCATATATGTAGATCAAAATGTCACATTGTGTCCTTCCAAATATCCACAATTACTATTTATCGATTAAAAAGAAACACACACACACACACACACACACACACACTAAAACACCTTCAAAAGGCAAGTGCAAGGTAATGCTATCTTGTCTTTTCTCTCTTGGTGACAAAGACAAGAATCCCTGAGTCTCTACACATAAATACCCAGTATATTTATGTATATTCCTGCTGCTGATGCTATATTCAAGTAGGAACCCTGACAACCCACAGGCCAACTTCTTCCTGGAATGATTTGGCTTCCATCCTAGTTTGAGTGATGGAGGCTGTCTGAGGCTGAAGTAGGAGGGACCAGGGTCCACGTCTTAGTACCTGAGGCCTCATTGCACGCCTCCTCGCCCTCCTTAGGAAGAGATGGAAATAGCTGTGCACACCTTTGACTGTCGTCATCACCTCTTGCTATCTCAGACCCTTTCCAGCTCCTTCCACCCCTTTCTGTAATGCATCACACATTATCTCTCTCTTATTTTTACCCTTGTAAACAAGCATACACACACACACACACACACACACACAAAGCATACATGTCTAGAAACACAAGTTTCTAAGCAAAGTGAAGGTTCCCAGGCGAACAGTAACCAGCATATTTTACATCCCACGAGCTGCATAGAACATGCAGGAAAAGAACTATGAAATTTGGGATGAGATCTCCCCATCCCTCTTATTTCTCCCCTCTCCTTTCTGGCCCTCTCATCTGACCTTACCCTTGCCTCTCCCTCCATCTGTAAGCACAGGTCCCCTACACTTCCAGATTAATAAGCTTGGCTCATTAGTATCCACACGCAGAATTGAAACCACTTGGTTAGAAACCTGTAATCTGAACTGAGGCGTGATGCAGTGCGGGTACTGCTCGATGTTCCCTATAACTCTAAGGAGTCACCAGTATGAAGTGAGGGGTGAGAAAAGTGGGGGGAAATACCTAATGAAAACTAATGTGCCGACCATCACACCTTGCTCTTACGGCTCCCATCTAAAAGGAAGCATTGTGTAAGTGGAAAGGAAACTCACTAAAGAAAGGCACTAAGTGGACTAATTATTCATCACCCTTGCCCTCTGGTTCCTCCCTAAGCGTGCTGCAAGGATTGATGGGAGACAACCAGAAGCTCTTTCAACTGTTTAGTGATAGTTGCTTGCTAATAAGGTGACCCAATTACCAGGCTTATTCTGAATATTGCAAGTGCATAGGAAGCTGCATCTCCACGGCATTTCTTACAGGAGGATAACCCACATAAAGTGGCATTATAGTAGCAGCCAGACAGGCTGCATCAAGATGAGCTATAAATAGCCTGGCACGTCTTCGGCTAGCCTCACCTAAGATTTCAGTCTTCATTTCTTGAACCTTTCTTGAATTTCCTCCTATTTCTGTCTCTCCACTCTTACCTGTTCTCTCTCTCTCCCCCTCTCCCTCTCCCCCCCTCCCTCTCTCTCTCTCTCTCTCTCTCTCTCTCTCTCTCTCTCTCTCTCTCTCTCTCTCTCTGTCTTTCTCTCCCTCCCCCCTCTCTCTCACACACACACGTCCCAGGCATAAATGGTTATGAATTTATTCACTGATTAGGGGAGGAATGGTTGCTGCATGATGATGGGTCTAACTCTTCTGTGTATTTACAATGATTTCTTTAGCTTCAGGGAATCCAGGATCAGGGCTCTGGACCTGTACTGCTGACTCTGACTGAACCCTATCTTGACTGCTATTTTATTTACTGTGCTAAAGGTTTAATCCAGGGCTTTGTGCACACGAAGCAAGCACTGTTTGTGTTCCATCCCCAGTCCCTTGCTTGACTGATTGTTAATTTCTTTGCTAAACTACTAGAGAGCTTGTGAGGGCTCCTTCAGTCTCCTGAATCTACTTATCATCTATGACTGATTACCAGCCTTTATAAGATCACCTCTAACGTCTAGTTCAGTGAATTTGTATGTCACAAAGCCTACTGTATCCTGAATCCTGACATCCTATAGTGTGGTGCGTGCGTGTCTGTGTGTGTGTGTGTGTGTGTGTGTGTGTGTGTGTGTGTGTGGTGTCATTTAGCTCAATTGAAATGAATTTACCTTTAATTGACAGGTAAGATTTCCTAGGGTTCAGGATAATAATTTGGTACATGTACGCATTATTGATGATCAACTTTATACAAAGAGCACCTGTCTTCTACACATTTCTTTGTAATGAGACCATCCAAACCCCCTCTCCTACCAATTTTTTTTCACAATACAGTGTTGTTGGCTCTAACACAAAAGCCACTGCACCTATTTATCTGTATCATTTTTCCCTTTAAGTAGTCTCCTTATTCCTCCTTTCCTCACCTCTCCCCAGTCCCCAGGAACCAGGATTATACTCTCTACTTCTGTGAGCTTAGCTTTTTGTATTTTACATGAGTAACCTCATGCCCCGTCTGTATTTCTATATCTCGATCAGTTATTTAATACTGTGAATCTGAGCCCATTGGTGTTTCCAGAAATGCCGGAGTTTTACTCTTTTATTACTAAACAGTATTCCATTTTGCATGTGAATGATTCTAGCTTTCCCTCCCTAGGGAACCTGGCTGTTGTGAACAATGCTGAAATAAATACAGAGAAGTAGACAATTGTTTTGCATACTGATTCCTTGTCCTCGGGTGCACACCTAGTGTCCCAAACCTTTCTCCAGAGCCTGTCACAGTTAGAGTAATAGGAATTCTGCAGTTAGTCAAGAGTTAGTGGACAGGCAGGCAATCTGGAAGGAGAAGGCAGGCAAGAACTGAAGAGCAAAATCTTAGAGAAGGCAGGTGGGTCTTAAGAAGAAACTTAAGAAATTGGGAGCATTTCCAGGGTAAGAGCCATGACTGCCTCTAGGTGGAAAGGGGGCTGTTCACGGACATCCAAGGGCTTGTTCTCCAGTTGCTCATCAGCTTCTAATGTAAGGGAATTCCTTCATGGACTAACGCTCCTGGCTATATGCAGAGCTTGGGCACCACTCACTCTTCAGGCACAAAGATGGAAGTCAATCCTGAGGAGCCCGTGAGGCCTGGGCATCATAATGGAGCCAGTCTGCTGTCCTTACTGGGTTGGTAACTGGCTTCCTGCTTCTTGGTGATTGGCTGGGACATCTGGATTCTCCACACAGGTAAAGATGGAGAATCCATATTATCCTGCCAACCTAGAAAGATCATAGTTTCATACTTGGAGCTGTGAAACAAAACATACTTTTAAAAATAGAGATTTCTGGAAGAGAAAGCAAAATGATAATATTATGCATTCTAATAAAACCGAGTATTTAATCTCAAGCCTTCATTTGAATGGAAATTGGAGAATTATGTTCATGAGTCATATAGCTTGAGCAGCTATTGTCATCTGCCTAGCTCTGGTCAGGTAGAGATGCAGCTATTTGCATGATGAAACAGGAAGTACTCCCAGAACAGGAGGGTGAGTTCATCCATCATGACTCTGCTTCTGGATAGAACTCTATCACCAGCAGTTTCTTTAATGGGATGAGCATGCCCGATAGAAGTACCTAATCTTTTTCTGGTGGCCACTGCTCATACATTTACACAAATGGGCATCTTCAGATGATCAGCTGCTTTTCTGGAGGCAGCTGTGTCCTGAAAAGACATGAGAGCTCCACGAGGAAGTTTGGAGAGACAAAGTGGAAAGCATAGGGAGCCGGGGACCGTGAGTCAGTGGGGGCTAAGATGATGATCCTGAGGGTTGAATCTGTAGTGAAGGCACGACCAAGGAGTAGAAAGAGGAGATGTGTTTAGGGCCAAACGTCTCATGAAGAGTTAGGACCGGCTGCTCTGGTGAACGTGTCTCTGTAAATACTTAATTGCCTGCATCTGCTCATGGGTAAAGGTTATGTCTATCATGAAGTGCATTTCATAAAATAACAGCATAATACTTGTTGGGGCTGCACAGAACGATAGTCACTTTTCCCAGTCCTCTTACTTTCAGGCCTAGAAATTGTCTGCATCCAGTGAAGAGTTTAAATACTCCCCTACACAAGTTCAGACAGGGTCCGACGGAACTGAGTGGGTTATAATCTGGGGCACAAAGAGAAAAAGAAAGTCTAGGAGGAATGTTGAGAAAGTTGGCATATGGAAGAACTGTCCTTAACAAACCTAGGCTATATAAGCATAAGAGAGGACAGAAGAGGAAATCACTAGAAACCTAGAGGAATGTGGCTGGGGTAAAGAGAGAATTTTATGGTAATAAACAATGTGGACACATTCCCGAATGGTACAGAAACTCCATTTCTATGAGAGCCAAGAACGTTTGTGTGTCCATGATTGCCCTTAAATTTTACGGTGGTTGCATTCAGCATAGTTCAGGTCAAGCAGAGGTGCCCATTCAAGATGAAACAGAGGGAGAAGAAAACTGACCTCTAAGGGATGGAGCAAAAAGGAACAGAGCTAGGAAACAACTCCAGAAAGCACTGAGACAAAATATGGATTCTTTTCCAGCTCTTCACTGCAGAGACAAGAGGCCCAAGCTTTAGCCACTTGTGTCCTCTAGTAGGAAAGAGCCAAACTTGTCTCCAAATCCACTCTTACTATGCAGGGTATACAGGATCCAATAGGAACTAAAGGTTCTGGGTGGAGGTTGGCAGATCTGAGCTAGTAGGAAACTTAAAAAGATCACATGCAGGGGAAATGGGTCTCACCAGTGGCAACTACCAGAAATTTAGTGTAACAAGGGGGCTAAATGAGCCAAGTCACGTGCCTCTGGGACTCTAACACCCTGTGTGTAGTCCTGCTGCAGGTGTGGTACGCAATGACATATGAATGTCAAGAAACCTAGACACTATTGTCCAAGCCTCTAAAGAACTGCACAGAGCTTGCTGAGAAATTTAGAAGCCACACACTTCATCTGGCAGCAGCCTAGTCAGTCAGTGTCTCCACATGCCACCCCCCACAAGTCACATTACAGCCCATTCTAAGAAAGCTGGTTTCAGCTGACAGTAATAGCAAGAATTTAATATATTCATACCTTCTGACCTTTGATATCTATGAAAGTCATTTATTGACTCTTATTCCATGTTTATATGTTGCAGGGAAGAATGCTTTAAGACCCAACCTTCTGCAGTGGGGTTGGATCACTTCATAGAATGTGCAGAGAGCATTGGGTTCTTCACATTCTGTATACACTGTCTTCTTCAAAGATTTTTCCAGATCTCAGGCCTATGGTCCAGCCAAGATTACTGGGACAAGCCAATTATCACAATTTGACTTCTCATGGTCCCCCACTAAAGGGAGAAAATAGATGTGATGAGTGCAGTCTTAGTTTAGGCAAAGCAAAAAGAGGAGCTTTAGTGTGGGAGCGAAAGAAGATTTGGAGAATCAACTGAGATAGGCTAGGGACTAAATGTATTCACCCCTCCAAACTCCTATAGTGATATCCTATCCTCTGGTGTGATAGTTTTTGGAGATGGGGTCTTTGGGAGGTGATTGTGTCATGAGGGTGGAGCCCTCATGAATGAAGTCAGTGCCCTGCCCAGAAAAAGGAAAGACCAGGCATCCAAACTTTCATCTCTCTTTTCTGATCACACAAGGACATAAAGACAAAAAAGTCATGAATTTGGAAATTGACTTTCACAGGGAAGTTTATAGTTCCAGCACTGTAATTATCAAGAACTAAGCTTCCAGATATATGAGAAATACATGTCAGTAGTTGAAGTCACCCAAGTATTTTGCTATAGTATTTTGCTATAGCAAGTATTTTGCTATAGTAGCCAAAAATGATGAAGATAGGAATCAAGGACTTTATCATCTGACCCTTCCCACAGTCTGGTAGCAAAGTTGTGACACCTCACACTGTGGTAGTGGGTGGCCCGTGGAGAAAGACATCAGCAGGACTTTATTTGAGGGGAGGGAGTCCATTCATCTGCACAAAGCTCTGAGTTCCTCCAATAGAGGCACTGTGTTTTCTATTTGCACTATCATAAGGACTGATGCTATTTTAAGTTCTGTTTCCCTGTCCAGAAAAAATAGAAAAGCAATGCTCCCTTCTCTCCCAGCCTCATAACTGGCTCCCCACAGTAAAAGCCACGCTTGATACTCCACACCTTAAAAAAAAGTTGACAGTTACCTCCAGGTTCAGCAGAAAGCTGGTGGCCAGATAGACAAAAGCCTCTAATATTCTGAAGCAATTAATTTCTCAGAGGAGATGAGGAGATGTTTCTATGACTAAAGTGACAGAGATGAGGTAGTGGGAACAGCAAGGATGACATTTGCCATCCAACAGCTTTCAAATTTGTGCAACGTATTCCCAAGTGAGAGGAAATGACACGCTGCCTCCAGGATCTCATTTCAACCATTTAAATCTTTCCTAACTTTTTGTATTTGTGAAACAAATTGCTTTAAACATGTCAAAGACATTTGAGTTGAGTGTTAGCCAAATTTTAAAAATAAAGATGATTCAGAAAGACAACACTTGTGTTTGTAGACTTCAAGATAAAATTTTAGGGAAACAAAAGCCACAGCCTTGATTATTTAGGGCATAGGCACAAGGTAATACCCTTTAGAAATTAAAAAGAAATTCCCCCTCACACTTTATTTTTGCTAGTTTTATTGAAGACCTCACCATTGTTGGCAATCAGTCTTCTTTGTTTTGGCGAGTTGCTAAGTTACTCCTCACACATTGATTCCTCAGCCCCTGGGTTTGGTCTGCCTTCTCGGGCTAAACCCTTGCTCGGGTTCTTACCCTCTCCCACCAGTGAGTACTCTTTTAGAGTTGATGTCTCTTATGTCCTCCTCATGCCTCTTGGTGGAGACAGGATGTTCCCTGGGGTCAGACAGCTAGGCAGGTACCCCTCCAACATGCTCTTCTGAAAGACTGGGACTCATGCACCAGATAGAGTTCAAGAAATGTTTCTTATCCTAAGAAATTCAGAGTTGCATCCCTAATGGTTGCATCCCTGAAAACAATGAAGGCCATGAATGTGTGGAATACTTAAGCAGTAAAAAAAAAATTTATGCATATTGCATAACTTTTGTTGTATAACATTTTGTTACTTTTGAAAGAAATTTCATTTTACAGGACATTTGTAAGAACAATGTATAAAGTTCCATTTTTATTTCAGAGTCGTCAGAGTTTTTGACCTCATATCCCACCCTCCCTGAATTGTGTGTGTGTGTGTGTGTGTGTGTGTGTGTGTGTGTGTGTGCTTTACTGACAAAGACTTTCTCCTACAGAAGCATGGAGATCATGGACATTATCATTGATATCATATGATCACGTAGGTTTTAGAACCCATGCGAGTTTTATCAGTTTCAATAATGCTCTGAGTAATAAGGAGACCTGGTCAAATCCGGGATCACGTAAGTCATTTAGTTTGTCATGTTTTGTGCCTAAAATCTTTATTTTTCTTCAGTTTGGAACAAATTCAGAATAGGTGTATTGTGGGTTGAATGAGAACTGTCCCTCACAGGTTCAGACATTTGAATCTTGGTCTCCAAGTAGAGGTGATGTTCTGGAAGGGTAGTGGGGGCAGGGTGCAGGCTTGCTGGAGGAAGTGTGTCATTAGAATAGGCTTTGGGAATTGAAAGCCTTATAATATTTCCAGTTTGTTCTCTCTAGTTCATGCTTGCTGTTGTGTTATTGAAGATGTGGTTGTTCTGTTTCCCTTTCTTGCTGCCATGCCTCTATCCTGCCAAGATGGACTCTTACATCTCTAGAACCATGAACCAGAATAAACTCCCTCTTCCTTAAGTTACTTTTGGTTCTGGTGTTTTACCATACCCACTGAAAAGTAACTCATTTGAGCCATATAGTCTTTCTGTGGCTTTCATGACTCTATACCTGTATGATAGCTGTGAGCATTGCCTCTCACCTTGAGGATTTGAATGACATCTCTTCATGATTAAAATTGGGTCACACACTCTTCTCAGGATGGTCGCAGAAGCAGCACTGTCTTCTCAGATCATCCTCCCAGACCATGTCTTATTGCTTTAAGAGAAAATCTGGTACCAAGAAAAATGTGTTTATTTGGCTTATAGTTCTGAAGGTTGGAAAATCCAAGATACGTCAGTCATATCTGGTGAGATCCTTCCTGCCTATGTGGCTTCATAGAGCCATGAAGTGGCACATGCCATCTTAGGGTAAGAGGTATATATGAATGACAAGAGCCAAACTGGCTTTTATAGCAAATTCACTCTTGAGATAACCCAGAAGAGGATCAAATTATCCACAACGGCAAAGCCCTCATGCGTCTAATCACTATTTGAAGGCCCCCAATGCTCCCATATTTTAATGCCTCACACTAAAGACTAAATTTTAACGTCTTTGTGCAGTTTCCAATTATAAAAACATCCTACCTGGTTACATGTAATTTTTTATAAGTCTATCTACTGTGATATGAACTTTCACCTTTACATTAAAGTGCTGGTACAGGCTGGGTACCTCAGCTCAGCAAAAAAGACTTAGAAGTTAGCTATTAGGATCAATTCCAAAAGAAGAAAGGAGGGTATTGGACCAAAGGAGAAGTTGAGTTACCAGGATGTTGCAACAAAAAGCCTTTGCTGATTCCATGTGGACCTTTAGACATGAGTAGCTTTTGTGATCCCCTAAGGTGAGAGCAACAGGACTGGGCTCTATGCATATGTTGATAAGTTATCAGAGGCGAATGAAACATATGTTGATAAGTTATCAGAGGCGAATGGAACATGACTCAGGATGAGACAGTTTTCATCAGATTCAATTGGCCTACCTATGACCATTTTCTTTCATCGCTCCCCAAGGGGACAAGCCTCTGTCATTCCCGAAGGGGGCTCTGGGCACAGATCACAGAGCCCAGTATAGTGGTATCTGGTGAAATCATCCATGACAACACAACTCTTTACTCCCTATGCAATTAAAAACTACTACACAAGAAAGCAAATTACTGCAGTTGCTTTATTCATCAAAAAGTCTTAATGATAGAACAACTAATGGGCATATGAATTCTTGATAGTTCTCTTTTCATTTAGTAAGTTACTTAAATGTGCTTTTTATCATTCCTTAAGTTGCTATTCAAACAATCCTAGATGTTGCCAGTTAGAGAGAGTCCTAGTTGGCCTCAGCATCTTTACTTCCTTACTTCAAGGTATGCCGTGTTTCAGGCTTGTTCTGTGTTTCCGCTGCCCCGCCCTCGCAGCTCTACTTCCTCATGGTAGAAAGCAGCACCAAGAGAGCAGGAGCTGTACCTTGCATGTGCATGCTGCCGTTTTACCTACTCCCAGGACTCCCCAGTGTCTCCTGGACGTCCATGTGTTTTTATTCCTGGGCCATGCTTATGTCAAGTCTTGTTCCTTAACCTCAATAAAGCCTTTCCTGAGAAAGAAAAAGAAAAAAATGCAAGGGTGGTGTTAGCCATTAATCCCAGCACTCGGGAGGCAGAGGCAGGTGGATCTCTTTGAGTTTGAGGCCAGCCAGGTCTACAGAGCTAATTCCAGGACAACCAGGGCTGTGATACAGAGAAAACCTGTCTCAAAAAAACAAAACAAAAAACAAAAAAAGGAAAAGAAAAGCTTTTTCTGATTCAAACCAAAAAACAAACAAAACAAAACAAAACAAAAAAAACCTTTTCCTGACTCCTACCCCCAAAGACTTAACGTGGATAACATTCAATAAGAATGCCACCTGAGAGTGTTTTGAATCTTCACACGTGGTCCAGGTGCACTTTATGTTCATGTTCTCATTCCGTTGCTGCTGTTGTCCTAAATTATCAGGAGCTTAGGACTCAACAAAATGTGTTACTTTCGTGTGAGGTACAACGATCATGCTAATTGGGGTTTCTATTGCTGATAAAACACCATGACCAAAAAGCAACTTGAGAGGAAGAGAAGGTGATTTGCTTTACACTTCCTGTCACAATCCATCATTGGGGGAACTCAGGGCACAAACTCAAACAGGAACCTGGAGGTAGGAACTGAAGCAGAAGCTGTGGAGCAATGCAGGTTTCTGACCTAACCTTCCTGTCTTGTTCAGTTCGCTTTTAAGCATATTTTCCTGAGAACACTGCCCCCAGTGGGCTGGACTCTATCCCATCAATCATAATCAAGAAAATGTCCTACAGACTTGCCTACAGACAAACTGATAGAGGCATTTTCTCAGTTCTAGTTCCCTCTTCCTAGAGGTGTATAGGTTTGTGTGAAATTGACTAACAAATCAGCACAATGATATTGAAGGTGTGAGGAAACCATACGGATCACCTCAGAATTAGTCTCTTCTTTTGAGCAGGAACCATAGAAATCCCTAATGATTGCTGGTCTCAGTATCCAGCCAAGACCCTGAGACTTGGATCTGGCATTGTCTTGGAAAAGAAGAGTCCATGTGTTGGGAATGAAGGACAGAAACGCAGTGTGTTTTCGGCATTTGGTTTGAGTAGCAGAATTCTGCTATGGCACGTTGCTCCCTGGAGATAGTGAGGCATTACGGCCTACGAGAAAAGCAAGGTGGTGGGTGTTTAGACAAAATTCCCTGACTGCGCCACTCTTTCAAAGGAGTGGATGAGAAGACTTGCCATTCACAGACTACGTAATCATCCTTTTCTCTCCACACATTGAAAGAAAAAAATACTCATCAACATTGTTGATTCAAGCAGACAAGCAGACCTTGGGCAAATCAGTAGGGGACAAGAGACCAGAGGAAATAAAGGCTTTAGGGTGATGGCCAGAACAGTTGTGGTCTTCCCAAGGCATCCCCACAAAAAGTTCTATTGGTCCAGTGTAGGATTATGCTTCTTATAGGCATGGTAATGGTCTCTCCTGTAGGTGCGTCCTTTACAAAGACCAGTCTTATGTGTCATTCTTAGTATGTTGTGCATAAGAGTAAGCAGTGAACAACCCATGAAGCAGTTCTGAACATCCAGAGTAAGTCCTGACAGAAGCCTATAAGTTGGTTGAAGTGCAGATGGGTGGCCAGACTAGGCTGGGCCCTGGATATGTGACTCACACTAGATCTGAGTGGTTGGGGAAGGGTATGTAAAGGAACAATCAGGAAGGCTCACTGGGATAGAGCCTGGAGAACGATGTTCAGGATCTCATTGGGTAAAGGGGTTGGATGTGGCATGAGAGTGTCCTATGGTTGGGGGCAGACAACATAGGTCTGGGATAGACTCTGGAGAAGGATCTCTTGGACTTTTTATGTTTATTTTTGTTCTACCCATAACTGGTTGAACTGTGGCAATGGAAACACATTTGCACTTGCTTGTGTACATTGCACATACAGATTGCATGCCAATGATGAATAATTGTTGTCAGGATTGGAAGTGATTTGTTCTTGTTCCTGTTGCCACAAAATATTAACAAGAATTGGCTATTTTGGCTAACAATGCCATAAGTTTGGCTTTGCTTTCTTCAGACAAGTTTATTTGCTAAGTCTGTGATGCTATTCTTGCTAGTTAATGGTCTTTCACCTTTTTCTTGATTTTTTTATTGATTCTTTGTGGATTTCACATCATGCATCCCGATTCTACTCAGCTCCCCATCCCTTCACTTCTGCCTTTTTCCCATTCCAACCTCCCCCCAAAACAAAATTTAAAAGTAACCCCCCAAAAATCCAAACAACAACAACAAAAACAAAACCAACCAACCAATCTTTAGTCCATACATCTTTACTTGTAAATATTCATTGCAATGAGTCTTTGGTCTGGCTTGAGGCCTCTGACTTTTGCTACACTATTGATACTGAGCCCTCACTGGGACTCCCCTTGCATAACCTATTGTTGCCTGTGCCATGAAGAACCTACAGCTTTGGATCTGCAGGTCCGACCCCTTCACATGCTCCAGCAGTTCATAGATGAGGTGGACGTTGGGCTACCTTGCAGTCCTGGTTCTGGGCCTGGGAGGAAGCTGGGTTGATCAGCCTGCCAGCTTTTCTTATTACCACCACCCAGATGAACTATCCAGCACTGCCTAGGCTAGCTGACCCAGTGTAGCAGACAGCGAGGCGTGGGGACCAATTCCCCTGCTCTCATACACTCAGGTTCAGCTTACTGGCACTCACACCACCACACCAGGGCCAGCTCCATGGTTTTGTCCAGGCGAGGTACAGGGCCTGCTCTCCAGATGACTGCACTTGGTGAGGGCAGGGCCTGCTCTTCTCTTCTCTTCTCATGCCCCAGAGGTCAGCTCTTCCACCTGTTGCAGGCAGCAAGGAGTGAGGGGAAGGGCAAGTTTCCCTTACCCTTGCCATCCTGTGGCATACCAAGAAAGGTGGGGGCAGCTATCCTGCTCTCACACGCAGAGGCCTGACCTGTGCCTCCACCCTTCTTTCCCCCAGAATCCTCAGTTTGAATTTTGTGCTTAAGCTTACCCTGTTTAACTATTGGCCAGTCAGCTTCTTTACCAAACCAATCACACCAACATGTATTCACATGGTGTAAAGGAATACTCTACATCTTAAACATAGATCTTAAGCAAGAGATTAAAAGAAAGATGGACGTACAGAGGAAGAAGGAAGCAAAGCCAAGTGTGGCAAAGCTCCTCAAGAAAGGGGTTCAGTTTTCATTTGTTGAATATTTTTATAAACAAAGCTGTAAGTGTATTTACAAAGGATATTGTCCAGACTTACACATAAAAGGGGAGAGCTGAGGACTCAAGATTGCATATCCTATGTAAGCACAGTTTATTTACCGAGTTTGAAATTTTTTGTTTGAGATGTCTATAGAAAAATAGATTGTTTTTCTAAGTTTTTCTGCTACTAAGACTTCTCCCTACTTTGCCCACTGTGTGAGTTTGCTTTCTCGGCAAAATGGCTGACATAAACAACTGAAATGGAGAAAGACATATGGACGAGGGGTGTCAGAGGTTTCTGCCCATCATGGCGGGAAGGGTGTTGTTGGAGGGCATAGGCACATGTGTGCACTTTCAAGTGGAGGCCACAGGACAACTGTGCCTGTGTACCCAAATGGATGCAAATAATCTGGTGATGTATCTTAGCAACTAGGTACTCCGCCATTGCATATGCCTTTATGATTATATCCCAAAGCCATTTCCACCTAGGACTTTTCTTAGATATCTATGATATTATTAGCTACTGCCTCTTCTGGGTTATATCCCTCTGTCTTCCTCATGTCTAATCCCTGCAGGGTCTTGGAACCATGCTGGCTCTGTAGACACTTCACAAGATTACATATTACTTCAAAAGAAGGCTGAGTGACTTAGCATACCCTGAAAAAAGTAAAATATAGTTAAGGAATACAATCCACCTCATATTAAGGCATAGTCTCTCACTTAGCCTGGAATTCACCAATAGCCTAGGTTGCCTGATCAGTGAGCCCCGGGGGTCCACATGTCTTTACCTCCCCAACACTGGGTTGACAAGTACACACCACCTTGCCCAGTGTTTGTTAAGTGACTTCTGGGGACTGAACTCATGTTTAAATTACATGCACTTTGCCAGCTGAGCGATCTCCATATCTCTGATACTTTATCCGGTGCTGGACACAAAACTGGAGCCTTGTACATGCTAATCACGTGTCCTAACACCAACATACACCGTCCCCCAAACTTTGAACACTGGTAATTCCCTCCTCTTGGCTACTACCACCCATGACTTCTGTACCTTCTTGACTCTTTTCCCCTAGCAGTAGTATCTTATTTTTTACAGTTGCTAACATGGGATCTAACTACTGCTTAAAGACCTTCAATATCCTGGTCCCTAGGAACTCCTGCATGGTCCTGAGGCTGTTAGAACACAGTTCACTTTTCTTTACAAGGCTATTGCATTCAAGTTTCCAGTCCGCATATGCATCATGATGTCCCTGTAAGATTTCTAGAGCCTGTTTGGAGATTGATGGCTTAAAATGTGAAAGATATGTCTAGGGGAAAACCAATGAATTCGATGGGAAAATAAATTAGCTTTGTGAAACTCACCTTGCTAGATGGCGACAGGATTCATTCCTGAGATTTTTCAGAGACCGCCCTCTTGACATAGGCACTTTTGAAGGGGATCTGCAGGGAGGCGGAGGAAGAACTCAGCTGAAAATGTGTTTGTGTATGAATGGAAAGCGGGTCCCAGAGGGGAAAGGGATGGAGATATAAATCTGTCTTTCTTCTGTCTGCAATGGATTGCTGTCTTGAGGCAGACACCACATTTCAGAGTTTCTGCAATCCCCAAGATGTTCTTCAAGGATGTGATCCAGCAAAGTCCCAGTGACATTTACGGAACCATACTTAGTGTGAAGCAATGAGGTATTCTACGGGTTTTCTACAGGTGGTAAGATCACGTCATAGTTTAGTTTAATAGAAGAAATGAATATTTAAGTGGATATCAAAGAAGATAGGATTTTTCTTGAACTTTTCTGGTAGCTAGGAGAGGACGCACATGACTAAGCATTTACATTCATCAAATCTAGCTTACTAGAATAGTCTTAATGGTGACATGCCAGAGGGGTGGCAAAAATGTGTATGCCCTGAGTTACTGATTTCATTTCAAGCATTGATTGTGATTGACATGTGTTTTCTGGCCTCAAAGAAAATCTGTCCAAAAAATGTGTGATATAAAATTAGAATGAGGATTGTTTGGGGCTAGAAGGAAACCGAGAGATGGGAGAGGGACAAGACAGGGCAATAGATGAATATGTTGATAGATACAGCTGTGTAGTGAGGAGCTGCGGGCTGCGTTCCTGCCACCCTGCTCCTGATCGCCGGGCTAGCTTTACCCCGAAATAACAACACACAATTTGTATTCTTTTAAACACTGTCTGGCCCATTATTTTCAGCCTCTTACTCACATCTTGACTAACCCATATCGAATAATCTGTGTAACACCACAAAGTGGTGTCTTACCAGGAAAGATTCAGCACGCCTGACCTGGTGGCTGGCTTCATGGCATCTCTCTCAGGAGAGGCACGGTGGTCTGACTAACTTAGGAGAGGCGTGGCATCTGACTGAGCCATCTACCTCACTTCCTTCTTCCTGTTCTGTCTACTCCACCCACCTAAGGGGCGGTCTATCAGATGGGCCAGGCAGTTTCTTTATTAATTATCCAATGAAATCATCAGATAGATAGAAGACACGCCTACATCACAGCTGAAGCATCCAGTGAACCATGTGAAAATTTAATGAAATCACTCTTTTCTGCCTTGTGTACTAGGAATATATGCCAACAAAATAACAATGAACAAGGGAAAGACAATAATTAAAGTAAACATATGCTCAAGTTTAGATACCTTGAGGAGATGTCACCAATTTTAAGTGGGTGTGAAAGAACAGGATCGATAATTACAACCCCTGCAGAATTCTGCTCAGTAGTCTAGCTGCAACGACCACATTGTTAAAAAATACAAAGAAGACGGTTTGTGGGAACCTCTGCTTATTGCCTCTATTTTCCTCGCTCTCATTCTCCTTTAACATGAAATTGTGCTATTTGTGGAGGAAAACGTCTCCATGGACACCGCGCACTGTTAGCAAACATATGCATGAGAATCACCTGTACAGAACCGCGTGACGGCCGTGCGTGCTGATGGATGGGTGTTCCCAGCCTGGCCTGATGGTGATCTCCAGAACATGCTAACTCCCGAGGCTGAGAAGCTATTTAGCGAGATGAAATACTACTCTGCCACAACTTCCGCCCTCACGATTCAATCATGGAAAATCCTTCCCCAGTGCTGTGTCACTGAAATCATTACACTCAGAATTAAACATGGTGTAATGGAGCCGCTGACAAGACCCTGAGGTCCTATTGACATGCCAGGTCTCACATTAATAACCAGCTTTCTGTAGAGTGGAAGGAAAAAGACCTGCAAATTGGGGGTTGTTTTTGCCTCCCTTTGGGCCTCATGTAATGACTGCCTGTTCCTGATTTGTTTTCAGATGTTGATCTGCAGCCCCATGACTTCCCAGATTAACATGGCTGCTCAGCCTTCTCCCTTCAATCTTCACTGCCCAACCTTACTTTATAAAAACAAATCTGCATAGCCCAAGCCTCCAAGCCTCCCAGCCTTCTTTTCTGCCAGCTCTGCCTCCTCATCCCTTTCTGCATCGATCGGTCCAAGCCTCCCAGTCTTCCCCTTTGCCAGCTGTGCCTTCTCATCCCTTTGATTCACACCTCTGGTGCACACATCTGTTGTCCACCACTACAGATTGGCTTTTTGTCCTTTTCCCTCATATTTTTCCAGTTTTGCAACGTGTGCCTTTTGTTTCTTCCATATTCCCTGGTTCTTCCCAGCATTTTCCACCTGTTCCATAGAGACAGTAAGATACAGAGCAACGAGAACTGTCTTCACAAGGAATGTTAGTGGCCCAATCTTTATTTCTGCTTCTACCTAGTTAACTAACATCCATACCTGGCTTGGCTGGGCTCATTGATGCCCAGGGCTTGTGCAGGCTTTCATAGCTGCTGTGAGTTATTGATTGCTAATACATCTCCCGCATCCCCCTGCCCCACAATGACATTTTGCAGACTTTGTCCTATTTTCTGGCTCTCACATTTTTTTCTGTCCTTTCTTCCATGGTCCCCAAGCCTTAGAGGAGATGGTGTAAATGGCTTGTCTGAGGTGAAGCATGCATCTACCACTTAGTCTCAGCACCTATCTTGTGCATTCACGAATCTCTGCATTTACCACCGTGTTCTCTAAGAGAGAGACTTCACTGATTAAGGTTGAGAGTAACAATTATCTATGGGTAAAAGTATAAATATTTAGAAGGGAAATTTGGCATTATAGGAATTTAGCTTTACAACAATACTCAGCTCCCCTCTAAAGCCCATGATTTCCCTCACCATGAGTTTTCAACCAAGCTCATAAGCATGTATTCCCTCCCTGGGAATGTGTCTCAAATTTAATCAGAGAGCGGTTGGTTTCCCTCGTGAGAGCCACACCACTGCTACAGAAGTAGGCACATCTTTCACATCTCTCCTGGCAGGTTTTTCTCATAGATCATAGATCCCAAAGCCTTTTAGAAATGCCATACTTTCAAACCTAGGCATTTGATGGCACCAGCTTCTGGAAGCACTATAGTGATTGAATTACAAATCACATTTACCTTAAAAGATTGTCTTTATTTTTACATTATGTCAAAAGAGAGTAATGGTCTCTGAAGAACAGCAAGGCCTGTAGGGAGAGGAGGCATTACACGACACAGTCATAGCATGCACAAGGAAGACTAGGGGCAAGCAAGGGAAGACAGATAAAGGTTACTCAGAATGAACATGTTCCTGAGTGTGGATTGATTCAGAAACTCCTTGGAGGCAGATCCAGTCAATCCCCAAGAGTATTTCATGTTTATACAAAATTTACAGTGTTCAGATTGTGACTTCTTGGCAAAGAACCATGTGTGAGTCTTTATTGGATTATGATCAGTTTATGTGATACTTGTTCTGAATTGTGATTAACTGAATCTCTGGACACACAGAAAAGCACCACGATCCTAATCTCTCTCTCTAGTATAATACCTCCTATACAAATCATTATTTTCATTAAAATTAAGCAACCTTATAGAATTGCACAACAGTAACCTAGGAAACTACTTCCTCTTGAATGTTCTGATATATTCCTATTAAAGGACCCTGTTTGGACCTTGGTCACTAGAGAAGCTTAGGTTAGCTCTGTTTCTGTAATTTTCCATATGCTCTATGTACAACAAATGATGTGAATACACTTTGCTCTGGAAGACTTCTATTTGCTTACAATCCAAATAATTTACAGACTTATCAGATTTGTATCTTTTTACAAGAAAAAAGATTTGTTCTATTTTAAAACAGTTATGAATTTGATCTTTCTTGCAAATCACACAGCAAATTAAATTAGAAGCCAAGGAGTTAAAGAATTATGTGAAGTTAACTTTCTATTTATAGCTTAGAAAGTCGGAGGAAATTTAGTTTTGAGGTTAAAGACCATGTAATAAGAATTTGACCCAAAATGGGAGTAATAAGGAAAAAATAGCATGCGCCTTGAGATAGCTTATGCATAAACTATGATGAGCCATGAAATATTACAAAATGACCTACTGTTTAATCTTCAGTTTAAATGACAGCTTAAGATTTTAAGGTATTTGTTATACATAATAAATTATGCACAAAGGCTTTTGCATAGATCTGGGCCTGGTGGAACAAACCTGTAATCCTAGTTACTCAAGAGGGACTAAGGCAGGGCAGTTTGCAAATTCAAGGCTATCCTAGACTATAGACTAAGTTCAAGGCCAGTCTTAGAGTCTTAGTGAGACCCTACAACAAGCAAACGGACAACAGATGGATGCCCGTCAGCGTAAGCATTTCAATGCAATATTTTATTCCGCCTTCCATACTCATTAGTGTGCCACTATTTTCCCCACTTATAGATGAAGATAAGGACAAAAGAATTAGAAACTGTCAGGCGCAAGGTCACCAGGGTGACAAGTAGCAGAGCCAAGATTTAAATTCAACTCATTTGCCAAAATCTTCAGTTCTGAATCCTAGCCTGTGGCATAAGTCTCAGGTATCAGTGGACTGAAAAAAACACACACACACATGCTTAGGTTGAATATAAAAATAGCTGCATCTTGAAAAAAATAATGACATCTTGCAGGAAATTGGATGGAGCTAGAAAACATTATTTTGAGTGAGGTAACCCAGACACAGAAAGACAATTATCACATGAACTCACTCACAGGTGGTTTTTAAACACAAAGCAAAGAAAATCAGCCCACAAACCACAATCCCAGAGAACGAGGACACTAAGAGGGACTTACATAGATCTAATCTACATGGGAAGTGGAAAGTAGAAAAAGACAAGATCTCCTGAGTAAATTGGGAGCATGGGAACCATGGAGGAGGGCTGGAGGAGAAGGGGAGAGGCAAGGAGGGGAGCAGAGAAAAATGTAAAGCTCAATAAAAATCAATTAAAAAAGAAAAAAATAGCTGCATCTTAATAACCTAGAAATGTAACTCATTACTGGTGATAGCAGTACAATGAATGTAGAATAAATGAAAAATATTAGCCTCTTACCCTAAAAACAATGTTGTATACTTATAATGGTACCATCTTAAAGCTTTTTTAATTAAAAACTATTATAACTTTTAACAATAAAGTTTTAGGTTCTGATAATCACAAGGTATTGTATAAGCTGTGTTTCACATTCAAATTGATGTTTCTATGTTGTGATAGAATTCATTGTCTAACGGTGTGGTTGGTATATAGTTTGTCTCATCCCAAATACATGTTAAAATTTAATCTCCATTATGAGGTATTACAATATTTGAAGCCTAATCTGAGTATGGGAGCCTTTGGAATTCGTCATGATTAGATAGGGTCATTAAGGCTTATCCTTAAGATTAAACCTAGTCACTTCATAACATGAGAAAAAGCATCCTTGTGACACTCTGAGCTGTATCGAGATTGGTGTGGCCCAAAGAAACCTCTTTTCTTTGTAAGTAAATCACTCAGTCTGTGATGTTATAGTATCAGCCATAGAAAACAGGCTGAACATCAGCCAACGAAGAATATCTTCCCAAGAAGTGTTCTTTGTAAATTTTTTAGTAGTCATGACAAATCTGAGCCCTGAAGAAACTGGGAGAATCAGCTAGTATCACAGGTCTTGGCAGCAGAAGAGAAATTCATACCCACTCTAAAACTGCGCTGAGTTGGAACAAGAGGTCTGAGAAACCTTTTCATCTTCCATTCCTTCTTTCTTCTCATAGGTCGCTACCCTCAGGAGAACAAGGGCACTTACATACCAGTGCCTGTAGTGTCGGAGCTGCAAAGCGGAAAGTGGGGGGCCAAGGTTATCATGAACGAGGACCGGTCTGTGCGACTTTCCATCCAGTCTTCCCCCGAATGCATTGTGGGGAAATTCCGCATGTATGTTGCCGTCTGGACTCCCTATGGCATCCTGCGTACCCGTAGAAACCCTGAAACAGACACATATATTCTCTTCAATCCTTGGTGTGAAGGTAAGGAGCAAGTATTCATCTTTAAAAGCTCCCACAACCCCAAAGCATCTCCCTTGTAGGAGTAAAAGGGTTACTCCAAAGGACGCATCCCTTTCTGCCTCTATTAGTTACTTTTGGTGGTATAACACCAAACAGGACGGGAAGCGACTTTGAGGAGGAAGGATTTGTTCTGGTCTGATTTGCCTGAGAGCAAAGTTCACCGTGGCAGAGGTGCAGTGGGCAGTCACACAGTATGTGCACAGCGAGGGCTCAGCTGGAGTTCTTTCCCCATTTTATTCAGTCTTGGATCTCCCCCATGGGATGATGACACCACATCTAGGATGGGGCTTTCTGGCCGCAGTTAAACCTCTCTGGAAATGTCTCCTAATGATTCTAAATCCAAGGAAGTTGGACTGATCCTCACCCTGACATACACTGTTTCCTCAAGACTGAAAGTGAGAAGGATACACGATTCGCCCTCAGTATAAGGGAAATAAATATTGCTACGCACTTATTTCAGGAATTAAAGCTCGATTAAAGCTGCATAGTGAGCTCATTATGGACTTGTGGTGTCATCTCAGTATATTATTTGGTCTATAAGCAAAAAAAATGATTTACTAAACTTAACTTTCAAAATTAGTAGAATCCATAACTCTACTTTAAAAAACAGCAAAGTCAACTATGTAAATAGCAGAACTAACTTCATCACCCGAAATCAGGGACAGAAACCTTAAAGGATCCCACAGAGTTATTTATTCTCATTATAGGTCTATATTTTACAAACCATTGTCCTGCAAATACAGATAGGTAATGATATTTTTAATGTAGTATTATGTAATCTCTGAGGTTATTTTGAATAATTTCCTTATGCTGTGGAAGCTTAACCTAGTTATATTTAGATTATTCAGTTAGGCTCAATGGGTGTTCTAGCAAGTCAATCTAAAACCTCACATTGCATAGGATTTTCTCCCTTTCCTCATTTTTGCCATTTCATGCCTCCCAGCTGCTTCCACACACACAACGTTGGGCTGAGAGGGGCAGCTGTTGTTAGGTCAGTGGCAATGAAGCCGCTGGAGATCTAAGAACTGAGAGCAAGAGCCTGCCCGTAACAGCCTATTGGAGTTGGATTTATCACTCCCCAAACATCTTTCAAACATAAGTCCAGGCTAGTTTTTAGTTATTTTGCATAACCCTTCGTTTGAGGAAGTTCCATGGATCTGGATTTTCTGATGCAGATGCGGACAACGATGGAACAGCAATGTTTTCTGCTCCTGTTAAGCACACACCTAGGTCTCTGACCCTTCACTTAATTCTTCAGGTGATCTTGGCACATGGAACCTAGATGATCCTGCACCCCCCAGCTCTTGTCATCGCCCGCTCAACACTCTTATGTATATATGACCCCTGTTCAAGGTTGATGTGAGCAAGAGATATCACTTGGGCCATGTGTCGCTCGGAGATAGAGTCCCGTTTATAGAAATCTCATCAATTTTATATATATACATATATATAAGGCATTTTGCAGCTGAGACATAGCATGCTATTTGCAGAGATGCGGAACAGAGGTACCAACTCAGGGGCTGAAAGTGAATCAGAAGTGATGGCAGAAATGACCTGCGAGGGTGCGGGTCTGGAGCAGGGAATCGGAGTGCATTTGAGAGTTATGTAGACCTAGAGTAGACACATATATAAGGGAGGAAAGAAAGACGATATAGGAATAACAGCATCTAGGAGTCCACTAGAGAAGTTAGTAAAGGAAAATGAGACTGAAAAATATGTAGAGGACCAAGAAATTAATATTTTCTAAAGTCTACATTTACACAATTAATCAGGAGGTTGTAACTGATTTTCAATGCGCTGAAAAAAAGATAGTCATAGGCTTCGTGCAATTACCCAGGATGTTTGAGGAATAACATGATTTACCCAACGTTTAATTTGTCACAGCTTTATAGATTATCTCATCCATGTACTATGTGGTCACTCCCCTTGAGAAAAAAAAATGTGTTGCTTGTTTTGCCTGACAGTGATTTTCCAAACGAGCGATCTAGGAGGCAAAGACCTCGTAATCTTTAACTGCTTCATTGCTCTCTTGGTCTGCTCTTGGAAGCATGATAAACAGCTGCCAGGTACTTCCTTTCAGAATGTTGCTTAGTGACAATGTTCCCTGTGCCCTAAATACCCTCTTACAACACAGGGACCTCCCCTTGAATCTCTGTGCAGGAGAAGGACTGAAGGAAGGTGAGACTAAAACCAGAGAAACCTATTTGAAAGCTGCGGTTCAAGACAAAGATGACCAAAGATTTAACTGTCATGATGGCAATGGAGATGAAGAAAGGAAATGGATGAGAGATCAGTGTGGACTTAGGACACTGGTTGCAGAGGAGTTAGATTAATGGGGAAATGTGAAGATGAGTTAAGGAGAGATAACTAGATGTCTAGTTTGGCCAACTGAGTCTATGATAGTTACATCTTCAGAACTGGGAAGGCTAGAGAGGTGGAAGGGATAATGTAAAGACACGGAGAAATGATAATACAGTGGTATCTATAAGACAACCAACTGAAGACAGCAAGGAAACACTAGAATAACTGGATACATAACTTAGACGATATGGCAGAGGTAGCCTTGAAAATATCATGTCATCAAGAGGAAGAGCAGACAATGACTAGCAAAAATGTGAACAAAGCAGTCTGGGAAGGCATGGTCAGTGGTCTTAGGAAACTAAAAAGAGCAAAGAGCCAAGTACCCCTTCTGATCAAGAGTACTGCAGTTCACTGTTGAGTATTTCTACAGAGTTGAATTGGTGAAGGAAAGAAGGGACTTGTTCTTTGTGGAAATATAATAACACTATGACCTTGGAGAGGATGAAGCCACTGAAGCAATGGGGCAGAATCCAGGGAGATGGACTACAGCATAAAATTAGAGTCTGCAGGGAATGCTATCCAAAGGCGTACAGTTCCCCCAAAAGCATGTATGCCTTTGGATAGCATTCCCTGCAGATACCATCCAGTGTCAACATTTAAGACAGTTTCTTAAGTACCTTCTCTCAGCATACACTGAGAACTCTCATGGGGAGGTGTCTGAAACAGGAGTGAGGGGTCCCATCATTTCATTTGTTATGTGACTTTTCAGCCTGACACCCAAGGCATAACCCACAAATGGGTTCTGTGTGAAGATTCTCCCCATACACTACAGGGAATCCAGGGACTGGTGATCGTGGCAGTTATGTGCTTGTACAGGCTGGTGCTTTAACAGGGGATCACTGAGTCCTAGAAAGTGGGTCGTAAAAGGGAAGGACCTTGGAGCAAGTTGGAAAAAAAAAACAAAGTCGATAAAGCTATGGAAACAGAGTCAGGTGGGTCAGGTGTTGGCAATAGGGCATGCCAGGTGTGGCAGTGAGGACTAATGTGGTAGTGTACATTAGGTTGAAAAATTGTGCCAGCACACACAACATTTGAGAGAAAATATTCAGTTGTGCTCCCAGGGGCACTTCTGACTGCCTCACATTCACAGGCAATTTATCCTCCTTAATCACCAAATCATTAATGGGGATCGATAGCAACAGCAGCCTGGTAGGGGCAGGGGTGGATGCAAGGAGAATTCCTGCATAGTGTTTAAGCTAATATTGCTAACAGAGCGTTGAGTCCATTCTAACAGGGAACTCTTCTCTGTGGTGTTGGAGTCAGAACTGTTACCACAAATGAAGTGTAAGTGAGTTGGGCATTTATTGTGAATTTGTTGTCTGACCACCGAAGAACTATGAATTATTGAATGTATTTCACTATTTAAATGTCAAATATTCCATGTTAGTAGTGTGACATTACTGTTAGTGAGTGGGTTCTGAAAGATTTAGATTTCTAGTGATTTTGTCTGGCACTCTGGGCTAGTAGTTAGTGTTGATTTGGGTCACATCTGTATTTAGGTTATGACTATACATTTCAGAGGGACCTCCCCTCTTGACAACTTGCTTAACCTACCCTCCCATTTCCAGCATCCCACACAGTGCCTGGGTACATAGTTAGTGCTTCATAAATGTTTATAGCATTTATTTAAAAACTCCAAGCAAACAGATGTAGGTTCACTAGACCATATATATCACCATCACGGATCAGAAACAAGTGTAATCTCAGACCTCACCATATTGTAAAGAGGAAAAAAAACCTATTGGGAGCAATGGTTGAAGAGCATGTCTCAATAATATATGTGTAATTTCTCTACCAGTATCCAATACCAAGTTAGTTTCTAGGATTTTTCCCTTGTTCCATAAAAATTTTGCATTTCCTTTAAAGCAAGTGCAATGAATTAATTTGATGTAAAAAATAATGCTTGCCATTTATTGGGTATTTTGAAAGAGACTATTAACTATGGACAGGCTGTATTTTATTATTAAATCCACCTTTCAACTATTTGCTTAGTAATTACACATGGTCATTAAAACCTTTCAGTACAGAATGGACTGGGATTCTCAGAGGAACAATGACAAATAGCCCCTGCTCATGGAGGCCCTTGAGCCTGCATTCAGAATTCAGGCCAGAGCCATTTATTCATCAGTCCACAGATGTAGATGGTATGTCTTGCCTGTAGCCATGACAGCACAATAACCTATGCATGGTCCAATAGCATTACTTACTTATTTGCAGATATTAAGGGCACAGAGCTTAATCCAGCACTAGGGACAGGCAATAAGAATGACAAAATTTTGCCCTTGTAAAGGTACTAACAGGTTTTACAAGTGAGGTACTAATAAAATCTAATTACAACTGTAAAAAAATAGTGCTAAAATAAATCAGGGCCAAACAAGAGCATAAAACAGTGTAGCACCGGGCCACTTGTTCTTTCCAGGCCACTCAGAAACAAAATAATCACACAGAAACTGTATTAATTAAATCACCGTTTGGCCTATTAGCTCTAGTTTCTTATTGGTTAACTCTTACATATTAATTTAACCCATATCTATTAATCTGTGTGTTGCCACATGGCTGTGGCTTACCAGGTAAAGTTCCATCTGGCTCCAGCGGGGCTACATGGCTTCTCTCTGACTCCACTTTCCTCCTCCTATGCTATAGTCCAAACCAGTTTCTCTATTCATTAACCAATAAAAGCAACACATGGACAGAAGGACCTCTCACCAAAACAGGACCCCCTGACCAACTTGGAGTTGAAGACAGGGCAAACAGTGACTTGTGCCTTACTCAGCCCTTAGAACATCATTATATAATAGCATGTCAATTACCAGATCAGCTCTCAAAATATTATAATGCTTGTATTTATTTAATCATGACCCCAAAGCCCACAGATCAGGGATAGAATATAGTATGTAGATGGACAATTTGCTCTTCATGGCAATGCAGCAGGACCTGTTGGCAAAATTCTAGACCTCACACATAGTTCCAACACTCTTTGAGGTTTCATACCGATTTGCTTATGGAAATTACTCTATTTTTTTTCTTTTTATTTATTCTTCTCTCATATAATACATCCCCCAACTTCAACTTTCTCTCCTTCCCCTCTTCTCAGTAACCCCACATCCCTTCTCCCACAGATCTACTGTTCCTCCATTCCCCTTCAGAAAAGAGCGGGCCTCCCAGGGATATCAACCAAACATGGCATATCAAGTTGCAATAAGACTAGGCATAAAACCCTCATGTCAAGGTTAGATGAGGCAACCCAGTAGGAGGAAAAGGCAAAAGAAGTAGGCAAAAGAGTCAGAAGACATCTCCACCCTCACTGTTGGAGTCCTACAAAATCCCCAAGCTAAACAACCTTAGCATGTATGCAGAGGGCATAGCTCAGGCCCATGCAGGCTCTGTGACTGTCGTTGCAGTTTCTGTGATCCCCTGCATGGAAATTACTCTTGATGAGAAGAGATGACAGCTAAAGCACCCATCCTGCTCTCTAAATCATCCATTCTTTTCATACCAAGTGAGCATTATCCCATAGGGCCCTGCAACCAGAAGGGAAACCAGGTGGCTCCCAGGAATGTTTCTACAAGATGAATCTGGTAGGACCAAAGATGAAGGAGTCTAACCTAGAGCTGTACTCATGTGTGTGCTTTGTGTTTATGTCTATCGAAAATCTTCACACTCTTCAGAGTTTGTTCACAGGTTGTTGCTTCCTAGCTTGTGTGTTTTGGAAAATGTGACATTTGGGTGTGGTAACACACAGGTAATCTCAGCGTGAGGGAAGATGAAAGAGAATGGCCAGTTCTTCAGGGCTAGCCTGGGCTACATGATAAGATTTTTTTCTCTCAAAAGAAGGAGAGAGACCAAGTGGGAAGGGGGAGAGAAGGGAATTAAAGAGGAGAAGATGGAAAGGGGAAAGGAAAAGAGAGGAGAGACAGGGTCACCTTCATTCATCAGAAGCTCAGAGTCAGAGCTCAGGGAGTATCTGCCAGTTGAATTAATAAACACCACACCAAGAGGCCAGGATCAAATCGTTATGCTCATATTTCAAAAAAAGACACAGGCCTTGTAATGCCACATAAATTTGTTAAGGTCCTGTAGAAAATTAGGAAACAAACTGGGTAACTGGACAAAAGCTTGAGTGGGAGTGTCTAGACCCATTTATATCAACCACCATGTTTTTTTTATTTTTTTTCTCATTTTTTATTAAAAATTTCCATCTCCTCCCCTCCTCCTCCCCCTTCCCCAACCACCATGTTTTTTTAGGCTAACTAGCTTTGTGTATTGTGCTGGTTAAATTTTTGTCAGTTTGACACAAAGTCACCCGATTGGATTGGGCATGTCTGTAGGGCATTTTCTTGTGGAAGGATTGATGTGAGAGGGCTCAGCCCACGGTGGGCAGTACCACCACTATGCAAGTAGTTCTGGGTTCTATAAGAAAGCAGGCTGACAAAGCCATGGGGGAAAAGCCAGCAAGCAGTGTTCCCCCATGATCTACTTCAGTTACAGCCTTCAGGTTTCTACCTTGATTTCCCTTCACGTGGAAAACTCTAAGGTAAAATAAACCATTCCTCCCCCAAATTGTTTCAGTCACAGTATTTATCATAATAGAAAGTAAACTAGAATATGTATCAAGAAAAACATTAGATGGCCAGCAGATACAATTCTGTGACCATTGGTCAATGTTGGAAAGTCATGTCCTCAAAATAAACAAACAAAGGAAAAGAAGGTTGATAGCTATAACATCATATGGAAATTCTTCTCTAGGAGAAAAAAGAAAAAAAAAAAAACCAAAATGAAAGTGTGCCGGTGGCGGCACAGCATCCCTCAGAGAATACAGCTAAGCAAAGAATCCCTGACATTTTCTTTGTAGGATTGCTTCATGAATAATAGTTTACTTTCTGAAGGCACATAAACTAAAATGTCCTCAACCAGCCAAACAAAGTAGCACACACCGAATACACTTACAAGCTGGTGCACACCGTAACATCATGCACCATGTTTGCAGAGAGTAGTAAAGTGATAATGTCCCTCTAGCATCTCATCAGCCCCCTTCCGTGCTGCTGAAGTTAAAGGCCACACAGCGAAGGACTCCTGAATGGCTACAGTGGACGATCAGGATGGAAGTGGTTTGCGGTTGTATAAGGGCCGCTTGTTTGTTTCCCCACCACCCGGCAGCTCAGACCCGAAATAACCACACAGAAACTATACTAATTAAATTAGTGCTTGGCCTGTTAGCTCTAACTTCTTATTTGCTAGCTTTTACTTCTTAATTTAGCCCACTTTCATTATTTTATATTTTACCATGAGTGTAGTGGCCTACCATTAAGACTCCAGTGTATCTGTCTCTGGCGGCAGCTCCGTGGCTTCTTCTGACTTCACCTCTTTTCTTCAGCATTCAGTTTAGTTCCCGCCCCCCCCCCCATCTACCCTATCAGGCCAAACCAGTTTCTTTCTTAATCAGTGGCATTCACAGCATACAGAGGGGAATCCCACATCAGATTGGAACCGTCCAGATTTCTGGAATTGGTTTTCTTTGTGGTCCAGTGTGTTTCAACCATTCGAGACAGGAAGTTATCCCTACCATGCCTGCAGGGCACACCAGCATCAGCTTGATCCCTCTTCTGATTTGACTGGAGATGGAGAAGCACATTGTGACAGCAATCTGGAGACACACTTGCTGTTCAGATGAAATCGCCCCCTCTGACAGGATCACATGTGCTTTGCTTCCACATGCTCAACTTTAAACTAAAGGGAGGCCAAGCGGCGAAAGTCAAAGGAGTTCTGACCCTTCCTGGGAGTCTGTGCCTTCTCCAAAAGAGTGACTGATACCCTTTGCCTTTTTGAAGGTCTAGAAACATTTTTATTCCTAAAAGATTAGAAGCAAGATGGAGCCCTGGTGGAAAGGCCCTGTGTGGCAGCCTTTCTACAGCCAGTTTCTTTGCTCCTTTAGCTATTGCCTTGATAAAGCTTACGTGCCTAGTGGCCTTGGACATGAGACCTGCTTTAACTTTAACTGTGTAAATACCAGAAGGAGTTGTTCAGCCTACACACTGATAAATAACCACCTTCTCCCAAGGGGGCTATATAGATACGAAAAATCAATGGGCTTGGCATTTGTCCTTACACGGTTGTTGTAGAGTCTGTCTCACGCTGGGTGGGAGGCCAGCGGTAACGTCCAAGAGGGGGCCTGAAATCAGGCTTATATGTGAGCCTTAAAATTTTTTTTGCAGCTCACAATTTTCTTTCCAGCTCCCTCAGAATTCCTACCTACCAAAGGAACAGTAAAATAAATGAGGTCACCACTCTTTACCGCTTGTCACATGCACATAGTTTGTCACCCGGGAAGACTAGGTATTTTCAAGGCATTCTGTGACAGATTTGCCAGAGATGATAAAAGGAGAGACTGCGTTACTTCTGTCAGTGGCACCGCGGGTAATCTGTTTGCCTCCAAGTTTAATCTCAATGATGGTCCTTGGCCAAAGGTTACTTAGAACCTACACATACACACCGGCTAACTACTAACAACTAATTACTAACAGCTAACAACAATCTGGATTACCTGACTGTCAAACTTCTACAGCAATGAATTAGTTGCTAGGGTTTGTTTTTCTTATGCCCAAAGTCCGCTTGACTAAGTAGGAATCTGCTTTCCCTTGAAACGGATAAAACTCATGACCCCGCTGAAACCAGTTCCTAATACTAAAACAGCAAGCACTAACTACTAAAACAAAAACCAGCACCGGCGGCCAAATATCTAAATATAAACACGATTACATTTTCCCATTTTTATTAGCCTTTCTAAAACAGGGAGTTAGGGGAGTTTCCATAGTGATTTTTTTTTCAATTTACTTTGAACCGCTGTATTTTAAAGTGACAGAGCTGAATAAAATGGGAAACACCAAGTGCAGCCTCCACTTCAATCTTCTCCCAAAATCAAAAATTGTAAATTAAAATTGGGGCTTCCCATTTGAGTTCCTTACTTTGTTGGGGATTCATGATTATGTCTTCCTGGTTTGAGGTAGGATTTAAGTCAGGGTAGCCTGGTGTGGGCCACAGAACTCTGCCTTCACGGCTCTCAGATTCACAACATCCCACCAATAGCAGCCCACAGCACAAAGGGAGATTCTTTCTTTTCTTGGACTTCTCTCACATCCCAAGCAAAACCCACTGTGTTTTGGAACAGGCATTTACCCACTTCCTACTGTTCTTCCCGTAGTGCCGAGCACTAAGGACAGTGACCTGCTGCTTTGGTGTGGTAGACAGTTGACAATCAAATCCTGGTTTCAAAACTCACTTGTAGTATGACCTTGGGAAACTCAATTGCTTGACTCCTGCCTCAGCTTCCTTGAGCATAAAATGGATCTAATATAGTACTTTTCTCAGAGGGACTTCATGAGTTTTAATGAATCAGTTGGGGCAGGGTTGTTGGTAGTTTCTTTGTGTTTTCTGAAAGGGGGACCTCATATGATACTCCTGTGTCAGTTTCCTGATTGCCAGGGTTATACAAAATGTTGGAAGTTTGTGGCACAAACTATAATACCAAGTATATATATTATAATATATATAATATAATATAATATATATTAAAATTGTAACAAGTGAAGGACCATCTTCAAGAAGTAGGATAAATGTTTCTCCAATACCATTGTGAAGTAAGAAATCTAGGCTTAATCCAGCCTGTTCTGGGAATGGCACAAGAACTTAAGTTCTGTCGATATGACAGGTAGTGAAGATGTGTGACTCCCAAGTACTGGGATTAAATATGTGAACCATCATCACCTGTTTCTGTTTTAAACTGGATCAATCTGGCATAGTTCAGGGTAGCTTTGAACTCACAGAGATCTGTCTGCCTCTGCCTCCCAAGTGCTGGGATTAAAGGTGTGTGCCATCACTGCCTGGCATCTATGGCTAACTCTGCACTCTGATCATCAGGCAAGTTTTATTTGTTAGATCAGAAACAAAATATCATCACAAACTTGGCAGCTTTGGTTACATGGTTCTGGTGTTGTTAAAGTAGGTATGGTCTTGTTGGTGGAAGTGTGCCACTATATGGGTGGGCTTTGAAGTCTCATATATACTCAAGCCACACCCAGTGTCTCAGTTCACTTCCTGTTACCTGCAAGGTATAGAACTCTCAGCTCCATCTCCACCACATCACACCATGATGATAATGGATTAAACCTCTGAAACTGTAAGCTGCCCTATTAAATGTTTTCCTTTATAAGAGTTGCCATGGTCATGGTGTCTCTTCATAGCTAACTAAGACACTCTTTAGCTAACTTTTCCAATTTCTTTGTTTCAATCAAACATTTGAGTCAACATTCAGAATTCTAAAACCTGAATGACCTGTTGGTCAAGTTCATCTTGACTATATTGACTAATCTATATCTTTATATTGAATTTTCCATCTAATTAGAAGCTTTTGGATGTTTTCACTTATTCAAGTTTCTTTCATACCCATTGGGAAAGCTTACTTTTATTAAAAAATTTTAAAATAACTCAAAAGCGGAAAATAATACAATGAAATTTGTTTACATAGCTCCCAGACTTGACAATAATCATGGCATAAACACTGTATCTGTGCACACTCTAGTCCTGTAACACATGATCATAAGTCTGTCAATGACCACCTTGAATAAATAGTAGTCCCATAAGGCCATAGCCTAATGGCATTATAACTGCTTTAATTTCCATGAGAATTCTCAGAAAATAATGAAGATAGCTAGTTAACATCTCTCAGAATATATCCCTGGTGCTGACTGGTGTTGACTATTACATGACTATGTAATTATAGTATCAAAATCAGTAAGAGTTCTTGGTTGCCTATCTCTTAACCAAATTTTACCAGTCTAAAGTTTGTTTTACAGGCTTTTTGTTGTTCAAATCAATGTTTATCACTTAGACCTTTTGGCATGTCTTCAACAATCCTCTTCATTTATTTCTTTGTTTTATCACAAACTTATTGCTGAAACTGTATTGTCATGTAGAATTGCCATATTATTAATTTGTTAATTCTGAGCCTTGATGTCCTGAAATATGTGCCTGTAAGCCCATGGCATTTTCTGCTAAGTAGTTACTTATATCTAAAGACTAAATCGAATTTACTCTCAATCATTCTGTATGTTTCCTCGGTGGAGTAAAATCACTTCCTAGCTCATGCCAAGCATGTATTCAATCAGTAGATATGGATGTTTAGATTAATCAATAGAATTGAATTTCATTGCACTCAAGCATCCATTACAAAGTTCTTCTTTGAGCTAATGATATCAGCTTACTCCTATGATTTCATTAGGAATTACAAATAGTGATATTTAACTCTTCCATTCTTTCTGTATTAGCATCTGTTGGTTCATCACCTTGAGATAAAAGTTTTTCTGATATCTCTGTGTTTAAAGCAGTAAGCTGGTGCGAAGCATTCTATGAATATGACCAACTCACTTAAAAACAATATTAATTCACAAATACTGAAACATCTCATGTCTTCTACTCTTTAGTGGCTTTTGTTTCTCCAGCATTGGCTACTCCTTAGTCCTGGCCCCTGGACTCTTTGATGATTTACTAATTTTGTGTCAGAAACAAGGGTTTCAGCCTCCTCTCAGGACCCAACACTGTAATAACTTTTTCTTTTTTCAAGAGAATTTACCTTGCCTTTTGCCCTACCTAATGCTTTATTACTGTGAGGAGACAACATGACCAAGACAGATCTTATAATAGGAAGCACTTAACTGATGCCTTGTTAACAGTTTTAGGGGGTTAGTCTACGGTCATTATGGTGGGAAGTAGACAGGCATGGTGTTGGAGCCTTAGCTGAGAGCTTTACATCCTGATCCATAGGCAGTAGGCAGAGGGAGCCTTGGGGCCTTGTCTGGGCTTTTTAAACCTCAAAGCCTACCCACTAGTGACACACACCCTCCAACAAGGCACACCTCCTAAGTCTTCTCCAACAGTTTCACCTACTGGGGACAAAACATTCAAATATATGATCCTATGGGGGCCATTTGTGTTAGAACCACCACACCTTTTTTTATATATTTCTTGTTCTTGAACTTTTTATTCAAGAATTTCTCAGTTATTCTAGATATGCTCACAGTGTTCTTTCTGGGTTCCCCAATGGGTTTCATTTTGCATACATGTATACATATGTATTTCTCAGCCTTTTCAAGTAATATATAGTAATAACGAAAGTATATGAATACAGATTTTCATATCTGACTGAATATAGTTCATATTTGACTTTTTTCCACATTTAAATTTTACTTTGATATAGATGCAGTTTCTATTATTAAAGTTTCTTTCAAGTATAGTTCAATGGCTAATTGCTTTTCTTAGTGTGTGGGAAAGTTGGAGGACATTTCAGAATTTTTCTATTTCTTACACAGTAATTATTATAACAAGCAATTATACTTAGTTTTTGCTGCACCTCAGAATTATTTCCACTTGTTAGATAGACACATGGTCTAGAATGAAAGACAGGTTCAGGACTAATGAAACAGTTACCAAATTGCTTTTTGTATTATGTAACTACACTCTTATCAGTAGATTGGCAATATTAGTTGATACTGGATACTTTAAGTTCAAAGAACATATATTTATTATGTTTCACCTTAATTATTGTGCAACTTTAGAATGCTATTTAATAAAGGATGTTTTGTTTATTTACCTTCCATTTGAAATTCCTCCTGTATAGACTGAGTTTCATTTTCTAATTTTCTTGTATGTATTTTGGGAAGTCTTTTTCCATTTACCAGGATTCTTCACATACAGGGAGATTTCATTAACATTTGTAAATAAATAGCAATAATTGTGGAAAGTATTTCCCTAGCTGGTCACATGCTTTGAAGTTTACAATACCTAAAATACAAAGTAAATAAACTCTATAAGGCATTTCTTTGGTGCGTTCTAAAAACATTGTTTTGAGTTAGATAAAGATGTGCATCATCTGGAATTGAGTGTACTAGAGCACAGCTGTAGAAACTGTGGGTTGCTTAGGCTAGGAGTCTCACAAGAGACAGTGGGGCAGCGTGGTGAGAGAGTAAGCACCGACAAGTGCAAGGATGCTGTGAACGTGCACATGTTTGGTGTCTTGATTGGATTGTGCAGTTTATTAGACATTGAAGTATACACTCACAGCTCAGAACCCACAAGTGATCATTTCCAAGACCCCACTGCAGGGTAGCAAAGTCAAGTCCTTTATTCTAAATGGTGGCCTATTTGCATAGATTCTACGCACACCGTCCTGAGGATTTGGACCCCAACATTCACACAAACTCTCTCTCTCTCTCTCTCTCTCCTTTTCTCTTTTCTCTTTCTCTCTCTGTGCACATGTGTGTTTGTATGTATATCTGTGTTTATGTGTGTATGTATATGTGTGTGTGTGTGTGTGTGTGTGTGATGTAGTTCCCATGGAAATGGGAAGCAAGACAAAGACTAGAAAGAAAAGCTACAAGGAAATTGCTAGCGACTACATAAAGGAATTTCCAAAGGTTTCAGTGAAAACCACAGGAGAGAGCAGGATGGGGTCTAAGCTGATCAGATCCAGCAAAGCCTGTGAGAACCCAAGGTGCCTGATATTCCCCTGAGGATTCCATTAGTTACCATGCATATTCTGACTCTCCAAGACACGGTGACAGACTGATATTTTCCTCAGTCCATCAAGCATAAGAGGCTGCTTACCATTCATCCATCCTTTGAGGAGTAAGGGAGTATAGCTTTGACTATTCGTGGGAGGAAGCTAAGATACAAAACAAGACCCTGATGTTTGCATCTCATCCCATCCTGGATTTTCAGACTTAACTGATGCAGAGTGCAGCCTGGGTATCTCAGTCAGTTTGCTGTTGCACTGACAAAATACCCAAGAGAAATCCATTTAAAGAAATACATTTTCTTATTGGCTTATGGTTAAGTTGTTTTAGTCCATAGTCACTGAGATCATTGCCTTTGGACTTTGGGGAGACAGAACGTTGTGGCCAAAGTGCATAGTGAGGAACCTTTCCACAGTGGCTGGAGAGGAAGGGACTAGAGTCCAAAACCCCATTCAAATGTACTCTGTGACCTCATTTTCTTCCACGAGACCCTGATTCATACAAACTCCATGATCTCCTGATACTGTTATGGACCACAGATCAAGATGGTAATGCATGGGCCTTTGGAGCACACTTAAAATTTAAATTTTAACCTCAAAGAGGAACTTATTTATCTATTTACTTATTTATCATTTGAGAATTTCATCGGTAACTTCTCCAGGTGGTTGTAATGTTCAGCCAAAGTTGAGCATTACTACATAAGATAGATTTCTTTAATGAACCAAAGAATAAAGAGGACATTACTCTAAAGACTAATACAGAAAAGAGAGGACCAGGAATACATAAAAACATTATCCCCAATCAGAGCCAATATTGACCCTATTTCAGTTTATGCAAATTTACCTGAGCGTCATCTACTCCTATATGTTCCTGCGTGTGTAGGAGATGCCTTTCTGACCTGGGAATATGTACCAGAGAGATGGCTAGACAGGTGGGAGCAAGGCATTCTTGAGATTAGAGCCACCAGAAAGACCTTGCAATGGTTGGAGCGAACTGGGCAGATTTATTGGGCTCACACACCTACCAAGACATCTGCAAAGACTTTTTATCATGAGATAACCAAAAAGCCTGCCTCTTCCTTCCAACCAATGGGTCACAATGAGGAACAGCAAATGACCCTTCCATAGCCCAACACATCCCAGATTTATTTGAAGCATCATTTCCAGTTGAGGTTTAACTTCAGTAGGTTGGAAATGACTTTTTTGATCTGTGTTGCAAGTTTGCCTGAGCACCACGGAAACTGATTGTGAATCTATGAAGCACCCGAATCATAGAATGTCTAATGAGACACGTCAATTTAATTGTGCTTCAAGACATCCAGGGCCAGAGTTTGTCAGCATTTTGCTGACAAATGTCCCCATTTGCAGACTAATCTTCGGTACTGACTATGTTCACTGTGGCTTAAAATATTGGGAAGTGAGCTATGCTTTGAGAAACAAAAGACATCTTTTCTCTGGGTAGACAGGCTCTCAGGCTAGCAATGATTTGAACTTGCAAGCATTTGGAAACAGACTGGTAGGTTAAAGGTCACCGATCTTCCATCCTGATGCAGAGGACGCTGTGTATCTGGACGATGAGAGAGAGCGAGAAGAGTATGTCCTGAATGACATCGGAGTGATATTTTATGGGGACTTCAGTGACATCAAGACCAGAAGCTGGAGCTACGGCCAGGTGAGCCACTTAAAATTTGTCATTGTCAAGGACATCTTTCCCTTAATATTTTTTGTCACATTTATTACTGCCAGGTGCCATGAGTCAATATTAGAAAAGCGCAATTTCCTGCTTTTCAGGATCTGAGACTCCAAGACAGAGTGCAAGGGAGTGGAGACCTGGAGAGAAACTGCATAATTTATCAGCTGGAGCCACCTCTCTTCCTCTTATTACAAACGTCCCTGAGATCGGGGCACCTACCGATAACATGGCGGTCACTGAGATAAACTTTGCTGTCTTAGAAACTATAAAGTCTTATTACTTCAAACTGAAATAAGTCAAAAATTCTCTTTGCTTATGAACACATTTTTGATGCAAAGAATATAGCAGGGGTGTGCTAAATTTAAAGGGTTTAATATGATAACTGACAATAATTTAAATATACTATGAATATAGAACATAAATAGTATATAATATAATAACAACAATTAAAATACATTTTAAAATGTATTAGGAGTCAGTGGTATAACTAAAAGCATTCACCACCAAATTTATTATTTATTATTATTTTTAATTAATTTATTTTTTACATGCTGACTGCCCTCCCCTTTCTTCTCCCATCCCCTCTCCCCACCTCCCCTTTACCCACCCCCAATCCACTCTTTCGGCATTTCAGTTTAGAAAAGGACAGGTCTCCCATGTGTATCAACAGAAGATGATATATCAAGCTGTAGCAAGACTAAACACCTCCCCATGTATTGAGGATGGGCAAGGCAACCCAGTATGAGGAGGAGGGTCCCAAAAGCCAGCAAAAGAGTTAGAGACACCAAGTTTATCAATCAGAGCTCAGTATAGGACCCCATGTGGTAGAAGAAAAGAACTGACATACCTCAATTTTCTCTGAACCTCACATAAACATCCTGGCATATTCTCTATATTCTCTCTCTCTCTGTCTGTCTCTCTCTCTCACACACACCACTAAATAAGCAAAAACATAGTAAAAGTAATTAAAAAGCCTTGTGTATATTTTAAAGTGTGATTCTCTTAGCAATAATTATTAAGAAAGACTATTGCAGTTTTGTCAGAGGATGTCTACTAGATTTTTCCAGAAAGTATCTAGAGGTGTTTCCATCAGTTGCAACCTCACATTACTATTTAGGGCCAAAAGTAGATAACAGTAACTCCTTAATATTTTTAATCACTTTTAGGCTCTAGAAATTGCCTTGTCTCAAAGAAAGGAGATCTCGGAGGACTTTCATTTCATGAGGGCTCCTCCTGTCTTATATGCAAGCCAAAATCTGACTACCTTCCTGTGATACATCTGAATGCTATTTATTTTCTTTTATGTTTTTATTTTTTATTTATTTATTTTTTTGGGGAAAAATGGGGTTTCTCTGTGTAGCCACAGCTGTCCTGGAACTTACTCTATAGATCAGGCTGGCCTTGAACTCAGAGATCTTCCTGTCTGCCTCTGCTAGGATTGAGTAAAGGTGTACACCACCACTGCCTGACTTTCTTTTATTTATTTGTTTGCTTGGTTAATTAGTTGGTTTTTTGAGACAGGGTTTCACTGTTTAGCTTTGGCTGTTCTAGAACTCACTTTGTAGACCAGGCTGACTCAGATCCGCCTACCTCTGCCTCCCTAGTGCTGGGATTAGGTGTGCACCATCACCACCTGGCTGGTTTTTTGTAAAATTGAGAACAGATTATTTTATACAATGATTTTGATTATGGCTCCTCTCCCCCATTTCTTCTGAGATCTTCACTTCTCCCCACCCACCCAAACCACATCCTCTCTTGCACTCTCTTATTAGAAAACAAGCAGGTATCTAAAAAAGAAATAATGATGATGATGATGATGATGATAATAATAATAATAATAATAATAATAATAATAGAGAAAATAGAAAACCAAGTTGTTTTTGGACTCAGAAGTGACTTTGAGAAATCGTTGTGCTCTGGCTAACACGTCCATCTGTTGGTAGGATGGTAATAAACTTGTGCAGTGTCCTAAAGAGCCTAGAGTCGGTGTGTGGTTCTTAAGTATGCTGGCTCTCTAATGGGTCTGCTCTTATTTCTGGCTTCCTTTTCTGTTCTCCTCTTATTTTATGGAAAATTAAAGCAGCACACATCCTTTCCTTCACGTTAATAGTTCATGCTAAAGGTTATAGGAGGTCACTCCATATTTCTAAGCAGTAAGCTGTGGCTCCATTTTGCTTTTGCACACAGTTTATCGTGTTTTGCAGAGTGGAGATTAATAGTTTCTCACTGTTTTCTCCCAAACAGTTTGAAGACGGCATCCTGGATGCTTGCTTATACGTGATGGACAAGGCTCAGATGGACCTTTCTGGCAGAGGGAACCCCATCAAAGTCAGCCGTGTGGGATCTGCAATGGTAGGTGGCACAGCTGATGATGATAAAGGGATTGACATAAACAGTGACTTAGCCTTCCAGTCTTTCAACTGTTAAGTTCAGGTTGATGGTGTCCAGGTGGGTGTTCTTGAACTCTCTCACTTTCTCATATGCTACAAAATGAAAATTTCTATTCAAAGCTGTTTGTGGGTTTTGATTCGTGTCAAGCTTAGTGCCAGGTCATTTTGATCCACTGAGTCATTTTGCTAGTCCCCACGCAGCTAAAAATCTCATCTAGAGACTAAAAAATGACCATGACAAAAATGTTAATTACTGTAACCAAATGACAAATCAATAAAACATTAAAAAATTACAGGCAGCTAAATAAGACATGATTTTCTTCATGTCTACACTCATGGAAATAGTCAAAAAATAAATGGTTGGGGCTGGAGAGACAGCTCAGTATGGAGTGTGTGTGGAGGACCCAACTTCAGTTCCCAGCACCAACTTCAGGCAGCTTACAAGCAACTGTAACTCCAGGGGAATGGATCCCCTCTCCTAGCCTCCAAAGAGCACTCATCTAATCAGGTGCACGGCATTCTCAACCTACACACATGCACATAATTAAAAATAAAGTAACTCCTTTGTGAAATAGATACTTTTTGTAGTCAATCCTAGTTGCTATGCAATGCTACCACACCATGGGGCTTTACCACTCATAAATAAGTGTTGATTCTCCCCAGAAATCTTCTAAGTCAGTGGACATTCATCACTATGTCGTATACAGCAAGAAAACAGGACAGTGAACGCTTGTCAGAGATAAAGCTCCTGCCAGAACCTAGGTCTGCCAACTCTGCATCTCAATGCAGTCTACCTTCCTCACTATTCACTGTAGGAGATCCCAAAACCTCTTCAAGAATGCAGAAATCCCCCAAGGGAGCAGCTGAAGAGGAGCTAGAAGCCCATGAATAAGAAGGGTAGGACTAGGGTAAAAAGCTAACTAAGCAGTTCTGTGTGGTCCTATCCTGTACCATGTCCATAGTACTCAGGTGACCTTCGGTGCATAAATGAGCATCATGTCTGGTCCAGGAGTACAGCACCCTTCAGTTATAGTGGGCCACATCGTTACATAGGAAGACTGAATGGAAAACATCGTTATATTACCTACGCCCTTACAGCTCGGAAAATAGTTTCCCTGGAAGAATTTTATCTTTGATTTTTGGTTTGTGCATCTTTTCAGCCAAACAAAATCAATTTTGTTGACACATAATTACTAGGCCAGGGAAAATATAATATGTACATTCTGATTGGGTGCTAAAAATAGTGATTTTTATTTTTATTAAGAACTAAGTTACGTGGAAATTTAAGACATACTAGATCTTCCAAAATGAGAGCAGAATCCAACATCTAAAATCTTGGGACCAGAGTCATAGCTCACTGGTGAGAGCAAAGATTGTCTAGTTAACATGTGTGAAGCCTAGGAGAGGGGTGCTCAACCCCTGACCCCTAAATAATAAATATGTTCATCTAAATACATAAAATAAATAGGGAGTTTTTGCTTTTTGATGGTATTTGTATTATATAATGAAAAGAGGATCCATCCTAAAGGCCTCTGAGAATGTGTTCACAGAGCATACTTGTATAACACACATTGGACCTGCACCCGTTCATTATGGTTCCTACTTGGAAGTGAAATTTCCCTTCTTTTTCCCTCTCTCCTTAGAAGCAACCCTGACACATTTCAGTGAAGAGAGAAGCAATATTTAGGAGTGATGGGATATGAGTTGTTTCCCTCTCGGGCATTTTAAAATGACGCGGTCTTTGACTTGACTTTACACACCCACTGTGTGTTCTTCCACCAAATATGGAACTCACAAGCCAATGAAAAGCAGTGCAGAAGGAAGGCAAAAAGAGACAATTTTACCCAGACACCTGTAGCTGCATCTGACCTGGTGGAAGATGTTAGGTATTGAATTAAACACATGACACCAATTCAAATTGCCTCAACATTTCCTTAGGTCTAAAGAGCCTCTACCTAAAGTTCAGATTTGGCCAATGCACATCATAGTTACACAGCCTGGAACCAGAGAGATAAAATGTGCCTAGAGGATAGCATGGTAAGGGTTTGATTTAGTTTCTGGATGGGGTGACCTTGGATGTTTAAAGGACAGAGGACTGCTCTGAGCAATTCATAGTGACCTCTCCACTTCCCCTTGGTTTCCCCCGTGCTACTGTTCACAGTACAGAAAGCTCAATTGTGAGAGAAACTCCTTCACCTCTGCCATCTCTCTTAATCCTCAAAATAGCTTTGTGAGTCTTTCCAAAATCTTTTTGGCTGTAGTGATTTTTAAAGCTGAAACACTGAGCCTCCAAAACTGACCTTCTAATTTCCCAGTTAAAGATTTACCATAATGTGAAAAGATGCATTTGGAAAATATGGAAAGAACAGGCACCAGGCTAGGTGAGTCCAGCCAGAAATAAGCTTCACAGGTCTATGACCATGTTATTCTCCCCAACTGGCCCCCCAAACCCCAGGCAGACAGCACCTGATACAGGGGTGTTTTCCTTGTACCTTTCAAATGTGTCTTAACCCTGCCACTGCCTAGATGTGTTAGAACAGAGATGCGTGTGAGCTGCAAACCCTTCCGGAAGACCACACAAACCATGCATGCAAGGATTCCAGTTCTTGCACAATGAGAATCATTGCAGGTAGAACCTTCCTGAAAGCAGCTAGCTACTCCAGCAAGTCATAGGCAGGGGAGGGCTGGCTCTGACTGGGCACCTGAAGAATGTAGAAGCAGCAGGAGGATGGCACAGGAGCACTTGACTAGAGCCCCAAAGGCAAACTGGCTTCCTGCAGCCATGACACACAAGGTTGGCAAGGACAGTGGAGGAAACTGGGTATGTGTGAGGATAAAAGAACACATGATGATAAACTTTCAAGCAATAATAATGTGAATTTGGCTTTTAAGTGTACAATTGCCAGACAAAAATCTTTGTAGTACAGGATATCTGCTATACCAGTCTTACAAGGTATCTGCTTTACCAGTCTTGTGTGTGATAGACTGTCCAACAGCATCCCGTAGCCTCTACTCAGGAATCCCAGGAGCCCCTTCCCATAATGCACCAGTTGTGACATTCAAGAATGTCTTTATATGTTACCAAATATTCCTTATGGGTACAAATCAACCTAATAAGGATGCATTGCTAGTCCCCTCTGTGCTCAGTTTTCCCTCCTATAGAATGGATGTAACACCTTCTTGCCTGCATAGTAGGCCTTATTCTGTCTTGCTTTCCATCCTCTACTGAAGAGACAGTGGGGGCTGCTTTACACTAGAGGGCCTGTGACTGTGTCAAGAGATGGACCCCTGGCTCTGGTTCTTCTGTTAACAGCGTGAAGCAGGGAAGAAGACTTAAACTCAAAATCATATGTCTTCCTCTCTCAAAGGCAGTATCATGTATTCAGATACCTGAAATTCCCACTGTTAGCAAAAACGTCTTTTATATTCTTCTAAGGAATATTTATATTCTGCTTTATGTATCCAGTATCTCCTCTTGTCATATTTGGTTGCTATTGTTTCCCTTCGATGAGACCGTGGGAAGCATGGGCGACCATCTGGAAGCCTAGAGTTGTTGGCCTTTCACAAGGGACTTCACAACCTGAACTCCTCTAACCCTGCTCTCTGGGGAACGGGCCCGAGATGATATGATCTTACACAGATGGCATTTTATTTAGAATCACCTAAATGAGGAATGATGCATTTTACTAATATTATGTTATAGGTTCATTTAAGAGAGAAAAAGAGAGGAAACCAGGAGCCTAGACAAAGATATTTGTGCTAAGTTTTACTCCCTCCCTTTAACTGTTTGCCTCATTCCTGATGGGACAGTACCCTCAGAGAACCACTGGGAGGTATACCAGGAAAATTTAAGGGGGAGTGGTGACGTCTGAAAATGTGTTTCATTCACCTAATGTTAAGTCTTCAGTTGCTGCCCTAGGTTGCAGTGAAGCATCTGGGTGTGGGCTCTGAGCCCCCAAAAGAACATGGGCTCAGAGACTACAGGAGGCATCAGTAATGACAGGCTATTGTCACAGTGGTCTCCTTGTCCCTGGACTGCTCTGTTCTTCCTATATATTTTTATTATTGGGATGCTCAGAGCTCATACCCCAGGGGGCATGACTGATCGGCTCTGGCACTGTCCCTAGGGGAAGCTGCAGCAGCTGCAGATACCAGGCTGCTTAGTCACTGTTCAAGTCCTACATGCCCTGCCTACATGTACGTTCGTTTTGTCTATAGAGGCTCTACGTGAAAATCAGTCATGAGGTCTAGAAGACTCTCCAGGGTCCTGGAGATGAGAAAGCAGAAGCCCTTAAAGCAATGCCATTTACTCAAGGTCATGGGGGGGGGGAAATAAGTGACTGAGCTGGAACTAGACACTGTCCTCTTTCTCAAAACGTATTGCTTCAGCGCATCTCTGCCAGCACATTGTTGCCAATAGCACAATCACTGCATCAAATCGTGCGGCTGTCACCTAGAAAAGGACAAGTCCCTAAGAATCGGTGGATTTAAAAGTGGGGGGGGGGATAAGTGAGGAAAGGTGTCAAGATCTCAGCAGCCGGAGGCTCTGTGTCCCTGGGAAAGAGGTCATCAAGGGGATTAGATGCCAAATGTGCTTTGGTGGTAGAAAAGTGATGATAACGATAGTGACGGTAATGGTATTGGTGGTCATGGTGATGACTGAGAGCAGTGATGGTGATTATGGTGGCGCTAAGAGTGATAACCACAGTGAGGATGGGACTAGTGGTGGTGATATGGTGCGATGGTCATGGAAATGGTGACAGAAACGCTGAAAGTGTGGTGAGCATACAGTAGAGGTAACCATTGGTGGTGGGGATGGTCATGATGGTGATGTCATAGTGACCGTGCTTCAGGTAACAGCAGCAATGATGATGAGGATGATTTGTAGAGGGTGGGAATGGTAGTGGCGGTGGTGGTGATGCAGGGGTAGTTATGGTAGTGATATAATGGTGGTAAGGATGTGGATGATGATGGTGGTGGTGTGGTAACGGTAGTGTTATGGTTAACGGTGATGGTGGTGGAAAAGATAATTACGGTGAGGATGAGAGTTGTAGTGGATTGATATGCCGATGGCGGTGTTGGTGACAATAGGGATGGTGGTCATGGGATGAGGGGGGAATGGTAAGGGTGGTGGTGGCAGCCATGTGGTGATGATAGCTGATACTAGCAAAACCACAATTACAACTCATTCATTCAACAAATATCTGGGTACTGGGGTTTGATGGTGAACCAAACATAGTTTCTACCCCCACAGAGCTTATAATCTCATAGAAAAGACAGACAAACAAATAGAAAAGTCCAGTGTAATGCAGAAAATTTCCTGATGGAAACAAGCTCGGACTGTATGACGTTGTTGTTGTAACAACAACAAAACCTCTTGACTATAACTACACACTTCTCTGGGCCTACACAGAACAAATAAGTGTTGAACTATTGGATCAAAGGGTGCAGGGAATAGGTGTCGAGTATTGGATATAACAAATAGCCAGGCCGTTATTCACAGAAAGTCTTTATCCATTGTGGATCTTATAGCAAATGGCTGGTTACCAAGTGCAGTGGAGGACAATGTAATCAGGGAGGGGCTCTGAAATGTGCTTCTCTGGGGCCTGCTTGCTTGGCAAGTCAGAAACCATAAGGTCACCCAACTAACATTCTTCCCATGGGGGTCTCAACACTTCTAGCCCCTTGATCCCAGGATGCTATATTTTGATTTGATTGCAATAAAAAAGCTAACATTAATGGGAAATTTGGGAAGATGAAAAAGGAAAAAACAAACATCAATAAAGTTACATATTTTGAATTCCAGTGTTTCTCACCTTTATCAACCTGGACTTCCCAGCCTCCCTTGGGGTGTGCACATTTATTTTTAACCACAGTCTTTGCTGATATCGAGCCACAATGCCATCATTAATCCCCATTAATGCCTTGCTCTGACTACACCTTTAGGGAATTAACTCAAGATTGAACTTTTTCCACCAATCGATGGTCTATGTAGTCTTTAGTGCTACTTAAAAAAAAAAAAATCTGAACTACAGCTAGTAAATCAAACTGACCATGCTGCAGGCAGGTCTCAGGTTCCTCGGACCTTTGAGACAACTGCATTGCTGCTTTTGCTCCCCAAGCCCCCGATCACAGTCAGAGAGTGACTGAAAACAGCACTCTTCTCACTTGGTCCATCTTTCTCCCCGCTTTTTTCTCTAATTGTTAGGAGATTCTCCATCTGTGGATGGAAAACATAGGCAACATCATCACTACTTCGCTACGTTGCCAAGCAACTCCAAAGGGGATGAGATTTTGTTTTGTGTTTTCTTTCTTCCTTTATTTTAGTTGTTTCCTCCCCCGTTTTAAATGATGGCTTCACGTTGAACAAACATTTTCATGGAATAAACATCAATTACAAGTATTCAATTACAATTTAAGATTCCCTCAAATTAAGAAGTTCACACCTGAGTCATTCCAAATGAGCCCTAAAATCAGAACTAAGTGTCCAAAAATCTATTCTCTGGTCATACAACCATTCGCCAAAGGATAGTCCCTAGCATTGTTAGATTTGAAGTTTGGATTTTTAGATTTGTACAAGGAAATACCCAAATTTCCCTTTGGTCCATAAAGCAGACAAAGGCCCCTGTTTTAGGGAAGGACTCAACCAGAGAAACCCTGCTGGCATTGTCCACCACCAGGGCTCTTTCACATCTTTTTGTTCCCCAAAATTATGACTAAGTAAAAATGAGTATTTTCTCCATTTTTGTGCTCTAGTTATATAATTACTGGTCAGTATTTCCAATCATTATGAGGGGAATTTCTACCAGATTATCTGTGCATGCACAGGGATGCCACCTCTGAGAAGGGGGAGAGAAATCTTTCACTGATTTGTTGTAAGAATTGGGTCCCCATAGCTCATTTGCAAATTCCCAGTCTCTTGGCATTGCAAAATAAAGGCTCCTGAAAGGAACTGAGACCCTGTCCAGAGTTCTATGCCTTCAAAAATGATCAGCTTTTATTTCTGTTGCTATCATCTACCTCCATGATTCATGCCCATAAATTTCAGGAAAGGCATTCTTCATTTGGAAATAGCTGGAAACTGCAGGTTGATTGATAATCCCTGAAACCCTACAGTAAGGGCACAGCCCAATCAGTAGGCATACCCGTGAGACAGCTTTTAGAGAATCTACTGATTGGCACTCATGAAGAATGCTATGGGAGTCTAGCATGGTAAGATTCTAAAAATGAAAGACCAAGATTTTCCTAAACACAAAAGGCACCTGTGGATCCAGAAGGACTATGGAAATTGGGTGACATAGGATGATCAGGACAGACCCATTCCCCAAAAGACATACCATGGGTCTCTCTCATCACTAGAGATTTTCACTTCTGTTTATTGAAGTTTTTTGACAACTGACAAATCTATCAGAAGCCAGAGGGAACAGCGGGAAAGTGAAAATGTATCTCATAGAAATATCTGCCTAAAGCTTGGCAGTGGTGGCACACGCTTTTAATCCCAACACTTGGGAGGCAGAGGTAAGCGGATCTTTGTGAGTTCAAGACCAGCCTGCTCTACAAGAGCTAGTTCCAGGATAGACTTCACAGCTACAGAGAAACCCTGTCCTGAAAAAAAAAATCTCTCTAACCTCCTGTGAGAAAACATGTCTGTCTATTCTTTAAATAACCAATGGACAGCTGGACAGGATGAGGTATCAGAAAGTCAGCTGATCTTCTCCAAGGTCACAGCTCTGGAGGCGAACCTCCGGCTGCCTGAGCCTACTGTTGCAAACAGGATGCTACACTGCCCCTGGATGCATCTGCGTCCTGTCCTCTGTCTCTAGCACATGATTTCCCCGGGCATAAAGATATAATTCCTGTCACCCTTTCCATCTGAGTGACTCCTTCCCCTTCAGGTGGGGGCAACGAGGGACAGTGAACTGTTCAGGCATCATTTTTTTTTTCTTGTGGTAAAAGCCAGCAATGTAATGAAGTTTCCATTTGTGGGCAAACAGCTTGGCTTCTCAATTATCAAGGTCACATTTCTTATGCCTGTTTGTCCCATATTTTTGGAGAAAAAGAGACATTTATTACCAGCTATTTCTCCAACGTGATAATCATAGTCAATCTAAATGTCTGCTTTCCCTGAATTGCTTCCTGGAATGAGTTTCAACACAGCATCTATTTTGTAATCACACAGGCTATTTCTGAAGCACGGGCTCTTGCTTTTCAGCACTCCCTCCAAGCTGTGCAGACGGAGCTGGTCTCATCTGGGACCAGCGTCTCTAGGACAGATGGCTACAATGCAGCACAGCCTAGGGGCCTCTTAGGACAGAGACTTAACGCCCTCTCTGTTTCCGTCTCCTCTCCTTCCCTTTCTCCGGCTTCTTCCTCTACCTTTTCCCCCATCTCCCATCTACCCCTTTTCACTCAAGCATTTTTTGATGATCTGTTCTATACCAGTGATTCTCAATCTGTGGGTCGTGACCCCTTTGGCGGTTATATATCAGATATACTGCATACCAGATATTCACATTATAAATCATAACAGCAGCAAAATTACAGTTATGAAGTACAATGAAGTAATTTTATGGTTGGGGGCAGCAACCACAACATCAGGAACTATGTTAAGAGGTCATACCATTAGGAAGGCTGAGAACAGTGGTTCTATACCAACCAGCTATAGCACACAGTAGGGATACAGTGGTGGAAAATTAGACTAGATGTTTCTCGCACTTGCCTTGTGTCTTACTCATTGACCTGCACCCTGAGGAACGTTGCTCTCCTTCCTTGCCGCGAGTTATACTCACCTCCTCTGGAAACACACACCGATAGGTCATGAAGACTGGGACTGGCTTCATTCACTCCATAAATTGTTCACGAGTCTTCACTTTTATGAGCAGCATTTTATTGTCTTATGTATCGCAACTTCTCGCTCTGCTTGTCTGTTGATGAATCTTTGAATCCCTTTTGGAGCCACTACACAGCTACTATTAGCATTCTGAATAGGTCTTTTCTCTTTACATTTTTATTTCTTGTTAACATATATTGATTATATGTAATAATGAATTTTATGTGACATTTTTAGACCTGTACATAATACAATTTGATCATATTTATCCCCCTACACACACCTTCTCTTATTCTCCCAACTTCTACTAATTCCTTTCCTCTTCCCAAGTAGCTCTCCTTCCAGATCCATGTCTTGGCGTGTGTGACCCAATGAGTGTTATTGAGGTTGTTTCCAAGAGTGTGGGTAGGAGTTTGTGTACAGAAGCTTATGTGACAGGAGAATAGAAGTTCCCCCCCTCTACCGTCATCTGTGTATAAATCCTCAGAGAGATGTGGAATCCCATGAAGCCTCCACATTCCATGACAAGCTGTTGCCAGGCCCACTCTCATGGAGAACTCATGCAGGCAATTGCAGCAGTGATGAGTTCATGAGCATCACATAGCCACACCACATCTGGAAGTCATTTCCCACGGCTCCCCGCCTTCTGCTGGCTCTTACACTTGCTGTGCATTCTTTCCTAAAGTTCTCTGAGCCGTGGGGACAATAGAGAAGTTCCCTGTGCGGCCGCACATTCAACGGCCCTTTTTTCTCTGCACTCAGACCGGTTCCAAGTCTCTGCGGTCATCACTGAACCCTGCAGAGGGCAGTTTCCCTGACTAAAGCTGACAATGATATTCTATGGGGATTCACATAGTTACTTAAAAGGTAATTTTACAGGCATGCTTTGTACTTTTAGCCAAACAACAGTGGAAGCTTCCTTAGTAGAGTCTGCATCCTTCTCAGCCATGGGCTTTTTTTTTTTTTTTTTTTTAACCGGAAATAGTTTTGCTGTTGTTTTATTTTTTAATACAGTATGTTCTGATTCTAGCTTGCCCTGCTTCCACTCTGCCCAGGTCTTTCCCCACCTCTCTACCCACCCAAACCCACACCGTTTCTCTCTCTCAGGCATCCAAACAACAGCAGCAATAATAAAAATAAAATAAAAATAGACCAGAATAGGACAAAAGAAACAAACAAACAGAAAAAAGAAAGAGCCAACGAAAAAGCACAGGACACATAGATGCTGAGACACACACACATACACACAGAGGAAAGCCCTAAACAAAATGTATAACTGAAAGAGCTGTAAGATAAAGGAAAATGCTCAGACAAAGCATGGTGAAACAAAAACCTTCAAAAATATCATTGAGATCATTTTTGTTGTCTACCCACTGCTGGTCGTGGAGCCTGTCCTTAAGTATGGTTGTATACACAGTGAGACTCCATTGGAGAAAATTAATTTTTCCTTTGGAGGATGTTATCAATTGGAGATGGCTTCTGGGTTAGGGACGGACAGACCAGGCTTAGAGTAACCAGTTGTGAATTCCCTTCTATAGGGAAGACATCAACTCCATTACTCCATAATAGGCCTGGTGTGGGCACCCGTGGGCACGTCTTGCCTGTCTAATTGGTACCCTTGCACACAGGGCCTACAACGGAGTGAGACATTAACGACAGTTCTTTCTCTGCAACCTGTGTGCTACCTTCCATCTTTTGATGTGCATATTCTCATCTGTGGATCAAATGTCTAAAACTATCATGTCTGTGTTACAGGATATGCATGTGTTTGATTTTCTGAGGTACCCTCCATTAGCTGCACAGAAGAGTTGCCTGCTTTACATTCCTCCAGAAACTTACGACAGTCTACCTTTCTGCAGGCTCATCTGTTCTTGGTGACTCCAATCTTTTAAATCTTCCCAATCTAATGTGAACATAGCTGTATCCAATTGCTTTTTAATTTTATTTTCTCTGATGTACAGCTATGCTGAGCACTTTTTCATATACTTCAGGCCATTCATATACTTCTCTTAGTACATTGTCTTCCTAAGTCTATGCCGTTTTCCTATTGGGTTATTAGTATGTTAATTACTGAGAGGGGGTTGTTGTGTGTTGTATATTCTAAAACCATGCCTTTCTCAGATACATGTAGAGGCTCTTTCCTACCAGACTGTACTTTGCTCTGTGTGTATGTGAGAGAGAGAGAGAGAGACGGAGAGATGGAGAGAGGGAGAGAGAGACAGAGAGACAGAGAAACAGAGAGAGAGGGAGAGGGAGGGAGGAGAAAGAGAGAGAGATAGGAGGTGGGGGAGAGATGGGTGGCAGGAAGCAAGTACCATGGTAATGTATGGAGGCCAGTTTTCTCCTGTAGTTGTTATGTGGGTCCCAGGGATTAAACTCAGGTCACTAGTGGCTTCATTACACTCATTTCTAAGAACATTTTAAAGTGATACAAATTCCAATACTTAATGTATTTGTATTAGGTTTTGTGATACTGATGATCATATTAGGACTTAGGGCTTATAAATATTAAATGAGTGCCCTACCACTGAGCCACATCACCATCCTTAAACTGTTTTTTTTTAAAAAAATTATATCTAAGACATGTGATTTTTTATAGGACATATATAAATTACCCAATGTTTCTTTTCAAATACTTGTAACTTGGGCTTTCACTTGTTGATCTATTACCATCTTGAGGTTTTGCTGTGTGGTGTGAGGTGGGGTTAAAGGTTTTTCATTCCTTGAAAGTGTATCTATTTTTGCCAACACCATTTGTTGAAGCCATTATTATAAATGCCATCCTTCCCTTAAGCATTTCTTTTGCCTCTCTCAGGCTGTTGTGGTGACTTGGTTAGAAATGAAATGACCAGACGAGTGCAGAACAACTGCAGACTCTGCTGTCTTTCCTTACTCCAGGACAGCAGGGTCTACTACCATGTTACTGTAGCAAACCATCGGATCAAGAAGCCTTCATATTGATCTTCATCAGTATAGTTTTGGCCATTCTTGATCCTTTGTCTTCTGCATAGTGCTAGCAATCTGTCTCCTTCAAAAAGTCATTGACATTCTAAGTAGCCCACTGTCTTGGTATAGAAAGAAAATGTTAAACCTTTGTGAGTAATGCCACATCTAGCCATCCATCCATCCATCCATCCATCCATCCATCCATCCATCAGAACTCCCATAGTGCCACTGGCTGATGAATGAAAACAAGAAAAAAACAAACAAACAAAGAAGGAAGGACATGACTGGTCCTAGGTGCAGTGGAGGAGGAGAAGGTTGATTGTAGATATGAGGGAGAGCGTAGTCAGAGGCAGGGACATCTGGGAGAGTCCAGAGTGACATGGCCACTTCTTTCAAACACAGGAAATCTGGAAATGGGGGCAGCAAGGATGATCAAAGCAATAATACAACACCGTGTGGTAAACAGGAGAGCAGTGTAATAATGCTCAGGACACCGTGTGAGCAGAGCAGGAACATCACGGTGACAGGGAAATTAACATCTGCTCACACTTCGTGGCCAATTTCAGTCTTTTGGATGGCACAGAAAGCAAGCTTACTGTTTACTCTAGAGTGGAGGCCTGTCCGGTGTGACGCTAAAGAGCAAGGCAGAGCTCCATCAGCTTCTGTGCTCCATCAGAAGCAAGTATGACCAGTTCTGCAGCTGCCCCAGTCACAAAGGGTTTCCTACACAAGAGGCCTGTGTTTCCTGTACATATCCCGTGGTTATGTGATTTTTTTTTCCCGGGAAGAGAAACTTATCAAAGAAACCATTCCACCGGGTCTAGCTGGCAAATCCACGAGGTCTGTTGGGGTTCCTTACGGGAGGATGCAAGACTAAAAACGACTGCTTAGTTCCTGAATCTTGGGAGCTGTCCTCCTTCCTCTAAGAAGAATGACTCATGCAGAGGAACTAGCTACAGAAGACCCATATTGCACAGCCCTCTGGTAGTCTACTTTCTGGGCGGATGAGTCTTCCTTCCTGCCTTACAAAGCATTGCTTCTGCTCCCTCCGCAGCTGAACAAACCTAGTTTAACTACTCCCTTGGACCTAAGTCAAGAATTTGGGGCAATAGCCCCACAAGGCACTTTTCCTGACATATGATAAGAGCTTTAATCATCCTTTCCCTTTCATTAAATAATTCAGAAAATGGACTTATTAAAATTAAGACGAAATTTGTAACCAAATTTTTGTTGTAGAAGTAAAAAAGAGTCGATTTATGCACATTCCTACTTCCAATGGCTATTATAAAAGTTCTCTTTTCAGTTAAAAAGAAAACCAAGAAAAGGCAGAAATAAAAGCAGAAAACATTCCACTTCTCTCAATAAGGAATTCCAGCAATATGTAAAAAGTGAAAAAATAAAGTTAAAACAATATTGCCATATTTTTCTTCATTTCGACTAGGTATCATTCTCTTATGTCTATATGTTGTGTGTTCCTTACCCAGCTCCCTATCAGTTACATTGCTATCTCTTTGACATACTGGATGATGCCAATGCTTTCAGATCCATACCGGGAAGTAGATGAATGTGCCATGTAGTCATTCCTTCAGACACTCCCATCCTGCCTGCCGAAATGCCTGTTTTAACCAACATCCTCACCAACACCGTAGGAAGGAGTTTCCTAACAACCTGCAGGCATGTACCATGTAGTCATTCCTTCAGACACTCCCATCCTGCCCTCTGCAATGTCTGTGCTAACTCACATCCTCACCAACACTGTAGGAAAACATTCCCTAGCAACCTGCAGGTAGCTACTCCAGCAAAGAGTCTCTTCTTCTTCAAAAGATGCTCATCCTGTCCACCATATGTCTCCTCAGGCCTGTGACTCTTCTAACCTCTGTGAGCCTTCCTGAACCCCTAAAGTCCTTTTCCCATCTGATACCCTCTTGGTTTTACCTGCCTTTGTTGAACCTATTTTTTTTTTTTTTTTTTTTTTTTTGCCTTGGAAATTTCCTTTGTAACTTTGACAAAGCATTAGCTAACTGTGCTTGTTTGGGTCTTTTTTTGCCTTCTTTACTGTGCACCCATTTGTTTGTATTTATACCAAGCGTCATCATGCTATTTAAAGAATTGTGTTTAATTATACTCCCATCCCACTTAATTGTATTAAATCTACTTTTAACAGAGGAAACACACTGAATTGTACAGAAAAAAAATTAAAGTTCAAACAAATGTTTCTTCATAAGAGATATAATTTCCTAACGGATCCTTCCGAAATTAGTTCAAATTACGAAACCAATTAAACATAAAGTAATAATGTACTTTTAAATTATATTTTAATTTAGATGGTGTCAATTAACGGTGAGAGACCAACACACTAAATCACGATCATTTTCTTTCTTTTTCTCCTTCAACACTCAAATGTCATTTTTCTTACAGTGATTTTTGGTCCTGCCTTTGCAGGCTTTAAAATTCATTCTGTACTATAGTGTGGATGATGCTAAAGTGTGCTTTTCCTGGAGTTTATGTTGTTATGTTGTCTGAAATTCCTCCTGACTGGGACTCTATGCTGCCTGCCCCTATCCTTGTAAAACTTGGCAGTGCCTAATGTCATTAAGACACCTTTCTCTCGGGACTATGTAAATATTGATTAACAATATTTTGTCACTGAATGATACTGTGGAGAAATCTTAAGACAGCCCAGTTCTCTCAGTTTTTGCTTATTTGCACTATGTATCTAGATGACCAGGCAATCTTTTCTTTAGTTAAAATTTAAATTGAACATAGGAGCACCGGACTGAGCTCCCAAGGTCCTGATGAGGAGCAAAAGGAGGGAGATCATGAGCAAGGAAGTCAGGACCGTGAGGAGTGCGTTTACCCATTGAGATGGTGGGACAGATCTAACGGGAGACCACCAAGTCCAGTTGGAATGGGACTGATGGAACAGGGGACCAAACCGGACTCTCTGAATGTGGCTGACAGTGGAGGAGGACTGAGAAACCAAAGGCAACAGCAATGAGCATGAACTCTACAGCATAGACGGGCTCACTGTGAGCCTTGTCAGTTTGGTTGCTCACCTTCCTGGATTTAGGGGGAGCTGGGAGGACCTTGGACTTAACATAGTGAAGGGAACCCTGATGGCTCTTTGTCTTGGAGAGGGGAGGAGTGGGGGTATGGGTGGAAGGGAGGGGAGGGAAGGGGGAGGAGGAGGGGAGAAGATGGAAATTTTTAATAAAAAAAAATGAGAAAAAAAAGAAAAAAAATTTAAATTGATTATGAGTTCTAGGTAAGGGACCTGTGTCAAACTGCAGACCAAAGATGACTCTCTTGATTACGGTCATGCCTTTGGTTTCATTTTGAGGGGTCTCTACTTTAAGGACACTATTTACCTTTGTTCTATATCATCTGTGTCCCTGAGAGCTCTTAGCTTCTCTTTAGCAACTTCTTCTGTATCTCCATTAGCATTTTCTACGATATCTCCCTTCTCTTTGTCATCATCTGTTTGCTTTTAACACTCTCTACTCTGTATCTTGAAGTTAATGATGTATTATTATTTCAGAAATCATATTATTTGGCCATCCACTTGTCCCTCAAGTTAATAGGCTGCGAGAAAAGGCTTTATGCTCCTTAGTTTTCTTTTATATATGATACTCTCTCTTCTTTCCCCTCTTCCTGCCAACTAGGTCTCCTGTTCTTCTGTCTGTGCTTTATTTATACACAGTTCTTTTTGGTATTTTATTTGCCCTGATAGATGAAATCTGACTCTTCTCCACCTAAGATGGAGTTTGTTTCTCCTCAGATCTGCAGTTCTGAGGGTAGCGGAGCTCATGGTCTACTAGGAAATGCATGGGAGACTGGAGCAGGGAAGGGCAATGCGCTGAGGAGAGCGACCATCTTCTTCTTCTTTTAAGATTCCATTAGCTTTCTCATGCAGAAGTTAAAGGTATAGAGCTCATTCCTGTGAGGAGACACTCTTGGGTTTTCTAATATTTCCATATTATCATCACAGAATATCTGTCTCTTTTGATATGTGACCCTTTCCCACACATTCTTTTCCACAGAAATTGTTTCCATTTCTTTGGTCAGAATATAGATATAGAATAGCATTATAGTTTCAGATTATAAAATAAAGATGAAAAATTGCAGAGTTGTGTTGCTTCAGCAGTGTGGCTTCTGAAGAACCGGTGGGTAGATTGGAATCTGGGACCTGCTGCTTTCCTGGGCCACTCACTGTCCTCAATCGGCTCTGGTCACTGGGTGGTAGAGTTTCTTGCATTATCTTATAACATTGATGTCACTGGTAATAACTTTGGGGGGAGGTCTACTTCCTCATTTCTCCAATTCTGTAGACATGATAAGGAAATTTAACTTTTATTAATTTATTTTTTAATTATTTTATGTGTATAAGTGTTTTACATGCATGTATGCCCATGCACCATGTGGATGCAGGGCCCACAGAAACCAGAAGAAGGCGTTAGATTTCCTGAAGCTGGAGTTACAAATGGTTGTCAGCCAACAAGTGGGTGCTGGGAATTGAACCCTGGGTCCTCTGGAAGAGCAGTCAGTATTCTTAATCTCTGAGCCATCTCTCCAACCCCTAGGATGGAAATTTAAGGCATCCATATTAACATTAAAGATCACTTCTAGTTTGTAGCTCCAGGTTTGAATTGTGTGCTAGACCACCAATGACTCAAAACCATGACATTGGATTCTGCCCCGTCTAACCTTGAGTTCACAACAGGTTGCTACAACAACCAACTCTAGAAAGTAAAAATCCCAGCATGCCCTTGGATTTTGTTGTCTAGAAGGGGCTATTTTACTTTAACCCTTTTCATCTGCCACTGAAGACGTATCTCTCTCAGTGTCTGAGCTCCTTAGAAATCAATGTTCTAATTAGAACACAGTAGCTAATCTGGCCAAATGCTAATAAGTGAGAATTGTGATTTATCTAGCAACAAGGGCAGCATTCCACATTAACAATTAAATGGTCTGTAGGGAAGGGGGCTATTTATTTCTTACTCTTCTCCCTAGCTGTTTGGGTTCAGCTTGTGCTATTAGTCACCTTCTATTTAATGGCTATTTATCTGAAAATCAGACATCAGAAACACAGTTTTGGGACCTTTGCCTCAGGGATCCATAGACTCTATTCGACTTTTCAGTGACAACATGCTGCCCCTCCACAGAGGCCAGACCGTATCGCAGACAGTCCCCATGTTCTATCAAAGTAGTCGTGGAATTTTCTGCTCCAGAATAGGACCAGAAGGGTAGGCTGAAGTCGAAGTTTGCATCAAAGGCTTGAGCTGGCTGGCGGAGGTCTTTAAGAAACTTGGAAACTTTTCATTCTTTCCACGTTCAACACACTAACAAAGTACTGCCTAAAAGCCTCCACTCTCACCTGCACAGACACCAAGTCAAAGGAGGGAAATTGCACTCCACCCAACACTGACTACTTACATGAGAATTTTTTAGCCAGCTCCAATAGCATCTCCTCTGCCAAACCCCAAACAACCCGACCGCCCTCCAACCCAGCTGATTCTCCTCTCCTTTGAGCTCTACCTCGATGTGTTTCTGTCTTCCTCGCATCAGAATTTGCTTCCACCTGATTGGCCCCTGTTTCTCCTGAGGAAAAAGCCTTAAGCATATTCGATGTACAGAGCCTACGTGGTTGTTGGATATGGCCCTGATGATTGAACAGTTTTGGAGTGCCAGTTCTTTTTTCAGACCTGCTGGAAGTTAGACACACATATTCTCACAGATTGAATCTCTGTTTCCAAAGAACTCTTGAAACATTTCAGAATAAGAGTCCTTTCCAGTCAAGCACAGCAGGCTAGATGGAGAAGTCCAGCAGGTTGCGAGGCTTGGGGGCAGCAGGCCTGTGAAGCAGCCAATATGTAAAGACCCGCCACGCGTTCATCTTTCTTCTACAGCTTCCATAATCTAATCACCCAGCGTCTGTGTTAATTAATTAATGGCTTTCGCTGTCGTCCGGACCAACACTTCTTGAACTAATGTGCTTGTAAACAACCTGTGGATTGTGCTTTAGAGTGCAGATTCCTTCCCTGTAGGCCCAAGAGGAGTGCGATAGCATGCCTCTCTGATGAGCTCAGCTGATGCTTTCACTGCTGATCCCCAAACCACACTCTGGGTATTCAGATTCCCTGCCCTGCCAGTTACGAGGCAGCACCCACTTGGGAAAGAACTCCCTCTGTTCCTCACCTGGATTCTGGCTACAGGTAAACTGATGAAAGCTCCATTCAAGGAGGAAGATTCAGCAGTGTGTTCGCCCCCCCCCCCCCCAAAAAAAAAACCATGCTATTCAACTACACTGTTCACTGTTCAACTACACTTGATAACACTGCTCGGGAGAGTCTTGATCATCAGATCTTCCCTTTGCACACTTTGGTCTTCCATCATTACCCTTGGTAATAAGATGATAAACTGACCAGGGATGGAAAGTGTTTTCACCATGCAGGATATATTGAAGACACTGGGAACCTCAGCTTGCTCCATGCCAGTCTGGGAAAGGTGACCTTCTAAATGACCCTTTCTTCTTTTTCACCTCTCATGGCCTCATTTAGGTGAATGCCAAGGATGATGAAGGTGTCCTAGTTGGATCATGGGACAATGTCTATGCCTATGGCATCCCTCCATCGGCCTGGACAGGAAGTGTTGACATTCTACTAGAATATAAGAGCTCTGAAACACCCGTCCGATACGGCCAGTGCTGGGTTTTTGCTGGTGTCTTTAACACATGTAAGTATCCGATACAGTAATGATTTTTAACACAAAAGAAATTTCACTTCAAGTCATTTTATCTATAACCTGGCAAGGAGACTTAAAAGCTCCCATTGGCTCTATAGAATTTATGGGTGACTATTCTGGGATATAGTCAATGCATAATTAAATTGTGCTGGGTCAAATATGCTCACAGTCTCTCAGACTGCAGAATCTTTATGGCAAGAATGATAGACTATCTCCTGCGTGATCCATCATTTGACGCCCAGAGCAGTGGAGGGTTGAAGGGGCTACGGAAGGAAACGGGGAAATCGTGAGCCATTTCAAACATGTCTTTCAAAGAGTAAAGAAAAATTAAAATAACAAATAATAAGGAAAGATATGTTATGATTTTTCTTGAAACAGTCTACAAATATGCTTATTTGTTTATTGATGAGGTGTTTAGTACATGCTTAAGAGCTTGTCCTAGATTTGAAAGGGACAGTCAGGTCACTTCATCTTCCCCTTTGCCTGTCAGTCTCAGGGAGCCAGACCAGGCAGGGATCAGTTCTCACGGCGCATCTTCACCTCCCCAGCTACCCTTCTGGTGTGAAGTCCATCCAACATCCAACCTGCAGAGAAAAGAAAATGAGGACAGGCAGTTTTCTTGAGTCTTCTGCATCATTTTACCAAAGAGCACTTGCCTTGCTTGGCCCAGGCAGTGTCACAGTTAGTGCAGTGGACAGTTTGCAAACTCTGTTTCGCTGTCTTCACCGTGGGAAGCGATTGCAGTCACACGCTGTCCCTGTCACCCTGGAGAAACCTTACGTTCAAGTCAGAGTGTCCTTTCTGCCACTCATTAATAAAGAGTGCTTTGCCTAGTTAACAGTTTTTAATAAAACATTTTTTAAAATGAGAGTCTGGGGGACATAGGCTTGGGAAAGGATACTGTTGTAAATAATTGTGAGACACATCTATTTTAGCACAAAGTTGTGACAGACCAGGACCTAGTCCTGTTCCACACAAACAGAAATGACATTTTCTTTCATTTGTTGTCATTTCCCATGGCACGGCCTGCAGAAGAATATTTTCTGAGCCGTTTGACTATATGCAAGGATTAGAGAACATTCATTTCTTGGGAGCAACTGCCTTCCGGGAGACTGGTCCTGATGTCAGACAGAAGCCTGAGCCATTGTGGAGGAAGCTTGGATGGACTGTGTTCTGAGGGACTTTAAAGCCAGGGCACGGAGAGGAAGTCGCTCCCCTGAACTCATTTCAGGAAATTGTTAAAGACCTCAGTGCTTCCCACGTCTAAATCTCTAATCTAACCTAATATTCAGCTACTGCTGTAGCTCAATACCTCTGGGCTTAGTCCCAGATAAGACAGTGAAACCTTGCATCTACATATGCTGTTTGCATAAAGGAAGTTTGTTCTCTGTGCCTGAGAACAGGCTCTGGCAGTTAAAGTATGCAAAGGTAGATTTGCACTGTAAAGAGTTCACAATACAAACTTGTATTGGTAGGAGGAACTGGTACCCCAAAGTCAGTCTTCCCCTGTCTTAAACTGAGAGGAAGGCAGACCCTGACATAAGTCCCCTTCAGGAATAATGTGAACCAGTGTCCAACAGTTCCCATTAGAATCCGCCGGGAACAGACCATGAGTGCCCATCCTTGTACTGGTCAACAGAGGTTGCAGAGGAGTGGAGAAGTGAGAAGCCAGGGGTGGCTGTCACCCTGCTGTTTGGTGACTGAAGCCAAGTCATTTAAAGGACAAGACACAGAGCTCCACTTAACTCACATTTGGACTTCCAAGGTTGTTCTGTTGAAAGGGCTGGATAGTCTTTGTTAAAATAAAAAAAAAAAAATGCTAAGTTATTCTGATGGAAGGGAGGGGAAAAGCAAGCCAAGTCATTAATCTTGAAATTGTCAGCTGAATTATTTCCAATGAGCCCTGATGTCTGTCGTCCTGGGAGTCAGAGAGGGCATTTGGATTAAGCTTAATCAATAGGTGCATATGGCAAGAGATGCACCCAGGTAATTTATTAGCTACCGAGTCCAGTGACTCTGTGGTGCACTCCGCACAGAGTGTTCCAAGAGCAAATTTCATCCGGAAGTAGCGTGCCCCACTGAGGGGTTTTTCTAAAAGCTATGTTTTCTGAAAATCCCCTGTACGAGATTTAAATTACTGCTCCTTTGATGACACTGTGGTTAGGAAGTAAACTACTAAGTAGCATGTGACTTCCATTATGAATGATCTCCTTGGCACCTGTCCATGGTTCCAAAAACATAGTCTCTCTCCAGCTCTCAAGGGACTGAACAAGTCACACTTCTTGGGTGTGGAGCACCCGAGGAAGGGCCTTTTCATGTTGGGAAGCAGGAGAGCCCCACAGAGGGAAGGACTTTTCTCTGTGCTTCTCTAGAGGATTGATGTGATTGTTTCCACCTACAGTTTTAAGATGCCTTGGGATCCCAGCACGAGTCGTTACCAATTATTTCTCAGCCCATGACAATGATGCCAATTTGCAAATGGATGTCTTTCTGGAAGAAGATGGGAACGTGAGCTCCAAACTCACCAAGGATTCAGTGTGGTGAGTCTGACTTCCAATGGTGTGGGCTGGTGTTGGGCAAGCAGGCCATTCCACGCGGGTCTCAACATGGATTCTGACAAGTATTTCTCTCTTCCATTTTAAGGACCTTTCAGCATCAAGGGCATAAATGTCTTATTGTCACAGATTTTTTTTAAGTGGTGAATGGGAAATGTTACTGAGCATACAGTTTGGGTCCTAGAGATAAAAGACAATCATCCATCTATATGAGAACAGTCATCACAGGCAGCCATGGGCATAGCTAATTCACAGGCCTGGTTGGTTCCTCTGTATGGTATATGAATACTGTGGTTGATGGGGACTGTAACCAACAGTCACATCTACCCATAATTTCCTGTGCACCAGTTTATGTGTTTGTATACTCTTACCTGTTCTAACAGTTATATCAAGTGATCGACACAAGAGCTCTCCTTTACAGATGAAGAAACTGAGGCCCAAAGAGATTTTTCTCAAGGTCACATATCTCATAAACTAACAATACACTCCATCTTCTCCAATTCTTAGCCCTACCTATTTTTACTTCTGAAGTATGGGATTCCTCCTTGAGTATAGGCTTAAACTTGGCCTTGATGGTGTGCCCAGATTTCATTTAGAGATCAAGATGGGGAAGGGAGACACTGCTTCCGAACACTAGCTTCATGTGTCTTTCACTGCCTTGGAGTTCAGTACCAGAAGCTTGCTTTCCTATAGAGTGAGCGCCCAAAGAGGCTGTGCTTGCCACGGAGAACCCATCGTTCTGATGTAGCACCCTTACCTTCCTCCTCCGGGTCCAAATAGAGGAAAGTCTATGTGGGATGAAACTGGGATGGAATTTGAGTTGTCACCAAGCACTGAACTGGGTGACATTTCCAAGCCAGAAATGAGTAGTCATCCTTTGTAAGTCATTGAGCTAAAATGCTGTCAATAGTGAAAGCTCCCAGATGGGGGTGGTGGGAAGTTACGAGCTCATTTTTAAGAGAAGTTAAAAGTTCGCTGCACCTGAGAAAGCCTCACTGTGGGCACGGATTGGCTTCGGGAGCAGCACGAACTCACTAGGACCTGTAAGTGACCACTAGAGAGTGTTGAACGATGGAAGTGGCTGAAACACCCCCAACTCACAGCATCAGATTACCATGAATGGAAAATAGAGCCTCTTAGCTGAAGGAATGAGTTGAGACAGGGTGCTGGAAGGCTTGGGCAAGATAGAGCCTGGCCCCTGGAAACCCAACAGCAATTTAAAGGGCTGTTTAAGTCAGTGGAATTGCAGTTGACAGCCCTGTCTGTCTAAATGGCCAAAACATCAGCCCCTAAAGTTCACTGTCAATGGTAATGGCAGGATGAGAATTATTTTATTTTCTCTGTAGTACTGGAACACACGCACACACACACACACACTATCTCTTTATATAGGCACCTTCAGCCTCCCAGCTCCTTTATCCAAATACTCCCATAGGTTCCCTATGAGGAACCTACCATAAGTGCAATGAGGCCCTAAATACGGTTGGTATAAAGTCATGAGGTGGACTGTTTTTGCTGCTGCCATCCCTTCATCTCTGACACTTCTGAGTCCTGTTCCCTGTCTCAGAGCCTTCCTCCAGTATTTCCCCCAACCCATAAGCCCTTGATCCTAGTCTGATCTGCTATAATCCCAGTGTACACAGTGCCCTAGGTTTCCCTTTCCTCGTCAGATAAAACTCGGGGGTTTCAGTGTATGGAGACAAGGCATCTCTTTAACAGTGGCCTGTGATACCCTAACTCAGGACACACCCAGACTCCAAGGACAGGGACGAAAGGACTCAGCATCTTGGTTCTACAGCAGACCGGCTGTGTGACCTTGAGAAAGGCAGACTTTCTCCGTGCCTCTCTCCTCCTCTAAAGCAGGAAGGACTAAATTGCCAACTTCACTCAGGGCAGAGCCGAGTGTAGCAGGTGCCTAATGAACACTGGCTGCTGGGATCGCCGTCTTTATTAGATGCACAGCTGGAGTCTCGGGAAGGCAATATGCTTCCATCCTCCGGAGTACCTTCGCACACTCAAAAGAGAGGGGTGCGCGGTGTCCTGAGATGACTGGTACCTCTGTGACTTGGGGGTCTTTTAAAGAAAAGGCAGACACTTGTCAGGCTTGCACAAATACCAGGGTACTTTAATGCGTGTTCCAGGAAGCCAGACTGTGTCAAGGACTCTCCTTGTTTGAGGTGCTGGTAAGGACTGTCCTGGACACGTCAACCAGGATGCAGCCATCACAGCCACTTCCCCACATCAAGCTTTGGGTTAAGCTGTTGTTTGCTGTTTGTCTTTAAGGAAATGACTTCACTTCTCTGTGTCTGGGGTCTTTATCATCATCCCAGCAGCTTCCACTTCCTAGCGGAGGGAGTGACCGTGACGAGGAACTCAATGAGGCTGTCTTGAGCACGTCTCACTCCCACACCCTAAATCTGAACTGTTACGCCATCCAGCACTTCATGTGTCCATGCAGAGAATTCCACACCTGCTCTCATGTGAGAATCGGAATCACCACAGAACACACTGAAATAGGCCACACGGAATCACCGTCCGATGGTGTGCGAGGTGTATGACGCCAAGGTCTAGTCAAGTCTAGATTTGGGTTCTCCCTCCAAGATACCTTACTATGTATATGCAAATGTTACAAAATCTGAAAAGATCCGGGAACTCTGGCCCTGGGATAGTGTTCTTAGTCTATACTGACTAGTGCCAGGGCTGATGCTGGTTACAGCAAGGCTGGCCAGTGGCAGGAAGGAAGGTTGATCTGTGGACTGGGCGAAGAGACTGACGCTAAGCAGAGACTAAAGAGTGGGTGGGAACGTTTGCTGAGCATCGTCTGACTACTCAGACAGAGGCCACTCTTGACCTAGGCAGTTTTCTAGGTTCTGAGGAACCAGCAGCCTCGCCCAATCCTATGGACTCACCTCCCTCATGGACTCCAATGTCCCCATCAAAGGATCCTGCCCCAACCTGACTTCTCACTCCTGTACTCGGTGTCAGCCCCTCCCCTCTTTCAGGAAAGGAACCCAAAAGGATGGATGCTCCACTTTTCTCTCGACCCTTTGACACTTTGGTCCCAAAGTCCATGGACAGTACTAACCTGATTTGTTTAACTTAGGACTCTGTGACCTAGGGCATCTCCCTTTCAGAATCCACCCGGGTTTGTGAATACGAAAATCAGGAACCAGCCCAGCAGAGCCTTTCTGAGAACAGGCTCAGGAATATGCAAGGGGGGGGGGGGTGGAGCACCAAGGACAGGCAGTTTAGCTTCCTACTTCCTGTTTGCTGTCTTAGGTCCCTCATGATAGACAGTCTCCCTTGAGGGTGCCTGGAGGAAATGCTGCATGTAGGGGAGGCACCTGTGAGTCACTGTAGGCAGTTTGCTAAAATGGCTGACCCAGCACCTTACTGCTGCATTATGGGAAGTGTGAGGGCCTCTCTGTGAGCGAGAGTTGTTCATGCTCGGTCAACATGGCAGCTTTACTGGGCTTTACAAGAGCTGTTTGGCCACCTCATGATTTGCAGGTCACAGTGGAGTTGGAAACAATTTTAAAAGACAGAGATGGTGACTCTAACTGGGTCAGGAAAGGTACTTCACAGCAGGGCTGCCCTCCTGCCTGTGCAGGTGTCACCCTGTGTCCCATGGCTAGAATGAGTGGAGTCTGGTTTGAGGACTCTGGGTGCCCTTCTTGGCTTCTACCAGTCAGAATGCCGCTCCCATCAGGGAACAGTGTCTGGTATCTTACTTTTGGGAGGGGGGTGTTTAGTTTAGTTTAGTTTTGTTTTTTTTTTTTTACTTCATCCAGCAGCATGCAGGGCATGGAGCAAGTGCGGAGTAAACAGTTTCATGTGGGAAGCCAGTAAAATGCTCAGCAAATGAATGAACATCATTTTCTCATCCTGCAAACCCTACGGCACGTAACTGTCTCCGGACCTCAGGTACTGCTGAGGCTCTGGGACAAAGTAGTCATGCTCAGTGCCCTTGAGAAGCTCCCCAGTGTTTGTCAGGAGACAGCACATATAGAACGCCCTCCATAAAATGCAAGGAGGCTCATGATATGCACTGGGAAACAGAGAGACCTGAGGGAGATTTTTTTATTCTCAACACAGGAAAGCAAGGCTGCTCTCATGGGAAGTGGCCATGGAGTCAGTCATTATCCTCCTGCAAACTAAGGAAATGCCTTTAGTCCACAGATGGAAGCCAGGGCTATGTCACTAAAGGTCCAAGGGCTGAACTGAAATGGCCAGACATTTACTGCTTCTGGGACCAGGGAGGGACCTGCATGCAAGGGTTATCGGTTATTATGAGATAGGTATTAGACATTCAGTCCATTTTCACTCTCATGGAGGGGCCTTTGTAGTCTTTCCTGCATGTCAGCTAGAGCCTCTTACTTCATGCCACCCTCTGAAGGGGATAATGCCCCCCGCCAGCACTCAGGAGCAGTTAGTTCTTGCTCACAGGGCTGAGACTGAGTGGCTGTTACCTAGGTGTCATCGCCTCTCCTCTACCCCCATAGTGCTGGCCTGTTATGCCCTCTGCCTCCTTAATGCAACCCAGCCCTTGCTTTCTGATCTGCTTTAGAGGCTCCAACTGTGAACATCCTCCCAGAGTCTCTCTTAGATCCAACCATCACTACCCATGGTACAGTAACCCTTGACTGTCCGTATCCCAGAGCTTCCCTCCCACCCACTCCAGCATTCTCCTTGAGCTAGGGGAAGCACAGTTGCCCCCGGCATAGCCATGGTTCCAGTTACCACTGTTGACTTTACAATGAGGCAAAGGCACTTCACGATTTAAACTTGACCTTTTCCAGAGCCGGCAAGCTCTGATAGGATCCTCTCTTGTGACCCTGGCCTGAGGCAGATGATCATTGCTCTGGGCTGGACATGCTGCCACACAGGGAGAAGGGCCCACACTCCCCAGTGCAGATGCTCGGCTAGTTAGCAAGAGAGATTTCACATTTAGGTGTTTTTAACTTAAGCGTATTCTCTAGAGAAGGAGACGGAATGTACATACTACAGACATGTAGTATAAAAGAAGGTTTACTAGAATGAACTCACTATGTCCAGTATATACATGTGACATTGCCATCTACAAAGTTTATGCTCTAGTCTCTCTCTCTCTCTCTCTCTCTCTCTCTCTCTCTCTCTCTCTCTCTCTCTCTCACACACACACACACACACACACACACACACACATATACACACATGCACACATACACAAATGTACACACACACACAGAGGGCAGATATTCAGAAAGACATTCATAAACATAAAATAATTTTTAACAAAGTCACAATATTTTAAGTAAGATGTTATTTTGTGTTGGTTCACATTTGAAACTACCTGAACAGCTTGTAACTCTCAGGCCATGGTTGGACAAGCCTGACACAGAGGAGGCTAGGTAGTCCAATAGTGGCCATGTGCGTCCTGAAAAAGCTTAGAACCCAGTAGTTGTTGAGTCTGTGAAGCAGAATGTCTCAGTGTCCTCAATCTGGCACCGAAGACCTGGGCAATGCTTATAGAGTCACTGGTACCCAGTCTGCACTAGCAGGCAAAAGAAGTCACATAGAAACCTATTCTTTCATAAGTTAAACTCTCTCTCTCTCTCTCTCTCTCTCTCTCTCTCTCTCTCTCTCCAGTACACACACACACACACGCACGCACACACACACACACAGTGTAAGGTAGTATGAATAGATCTGACACTAATTACCCAGAAGACCTTGGACAAGCTGCTCATCATCTGGAGACCTTTACGTTCTCATATGCAAATGCAGTACATCAGTATTAATGAGCTGTAGAGCCCCTCCCAGCTTCAGAAATAGCTTTATTTTAATAAGTTATGCTGTTCTTCTATGCGGGCCTTTTCTGTATAGTTCAGCGTTGTCTGTCGCTTGCTTTGTGTGACGACTACAAATGTGCACGTGGCCAGGCTGTGGCCAGTTCACGCATACCGAGGAGCCTCTGGGTAAAGTGACCTCACATCAGTTCCCTGGAGGAAATAAGAAAGGAAATATTGACCTTCCTTCACTACTATCTGGAAAAAGCACAGTTGTATTGTCTGTGGTTTTCACTTCCATGTGCCAGTCTCTCTGCAGCAGACATGTTAATTTATAAACTACGCCCTGGCAGAGCAAGCCCTGGTGTCCTGTCTGGAGGCTCATCCTCCTATAGTTAATGCCCGTTACACCCTACATGGTGGTCTATGCAACACAGGCACATTTTACATCAGCTTAGATGTGTTGTATATTCCTGTAAGCTGGACTCTCATATTGCTGTATCATCTTCAGTTTCAATCACCGTGGAAAATAGAATGATCTGAAAATAAATTCCAAATAAAATAGTATAGAAGAAAAATCCTGAATATAGACTGAACTGCTTAAAGATGTCGGAGGCTTTGTAAAATTAGCTCATCATGCATCCGAGTTACTAATTCTGAAACTGTATCCACGATGTTTGTTTTCAAACATTATCTTCCTAGCCATATTTTTGGCCAACTCGCTCTTCTGACGATCAGCAGGAGCTACCCCGTGAGCTCTGTCATTTGCAGACTGGGAATGTACAGCGAACAGGGACCACCGCGTGAAGCAAAGGACTTGCAGTTACTTGCAAATTTACCTCCAAAGAAGAAAATACTGTGGGCCACTTTCTGTGCATCAGCCATTGCTCTAAGCAATGACATATTTGACCTGTGAAGTTCTTACCTGCTTCTCCGGGGGTTCCTATCATTGTCCTCATTTAAAGATGAGGAAACAAGCACAGAACTTGACCAAGGTCCCAGTCAGTAAGTGTCAGATTGAACTGCAACCCCATGGACCTAAACTGAGAATGATTTCATATATATATATATATATATATATATATATATATATATATATATATATATATAAAATCATTGGACAATAACTCAGAGATATGGAATCTGCTCTTTGGAGGTACACAACTCAGTATTCTTACTATCTTCAACGCTGGGCAACCCTCACTATCCAGCACGTTTTCATCACTCCCAAAAGAAACCTTCTCATTCCTCCAGCCACTGCCAACTGCTAGCTTTTTCTGTTCTGTGGAGGTGCCCGGTATGGACATTTCATGTTCATGGAATCATACACTGTGTGGCCTTTCATGGCTGATTCCCTCCACAGATAATGCTTCTCATGGCTCATCCATGTTGGATTACATTGCAAGACTTATTCTTTTTAACTGATGAATGCATTTCCCTCTATGGATAAAGCACATTTGATGTAGCTGTTCCTCAGCTGTGCTTTGGAATTGCACTAGGGCCTTCTATGAATAACCCACGCTGATTGCCACGTAAGCGTCTTTGTGAGAGTGTATGTTTCTAGTTCTCTTAGAATCAACATAGTTAGCATGGTTTGGCCATACAGTAACATTATGTCTAACTGTTTGAGAAACTGACAAACTTTTCTCCAAATCAGTCCCCACTGTTCTACGTTATTACCAATAGAGCACGAGGGTTCCAACTTCTCCACATCTTTGCCAAAAATGATGGTTTTCTTGGGTTTGGTTTGGTTTTTAATTTGTTACAGCCATCCTAGTGAGCATGAAAGGGTATGGTAGATTTTAATGTCCATTCCTCTGTGGAATGATGATGTTGAATAACTTTTCTATTTTACTGTACGTGTATAATTTTTGGCAAAAATAGTCATTTAAACCCCTGTTCCGTTTTAAAATTGGGTTGTCAATCACTGCATTATAACTGTAGTTGCGTATTCTGGATGCAAATAAGCATTTCTCTAATCTCTGGGCTGTCTCTTTCATGTCATTAGTGGTTTATTTAAAAGCAGAAAAATAAGCGTTTATCAAAGCCCTCTTACATTTTTCTCTTTGGTTGCTTATACTTCATTATAATGTGTAAGAGATCATACAGTTCAAGATTAGAAATATTTACCCCTCTTTATCTTTTTGAGTTTTCTAATTTTAGATCTTATAACTGAGTCTAGGACCCAGTTTAAATTAACTTCTACTCAGTAAGAAGGGAAAAGAAAAAAATAAGGGGAAAGTTCAGAAGAGTTGCGTCTAGCTGTTGTAGAAAAACCAGGCTACAGGTAGAACTCCTTATACCAAGTGATCACTGAGTCCAAAGAATAAGAACAAACCCCAAGTTTAGAACTTTTCGAGCAGTGTCTAGAACAGCGTAATAATAACAATGGGAGTAGAAGGAGCTTTGAGGGTGTTCAGCCCTGTCCTCTTCTCTTTGCTGAACTAGTTCTAGGCTGTATACGTTCACAGCTACTGAGGCTGCTTTCAAGACTACCATGGAGATTGGCAGAGGGGGGTGAAAAAAAAGAACCACAAAGCTCAGGGCGCTTACCAAGACCGACATGATTGTCTTGAATAAATGTTGTTTAGCTTGTGGCAAATCCCTTGCTCATTACTGGAGTTCTACAAGAGTTGTTCCGTTTTTCTCCCTGATGTTACTGTTACCATTCTGCCATTGTGGAAATGCTTCCCAAAGTGTATTCTTGTAATTGTTTTTTTTTTTTTTAATGTGCATGGGTATTTTTCCTACATGTATGACTTTGCACCCAATCCTGCCTAGTGTTCACAGAAACCAGAAGAAGCCACGGTATTCCCTGGGACCAGAGTTACAGATAGATAGCTATGAACTGCCGTATAATATAGGTGTGGGAAACTAAACCCAGGTTGTCTGGAGAACAGCCAGTGCTTTTAACCACTGAGATCTCTTCCGCCCCCACAGTCTATTCCTAACACTCCTTATATGGATCCAAATGAAGGAATCCACCAGACCCTCAAAGGGGTTATATTTTATAGGGATATTTTTAGCATATAATTTAGTCTTCTTACATATATATTTTGAAATATGTAATGCACAGTAATGAGTCACTTAATGAGGAGGATGCCTTCTGGGAAATACATTATTAGATTATTGCGTTATTCAAATATCATGGAGCACACTTGCACAATCAGAGACACTACAGGCCAGTCAGTTAAAGTGACCTTGTAACGCCATCAGGACATGGTAGATGCGGTCTGTACATGCCGCTGGTATGAAACAGTATACCACTTAACAGTAAACTTCGACTCCTTTTATTTATTCTCTGATGAGGGCTGAGAGCTATATTAATTGGGTACAAAGGTAAGTATTTAGAAGGCAGTTTTCTACTGTGCACATTAAACAAAATAATAGTAGTCCTCCTTTAGGAGCCTATAGCCACAGGTTCTCTGTCGATTGTCCAGTGCCAAGCATAAATTCTGTACTGTGGAGCAGGCCTTAAATCTGATGAGAAAGTAGATGGTTATCCCAATAGCAATCATTCCACTCTTGAATCAGTGAGCAGATCTTTGCAGGCTTGTTCTTCTAGTTTCCAGGGTTCACCCTCTACCCCAACAGCCTGCACAGCACCTTCTGGGGCTATGAAAGCTAGCCAGCAAGGAAGAGGATTCCAAATTAGTACCAGCTTGATTTCATCATGTCTTATGGCCACAATGAGTGGTATCTTCGCCAACAGTCGTTCAGTCAGAGTCTGCAGGGCAAGCAAGAGCAATGGCAGTAGCTTGTATTGTCTGGGGGGTTCTCTGAGATCTCTCCGATTAACAACTTGAAGGGAGGTATCCTGAACCTGCTGTTAGGATTTTTGTGTGATAAAAATGGCTTTTTGGAGGATCATTATCCTATTTAAGGTAACTCCATTGTGTGTGTGTGTGTGTGTGTGTGTGTGTGTATGTGTGTGTGAAAGAGAGAGAGAGAGAGAGAGAGAGAGAGAGAGAGAGAGAGAGAGAGAGGGAGGGAGGGAGAGAGGGGGGAGGGAGGGAGAATAATGGTTTCCTTGTGACTTTCCAGCGTCCCTTATTGTTATTTATTGCTCTTTACCCTCTCCTCTGCCCTGTTCTACCACCCACATTTAAGTCTTTCACCCCATTATCTCCTTTTCTTCCTTCACACCGCCCATGTTCTGCAATCCCTCTTCCCTTAAGACGTTGGCTCACTTCCGCAATGGCCCCTTCTAGTTTCCCGGATTCTTCCGGTGCTCAAGTGAAACATAAAAGCATATAAATATGAAGAGCTAAGGTCCGCCTGTGAGAAAGAGCACTCCATGTTTATCTCCCTGGGTCTGGGTGACCTCACACAATATAATTTTTTCCAGTTCCTATGTATTTAAACTTCGTAAATCAGTAGAAGTATACGCTGACGTAATGTTTACGATATGGTACAACAGATACATAGATCAGTAACCTAATCGCCACATACGGTGTGCACAGTAGCATGTACTAAGCTTTGTGGGATGGGCAACATGGGAAGTTGCTTTATCAAGGTGTCCCCCCGGCAGGTGAGAAAGACAGTGTTGTAACACAGGGCATCCAGCGAAACAGTAAGTTTAGCTCAACTTTAGTAATATGTGATTATCACACATGGATTTCCCCATTAATGAAAACATTGTTATAACACATGACTATATAATACACGTGACTTTGCATCTTCATTCCTCCTATATACCATTAGATATTACACTGAGGTTTTAGAAATTGTGTATTCAGAAATCTGTCTACAGGTTCCATCTTAATATGGTAAATAGATGTTAGGGAGGAAGATTTTGTGTGGGGGGGAGGGTACTGGTCTTTAACATTTCTAGGTATCACATTAGATATCTTCTTCCCACTACCATCCTGTTGGGATATCTCCAATGAACACTTGTAGTCCATGTTCTAATCATCTTGTCTGAGAGTGGACAAATAGGATTGCTGTACTTATTGTGAAATTAGTCAGAATGATAAAAAAAAAGTGGGGTATCATCTATGGGGAAAAAAAACACATGCTAAGATATTTTTTATAAGGAAATTACAGGTTCTGGTTTATCCTGAATTCTGTCTAAGAGAGATGCACCATCTACACCATTCGTAGTTACCAAAAATTAAAAAAAATAGAAACTCATAAAATACATATCATCAAGGCTAATTTAATTAACTAGTTAATAAGATAGCTTTAAACTTTATTTAAAAATAAAAGATATCCTGTACCAGGGCCCAGTAAGATAAATGTACTGTTCCCCTCTCATGACAGAAAGCATTACAGAAAACCATGTCTGGTCAAAATGCAGAGAACAAGAGATCATGGGTGACCAAGCCTAACTGTTCCATTTGCAACACTACTACTGCACCCAAGTCTCAAGGAGCACAGCAGAAGAGGGATCAGAAAGACTGTAATCATCAGAGAAGCAGAAAATCTGCTATGAGATTGTGTCTCCTAGAGACGGCAGGGAAGCTACATCTATGATGCCTCCCTTACCAATGCAACTGCCTAAAGATGACCGGAGAAAAGCCATTAGGCATGCTAACATGGAACAGGGGAATCTGACAAGGCCCCATCTGTACACAGAAAACTACAGGTAGCCAAGGAATGCAGAGAACAGGAGAAATGCTTATCCAACACTAAGTGGTCAGCTCTAAAATCATATACATATAAGTAGTATTAAATTAATTGAGCAGGTTGCATACACACACACATACACATACACACAATTAAAGAAAAGGAGACCATGATTTTGAGAGGGAAAATGGGAGGTTATGGAGGATAGATTGATGAGAGGGAAGATATAATTATATTTTAATTTTTAAAAATTAAAGAGAAAAAATAATCCTTTAAATAGTATGAGATAAGAGCTATCATCTCTAGAATATTTATTCATAGACATCTCTATAATGCAAAATAAGAACTTTGGAACCTACTGAGACTGTTGTCAGAATGTTTGTAATCCTCTCTCATAATTATGGGAAAACTTGGGCTGAATTTATTATAGAGAGTTTTTATACATTAGAGTTATACAAATGCAGATCTTCAAAAATCCAACCTTTTCTTCATTTTCAGCCAGGAAGGCAATTATTTCTAACTTGCTATGCCAGAAAGCGTGATGAAGTGAACAGGGTCTCATTTTCGATATGAATCTGGCAGGGTTGGGGGTGGGTGGCTTCTGCTCACAGTGACAAATGCAAGTCAACATGAATGGGTGCCACTTTCTTGAGCACTCTGAGCTTTGTGTTTATTGGGTTGTTTTTCATTTAAAAAATACACAAAAAGTGCTGAAAGAAGAAAAAAGATATCTGTGTGATCATCCCCTAATTTTCTAAAATTTCTTTTATTCAAGCAAAAATTTCCTAATAAATGTTCGAGTTACCAGAGTTACATCTCCAATGTACCTCGAAGATAGAGTGGAATGGAACTGATGGGCATACTCCCAGATGACTCGCTGAATAGACTCAGATTAAGTACTCCTTTTTCTGTAAAGCAGTTGAGTTCTGAATTGTTGTTTAGTCAGTGTTTCCTATAAGAGCCACACTGTTATTTAGAGCCAACGTCCTTCCTATTGGATTGCAGTATTTGATGGGTATTTGCATGTCTGTGTCAGAGAAGCTGTTAATGATTTTGGTAAATACACTAGTTTTGTGTTGGGCATCACAGCACACCCCTAAGTCCACTCCCATATGCACCTTCTCCCTACCTGTGTCACATGTGACTCAAGAGAGTATATTAAAATTAACTTGCCAATGAGAGGAATAGAATCCCTTCCCAGTACAAATTAGAATAAGCTCCTTCGTTACTTATCATTTTTTCTTGATGGATAATTGGCGTCTTTCATGGCATCCTTCACTAATCTCCCGCTCAGCATCATCACACAAATTATCAGGGATTTTTCAAGGGGTTCCTAACTGGAAAGAACTGAGGCAACCGTGCTTTAAAAAGAGGGGCGAGCCGGGCGGTGGTGGCGCACGCCTTTAATCCCAGCACTCGGGAGGCAGAGGCAGGCGGATCTCTGTGAGTTCGAGACCAGCCTGGTCTACAAGAGCTAGTTCCAGGACAGGCTCCAAAGCTACAGAGAAACCCTGTCTCGAAAAACAAAAAACAAAAAACAAAAAAAAAAAAAAAAAAAAAAGAGGGGCGAGCTGGCTGGTTTCTGCCTCATCCAGACCTCTGGCCTATGACTGACATGACTCGGGGAGTATCCGGGTACTCTTTCCCAGTTTCAGCACTTTGGCAACCCTAGCAGAGAGCAGCTGCATTCTGAAGGAATCCATTGCTCCCAGCCCCCAGCTTCATAAATTATTCCCCAGCCTATCTCTGAACAATTTCATTTCGCCATCTCTCATCATCATACTCCTAACGGTCAGGGTTTTCCTCAATCTCAACCTTCATTCCCACTTTGAAGTGTCTCGCTTGATAATTCTGAGTCCGCCAAATTGGTCCCACTTGTTGCTCCCAATTCCCACCCTCTCCATCCCATTCCCATCCGGTTCCCACTGCCACATTCCATGCATGCTGTCATTATTGCCCCCCCCCCCCCCTTCTTCATGACTGTATTGGAAAATCAGCAGACCCAGGGATCTTGGGCTAGCTCCATCTGCAACCCAAACACGGATAATCTGCAAGGCATCCCAGTGCCTGCCTGCCTTCCAGCTGCTACCAGTTCTGCAAATGAAAGAATTCTAAACATTTGGCTTACAGTTGAAACTGCTCCAAGATCTCCCTCAGAGGGCTTTCTCTGCATCTAATTTGTACTCTTGTGCAACTTTATAAAGAAATACAAACAAATTATAAGCTTCTTTCTTCTCTTTTAAGAACTCTTTCTGTGGAACTTTTCTGGACAGATTATAACTGTGTTGCTCTGTGTGGGTATTTAAACAATTAGCCAAGGCTATTAGGAGGTAATTAAAGAGTTAGTCAAGGCTATTAGGAAGGGGATTAAACCATTAGCCAAGGCTCTGGAGTGTTAAAGACTTAGCCAAGGCTGTAGACTAATTAAACAATTAGCCAAGGCTATGTGATGTTTAAATGGTTAGACAAGGCTATGAGTGTTTAAGCTGCTAGCCAAGGTAGAGGTTTGTTTGCTTAAAGTCACTACTTGGTTTTCTTTGAACCCAGAACACATGGATCCAGGAAGTCCATCTTGGTCTCAGATACATTCTCTGTCCTCCATTCCATGGGCTCCTGCACCTCTGGATAGGATTATCCTGGTGATAGGCCTAGGGCAGACCTTGAACCATGCTTTAACTTCTGATGTAAAAAAAAATTAGTCATTTTGGGCTGATGAGATGGCTGAATAGGTAAAGGCACTTGCCTACAAGCCTAGCAACCTGTTTATTCCCTGGAATCTGAATGGTGAAGGGAGAGAACTGACTTCTGCAATTTGTCCTCAAATCTCTAGTGGTCTTGGGTAGGCACACATAGACAAACAAGAAAGGAAGGAAGAAAGAAAGAAAGAGAGAGAGAGGGAGGGAGGGAGGGAGGGAGGGAGGGAAAAGAAAAAGAAAAAGAAAGGAAGGAAGGAAGGAAGGAAGGAAGGAAGTAGGAAGGAAGGAAGGAAGGGAGGAAAAAGAAAAAGAAAGAAAGAAAGAAAGAAAGAAAGAAACAAAGAAAGAAAGAAAGAAAGAAAGAAAGAAAGAAAGAAAGAAAGAAAGAAAATTTAAAATATTAATTTCTGGAAGGAAAGGTAAGACATGCTTATCATCAATATTTTTCAAATATTGCAAAAATGTGCAAAAGCAAGGGTCACCCTTTTCTAACTACTCAGAACACTGGTAATATTTTTTAACATCCTTTCATGTCTATGTATATTGCATGTATTTTTATTGCTGCATAGGGAATTTTCACAAACTTATCAGCTTTAACCAACATGTATTTACCATCAAGCAGTTTTTGTGGATTGAAAATTTGGCACAGGTTGGGTGGAGCATTTGCGGGGATCTCAAATGGGCACTCAGGCTGTTGGCTGGGGCTGTGGTTCAGTCTGATGCTCAAGGCCCTCTCCAAGCTCACCCAGATAATGATAATGAGCACGTACTATCCATGTCCCTGAAGCATTACTTCTGAACATGCGTATATCACAGACTTTATTCTTGCCTGCTTCAGGTTTAAAAATATTTGGTCACTTATTGGACAGCGTAGGTTGTTGTAGTTTTCAGTTTTCCATTCTGGCAAATCATGCCAGGATAAATATTCTTAGGTCTTGATTTTTGAATTTATGCAATTGTTTCTTTGTACATAAATTCAAAGTGAATAAATTCACTGATCAAATGATAAACTAAATTAATGCTGGTGGCCATTTACAAGAACATGAATGATGGGTTACTTAAAGAAGGATAGATAATTGGAAAACAGCCACATTACTAAAAAGCCCATCCCAACATGGGTAATAACTCATGACAGTTGGGTCACTGCAGCTTCTTGTCCAACTGCAGGCAGCTCTACCAAACAGAGTCTCTCCCCAGCAATTGCTTTCCTTTTTTTTCCCCAAGATAGGGTTACCCTGTAGCTTTGGAACCTGTCCTGGAACTAGCTCAGTAGACCAGACTGGCCTCAAACTCACAGAGATCTGCCTGCCTCTGCCTCCCAAGTGCTGGGATTAAAAGCATATGTCACCACCACCCAGCGATTATTGCTTTCATAATCCTATCAAGGGACCTTTCAAATCTCCTTTAAGCTTCATGGATTTTCTAAGCCTTGTAAACTTTTAAAAACTAAAACTATATTTGAAATCACATTGAATATCACAAATGTGTATTCAATGGGTAGTATTTCTTTATTATCATTATTTGATGATTTAAAATAAATAAAAGGAAATGTTAGTGGAAATTTATCAGGCTAAAAGAAAAAGATATCATTTGGAGATTTCAATCCTCAGAAATGTATGTGAACTGCATCAAAAAAAAAAAGTAGTTGATAACAGCCAGAGACAAGTTTTTCCCCTTTCCACTAAGTACCTCAATCAACCATTTAAATATTTAAAATAATTAAATAAAAATACCTATAACTATCACCTCTTTCATGGAGAGATCTAGGATCAAGCAGACCAGTGCGTATGCTGGATGGAGAACTCTCTCTCGGTGCTTTCGCATCTATCCAGAGCAAAGAAAACTAACTACACTGTGAACAGAGCGCCCATGGCTGTGTAGGGAGCTTCCTCTCCTACTGCTCATGGCCAGCTGGCTGCTAAGCCACTGGCCTGCCACACACTGCCAAAGCAAAGCCAACCACAGGAATACAACTTCCAATCAGTCCCCCTAGCCTGCAAGTGCCTCCCTCTGTGAGGAGACGTTCCCTTTCCATACACAGACAGCATCTTAGCAGTTAGTGAAACTGGAAGCCAGATCTCATGGGTAAGCAATTAGGTGATAGACTGAGAGGCAACTTTCCCCACCTCCTGGCTATTTGAAAAGAAATACTATCTTCAAAGAAACGTCTTTGCCTGAGATCTGAAATGCAGAGAATATTTTTCTTTTCCCAGGTTAACCTTGCCAAGGAGATATGCATTTAAATAAGGATAATTTGGATCCTAGTCATCTAGTGGAGACAGGTAGAGTCATGGAAGCCGGGTACTGCCCACTCTGCCCTGGAAATGTCTTTTTGCTGTCTTTCCTGGTCCTTCTGCTTCTCTTCTGGAGCTAGACAGGCACACAGTGACCCTCCTAAGACAGACACACAGTGACCCTCCTAAGACAGAGGTTGTTCTCTGATGGGATCCTACCTCCTACTCCTGCTCCGAGACCACACACTATGGCCATTATCACATCTTCACTGCCCTGGAGACCTGGTGTAGTTTCCCACACTTGTCCCACAGATTGCTCCTGGCCTCTGCCTCTTGACCCCTGTTATTTGAGCCCCTTATTCCCACTTCCTATCGGCTGGCCCTTTCTATACTAGAAGAAGGAAGTAGGTAGGAAGTAGGTGTATATCAGTGGCCCCTAATGTTAAATACTCAAAGCAGTCTTCCTTGTGTTGCGTTATATAACAGTTGCCCCACCCCCACCCCCGCTCGTCCCTTTTCTCTTCTGGAATACATTACTTCTCTCTGCCCCATCTTAACCAATGGGATTTTGCCTCACTCTACTGCCCATGAACACTCCAGTCCTCTCTTTATTAAATCCTGGGGGATAACATGTATGAACAAAATTGCCTCTGGGAGGTTAACTAATGGATTTCCCATAGGCAAGCAAGCATCTGGAGTCCAGATTGAGCTGATTATCCCCAATCCCCACCATTGCCAATACAAACTCTGCTCTTTGCTTCTTTACTCTGTCAGAACTTAAGTCTTCCTTGGGGCTTGGGATATAGCTCAGTTGGTAGAATACTCACCTAGCATGCATAAAGCCCTGACTTCAATCTCCATCTGTGATGACACTGGCTTGTAGCCCCAGCCTTCCAGATGTGGAGGTGGATCAGAAGTTCAGGGTAATCCTCAGCTATAGAGAGCTTGCCAACACACTAGAGTCGAGCCTTCAGATGGGGTTTCTACCTCCCATGGTAATGATCTTTTTGTGGTAGTTATACTTCGCTAGAACTTTGTAGAGTACTGTAGAGTTCTTGTGTGGATAGGGACTCCGCCCAATCTGAAGACCCGTCTCACTACCCCTCTTCCACAAACACCAGTTTGCAAATTTTACTCTACTTCTCAAATTATTCCAATAGCTTCTAATAAGAACAAAGCAGATATTAATTTGTTTCTGAATGCCCACAATTTTCTCCTTACCCATACTACAGCTCAGTACTTAAGAGCGTTGACTACGAAGATCTACCATTGATAGCCTGTGTGATCTAAAGCTAGGTTCCCTCCAGCCTCCTCCCTTGTAAACGGGGGGCATGGAGGGGGAGTTACAGGAAGGGGTAGTTATGATAGACTTCACAGGGTTCAGGGTCTATCAGATGCGTTAAGATACATAAAGATTTTTAGGATGTTGGAATGTTAGGGGTGATCGTTAGTTATCCCCCAACTCTGATAGGTTGATAGGGCCCCAGACATAATGTGGTCACTGCTTTCTGCCTTCTGGCTTGTCATCAAGGCCCTGAGACCAGCTGTCTGTCACTCAGTGATCCTAAGCCCCACCCCAGTGAATTTCTATTTCAGCACATGTCACTTTCCTTAATTATGTTTAAAAACCTGAGTTCCTTTTCTTGAGCATTTACATAGCTCTATTCTAAATACTTTATTCTAAATAATTTATTCTCTTAACTAAACCTTGCCATAAATATAAAAAATGTTTTAATCAGTGGCAAATAGTATGTATGTTGTTATTCCTTGTAGATTGTGAGGTTCTTTATGAGAGATTCTACCATTTATATCCTGATCATCTTTGACTTTTCAGCACTCAGAACAGCATTCTGTGAATTACGTGTATGTGATTAGGTTAGAATCTCTCTTCATCGACCCAGTCAGAAATACCTAGAATTGAGAGAGACACATGTACAAACTACTGACATTGAGGGACATTCCAGGAAGATGGATGATGGCTGGGTCTGAAGCCATCAGCGCTATAAACAGAGGCTGCAGTAGCCACCGTTAAATCCTTAGCACTGTGTGAGCATTTTCTACAGTGCTCACAGGTTAATGTGCTCTCGTTTGATTCTCTATTGTATAATCCCAGGTCTTTCCAAGGACATAATAATACAATTCATGATGACATTTCATTCTGTGCTCTTGTTTCAAGGGGTCATATGCAAGGTTCTGGGGAGTTTTAAAAGGCCTTACCTCAAGGGGTGCCTGCTTTTGGTGAAGCGTAAAGAGACACTTACCCTGGTGACCTTTTCTTCTCATTGAACAGCAAATGCAAATTGCTACAGATTTAGAGAATTATAATCAGTAGCTAATGTTACCATTTCTGTTTTTAGTCCTCATTGTACTTTTTGTTTTTTCCATGTTTTTTATTTATTTAATTTACATACCAACCACAGTTTCCCCTCTCTCCTCTCCTCCTGTTCCCTCCCCCAATCTCCCTTCTACCACCCCCCATCCAATCCTCCTCTGTCTCCATTCAGAAGGGGAAAGGCCTTCTATGGCATATCAAGTTGAGACAGGACCAAGTTTCTCCCCCTTGTATTAAGGCTGGGCAAGGCATCCCACCATAGGAAATAGGTTCCAAAGAGGCAGCTAATGCATCGAGCTCAGGTCCTGGTCCCACTGCTAGGAGCCCCACAAACAGACAAAGCTATACAACTGTCATTCACATGCAGAGGGCCTAGCTCAGTCCCATGCCAACTCCATAGCTGTCAGTCTGGAGTCGATGAGCTCCCACAAGCTCAGGTCAGCTGTCTCTGAGGGATTCCCTATTATGATCTTGACACCCTTGCTCATATAATCCTTCTTCCCTCTCTGTAATTGGACTCATGGAGCTCAGCCCAGTGCTTGGTTATGCGTCTCTATATCTGCTTCCATCGGTTACTGGATAAAGGCTGTTTGATGACATTTAGGGTAGTCGCCAATCAGATTACAGGGGAAGACCAGTTCAGACACCCTCTTCACTACTGCTAGGAGTCTTATAGGTTTCTGGGAGTTTCCCTGGCACCAGGTTCTTCCTTAACCCTATAGTGGCCCCCTCTATCAAGATATCTCTTTCATTACTTTCCCCCTCCATTCTAACCCCAGCTGGTCCATCTCAACCCCTCATGTTGCTCTACCCCAGCCTCTTCCCTTACCCCCATACCCACCCCCATCCACGGTTTACCCTAGAGATCTAATCTATTTCTTCTTCCCAGGAAGATCCATGAGTCCCTTTTGTGGCCCTTGTTGTTATCTAGCTTCTCTGGGGCTGTGGACTATAAACTAGTTATCCTTTGCTTTACAGCTAATATCCACTTATGAGTAAATACATACCTAGTGTTTGTCTCTCTGGGTCTGGGTTACCACACACAGGATGATTTTTTTTCTAGTTTCATCCTTTCGCCTGCAAATTTTATGATGTCATTGTTTTTTTCCCAGTGAGTAATACTCCATTGGGTAAATGTACCACATTTTCTTTATCCATTCTTCGGTTGAGGAGTATCTCGATTGTTTCCAGGTTCTGACTGTTACTAATAACACTGCTATGAACATAGCTGAGCATGTGTCCATGTGGTATAATTGAGTATTCTTTAGGTATATTCCCAAGAGTGATATTGCTGGGCCTTGAGATAGATTGATTCTGAATTTTCTGAGAAACTGCCATACTGATTTCAAGTTTGTACTCCCATCATCAATGAGGAAATGTTCCCCTTACTCCACATCTCCAACATAGGCTGTCATTAGGGTTTTTGATCTTAGCCATTCTGACAGGAGTAAGATGGTATCTCAGAGTTATTTTGATTTGCATTTCCCTGATAGCTAAGGATGTTGAACAATTCTTTGAGTGCATCTCAGTCATTTGAGATTCTTCTATTGGAGAATTCTTCTATTGTTTAAATCTGTACCTCATTTTTAATGGGATTAGTTGGTATTTTGATGTCTAGTTTCTTGAGTCTCCTGTCAGATATAGGGTTAGTGAAAATCTTTTGATGAAGAATGCATCAAATGGTGGGTATGTGAGTCAAATAATCGCAAGCCAACTCCGAATAGAGTATTCTAAGGTTTTTCTTTATTAAAAGGAAACTCACGGATCACAGCGAGAAAATAGGAATGAGGTCCAACATCCAGGTGTGGCTCGGGGAAGAAGAGAGGCCGAGCAGGAGGCACCAGGGCTTTGTGGTAGCCATTGTTATGCCCCAACCTGGTCCAGCCTCTTAAGGCCATTGGCTGCAAAAGGTTCCCATCAATCTTTTCTCATTCTATAGGTTGCCATTTTGTCTTATTTGTCAGTGTCCTTTGCCTTACAGAAAATTTCAGTTTCAAGAGGTCCCATTTATTAATTGTTGATTTCAGTGTCTGTGCTACTGGTGTTATATTCAGGAGGTTGTCTCCTGTGCCATTGTGTTAAAGGCTACTCCCTCTTTCTCTTCTATCTGCTTTAGGGTAACTGGATTTATGTTGAGGTCTTTGATCTACTTGGACTTGAGTTTTGTGTATGACGATAGATATGGATCTATTTGCATCCTTCTACATGCTTCTGCCAGCACCAATTTTTGTCAGTGATTTCTTTTTTTCCCATCGTATATTTTTGGCATCTTTCTCAAAAATTGGGTGTCCATAGGTGTGTGGATTTACATCAGGGCCTTCATTTTGATTCCATTGATCTACATGTCTGATTTAAATAAAAACACAAAGAAGTTTTTATTAATATAACTCTATCATAGAGATTGAAGTCATGGATGCTTTTGGAAGCTCCTGTACAGGATTGTTTTAGCTAACCTGGTTTTTGTTTTCCATATGAAGTCGAATAATGTTCTTTAGAGGTCTGTGAAGAATTTTATTGGGATTTTGATGGGCATTCCATTGAATCTATAAATTGTTTTTGTTAAGATTGCCATTTTTACTATGTTAATCCTACCAATCCATGAGTATGGGAGATCTTTCCATTTTCTGATCTCTTTATTAGTTTCTTTATTCAAAGATTTAAAATTCATGTCATGTAAGGCTTTCATTTGTTTTGTTATAGTTATCTCATATATTTTATATTATTTATGGCTTTTTATAAAGGGTGTTGTTCCTATGATTTCTTTCTCAGCCCATTTATCATTTGTACTTAAAACAGCTGCTGAGTTTTCTGAGTTGATCTTTTATTCAGTCACATTATTAAAGGTATGTATCATCTGTAGGAGTTCCTTTTAGAATTTTTAGGGTCACTTATGTATACTATCATGTCATCTGCAAATGCATTACTGCTTCTTTGAAATTCTGACAGAATTCTGTCCTGAAACCATCTGGCCCTGGGTTTTTCTGGCTGGAGATATTTTAATGACTCTTTCTATTTTCATAGGGGATATATGTCTATTTAAATTGTTTATCTGGCCTTGACTTAATTTTGGTTTGTGTTAGCCAAGTAGTCCATTTCTTTCAGATTTTCCATTTTTGTGTAGTACAGGTTTTTGAAGCATGACCTAATGATTCTCTAGATTTTCTGAGCCTGTTGCAGCTGTTAAAATTCTTTCTTTATTCTGTATGTTTAGTGTTTTGATTATTATGTGGCAAGGGGACTTTTGTTTTGGTTCAGCCTATTTGGTGCTCTGTAAACTTCTTGTATCTTTATAGGTATGTTCTTCTTTAGATTGGGAAAGTTTTCTTCTATGATTTTGTTGAATATGTTTTCTGTGCCTTTGAACTGGAATTCTTCTCTTTCTTCTATTCCTATTATTTGTAGGTTTGGTCTTTTCATGGTGTCCCAGATTTCCCTGATGTTTTGTGTTAGGAATTTATTAGATTTAACATTTTCTTTGACAGATGAACTATTTCCTCTATTATTTCTTCAACAGCTGAGATTCTCTCTTCCATCTCTTTTATTCTGTTGGTGAAGCTTGCATCTGTAGTTCCTGTTTGTGTCCCCAGATTTACCATTTCCAGAATACCCTTGGTTTACATTTTCTTTATTATGTCTATTTTAATTTTCAAGTCTTGAACAGTTTTCTTCACCTGTTTGATTTTTGTGTCTTCTTTAAGGGATTTACTGATTTTTTTTCCCCCAATGCTTGTTATTCTTTTTCTCAATTTCTTTAAGGGAAATTTTCATTTCCTCCTGAAGAGCTTCTGTCATCTTCATAGAGTTATTTTTAAGTTTGTTTGCGTGTGTTTTATCTACATTGGATTGTTCAGGTTTGCTATTGTGGAATCACTGCATTCTGGGGGTGCCATATTGCTCTTTCAGTTGTTGAATGTATTTTTACACGGACATTTACTCATCTGTTCTTCAAACTGGTGTGGCTTGTGCCAGTGCCTTATCTTTCAAGTTGTGAGGTTTGCACTTGTGCCTGTATAGTCTGCTGGAGTTGCAGGGGGGCGGGGTGCTGGCCACAGTGAGGGTATTCGGGAGCCTGCTGGTGAGAACTGCAGCAGGGCAGCAGTGGGGTCCACGAGAGATGGGGGTAGAGCTTAACTGCCCTGTTGGTGATGGGATAGAAACAGGAGGGGCCCTGGGGTTTAGTGAGGGTCTGGACTTTGGAGCAGTTCAGCTTCGAGGCAGGTCACTCACTTGTTTTTCCAACTAGTATGGTTTGTGCCTGTGCCTATATAGTCTACTGGGGTTACAGGGAAGGGCTGGCCATGGCCGGGGGTTGTTCAGGTGTGTGAGTCTTGGAAAGACAGAGTCCAGTGGGTGGCAGGGTGGGACACAACCTGAAGGCAGTTGTCTCACCTGCTTGCTGACTCGTGGGGACTGCAGTGTTATCATTTCTAAGACGATGCTACAGAATATGCTTTGTGTAATTCGAAACCATGTAAAAGAAAACCAGAGATAAATATTTTCACTTCCTCTGGCATTTCTTTCCTGCCTTTGAACATTGTAAGCTTTGTCTCAGAGGATGGTGTAGATCAAAACTATTACAATGTCTCTGGATGACCTTGAAGCCAATTTTAGCAGAGGAAAGCAATGACCAGTCATGTCAGGGACCCCAAATGATGCACTATAATCTCAAATCAGGAGACGCAGGCAATCTCCAAAGCCCTCAGATTTAGTTTGAGCTATCCTAGTGATCACAGCACAGAATGGAGGTCACTCTGAATGCTTAGATATCAGGGTATTATGGGAAGTGTAACCTCATCAGGATTATCTTCTTAGGAACTACCACTGTTGGAATGAAGCTTGGATGACAAGGCCTGACCTTCCTGTTGGATTCGGAGGCTGGCAAGCTGTGGACAGCACACCCCAGGAAAACAGTGATGGTAAGCCTGCCTCTTCCCTGTTCACTCCACTGCTCACCTCGCTGTGTGGGCAGCACACTCGTTAGGAACCAGCACTAGAAATGTGCTTGCTGGGCATGCATACAGAATTCAACTCCTGTCAATCAAGTCTCGCTTCATTTCAATAGTCCGCTTTACCCTGATTGTTTTACAACTTTGGGAAAAGGAATATAACTTATATAAGTCATCTAATCTAGCTTTAATAAGCAGTTTTGAAGACAAGGGCAAAAAAAAAATATCTGGGTAAGCACTTTTACTAGGCTATAAAATATATAACGTCAGCCCTCCCTGATCCACAATGATGAAGTGGTAAACGGCAAGAGAGAAAATAAAAGTTGAAAAATAATTATAAATTACGTATTAAATTGTTGTTCTTCCAAAGGCTGATGTCTTAGGTTCTCTGGTCTCTTTCAAAACTTGAGTGGGTAGATGTTTCTCTTCTAACTTTCCAACCCTGCTAATTAGGAGCGGCTGTGACCAACCCCAGATTTTTATAGAATTACACACTTTTTAATATGATGATAAACACCAAAGGACTGCAAACCCCGGCTGCATTCATCTCTTTCCTCTGCTGTTGGTCTGAGACAGAGATGTTCTATGTAAGTCTCCATAGATACAGAAGCAAGTCCCCAGTCACGATGAAGCTATGCTGTGATGCTGGATTTTATGGAGAAAGCATCATGCTATCGATTGTTCTGGACTTTATAGTATGAGGAGACTCAAAAAGCTACAGCAGCTAATCTCTTAGAAAATGTGAATGGATGGCTAAAATTTCAGGGATCTTAGAAGCATAAGCAGGAACGTGCCGAGGCTAATAAGAATGGTTAGTGTTCAAATCTACAACTCTCCCTGACAAATGTCATAACCAAAAAAAAAAAAAAAAAAAAAAAAAAAAAAAAAAAAAAAAAAAAAAAAAAGAAAACAATGAAAGCAAGATCAGTACAACTGCCAAGGATGCATCAGGGACAGCCCTAGTTAGGTGTCTGATGCTGTGACAAACACCACAACCAAAAGCAGCTTGGGGTGGATAAGATTTATATCAACTTGCAGTCAGAGTCCATCATGAAGGAAAGTCAGGGTAGGTGCCCAAGGTGGCTTGCTTGGTCTGCTTTCTTATACAACCCAGAACTGCCTGGCCAGGGGATGGTATCACCTACAGTGAACTCAGTGCTCTGATGTCAATCACTGACCAAGAAAATGCCCCCACAGGTCCGCCTGCTAGAGGCATTTTCTCCGTTGAAGTTTCCCTCCCCTAAATGACGTTAGCTTGTTCCAAGTTGACAAACACTAACAAGGATAATTTGAACGAGGGATAAGCCTGACCAGTGCACGTGTTTGTAGTTAGCAGAATAGAATTAGGAAGAGCCTTGACCCAGTATTCTTTGCCTGGCCTTTACATTTGGGATTGAGCTGGCATTTCTAGCAGAACTCTTTTGATCAAGCATATTGGTCACCTGCCTTCTGTAGCCCGAGAAAACATTTAAACAAAGTCACTGGTGAATCTGGGGAGCACTGGTGCCTGTAGGGCCCCTCCCCTCCGCCTCAGTGCTGTGTCAATGGGCAGAATGGAAAAGAACCAACTCATACTGCCTTCCTCCTTGTTGCGTGTTCCAGGCATGTACCGCTGCGGCCCGGCCTCTGTTCAAGCTGTTAAGCATGGCCACGTCTGCTTCCAATTTGATGCTCCATTTGTTTTTGCAGAGGTAAGTGGAAAGCTGGGGGAAAGTGTCAGCTTCCACCGCAGTCTCTTAACACATCCAAGAGTTAGACACCAGGTTGTTACTTCTCAAATTCCCAGGTACATGGCGTATGCTTTGTGTCAACCAGACATCTTTCCATCCTTGGGTTCTTAATGCCTAATGAGATACCTACCTACTTAACACTTTCCTGCCTTGAAGTCTTGAAATTGTTATTTTATTAAAAGCAAGAGATTTGCAACCCTGAGTTTAGTTCTGAGTACCTAGGAACTAGAATCAATTGTTCTGAAGACATTAAGTGATGAACCGGATCACTCAACTAAAACTTGGTTAGAGGCAGCAGCAACCGCAGCTGTGGTAGCATCTAAAGAGAGAAGGTTATAAAGAGCTACTCAAGAAGAGAAATTTGGGCCACTTAATGGGTTGATGATGATGTTAAGTGAAGGGTCTAAGATTCCAGAACAATAAGGCAGGAGCTAGAAAGAGAGGAAACAGCTAATTAAATCAATGTAAGAGGCATCAGGTTAAAGAGAAGGCTAGGAGTCTCTTGGGGGGTGAAAGGCTGAAATCCCGGATTCCCTTGAGGTATATTTGCAGCAATGAGCCCTGGAATGGGACCGCTCCTGTATCCATCTCCTTCTGGACAATCACTCTGCCTGCTGTTTGATGCTCATAGCTGCCCTCTTAAAATGAGTATTGCAGGCCTCCCTACTCAACAGACAAGACAATCAAGGCAAAGGCAGGCAGAGTGCCTAATAGCCTTTCCCTGATGATCTAGCTAATAAAGAGGAGTGCTGATTTTGAAAGCAGGTGGGCACCTGAGTTTAGGCTGGAAGCCACTCTGGAAAGAATAAGTATTTAGTGTTGGCTCTCATCAGGGAAGGCTATGGGGAGCTCAGAGACCCACGTACTTGAGATGTGTAATCCTCAGAGTGGAATTTTTAAGTCCGTTCACACAGTGGTAGTTAAATGTGACAATACAAAGAACACATATACATAACCCTTGTATGAGCAATATAGTCAACATGAGATTGCATTTGTACATGGAGATGCATTCATTGAAAAAATCGAGTCAGGAAGTGAAAGACAGCAAAGGCCTCAATACTCACACACAGGAAGAGACCTGGCAACCATGATTCCCTGTGTAGAAACAGTTGGCCCTGACCCATGAAAACTTCACTAATAATCTTTTAACTTTGTAATGGTGCAAAGAAATACTAATGCAATAGGATTTGCATTTGGATTTTGGATTCAAATGTCTTGCTCAGAGAGTCATGCACTGTTAGATCCTCTCAGATGATACTGGGTGGCAGTGATCTGTAGCTCTCAGACACCTCATAACCACAGGGAAAATATCAGACCCCCTACAGTGGGCCCTGCCACTCAGCTATGATATCCTGTAGGGGAGGTATATGGAGTGCATTTTCAGCTTATCAAACCTTCAGTTTATAATGAGTTTAATCAAAGTATAATCTCTTCAAAAGCAAAGAGCATCTTAAGGCCATAGTCCTGGGAGCAGAGCACTGCAGGGTCACAGGGGAAGGAGTAATGATTACTGCTTATTCAGACAGAGGAGATTAGGAAGAGGTTAGGAGTTGCCCAGTGAGATGGCTCGGCGGGTAAAATCACTTGCTGCCAAGCCTGACGGCCTGACTTCCATCTCTGGGATCTACATAGCAAAACCCAACACCTAAAGTTGTCTTTTGACCTCTATATACATAACATGGTGCACACATTAAATAAATAAATTTGAAAGGAAGGAAGAAGCTGAGGGAGAAAAAGAAATTTCAGGCAGAGGATGCTCTGGGCATCCAAGGGCTGTGTGTGGACAGCTAACAGCTCTATGGAAGCTGTGTGTGGACAGTTAACAGCTCTACAGAGTCCCCAGCATACTAATGATGTATTAGGGTGTCAAACAAAGGCAAAGTCTAAAGACCTATGTGAGATCTTCACAACTTGAGATATTAATCCTTTATCCTTCATGCTAGGGAGAGTTATCAATGCCAAAGGCATCAACCAGGGCACTGACAGCCTGTGGGTTGGCTGGAATTGTCACTGAAGATAGAAGACCTACCTGAGAGATTATTGTCTCTCCATGAGGGAGATGGGAAGGCTTGATGTCATTCTAAACAAACAAACAAACAAACAAAATCACCTGACAAAAATATCTTAGGGAAAGAATGATTTATTTGGGCTGTGGTTTGAGGGGGAATGGGCCATTGTATTGTGGAATGTATGGCAGATGAGGCAGGAGCATGAAGCTACTGGCTACCTGGAAGCAGGGTTAGCCTGCCCTGAGCAACTCACTTCCTCCAGCTAAAGCCAGCTCCTAAAGGATCCACAAGCCTCCGCCAATGGTGTCATCAGCTGGGAACCAAGTATTCAAATACTTGATCCCGTTAGGCAGGCTCACACTCAATGCTAGACAAATGGCAGTCACCAGGAAAGGAGGAAGAGCGTTGAGAAGTACGAGGGAAATAAGTGTCAGCATTTAGACAGCAGAAGCACAGATGTGAAGTGCACAGAAGGAAAACACTGTACCTGCCATGGCGGTTTCCAGATGCCTCGGGAGACTGGTCTCACTGTGCTAGGAGTTTTATCCATTTGATTTCACTTTGGCATTTGAAAATTCGTACAAACCTCCCCTGCTGTCATCTGACAGTTTATGATACTCCAAGAATCTCTTAATGGGAGATCATTCTGAAACCCATGAAGCTTTATTTTTATATTTTTTTATTGTACCTTATCGCTACGAAGAAGTAGAGAGGCTGGCCTCCTTACAGTAGTGAAAGGCCTAATAGCTGCTAATGCAAGCGCTTCTTGCTGTTATTAAATATAGATCAGGGTGTTGGGAATGTCATCAGGATTTGCAGATAATTGCCCTCTCTTGCTGCAGGAGAGGCTTCTTTGTCAGAGGGTGCAGGCTGTTGCTTTAGCCTGGGCTGTATTCCAGGTTCAAGATATCTGTCAGAGATATATGAGCTGCCTAAAAGCAAACGAGGTTTCTTCTCTCAGGAGTACTTGCCAGAACCCCATAGGGGTGAGCTGGTAATTTTACTATGCATCTCCGTGACTCAGTGTGAAGCTGCCGCCCCTTCTCTCCCTCCATGTGTGTGTCATCCTTCCTCTTCCTGCCCCAGGGGTGTCAGTAGGTAGCTTGCCTCTTCTTGCCTCCCAGCACACTGACATCTTAGCCATTCCTTTCCAGCTCCCAGGCCATCCAGTTCATTGATTAATCGTCAGCTTTTCTAGGGCTTTCCTTGGACTCTGAGTGAAAATAGAACCTGAAAGGGGAAGGAGATATGGAAAATGTTCTCTCTCCTTTCTTCTCTTCCACTTTTCAAAGAAAGAAATGTAGGGTCCCATGCAACATAATTCATCCACGCTTGCAGGGAGGAGTATGGATTAAGAAAGAAATAGACAAGAGACAAGAGAGTCGGGAGGGCAACTAGTAAAGACTGAGTTTTGCCTCATGTTTATTTCTCTTAGCCTTTATAGACCCCATCCAGACAGGAGGGGAAGGCAAAAGACTTCTTTTCCAAGGTACAGAGAACAAAGTAATTACCTTGTTAATATCGAAACATCAAGTAATCACACCCTAGGCCAAAGCATCCAGTTAGTAGCCACACTGTAGGTCAAACTTCCTGTTGTATAACCTTGAAGGAGCAGGAACAGGTCTGAACTCTGACCTTTAGTCAAGGTGGACCATATCCATTTCTGTGGGCTCCCACAAGAGGACAGAAGAGAAGATGCTGAGTATCCACACCTGGGATTCTCTGCCCTTTCTTCCACATGCCTTCTTCATATTGTTGAGTTCCCTCAGGTCCAAAGAGCCAGGTGCCACCTCTCTCCCCAGCACAGTGTGGCTCGGGGCTCTGAAGAGGGAAAGTGGAGAGTAGAACGGCTTTGCATCTGGAGCCATCTGAGCTCCAGTGTTCAGCTGCCTCAGTGGCTTTCAGCAAAGAGCTGCTGCTTGGGAAAGATGGTTGTCTCCTACCTTCGCTTCTTCCAAGGGGGCTCTGCGGCCCTCTTTACCTCCTCACCCCAACAACCATACACACATCAATGTGCAGGCATGCCTATACACCTGCAAGTCACGTACACACATACACACAAACACACACACACCCTTCACACACCACATACTATATACATATACACATTCACATGTGCAGAAAAACACATACACACACCAATGTGCAGGCATGCCTATACACCTGCAAGTCACGTACACACACATATACACACACACATACACACAAACACACACACACCCTTCACACACCACATACTATATACATATACACATGCACATGTGCAGAAATACACATACACACACCAATGTGCAGGCATGCCTATACAACTGCAAGTCACGTACACACACATACACACACACATACACACTCATACACCCTTCACACACCACATACTATATACATACACATATGCACGTATGCAGAAACACACATACACACATGAATGCATGGGCATGTGATTTACACACACACACACACACTATACATATACATGCACACCCTTAGGTCTCAAACATACATCCATCACAAATGCACACACAAACCGTACATCACACACATTTCATGAAAACATACACACAGGCACACATCTGGGATAGAAGCTTCGTGAAGGTAGGGTCTCCAGTATTCTCATCAGTAGGAGCAATATCTACTGCAATGAATGAATGAATGAATGAACGAACGAATGAATGAATGAATGTATACATACATACATACATACATACATACAAAGAGCAAGCAGAGAATGTTGATAAGAACAGCATCTTGAAGACGAGGTCATAGCTGCATCTTGTGCTGTGAGTCCTTATCAGTGACAGGAATGTGTGAGACCTTGCAGAGATCACCCACAGAGGCCCAGCTTCCCATACTCACGAGCTACAAATGGTGAGTACAGGGTGAGTGATTGACAGTTGCGCCAGGAGGTCCCTGACTGAGCAGGAATCCAGGACATCAGTAGACTCTGGGGGACACAGTGCTTCCTCTGTGGAGCCCACAGCAAGGTTGTTTCCACAGATAAACGAATAAAACAAATAGACTTTGTCCTTGGGTCCTGAGCTCTAAAAGGCATCTCCACCCCAGTATCAAAAAACACAGTGTGCACCATGCTGTGGGCACCAGCAACAAGTCTGCAGAGATCCTCCATCCTGCTGAGTATCCAGTCCGCCTCCCTGAGCCCTCAGGACCTAACAAACAACATGACCTGCACAGGAAGCACCATGTCTGACCAGAGGCAAAAGTGCCATGCTGTGAAGACAGCAACAGCTGTCACAGCAGGAGCCTGACTCTATGTGGACACAGTCTCTCTGAGGACAGAGGAAGGACTTAGGTACTCACTAACACTGATGCCCGTTCAGAACAAAAACCACAACTGACCACAAACACAGATGTAGCATGTACTCTAATTGTTTTTAATAATAAAAACCCAGAATTAGATGTCGAAAGATCAGAGAAGTAAAGGAGACAGCCACTAGAGAGACCTTTGACCTCTATCAAATCTTCAGAGCAAGTGGATAAGATCCTGTCTCCACGAATCCTCAGACTGAATGCCTTGAGCTCCTGTCTCCTCCGGCCTTATAGTCCTTTCTCTGCCCAGCCATATCCCTTCCTGTCTCCACCTCCCTAGTGCTGGGATTAAAGGTGTGAGCCACTGCCTCCTAGCTCTGTTTCTTCTCTTTTAGACTGGATCAATCTTGTGTAGCCCAGGGTGGCCTTGAACTCACAGAGATCTGCCTGCCTATGCCTCCCGACTGCTGGAATTAAAGGTGTGTGCCACAATTACCTGGCCTCTATGGCTAACCAGTGGCTAGCTCTGCACTCTGATAATCAGGCAAGCTTTATTTGTTAGATCACAAATCAAATCACCACACAGGGAGTTTTCTCATACCAGGTGTAGATACATACCTGTAATCTCAGCTCTTGGGAGGCTAAGGCCAATTCAGAAGCCAGTCAGGGCTCTATAGTGAGTTCTATGCCAAGCTGAGGTAAACAAGGATAACCTGTACCAAAAATGAACACAAGAAGCTGCCTAGATGGTTTGGTGAGTAAAGATGCTTGCTACCAAGTCTGACAAGCTGAGTCCAACCCCTGGAACCTCATGGTGGAAAGAAATAACGGACTCCTGCAAGTGTCCTCTGACCTCCACACATAAACAGAAAAATAAATCATTGCTAAAAACAAGCTTCAAAGCATGTGTACAAAGGGAGCTTTCACAAGCAGTGCTGATCCATCTACCAACCCTTCTAGCAAAGATATCAGAGAAAGGGGCACAGCCTGATGTCATTATTTATTGCAGTATACCTGCACAAAACTACAGCTCTAGCCTAGGCAGTTAGCTGCAGCTGGAGCCTATCACCTGCACCTTTCTTCACATTTGACCTTGTTCTCCTGGGAAGCTGTGAGCCATGACAAAGGTTGTGATTAGGAGGGTATTTATCATCTCTGTTCTGGGAGCATGAAAGTAGGGGAGCAAGCTCATTTAAGCATTCCCAGAGGACAAACATTTCTTAAGTAGTTGTCTGTCCTTTCTTGCTATACATCCGGACATCACGTCTCAGTTTGCATTCCATCAACCCCCAAGCATGGTGATACCCAGGTGGAAGAGAAAGTATACAATGATGTTCAAGGGGATAGGGCCAGCCCAGGGAAAAGTCCAAAGGGATGAGGTCATGAGCTAGCCTAGGGTGAAGGTCAAGGATAGGCCATGGATTTCCAGCCCAAAGTGAAGGTCAAAGGGACCAGAAAAAATGTGAAGATCAAGGAAAATAGGTTGTGGACCAGCCAAGGTAAAGACCAGGAGAATGATCTATGGCTTGGCTCAGGATTGTAGCTCTCCAATAGCTACTCTCCTAATCCATGCCCACCAAACTTCACTTGGCTGATTGATGAGTCATGGTGCTGTCATCTGTAGCAAATATAATAATATAGACCGTGAGATTGATGTTCGAGCCTCGCTTTATCACCTACAAGGTATCTTGAAACTCTGTGGTCATTTACCTAGTGCTGACTACATCCTCTTTAGTAGGGGAATTTTGTGTAAATTCAGAACATTTTGTGAGGAAGTGTGGAAGGTTGTTCTCTTTAATTTCAAGCTTTAAAGTTAGGAGAGCATCATCATGTTCCCACCATTATCCCTTAATGGTCACACCAGTTATAGTCAATTAGGAAATTTTCAAGCCATGTTCACACGGATTTTTTTCTCATTCTGGACTAAAAGATTCCTATGAAACTAGCGAGGTGGGGATGATGGTTTTTCGTGTTATAGAAGTCAGAGCTGAAATTCAGAGTTAAGTTAACATGACTCCTGCAGGTCCACAGCCAGCATCGGAGCCAGGGTTTCCCACAGCTAGCCCAGCACCTCTCTGGACCTTGAGTCTTTGCACCTGCCCATCTGATGCCTGCCTTCCCTCATCCCCATTCCTCAGCTCATAGACTTGACTCCCATGCATCTTACACATTTCAACCAATTACTCTTCGGTTACCTCCACACTGCTCCATGAACCCACAGAGAACATTGGTGTTGGCCTCTTACTGTGCTTCTTGCACTGTATTCCAGAAGTCCTCAGGCCTGGATATTCATTAGGGTCCTCTGAGACCACTTTAAAATGTGACCTATTTAGAACCCCACCCAAACCTCCATAATAAAACATCTACCTGTTTTTAGCAGTTACCCCCCCACACACACACGCAGATGCTTGTGACTCCCAGAATCCCTCCTACCCCTGTGTCAACTCTAAACTGGAAGGACCAGATCTATTTTGCTCAACATTACAGCTCTGGCACTCTGGACACTATCTGAGAAAGCTATTAAATAATACATAATTATCGATAACATTTACTGAGTGTTACCTCTATGCCAGGCACTATGGTAAGTAGTTCACGTGCATTTACTTCAGTTAATTCTGCCAGTAATTCTGTGAGGAAGGTGCTTTTATTACCTCACTTAAAGGAACAGGAGCTAAGCCTGGGGAAGGCTGGAAAAACATCTGGTAACTACACCAACGATCATTGGCAGTGGAGCTGTTTCCCACCCATGCCCCGGTAGTACATGGATCTCCAAAACAAAGAGTACATGCACCACAATAGGTGCCTGTGGAGTCACCTTTCAGATAGATTTGCTACTGCTTCTAGAAAGCACAATGGGGATACAGAACCTTGGAAGAGCGTGGGTTCGGCTTCATTGCAAGGCACTGTCTCCAGTGCCTAGTTTAGATGGTGAATCACTAAGAATTGTCTAAATTCCTCCTGGAAGGTTTAATTATGCTTTTAAATTCATTTTTTTTGCTACAAGTAACACAGTTACTGTGACTGAAACAGGCAAGAATTTATACTTATCTAAGAAAGCCTGAAGTTGGCAGTCCAAGCTTGGTCCCTTTGAATGGCTCACAGGGCTGGCAAGTCTCCATCCTCCCTGCCATCTTCTCATGTCTGGCCAAGCTTTTATTCACTGTCCCAGGTAGACAACAGCTCCAAGCAGTAGGTCACTCCCCAGGAAGACATCTAAGGAATAACTGAGGGGATAGACTCTCCTAAGTCCCTCTCTCCTTCTGTAGAGGTCAGAATTCTTCCCAGAAAGTCACCTTGCTGATGTTCTTCCCATTTACAAATGGATTGTACAGCCTTTGCTAGCTTAGCAGCATCCAGGAAGGCAAGAAGTGAGCACGATGCTTTAGGGTCCTCTGAGACCACTTTAAAACGTGATATATTTAGAACCTCACCCAAACCTCCATAATAAGACATCAACCTGTTTTTAGCACAACACACCTCTACACAACACACTCAGACGATTGTGACTCCCAGAATCGTCCCTACCCCTGTGTCAACTCTAAAATGGGAGTTCAAACAGGGTTGAATTTACCAGGAAGAAAAAGGAAGAAAAGAGACGTTCACTGATGAGACAGCTGACCAAGCCTGCCTCAGACATTCTCCCTTGATTCATGAATGATCCAAAGTGGATTCCCCTTCAGAATTATTTAAATCCTTTATTTGTTTATTTGATTGTTGTGTGTGTGAGAGAGAGAGAGAAAGAGAGAGAGAGAGAGAGAGAGAGAGAGAGAGAGAGAGCATGTGCATGCCATGGCTAATGTACGGCAATCAGAGGACTCTGCGGAGTTGATTCTGTCCTGGCATCCTTGCATGGGTTCTGAGAATCAGACTCTAGTGGTCAGGCTTGAATGGCAAGCACTTTTCCTGGCAAAGCCATATATCTGGCCCCAGAATGTTTTTAAAAGGAGTTTGCCTGCTGGCTTCACTTCAGTCGAATAAAGGAACACACCATTGCTAGGGTCTAGATGTCTGTAATAAGGAGCATCAAAGATTTTAGAAACAAGATATTTGCTTTTTTTTCCTAATCAAGACATGACGTTTGTGCATCTCTGTGTGGTCTGAGATGGCAATGTGTGAGGACAAAAGATAATAATTCCAGTTCTTCAGTCATTGTATGTGCTGGGAACTTTACACTTTCTCACCATTCAAGTGTGTGCCACAAATTGTATTAACCAGTGCCATCGAAAAATCAGAAGGAATTTCATCAGTCGAACTGAAATGTGTTACTCCCCACTGAACTCTTTCTCGTGCCCTTCACTTCACTTCCTTGTCTCTAGTAACCCCTGTTCCATTCTCTTCTTTAAGATGAGCATTTCAGTTTCTGTGAATAAGTGAGAACATGGGGTATTTGTCCTTCTGTATCTGGCTTATTTCACTTAACATAATGCCTTCTTACTACCTGTGCTGCTACACATGATAAGATCTTGAGCATTTTGTGGCTAATAGTCCTCGCCTATGTGTGTCCCATTTGTTTACGTATTGACCCACTGGCGAGCATCCATGTTAATTATGTTTTAGTTATAGTGAATATTGTAATTTGCAACAAAAACATTTGATGATGGCTAATGCTCTCCTCTCCTGTTTCCAGGTCAACAGCGATCTTGTTTACATTACAGCTAAGAAAGATGGCACTCATGTGGTAGAAGGCGTAGATACCACCCATATTGGGAAATTAATTGTGACCAAACAAATTGGAGGAGATGGCATGCAGGATATCACTGATACTTACAAATTTCAAGAAGGTAATTTGCTAAAAAACCAAATGTATTTTCCCCCAATTCCGTTTAGTACTTATTCACTGTCAGAATGAAATATGTTTCAGAGAATGCCCTGGCATTTGCAGCATCTGGTATTAAGGGCAGAAACATAAACTCTCACAAGCAACAGACACCCACAGTTCTTCATTATTTTGCTTGCTTGTTTTGAGCAGAATTCCCCTTCACATGGCTTGTGAAGTGAGTTTTCAAATTCCATTTTAGTAGACTATAGAATGTGTTCTTGCCTATATGAACCTTAATTGTTAGTAATCTATTATAATACACTATCTGCATTATATCAACAAATATAAATTTAAATAGAAATTTAAGTCACTTCTTCATATTTATTGAGTTATTTTACAACACATTGTTTCATCAGGTTGTCATGGAAACAGATTGATAAGAGAGTGCAAGCTCACTAATGTAGGCCAGTTGGGTTGAAGGCCAGTTTCAATTACAAAGTAGTGTTTTGATGAAGGTTTGTTAACTTTGATTATACAGTACATGTCAAATGGTACTATTGTGTTTGGTTACATCTCAATCAATACTATATCCACAGTCCTAACAGTGAACAGGCCACAGCTTCTGTCCCCATACAAGAGTTAGAATCATTATACAGAGAAAGCTGTGGGAACAGGGAAACACTGGGTCCTATCAAGAGAGTCCAAAGAAGTGAAGCTTAGGAAAAGACCACATTTAAAGAAAACTGTACTGGGGGTTCCAGGCATGGGAACTATAGTCACAGACTATATGAGAAGCAGCACTAGACATTTAGGGTACTGCAGGCCTCCATACCCTTTCTAGCTTAGAATGCCCGGTGCCATCTGGGTGAGAATGCTGGCAGTTTCGAGAGCAGAAAGACAATATCTTTTGGAAATGTTTCACCTCCAAGGATTCTTAAAAGTGGCATTTATTTTAGTGAATGAAAAAAAATTATGACTAGTTAGCATATGCTAAATATTCATTGGCATTCCTGAAGTGCGAGTGTGTGCAGCGTTTGTTTTAAATGTTTTATACTGCCTTCTTGCTCTTATTTACAAAAACAATTTGCATTATAAAGACAGAGAGCCTGCTGAACTGAGGCAGGTGTGTCGCGTTGGAGTTTAGAGATTTTGGCACTTGAACTTGTGAAGTTTTACTGGTTTTCTGAAATAGTTCAGTCTCCGCATTTGGTTGTCTTCTACTGCACAACATAAACACACAAAAGCAAACCTCTTTCCTACCTCTAGGTATTCTGACTTTCCTCTAGAAGGGAAGTTAAAAACAATATAAACACAATGAAACCACGGAAGCAAGCAATGCACTCTCTTACTGAGATGCAAAGGAAGATTTGAAAAAGCAAAAGGGAAACTCCTTAGAGAACGTGGAAGAACTCCCTGGATCCATTGCAGTCACTCAGCAGCCCACTCTTAACCACACAGCACAAGCTCATGGAGCTGGGGACACCCCAGCCCTGCTGTCTGGATTACTAGGAGACAAAGCAGAGTCCAATCCTTGCCCTGCCAGAAGACAGGGACTATGACATGGGGTGGGCAGTGGATCCAGGTGCGAAGAAGGACACCCAACCAGAAAGGGGCCTGAAATGCTCACAGTAATCATGACACAAACCTATGTCTGAGCAGAATTGATGGAACAATTCATTCGGTCCCTATCTGATAGACTGGCCCCCTGAATGCCATGAGGTCACGATGGATCCACTTGCTCAACACATTGAATTGGCACCTACTGTGTTCAGTGTGACTGAAATACTGACTGTGCTCCGTAGTAGAGCACATCCCAGGCGCAAGTCCTGGTACCATAAAAACTCCTATCCAAGGAAGAACTAAGGATTTCAAGTAGTGCTGGAGAAAGAGCTGCTCAGGGTAGGGAAGAGTGACGGTGTGAACTGCTCTTCTTTTCTACTGAGGAGACGGTAGATGCCTCGGTGGATGAGAGGCGAGCTCACCGTCGCGTGTGAGCAGTGCTTAGACATGGGGCTGGATGCTAGATCAAGGCAGCAGCAGAAATCACTGGAAAGAGATAAACACATGCAGCAGAGCCTCCAAGGTAGCAGTGGGGACCAAACAGGAATGGGGTCAGGATTAGATGTCATGAGAGGAAGACACACACCTGTCTGTGAGAGAGAAGTTGGGGCTTCACCTGTGATATCCAAATGTTAAAATGCAATGTCCAGCTCTCCATGACTTCTGAGGTCCAATGCCACACCTCAGCAAGATGATGAGACTCGGGGAAAGGATGGCAGGAGTTTTGAACCAACTAGAACTTCTAATACATGTGATTAGTTGTAAGAAACATTTCAACCACTTTCTGGGCTATGATTGGGTCCTAAGTGGAGAATTCATCTCTTCATTGAGGATGGTACATGTACTTCACATTCTAACTTGGCGAACATCCCAGGGAAGTGCAATTCTGAAACTGTAGGGACTCTATCAGCATGTAGTGGGAAGAGGGATTGATTATTGATGTCTGCTCCAGGCATACAATAAAGCCAGCAACGATTGCTCCTGGCTGTGGCTTTGCCACTCTGATTCTCATGGTACATCTTCTACAACCTCTTTGAATCCACATATAGTGAAGATGGACACTATGTCTATATCTATGGAGATAACTGAGGACAGAAAAGAAATTATACCAGATGCAGGAATGGGCTGATTTATAATTGTGAAGAAATTGTCTTTCACTTCAACTAAAACGTAATACCAATTTTAACTTTTTTCTCAAAAATGTAAGATTAAGAAATGTTAAAGCTTTGGAAACCAGAATTCTGAAAAATGTTCTGTGGCAATATGTCCTCTTTTGTTATGGTATATGGACCCATTCCCTCTTTAGTTTATCCATTACTCCAGCTATTGCTTGTGTTTCTCTCTCTCTCTCTCTCTCTCTCTCTCTCTCTCTCTCTCTCTCTCTTCTCTCTCTCTCTCTCCCCTCCTCCTCCTCCTCCTCCTCCTTTTCTTCTTCTTCTTCTTCTTCTTCTTCTTCTTCTTCTTCTTCTTCTTCTTCTTCTTCTTCTTCTTCTTCTTCTTCTTCTTCTTCTTCTTCCTCCAATAAGCAATTAGTCATCTCCTATATTGGGTTCTTTCTCTAAACAAAACTGTTCACAACACTGTGTTTCTCACCACACATGCCCATTCTGTGTTCTTATCTGCTAGCCAGCATCTTGAGAGACCTGGGGGAGGAATTATATCTAACCTGTTTCTTTCCTGTCCATCTCGTTCCCACTGGGCCCCATCTGCAAACGGAACACCCTGGAGGCCACACTTAGCTGCACAGTGGCAGTGGGACCAGTGTCTACAGGTGCCATCCTGCTTCCCTGACTACCTTCCTGGGGGTGTTCACTCTCTTCTTGACACCATACATGCTTCTGCAACTTGCCTTTCTCCACTCTCCACTAAATGCCTCTTGATTTCAGTTGCCCTCTGTGAGTTCCGTGCCTACCAAATTTAGGTTCTTCCTGGACAGCCGTGGTTGGCTCTCACGGGTATAGTGACCATTCCCAGGTCCGCATCTCACCACGGGCCTTATGTGAGTGTGCGACAGAAACCTGAAGCCAAATATTCCCAAGTTCTACTCCCTCTCTCTCCTCTCCCCTGCCTGGTCCGTGCATTCTTCACTTTCTATTCTAATGAATACAACTACCTGAGAATTAGGTTGGCAAACCCTCTACTTGTCCCATCTGAAACAGCCCTCCAAAGCACCTTTTCCCTCTTGTTCCTTAGCCACGGTCTTAGAATGAAACAGCACCCCATGTAGAAAACCTTAGTAGAGAGCCTGACTCAGGCTGAGGGTCCAGCCAGAGTTAGTTTCCCATCTAATAGTAGAGCTACCACAGCTACCATAGTGCTTGGAGTATCTTAGGCTATGACTGTTTTGCCTGGAAATCAGCCATAGCTTGCCACCCCCTCCTTGGGGCAACCCTTTCTCTCCACAAAAGTAGTAATCCATGACATGTAAGCCCGAGCCCATCAAAGCCGAAAATACAGCCTCCTATCTTCCAAGTGCTTTCAGAATGTTCCAGAAATGACCCACAAAACCTTGCTAGCTGCCTTTTTGGTCTTCTTGCTAAACTGTCTGATCATCTACAGCTGTACAACAGCCAGATGAGCCGCTGTCACTTCCTTCTTGTAGCCAGGCTCTTGCATGTCCCCTCATCTTTGCTCACTGTGTTGAAAATAGGGCTCCCGTGCCTTCCAGACACACTAAGGGTATTTCATGCTTCCAGGTTCCACATGACAGCATTTGTCCCAGCATCTGTGGTCCACAGATCTACACTGTGATAGATCTTCACTCCTCCCACTGTAACCTTGAGTGAAGGACTGCCTGCCTTCCTTCCTTCCTTCCTTCCTTCCTTCCTTCCTTCTTTCCTTTCTTCCTTTATTTTTTGAAGGACTCTGTCTTAATAGTGCCAAGCACAATGTCCAGTGTCTGTCTGTGGGACTGCAGGGTTGTGCTCTCAGGACAGTCTCTCAAGTTGCTCAGAGCACAAACCTCTCTTTGCCACTTCTTGCCTGGACCTACTCAGCTCCTGTATCCCAGGGCAGCCCCTCTCTGGTGCTTTGCCTGGGCTTCCTGTGTTTTGCCTAAATGCATATTTGGCATGCATCCAAAGTGATAATTGTTAATGCCTTCCTTCTCGTGGACCTGTTTGCCAGATGATCGCTGCTAAAGTAGTTTCCTGAACTTTCAAGGCTGAACTTTCTCGTCCTCTCTTCCTGTCTTCCTCTGGTGGCTCTATAAACATGTACCTAAGCCAATTCTGGTAATAGAATTATTGTTTCTGGCACATTCTTTCAGGCTTGACAGTTAAGTTTATAACAAACACACTCGCACACGTGTCCGTGTGTGCGCGCGCGCGCGCACACACACACACACACACACACACACATCTGTTGATCTGTCATTTCTTTTTCTCTGCCCTCCCAATCTAGTTTCCATTTATTACACGCCTGCTCCCTCTGATCCACCTAATGGCCCTGTGATGTACGTTCCCTTATATCACCGGTGGTGTTCATATTGCCTGCCTTGTAGTTGTTATGACATTTAACAGAGCTACTGCAAGCAAGCACCCATCCCACGGTCTGTCACATAATTAGCATTTGCTGATGATTGTTAATAGCATCTACTAGCGTCCTCACCATCATTGAATTCAATTATTATTTTCCAACCTAATTCTCAGTACAGCAGAAGATAACATCTTTAAATGAACATGATTGGAAAAGCCAGCATTCTTATCTTAAAGTGATCTTTTCCCCACCAGCCATTCTGATACCTAGACCTTATCAAACAAAGAATTTACTTCCATCTTTTTGTTTCTGTCCACCACCGTGAAGAACCTTTATATCTAGTTGCTTAGGTAGAAAAAGAGAAGGGACACCATCTTCTGTACTTCCAGCAGTCTGCCCCCTTAGCCAGGTACTTTATACAACGTTTGTCAGCACCGTTAGTCTATAGCTTGAAGGTAGTCAGGGTCTGAGCACAGCCACTGTGAGGTGAGGCCACACTTACGTCCCTGTTGACTGTTTCCTCACCTGCTTATACTATTTCTTTCTCTTCTCTGTCTCTGCATCTATCTTTCATTCTCTGTGTATGTCTTTTCTGTGTCTTTGTCTCTCTGTGTCTCTCTCTCTGTCTTCCTTACTCATACTCACTCGTGTGTGTGTGTGTGTGTGTGTGTGTGTGTGTGTGTGTGTGGCTGTATTTGAAGAGTCAGATATAGGACTCAGTACTTTGTTCATGTTAGACAAATGTTCTTCCACTGAGCTGTGCCCCCAGCCTTTGGTTTTTGAAGCAGGATCTCGTAAGTAGCCCAGGCTGGCCCTGAACTATCTTCCTGACTTAGCCTCCCAAGTACGAAGATTATAGATGCACACCGCCATGCTTGCCTCTTTCTCCTTCACCACTTTCTCTCCTTCTTCCTAGAGCAGATCTTTTCTCTCTTTTGTCTCCCAACCACAATGCCATCCTTCCAGAAACTCACCCTAAGACATATTAATCGATCAGTACCTACCCTTCAGATAGTCTTACAGTAGAACGGCACTCCAACAGTGGTGCCTTAAAAATAATGGGCTCATACTGAAGTAACAAAGCTCTAAGGATTTTCTTCCACACCTTTGTGAGCTCAGGAAAGCTGTGAACCTTCAGTAGGTTGAATCAGGCTTCCTCTAAGGGTCTGACCCAGAAGTCCTTGGACAGGGGGAGTTTAACAGTTTACCAGAGTCTAGTGCCTTGAAGTAGTGCACTTTGGGGCTTGGTGGGCACTGAAGGAGACATAGAAGGGCATGGAAGGACTCCCTCCTGGCCCCCAAAGTCAGCACAGGAAGGATTTAATTGGAAGAATTAAATGGGAGAAGAGTTGAGGGGAGACACATCCTGTTTGGGTGCAGGGAATTCTACGGACTGGAAGAAACATATACATTAGGAAGTCATCGTTGTCTCTGAACTCTTTGCTTTGCAGACCCTAAATTCTAATCTCATGACTGGAACTCAGGGAGGGAAGCAAATTGCCACCTGCTAAGACCATAAATAATGGCCCTAGAGAATGGACCCCTTGTACAAGCCCCTTAGTAGCCCTCATAACAGGTATACCTTGCCCAGCCACCAAGTTTCCTGACAGCCGAGGTAGCCACTATCTTTCTGAAGATGGCTTTGCAGAACCTAACACATTGGTGGTGACTGCACAGAAAGGTTGATGGGCTTTCAGAGGCCATCAGCAAGGGTGCGGGCACAGAGTGTTTTGAAGTCAGTGTCTTCTCAGTGAAGTGTTATGCCCCTTTACCTGTCATTATCTGTGGATCTCTCCTAGGTCAAGAAGAAGAGAGACTGGCCCTTGAAACCGCTCTGATGTATGGAGCCAAAAAGGCCCTCAACACTGAAGGAGTTGTCAAGTCAAGATCTGATGTGGACATGGACTTCGAGGTGGGAAACGCTGTGCTGGGCAAGGACTTCAAGGTCACCATCACCTTCCAGAACAATAGCTCCAGCCTGTACACCATCCTGGCCTATCTTTCGGGCAACATCACATTCTATACCGGGGTCTCCAAGAAAGAATTCAAGAATGAAGCATTTGAAATGACACTGGAGCCCTTATCCTGTAAGCTAACAGATATGTTGGTCTCTCCGGGACCTGTTTGTTTCCTGTCTCTGCTGTCTCACTGTCAACACTGTCAGGGCTCTGGTTCCCGCCAGATCCCAGTATTGGGGGACACATTGAGAGGGAGCTGTAGAAAACCCTCGATTCTTCCATTTTTGTGTCTCGTGAGCAGAAAGGAATGCTGAAATCTTCCACGAATTGGAGGATCTCTCGCAGCCTTCTCCCTCCCGCATCTCCCCTATGTCTATCTGTGCTGTTTCATCACCGTAAGAACTCAGGATATTTGAAGCAGGGCAGGATGGCCACGCTGAAGCCTGCACTGGGGACTGCAATTTTGAGTACGCTCATTGTTCCTGGGGATACTAGGTAGGCTCAATATTCAGTCCCAAGTTGCATACAGGAAGAACTTCTGTAGGCAGAGAGCTAAGTCAGGGAAAACTGAGAAGCACTTCCTGGGTCTCTGGACCTAACAGGCGGTGCTGAAACAGAGAAGGAAGGGAGTGCCGGAGCAATACCGCAATACCGTTCCCAAAGCAGAGACGAGCAAGCAGGCCACGCCGAACCTATGAGCCAATCACACACCTCTGTTGTCCCTGAGCTCCCTAGATACTGTAGCTGTCCCAACCCTGTACCTCCAGAGAGGAGTTCATAGAGAAAATAAAAGGCTGCTCCTGAAAATTTGGATTCCAATAAACCCAAACTGAAGGAGATGAGTATTCCTAGGTTTGGTGATGTAGCCAGCAGTCAAAAAATTCACCATGGTATTGTCTATGGAAACTAGAAGATTTGACTACCTTCCCCTCATCCCCCAAGTGGGAGGAAAGTCTTCTCACTAAAAGGGAAAGTCAGCATGAAGGACTGAAGGGGAAGGCACTCTCATGCTTACACGCTAGGTGTGTGTCCCCAGCAGGTTGCATGAGAGGTCTGGGCTCTCTCCCCTCCTTTGTATATGGAAGCGAAAACTGCATGACAGAATTGTTAGTTCATTCCCTGCCAAACTAATCTTGCATATCAGATTGATGTGGCTGGGAAGAGGGAACCTCAGTGGAGGAATTATTTATATCAGTTTGGCCTGTGAGCATCTCTGTGCAGCATTTTCTTGGTTGCTAATTGATGTAGGAGGGCCAGTCCACCGTGGGTAGTGTCACCACCATCATGGGTTACTAGTTCTGGATTGTATAAGAAAGCTGGCTCATAAGCAGAGAACGCAAGCAAGTAAGCCACACTCCTTCATGGTCTCTGCTCCAGTCCCCGCCTCCAGGGTCCTGCGCTGAGCTCCTTGTCCTGGCTGCCCTCTCCTGTGGCCAAATATTCCTGTCCTCCCTAAGTTATTTTTGGCCATGGTGTTTTAGCACAGCAGCAGAGAGCACACTGGATCATCCAGGTTCTAGCATGTGCTGGACACAGGGGAGTGCAAATCTTTGTGGATCTTCTGGTCTTGTAAATGAACAAAGCAGTAAGCAACCTAACAAGCTAGGCAGTGTCTGGCATCTGGTGATATGTAGAATACAAAAATACAAAGCAAATTAAGAGCGAGAGGCATAGAAGGTGGAGCCTTTAAAAGGCAGCATCTTGTGGAAGATAATTAGGAGATGAGGGCCAAATTGACCTTGGAAGGAGTGGCTGCTGGTCTGTGGAGTGTGTCAGTTCCTGGGAGAGCAGCTTATTACAAAGTGCGGTTGCTTTGCAAGCACATGGCCAGTTCTCTTTCTGTTAGACCAGCACCATGCTTTTTGGGTGCTCCAGCCACTCACATTATGAGACAACTAGACATATTTTCCTTATAAATTTCCAAGCCTTTATAATTTAGTAAAACAACAAAATCAGACTCAAATAGGAATAAAAACAGCCAATGGAAATTGATGCGCTTAAATCATACAAGGAATTACACACTTGGGCTTTATTTCCAATTGGTATTTTCTTTGAAGGCATTGAGCATGACCACACTCCGGACCACACCAAGGCTGGTGAGATGGCTCAGGAGGTAAAGGCACTCGCCACTGAGCCTGGCAACCTGGGTTCCATCCCTCACACGGTGGAAGGAAAGAACCAGCTCCTGTCCATTGTCTTCCGCCCTCCACTCACGTGCCCATACACAAACACACAGCAATAATGTTCTACATTAAAAAATAAGCAAGCTCACACGGGCTGCTGTGCTGAGGAGAGACTCACAGAAGCAACAATGAAGCCTGGACACCAGCTAGAATGCTTTAACAGTCATTGAGCTAAAATGTGGTGGTTGCGTTGCCGATAAGAGCAAATCAATCGGAACGTACTCTGAGGTAGAGTCCACCTGATTGGCCTATGCAAGTGAGAGGAAGAAGTGAAGGAACTCCATGAGCGGCAGGTGTGAAATGCCTTGCTAGGATCCAGCTTAGTGGGAACCTGAGACTGGATTCATGTGGTCAAGGCCATGAAGATAACAGAATTTAGATTCCCCTTGGGCAAGGACACTGAGCCAATGGGTGCAAACTTGGGCCCTGAGTGAAACTGTCTACAATCCATCAGATCTCCCTACACCAGAAAGAGAGCACAACTCTTTTCCAACCTTACAAACACCCTGTCAACCTTCCTCCTTCTCTCCTTAACCCAATTAAAGGGTGGATTTAAGTCATCTCGAACTTCAGAATCAACATGACCAACCACTGCAGACTCTCATTTTCACTCTCAGGCCTTCCCCATGATTATGGATTGTATGTCCTCAAAACATAAACCAAAATAAACCACTCCATCTTAAAAATTAAAAAGGGGGGATGGGTTTGTATGCGTTAGAATGAAGTAGGATGATGTAATACATTATTCTACTGAGTCATTCATGTAGGGACCAAGCCTAAGCCCAAGTTTTTTAATACAGCTCCACCCACTCAGAGCAACCCAGTGCTTGTCCTAGATAACTCGAGTGGAATTAGAATCTCATTCCTCATTTGCTCATTTACTAATTAATGAAACTTAGTGGTATCAGTTGCATGCCATAAAACGCGCGCTGCACTCTGAAGTATATCCCACTCTTTGGCAAAATTACATACCTCTGCCCCCAATCAAGCATTCTCAGGTGCCTCTATTGCAAATCAAGCTTTTCCCTGGAGAATAGGAGGCAGACTTTTCAGATTGCTGATTAATGGAACTGTGTGGGCTAGAGTCAGCTGGGGAGGTTTGAATCACTTAAACCACCCAGAACCTTCAAAGGTGCTATCCTGTCACTTGGCTACATTTAGTTGCCTTTGCTTTTTGGAAGAGACGAGGCAGCTCCAGCCTGTGTCTCCCCTGGCTTTCCCCAGACACCGTAAATGATGTTGGCAGCCTCCCATCTCTACCACTCACACAGTGAAAATCTATTCCTCCTTCTCTTGCCGCGTTTAATAAACTTTATCTGGAACGATTTCTTGTGCAGTGGCAAAACGCGGCACTTATATAAGGCACTATTTCAGGAGCACTGTTCTCTGGGGCTCTGAAGCACAGCCCGCTTCTCCAGTGCTGTGATTGAGGGAATGGTCTGCCTCCGAGAAGAAGTCAGCCCTGAGGCTGAGACTATAAGTGGTGACAAGAGCCTCTACAAAGATAGCTACGGGGACGATGGACAAGTCCTCCTACCCTAAGGAAACCTAATAGTCAAACTCTTTTCCTCAAGAAAAGCCAGGAGGAAACCACTGTTTATTACTATCCCTGGGACCCCCAGGGAGCAAAATGCACGGTCCATGTAGAGCCTGTAAAAGACATGTGCTTGCTTGGGTTTATGTGTGACAAAGGGAATTTGTCGGGTCAAACTATTTGGGCCTGATGTGTAGTTGAGAGGTAGGGTGCCATGATTAGCATGTCTGAGCCTCTGAGATCAATTCCCAGCTCGTGGAAGAAAAACAAGGAAAGAAAGAGAGAGGTGAAGAGAGGGGAGGAGGGACTGCTGTCTGAGCCCCTGTCCCCAAGACTGTATGACAGTTTAAGACTATATAAGAAAGGATGAGAGCCAATAGGGTGGGTTTACAGAGATCCTGAAACAAAGAATGTGGAGACAAGATTAGAAATCTATCAGAAGCTAGAGGTAGCCTGAGAACCTACATAATGTTAAAAAAAAAAAAAAAAAAGACAGCCAGAGGCCAGAGGACTGCTGCCCATGGCAGGGCCCTGCACTGGGTTCTCAGACTCCAGGACCAGGAAATTAACATAGATGTAGGCCTCGTGTGAGTATCCCACTTGCACAGACGAGCCACAAGAGATGTCTCTCATTTCAGAGGCAGTCAAATGCTGTCCCATACCCTGGTATGTGCTAGCTTTCAGCTTGCTTTTCACCCTCTCACAAGGCAGTCACTTGTAGTGGGTTGAAATGATCCACTCAAATGCTCAAACTGCCAGCCATGGGAACTCCTGCAGAAAGGAAAAAACCAGAAGCCCAGGCATGGAGCCCCAAGATGCTGGGCCTATGGCTTGTTTGTAGAATCTGTGTCCTGTGTGGGGCAATGAAGGTGTGACTCATGCATCTGCCTTCTGGGCCTGCCAGCTGATGGCACAGAACAGGTACCTGTTTCTGAAAGCATCAGTAGGCACCATACCCGGGTTCGGCCTGCAGACCTGTTCTTTGTGCTCTAGAATCCTGGGCTGTGGGAAACAGAGCCACAGAGCAAAGGAATCCAGGCCACAGATAGAACTCTCTATCCTCAGACCCCATGGAGATTAGAAATGAAGTGAAGCCACTCATCATCCTCCGAGGCATCCTGCACAGCATATTCTCAGCCCCTAAAGCCAGAGCGGTGCTTCAGCACAGTCGTCTTCCAAATTACAGAGGAGAGAGGCTTCAAAAGCCTTTGGTGGCCTCAGACTTCAGTGCTCCTCTTCTGCCAACTTGGGATTGTCTTGGCCCGAATCAAAGCAGCCATGGTTGAAGCCCTTTGGCTCCACTTTTAATATCTCTGTTTGTGCTTTCCATTTTCCAGCAGCAAAAGCAATGCTTTGAAAGTCTGACAACTCTTTTCTCTAGTAAGACTTCACTGAATATTATATTTCTTTCTTCACCCAAGAGGCAGGAGAGTTTGCCCCTGATTGACTCTTTGTACCTGACTTTTGCCGTGTCCCTGGTGCCCTGGGTGCTAATGTGGGGGGGGGGGGGGTTGGGAGAGAGGATAAGCCAGATCCCACATCATCTCAGGTCTTGATGGCAGCCTGTTGGTTTTTACTCCCTCCAGTCAAGAAAAAAGAGGTGCTGGTCAGAGCAAGTGAGTACATGAGCCACCTTCTGGAGCAGGGCCTCCTGCATTTCTTCGTCACAGCTCGCATCAACGAGACGGGCAATGTCCTGGCCAAGCAGAAGTCCACAGTGCTGACTATCCCCAAGGTCGACATCAAGGTCAGTGAGCATTTCATCTCAGACAAGAGAAGGGGGGAAGTAGTCAGGCAGCCAGTCTCTGTCTCTGTCTCTGTCTCTGTCTCTCTCTCTCTCGTGTGTGTGTATGTGTGTATGTGTGTGTGTGAGAGAGAGAGAGAGAGAAAGAGAGAGAGAGAGAGAGAGAGAGAGAGAGAGAGAGAGAGAGAGAGAGAAAGAGAGAGGTTTCAAAAACATAATGGAACTAGGATCCTCCTGTTCTTTGAAAGAAGCAAGCCATCCTATATATAGTCGTGTGCATGTAACACTCCTCTTCTCTCCTTATTTAAATATATAGATGTGACTGCAGATATAAATATAACCGCTGGTATAAACACACTTGTGGAGGAAGATAAAGATGTGTAATGGAGACAGAGACTAAGAACTCTCTGTGTCTTCAGAATAAAGTGGGTCAGGCTTGCAGACTGCCTACATTGTCCCACCTGCATTCTGGACAGTCACGTCACTCTCTGGGGTGTTGACTGTGTACAGTAGGATTATACAAGCTGGGGTGCTGAATGTACATATGCCACGCACTGTAAGTACCAACAAAATGGAAATAGAAATGATTCCCAGTTCTCCAGAAAGTTCCTTCCTGCATTTTCCTGTTTACAGTCCTCCCCACTCACCACGATGACCAATTTTCTGGCTTCTGTCACCGTGGCTTCTTTTGCCCACTTAGATGATGACTTTAGTTATGCCTCTTCCAGGACTATAGGAAATTTCTTCTTAAATTACTCAGGGGATATCGGTAAAGAAAGCTTGGGGGATGGGGTTAGAAGACAGAAATGGGGGCCTGTTTTCTCTGCTTCTCACAGCATAGGCTAACATCTTGTGCTATCAGTAGACAGCCTTACCCAGATGCCTTCCTCTCATGGAAGAAGGAATGCAAGCATCCTGTGTTCACCTTGGAGAGTGACATTTTATGCCATCTAGGCGTGGGCTTAGAGGCCTTTCCCTGGTGTCTGGAGAGCATTCTTCTCTGAAATGACTGAGCAATTGCCATAGATCTTGCTAACATGAAGCTCCCTAAAATAATCAAACAATCCAAGTGGCCCCCTGGATGGGGCACTGGGCAAAAATGAGAGGTGAGTATTCATTCTTATGAACCATGGACTGGAATCATTTTTTAAGTTAGCGACTGTTGTGCAGCTTTCAATATGGCTCCTCTGCATGGTTGCAAACTAGGCTCAAGCAGCTGCCCTCAAACTATATATCGCACATATAACTACAGGTTCAACACTCAATAACTCCTCCAGATGAACAGTACAAATATTTCCATTTTGTAAGTGAGAAAACTGAAGTACAGAGAGGCTGTAAAACTTGTGTAAGATCACATAATTCAGAGGTAGAGCTAAGCCTCCGACCCCAGCAGCCTGGCTACAGAAGCAGGATGAGAACTGTCTCACCGACTTCTCAAAGTCTGGCTCTCTGTAGATGGTGCAGGAACCACCCCAAGACGAGGCTCACCTGAACCTGAAGCTGCGTAAGACCCACTGAGGCAGAGAATGCCACTCCCTCTGCATCTAGGAAGGTCTATGTCATCATATCTTTTGTTCCTTAACTGCAACCACTTATCATAGACCCCTTGTGACTGGAACTGTCTGCACAATGGGCCTTAAGAGGCAGAATGCAAATGAGGATGTATAGGCTGAGAGAGAATCAGAATTCTGTAGGTAGAAGTAGGTAGAATCTGAAACAAATGCTAAACAGGAAAGCAGGCACATGGGATGCTCCAGGGGTTCTATCCTCCCATGAGAGAACGAATTCAGTAGCTTGGAGCCCAGGAGTATAGTAGCAAGACTCACTCTGGCTCTTCCACAGTCAAGAGCCTTATTGAGCTCCCTCTGCTACACGGCAAACGTATCTTTTGCTACTCTTAAGGGGATGTTAAGCAGGGATTGTACCCATACTCAGACCTCTGTCTTTCCCACCAGAGGCAAAGCTCTCATGCTCACCTCATTATGAAGCAATGGCTTGTCCCTGCCAAGCTCTCAGGAGAAGACTTTCCGAGATGTGAAATGCTCAGACCACAGCACAAAATAGAATTTAATTGCACAGCTGATAATAAACTGTGTGCATGGAAAAAACTGATATCTTTGATCTTTTTAGGTATTATTAATTAGAAGGGTTATTTATTTAGGTATCTGCTAGGTTCTTTAAGAGTAACTGAACTCTCCAAGATGGATCAGTGATGTCTCATTCTACAAGTTAGTAGACCAGAGAAGAACTTGAACCAGGGTTGGTGGGGTTTAGTTTGGGTTGGTTTCCATGACAGAAGCAGGTGTACTAGTTCATCGGAGGAAGCTCATTCAGAGCCAAGGCCATTGGCTGAGACTGAAATGTAAGAGAAAAGGAGTCCTGATTCTGTCCAGTATGAAACCTGTCTGGAAAAATCATGGATGAGCATTTGTAATGAGCCTTTCTCTGTCTCGCTAGCCAGCTCCCAAATAACGACACGAAGACTTCTTAATTATGAAAGCTCAACCTTAGCTTAGGCTTGTTCCTAACTACCTCTTGTCACATAAATTAACTCATTTCTATTAATCTACATGCTACTACATGGCTTTTACCTCTCCTCCTGCTTCCTCTGTGTCCAGCTGGTGATTCCCCCTTTATCCTTCCCAGAGCTTTTTCTGTCTAGAAGTTTCATCTGTACCTCCTGCCTTGCTATTGACCATTTAGCTTTTTATTAAACCAATCACACTGACATATCTTTACACAGTGTAATCAAATATATCACAACAGACATTATGCAAGTCTTAACCATTAACCCATTTTCTACATACAATATTTATGTAACCCTACCAAGTCACCAAGCCTCTCAAAGTCTGTTTTCCCACTGCAGAGAGAAAAGCAATAGCAATTCTCATGTCATGGGGTCTTTGTGTTGACTGAGCAATGGATGTCTGATATATGTATATCAGATATTGCAATAGATCCTACTGTAGTGGATCCTACTGTAGTTGCTTCTCTTCGTAAGTGACTGGCTCATGATCATACTTGACTGGGGAAGGTCAGAAGCCTCTATCCTCAGTCTTTTGTGGTATAAATGTGACTTATGAGCTACATCGTTCTCACACTAGGAATTTTATGGGCAGCAGGAATGGTGACAGCTTCAACAGAGGTTTGTGTGTTACAAAGTGGGGAGATTGCAGCTTTAATGAATTATCAACCAGAAAGAAGAATAGGCTATCTTTAATGAATGATTATCATTTAACCAGCAGAGATGGATAGAGAAACTATTTTAGATACTAGAGAAAGGCATGAGGAAGTGTGTCAGTGAGGGTAGAGACAGAAGTGTTCTTTCTAGGGTAGAGGTTGGGAGCCAGGTAAGACTATGGATACCTACCAAAAAAAGCATGTAGGGCCATTTTTAGTTGCGTCTAGAATGTGTGGACAAAACTTTGTCATTGGCTTCATGGACAACAAAGCATTGGTAGAAATTCATGACCATGTCTGTAGCATGATCCTCTCTGCCTCCTAAGAGGTCTCCTGTTGGTTTCTGCAGAATTTTTGCTCCAAAGCGTTGACTTCTGGGACTCTCTCATTTGACCTGAGGAATGGAATCACCTGGAAGCTAGAATCCAGGTGTTCTCTCCCACCTCCCTTCTCAGAGCTAGTTTAGACATCCTAGGGTGATAATGATATGCCCAAGAGAATCTAACCTATGGATCACCAAAGCAAAAGGGCCAGTGGCCAGGTTCTTAATCCCGATGGGCTAATAGCAGACTTAATTCATTCCCATGGCAATAGAGGCTAGGTTTGAGTTAAATTTGTTCTCGTTTGACTGTGCCCAGCATCCACCACTCGTGAGTCACGGTGTGGGATCCTCATATGGAAAACGGCAGGGGGAGATGCTCATTAAACTTTAATGAGCATACATCACTTTTCCCGTGCTATCAAAATATTTTGATGAGAAAAGTATATTTTATTAAAAGCAGACTTGGAAGTTTTCTCTGCCTTCCCATGTGTTGATTGTCAAAAGCTGCTTTAAGTCAGGGCGGGGAGGCTCTCCAGCATTTTAATTGTTAATGAGCAGTTGCCTTTTGGAGAAGAGGGGCCACAGACAGAACCAAGCTGGTCTCCGGACTACATATACACTTGTCTAAGTACCGTGACCCACGGTGTGGGAACAGCAATCTCATGGGGTTCTCTGCTTCTCACCAATGAGGGCTGGTAGTTCTTATGCTCAAGATGGGCAGCAGCAGCTGTGGAGGAAAACAGGCAAGGCACAGTACCGGGCAAGCCTCCAGAGCCATATTCCCGCCTAGAAGGCACGGAGCTAATAACATCTTCACAGCCACTATGGGCTGGTCATAATAGGTCACATAGGGAAATGCCACTGCTGACACTATGAGTAAAATTCAGTGAAGGCCCCATCTCATCCAGCACTTACCCCTACATGGCTGTGTCTATACAGGCTGGGAAAGAGAGACAAGTCCACCCACTCACCAAGCCTGTTAGCCTGGTGGGAAGTTTCACCTCCTGTGAGAAGGGAACCCTTCCCTGCCTGGCCTACATGTGCCATGGTTTAACCCCATGTCCAGATTTCATCTAGCCCTAAGTACTAGCAAATAGTAGCGCGGTTTGTCCCAATAATGATTATAATGCTGTGTTCCAACTGGAGCCTCTCATTGCACACCTAGGATTCTCACTGAGGTTTCCAGGCCGTCTTCTTAGAACCCCGACTCTGTGTGTCTCTGTAGTGAGGCAGGGAAGATGCTAAGGGGAGTTCTGGGTCCCTGTTCTCTCAGCATCCTGACTTATACTCCCGTGTCTCAAAGGAGAAATTAACATTTGGGAAACGCACTTGGGATGCAGCCAGTGTCCTGAACCACTTAACAGTTACTAGGTGAGGGTTGATAAAGTTTCCATTTGCTCTATGGGAGCATAAATGTCCAAATTTTTCATCAATGTCAAGTAGAAAAACAAAGGGTTCGTCCCTGAGCCCTATGCTAAAAGCTTGGGAACTGACCACTTTCCTTTCTCTGTGTGATAAATACTTCATGTATATCAATTAAAAAGCAGAAAGGGTGATTTGGCTCACAGTTTCAGAGTATCAGTCTGCAATCAGTTGTTTATGTCACTTAATGATGGAAACATGTGACAGAGAACTATGGTAGTCAGGAAGGCATGAAAGAAAGAAAGAGGCCAGAGTCCTAGCAGCACCTTCAAGGACATAACCTAGATGCATAACTTTCTTCCACAGCCCTAATTCTTAATGTCTCTACTGCCTCTCATGCTTGTAGCCTAATGTCCAAACCATGTTAACCTCCATGTTTTCGATAAAAGAAAAAATATACTCTCTCTAGCCTCCTTGCTCTTTAATGATTCTGGCCCAATCACCATGACTCAGCCCTTCCCTTCAAGGGTAGATCTAAAGGCGAGGGAACCACAATGGATGGATGCTTCATCGTCTCTGCTTCATCTTCTCTCTGAACTTGCTTCACCCAAAGAATGCCAAATGGGGGACTTCATGCTGTGTCTTTCTGTGCTCACACCCTTCTGTGGCAATTGGTCAGAGACAATCACAACTGTGCAGTGAGACAGCACAAACTGTGTCAACAAAGAGAGCATGCTCTGGACTATGTGAGCTCCAAGGCGCTGATGGGTGCACCCCATCATCTCACCTTTCTGGACAGATGTGTAACAGTGTTCATGTGAGAAGCAAAGGGAAGCATCAGGCGGTAACTGAGATACCCAACATGTAGGTTGTCCTAGGCATTTCCTGTTTGCTGTTGTCTAAATCTTCAAGAAGACAAACACACAGAGGAAAGCATCTGGAACCAGCAACCACATCTTCCTACCTTGTGCTTCAACTGCATAGGGACTACTGGATCTCTCTTGAAAAAGTATATCCCCAGCTTCACCCTAAATAGAAAAATCCCATTATCATCCAGTAATGTATCTCAGGGCCTCAAGGCTACCTTGTCACATTTCACCCTGGTGCAGGAATCTAATTCTTTCCTCATAAAGTCAAAAAGAAAAAGGTGGGTGGTAGCCGTGTTTTCAAATATAGTTCAGGGTCAACTTAGAACCATTGCCCTCAGAGGATGGTTTAGCGATAACATGAAAAGCTAACGCAGCAAATGATTCTTCGGTAGGATGCTATTTTTATCTCATCTGTCAGAGATCACAGCGTGGGTGGCATTTCAAGGAGAATGTTTTAAGTCAGAAAGACCTAGATTTATTTCCGGGTGGGTTCTTCCAATTTACTAGCTCTAGTTATCTTTTAAGTTTTGCTTTCATGCCAAGAGAATAGAGGTGATGATTACAATGTGTATCTCCAAGTCTGTAGAGCTGCAAGGTTTCAAAGGACAAAGTAAGGGAAATGATGGGCACGGTCTCTGTATTGCTAAGTAAATGCCACTGAAAACTGCCTGCTTATTGTTATTAAACAGACCTAGGATGGGATATGGTTAGGCAATGCTCTAGGACCAACTGCATTTGTGTCTCCTTACTGTGTGAACTCAGCCAAGTAATGCAGCTTCTCTGTGCCTCCATTCTCTATCTGTAAACTCTCAGCATCTACCTGGCAGCCTCCTATGGATTAAATGACTTAATACAGGTTTCCACAATGACAGGTATTTCAGATCCACACTGTCAATATAGTGTATGTTAGCCCCCAAAACGTGACAGGTACCACTGTTGTAGGAAGCTGCTTGTTCGTTCCTGGCCACTTAGACCTGAAATAATCATACAGAAACTATATTGTTTACAACATTGCTTGGCCTATTAGCTTATGCATATTTCAAATTCACTCTTAAATCTTAAATTAACCCATTCCATTATTTTATATTTTACCATGACGCTTGTGACCTACCAGCAAGATTCCGGCTGGCAGACTGTGTTTTTCTCCTCTGGCGGCTCCATGGCATTTCCAGGTTTTGTTTAAAAAAAAAATGCTAAGCGGGCATGAGTAGGACCAACAGGGCCCTTGCTTGCTTGCTCTGCCCAGTCCAGCATGGTAGAGGCATGTTCACTGCCTCTGCAAGCTGCACACACTGCCCCAGTTTCAAGTATGCAGCAGGTCTATGTTGAACCATTAAGCAGTTTGTAACATGCTGCTCACAGACCCCATTTAAATGCTCAGCCTCCTGAAAGAGCCAGAGTTCATGCTAGCACCACAGACAAGGAAGCTGCCATTTTGAAACTGTGTGGGTTTTTTATTTTTTATTTTTTTTTTGGTTTTTGGTTTTTTGTTTCATTTTGTTTTGCTACTGCTGAATCAGGAAGACCTCTTTTAAGGGGCTGCAGCATGCCGCCAGCTGAAAAAAAATATGTCACTAAACTTTGGTTTTTTTTTTTTTTGTTTGGAGTTCCTTTCCAAGCCCTTTCAGGTTTTATGTGGATTTAGCTAGCACATATTGGAGTGCCAGTTTGTTATAAGAGGCTGCTTGTTCGTTCCCAGCTGCTTAGACCCCAAAAAAATCATACAGAAACTATATTATTTATAACACTGCTTGGCCTATTAGTTTATGCATATTTCAAGCTCAGTCTTATATCTTTTTTTTCTCATTTTTTTTTATTAAAGATTTCCATCTCCTCCCCTCCTCCTCCCCTCCTCCTCCCCCTTCCCTCCCCTCCCTTCCACCCATACCCCCACTCCCTCCCTCTCCAGGTCAAGAGCCATCAGGGTTCCCTTCACTATGTTAAGTCCAAGGTCCTCCCAACTCCCCCTAAGTCCAGGAAGGTGAGCAACCAAGCTGACAAGGCTCACAGTGAGCCCGTCCATGCTGAAGAGTCCAAGCCCATTGCCATTGTCCTTGGTTTCTCAGTCCTCCTCTACCGTCAGCCACATTCAGAGAGTCTGATTTGGTCGGGACTGATGGAACAGGCGACCAAACCAGACTCACTCTTATACCTTAAATTAACATATTTCTACTATTTTATAGTTTACCATGAGGCTGTGGTTTACCCGCAAGATTCTGCCGGCACCTGTCTCAGGTGGGGCTACACGGCTTCTCCCTGACTCTGCCTTCTTTCTCCCAGCATTCAGTTTAGTTTTCCCTGCCTAGCTCTGTTCTGCCCTGCTATAGGTTCAAAGCAGTTTTCTCTTTCCATTAATCAATAAAAGCAATTCATATACAAAAGGACTTCCTACATCAGCACCACCAAAATAAAAGTCTGAATTTTTCAAATTTCACTTTATTTTAATTCATTTAAGTCTAACATAGCCACCTGGGCTGGTGACTACTATCTTGGTCAGCACAGACTTTTACAAGACTTGACCTTGGCAAAACGGTTGGCATCCTTTAGTAAATGACAGCCTATGAGTTAGCAGAGAGCAGTACCAGCTCTGGAGCTGCTGAACAGTTTACAAACAAGCAACTGCTTATTTCCAGCAGTGACCATGGGGTGAGTAGGAGGGAGGAAATTCAATTTCCAATGGTACGTGGACGGCATGATTGAAAGCACCTCAAATAAAGACTGTTAGGTGAATCTAATAAATTGTGTGAATCAAACTGCCAACTTCAGTCATTTTCACTCTTTCTCAAACTTTTCTTTTATTTCAATTTCCTGTGTGTGTGTGTGTGTGTGAGAGAGAGAGGGGGGGGAGAGAAGAGAAAGAATGACTTTCCCTTTTGCCAAAGGATCTGAGTAGTTACTCATTATAATGTGCATGTATAAAGGGCAGAACCCAGTGCATCCGTATTGATGAGTACAATCACCTTGGGAGAATGTTGTATTATAGGTTTATTTTTTAAATGGATATTTTAAATAAAATAGTTATATTAGTTATCTTCTGTTGTTGTGATAAAATACCATAACCAAGACAATCTACAGATGGACAAGTTTCTTTGAGTTTACTTGTCCATCATGACAGGGGAAACAAGGCAACAGGCAGGCATGGCAGTGGGAGCAGGAAGCTGGGAGATCATGTGCACAACCACAAGAAGGAAGAAGGGGGAAAACTGGAAATGGGTGAGGCTGTGAGATCCCAAAACCCAACCCTAATGATGTACTTTGTCCATCAAACTGTACCTCCTGAACATCCCCAACAGCACTGCAAGCTGGAGGCTGAGTATTCCAATGTCTGGGCCTATGGGAAACATTTCTCATTTAAAGCACAAGGCAGTGAAAACACCAGAGTCATGAGATGTGTGTACAAACACGAGGCATCTCCAAGGACAGCATGTCCTGGGCTCTTTTTCTCTGGTCTCTGTCTTAAGCATGTCTCTCTAAACTCAATCCTATGAATGCTGTTCCTTGACCTAATATCCCATAGATTTCCCTAAGGCCTGCTTTTATCTGAGGCTTTATGAAAACAAAGAAAGAATGAAACAAACGAACAAACGGAGGGAGGGAGGGGAAGAAGGAGAAGAAAGAAGAGAGGAAGGAAGGAAGGCAAAAGGACAGACAGACAGACAATATTGGCATTGAAATGTTTTCACAGCATAAAAAAGTAAACTGTTCAGAACACAGGAAGAATTCAACACAAATTCTTCCCCTGCACACACACACACATAGTCATTGCTTTCTGCTCCACAGATACTATAACATCTCTTAAGTCAGTAAATGCCAAGAAAATGTTCTATTCTCTTCTTAGAAAATGGAAGGAAAAGGGGCCTCTCAAAATTTCCAAACAGGACTGTTGAATATTGGATAGTTAAGTATTATGTTTAGTTTGGTTTGAGTTTGTATGATTCAACATCCTCTCAAGAGTCAGGTACAGGAAGCTGAAATTCTGGAGGGAAGAGACAAACATAAGAGAATAGATATCAAGCTGTTGTTAATTATAAAAGAAATACACAACAGCCTGCTCAGAGCCCTCTCCCACCAACCAACTCTCTCCAGCCTCCTCCTAGTGACAGTATTGATATACTCAATGCAGACACTAATTGCAAAGATAATACCTGGAAACAAACTCATTGAGTGTGACACATGAAATTAGCCAAGAAGATTTTGTATTGTGATCATATTCAGATCTGATGCCCATCCACAAAGGAAAAACACCAGGTAGCCTTTCAAATGCATGTTGGGCATACCTAATCTGAAACTCCAAAAGTCAAAAATGTTTGAGCTCCAGCTCACCATGCAAAATGTTGGAATATTTCACATTTTGGGTATTTTTTAATTAGGAACAGTCAACTAGTAAAGTGTGTATAGAAATAAACTAAAAATGTCCATGCCTCTGAAATCTAATATTCTGGTCCTCAACATTTCGGAAAAATATTCCCTGTCATAGTCCACAGTGACCTGGGAGGGTATGTTTTTCCAACAACACAGAAATCATCCGGGGAGTTAGCCCAATAGCATAGAATGTGTTATTAATCTGGGGTTCATGGGTCCTAGAAAATAATAGATAACCTTCATGGTTCAGAGTGAATTCATGTGATACAAATGCATTCATGTAGTACTGGATATATTTGTGTGGAGAAAGTGTTAACAGCAACTGGCAGTTTTGTGTCTTTTTTAAATATTACCATTATGATTAATTAAACTTGTTCTCACAATGTCACAGAGGTATATAACATGTTCTGAGCGCTCTCACACCAACTCTCTCCATCCTACTCCTGTCAACCCTCCTCCTCCCTGAAACTCCCTTTCCCACATTCATGACTTTTTACTTTCTTTTGTGGCTCATTGATTTGAAGCCGGGTCCTCTGTGTGACCATGGATTTAGAACTATGTATTGGAGCCTGTTGGACTCACCTTTGGGTACACCCTAGTAGACAATGGCTGCTCCTCCCCTCAAATCCATCAGTTGACAATAGTTTAACACGGATGAATAGTGCTACATGAATCCCTCCTAGATCTATGATTGACAGTTGATGGGTCCAATCGGTATCAGTCTGGAAATTTTAGGTTTATTTCTTAAGAGGCTTCTGCTCATCCTTGTGATGACCATAGCAGATGTACCAACACACTTCCCCCAGAAAGAATTAGAGTCATCACAGCAAACATTCTTGCTAAAGGTGTCTATGTAGCCTTCGATAATTTAGATAAAACTTCTATTTTTATAATTCCACTGTGTTTTGAAGTTATTTTAATGAGAAACACTAGAATATTAAACTGAGGATGCCATATGAGACACTCAAATGGACCACGTCAAAACACCTGGGAAGAAAGTGACAGGTTCATTATTTTAGCAGCAACGACTTTCAAGGGAGGAGGGGGAACGGACTTTGCTTTCCAAGGGATAATTGTCAATTTCTAGATATGTGTAGCTGTTATGATTTGTGGAGTGCTGTTGGCTATTGGCATCTAGTGGGCAGAAGCCAGAGATGCTGTTAAATACCTCCATGATGCAAGACAATCCCCACAGCTGAGATGCATCTAGTTCAAAATCTCACTGATGCTGAGGTTGGAAAACCCTGGTCTTGAGCTGACTATTGACTTTGCTACAGCCTTCAGACCAAGCTAATCCAATCCATTCACACTGTACCACTCCAGAAGCTACAAAAGTAACTTCTGGCTCATGGGCCTATTCTTTCATCAGTTAGCCTATCTACTTCTCATTGAGCCTTATTGAGTTTCACTTTTGTCAGTTTGGCTTCAAATTCAGTTCTCTCTACACTCTTTTGCCACTTTTTTTTTAAACTATTGACTTTTATTGAGCTCTACATTTTTCTCTGCTCCCCTCCTTACCTCTCCCTTCCCATTCAACCCTCCCCCAAGGTCCCCATGTTCCCAATTTACTCAGGAGATCTTGTCTTTTTCTACTTCCCATGTAGATTAGATCTATGTATGTCTCTCTTAGTGTCCTCATTGTTGTCTAAGTTCTCTGGGATTTTGGTTTGTAGACTGATTTTCTTTGCTTTATGTTTAAAAACCGCCTATATCTTGAATTTTGCAGGAAAAAGAATGGCGCTAGGAAACATTATTCTGAGTTAGGTAACCCAGACACAGAAAGACAATTATCACATGTCCTCACTCTACACACTTCTTAAAAGTTCCCTTACTCCTAGAGAGCCCATGAACATGAGAGCTAAATAGCTTAGCTATTTAGCCACTGGGTTATGGTACTTCCAACATCTCTGGCCATTGCGTCCTTAGTTCTAAGTTGAATCTTTCTCATATTAAGACTTGAATTTGAATCCTATCCTGGTCAGTAGCTTCAAATTTTTGTGTAAACTTATTTCATAGAAAATAAAATGCCAACACAAATGTCCCTGCCTCAGAAAATCTTTTCCCCCTCAAGGGATGACTCTGATGTGAACATCTTGTTCCTGAGTGCCTTGGAGCTAAAAGTGATATAGCCCTTGTGTGAGAATTCTCATGAACAATGCTTTCAGTGGAGTTTAGTAATGTGCCAGAGTGTTCAAAATAAACAAATTACTCTACCATTTGAGGTTCTAGCATTATGATCTGAAGTGGGCTGAGACTTCTGTAGTTGCAAGTTCCCACTGCTTAAAGTAACAACCTCTTTCTGGCACACAGTCCTTATCTTTCGATAAGCCTACTGCTGTCTCCGTCGTTACCAGCCTGCCCTACACAGAGTGCCCCTACATCCATATCTCCACCTAGGAAGTGGGGGCATGAAATAAACACGATGAATTGGTTGAAAGTTTTATTTTTCTGATAGAAATTTTTAAATACCATGAACATAAATTTAGTCACAAACCAAAAATGCAAAACTGTAAGATTTTATTCTTAGCTATAAAGTCAGTAAGCAAGGGTCCTCTTCTCCAGGCAATGTTCTTCCTCTTAATCTCCATTTATAAGAAAGTCTCATATCTGTGTGTGTCTTCATATATTATGCACTGGCTAAAGACACAAAGGTAGTAATGTCAGGCTGATACATAGAAAACTCAATGAACCAGTAAGTGCCACTTTAAAACAATTCTTACTAAATGTTTGCAGAGCACAGGATAGGTACTGGAGTCAAAAGCAGCACTGATGTTTTAAGAAGCTTGAGCTAGAATCTCAGGGCAACTTGAAAGCTGATTTTTGGTGCCTCATCTTTTTCTATCTCTTTCTTACGAGGGAAAATCAGCGTCATCATCATCATCATCATAATCATTTTGTTCTCAAGTGACTTTGATCTTATACAGATCCATCTATGTGGCAATCCAGTCTCTAAGCAGACAATGAAGTACCAGGGCTGCTGACCATTTTCCAATACATTGATTTTGTATTGAGAAAGCCTTCTAAGTATGTGGCACTTACTAACTATAACAGAAAGGATAATAATATCAATTATATATATATAATAGACTTTATATAGATAAAGAAGTATATTATATATTATAAATATAAAGAAGTCTATTATATACTTATATAACGAATATTATATATAATAAACTTTGTATATAAAAGACTTTTATTTGTATACATATATGTATATATAAGTATGTATGCATATATAAGTATGTATACAAATATAAGTCTTCTTTTAGAGACAACAAAACTGAATCTACTCACAGTTTTCAAAAAAAAGAACAAATATTCAATAGCCAAATTAAAAACTAATAGATTTAACAATCAAGGAAATGAAAATCAAAACCATATTGATTATAAGTATTTAGAAGACAGTTTGGTAGCATTCCACTTGAGCATAACAACAGCATTAAGGCCACTCATAGGGACCTAAGATACCTCTTCAGCCATGTGTGTTTTGATTGGGTTTATAGAACCAGGTATGAGTCCCCTTTGTGGAGGGGTTGGGCCACAGATCCAGGCAGAGGGTAGTTGATTACACAACTGTTGAACATCACCATTGCGCCACCAACTGTAGATCACAGGGCTCGCCTCTAAGTAAGACCTTGATGCCTTTTCTACCCCCAGTTCCCCATATAGCAGAAATTCTATCCCAGCTTTAACCAGATAATCCTTTTTTTTTTTTTTTTTTTTTTTTTTTGGTGAACAGTAGTGATCACAAAGATGCAGGAATGTTCACGGTGCCAAGAATAAGTTACAGTTAGGTATTCATCTGTAAATATATGTTGTAAATATATCAATCTTACAAAGCTCAGGTTTGAATAAAGAGGTGGGGGGAATGTAAGAGCCGGATGAAGAAGGGCTATGAAATCCTGACCTCTTGGCATACATAGCTCAGCCAATACATTCGCGACTTCCTAGCATTCATGGAGTTGTCAACAATCAGTCATGGGTCAGGGAGGTCTCTGACTCTCTGCACTCTACTCCTTCTGAACTATTGGCAGTGGATTCTACAGGAGTTGATGTCATTATCTTCAGTTGTGTACCCAAGTGATTGCATTACCAGGCTCCAGTGGTTAGTTTCATATATGTGTCACACAGGTATGCTGTTTAACTTTGAAGATCGAGAGAGAGAGAGAGAGAGAGAGAGAGAGAGAGAGAGAGAGAGAGAGAGAGAGAGAGACCACAGCAAAAAGTTATGAATGATGAATGTGGAAAGGGGACTTACAGGGAAGAGGGCTCATAATAAAAGTAAACGGAAGATTAAATGGGGAGTTACAGTAAACAGAGTACATGTTATACATGTATAAAACTGTCAAGGAACAAACTCAATAAACATTTGAATTTTTAAACTACATTAAGATTCCATCTTACCCTAGTTAGAGTAGCTGTCATTAAAGAAACAATGTTGAAAATACAGAGGAAAAGGAACCCTTATACACCATCAACAGATGCAGCCACTACCAAAATCAATATGGAGGCTAAAGAGATGCCATAACCAGAGGAAAGCTGTGGAATCAGCAGTTGAGATACCCATCTACAGAGGAGCAGATAAAGAAGATAAGGTGTATGTACACAGCCAGACAGTTCTGTTCTATCAGAAAGAGGATGGCATTTGCAGGGAAATGGATGGAGATGGGGATCCATATGTTAGTCCAGACTCAGAAAGGCAAATCATGCATATGTTCATTCATATGAAGAATCTAGATTTGTTTAAGCATAAAATTGAAGAGAGACTACTCAGGAAGAAGTAGTCAAGAGAGAGGAGGCAAGAGAGGTAATGGAAGGTGTGAACAAAGGACATTATATGTATATACAAATATGGCAAAGCCTGTTATTTTAAATAATTAATAAAGCTTTTAAAATTAAGAAAAATAAATAAATTTGAATGTTTGAGTGAATCATTCAAGACCACAACCTGAGTAAATGTCACCACTAACATCAGGCCCTGGTTGTCACAGAAGATGCTCTGCCAAATTCACACAGTTTGGAGGATTGTTCTGGGTCAACTTTGCACAAAGAGCCTCACATTCTCTGGATTTCTCCCCTCCTGGACTCAGATGTGGGTGCAGATGAAGCCCTCTGTGCCTATTTTAGCACAGATGTTTCTCTCCTTCAAGCTTGACAAGGACTCTCTTGAGGGGGTCTTTCTAACACATCTACAAAAAAGCTTAAGTCTTTGCAATGTTTCCTGGGATTCTTGACCTCAAGAATCCCTCACGACCTGCCCAGAAAATCTGAGTTCTTTCCAGTAGCAGGGTTTACTTGGAACTGCCCTCACTTTGGAAATCTGTTGCTCCTGCCTCCTGCTGACAGAGAGCAGGCAAAGGCCCCAGCTATTAACCTCAGCTCTAATTAGAGGGAGTTTCATAATGAGGAAAGGAGTGTGATTGTAATTAGTAAGGTTCCATCTTTTCCTCAATAGGTATTGCCCAGTCAAAGCAAAGCAATAGTCTCTCATCTCTCCTCCTCTCTCTGGTGAGTTAATGAGGAGTAAGCACACTGCAAAACTTCAGAATAGAGAGAGAGAGAAAGAGGGGGGGAAGATGGCTAAAGAGATGGCAGAAATGCTGTACTTCTGCTGACAAGCTGTACTGTCCTCTAATTTGTTTCACAGGTCCGAGGCGCAGTTATGGTTGGCTCTGATATGGTTGTGACTGTTGAGTTCACTAATCCTTTAAAAGAAACACTGCAAAATGTCTGGATTCACTTGGATGGTCCTGGAGTGACGCTACCCAAGAGAAAGATGTTCCGGTAAGTATCAGGACAAGGAGGGAAGCAGTGGAAAGCTATCTATCTATCTATCTATCTATCTATCTATCTATCTATCTATCTATCTATCTATCTATCTATCTAATTGCTCTGTCTCTTAAATTTAATCCCAGTGAAAACATCTGACAAGTTACTCCTTCTTATGCACTATTTCTATGGGGTATGGTGGAAGCAGGATTATACACTTCCATTAAATCCTTTATACCACCTTGCTGAGGTAGATGCAGGAATATGGAACTTTAATGGTAGGCTAATTTGCTCCCATGGTATATAAAAAATGAGAATAGAGTCAAAATTCTGATCTAAAGTGGCTCACCCCAGAATAAGTTCAGATTATCTTGCCACACTACCTCTTCGGGAATCAATCAGTGTTATTGAATATCTTCAGTGTGTCAGATATGATGATGAAAGACGTCCCTTTTCATAGGTCTTGTCTTTCCAACTCCATCCTCCAGATTTTGCCAACAGTCACTGCCTAGAACTGTTGGCCTCCATTGTTGATCTTTTAGTTGAGCCTGAAGAGTTCTAGACTTGGTTCCATCTTTGAGACAAAGACTAGTTCAGCCTATGTAGTAATGGAAATAGAATTCTGCCTCATCTATGCCCAGCACCACCAGGCTGCACCCAGCAGTTCTCTCTGCCACCGCTATTAACAGGTCGATGCTCACACAGCAGTTCATGCCATGATCAGGTAACTCGAACTGCAGAACAACACACCCTTTCTATGTTGCCATCTTACCAGTGATCCTAACTTCTTGAGGGCACAACATAAGGCTTATTTTTCTTCATCTGGTTCCTTGAAGATGTTTACAGAGAGCTTTCCCTTATTCCTTGAGTCTTCCCTACAGGGACAAAATACCTGTCCTTATTGCATCTTTCCCACCTCTAATGTGATGCTAGCTCCCTCCCTCTCCTACACTCCAATTTGTCAGTGTTCCTCTTAAAGTGTGACATCCAGAATAGATCCCAATCTTTGAGGTTTATTACTTTCATTTCTACCACAAATAAGTCCTTGTCAACATCAATCAATCTAGCACATTTCTTGGGGGTGACCTTCTAAGGCACAGAAAAGGAGGTAGACTCTGGAGACTGCCTTATGACCCTATATGCTGGGAATTTTCCCAATGCCCTTGGTAGAAGTCATCCCTCTCTGTAAGTTGTAGTACAAACACCAGGCCTCACTTAGCCTTACTGAAGCACCTTTATAGCTCTTAAAATGCTCCCCACATTTCTTCTCAGCTACAATTTTTGCTTACAATTTTTGCATCCCATCATCTCAGAGTAACCTTATTGTGAAGACAATATACAATAGAGAAAATTATTTGAGTGCTTTTTTAAAAAAAAAAATGCAAACACAAACCATAACAACCTCCCTGCGCTAATAAGAAAGTCGTGAGGAAAAAAAAGAATCAAATTAGAAATCAACGCAGCTAGAGGAAGAGGTCAATAGCAATAGCCCTGCTTCCATCCGAAATGAGAGTCTCCCTACCCATTCTCACACCTTCCCATTCTAATTAGATGCAGGAATTGCTCAGGCAAAGTGAAACACGTTCTCTTTGCTGAACGGCTGCCTGCTGTATCCAATTTTTCCTTCTTAGTAACACAAGCTTTCTCTGGGGTGCCAGAAAGTCCTGCTATACCTGTACTTTGACTGTCCTGGGAATTCTACCTTGATGAAGGCAAACACATGTGCTATGATTTGTATAAGTGACTCCTAATGTTCCACATGAAAAAGTCTTAAAGGTGGGAGACAGACAGGCAGACAGACAGACAGACAGACAGACAGACAGACAGACAGATAGATAGATAGATAGATAGATAGACAGACAGACAGACAGACAGACAGATAGAGTACAGTTATGATACATGTTCCCACCGTGGACATGTTACTTTCACTTGAGACTCAAAGTCTTGGAGCTAGACAGCATAGGACTTGAACCTTCTGAGCTACAAGCAGAAGGTTTTGAACTTGATGAATAGCTATGTCAGGCACTTCATCATAGTGTTTGGAATCTAATACAGCATGCATAGGGATGCTGTGTCCCATAAAAATTTGAATCTACATAGTACCTACCATACAGGAGACATAAAGGTCAAAACTCACCAAATCTAGGAATGTCTGGTAATTGGATAAATCAAGGAAAGGAAGCATGAAGCCAGTCCTCATAAGAAAGACATCTTCCCTACACCTTGGCTTAAAGTTTGCTGAAGCACATACGATTAATGCCTAAGTATATGACAGATGGGCCCAGGGACAGGCACTAGGACTTCAGCTGAGGATGCTGCCACAGACTTCTAGTGATTAGAAAGTTATATAACAGACCTTTATTACTCAGACTTCTGAAGCCAGGGTAGTCCAAGGTCAAGAGCCAGCTAATTGGGTGCTGATTTACGACTCTTCTTAATTGGCACATAATCATCTTCTCACCAGGTGTTCTCATGGTAGAGTGAGAAGGTAGGTAGGCACTCTGTACCTCTCTTCCAAATGTTCACATATTATCCCAAAGGCCCTATTATCACAACCTTTTCCAAATAATTTACAAACACTATAAAGGTATTTTGAGAAAAGCAAAATATTCAATCCATAGCCATCCTCAATCTCTTATGGAAACTCAGACCTAGAGTATTAATCTCTCCAAGCAAGGGAAGCTGTCTTCTTCAGAGTCAGAAATGGGGTCATGAAGGGGGTGGAGGTGTGGCAGCAAAAGAATTTGTTCTCAGGACTTAACTTGCAAACTTTTGCTGTTTCCTTCTGACTTAGGCACACACATTTTCAACTAAGACCAGAGACAACCAGCACCTACGGAAACAAGGCCAGATAACTAGAAGCATCCTAATGTGCTTGATGAGACTCCTAGATCTAACCTAGGAGGACCACATTCACATAACTACTTGAACACCCTGTATAATTTCATAAGCCCTTTCCAAGGTTATGGGGCTCTGGAATCTTTGATCTTAAATAGTCACCTTCATCCATTCCCCAAAAGAGTCATATCTAATACAGAGAAGTTCTCACGCCTGAAGTAGGGGACCTAGGGCAGGAACTAGAAAGCAGGAAGTCAGAAGAACCAGGAAAGCTGGAAAGCAGTGCTGTGTCGCTGCCCCTACTCAGGGCACACTAACGTTACTGTGACATGGTTTATCGCCCAGCACCTGGCTCTCAGCCCAGCAGCCTCTCACCCGCCTCAGCTGCTCAGAGGTCTGCTTCCAGTGACCCTTGGTTTTTACCTTTCTGTATTTGATACTTCCAGAATATTAGGTACTATGTCTTCTAGATTCATTTTTGTCTTTAAATGCATGACCAAGTTCAATGAATTAATTCAAGAGAAAAAAAAAATCCCCAACTTGGTGATCTGACTTTATACTTAAGTTCTCAGAAGCTAAAAGCTAAACCGGGGAGGAACCACAGGTGCTTGCATCTCATTGTGATGATAACCGCGTTTGCCTGTGTGAGTTTGGGATGATGAATGGCCAGGACATCCTGATGGCTCAGCACATCCTGCAGCATCGTTCTTCACACCATTTGTACTCAGGAAGTAGGTTTGCTCCGACATTATTCCACTGACTGCAACAAAACAACCATTTTTCTTCTTTCCACTCGACATTCATCTTTGAGCAGAATGCCCCACAAGTGAATTTTCATATTGAGTATCTTCATCTGTACACCTATTATACAGATGGCTTGGGGTAATAAGAGCAAAAGAAGAAGCCAGGCTGAAGATTTTGTTTCTGTGGGAGGGGATTTCCTGCATTGCACCAGTCCAGGGTAGAGCCTGAAGCAGGGTAACTTTTTTACAAGGCAGGAGATTGACGGATGATATGGGAAACCCCTGGGGAGAGGATGAGTGGATCCAAGAAGCCACGACAGAACCGTTTTGAAAGAAACATCATAAATCCACATTCATATTGAATTATCCACTGTACATTAAGGACCGAGCTCCATGTGTCTACATGCAGGAACTGACCAAGAGAAGCAGGGCTGCAGGAGGGCAAGCAGCAACCACAAAGATGGAGGTGATAGGGCTGGAGAGATGGCTCAGAGGTTAAGAGCATTGCCTGCTCTTCCAAAGGTCCTGAGTTCAATTCCCAGCAACCACATGGTGGCTCACAACCATCTGTAATGAGGTCTGGTGCCCTCTTCTGGCCAGCAGGCACACACACAGAATATTGTATACATAATAAATAAATAAATATTTTTTAAAAAGATGGAGGTGATATTAACAATAATAACAGTACATTTCTAGCATTTCTTGCCATAAGTTTCAGGGCAGAACAACTGTTAGCTTCCTGTACCTGCTTCTTGCCCTATTCAATACTTAACACTCAGTACCTTTTGTAAGGGAGCAAAAGTGACGTTAGTGCTTTTCAAACTTTGTATCATGAAGTCAGTTTGAAAACAATACTTAGATGAAGATTATACATTTCACATAATTGGGCACTGATGTGAACAGTGAGTGAGATTCTTGACTGGCTCAGCCAGTCTGAGATGAGCCCCTGGGATTGTGACACCATTTCAATACCTAGGGCAAAAATTAAATTCTACTAGAACAACTTTCTCTAGCTGGGCATGGTGGTGCATGCCTATAATTCCAGCACTCAGGAGGCAGAGGCAGGTGGATCTCTGTGAGTTTGAAGCCAGCTTAGTTTCTAGAGCTAGTTCCAAGACAACTAGGGGGAAAAAAAAAAACTAGAGGTGTGGGGGAGAACACCTCTCTCACTGTATACCTGGGTAGGATTATAGCTCAGAACTGTGCCCTGCTAATTCCCTTTCCTGATCTTCACCCCCATCCCTACATTTCCTTAACCTGGATAAGAGCCCTTCAGGGAGAAGTGAGGTGCCCCGCTCTTTCCTATGGTCAGGTATGCATTCATCTGTGCACAGTCAGGCTCATAAGGTGCTGACTCAAGTGGCCCTTCAGGCTCACACAGCTGGGGAAGAGGGCCTGGCACAGAATTCAGCCAACTCACTAAGGCCATCAAAACTGCTGTGGCCCCAGTTAGCAGACTCAATCATTTATAGTGACCGATCCACCAGCCACATGGTGTTGTTGCTTTCACTTCCTGCTCAGCCCTAAGTCAGATGAAGGCCCAAGGAATGTCCTTGCCTCCGTGTCACCATACCATGGACCATCTGGTAGAAATTCCATCACACTGTGAATTTATCTGGTAAAGATTAGGGACAGAAGAGCAAGTGAGCGAGCCGCTCCTTGGTCATAACCAAGTAAAAGATCTGATGCAGCTAAATTGTCTGCTGATGTTTGCTGAGTCTTACACGCTATGCCCAATGATGCTTGCTAAGATGTAAGCTCTTTGCTAGATTATTTCATGTAAATCTCACAACAGTTCTGTGGGGATAAGTACTATGTGAGTCCCACTTCACAGACAAGACAGAAGTTGAACAGTTCCCCAAGGTACACCACAATCAAGCACAAGAGGCAGGACCCAAGAGTCCCAACTCCAAGGCTCAAGGAGCTTGTGATCACGAAGTAGTTTTGTATCATCTAGACACCAGGCTCTGAAGATTGCTTAGATAGTATGGTCTGAGTTTTTATTTTTTTATTTTTTTATTTTTTTGGTTTTTCGAGACAGAGTTTCTCTATGGCTTTGGAGCCTGTCCTGGAACTAGCTCTTGTAGACCAGGCTGGCCTCGAACTCACAGAGATCCGTCTGCCTCTGCCTCCCGAGTGCTGGGATTAAAGGCGTGCGCCACCACCGCCTGGCCGGTCTGAGTTTTTAACTGGTTAAATTAATTCCAATTTTCTCTTCTTTCTGAAGCTCCAACTGATAGGCAGTCATAACCATGAAATAAGCCCGCCACACAATAATGTTTATTTTGGAACCCTGCTATGAACAAAATGGTTTTCCTTGATATTCTTAGATAATCAAAACTTCCATTTTTCATAATATCTAAGCACCTAAAACTACTAAAAATTTACAGCACCTTTGGGGCTCCAAACCCACAGGAGCAACACTGGCACGCCAGTGAGCCATTTGGAACAAGTCTGCCCTGGGCAGCCTGCGTTGTGGCACTTACAGGTGGAAGCAAGCAATTCTTCTGCTCTGGTGTTCTGACAGTTACAGATTGTGCTTCCAGATATTCAGGTTTCTGTGAAATTCAGCCTAATCCATAAGCGAGAATCGAGAAAGAATCTACAACTCCTGTTCTCCTATCAAGGGCATTAGGTTCTGTGATACTGGTGATTCTGCAGGTCCTTTAGGGACTGCTTTCTCACCTATACAATAGGATATTGGATTAAGTCATTTCTGACATGCTGTTCCACCATAGGCTGATGAATAGAAGAAGCCTGTGTGTGTGTGTGTGTGTGTGTGTGTGTGTGTGTGTGTGCGCGCGTGCGCGCGCGCGTGCGTGTATGCATGCATGCATTTACGTATGCATGTTCCCATGTGTGTGTTTACATGCATTTGACTATGAAGACCTGAGGTTGACATCAAGCATCTGCCTCAGTGACTCTCCATCTTCTATATTAAAGAAGGGTCTCTCACTGAATCCAGAGCAGTCTTCCGGCTAGTCAGGGAAGCCAGCCTATTCTAGAGGCTCTGTCTCAGTCTCCTGTGCACTGGTATTGACACACTCACAGTCGTTAGCTATTGAGTTAGTCTGTTTGTCTGTCTTTTGTTTGTTTGTTCTGAAATGGGTTCTGGAGATCCAACCCTGGTCTTCGAGCTTTCAGGGCAGCCACTTTACTCGCTTGGCCATCAGCCAAGCCCTCTGTTGTCCAGGCTCCCTCCCACTCTCCCTGAAAAAGACTGTCCTGGTTTCCAGGCAACCCAATATTTGTCATTCCCAAAGGTCAGAAAGCCCAAGTCTGGAATCCTCCTTGCATAACTCTTGCAGGAAGCTTTTCATACTGAACCAATCGAAGTCAAATACCTTCTTAGAGAAATAAAGCCTGTGGAAAAAGCAAGCACAATGGTCATAAAAGACATCTACTATAGACTGTAATATGAAATGCAGTGTTCAGTTATAGACCAGGGAATGGAAGGTATAACTTGCTCAGACCTTGTCTCTGCCCATTTGCTAATTTTATACAGTCTTGAAAAAGTGGCCTCCCTGGTTTAGCTGTTAAGTAGTTACCTACATTGCATACATATGAACTTGCATATATTATCTCCTTCCAGGTTTATATGGAAGGATGAGTGAGAAGCACCCTAGAGAAGCTTAAGCATCTCTCAGTCCTCACTAACATCAGTCATCTCCACTGATGGGTTTGTCCATGAGACGTGGGAAAGTCTCTGAGCATGAACTGAAGAGGAAAGGCCACACAACTGTGAGGAGAGAGGAGGGATTTGGCAGAAAGAAAACAACAGAAAGACACATTGGTAGAGGGAACCCAAGCTGGTGATTAAATTACAAATATAGATTACAGAGAATGATGATACTCGATTTCAGGTGGTGTTCAGATATTGTGCCAGGGAGCAAGGTTTATTCTATGAGGGTTAGTGAGAGCTAATGAGAGCGTCAGATCCACAGCAAGGGCTGCTGAGGTTCAAGCAGGACTTTAATCCCAGGAGGGGACCAGTAGAACAAAGTTGAGATAAGGCACATCATTCCCACGGACAAGGCCATGGGGGAAGCTTCGGAGCCAAAGAGAAATTCATAGTTAGGAGTGCTTAGCCAAGCTCTCTCATTCTCTAGGAGACAAGCAAGTGCATCCATGTAGAAGAAGCTACGCTTGGTAGGACTCTTGGTGGCCAGCTTTGCACAGCCTCATGAAGGGGCCTCAGCTGGCCCATGACTTGCTGAATCAGCCAACTAGATTGAAGGTCCTAGTGGATGGCCCTATGGCTATCATCAGCCGAGAGAGAGAAGTGACAAGTCTCTCAGACCTTGGTTCTGGAGCTGAGTCACCAACCTTTCCTGTGCTTTTCCTATTTTCAGTGAAATCCGACCCAACACCACTGTGCAGTGGGAAGAAGTCTGCCGGCCTTGGGTCTCAGGCCCTCGGAAGCTGATTGCCAGCATGACCAGTGATTCCCTGAGACATGTGTATGGAGAGCTGGATCTGCAGATTCAAAGACGCCCTACGGTGTAAATGCCCAGGAGGTCCAGATGGGCCTGGGCTCATGGCCTATTGCAGCCTTGGTTATGGAAATCCTAATGCAAAAAAAAATGTAACTAGCTCTTGCTTTACTTGGGATGTGAAGATTGAGACAGACCCTAGCTTGGGGATGCTATGTATTTCATAGACATGCTTTTCCAAACCCAGCTCATTGGATAAGGGAGTTAGTTTTGAATTGCTCCACCCTCCAAAGGATCTGAGCATTAACTTTAATTAAGCTATCATTAAGCCTTCATAGCTCATAAGAGTAAAAGTCATCATTTATCATTGCAAATGGCTACAGCTCCACATATCAGAGGGCTTCCCTTGCGCGAGGAGGGGGAGTGCTCAATACCGGGCCTCAATTAAGACTTCAGATTCCCCACTCAGTCTTTTGGGGGTAACATATTCCCCCAAAGGAGTACTGATTGGATCCTTACAATTCTATTCTCCCTTTATTTAAAATCAGGTTGTACCCTCTGTGTTAAAATATTTTTTCCACGAATTAAGCACGGCATCATTTTTCTTCTTGGCAAAGCCAGAGAAAGGTCTTTCATCTTGCACCTGCAGCCAAGGAACTGCCTGCCAAATTTCACAGATTACCTTGTGAGGAGATGTGGCCCCACATTAACAAATTGCATTTGTGGAGAACTTAATCACCTTCGAGGAGATAAGGAAGCAGGTGCGGTGCTCGGATCTATTAAATAATGTAGTTTATGGTGCATTTTATGGGTGTCACACTGTGGCCTGATCAGCAAGAATGAATAACCCTTACTTTAACCCTTTCTGGGGTAAAGAGCTAGAAAGTAAGGACACGAATTTGAGATTCGAGAAATGAAGAACTGGTGCCCTTACTTAGTGATTATACTTCACCCATCTCTCTGAGGTCATCTGCTTCACACAATGACATAGGCCTAGGGTATTCTGAGTGGGGTTGTTTTAAGACAAAAAAAAAAGCTTGAGACACTAGGAGATTTAGTGGTTAGACTACATGGAAGATTAAACAGATTCTCATTCCTTCATACCCTCATATTTACTATACCAAGCCCTTTCCTGAATTCTTGGGTACGTAGAGGTAGCATAGACTCAGCAATGATCAGTGTTACTGCTGACCCAAGGGAAGTCATCTCCAGCATTAGCATCTAATTCCAAATGAAATGCATTTTGCTATGCTTTAAACCAGCTTAACTTGGTATGTTGTTATTAACAAGAGTGTAACAGATGCCTATAATAAAGTTAATCTGATTACATGTGCACAGAAGTAAATGGTGTTAATTTTCAACACTACATATGGTTAAGTTCAATTGCCTGGAAACCTCTTCTCCCCTGCAGTGTACACTCCACCCTGACTAGGAAGACATGCATTTGCCCTGTAGGGAAAATGACTAATAGTTATTGATGTTGCCATTAGCATTCCTCGCCTTCTCTTTGCATTTTGTTAACCATTTTTACTGAAGAAGGAAGTTTGCATGCTTAACTTAAAACTCAGCTTCTAGAAATTGAAATTCCTCCGTAGATATCTGCTTATCAATGATTTCTCAAAACATCATGATGAGTGGGCAGACAGGCAGCACAGACACCTGTCAAGATAAGCACCTATCATTATGTTAGAACAGGAATGGAAAACAGATAAGACAGCATGTTCAGGAGCACCGATGGTCATGGCAAACCTCTCCAAACAGTTGCAGACAGGGCCTTAGGATCCTTCTCCGGCTCCAGCAGCAGCTGATTCAGAGCTGGCACTCAAGGTGAAACCTATTCATCATACCTATCTTAGAACCAGTCCATGCTCACTGAAAGCTTGGATTCCATAATGCCCAATATAATGCTACTGTAGTGTGGATGTTGTCTCTCAAAGGTCAATGTAGTCAAGACTCAGTCCTCTGCATGACCTATTAGGAGATGATAGACTCTTTCAGAGATGAGGTCCAATGGTGTGTCTTCCTTTCATCAGAGGAAATGCCTCTTCTTCTTCAATCTTTGACTTCCTGGTCGCAAGATGAGTTGTTTTGCTGTTGCCATCTGCCCCAGCCGTTACTCACTCACCACAGACTCAAAATCAATGGGGCCAATCAACCGTGGCTGGCACCTCTGAACTGTGAGTTAAAGGGAACTTATCTCAGGTATTTGTTGTACTACTTCTAAGCGGGATAACAGAAGTGCTGTCTCTCACAGCTGGATTTTAGCAATGGTAACAAGCAATGTGTCTCAGCAGACACCAGAGAGTGTCAGTTCTAGCTCCTGCTTGTGTTCAGCTGTGATGATTCTAAGCAAATCCTTCTGTGAGTTCAGAGCTTCAAGGCAGAATAAGGGTAACAATGGTTACATGTGCATAAGATTCCTCTCAAGGACATGTCAACGTTAATAACATACAAAACAGAAGATCGGTAGATAGACCGATTAGACCGATAAAGACAGATTTTATGGTTTTTTCCATATGCTTATGCCTCGTCAATCTTGCAAAGAAGGCAAATATAACTATTTCCAGCCTATTAGTGAAGGATCCAGGAAGCTGTGAGTCGTGGCAAGTTCATCTTGGATGATACTAAGCAGTGAAAACAAGCTCTGGTTTCAGAAAAACGTTTGTAGCGCTTTCTTCAGTCTTGTCAAGCTCAAAGTTTTAAGAACACAATCTGAAGACTAACTTTAAGACCCCGAAGGCGTGCAGAATTGCACAAAGACCTGCATGCACACATAATAGGAATATGAGGATATGAGGAGCAATGGAGTTTGTGATAGATTCGCTGATAACTAAAAAAACAAAAACAAAAACAAAAACAAAAAACACTGTATCCCAGTGGAAAACTGTAAGTTATGAATATATACCCATGATATTACAACACGGTCAGAAAGAACAACGTGTCATCATTCTGGGCAGATATCATAGTCAATCAGCCCAACCATCAAGCCAGTCACCGTTCCTGTCATCTAGCCACCACCCAGTCATCCAGACATTTGCCCATCCATTCCTCCAGTCACACACACATGCATGCAATGACAAGAGAGCATGCACTCTGCTTGCAAAGTGTTTATCAGGCAAGGGATAATCATGACAGAGATGCAGAAAAGGGCAACCGCAGAAGCACAGACATGCCACAAAACCTCAGGGGAATAAAGAGGGAAGGAAAGACAGAAGGACGCCCAGAGATGTCTTTCCTTGTTTCCATAGTAACAAAGGAGATGCCTAAAAGGTACTTTTCACAGAAAAAAAAAAAAAACCCTTGTCTTGTCTGAGGTGGGGAGAGGAAGCATGGTTACTTCACAATTGACTGTGTAACAAGATGATGAAGATGCATCAAGGTAAGAAATACGGGTATTTCGTCAGACTTGAGCACTGCCCAGAATGACGTGCTGTTCCTTCTTGGGTGTGTTTTGAAGTAGCACTAAAGCCAGGGATGTGTGTAGTGGCAGACCTCGTTCACATCGACTAAAACAATGCAATACTGAAGGTTATGCCACAGTGGAGGTCAGGGACAGGGAAAGGGGCACACTAGAGACCTAGCAGATAAAATGGGAGGGGCAATGTAGGAGAGGGGAGTGTTACAAACTAGTGATCTTAGCAGGTAGACCTGGGACAGCCAGGTCAACATGATGGACAAAGACCACTTGCTGGTAGCCCAGAATCTTGCTATCACACAGAGCCATGGTCCCTGTGTCTTCCAGAAAGTCCTCCCACTCAGACGTGCTGAGGCACACCTCTCCTCCTCCCCCCACTTCCCAACTCTTTCGCATGAACGTTCCTTTCACATGTGTCTACCTTTTTATATTTTTTAATAAAAAGCTTTATATTGAATCTGCAAGAAATCACTTTATCAAATTGTGTACTGAAGAAGCAGCCACATTCTTCACCAAAATACCCCAAGATCGGTCTCTAGACCACATATGAATATTCTTCTCCTGTGAAATCTCTAGAGCCAGCATCCCACAGTTCCAAGTGCTCTTTGTGCCACTGTCACCCGTGCTTCTACTAGTATGTCCAACAGTTCAAGCATTTCACTGTTCTCCTAAGCCAAACTCCCAAAGTCCACACTAGTCAAAAAAGCAATGCCTTGGCCCATCACAGCAATACCCCAATCCCTGGCCCCAACTTTTGCCTTAGTTAGGGTTTCTCTTGCTGTGAAGAGACACCATGACCGCTGCAGTTCCTATAAAGGAAAAAAAACATTCAATTGGGGCGGCTTGCATTTTCAGAGATTTAGTCCATTATCATCACGATGGGACATGGTAGCATGTAGACAGACGTGGTTCTGGCTACACCTTGATCCTATAAGCACCTGGAAATAGTCTGAGATATTGGGTGTGGCTTGAGCATAGATGAGACCACAAAGCCCATCATCAAAAAACACACTTCCTCCAAGAAGGTCAAAACTACTCCAACATAGCCACACCTCCTTATCGTGCCAATCTCTTTGGGGGCCATTTTCTTTCAAACCACCACATACAGTAAGCAGTTTACCAGTTGAGCTACTTCTCTAGCCTCCAGCAGCTCTATTTTCTTAATGACATGTTATATCCACTTATCCTTTACTGTTTCTGGTTCTAGTCCCCTATGTCTATAATGTCCATGTTTAAAATTTGGGCATCTATATCTTATAGACTTTCAGAAGTCAAAGATGCCAAAGGGGGGGGGCGGGACATAGAGACTGAACTACCCAGGGCAATGGACTGGTACTGATCAATGTGTTTCCTGTTAACTCTATTCCAGATGCAAAGCTGAGCTCAAGCGTTTTGTACTTTTGTCTTGACTGCAGCAATGAATTCAAAAATTATGACTCCAATAAAGAAACCTGCCTTTTATGTTGGTCATTACAAAAGAATGCTGGGAATTTTCAGGACTACCCTGATTATCTTTATAGAGTGCACAATGCTAAAAGCTCATATAGATCGACCAAATATTCATATGACACAAAGTTGACTAATAGGTATAATACAATAAAAACCTCCCTCTACAATGAGAAACAACAGCTTCCATGGTGGCTCTGCTGCCAGTGTTAGCCAGGAAATGTAGGTTGTGCACTGGAAAGTATGAGCTTTAAAAGAAAGCACAAGCTAGATACTCAAGGAATAATATAAAGGTATTACACTTCAACCGTTTTTTCTGTAATCCTGACTCTCTCCTAGAGGCTAATTTAAAGGCATCCCAGTAGCTGTGTATTCTAAGATCTTAATGTTTTATTCTGTCAGTGCTGGTTACACATAAAGTCAGAGCTCATAACAGAACACTGACTATACCTTGAATTTTGAAAATTAACACTTAATATAATTAGGTGTCCAGAAGACTCTTTTATTCTTTTTACATTAGCAACATTGTTAGCTATAATGCACACTATTAAGATACTGTGACATACTCAGTCCCATGCTACACCGAGAAGCAGCCAAGAATCCTGCTGAAGCAGTGAGATAAAAGATGGGCCCCAGGCTCTGTGGGTATAAATTGGACCAACCCCTTTGGAAACTGTTTTTGCCATCCTATACTAATTCTCAAAGCGCAACGAACCAGTGAATCCTCTCCTAAGTGTATATATATATATATATATATATATATATATATATATATATATTCTAAACGTGTGCTATAATGGAGTGGATAAGTAACCTGTGGCATATAAGTTGTACACATTGCAGTAATAAATATACCATAAAATAAACATATCCATATAAAATATTATAAAAAGAACTTTCTCCTAGACTGCAAAACAAAGAGCCAGATGCTGAAACTGAGGATACTATAACACAAATCTGTTCACTCAGAGGTCAAAACCAGGCAAAACCAATCAATCAGGCTTAGAAGCCAGGCTAGGGATTGACCTTGGCAGAGGGCTAGTGACTAAATTGGGACATGAGAGACTTTGGGAGATTCTGGCACTATTCCACTTCTTGCTTGGTCTATTGTAAAATTTACATTGTTACTGCTTTATTATTTATTTCTATTAAGGCAAACTATCCCCCAAACTTCATTGTCCAAAATATCATTCATTTCTCATAGTCTTTGTAGGTCTGGTATCTAATGGTCTTAGCAGTATTCATTAGAGCAAGGCTCTCACAAGCTGCCATCAAGATAGCCCAGGCTTTGAGATTCATTTGGGCTTGACTTGGAGATGTTTTACCTTCATTCTTTTCCATACCCTCCTCACAGAACTGGTGGGTTTGTTCTCAGCTCCTTACCATCTGTTGGCTGGATGCATCTCCCAGTCCCTTGTCATGCAGGCTCGCACCACAGTGCAGAAGTAAAAGGCAAAGACAAGTCCTGCAAGGCAGAGTACAAATCTTGTGACCTAATCATACAAGAGGAGATAGCCTATAATTTTTATTACATAGTTATCAAAAATTAGTCACTCTGCAAAGAGGTTATGGTGGGCCACAGCTTGCTAAGCATCACATTAAAAAGGAAAAAACAAGAGAACTGCACCCGTATCTGGTTTCCGTTTCTGGGGTACCTTCCCAGCTCATCCCTGGCCCTTCTAATGGGTCCTGCTCCTAACCTGAGTGGGCTAGCTCCACTCAGGAGCAGGACATACCAGCCAGAATCAGTGAGTGACCAGCCTGTCCCCTGAACCTTACCCCTCACTGATTCTGTTTCCAGGGTCCCTTCCCCAGACCCGTATTGTTCCAGTTTGTCCCTGGTCCCACTGCTGGGCCCTGCCCTCACCTCGGGCAGACTTTCTCCACACAAGAGCAGGCCACACCAGCCAGAACTGTATCCCTCTCTGGTTTCTGTTACCTGGGTCCCTTCCCTAGGCCCACGCCATCTCACCTTATCCCTGGCCCCACTGTTGGACCCTAACCCTAACCCCAGTAGACTTCCTACACTCAGAAACATGCCAAACTAGCCAGAACCAGTGCAAGTAACGGTGTTAGATGAGATACAAACCACACTGACTTGAATGGGCTCTAGTGGCTCAGGTGCAAACCATACCAGTTAAAACAGATGCAAACCACACTACCACACCAGTTAGAAGAACTGGGGTGCAGGCCACACCAGTCACAAGAACAGAGACCCCCCTGCTGCACCAAAGTCCAAGCTAATCACCAGAAGGCCAACTCCCAACTTAGAAAAAGACTCTCAACTAGACCAGTAGTCACATCATTTACCAGAAATCCAGGTGCAAAGACTAGAAAACGAAAGAGGAAAAAGGAACCAAGGAACAAGACAACCATCCAACAAAGAGAAACTCAGAAATCAGAGACTAGAACTAATAATCCCAAACAAGATGCCTAAACACCAGCATAAAACTACAACCAATGAGGCCGGGCGGTGGTGGCGCACGCCTTTAATACCAGCACTCGGGAGGCAGAGGCAGGTGGATCTCTGAGTTCGAGGCTAGCCTGGTCTACAAGAGCTAGTTCCAGGACAGGCTCTAGAAACTATAGGGAAACCCTGTCTCGAAAAACCAAAAAAAAAAAACAAACAAACAAAAAAAAAAAAGCCAAAAAAAAAAAAAAAAAAAAAACAAAATTAGCCGGGCGGTGGTGGCGCACGCCTTTAATCCCAGCACTCGGGAGGCAGAGGCAGGCGGATCTCTGAGTTCGAGGCCAGCCTGGTCTACAAGAGCTAGTTCCAGGACAGGCTCTAGAAACTACAGGGAAACCCTGTCTCGAAAAACCAAAAAAAAAAAAAGAGGAAAACTACAACCAACAACAGCCAGGTCAATATGGCACCACCAGAGCCCAGATAATCCTATGTCAGCAAAACCTGAATATTCCAATGCAGCTGAAGCATAAGAAAATGACTCTAAAAACAACTTTATAAAGATGATAGAGGTCCTTAAAGAAGAAATGAACCCCACCAAAAGAAATCTAAGAAAAGACAAAAGAAAAGTTAGAAAAAAATCAACAAATCTAAAAAAAGAATGCCAAGAAAGCCAATAAACAAACAAACAGGTGAAAGAAGCTATTTGCATGAAAATAGAAATAGAAGCAATAAAGAAAGCACAAAGTGAGAGAATCCTGGAAACAGAAAATCTGGGTAGTGAACAGGAACTACAGATGTAAGCATCACCAACAGAATATAAGAAATGGGAGTAGGCAACCCTTTTCGTTAAGATGGCGCCGAAAGCGAAGAAGGAAGCTCCTGCCCCTCCCAAAGCGGAAGCTAAAGCGAAGGCCTTGAAAGCCAAGAAGGCAGTGCTAAAAGGCGTCCACAGCCACAAAAAGAAGAAGATTCGCACATCGCCCACCTTTCGGCGGCCCAAGACCCTGCGGCTAGGAAGGCAGCCTAAATACCCCCTGAAGAGCGCGCCCAGGAGGAACAAGCTTGACCACTATGCCATCATCAAATTCCCCCTGACCACCGAGTCAGCCATGAAGAAGATAGAAGACAACAACACACTTGTGTTCATTGTGGACATCAAGGCCAACAAGCACCAGATCAAACAGGCTGTGAAAAAACTCTACGACATTGATGTGGCCAAAGTCAACACCCTCATAAGGCCCGACGGAGAGAAGAAGGCGTATGTCCTGTTGGCTCCTGATTATGATGCTCTGGATGTTGCCAACAAAATTGGAATCATCTAAACTGAGCCCAGCCGGCTAATTCTAAATATACACTTTTTCAACATTAAAAAAAAAGAAATGGGAGAGAGTATAGATACAATAGAAGAAATAGATTCATCGTTCAAAAAATTTTAAATCTAAAAATTTTCTAACACAAAACATCCAGGAGATCTGGAACACCATGAAAAGATCAAACCTAAGAAAACAAGAATATAAGAAGGAAAATATCTCAGCACAAAACTCAGAAAATATATTTAACAAAATCATAGAGAAAAACTTCCTTAACCTAAAGAAGGACATGCTTATAAAGGTATAAGAAGCTTAAAGAATAACAGAATGGATCAGAAAAAAAGTCCTTGTGTCTCATAATGACCAAAACATTAAACATATAGAACAAAGAATAATAAAAGTTGGGAGGGGAAAGGGCCAAGCAACACATAAAGGCAGACCTATAAAAATTACACCTGACTTCTCAACAGAGACTCTAAAAGCCAGAAGAGCCTGGACAGACATCTTGCAGACTCTAAGAGACCACAGATGCCAGCCCATACTCATAAACCCAACAAAACTTTCAGTCACTATAGATGGAGAAAACAAGACATTCCATGACAAAGTCAAATTTAAGCACTATATCTCCACAAACCCAGCCTTACAGAAGGCACTAGAAGGAAAGCGCCAATCCAAGGAAGTTAACTATACCCACAAAACACAGGCAATAGCTAATCTTACACCAACAAAATCTAAATAAAGAAGGGAAAAACAGAACACACGTACACACAAAACCACCAACACCAACACCAGCACCATAATAACAGGAATTAACAACCAGTGGTCATTAATATCTCTCAATATCAATGGGCTCAAATCACCAATTAAAAGACGCAGGCTAACAAAATGGATACAAAAACAGAATCCATCCTTCCGCTGCATACAAGAAACACACCTCAACAGCAAAGACAGACATTATCACAGAGTAAAAGGTCGGAAAAAGATTTTCCAATCAAATGGACCTAACAAACAAGCCATTGTAGATATCCTAATATTTAGCAAAATATACTTCAAACCAAAATTAATTAAAAGAAATGGAGAAGGACACTGTAGTGTCATTTTATTTGTATTTTAATAAACAAAGCTTGCCTGAGGATCAGAAAAGTAAAAGAGCCACACTGACCAGCCTTACATCCCAGGCAGCAATGACACACATCCTTAATCCCAGTAGCCACACTAGTTTGCCATAGAAACCAGGTGGTAGTTGTGTACGCCCTTAATCCCAGAACTAGAAAGGATTATAAAATGGGAGACAGTTCTCAGTCTTAGTCTTATTCTGAGATTTCCTGGAGGCAGGATCACCATTTTCAGACTTAGGTTGAAGTAAGAACCAGTGCCTGTTTTTCTTTTCTGACCTTCAGATTGAGTCCAATTTCTGTCTCTGGGTTTTTATTAATTGTGCTTCAGACAGTTCATACTCATTAAAGGAAAAATCCACCAGGATGACATCTCAATTCTGAACATATATGCCCCAAATGCAAAGGTGCCCACATTTTAAAAGAAACATTACTAAATCTAAAATCATACATTGATCTCACACATTAATAATGGGAAATTTTAAGGCCCTACTCTCTCCATTGGACAGGTTGTCCAGACAGGAGCTAAACAGAGAAATAATGTCACTAATTTATGACTCAAATGGACCTAACAGATATCTGCAGAACATTTCCTATACTCTGGAATAAAGCTGAGCAGATTCACCGAAGCTGTTTTCTGAAGTGCTGTCTCTATCCTACCCACAGCCATTCAAACCCCGTTTCCCAGTTCTGCTCCCTCTACCCTAGTATACCAGTGCAGTCAAAAATTCCAAGAAAGAAGCAAAAACTACAGAAGACAATATCCTGAACAAAACATCAATTGTACAGGCACTAAGATCAACAATTAACAAATGGGACCTCATGAAACTGAAAAATTTCTATAAAGCACAAGATACCATCAATAGGAAAAAATGGCAGCCCACTGACTGGGAAAAGATTTTCACCAACTCCACATCTGACAGAGGGCTAATATCCAAAATAAATAAAGAATTCAAGAAACTAGACATTAGTAACCTAAGTAATCCAGTTAAAATGGGGTACAGATTTTAACAGAGAATTCTCCACAGAAGAATTTGGAATGGCCAAGAAACACTTAAAGAAATGTTCAGCAAAGAGCCATCAGGGTTCCCTTCACTATGTTAAGTCCAAGGTCCTCCCAGCTCCCCCTATGTCCAGGAAGGTGAGCAACCAAACTGACAAGGCTCACAGTGAGCCCGTCCATGCTGTAGAGTTCATGTTCATTGCCGTTGTCCTTGGTTTCTCAGTCCTCCTCCACCGTCAGCCACATTCAGAGAGTCCGGTTTGGTCCCCTGTTCCATCAGTCCCATTCCAACTGGACTTGGTGGTCTCCCGTTAGATCTGTCCCACCATCTCAATGGGTAAACACACTCCTCACGGTCCTGACTTCCTTGTTCATGATCTCCCTCCTTTTGCTCCTCATCGGGACCTTGGGAGCTCAGTCCGGTGCTCCTATGTGGGGCTCTGTCATTTTCTCCATCCAATGCCAGGTGAAGGTTCTATTGTCCTGGAGAGGGGTGGAGAGGGGGTATGGGTGGAAGGGAGGGGAGGGAAGGGGGAGAAGGAGGGAAGGAGATGGAAATCTTTAATAAAAAAATGAGGAAAAAAAATAAAATAAAGTGCCTACATTTAAAAAAAAAAAAAGAAATGTTCAGCATCCTTAGCCATCAGGGAAATGCATATCAAAATGATACTGAGATCCTGTCTATGTCTGTTGGAAGGACTAAAATAAAAAACACAAGAAACAGCTCATGCTAGTGAGGATGTAGACAAGGGGAACACTCCTCCCCTGCTGGTGGGAGTGCAAATTTGTATAGTCACTTTGGAAGTCAATATAGTCGTTTCTCAGAAAATTGAGAATCAATATACCTCAAGACACAGCTATGCCACTCCTGGGCATATACCCAAAGGATACACAATCATACCATAAGGACATTTGTACAGCTATATTCATAGCAGCTTTATTTGTAAAACCAGAAACTAGAAACAAACTAGATGTTCGTCAACAAATGAATGGATAAAGAAAATGTGGTACATTAACACAATGGAGTATAACTCAGCTGTTAAAGACAATGACATCGGAAATTCGCTGGCAAATAGATAGAACTAGAAAAGATTGTCCCACGTGAGGTAACCCAGACTTAGAAAGACAAACATGGTATGAACTCACTCATAAATGCATATTAGCCATAAAGTAAAAGAGGACCATGCTACAACTCACAGACCAAGAGAAGCTTAGTAATAAGGAAGCTCTCCGAGAAGAAGAAATAGAAGGGACATTGCCAGTGGATAGGGGAGGATTTGGGAAGGGGGAATGGGAATGGGAACAAGAGGGATCAGGTGGAAGGAGAAGAGAGAGAGAGAGAGAGAGAGAGAGAGAGAGAGAGAGAGAGAGAGAGAGAGAGAGAGAGAGAGAGAGATCGAGTACTGGGAGAGACAACTGAAATCTGAGGACATCTTTGGAATGATCTAGAAACCTAGAGCAGGAAAGTGCGCAGAAATATCTGAGGGTGACCCTAGCTAAGACTTCTAGAAATAGAAGATATAGAGCCTGAACCAGCCATCTCCTGTAAGCAGGCAGGACATCCAATGGAGAGTCTGGGACACCAACTCAGCCACAAACCTTTCAACCTACAATTTGTCCTATTTACGAGATGTGCTGGGGTAAGGATGGCACAGAAATTTTGAGAGGGACCAACCAACTGATGACTGGCCCATATGGAGACCCATACCCTCAGAGCAAACTCGCCATTGAGGGCCAGGAGCCAGAGACCTAGAGACCTAGCATAGAACCAAACACTAATGGAAAAAAAAAGTTGATGCAATGGCTCCTAATGATATTCTGCTATATTCATAGATTGGTGCCTAGCCCAGTTGTCACCAGAGATGCTTCACCTAGCAACTAATGGAAACAGTGCAGACTAACAACCAAACAATAGGCAGAGCTTGGGGAATCCTGCAGGAGAGAGAGAAGGATTGTAGGAACCAGTGGTGTTAAGAGCACCATAAGAAAGCCCATAGAACCAACTAACCTGGGCTCATAGGGGCTCACAGGAACTGAATTGACAATCAGGGAGCCTGCATGAGACTGATATAGACCCTGTGCATATATGTTACAGTTCTGTGGCTTGGTCTTCAATTGGGACTCCTAGCAGTGGAAGCAGGGGCTGGCTTTGACTGTGTTGCCTGATCTCATCATCTGACCTTAGTGGAGGGGTAGGTGTCTTATACCAGCAAGAATGGCTAAGATCAAAAACACTAATGATAGCTTATGCTGGAAAGGATGTAGAGTAAGGAAAACATTCCCCACTGATGGTAGGAATGCAAACTTTTACAACCACTATAGAAATCAGTGTGGCAGTTTCTCAGAAAATTGGGAATCAACCTACATCAGGACCCAGCAATACCACTCTTGGGAATATACCCAAAAGACACTCAATCATACAAGACATTTGTTCAACTATGTTCATAGCAGCATTATTTGTAATAGTCAGAACCTGGAAACAACCTAGATGCCCCTCAAAGGAAGAATAGATAAAGAAAATGTGGCACATTTCCACATTAGAGTACTACTTAGCGGGAGGGGGAACCATTGACATCTTGAAATTTGCATGTAAAAATGGATGGAACTAGAAAAAACCATCCTAAGTGAAGTAACCAGACCCAGAACGATAAACATGCTATGTACTCACTTATAAATGGAAACTAGCTGTAAAGCAAAGATATTGAGCTTATAGTTCATGATCCTAGAGAAGCTAAGTAACAAGGTGAACCCTAAGAAAAACATACATAGATTCACCTGAAAAAGGGAAACAGACAAAATTGCCTGATAACATTGGGAACATTGGGGTGGATGGAAAAGGGAGGATGGAAGGGGAAGGAAAGGGGAAAAGGTGGGGGGACTTGAGGGAACAGGATAGTCAAGGTGGAAGAAGGACAGAGAGGAGAGCAAGGAAAGATATTTTGAGCCATTTCTGGGGTATCAAGAAATCTGGCACTAGAAAATTTCCCTGGAATCCACAAGGATGACCCCAGCTAAGACCCTAAGCAATAGAGGAGAGAGTGCCCAAACTGGCCTTGCCCTGTAGTCAGATTGATGATTTTTTATAAGTCACCATAGAACCTTCATCCAGCAACTGATGGAAACAGACAGAGACCCACAGCAGAGCACTGGGCTGAGCTGTTAAAGTCGGGTTGAAGACTGGGAGGAGTGGGACTGTGAACAAAGAGATCAAAACCATGATGGGGACACCCACTGAAACAGTCTACCTGAGCTAATGGGAGCTCACCAACTCTAGCCAGACAGGGAAGGAACAAGCATAGGACCAAATTTAGTCCCTCTAAATGTGGGTGACAGTTGTATGACTGGGGCAGACTAGGGGGCCACTGGCAGTGGCACCAGGATTTATCCTTACTGCTTGTACTGGCATTTTTGGAATGTATTCTCTTTGGATGGATACCTTGCTCAGCCTAGATATAGTAAGGAGGGCCTTGGACCTTTCCCAAAGCAGTGTGCCTTACCCTCTCTGAGGAGTGGGTGGAGGGTGTGATGGTGAGGTGGGTAGAGGGAATGGGAAGAGAGGAGGGGTGGGAACTGAAATTGGTTTGTAAAATGAAAAAAAATGTTTGTTTTCTTTTTTAAAAAAATAAAATAAAATAAATTATAAAAAACCAAAGAAAGGTATTAGTTGCTTAAAAGAAGCTGATGTTTCAAGAGGCCCTGCATATGTATTAGAAGCATAAATTACTTGTAGAGTATGGAGACTTCTATATGACAGAGACCCATTCGTAGCTCACCACCATCCAGAATATAGATGATTTTGAGATAAATAAGAAAGAGAAGGTAAGACTGGCAGGAAATGCTGTCCGGGTGAATGAGCCAAGCTACGTACAAAAAGACGGAGGCCCTTCCTCCTTCTAAGTTGGTTGGGCAGGACCATGAGATGTGATAGTAACTCTTCTGTAAAATTGGGAGAACACCAGGCCAGAATGAAGACAGCAATGAGAGTGCCTGGACTAACAAGGGTCAACATACAATAGAGAACAAACATTTTAATTGGGGAACCAAGTGGTCCCCTACTATGTAGCTCAGCATCTATATAATATTGTTCTTAGAATTGGTGAAAGCCTTTGCTTGTTCCCCAACCTTGGTCCTTGGGGAGCGTGTTTGTTTTACCCACCAAGGAGTGGTAAAGAGCATTCCATTGCACAGAGCTGAGCTGGATCAGGATGTCTGTAATGCGGCTGCAGGAAGGAGGGGGTCACAGAAATGAGGCTGCTGTTCAGTAAGTAAGAAGGCACTTTAGAGTTGATGATATAAATGTTACTGTCAATGAACTTCATCTTCTCCGAGCACAGAAAACATCAGCCCTGCCCTGAATGAGTTCGGGTTCAAATTTCATCTTGCCTTCCCTGATCTAGTTTTCTGAGAAAGAAAGGGCACGGCATTGCAGATACACAGATGTCTCACTGTGAGCAAAATGCAAATGTCTATTACTCCCAGGTTCTGTATAATAACCATGACCTCAGAGTGACAGCAATTCAAAGAAAGGATGCAGTGGTAGGAAGTTTCCTAGCTGGGAAGATGACTTGGTGAGTGTACCACAAAAGGAAAACAGAAAAACACTGGAGCCTGAGTGCCTGTATTCCCAGAACTGCTGCAGGAAGCAGGGAGGTTGAGACCAAGACAGAATAATACCCAGGAGGTCATAGACCTGCTATCCTGGCCTATGAAGCCAAAAGACAGAAAGATGACTATTTCTCAAACAAGGTGGAAGGTTATGTTGGTGAGATTTTATGCATGTAAAATCTGATGTTTCTGACATTGCTACGAACCACGATCCTACAGAAAACTTCCTGATTCTCTGGCATTTATAATCTTTCCATCCCTTCTTTCACAATGTTCCCTGAGCCTTTTGTAAGGGAGCTGTTTCATAAATGTATTCATCCAGACTTGGCTTCATAATTCTGCACTGCTATTGGCAATAGCTTTCTGTTTCCATTATAAAAAGAAGTCTCCTTCATGGGGAGTGACGACTACACTTGAGGACTACACTTATCTGTAGGTATAAGGACAAATATTTTGGATATAGTTAGGGATTCCACTAACTTAGTAAAGTGGTGGTTGTTTCTCCTCCAAGAACTATGACTTTATTAGCCCTGGGGACTTGGCCAGGTTTCCCATACTAGGTAGATTTCCCTCTTGTTGACCTGGTCTTAAGTCCAATTAGCATCAAGACATCCATGTCCGTTACTGTACCCTTGGGGTTACCACAGCCTGTTGGTCATTGCTGTGGTTCATAGGTGTCATAGCTAAATAGAAATGTTGGTTGTTTCCCTCCTTTAGAAGTATGCATGGTGCCTTCTGGTATGATGAAAGCTGGTCCTCGGAGAAGAGGTATTCAGATCTATTCCTTATTTTTTAAAAAAATCACTTTATTATAATGAACTTTCTTATTGAATCATCTAAGGCAGTCTTAATAAACCATTTTGTAAGGCCATCCAGGTAAGAGAGGAATCCAAATAATTCTCATAATGTCTAAATTTTTCTTGTTTCCTATGTATGGTTTTATATGTAGTTGAGTTCTCAATTAGAAGTGAACTGAATTTAATTTCATTTATTGGATATATTCATAATCCATGTGGAAAAGAATTCTTACATCCTCTTACTTACACTATAGAAGCAGAAGGCCTTTTAGCTCTTATCAATTGTTTTTGTCTGTCCCAAAGGCCATGAACTTACTGAGAATGGAAACTATTTTAAGTTTGATTCTCAAAGTGTTTAATAAGAGCACCAGCAGATAAATGGAGAGAGTTAAAGACACTCTCAACGGCATGGCAGGAACAGAGACCTCACTGATGCCACCTCTGAGAAGGTAAAGCATTAAGTTTCCAAATTCAAGCTCCAAGACTCTTTATCACTCAGTCTCCTTTCAAAGCCTAGGTGGACCCTAGTGTCAGTCTCACAAGATCTCAGATATTTGCAAATTTTATTAAATAATTATTTTTCTTCCAGCCACTTCCTTTTGTGTCAGGTGATATTAGACACTGAGCTGAGATGTGGGGAGCTTTGAGGAGGGAGTAATGGATTTAGGATAGATTCAGTCTGTATATAGTTCATCATCACTCTGTGTACAGGGCAGTTACTACCAGTGGTGCCAACCTAAGACTCGTATCCAGGAATATTGTCATCTTTTATTTACAAAGGTTCAAAGATCTACTGTGGCACAAATGTGACCTGTGATGCCCTGCGCTGCAAGTGTATGCAGACAAGACTTGCAAAATAAGAGTTAACTTTCCCGCTTTTGTTTTTTACTCAGAGTATAAGAGAAAACATAATATTTGTCTTTCCAAGTCTGGTTTATTTAACTTAACATGATAACCCCCAGTTTTACTTATTTTCCAGAAAGTAATATGACTTTGGTTTTTTTTTGTTGTTGTTGATGACTGCATAGTAATCATATATGTATACACACATATGTGTATGCATAGGTAATTCTTTTTATCTATTCATCTGTTCATATGCACCAAGGCTGATTCCAGACTTTGTTAGTGCTACAATAAATATTTATTTAAAATCTTATAAATTAAGGATTAAATTTTCATCATATTAAGTCAAAATATGATTAATTAACTCTTTTGTCAGAGGTAGTCTAAAGGAGACAACATGTGTCATTTTAAATGTCACGTGACTATTTATGGATGTACTCAAATCAGTTCTTTGCTTAATAATGCTCAAGAATAAGTGCCGTGGGATGGTCTTTCTGTCCATTGTGAATATGTGTTGTTCTTACTGATTGATAAATAAACTGCTTTGACCTATGGCAAGGCAGGACAGCAGCAGGAGGAAAATCCACGCAGAGATACAGTAGAAGAAGGGCAGAGTCTGGGGAATGCCAACCAGTTACCGAGGGAACAAGACATGTAGAAAATGAGGTAACAAATCACAAACCATATGACAAAGCATAGATAAGAAATATGGGTTAATTTAAATGTAAGACCTAGCTAGTAATAAGCCTGAGCCATCAGCCAAATATTTATAATTAATGTAAATCTCTGAGTGCTTATTCGGGAATTGGGAAGAGGGAGAGAAACCTCAGATAACAAATAAAATATGGTTGCTTGATTTTTTTGGCCATCTCATGAGCTAACCTATCAAAACCCAACAAACCCCAAAACTTGTGCTTGCTAGAAGGAGAGAGTGAGAGACATCACATGATATTCAATAAAAACAGACAAATTCTAGTGCTAGCCAATTATTTTCTTTTGACCCAAATGTAATGAGATTAAAAGAACTCCAGAATCAACCTTCATCTCTTAGCAGGTCCAGATCATGTATCAAATGGGAGTACTTAAATACATCTAGAAAGACAAATCTCCATGACAGGGACAGATAATGCTGCTAAGGCTGACATTCTCTTACTTCAACACTGCTCCTAAGTTATCAAGGGACTTTGATCCTCCTTCTGGATTTAAGATCCATTTTACTCACCTTACTGGGGACTTCCTTTTAAAATTTGCCACAACTGAAAACTTCATTCTATGCTTCTATATAGAAAGTTTGGGTGCTGGAGGTATTCTTAGATGTGAACCAAATGAAAATTTGCACACCTCTCATATTCAAGCTTTGTAACCATAATTAATTCTTCTCTATTGGTGATTTTAATAACTAGAGATTTTCCACCAACTTTGGTATGTTTGTGAGAAGTCATGTGATCAGAAAGTATCCCCATATTCTATACTTAGGAACTCTGTCCGGGATTAGCATCTATTACGTATTTTAAAGAAACTAGAAGGAGGAAAGTCTTAATCACATTGCTTATGTTTTTAGAGTTCTTCACATGTAAAAGTTTGTTCATGATTTGACAACCACTCAAAGAATAAAATGTTTTCCTATGCTGCTTACAGACTTAAGTTTTCCTTCCATTGTGAGTCCTTTCATGGTGATTATAGAAACTGAAAACATTCAAGACTTTGCCATGTTACATGCTCTTATAGGATAACTGCCCATTGTGAATCTGTTTATGTGTTCAAAAGGAACAAAAAGAAACAAAATTAAACCTTTCTTCTATTTCTCATGGGGTTTCTAATCACTGGATCCTGTCATAATACCAAAAGGAATTGTGAATAATAAGGTTTTATCAGATGGCATACATGCACAGAAAGACATACATGTTCTTCAGTGTGACTTTATTTATGTATTTAAAATAAATTGAGATAATTGAAGACGATCTCATATCACCTACATATATAAAGTCTGCTTCTACTCTAAATTGTTTTAATTAATCAAGTAGCTGAAGGTTTTGATACATTTCTTACATTTTATTTCATTTATTGCATTCCAATGTTTGTTCTTGTCTTTGAATGCTACTCCAAAAGAAAAGCCTTTTCTACACTGCCTACACACGTTCAGTTTCTTTCTCCTGTGAAATTTTCATGATATTGAGAAGAACTTGGATAACTGACTGCTTTATTGTGTCACTAAAATACACATATTTTCCCTCTAGGGTCAGTTTTCCTAAGTGTTTTGACGTAAATGAGACTCCTGAAGGTTTTCCTACGTTGGTTACATTCATAGCATTAACAAAGCTTTCAGGGTAACTGAAGGCTTTCCCACGTTCCCTAAACATAGAAATTCTCTTCATATATGTCATACTCCTAAGTCTTGTGTCCAATCTTAACAGTGATAGGCATGTATAGGGATGAAATACAACACAAGATTTTTACTTCACGACAGTAACTGAACTCTAGCTAGAGAGACGTCCATCCTCATCGTCTTTATGTTGTCTAACTCCATCACTTCTCATTTATCTCCTGGAGTTTTTATACGCATTCTTAGTGTTCTGATCGTCCTGTGTTTTTCATGTAGCAACCATGTTTCTGTGGGTCTCCTGTATCACATCTTCACTAGAGTTTCTGCTGGGAAAAATCCAGCAAAGTCCATTTTCTCAGGGTGAGATTCACAGCCATATCCTCAAAAGTAGCAGACTCCTGGAAGTTGAATACTCCGGAAGCTGAGGCCAGCACAGGTTACATAGTGAATTCAAAGCTTAAGTGGGATTTATATTTACACCGTTCCATTTCTGGATTCTGGGGTTTTAGCGTCCTCAACAGATATGTCGCCATTAGTAGAAAGTGCAGAACAAGAGACTGGGGCACATGGGATTCTTTTCAGTAGCTAAAAGAGGTCAGAAATTATGTCTCCTTCAAGAAGTTTGAATGTTATTATTGGAAAAACACATATTCACAAGTTATCAAGGTCAACTTCCAAGAATTCTGTAGTTATAGCCACAGAGCATCTGCCAAAGCAGAACACAGATGACGTTTCAAAGGTATTAATCTCCATCTGTGGTTCCATATCCATAAGATTTAGGACCCATTAAGCAAGGATAAAAAATATTTGCAAAAAAAAAACTGCACCTGTACTGATCATTATCAGGCATTTCCTCATGTCCTTATTCCCTAACCGACATACTATAATGATTGTTTGCAAGGTATTTACCTCACATTTGGTGTTATAAGTAATCCGGAGATGATTTGAATGCTACAGAGGGATGCACATAACATCTATGGAAATACTACAGCACTTTTTAGAAGGGAGTTGAGGGGAAAAGACTTTGGAATCTTTAGAGGTCCTGGAGTAAATCTCCTATATTAAAGGATAGTTGCAATAGTTAAATTTATATATATATATATATATATATATATATATATATATATATATTTAAGTGCTCCAGAAGAAGATAGAGCAGAGGTGTGGGGAAAGATTAATTGGAATTCACAGTAGATGAATTCACAGTAGATAAATCACAAACATAAATGTACTAGCCCAATAAGGCCTCAAAAAACAAGTGACTTTTGAGTAAATAAGTAAGTGCACTCTAAGTTGAGGGCATGGGAAGAGCAAGTTTTAAGGAATGAGAGCTTGTGGGTCACTTTAATAAAAAGAAGTAGAGCAATTGACTAGAGCAGAGCACAGGGAGGGTGTGGAAGATGATGTCAATATAGTACTGGGCATCTGAGTACATGGAGCCTCAGAGCCATGTGGGGGACTTGTTTTACTCGAAGGTGGAAATTCATGGAAGGGTTTTTAATAGAAAAGTTGTATGACCTAACTCTACTTTAATAGACAGATCCAGGCCATTCTGGGAAGGAAGGGCCAAGTACAGAGATGGTGAAGTCCATACTAAATGCAGTGAGTTAGTCAGGAGAGATCGTTAGGCACTTAAGAGCATTTGTTGCTCAGAAGTCTCTAGTTTAGTTTGTAGTACCCATGTAGGGTGACTCACAACCACCTTTATTTCCAGCTCCAGGGGCTCTGTCACTCTCTTCTGGCACCTTCACAAACACACAGAGTTGAATAAAATAAAGCAAATCTTAGAAATGAAGAGAGAGGGAGGAAAGAAGAGAGGGAGGAAAGGGAGAGAGGGAGGGAGGAAGTGAGGGAAAAGAGAAAAATGCAATGAGGTTCAACAGGAGATTTATTTTAATTGCCAGATAAACATTGTATTTTGTCCTGCATGATATAATTCTTTAAATTATTAGGGAACGATTAAATTTAACTAATTAACAAATATGTTAGCCAGTGTAGTCATTGTTTTGTGGGGAGGGTAATATCCTGGCTAGTTTTCTGCCAACTTGACACATGCTAGAATCATCAAAGAGGAGGAAGACTCAAATGAGAAACTGACTCAATAAGATGGGTTGTAGACAAGTCTATGGGGCATTTTCTAAAACAGTGTTTGATGAGGGAGGGCTCAGTTTATTGTGTGTGGGGCCATCCCTAGGCTGGTGCTCCTGGGTTCTATAAAAGCAGACTGAAAAATTCTTTAAAGACTTTGAAAGAACAATACTCAACTTTATATGGAAAAACAAAAACATCCAGGATATCTAAAACAATCCTGTGTAATGAATAAAGAGCACCTGTTAGAATGGTTAAGACCAAAAACCAAAGCAACAGCTTATGTTGGAGAGGATGTGAAGTAGGGGGAACACTCCTCCATTGCTGGTGGGAATGCAAACCTTTATAGCTGCTTTGGAAGTCACTGTTGTAGTTTCTCAGAAAACTGGGGAGCAAACCTCCCACAAGAGCCAGTTATAGCACTCTTGGGCAGTATACCCAAAGGATTCTCAATCATACCACAAGGATATTTTCTCGATTGTGTTCATAGCAGCTTTACATGTAATAGTCAGAACCTGGAAACAACTTAGGTGATTCTCAACTGAGGAATGGATAAAGAAAATGTGATACCTTTACAGAATGGAGTATTACTCAGCTGTCAAAAACAAGGACACCAGAAATTTGAAGGCAAATAGATGGAACTAAAAAAAAAAATATCCTGAATGAGGTAACCCATACCAAGAAAGACAAACATGGTATGTACTCACTCATAAGTGTATATTAGCTATAAAATAAAGAATCAACATGCTACAATCCACAGACACAGACTAGATAACAAGGAGGCTTCATGAGGGGGGATACACATATCTTCCTGGGAAGCAGAAATAGATGAGATTTTGTGACTAGAGGCAGATGGGGATGGGAACATGAGTGATCAGATTTGAGGGAAGACATGGAGGGGCAGAACGCTGAGAGGGACTGCTGGGAGGCATTTTCGGGTCAGGTGGAAGTCTGGCACAGGGGAATCTCCCAAAATCTACTAGAAGGATCCCAGTGTAGACACCTACCAGTAGCAAATAAGTGGCATGAGCTGGCCATCTCCTATGACCAGATTGGTACCTGGCCCAATTGTCATTAGGCAGCTAAACATTAGGTGAAGCTTGGGAATCCTGAAGAGAAGGAGGAGAAAGGAGTGTAGGATCCAGGGGAGTCAAGTACATCAAGAAAAGGCTCACACAGCCTACTAACCTGGACTCATAGGGGCTCACAGAGACTTAACCATCAACCAGGGAGCCTGCATGGGACTGCCCTAGGCAATCTGTAATGTTACAGTTGTGCCGCGTAGTCTTCTTTGGGGGCTCCTAACAGCAGGAACAGGGGCTATCTCTGATTCTTTTACTGGCTTTTGGGATCCTACTCCTCATACTGGGTCGTCTTACTCAGCCTTAATACATGGAGCAATGTTTAGTCTTATTGCAACTTGATATGCCATGTTTTATTGGCACTCATGGGACACCTGCCCTTTCCTGGATGGAGAGAAAAGGAGGTGATTGGGAGGTGAGAGTGGTAGGGAGGAACTGGGAGAGGAGGATGTGGAGATGCTGTGGCCAGGATGTAAAATAAATAGATGAATAAAATAAAAATAAAACCAAAAAGAAAAGAAAGAAAAACAGGTTGAGCAAGCCATGTGAGCAAGCCAGTAAGAAACACCCCCTCAATGGCCTCTATATTAGTTCCTACCTCCAGGTACCTACCCTGTTTGAGTTTCTGTCCTGACCTCCTTCTATGATGAACAGTGCTATGGAAATATAAGATAAACAGACCATTTCCTTCCCAACTTGATTTTTGGTCATGGTGCTTCATCACAGCAATAGAAACCCTAAGACAAGTACATAGAATCCGTTCTCTATGCATTGTTCAAGAATACAATATTTAAGAAACTGTGGGCTCAAGGTGGGGACAAGATCGGACCCAGGTTAAGAGAAAAGCAATGCCAATCAAAGATCCAATAGCATAGGAAATGAGAGCAATAATAACAAATATAAATAGGAGTGTAAACTACTGTGTATACTCTGAAAATAAGTCTGGAGATTTCCTCTTCCCCCCAAAATAGAAATATACCTATCATTTGTCTTAGCTACCACCCTGGATATTTACCCAAAGGATTTTATTTCCCACTGTCGAGGCACTTGCACTCCCATGTTCATCTTGACTCTATTTATAGTAGCTAGTAAATGGAATCAATCTAGATGTCCATAAACAGCTAAATGGAAAAGGGAAATGTGGTTCAGATAGACAATGAAGTATTATACATTTGCATAGAAAAAGGAAAAGATGAAATTTGCAGATAAATGGATAAAATAAAAAAAATTATGCTGAGTAAGGTAGCTCAGAAAAACCAATGTCTGTATCCTAGCTTCAGATTTTTTTATTTTTTGTGTTTAGATAGGAGCACAAGAGAAAGCTAAGAAACTAGAAGGAGTTGTAGGGGTCAGAGTTACAGGAGGAGGACAGTATATTATAGGGAAAGCGGAAGTAGAGAGGTAGAATATGGAGGGAGGGGGTCAAAAAGACTTGAGCAAAGAGGGACACGGGAGTTTGGGTGTATGAAAAGCCATATGGAAGTCTACTAGCTCAAGCGCACAACCCAATTAAAAGCATAACGGGAGGGATAACAGAATGAATGTGCTATGAAAGAAGAGGAGGAAACATTAGGGATTAAAGGATTAAGTGAGAGCTGGGGCAGGGAGATGGGGGAGAGGAGGAATAGTGGGTGGGTTAGCCAAAACTAAGGATGCATGACTGTGCCTTGTGGAAATCCCTTTGTAAACAGGCTAAATTCAAATATAGTTAGAATGGAATTGCCCTGAATGGCTAGACAATGCCACTTCTAGAAGACAGATTGTTATTAAAGAAAAGTCACAGCACAAGGTATGGGATGCCTTCCTACCCGTTATTGGTCAGGGAAGCTCTAGAGGGCTCTAAAGTGACACAGGCTAATGCTATTATCCATCATTACCACTCTCCTCCTCTTTATGGCCTCTTCTTCTAATCATCATTGTTATATTTAGAATCGTTCATATGTATGTGTGTCCAGGACTGACCTTCATATTTGACGGCCTATGTGGAATCTCATCCCAGAGAAAACTGATGTTTCTTCACTCAGCATCCATAGACAAGCTGTAGCTCTTCCCCTAGGGGTACAACCTTGTGGGACTGACCCCATCCACACTGTCACATCAACTGATGTTCTCATCATACAGGTCTTGTTCAGACCTGCTGAGAGTTCATGGGTACAGTTCCCTTGTCAAAAAGATATCAACCTATCTCTAGACCTACGAGGCCAAGATACCAATGTATTAGGCAAGAACTTCCCACTTGCCTAGTTTGATTATTATTGGGAAACTATCTGTTCTCTAGTTGGATTTACAACCTGTTCCACAAGATGAAATTTTATACCTAATACCATAGCCCTGGTTAAAAGCCCATAGCTGGGGAGGTCTTAGGCCCTAGAGTAGAACCTGCTATTGTTATTTTGGTAAATGGTCATGTCAAATTACGTGATAGGGCCCGGGTTGCTCTCAGTCTTGGTCAGAGAAGCTTTTATTTTGCAATGGTGAACAGCCAGGGTACGACTATTGCACTCATAAACTTGTACCAGCTCTAGTTATTGGCGCATTACCTACACACGATAAAGCCAACTGAAAACCCAGCATAAATGGGGGAGGTGTTCTCCAGACCCAGCCCATACTGAGGAGCTATTAGCAGGTGATAATCACTCTGGAAGAGAGAATCCTTTTCTGAGGCTTCCCATATTCAGTGGATGTTCCTATAGCCATGTGCATATGGGAAGCATGAACTAGACTGAGAGTTATCAATACCCCCTCTTCTCTCTCTCTCTCTCTGTAACTCTCTCACACACATGTGCACATGCGCACATACACACACACATACACTTATCTAAACTAGTACAGTTCTGTCTTCTGACTTGACTGACATTTCAATTGAAAGGATGGTTTTGTGACTTGGTTAGACTCTTGCTGGCCTACAGCTCTAGGAATATAAAAGAAAATGTTTCAAATGATGTAACAAAGGCAGTTAGGAAAGGTGAGCTGCAAAGGAGGAGAACCATCCCTAGATGCCTTTGAAGGGGTGAAAGTAGCCCCTGGGAAGTAATATTGGGAAGCTGGCTGGGAAGGGCCAGCTTTGTGAACAGCACAGATCATCAGCTGCCAGGAAATGAAGATAGCTCAGAACTGGAAAGATGCTGGGCCTCAACATCATTACTGCCATGTCCTTCATGGTTGGAACTTGAAGGACTGGGGGGTGCAGATCCCTCCTAGCTCTGTCAATACGGCTTTACACAAAATGAGAAATAATATGTATATATACATATATATGTATAATGTGTATATATGTATATATATTATAATATTGCTAGCGACTTTAACTGTAATGGAGAAAGAGTATTGCTGGCCATATGCTGAAGATGAAATTTCCTGGAGTGGGCATGGGGACTTATCTTAAAACTTCTGACCACCATTGAGCTTTTATTACCTGTGAAGCACATTTTCTATTGCAGCTGCTGCTTGAGGTGAGGCAGTTCAGAATCTATCATAAGTGGGTTACAGGGCTGACCAGAAGCATAAAACAGTTTTAATTGCATTAGATATTGACATGAGGCCATGAAGAAAATGCAGACATAGTTTCATTGCTTCGCCCAGCATAATCAAGAATTGAAGATAAAATGTTCAAACGGGAGGAAAGAAGTTCATTCGTCCTGGATTCCACTACCTGTGAGGGCAGCAGCCATTTAAAGTGCTCCCCACATCTGAACCTGGCAAAGCTGGGGCCCACCACCCTGCTTGTCAGCCACAGTGAGGTGGTCATCTTGCTCTGAGAACACTGAATATTATTAGAAATTATTTTGTGAAACAAAAGTTCTTCACAAAACGGGTTTAAATGATGCTGTTGGGCTGTTTTAATATTTCTAGTTCTTCAGATCACCCATGTTTGGACACTGGATATGTGTTAGTTTCCACAGTACCTCTGCAACACTCTGGGTTTGTTTCTGAGGAAGAAAGGTTTACTTCACTGCTGGATTTTGTGTGTTTTCACTCCATGTGTGAAATTCTCCCCATTTTTCTTCTAAGATCACTATTGTGTTTGGGGATAATAAAGGACACCCTAATATAGCAAGGACTGGCAGCTTCTATCTTGCCATGATCCCCTTCAGAAGTGACTGTTTACCCCATTGTGGTGAATTGCTGTAAATTCATGTTGCTACAACAAAAGTCTCGGTCACCATGGACACAGCTTTCTATCCCCTACTTCCTTCTAGCATCTCGAGGTGCTGGATCCCAACATCTTGGAGCAGCTGTCCACTAACGACTACCTTTCCATGGAAAAATTGGATACGGCTTTCCAGGTTCACCCCCACTGACCAGCACGCTATGTGGACTGTGCTCAGTGACCACCTCTGATCCAGCATGAGTTGATGGACCCACACTTCAGTGCCCTGAGTTCACCTGTTCAAACGCTCAGGAAAGGTATGGTAACATGCTGGGCCCCAACAAAGGTTTTGGATTGCAGGTCTCTTGTTCTCTTTCTGGCCATAATCTGCTGGGGAAGGATGTATTCCCTGAATGGTTTCCCATATCCCATTTTTCCTGCAAGCACACTTCCTGCATCTCTTGAGGACCTTGGAGTAAAACAGGTTACTGTCATTTGTTTCATTAAGTTGCCTCCTCTGTGTCTCTCACCTGACTGGCATGTTCAACTAACCACCTCGCCATGTTTTCCTAGAAAGTAGCTATGTTGATAGAAATCAAAGAGACACAGGTCAAACAAGGACTCCAAGAGTCATCTTTCAGGATATAAGTATTCTGCAGGAAAGACACTGGGGCGCTGGGCTGTCTTTCCTAACAAATAAATAGCCAGTGAAACAGGCATTGTAAGCCCCCTGACAAACCCTCAGAACAGGGATAGTGCTTATGGCCACTTCCAGACAGAGACCGCTAAACCAAAATAGATGTGGGGCTCAAGCTCAGTGGAAAAGCCTTCGCCTATAATGCCCAGAGCTCTAGGTTTAACACGCAACACTAGAACAGCACATTAAAAAAAAGAAACAGAATACCCATCAGCTTTTAGAGAAATACATATTCCCTGTCTTTCTGAGAAAATGTACTGAAAAAGGAAGCCCTGATTGTATTCTTTGCTTTGCCTCTTAGAGAGTCAACTATTCTTTCATTTTAGTAGATTTGGAAAAGTAAAAGTAACAATCTCAAGTGTCTAATGATAAAATTTGAAACCAAAAAGACAACGGTTATGAAATAGAATTTTATCACCACAGCCTGTGGTGCCTTGGTCCTCATTAGTAACTGTCATGGATGCCGTGTGAAAACTCAGTGGTGGGTAGACACGCTAATCTATGTTCATGTCTCTCAGATCCTAACAGCCAATTTAATTACACCACTTCCATAGTTTCTGCACATTGGGAAGGTATCACTCAAGCAAGTTCTAGCCATTCAAACCTGGGACAGTCAGTCACGAGACAAGATTTCTCTCTTTATTTTCACCAAGCTAGGAGGGGCAGAAAAATATGAACTATATTACTCAGTTAGTTCACAAATTCCCCCAAAGATTATTGCTATTCCCATGTTGATACTACTTGGAAATATTTATGTTTAAAAAAAATACAGTGATTTCTCCCAATGGAGTCTTGTCGGGTATAGAAACCATACTTAAAGGCAGATCCCATGCCCAACAGCAGATTGTTAACCACAAAATCAACTCAATAGTATTTTTGTAGATGTATTTGCCTCACATTGCTTTGGGCATTTCTTACATTACTAATTTTTTGCCTGTGTATTATAGTTTTTTATTTTGTTTTTTGGGATGTGTGTGTGTGTGTGTGTGTGTGTGTGTGTTTCTCATGCTTTTTCCTTATTTTGTTTGTTTATTTGACTCATTGTTTTCTAAGGAGACAGAGAAAAAAAGGTCTAGCGTTGTGTAGTGAGGAGGTAGGGAAGATCTGGAAGAAGATGAAGGAGAGGTAACAGTGACCAGAATGTATTATAGGAAAAACAAACTTATTTTCAATAAAAAAAATCAATCAATCAACATCTCAAATGGTAGAACTATTTTATGAGATCAAAAGAAAAATGAGTGAAATTCACTTAATTGATGTATCTCGTTCAACCCAATCCAAGAATACTAGTATTCAATATGTAAGTCAATGCATTGATTTCGCATAGCTATTGTAACAAACTACTATCAGCACAGAGAACTAGAAGAGGACAAATAGCCAGGCCTGAAGGCTCACACCTACAGTCCCATACCTGAAAAACTGAGACACAAGGATTATGAATTTGTGGTCAGTCTGGGCTACATGGAGAGTCTCTCTCCCCCAAAACGGTTTACATTAAATAAGCATGAAAAGAAAAAGAAGACAAATACACTGCACGAAATTTAGAATCTAGAATGGTTTTCACTGGGCTAAAATCAAGATGTTGTTAAGGGCTTTGTTCTTCAAAAGTCCATAGAAAGCAGGTTTTCCTGCATTGTTTGGCTTGCGGCCCTTCTACCTACAAAGCTAGAATTGGTCATGAGTCTTTTTTTTATTTAAGGTTCACTCATTAGCAAACCTGATTCTATTTACATCTTTAATCCCCCCTGCTATGTAACAGAACCTATTCCTATGTTCTGGTGACAAAAATAGGCGTATGATGGAAAGTAGGCCTACCACAGGCAAAAGAAAGCTTATGAATGGCAGACTATTTTAGCCTCGTGTTCACATTGGCTTCAAATGCTCCTGTTTACTGTTCTGGTAAGTCACATTACACCTGCTCTGCAGAGCCTAGGTACCAGGACGCTTGTCAGAGGGCTGGAAATTTCTGAGGTGAGGCAAGAAGAAACCTTATCTTTTTCTGGACTGTTGAGGTGTATCTCCAATATCACTTACACTCCTCCCCTCCCCTCCCCTCCCCTCTCCTCCCCTCTTTCCCATTCTTCCCCTCCCTTCCTCTCTCCTCTCCTCTCCTCACTTCCTTCTCCTCCTCATCTTCCTATTTTCTTCCCTGGCCACCTGCCCTCTCTCTCCATACAGACTGAGAGAGAGACTCTTATTTTGTAACAATGCCACCATTAGCCTTGGCCTGTTTCATCTGTTCAGTCTTCTTCTCCCACATTGCTTCTTCACCTCAACCACATGTGATCTGTGGTAGCCACTGGGCTCAGCTATTCCCTGAGGAGATTCTGCACCTGCTCAAGTGAAACTCTTGCCCGAGTGCATCTTCTACCCACACTTCAAGGCCCTCCTCAACAACAGAACTACTGTGTAACCCTATCACTGTACTAATTATTTTCCTTTGCTGTGATAAAACATCTTAACAAAAGCAATTGAAGGAAGAAAAGGTTTATTTTTGATTACAGTTCTAGAGATAACGTCTATCACAGTTCATGGCATGGTGAAAGGAACAGGAAGCTGGTTGATCACATATCCTTACACAGGAAGCAAAGAAAGAGAACAGGAATTAAGTAAGTTTCTAAACCCTCAAAGCCCACCACCAGAGACATACTCCCTCCAGCAAGGCTCTACTTTCTAAAGGTTCTGTATTCTTCCCAAACAGTGCCACCAACTGGATACCAAGTGTCCAAGCACATGAGCCTATGAGGAACATTACTCACCTAAAGCACCACATCATCTGAGCTCACTACTACTTTATCAACCTCTATGTTAACCTGGGTTCTCCTGGAAAATAAACAAAATCAGCAAGATGGGTCTATACCAGCACCCCTTCATCTCTACTGGACAGTGGTTCCAGAACATCTTCAGACACTTGAATCCAAGACTGCCAAAGTTCCTCTTGTAGGTGATCCCACTTCAGTGAATCTGATCAAGGTAATCAATCTATCACAACAAGGCTAGGGATTAACTTAATCAAAATGATCCCTCACAGCATGCCCAGAGACATCATATAAGTTGTCAATATTAATTGTCACATTCATGGGCTGATAATGTCATATGTTGACCACATATATTGGCAACATAGTCCAGCCAGATTGGTATAAGCCATCATGATATTTTTAGCACTTCAAGAGCAAAATCATTATGGTCTCATCTACTGACTTACCTGCCATGTATCGTGATACTGTAGCATGATTGCCCATGGGAATCCCCAACAAATGTGTGCTGAGTTCAGGCCCAGCAAAAGATATTCAAACAGACAGACAGCATTCTACCCCCAGGCCAGCCTCCATAGGGAATGCCTCTCTCTCTTCACCATGCATGCCTATAAGTAGTAAAAGTAAATGCCCTCAAATATAATTACATCTGCTCCAAATATTTCTGATACTAAGAAAATGGCAAACCATAACTTGGAGCATCAGAATGGCCAAGTATTCCTGGTCAGTCAAGCCTATAAATATAAGAAAGTTATGAAAATTTTGTTTGGTCTACTTAACTGGGGATTTTCCCAGGATTGAGTAGCCCCCTTGGCTTTATCACTGGAGCAGACAAAGCCCCAAACAGTGCATGATTGTATATCCAGAGACTCACATCAGGGTGGAAGGTTTTCAAGATAAGCCACTGTGGGGACCACATCCCAGCATCCATGGTCAGTAGGGCAGAGATGAATAAGCAGTTGGCCAGCTGGCTGTAAGGCACTGGGGGATTGCAGCCAGGAAGAAATGGAAACGCAAATCAACCAGACTTCCCCATTTGTGGAAGGCCCTCTTACTGGAACAGATAGAGCTTGAAGAAGATCATTTCCTTTTTTTTCTCTTCCGCTAAGGCCCATATGGTTTTATAATGGCATTTTAAGCTCTGTTAATGTGGGTAATGCAGTTTGGACAAAGCAAAACGTCCAATTATAAGAATCAATATATCGTGTGGAAGGCGAACAAAAGCCTCTATTAAATATGAAGCAAGGCCTCCATTCCAACCAGAACTAGGCCAAAGAGGGAAACTGAAACCCTTGCATGAGACCATTGTGAGTGAGGGAGAAAGGAGCTGCAACTTCATTCATTTGCATTTGTTCCTCCTCCTGTTGAAGATGCTGCAGTGTCCTTGTGCAAGTTCCATTAGGTGAGGAATCCCAGACCCAACCAGCACCTATCACATGATGATGTCAGAGAAGCAATCCCAGACCCAACCAGCACCTATCACATGATGACGTCAGAGAAGCAATCCCAGACCCAACCAGCGCAGAGCATACGATAGCTCTGCAGCCCATAGTTATTAAATTAATGAATGGGGGAGAAGTGTGCGGATAGTTTGTGGGTGTCCTTCTTTATTTCTTTAATTCGATCATTTCAAAATGTGAGCCCTCACTGCTATCAGCCCCTTCACCAGGAAACTTAATAGGAAAATGGTTCATCTTTCTAAACTGTGGCAATAGGACCTGGCAGTCTGTCTTGATTCTTACTCATGTAAAAAAAAAAATTAGAGAAACTCGTTTCCCACAAATCCCAGGAACTCTACCACCCAAGGAACACACTTCTAGAATTATGGCAATGAAAGTGTAAATCTCACAAGTCCCTGCCCTTATGAGTTCTTTTTCTTCAATAGCACCTGTTCTTCAGGAAGAACAGATGGGACTTTAAGGGTACAGCTGAAAGTTTGGTTCTTTCCCATAGAGTGAGCTATGAGTTAGGATTTTCCTCACTCATGGATTAAATCTCAAGAGTCAATATTTCTCAAGTTCTCCCCAACATGAAAATGGTTTAGTCCATCTTAAAAGGACACTCTTGTTTCAGGAATTCAAATGTCTAATTGAATCCTCAGTCATCGGGGAAATGCAAGTTAAGACTTCATGAAGACTCTGTCTCATCCCAGTCAGAACGTCTATCCTCAAGAAAACAGCAAATACTGGGAAGGTGTTAGGAAATAAACCTTTATTTGCTGTTGTTGGGAATGTAAATTATTCAGCCATTATAGAAGCCAGTATGGAAGTCCCCAAAACTAAAACCACCACATAATCCAACCAAATCACTTCTAGGTAGATACCTTGAGGAGCTAAATATGTAGATCCCAGACACTTTCACATCTTTGTCTATTGCTACGCTATTCACAATAGTCAAAATACAGGGCCAACCTAGAAGCCCATCAGCAATTAACTGGATAAAAGACAATGTGCCACATTACAAGGAAATTCCATTCCAACATAAAGAAGGAAAATACATCACTTTCTGGAAAAAAATAAATAAATGAAACTGGAGATCATCGTGTGAGGTGAAGTAACTCAAATTCAGAAAGCTGGTGTTATGCTGTCCCTCTATGAACATCTAGATTTAAATATTTGCAATATACCAGAATAGAGGTAGAAGAGACACTGTCTATTTCAAAGAAAGTCAAGACCAGTAGGAGGGGACAAAAGAGGGTAACAGAGTGAGCTGAGCAAAATACATAACATTCACGTAGAAAATATTGTCAGGAGATGCAAATTTTCTTACCATTACAATAAATTGAGTACTTTCTCAAACAAACATCCAAGTACCACCTAACACCTTATCTTGTTCTCTCCTTACTTCCTAGCTCTGTCTGTCTCCAAAGAAGCCAGGGAGGAATGAAGGGTATCATCACCCTCTCCTTGTCTGCCATTTAAGTTCTTCTCTCCGTCACCAATGTGTCTATGAGCAATCCAGTAGCAAAGAGAGGTTTTACATAACTGGAATATGGATGATGGGCACAACTATAGACTTTCAAACTCTAACCTCCTCTGCCAGGGCTGTGCCTGGTACCTACCTCGAAATGTTTTGTCCACTCCTAGTACCTATTAGTACTCTCCCTCTTTGGGCCCCCTTCTTGGTACTATAGGCAATTCTCTTCTGCAGGATTGTACACGTGCCTCCAAGCTGGTACACATCACTGTGAGTTGGTAGGGCAAGTTTTCCCTTTAGCTGAGCATCCCAGAGTGACCACTGCAAAGTAGTCGTCACTTGTCCTCATTCCAGAGCCCAGCACGCTGCAGTTTTTCACCTTCTACAGACAGGAATAAACTTTAAGTTACACAAGAGGCAAGTCCAAGCTTTGTTTGGTTCCTGTCATGACCCTCCAATTTTCCCCAAAGGAACTTGCTGACTCCCAGCATCCTTCCCTAAATTCTTTGCTTCTAGTGTTCCATCCTCAAAAGTGAGTCATGGATGAATAGTTAGCAAAATTTGTTCACATAAATCTCCTGACTCATGCTATTATAACAAAATATCATGGGCTATGTGATTTGAATAGCAATAAATTATTTCTCAGAGTTCTATAAGTCCAAGATCAAGTCCACAGCAGATTGAATGTCTGGTGATGAGCTGCTTCCTGTTTGCACATGGCTGTCTTCTTGGCGAGTCCACTCATTGCTCAGACAGGAAACAAGCCTTCTTGAGACTCTTCTAAGAATACTCTTCCTATTCTGTGGAAATCTACCCTATAGCCTCAACTAATTCATAATCACTTCCTGTTATGTGTGGTAATGTTTTGTTGGTGATCTAACAATTTAAAACTTACCTCGTGGTCAGAGTGCAGAGTTAGCCACACTAGTTAGCCATAGAGGCCAGGCAGTGGTAGCACACACCTTTAATTCCAGCACTCAGGGAAGTGAGTTTAATTTCAGCACTCAGGAAAGAAGCAGATTTATCTCTGTGAGTTCAGGGCCACCCTGGGTTACACAAGATTGATTCAGTCTAAAACAAAAACAGAGCCAGAAGGTGATGGCTCACGCCTTCAGTTAAGTACTTGGGAATCACAGGCCTTTAATCCCAGCTGTAGGGAGGTGAGATGACGTGGCAAAGATATGGCTCGTGAAGAGAGGAATATAAGGCAGAAGGAGACAGAAGCTCAGCATTCAGTCTGAGGGTCGTGAAGATGGGATCTTGCCCTTTTCAGTCTGAGGATATGGTAGAAGTAACAACTCTAGCTCTGCTTCTCTGATCTTTCAGTTTTTCTCCTCCTAATATCTGACTCTGGATTCTTATTGTTAAGACCAATTAGAATTCCTACTACAGTTATGGTTGATTTTTGTGGGTAAATTTAACTGATTATGGAATACTTAGAAAGTTGGTAAAATTTTGGAGTTTCCAGCTAAGACTGATGTATGGGTCAGCAAGTTAGATGTACAAGACCTTCCCCAATGTGAGTTCTGTTCTATGTGCCTGAAGCTAGACCTTCTTTTCTCAGAGAAGTATTTATTCTTTCCCACACATAGACCCCAAGTACTTTAGCAACCAAGTTCTTGGGTAGCACAACACCTCCCTTAAAACTCCCAGGGCCTGGGCCTCTGACTAAAAGCTGCACCACTATCCCCACTGCTTCTTCCGAGGCCTCTAAATTCTTAGACTGAGCCTTATTGCCAATTTCTCTGACTTTCTAGCTTTTTGGATTATCATCATGTAACTTCCAACCTCCATGATCCTGTCAGTCAACTCTACGTTACTATAACAAAATACCTGAGCTAATTTTAAAGGGGAGAAGGTTTCAAAGTTTCAGAAGCTTTGGGCCATGGTCAGCTGACCTGTGACTTTGGGGCCTATAGTGACATGACATGATGAGAGGCACATGTGGATGAAGTTCTTCAGCTCCATGGAATCTGAGAAGCGAAGGGGTTGTTTAATATCCCCTTCAAACACCAGTCTCCAGTGTCATAGCTTCCTCCAGCTAGGACCTGCCCTTTGAAGTTATCACTACAGACCAGATACCCACATACAACAGTGATCAAGTTAGCCGGTATATACATATGTACATATAAACATACATACACACGTACATTTAATTTCATTCTCTGAAGGCCCTCACAAACCTCATGTTACCATCATATTAGGCCTGGGGTTTCAGCGTTTGAATTTAGAGAGAGCATGAGCATTTGCTTCATAGCAGATTTTTCTGTGAAATGTGAAGTTGACTGAGACCTGTGGGATCTCAGAAACTGGAGCTGTATTTTAATATCCTTGTGCTCTGTACATATAAATAACTAATATTTATGTTGTGCTTTCCAGTTTAATAAATTGCCCCCCTGAAGTGTTAGAGGTGTAATGGCTGTAATGGAAATCAATACGTTCTATAAGAAGTAGCGTTTAGAGCTTAGGAAATAGAAAAGAGAGAACGACCACTTAGTGCTGGAGGTTGGGATGCTGTTAAGAGTAATTGCTAGCAAGACAGGATTTGTTCAAAATTTTAACAAAGAAGCTCTGGAGCTAGCCCTCTACTCAAACATGCCATTGCTCTCCCTCCTCTCCCAGCTTTACCCTTGCCTCTCCCAGTCTCTCCCATTATGCTAGTTAGTTTTTGTCAACTTGATACAAAAGTAGAGTCATCTGGGAAGAAGGACTCGCAGCTGAAGAACTTCCCTCATCAGACTGACCTGTGCAAAATTTTGTTCTGATTTAGAGCTGATAATAAGTGTGTGTGTCTGTGTGTGTGTGTGTGTCTGTGTGTGTGTTATGTTTTCTTCATACATATAGTCATCTATGTTAATCCCATGTTGTAGCCATTGCTAGTAATACCACAATGAATGTGGACACTCAGCTTGACTTTCACTTGCTACTTTCTGGTACCATTCTCTTTAGATCACGTGGTAGACCTATTTCTGGTTTCTTAAGGTAGCTCCATACTGTGTTTCATAAGTAGCCCTTCATTTGCTGTATTCATCTGTGTTCCACTCTGTTTAAAATATTATAGCAACTCCCTAAGCCCATAGGCAAAATTCCACAGCAAACATTGCATGAGAACCACAGCAAAACCCTTCGATTTTCCATTCATATGCTGTCTCTACTGTGACCTCACATTAGAATGAATAAAATTTTCACCCCGTTATGGGTTTCTCTGAATAAATAAAGCAAGCACTGCAGAGTGGGCGAGCAAGCCAGACTTCAGCGACATCACATCAAGTGTCCACATAGCATATGTCAAAGACGTATACCAGATGTCCCTGTTTCCTGAGCACTTTTCTGATCATGGTACCAGTGATGTCAGCTTTTTCTATGCCACATGACCTTTTCTTAGCCCAAACTCAATCTGCCAAGCCTTATCTCCCCGTTGATGCATTATGGAAAGCAATAGGGTTCTGTAGAACCTATTGAAACAGAAACCAATAGAGATAAGGAGCATGAATTCATGGCTTGAGTTCAAAGAGTTTAAACCTCAGTCTGGTCACTTCCTGAACATGAGAATAGATTCATTATCTTTTGGTGCTCAGTTGATTTCTGCATGCCTGTTTATCAGCAAGATGGCGATAGTAACAGAATGCACCTGCTTAGGGTCACTGTGAGGACTGAATGGGTGAGCAGACACACAGAGCTCGCACTAACACCTTGGAACTGCCTACCTGTTTATCAATGTTGCCACTGGATTTCCCATTCACAGAAGCCAAACAAACGTGCAATCCTTGCTTAAGCAAATCAGAGTTGGTTTTCTACCTCCTTGTCCTAAAAGACATGATCATAAAGAACACAAGACAAAAAGACCAAGGGTTGGAGAGATGGCTCAGTGGTTAAGAGCATTGCCTGCTCTTCCAAAGGTCCTGAGTTCAATTCCCAGCAACCACATGGTGGCTCACAACCATCTGTAATGGGGTCTGGTGCCCTCTTCTGGCCTGCAGGCATACACACAGACAGAACATTGTATACATAATAAATAAATAAATATTTTTTTAAAAAAGACAAAAAGACTGTTAGGGACAGGCTTCATTTTTCTCGTTTTTGCAGTGTGTTAGCAAATACCTCAGCTGGAAGGCATATGGTTTTCTGTCTCTCCTTGCCATTTTAGCCATGAGAAAGTAAAAACAAGAGTACTAATGAGGGTTTTCCCCTTAGATTTTCAGAAGCTACACCCCCCACACACAAATAATGTAATCCCTCTAAACATCTGATTTACATACTTCTTTCTTAAATACTACTTTTTTTTGCACTGTGAAATATTTCAGTAATATAAAAGCTCTGAAATAAGGCTCCACATAGGAGTGGGCAATTGTAAACCCCAGAACACACAAGAGAGAAGCGGAGATTGGAGACAGATCTGATCTACATGAGTTATAGATCAGCAGGGGCTCCATAGTAAATCTATATCTCAGGAAAAACAAGAAAGAAAATTGCTACAAATAGCACGCTGCTTTTCTTTCTGGCATGCTTATAGTTTATTTTCTATAGCAGGTGTTTAACCCATCAGGAATTTGTTTGTGTGGATCGTAGCAGAGAGGCCTCTGGTTGAATCTTTTCCCATCAAAATAACCAGTCATAGCTACTTCCTTAATTAAATAATCAATATTTCCTCTGATGCATTGTAATACTTCGACATTTGATTTCTATGATATCTGCAGCTGGTTTCCAGATTATTTGTTCCCTCTCAGGTTTGTCTGTCTCAGGTGTTTTTATAAACTGCACACTGGAGCCCTGAGTGTTGGGGGTGAAGCCTGGACTGCTCAGCATCACTAAAGACATGGCACACTTTCTAGGAACCTGTTATTATCTCGGGTGACTGCTGATTCGTTTTTGTTTCTTGTTACCTAACTTTGTTTCTTTATTGCAGCCCTTGGCATTGAACCCAGGGCTTTGCACATGCAAAGCAAGTATCCCAGCATGAAGCTACATCCCCAGCCTCAGACGAATGAATTTTGATAAATATTTGTCCTATCTAGGGCTGATCACATAATTTCTTTATAATCTGTTCACAGAGTAAACTGAATTAGTATGTATGTTCTGTTAGACTATTAATGCCAAATCATTTGTCCTGTGCTTGGTTTGGAGGCAGGGTCACTGTATTTAGGATGTTTCCTTCAGTGATGGGGAGTGAGAGCTGCACATACTTCCCCTCACAGTGCCCTTGACCAATCTGATAGCAACATTATAGCAGCCTCATAAAAGGAACGGGATGGAGAAGCTGCCTTCTATTTTAGTTGCTGGAACACATTATATAAGACAAGAATTATTGGTTTCTTAGTATTTTATGTGAATAATTAATAATAGAGCCAGAATTTTAAGGAGAAATCGCTTATTCATTTTTAAAAATTTTAAAGTCAGACTCGTTTTCTCTGTTTCTTTGAGTATCTCAGCAGGAGTTATACTTCTCTAAGAATCTATTTTTACTAATCTGTCAAACTTATTGGCAAAGATTATCTTAGATCTTAAAATGCACAATTGCTAGACTTAAAATCCTTTTTTATTTCTGATGTCACTCTTGGTGACATTGTTAATCATAAGACTTCATATTATTAAAAGTTGGGGGTTGTTTCTTCAAAAAGTTATTTTGCAGATAATTTGTTTTCTTTATAGTTTATTTTCCATTTTAAATTCTGTTTTTTATTATTTCTCTTTTTTAGCTTATGCTGTTCTTATTTTCCTAACTCCTTGAGTTGTATGCTAATTTTGTGAATTTTAAGTGTTTTTCTCTTTTAAACTTAGTTTAGGAATATGATTATTTCTCAAAATACTGAAGTGGTAGTTTAAACGACAATGCCCTCAATGGGCTCATATGTTTGGATACTTGGTCCCCAGTTGGTGGAACTGTATGGAGAGGATTTGGAGGTACAGTTTTATTGGAGAAGATACGTCACTGGGGTCAGTATTTGAGGTTTCAAAAGACCACATCATTCCCAGTAGCGTTAGCTCTCCCTCCCTCCCTCTCTCTCTCTCTCTCTCTCTCTCTCTCTCTCTCTCTCTCTCTCTCTCTCTCTCTCTGCCTTATGGTCCTGTCTTGGTGGTATAAGCTTCAGTTACTGCTCCAGTGCCATGTCTGCTTTTTGATGCTCCCAAACAGTTCTAACAACTGGGGACCAAGTATTCAAGTATATGAATCGATTGGGGCCATTCTCATTCAAACCACCACAAAATGTTCGCCTTGTATATCTGTTAATTGCATCCAAATTCAGGATTGCTTTACCTTCTGGTAATCCACATCTGTGATTGGTTAATGGTTATCTTTAAAATCTATTTTAGCTATTAATATCACTAAATTTCTTTGCTTTTAATTAGTGTTTATCTGAGATAGTCTCGATCTTTGGTTTATAATTTTACTCATTAAGTTTTAGGTATATGTTTGTTCTTCTTTTGGTGTTGTTTTTATTTTATTTGTGTGTGTGTGTGTGTGTGTGTGTGTGTCTATGTGTGTCTGCTTGTGTGCACACAGAATATTGAAGCCAGGGCCTTGAACATGCTGAGCAAATGCTCTTTGCTGGTCTACCTTACCAGCCCTGGTATATGTATCATGTAAACACCACACAGCAAGATTTGGTGGGGTTTTCTTAATCTGATTTAAGAATCTCTGGTTTAAATGAATTTTTAAGTTCCCTTATTAATATTGCATTTCAACTCCTTGTTTTCTTCCTCTCCCAATAAAAAAGTTATGTGTTGTATTTTTATTTTAGTAGTTTAATTTGAAATACGTAATTGTTAGGACAGAGTCTCCCTTCTTGAGCAGAGCAAAGACCTTACGTAACCCAGTTTGTACCATCTGACACACAGGCCAAAATAACCAGCACTAGCAGGAATTGAATCTTAAACTGTATTTCATTTGGAAAGTCAGCAATCTGAGAAGACAGTGGATTAACATCTGAACATTTCATCTCTAACCAGCATGTTGTACAGGAAGGGGAAACAAAGGCAGCTGATCGTGTCAAAGACCATGGAACCCCTCTTAAGTGATCAGTCTAGTCTCTGAGAGTTACGATGTTGGTCCTCTTCCCTTATCCTCTCCTCTCTGTAGCACAGAAAAGTTTGCAAATGCCAAGACCACTGAGTCTTACATTCTTTCTGGTCTAATCCTGTGGATGGCACCTGGACTGAAGACTGACTCAGCACCAGCCATTAACATCATCTGGATGTAGATTCCATCCTACAGAAAAACTACAAATGTGCTCCTACCACATAATCACGAAGGGCCCTATCACCTACCCCTTCTAAATTCAGATTCCTCATCCTTCCTGCTTTCTCTGTGAAGTATGCTTTCCACTTCATTGTCTTTGTATCCCCTAAACAGTCAGCTATTACCGGTGTTGTATTTATTGGGGCCTTGATGAAGATGATTTGTGTCTAAACTTACATGGTTCCGTTTCCTATTATCGTTGCTCTTCAGCTCCTTACTTTCCTGCTCAGCTTCTTTTCTCTAAAATTATTTCATTTTGTGAAGACTCATAATTATAACTCTCTTTGTCTTAGCTTGAAAATAACTTTATTTTGTCCATACATTTTAGTGTATATTTCTTCATGTGTAGACTTCAGCATCGATCCTTAGTTCCTTTTGACCTGTTCAGCATGTAATCCATTGGCTTCCAGCTCCTATTGTTATGATGAAATGTTTGCTATTGTTCTTTTGTAGGTAATTTTCTCTAATGCTCTAGAGTTTTTTCTTTGGTATTAGCACAAGTAAACAATTTTACTATGATATGCTATAGATAGGTTTATTTATATTTCACCTTCAACATGAAGCTTATTTTCTTAAATTCCAATAAAAATATCTTTCACCATATTATAGTGGAGGCCTCTTTCTGTTTATCCTTCTCTTCTAGTATGTATCCCAGATACATGATAATTTCTTATTTTATTCTCTGTACTATTGATTTTGTTTTTATATATTCCAATTTCTCATCTTTTTGTTATACCCTGAGCAATATTTTTATTATAAATAGATTTTTTTCATACAATATATTCTGATTATGGTTCCCCTTCCCCTACCCTTCCCAGATCCTCCCCACCTCCCTACCTAGCCAACTTTATGCTTCATGTTTTCTTTCTCAAAAAAGAAATCACAAAAATTAAAGTAATAAGAAAAAAAACAAAAAATAACAGCAAAGCCCATACACACACAAACAAAAGTAAAAACCATAGACTTTGTTTTATGTTGGCCAACTATTTTTGGGCATGAGGACTGTCTTGGAGTGTGGTTGACTCTACATGAGAAAAAAATGATTTTCCCTGGCAACAGCTATCAGTTATAAATAGTTTCTTGTATAGGGGTGGGACCCTGTGTCCCCTTCCTCCTCTCAGTGCTGGGATCCTATCTGGCTTGAACTTATGCAGGTCTTATGTGTGCTGCAGCAAGCTCTGTGAGCTTATATTCCATCAGTCCTGCTGTGTCTAGAAGACAGAGTTACCCTGGAGTCATCGTGCATGATTGTTTAGCCTGAGTGTGTGCATATCTACCACATGTGTGCCTAGTACCTGCAAAAGAACATTGGCTCCCCTGGAACTGCAGCTGTGGGTGGTTGTGAGCCATTAGGGTCTACAAACTAAGCACAAGTCCTTTGCAAGAGCAGCAAGTGCTCAGAATCACTGAGCCAACTATCTAGGTTAGAATTATTATATTATTATTATTAATAATAATAATATTATTATTATACAAACTTTGGGTGCTTGAAACAGAAAAGTTCCAAGTTGCTTTGGCTCGTGATGCTGGAAAGACAGGAACACTTCATCCTCTGTCTTCTGAGGTGTAATCATCTTCGAAAATGTTACCATGGGAAAACTAAGACCATTCCAGGGAAGCTCATGCTAACACTATGTCAACCACAGGTCTATATCAATCCTTTTACCTTTCAATAAAAATCACACAAACCTTTGTGGGAATGCAGTGGATATATGATACATGGATTGTTCCAAATTTGGGACTGTTTTTAGTAATAATTTGAGACAAACTTTCTAAACAAGGTTTCCAAGACAAATATAAAATGACTTTAAAAACACTTTTAACTAAAATAATGCTTCTAATACCCAATTAGGATTAATGATAAGCATGTTTCAGTAATGAAACAAACAGAATGAGAAGCCATGACACTTGGTGGCAGGAGGCGTTAAGCATGGACATTTTCCTCAATGTGTTAAAATATAGCCAGTAATACTATATGTTTCTGAAATTCCTTAGCAGATCATCTATCTACAATATATATATAATATTACAATATATATTATATTACAATATATATAATAATATTATATAATATTTATAATAATAATATAATTACAATATATATAATAATATATAATGATATTCGCATCTATATAAGAACATGTTCTTGTGGTGGTCACTTAAGATTAAAATTCCTATCACCTAGTAATGTCATAGATACTATTTTGCAGAAAAAAATACTATAAGATTAAATAATGTATCACACGGGCAGCAGTTCTTAGATCCCCTCTTAATCACCAAATAACTTCTTGGTTAGGGATAGGGAGAAGTGGACACAAACCCCATCCCTAACCAAGAAGTTATGTGTAATCAATACCTGCTAAAAGAGTGAAATTCAGTTCTCTAAATAGTGGGTCACTGAGTACACTGACCACACTCCAGGGCAGACCTCATGCCCAGAAGTAGTTGGCCCAAACACAAAGTATTTTCCATGTTTTTGTGTGGTTTCTGTTTTGTTTTGGCAATATTTTTGTCTTACTAGTGGTTTTTGGGTATTGTGGTTGGTTTGTTTTGATTTTCATATTTTCATTTTTGCCTTTTTTGGTTGCTTTTTTGTTAGGTAGAACAAGAGACAGAGAGTGAAGGAACAAGAGAGAGAGAAAGAGGAAGTCGAGTGGATGGGGAGGTAAAAGGATCTAGGAGGAGCTGGGGGCTGGAAAATACAATCAAAATATATTGCATACAAAATTTAAATAGAAATATTAAAAACAAGAATCCAACCAAGAAAAAAAGATTTTGTACATTTCATTGTGGGTGTGTGCACATGAGTGCAGGTATTTACGGGAATCAGAGGCATAGAGTTCCTCAAGCTCCCTGGAGCCACAGGCAGTTGTAAGCAGCTGCACATGGGTGCTGGGAACTGAACTGGGGTCCTCAGCATGATCACGACATGCTCTTAATCACTGAAGCATTTTTCCAGCCCCATCATGCCCCTTCAGTGCATGAGAGGTCATGTCAAGTGGTTGACCCAGACCATCTAGGTTTTTGTAAGTGCCCTCTGTGACGGGCATTCGGTGACAAAGTCACCTGATATTATATTTCCTAGGACACTGCCCTGCCACATTCAATGCAGGCTGCACATAGTTACCCTGGGTGGCATCTGTGCTCTTACAAATGCGTGTCTTTCAAATCTGATTAAAATAAATCTCAAGCTTTGTGTGAGCTAACCATGATTGTTAGTTCTGGGTTTGTCTCTGTGTTTCCAGAAGAGTGTGACTGAACATGGAAGACTTGCCCCAAACATGGGCTGCATCTTATCATAGGCTGCAGTCCAGGACCCAATAAAAAGGAGAAAGCAAGGTGAGCATTGGCACTTCTCTCTCATTCCTTTCTAGCAGCAGGCATCTTATGACCAGCTGCCTCCCACTCCTACTGCCATGGCTCCCCCACTGTAAGCCAAAACTCCTCCTTCCTTGGGATGCTTTTGACAGGTATTTTGACACAGGAATGAGAAAACTGGTATGAGTATCAATAAAACAGTACCTCTGAACATTAAATATATATATGTGTGTGTATTACATACACATTATATACATATATAAATATATATGCATAAGTATATGCTCATATTATGTATAATTATATAATTGCATTATACATATACATTATATGTATATACATTATATATAATAATAATGTATGATGATATGTGTACAATTATATACCACATAAAATGCTATACATAATGAACATAAAAAATATATATAGTAAGCCAGGTGGTGGTGGCACACACCTTTAATCCCAGCTCTCAGGGAGGCAGAGGCAGGCAGATCTCTGTGAGTTTGAGGTCAGCCTGGTTTACAGAGTGACTTCCAGAACAATCAGAGAAAAACAGAGAAACCCTGTCTTGAAAAACCAATAAATAAATAAATACATATATAAATAAATAAATGGTGACTACATAATATGTAAGTATATAAGTAAAAATATATAAAGCACATAAGATGTACTTTATTATAAGTACATTTTTTATATATACATTGTATTGTTTCATCAGAAAAAAATATCTGGAAGCCAAACGTCTATAAAAGGAGTATACATTTCATTTCTATTGGCTACTTAGTACCTCGGAATTTGCCTGAAGATCAGCTTCCACTGCAATGCTTGATAGCATCACTTCTCCATGACAGCACACTATAATAGGAGACAAAAAGAATATACAGTTAAAGTATCATTGGGACACAAATTTTTATGGCCACAACACATTGTTTATGGTTTTAAAAAATAAAAAACTGTGTTTCCCCAAGTAAAATTCATGCATTCAGAATACATTGAAAATACTAACGGTGATGGAACCGTGTATAATTTAACAACCCAGGAACCCCTGCTGTTAATGTTTGGGTTTCTGACTTCTCGGGTTTATGTTTTACATCTTGCTTATATTTAAATTCAAATGGTTTCACACCATTATAAAATATGGAAACATATAAAATTAAAAATAAGTAAATGCCAAACATAGATGCAGAAGGAATTGAAAATTATAATGATGTATAATATCATATTTTAAAAACTAAACTTAGAACAAAAAGGCCGCTCTGTGAAAAAATAAAGGTACCAAAATTGCTCATGAAGAAATTTAAGCTGGCATGGAATAATAACTGTAGAAATCTGGGAAGCAGAAGTTTCACTCCAAAAGGCTCTGAGCCTCCGTGTTTTCCCAGTAAGCACCTCTGACGTCTAAGGACCAGAACCCCCAACCCAAATGAACAGTTTCATAGTCCAAAAGGGCAAGAGTAAGTAAACCAAATGGCTTACCCAGCAAGATAATCAAGAAGCTATTGGGGAGGGCAATAGGACATGTGACTTGAAGGTGGAAGTGTAGCAGAGGCGAGAACAGAGAGGAAGAGGAGGGCAGCCTTTAACCAGAAACAGGTATGAAAATGCTAAAAGGAAACATACGCATTAAAAATAAACAGTTGAAAAAAGAATGAACTTTGAATGAGGACTGCTTCATTGTCCTCTTATATAGCATCATTGTTATTAGTGCACGAACATTCCTTACAGAGTGTCTGTGAACATAGCTCGGACATGAAGCAACGATAGCACGGACTCACCTTGGGTTCCACTCCAGCAAAAGCAAAGGGCCCCAGGGTTGTTCTTTCAAAACCCTATTTTTTTTTCAGTTTTATTACGAGTTTCTAACTCTTCTATGACCTGACTCTTGAAGGCTGAGGATTACTCAGATATAAACTTGCTTTGGGACCGGGTTTTGTAGCTCAGTGGTAGGGAGAGTGCTTGGTGCTCAACCCCCCAGCGCACACACACACGCGCGCGCACACACACACACACACACACACACACACACGCATGCACGCACGCACACATGCAAGCACACTCACATCAAATTTCATCTTTCAAAGTTTCCGATCTTTTCTGGTTACTATTGTGTCACACTGCACAGTGAGGGAGATAGCTAAAATGTAACTTTTATTGAAAAATAATTTTTCCAAATTGATATTCATGAGAAAAACTTTCTGTGACTTCTCAATAATCATAGAAATCTTGTAGTCTTTTTTTAGTCCCTTATTTTTATGTTCTAGATGCCTAGTGAATACATTCTGTTTCACCTATTCAGGGATGATTAATCAAGATTATAAATTCTGTTTTTATTACTTCTCATTTCCAAATCAAATTGCCTTATGAGATTTCTTACACATTATGTAATGACTTGCTTCAGCACTATGGAAATGACCCGGAGACTGCATTGTTTTCAGAAGTCATGGTCTAACACGTATCATTTACCCTGGATAGGTAGATACAGAATTGGTGATTCGTGTACTTAATGACCTTAAAATGTCTATCACTAAAAAACAACTGCAGACTGAAGCTGCATAGAATTAAAGTGTTTTCTGGAAAATGCATTGGCAGAGTATTAGAAGGGAAAATGTTATAAAACATAAAATAACTTAGTCCTCAAAGACCCTAAAAGATTGGATTCTTTTACTTCAAAAGCTCTTCATGAAATTAAAATTCCTGTCCTGAAATTTTTTAAAATATTAACTTTCATACCTATGATAAATACCCAGTCTGATAATATATGCTCTTTGAAATTTAGATCTAAAAGACATTCAGCAGGGCAAGATTTTATTGTCTCTTTGTTACACATAATATCGCTATTACCACTTCTGCTAAGACTATTTTAAATAAAATAAAATGTGTGAATTAGAAGGTATGTTGAAAAGCCAAGAGTTACCTTCTCCTTTGTTTGCTCCCATCTGTCTATAAACGTTGGGCTCATTGTGTGCCAGAACATGTAGACCTACTTCAGGCTGAAACACAACATGGAGCACAAGACACGGCTGTCTTGCATTCCACTGGACTTTCAAATACATAGCTGATGCTACTTAGAAAATCAAAAATATTCATAGAGTCTGTAACTGTTACTTTCCAGAGGTGTTGAAAGACAGTTAATTCTCAAGTCTCACATCTTTAAATAACCATAAACAAGGTAAAATTTAAAGGAATGGACTACTTGGCACACAGTTCAGAAACTACAGAATGGCAAAGACAAAGAGATGATGTAGCCACAGAGGTAAGACAGGTACTCTAAAGAAAGGTCAGACTAAAGAGTGAAAGAACACAGACACCATCTTTAGTGACCAACACAAGAGTCAGTGTGCAGTCTTAGAGTTTAGGTGCCCAGTTCAAGAATAAGAATGGTATGAAGATAACTTTCAAATATTATCTGAGACGAATTACTTATCACCAACAGATCTATACCAAAAAAAATCAAAATATTTGTGAGAAAAACTCATATATAAAACAAGAAGGTATTGTATAAGGCCGTTTGTTAAACTGGGGTAGCATTCAGAATGTTAAATGGGATATAATTGGAGAATAGATGATACAAAAATACCCCACATAGATTGTGTGAACAATAGAACCCAGGACTCGAAGGTTGAGGTGAAATCCTGCTAGCTCAGAGAAGCTGTATAGCAAATAAATAACCTTCTCTCCTTGTTCGCCTCTCCTGAAAAAACAAAAGGCCACCTTTCTGCTCAGCCCCCACTAAAGTTCATTCGCTCTGCTTAGTTCCCCCCACCACTTCCTGTCAACTAGTTGCTGACTCAGCTTCCTGACCCCAGGTTAATTTTATTCAATCAAACAAATGTAACACATCTTTGCATCATTAACAAAAGCAACAGAAACCGATGTAACACACCTTTACACGGTTAAAATAATATTTCACAAGACTCCTCAGTGTGGGATGAAGCCTGGAGATCATGTGCCCCATCTGTGTTAGGATTTTGCCTGGCTTGATCTTGTATAGGTCTATGCAGGTAACCACAGCTGCTGTGACTTCATGATTGCCGTCACCATGGCATGTCCAGAAAATAGGATTTCACAGCACTCATCCCCATCCTGCAACTCTTCTGGTCTTCCTGAGTCCTCTCCCATGACATCCCCTGAGCCTTGGTGGGGGTGTGTTACTATAGCTATCCTGTTGAGCACGCAGGTTCTTCTCAATATTTGACCAGGTCTTTATCTCTCCATCAGTTGCTGCCCATGATGAAAAGAAGCTTCCCTGAGCAAGGTTGAGAGCATCCAGATATACGGTATAAATATGAATATTTAGAAGTCATTGTGACAATGTGATACTCACAAAGGAACAATAGCAGATTCTGCTCTAGGGTTTATGAGCTTCCCAGCCATGCATTTTTGACCAGAATTTCAGTAGCAGACTTGAAATTCCCTCCTTGGAGCAAGCCTCAATTATGATCAGAGAGAAGCTGGCTACCCCTGTGACTCTGAAGCCACTGTTGCACCAGTAGACACATCTTGCCTGGCAGGTCAGTCAGTATTAAGCCATGCAGTGTTCAGTTTTTGACTTTTCTCCCCTTGCAGTCAGTCTGCCTAACACTTTCTGGTCCTATGAAAGCTAGCCTTGTTCTGTTTGAAACTGGTTTCTCTATATCCTGTAGCCAAAATGTATGATATCTTCTTCAATGTTGGCTTACTGTGTAGTTATGGTGGGTAACCAAAGGCAATGTCAATAGGCTGTGTTGATTCAGAGACCTCTGGAGCCTCCCTAACCACTAACAAATGGGGAGATGCCCTACTCCGTGTGCTGTGGTTATTATGCAATGTCTTCTAGGAGAGACATTGTGCACTCATGCAAGGTTAAGTCTGTTCAAACTCTTTAAGTTGCTTACTGGTGGGTCTCTGTAAGATCCTTCTACATCTTTAGTTTTGGTTAGCTCACCCGCTCCTACTCATCCCTCCATCCTCCCACCTACACCCCTGCTTAACCTTTAGTAGACCCCCCTCTCTGCTGTCTTTCCCTCAATCTGTGTTGTGAAGTTTGTTCTGAGAGAGTCTATTTCCATATGACTTTTCCTAAGCTCTCTCTTTCGGGTTAGCCCTCTCACACACCCCACACCTTTCCCCAAAGCGTATTTCACTTCGCTACTTTTAGTTTTGCCTGTACTCTACTTCCTTTTTATTTTCCTCACTTCCACTTGTGCTTTAAGTTAAATAGACTAAACGAAATTTAGAACTAAGGTCCAAATATGAGAGAAAAGATATGACATTTATCATTCTGAGCCAGAGTTAACGCCTTCAAACATATATACATTTGGTTTTTCCAAGACAAGTTTTCTCTACATAACAACTCTGGATGCCCTGGAACTCACTTTGTAGACCAGGCTGGACCTGAACTCACAGAGAAGAAAAATCTCTTTTCCAGTTCCATCTATTCATCTGCAAATTTCATGATTTTATTTTTCTTTGCAAATGAGTAATAATCCACTTGCATATGCACCATTTTTCTTATCTGCTAATTTGGTATCGGAAATTCAGGTTGATTCTACTTCCTAGCTATTGTGAATAAGGAAGCAATGAACAAGATACTCTCCAGTGTCTCCATAGCAGTATAGAAAGTCCTTCGACCATATTCCCCAGGAGTGGGATAGCTGCGTCATATGGCAGTTCTAGGTTTTTTTTTTTTTTTTTTTTTTGAAGAGCCTCCAACCTGATTTCCAAAGGACTGCCAAGTTTACACTCCCATCAGTACTGTCTAAGAATTCCCCTCCCCCCACACCCACAGCCTCATTTGTTGCACTTTGTATTCCTTGTGATAGCCATTCTGACTGGGATGGGGGAATCTTAAAGTAGTTTCAATTTTCATTTCCCTGATGGCTAAAGACGTTCAGCACTTTTAGATAGCAAAAGTGTACACTGGAGAAAAGACTGCATCTTCCATAAATGATGTTCAAAACCCGTGTTTCAATATACAGAGTAATATGGTAGATCCTTATCTCTCAACCTGCATAAATTAGCTCCAAAAGGATCAAGGACCTCAACATAAGACCAGATGTCCTGAGACTGCTAGGAAAAAAATCGGGGAGCACTTCAGCCTGTAGGCGCAAGTAAGGACTTTCTGAATGAGACTCCAGTTTCACAGAAGAAATAAACAACGATCAACCAATATGCTCTCATGAAGCTAACAAGCTTCTGGACAGCAAAGGAAACTAAGGGGTGAGTGGCTAGAAAGCCAAGAGAGTAAAACAAAATCTTGACCAGCTAGTCATCTGACAAAGAAGTGGTGTTTCAAATATACAATGAACTCAAAATAAATTTTAAAAGCAAAAACAGGAAACGTAAGTACTAAGAAAATAATCAATGTAATTAAAACATGGTGCTATGGAACTAAACAGAGTTCTCAAAAGAAGAAATGTGTGGAATTTTTCATAATTTTTTCAAGTCTATCCTCACTGTTGGAAGATAGTCCAAGAAGGGGAGTCAAGTGAAGAAGCTTCAGAGCGCTTATGAAAAAATACCAAGAAGCCAAGACAAGGGTCTTGGGACCTCAGGTTTCTTCAAAACATGGAATTGTTCTAGCATTGTGCTTTCGTGCCCCTCCCTGGTAGAGCAGATAGGAGTGAGCGTGCTTCAGATTACTGGTCACAAGTGGCCATTGTCACCTGTTTTTATGTTCCCCATAGTCTTGCCGCGTGGAGCTTGTCCACCATGTGCGGCTTGTGATTGGACACTGTGCTCATGTGACTCCTCTTAACCCTCAGAGTCTAAACTGTCTGATGCTCTGAATAAAGCTGGCCATTGTATGAGACTTTAGCTTGCCTCATTAATCAGCTCCGTTCTCCCAGGTCCCTCCGCCTCTGGATGGTAAACAACCGAACCTCCAGCAATCGCCTCGTTTTGTGTATTCAGAGGTAGCAGGTGCCAGGAAATGGCTTGCGTGTGCAGCTTCGGTTCCATTCACTTTCTATTCTGCATCTGACCCAGCCAAGACCCACTGCCAAGACAGCTTCCCAATAGGAGCAGGGCCTACGTCTTTGCTCACTTTCTTACTATGAGAAATGCATTGAAGAGTAATTCCTGAGGCATATTGATTGATTTTCAGAAAGGCCAAACCAGGCATGTTCTATCCGGTACAGGTGGGATGTACTTTCACCATATGGTCTGTCTTTTGTTATTGTTGTTGTTTCTGTTGCTGTTATTGCTGTTTTTTTTTCAGTTTGTTTTAGTTTGTTTGTGAGGCAAGGTCTTACACTATATCTCAGGCTGGCCTAGAACTCACTACGTAGCTCAGACTAGACTCCAAGTAGCCAGGTTTCTCCTGCTCCAGCCTCCCAAGTACTGGTATTACAGGCATGAGTTACCGTGTCCGCCTGAGTAGTCGGAGTGTTTGTTTGTGTTTAATCTTTCATAAGTGAAATGTGAAGGAATTGCCTTGGCTTAGCATAGGGGAAAAGATATTCAAGGCAACAAGAACAGCCTTAGAAGCTGTAGCGTCACAGGACTCTTTCAGTTCTGTGTTACCAGAATTCGTTCGCTAGTAACTATCCATGTGCCCAGTCCCTCTAATATTTTAATTTTATTTATTTATTATGTGCATGAGTATTTTATCTGTGTATGAAGAACATGGCTGATGGCCAAGGAGGCCAGAAGAGTACAATGGAGCCCCAAGAGCTGGGGTTACAGAAGGTTGTCCGCTACCACGTGAGTGCTGGGAACCAAACCTGGGTCCTCTGCGAGAGTTATGAGAGCCCTTATCTGCTGAGCCTTCTCTCGAACCCCTATCTCTGTATATAAATGATTGTTAATGGCATTAGCAGTTGTGGGCATATTTACAGGTGTTACTAGTGGAGTGGGCCTTTCCTTCTTGGTTGAGGAAGAAGAAATAGGCAGGAGGCATGAGCAAAAGTTTCAGAGATGTGAAAATTCTCTTTCAGACATTGTGAACTCTCACACGGGTCAGCCACGTCTCCCAGAGGAATGGCGTTTCCCTGCTACAGTCCAATCGCTGAGTCTAGGACGGTAGAGAAATTTCGTCTCCTTTATCCTCGAGAAGGTGGCACAGCAGCAGAAAAGTTACAAAGCAAGCCCCTCTTTAATAAAGGCAGAGTGGGTCTCTGGCATTTCTTTCCAGCTGAGCTGGAATTCAGAGGGTTTCCAAGATTGTACAGAACCTACAGAAGCCTGGTGTTCACCAGCGAGGAGAAACTGGTTTCTTCCTAGCCACTGCAGCTAAGTTGTCCCTGCCTTGGAAAATCTCATCTGTCTGAGTTAGGCTTAAAAACCAAATCTCTCCACTTTAATGATCTGCTTTGTTGTGTTTCACTTCCCCTTGCTCAGCACACTGGATGCGCGATTGAGTAGGAAAAGCAGTGGGCAACCATTACTGAGCAAAGAGCATGCTCAAGGGCAAATGCATCCTTCCCATCTCAATGCCTTTCCGTAGTAGTTTTGATGGGGCCATTTGAAATTGAGTATGTGGAGAAACTTCAGTGGGACCTCCGTGAGCGGGGACAGGCGCCTCAGGAAGCCGGAGCGGCTTCAGGGAGCCAGGGACTTGCAGCTGTGAACCACAGGCTCTTCTTTCCAGGCATCTCCAGATCCAGGCTCTGGGGACAAGCACAACAGGAAGCAACCGAAAAGCAAGGTTCTTACCCTGGTGTTTCAGCTATGTAAGTCGTTTACAGAAATCTCTACCCTCCTAGAAGGCGATGCAGTAATCTCCACTCTTAAAATCTACCATATTGAATCAAGACTGTTGCTTTTAAAAATAATTCTCTACTTTTCTCATTTCCCATGTCTGTTGGTAAAGTGGGGTAAATATTTCTCTAGTTAGTTCACATGCAAATACGCCATCATGACCGTCTCCGCTGCAAACCATGTTTTCACTCAGTAGCAATTTCCCTTCCTAAGCAAAGGCGAGAAAGGAAATTTTCATAAGAATTTAAAATATACCCAACCTGCCGTGCTATGTTATAATATACGTTGTTATAGTACATATGTAATAGTATATAACATACAGATAAATGCATACGTAAGGACAGAGATACAGTGCCCTCTACTGGTCAGACTGAATGTACTTTTAACCTCTTCCTAGAAATGGGCAGTTTGATGTCCCTCCAAGCAGTGGTAGAAGCCAGAGTACATCCTACTCTCTGACTCTGCTTCAAGCTAGGTGATACTTCTCAAGCTTATGGAGGAAATAAAAACCTCCTTGCATATGCTTTGTCCTCAAAAAAACTTGTTCACTAGACTTGCTTCCCTGTCATTCATGTTCAAAGAACTATTCAAACTCTCTCCATGGCTGTATACACATACATTACTTTTCCGTGGTATCTAGAAGACCACACACAAAACAAATTAAAGGGAAAATTGACTGAGCGATGATTGATCTGAACCATCTAAGGAAAAATTCAGGCTCTGCAATTTCCAAATGGAAAGCAAACCTCCCTTACTATATACGATTTAAACTTATCAGAAGTAATTTTCAAAACTAGACATTATACTCATCCAAAAAGATAGTCTCAAGACTTTACGCAAATTGAGAAATACTTGTCTAAAACCAAAATGGCAAAGGTGACTTATGCAATATAGAAATTATCAGCCTAACTAGTAAGGACTCTACAGAAATATATATTTGCTAGAGGTAAAAGCAATTTTACTTCAATTTTCTTGAAATCTTTGAAATACAATAGTCAGGTATCCAGTGGTATAGAAATTATTTACAATGATGAAAAAGCCAGTTTAAAGTAGAAATAGTTCCAAACACCCTAAACACTTCAGATTAATATGCACACGACACTAAGAGAGAAACCAGAGACCTGGAGAAGACCGGAGCTGGCATTGTGTCGTAAATATTCTCAGCTGTGGCACTAAGAATGTCAGCATTTTCTGTTCCTTTGCATCCTGTGTCTTCTATGTGGTCCTGATCTGCATTTCCTCTGCTGGCCACTAAATGAAAAACCCACGACATTAACCTGCTTCCCGTTCTCAGAAGCTGAGCAGAGCTTGTTATGAAAGTCCACAGCACAGCCCCCCAAAACTGCTAAGAAACCAGTGTCTGTCTGCTGGCTGCTGAAAATTCAAAGGGACGGTGTTAGACCAATTGCAATTCCATTCTACCCTCTGCTGCAAAGACACACTGGAGAAGAATTTTCTAGAGTCTCTCAGCCATCCTTAGCAGTAATATGAAACCTCGCAACCCTTGCCTGACAGAAGAAACATGGTCAGAAGCAAGACATGGCTCTGGAGTCGACAAGTCATCTGTCCTATGAAAGTACTGTTCTAACAGAGCTCACTCTTGTGTGAGGTAGAAGGGTAGTGAGCCAAGGAACCAGGAAGCCTGCCGCTGGAGGCTGTCACACAATGGAGAAGAAGTGGGAAATCCAGAGTTTCATATGTGGGAGGGGAGCCCAAGATTCTGCATTTTAATAAGAAAACCAGGTAACTTGGATGCAGAGGATCCTTAGACAATACACTATGGTTGCCTGAGAGGAAGCTTATCCAGCCCGGCGTACCAACACCTTCAAGCCTCTTTAGATGTGCATTCATCCTTTAATGAGATCCACATGGAATAAAATCTCTTTCACACAGATCTCTGTCCTTATATAAATAGTATTAAAATAAATGTAGCTGTGACCTTGAAATTCACCAGCACCATGGCATTCATGACTCTGAATGCGGAGATATTCCTGGGACATTATGCTAGCCCAGGCCGGCCCCTTCTAATATTTTTTTTTAATTTTATCCATCAGTACCAGGAAACCAATTCTCTTTTCTTTCTTAAATTTCTCTGTTCTTTTCTTTAAATTGCCCCCTTCTCCTTTCTGACCAAAGCCCCTCCCTATAGCACTACAAAATAAACAATCTCATTGCTCATGTTCACCTATCCTGTCTCTACATGGATCTAATCTACATGGGAGGTAGAAAAAGACAAGATCTCCTGAGTAAATTGGGAGCATGGGAACCATGGGAGAGGGTTGAAGGGGAGGGGAGAGGAGGGAGGGGAACAGAGAAAAATGTAGAGCTCAATAAAATCAATTAAAAAAAGAGAGAGGATCACCTATCCTGTCTCCAAAAGTGCATTCTAGTCATTCCTTGAGTCTTTATTTCAAGCAATGAAGAAAGACAAGAGGACAATAAATACGGACATAGAACTAAAGACAAGTCTCAGTCTCATACAAAAGTCAGTTTTTAGTTTTCCCTTCAGTGGCTTCTGACCCCATGGCAGTAACTCAGTTCTTTCTTGTTTCTTTCCTTCCTCCCTCCTTCTCTCCTTTGCCCAAATTTGTTTTGGGTGCTTTATCTGTGCTCAATGGTAGAAACCATCTTCATTCAATGGTGCCTCTAGAATGGAGCTTTTCCTTACCCTCTCTGAGGAGTAGATGGGGGTGGGGTGAGGGGAAGTGGGAGGAGGGGAGAGAGTGGAAACTGGGATGGGTATGTAAAATGAAAAAAGATTGTTTTAGAAAATTAAAAAGAATACGCTAGAGCGGGATAATGTTTAAAAAAGGAATGGCGCTGTCTACTGAGGCCTCACTGATGGCTGGTGTGCAGAGTCCAGGTGAATGAGGGTTGGACTGGGATGACTTTGGAAGTTATAAATTACCTTCCATATGCTGGACCTCTAGTCTCGGTTATTTCAGAGGCTGAAAGGGAAAGGGTCACTTGAACCCAGGAGCCAAGGACCAGCCTCAAAAATTAAAAAATAAAAAATACTCCCTCCCAAAAGGAGAACCCTATTGAAAGCCACAGGGAAATAAGACAGGATGTCATATTCCTTGGTCCCTAGTAATTCAATGGATTTGGAAGGCAGACATTGGCAAATGTTGGAAACTGAACTAGAGTGGTGAGCTGGGGCAACTATTAAGAGCCTCACAGTCTACATGAGGAATCATATTTGATGATTTTTATAATCTACAGACTTGGCAGTGAATAATAACTTAAAATCCAAACCAAGCCAAGAGGGAATAAAAAAGGAAAACAGATAAGGCTAACAACTATAGTTATGACTAACTGCTATAGCTGTAGCTGATGCAAGCCATTGTCTTGGGATGACTAGATGACCATTCTAGCCACTTACATGGCTACAGAGATAGAGGTCTTTGACTCATTATTCCTCCTCTTTGTGAAAAAAAGTCTTTATCTTGTGTTTTACCTCCTTCATGGATACATATCATAGGCAGAAATGTACTGGGACAAACCAGGCACCTCGTTGCCTTTTTTCTCAAAGGAACACAATACCTAGACTGGCTCACTGCCCAAGGCACGCTGGTTTTTACAAATTGAAAATGCTGTTATGAATTGACCAACAAGGAGATGTGAAGCATGCTCTAATCTACCACCCTACAAAGTAATCAGGAAGGATTTTGGCAGCTAACCAAGGGTCTAAGGACAGCTGCACCTGTACAGGGTAGGGGTAGAGTTTTAGGCGTACTTGTGGGTGCTTTTTAATTGAGAGATTTCTTGTCTCTGAGTTATTATGATTCATCTTGCAACTCCTGGCAGCACCCCTCATTTCCAATATAAGCCAGAGAGGCTATCTTCTCATTGTTCAGGGACACTTGGTTCTGCCTAGTTCTCTGGGTCATTTTAAGGTCATGTCTTTCAGCTCTGGGCCCAGGAGGACAGTTTTCAAAACAGGGAAGCTGCCATTTCACCGCCCAGTTCCAAGTTTCCTAGGCTACTGTTTAGAGATGAAGAGGTAAAATTTAAACATCAGGTCTTACATGTGTCAGGCAAGGACTTTGCCATGGAGCTACAGCCCTAGCCTAGAGATATAGAGGGAAATGTATCCAAGAACCAGGGAGATGGCTTGTCAGGTAACAATTCTTGCAGTCTACCCTGAGAACATGAGTTCAATCTCAGATCCCAAAAGGTAGAGAAGCAGAGAACTAACTCTCATATGTTGTTCTCTGATTACCACACATGTAATCTGTAGCATGTGCATACACACACACACCATACACATAATAAATAAATTAATAAATAAGCATGATATTTTAAAATTAGAAATAGAAACCCAAAACTATCTTCAGCAAGTACATGGTGCATGCCTGTAATTCCAGCACTCAGGAAGCTGATGCAGGAGGACCGTGTGTTCAGGGTAAACTTGGAATATCTAGTGAGACCGTCCCCCACTCCCCAAAAAAGGAAAAACAAAACAGTATCTTCTGGAAGGCAAAAGCGGTATGGTTCAAAGCATAGTAATGATACTGGCCACAGTTTGACCCATTCATGGTCTTACCTCTTCAAAAGTAAATAGTAGTTGTCCCATTTAGAGCTGAGCAGGTAGAGATCTCTATATTTATCTCCGTCTACTACAAAGGGGAGCTTCTCTGCTGAGGGCTGAGAGATGCACTAATCTGTGGGTATAAAGGAAGCTTTGTTCTTGGACCAGCAGTTATTGTAGATCCTAGAGTTTGCAGCTGTGTAAGACTGTTGGTCTTCCCCAGCATCGTTCATAGAACACCCCAGCACTTTAAAATTTAGCCAGTAAATATGAAGCTTCCAGATCAGCACCAGCTTATGTTCTCCATCCTCTATGACTCAACTGTGGTACTGTCAGAAATAGGGTCTTTGCATCAAGTTCTGGAAAATAACCAAGAGTGATGGAAGTGACCTGTTATGTTTGGTGGAGGGTCTCTGGGACCTTGAAAAGTGGTAATCCATATCTGGCTCTGGGCTTTTTATTTGATAGGCTATGGAGTACAGTAAGAGCACTATCTCCCGGTTATAAGGTGCTTCATTTAAATTCCATATATATTTTTAAAGAAGCTTTTATAGTAGTTTCCATATGGATTTTTCAAATGTCTTTATTATCGGTTATTCATCCCCATATCCCCTCCTCTACCTTCTCTCCAATCCCCAACCCCATTTAACCCTTTTTGTTCCATATCATATCCCCTTCCCACAGGCTTGGGATTACCAGGGAAGAGGGGATAGAAAGATCCGGAAGTGATAGACACCTACAGGGAACCAGTGTTTTTCAGATATGACAACACAGCTGCACATGTGAGCTCCATGGCTGTAATTGTATGTACAAGACCTTGGAGAAGATCAATCCAGTCAAAATACCATCATGGAGAGAGGAGGAGCTCAAGAAGTCCCACCCCTAGCAGGAGTCAGGGGAGTTATTAGCAGTCAATGATTGCTGGGGGAGAGAGGGAGGGAGTTAAGTTTCTTCAGGCATGCAACCTCTGAGAGACTACTCTTGCTCTACACCCGTGCACATTTGTGGTGTGATATAAGGATAGGAAGGATTCAATGGGGAGGGGACTAGAAGGAAAAGTAGGGGAAGGAGTATGAGGTATAACTAACCCTAAGGACCTTAGGAAAAACACATGGTAACACATTCTATGTGTGTATTAAATTCTCATACAATAATAAATTCGTATGGCCCTATTAAAATAAAAGTAAAAATTAAATAAATAAAAACTATATAGTCCTGAAGAAAAAAAATAACAACAGGAAGGGCTGCCTCCATCATGATTAAAGAGGCACAAAATCTGTCATTTCTTAGTATCAGCAACATGTTAAGTGCTTTTATTGAAATATTCATATTTTAAATCAAAGTTTTGCAACACATCTTATCTAGGGGCTCTGGGAGTTCTCAGTCAATAATATCATTATCATCCTGATATGAAGCTCATTTAGAGAGTCAACAAGGACAGACCAGCCCCTGGACATGCTTCCCTGGTTGTGAGGTAAGAGAATGCATGCAGAGTTCTGGGGCTGGAAGAGAAGATGGAGCCTTCTAGATGCAGATGGCATCAATCATTTTCTAATCATATGAAAAAAATCACAAATTAAGCAAGTGTTTGGTATGGCTCCAGGGTTTCCAGTGAAATATCTTTATCCGAGAACTAAAGAGTTTCAGTAGCAGAAATGTTAGGATGTTGTTTCTCTTTCGAAGCTCTTAATCCTTTTTACTAGCGAGGCCAGATGTGCACTAAATGAGCATTAACCCTATCCCACACGGGGCCACGGGAAGCAGTTTGGCTCCACTAATGAGAAAATGCAACCTCGTCTGGAATTCACTACAAAGGTCACTTTGTCCTGCCCTAACAAATAATTTCCTGTGCAGGTAATTATAAGAAATGGTCCAGAACTGTGATTTGGGAACCAGGGTTCTTGTTAATTGGTGCTCACCTGGTCCAGGGAGGGACCCAAGCATCCGCATTTCTAATACATTTCAGGTGATAACGCAGCAGGTCTGGACCACACCATGAGTCCTAAGGGTCTAGAACACATTCAGAAACTAAGACATGGTTTGACATACTGCAATGCAAACATAGACATCAAGGCACAAAACTTAAGATGCTAAATCAATGTGTGGTTCTATTTATGCACAGAATCCCTTAGATCCTTAATGTGTGGATAACGTTACATTTTCTCCAGTAGTTCAGATGAACCTAATTGTGGATCCTAACCAGGACCACTCATTGGCAAGCTGGTAACTAACAATGGGGCTTATCATTAGAACCATGCTTGTTCGTATTCTGTATATATGTCCCATTTCATGCTGCCCATTCACCAACTCTACACTGTCCCCTCCCTTCAATCCTTCATCAAATAGCATCTTCTCAGTTCTGCTCCTCAATCTCTTACCCCACAGAAACAGGAGGGAAGTTTGACCTGTTGTCTACTTGAACTGGTTAGGGACAACTCAGTATGGGACTAGCCTTGGCTAAAATGATGGAGGCCCAGTAATAGAATTCCAAACGCCATCAGGGGAACTCTAAAGCATTTTCAGAAGCAGTCTAGAAAAGTCCTGATATATTTAGGTCTGCTTCTGGCTCTCCTGTGGACTTGGATCCCTCAGACCCAACTCCGAAATACCCATCTCCAGTATGTCTCTAGAGTCTGTCCTAAGGCTTCCACAGGGCAAGCAGGCTCACAGTCAGGCTCTATGAAGGTGAATTGCATTCCTGATCTTTAACTCAAAGTATTTAAAGGGGGATTTCCAGCTTCAAATGTCTTGAAAGAGAAAATGGGTAGTGCTAAACCACCACCCTGAGTGACACCTTCCAGCCGCTCTGCAGCTCAGATTTTGCTGGGAAGGAAGCAGAGGAGCCCCGTGTTTATTACTCATCTTCAGGTGTTGACTTCTGACAAATGTCGGAAACGGGGTGAAGCAGAAACAAATGGTGGATCTGTCTCCTCGCCTCTTTCTCTGGTCCATGCCCTCAAAAGCCAAGCTACTTTCTGACTCAATGGAAAAATACCATGATCCATACATCCCATAGGCTGGCTGTTTGGAGGATAAACCTCTGGGTCTTCGTCCCCGGGGACACACTTGGGAACAGTGTTTGCCATGGGTAACCCCAGCTGTCTATCATGTCATTTAGGAGGTAAAGAAAATGTCGAGTTAGGATCCAGGAGGACGATGAATCCAGATGCCCAGCCGGTGGAAAGATCCATAATGAGAAAACAGAGCTGACCTCTTTCCGCGAAGCTGGGAAATGGCAGGGGAACGCAAGAAGCAGCTGCTCACTTTTGGCAGCTGCAGTGAAGGGCACTGCTATGGAATGTCAGAAAACAGCATATTTCACTGCAGCCTCTCCGCTGGCCTTTAATGATTCAAGAGCACCCCATCTTTAAGGACACTTGGCGTGCTGCTTGGTTTAAAGACATAAATAAAATGTCCTCGTTTCATCAGCCTTGCCAGAGGAGAACTTGAAAATGGGAAGAGCGAGGATGATGGTAAAAATGTGCCTTCTCGTGTACCACTTGGACCCAGGTTGTAACCCGAGAAGACGAGAGTCCTTGCTCTCCTTCCCCTCTGCCTGTGAAATCATTCCCCAGGAGGCTGTGCGAGTACCCACTAAGACACTCTTTGTTCTCTGTCTTGCCATCATGGTATCTAATATGCCAAGTAATCTGGATCATAACCTAAGGATATAGCACCAGGTCATAATGGAAGCAATTTTTATGCCAATATCCTTGCTTGACACTTCTCTAAACACAGTAAACAACTAGGTTATTGGTTGTAATACACTCACTTCAATGAACTCTAGCCCAAAATGTCCTTACCACAAGTCATTAAATGAGATACACGTTTTCTCATAGTTCAGATGCTGTGGAGGAGATGGTCAAATAGAAAACAATTCAACCAATTTTATGAACTGAATCAACACAAGGGCCACAACTTGTTTTGCTTATGGGTTGTTATGCCCAAGTTCAATAGGGAAATGACAGATTCTCTTTCATTGATAGCATTACTATCATGATAAACAATGTAAAATGTGCAATATGCAATGAACTGTGCTATATGGAATCATTGGTTTTCTACATTAGGAGTATGATTTTAAAACACCTGGCCTGTAAATATCAATTCTGAGCTGTATCACAATGAGTCTGTCACATTTAATTATTAATGTACATGAGTGTTTAAATAATTGCCTTTTATATTAACCATATAACTCTCTCTCTCTCTCTCTCTCTCTCTCTCTCTCATGTTTGTGTGTATGTGCGTATGTGTATTCACATACTCTGATTAGTTGGTTTGGGGGGTTGTAGCTTTGCTTTATCTGTCATTTCTCAATGCTGATGACTGAACCTGGGATAAGTGTTCTACCACTGAACTATTTCCCAACCCTTGTTTTGCCTATCCTGAAACCAACGTTTCCCAGGCTGCCTTTGATTCCCACTCTGAAGCCCAGGCAGACCTTGCACTTTCTGTCCTTCCACCTGAGCAACGGCAAGCAGTAGCTAGGATTACAGGCTTGTACTGTCATACCTGCTCCAAATGACTTCCTTGAGCCAAATGGAGAGGAAAGAGTGAAAGAGGAAGAAGGGAAGGAAGGGCTGGGGGTCAGAGAATACTAGAGAAATAGTTGTGGAGTCCACACGGTGATAAGCAGTAGCAAGAAATCACAAACACATCCATCACCATGTTTGATGGAGCCTCTCTGACTTCCCATTCCATTTACCAGGTATCTCCCACAGTGCCCCCAGCTGGTGCATCTGAAGGAAAGGTAGCTGCAGAGCTGCTCTTTATCTTTTTCATCTCCAAATTTCCATCTGTTGTTGGTTTTATTTTATTATGTTAAATTTTTATATATTTTACATACCAACCACAGTTTCCCCTCCCTCTTCTCCTCCCATCCTCCCCCCTACTTCCTTCCTTTCTATCCTATTCCCCATCCACTCCTTAGAAAGGGTAAGCCCCCCCCCCCCCGAAATCCACAAAGCATGGCACATCAAGTTGAGGTAGGACCAAACTCCTCCTCCCCGCATCAAGGCTGAGCAAGGTGTTCCATCACAGAGAATAGGTACCAAAAAGCCAGCTCATATGCCAATGGCAGATCCTGGTCCCACTGTTGGGGCCCCACCAACAGACTAAGCTACCCAACTGTCACCCACATGCAGGGAGCCTAGGTCTGTCCCATGCAGGCTTCTTAGCTACCTGTCTAGAGTCTGTGAGTTCCTATGGCTCAGGTAAGCTGTCTTTGGGGGTTTCCCTGTCATGACCTTGACTCCTCCCCTCCCCCCATTTTGGATAAAGATAGCCGGCAGCCGGTGGCGGGACGCAGCCCCTGCAGCTTCACACTACAAATTGGCGCTCCAACGTGGTGCTAAATCCACTTAAAAACCTTGCCCGCTTGGGATCGTAAAGAAAGTACTCTGAGACCATGCCAATGGCTCACTGCTCCCTGCCTGCACCTGGGCAGATGGCGGAATCAGGCTTAGGCAAGCGGGACAGCATTTGCAGATTCCTGCCGCCATAGAGAGAGAGATGTTTTCAGACTGCGCGGTGCTCTGCGCGTCAGATTCAGCTGTGACTTGGATTAAGAGAGTTTCTGTGCTGCACGCTCAGTATCAAAATTAAACTGCTGAGTGCAGCTCCAATGTGGACTGCTGTGTACCTGTAACTGTGTGCAGCTCAGGGACACCAAATGACTGAGGCAGTAGCAGCTCTGGCTCTGCTCCGCCATGCTGAATTGTGCTGATCTCAGGCAGGAACTATCTATTGTAATTACCATAATAACAGCGCAGTTAAGGTTTAGACTTGGCTGTAAACAGGCGGTACCGTATTACCTCTACCTGGCGCAACTTAAGATTTTAAGAAGTGGTTAACCTTTTAAGAAATGCTCCTGGATAGTAAAAAATTACAGATTCACAATAGAAAAGATTCAGACATAGAAGGCCTTTAAATGGCTCACGTAGGCTTAAAAGAGAGAAAAAGAAAATATAGAGAATAAAGTTAATGCCTTAAAAAAAAAAGGTTAAAGTCTTTAAAGAGACAGAGTACAGATAGTTATAGATTAAAATAAGTAAAGTGATAGAGTAAAAATAAGCCACGTAAAAATGGAAAATTCACAGAGAGTCTGGATTATGTATTTTGTTGTGTTTTCTTTGATTTTTTTGACTGTAAAGGAGCTAAGTACAGAGAGACATTTCATTATATGGGCTGCCAGGCTAGACCAGAATGGACATCTTAACGGTATGACTTCAGGATTTGGATTTAAGAACATGATGCTTTGGAAAAGAGTTTCTTCTTTTGTTTTCACAGAGGACGAGACTCTGTGGATTGCTTCTATCCCAATATGGTATGATAGACCACGCCCTCCTGAAAGGTTGCTGTGAACACCCTCAAAAAATTACTTCGCTCAACTGCTGACTGGGATGAACCTAGCAGACAGGTTATACCATGAAAGACCTAAATAACAGCGCCCCCATTCAGCAGGAAGCAGTTTGGAGAGAAAAAACTGCGCCCATTTTCCCAAATATTGCTTATAAATGTTCTTTTACATTTAAAGGGGGAGATGATATAGATATGAATTTGCATTGGTATAGATTTTAAGGTCAATTTTGTTACATGTATATGTATTTCTGATCTTGATTAAGCTATTGTGATTGTAGTTCATTTTAAAAACTGTAATGTATAATTAGGAAATATAGGTTGTTAATGGATAATCATTGATAATAGTTAAGCTTGTAGTCATGTTATTAGATTTTCTAGATATGTAGAGATATATTTCAGTTAGATAGACATTCTTCATATCTTTCAAAGACTGCAGAATATGGCATTTAATGTTTTAATAACTTAGGGTTTTTCATGACAATGAGACACGTCTGCTCCTGGCAGCACCAATCTACTTCGAGAGGAAGATGGGCATCGAAGAGGCTACTTATGGAGTTTGTTAGCCATTTGGGCAAGAAACTGCTCTTGCCTGGACTGTTGCATAAACTGGACACAAGGAACCCACAGAAAGAGGACTGCTGAACTTGCCTAAAGGTGAGATGGCCTTTTGGTGTTCCTGATTCATTAAAGAGTCTGCGAGACGTTCTGCAGGACACAGCAGAAAGTGACTGAACTGTCTTTGGAATTTCCTGCTTCATGGAAATGTCTGCTGGACACTATGGGCTTGAAGCCCGAAGATGGATGCCCCAACGGTACAGAGGAACTTTGGGTGACTGTCCAGGCAGCGAGTTGTCTCTGTCATTTCTATAGTTTGAAAGTTGCATATGACTTGTTTACTTAGGTAATATTATATCCTTCTGGAGTCTTTGATGGAGTTGAAGAATAAGGTAGTTATAGTTTTCCTTAGTTATGATAAAAGATAGATATAAATATTGTAACTGTAATTCTTGCTTGATAACTCTTGTTACATGTAATTTTACTATGTTAAAGTTAAAGCCTTTCTTTTTTGTTTAAACAGAAAAAGGGGAAATGATGGAGGAGTGTCTATGTGTTACTTTCATTATTAATAAAGATACTGCCTTGGCCCTTTAAGAGAACAGAAAATTAGGTAGGCGGAGTAGACAGAACAGAATTCTGGGAGAGTTGGGGAGACGCTTCAGGCATTCGCCATAGTGAGTCTCCATGCTGCTCCTCTCCGAGATGGACGCAGGTTAAGATCTCTCCTGGTAAGCCACACCTCGTGGTGCTACCCAGATTACTAAATATGGGTTAAAGGAAGATGTGAGAATTAGCCAATAAGAGGCTGAAACTATGGGCCAGGCAGTGTTTTAAAAGAATACAGTTTCCGTGTAATTATTTCGGGTGTAAAGCTAGCCGGTGGCCGGGTGGTGGGACGCAGCCCCGCTGCTTCCCACTACACCCTCCTCCCTCTCTTCAGCTGGGCTCCTGGAATTCGGCCCAGTGCTTGGCTGGCTGTGGATCTTGCAGAGCTGATCCCACAGCCAACCCTGACATGTCTTTCCCTAGGAAGCGATTTGCTAAGCAGGTGGAGGGGTAAGAAGACCGCCAGGAAGCCCGAGTGACCCAAAGAGAAAGTAAAAGAAGCTACACCATCTTCTCACATCACAAGCCTACTTTTTTTTTAAGAACACGGGCACAAAAGATCTTACAAAAGTACTTAGATCTGAGTAATCTAAGTACTTGGTGCACATTAAAACAAAAACTGAAATGGAAAAGGGCAAAATTTATGGAATATTACAATTGGAACCTTCAGTGAAATTACAGGAGTTTGGGATAAAAAGACAAGATCAGCAATAGAACAATATAAGAATAAAACAGAACTCAGAAATTTTAAAAAAAATAGGAAGCAGATGGTATGATCTTTCCATCTACAAAACAGTCCATAAGGCTGAGCTAGAAACTTTTTAAAACCACACATTTCTGGTAAAGTTAAGAAACAATATCATCTATGGTTCTTCCAGAATCCCCTCATAAAAATAGAAATAGGATCAAAACCAAACAAATAACAAAAGTACAGGCGTGTCAAATCATCATAATTGTTACTGCAGTTAGCCTTTCTCCTACACATAAATCCCAACAAAGACAACTCACCAGGAAGACTCACTTAAAATAAACAGAAACAGTAGGGAAAGCGGACACATGAAACTAAAGGACACACGCATACTAATAAGTATAAACACACACACACACACATGTGCAGACACACACACATGCAGGCGCGCGCGCACACACACACACACACACACACATCCTGAAGCATTCACTAATACACCACACAAACTCGCAGCTTTTCGGTGCAAAAGCGCAGAGACAGTGAGATAGATCAAATGCTGGGAAAGTATTTTAGAGCCCTACTTCTCAAAAGAGTCAACATTATATAACGGACCCGAATACGTGGATAAAGAAATCAATTCAGGTCCTAGTCAAAAAAAAAAAAAAAAAAGTTGCTAACGTGGATAAAACCATCAGCAACTTGAAAGAAAAATAATGAGACAGTAAAGAAAAAAATCATCAAGGAAATTGAAACACGGGGGGGGGGGAGAAAAACAAATTCTGGAACTAAAAGAATAAGTAAGTCAATTTAAAAAGAAAATGGGAAGAAAACATCGTCAACAGAGAAGGCCAAGCGGAAGAATAAATTTTAGGGATGGGAAATGATAATATACACAAATATACACAAACACATATTTAAAAAAATAATGAGCAAACCCAAAACTTCCAAGAAAAACATTCAAAGACCAAACCGAAATGAGTTACAAAAAAGCTGAGATAAAGCCCATAGGCTTACAAATCTATTTGATTAAATTATAGATGAGAATTTCACAAATCTAATGAAATAGACATCCAAATACAAGAAATATTTAAAAGCCCAAACAGATATGACCAGAGAAAAACCCCTCCTCAACACACAACAGTCAGATGTCCTAAATGCAAAGCGAAGAAACAGTACTAAAAGTCAAAATGGAAAATACCAACTCACATTCAGAGGGAGAAGCACCAGAATAATGCTGGACTTTTCGTCAGCAGTTCTAAAAGCAGGAAAGCAGGGAATGACCAATTCCAATCCCTGGAAGCAAATAATTATCAAACAAGGTTGCTCTAACCCACAAAGTTATCTCTTACAAAATATGCAAAGAAAAAATATTTCAAGAGGAGGAAAAGTTAAGGAAGTCAAAGATAACTGATCCAGCATTGCAGAAAAGTCATAAGAAAATATTATACAAGAAGAACATTTCATTCATGAGAACACAGGAAAGCTATATTACATAAGAGAAACAGGAACAGAGAGAGACCAGTCAAGAGTCAGTCATGTCCAACATAGCAAAACAGCAAGCTTCTAACTCCATCAAGAGAGTTAGAAAGAACTAGCAATAAGCCAGAAGGAAAAATTACAGTGCATGGATTTCATCTCCTGTTCAAGGGAACTATTACAAAATAACTTGCAAGCAGGAGTGGCGATATCCCTATCATCTCAGCACCTTGGGGAGAAAGGCAGTTGAATCAGGAGTTCAAGGCCAACCTTGGCTGCATGAGACCACATTTGATTGATCTACTAATAAAAAATTATTTTTTAGTATTTGCTTTTAATTATGTCCATGTGTTTGTGTGTGCATACTCTAGAGTTGGTGTTGCAGGTGGTTGTAAACCACCTGCTATAGCTGCTGAGAACTGAACTCAGGCCCGCCAAAAAAAGCAGTGTTTTTTTTTTGTTGTTTTGGTTTGGTTTGATTTTTGTTTGTTGTTTGTTTGTTTGTGGTTTAGTGTTTTGATTTGGTTTTTAAAACATGTTTTTTCTTTGTACCTCTGGCTGCCCAATGTAGTGAAAGTTTGTTTGTGTTTTAACAAATAAAGCTTGTCTGAAGATCAGATTGTAGAGCTAAGCCACTATAGGCCAGGCAGTGGTGGCACACATTTTTAATCCCAGCACACGGGAGACAGAGGCAGACGGATCTCTTAGTTCAAAGCCACCCTAGGCTACATGAAATTGATCCAGTCTAAAAGAGAAACAGAGCTCACACTTGGAATCCCACACCTTTAATCCCAGCACTAGGGAGGTGGAGGCAGGAGTGCTATGGCTGGGTAGAGAGAGGAAGATAAGGTAGGAGGAGAGAGGAGCTTAGTGCAGTATGAGCAAGCAGTTTGAAACAGTTAAGTCTGGGCATGCAGTCTGAGGCAGTAGTCTAAAGCAGTCAGTCATAGGAGGCAATCTGAGGACAGGATTGCGCCTTTGACCTGAGCATTGTTAGAGGAGGTAAGAATTCTAGGGGCTGGCTATTCTGCTCCTCTGATCCTTCATCTTTCACCTCCTGATAGTTGCTTCCGAGTTTTTATTATTAAGAACTATTAGAATTTGTGCTACAGTCCAGAGCTCACCCTGTAGACCAGATATCCTTGAACTCAGAGATCTGCCTGCCTCTGCTTTCTGAGTGTTCGGGATTTAAAGCATGTACCACCACCACCTGACCAAAAAACTTTTTTTAACTTATAGACAGTGGGGAAAATGTATGCCATTAATATGATCAATGATATCAAGAGATTGTTACTACCATTATTCAAATGTGATAATATTTTATATGTACACTTTCAAGAGACAGTCCACATCTTCTAGAAATGCATACTAAAATAAAATGCCTATGTTTCATAACCTATGAATAGTGGGGAACAGTAAAGAATTGGCTAGGGAGTGATGATTGTTTGTGAAAGCCCAGGGATGAATTGTGCATTATGACCTTCATATGTGGGTGAATGAGTGAGTGAGTGTATGGATGAGTGTGTGTGTGTATGTGTGTGTGTTTTGGAATATCTTATAATAAAATCTAAAAAAAAAAACAAAATAGACCAGTTTATAAATATCAGAAGCAAACCAATGCACACATAGCCAGCAAGGTACTATAATGAAAACAGAAGGATATAGTCCCTCATAATTGAATCTTCAAAATGAATTAGGTGCTTTGACTCATCTGTAGAAAAAGCAGAGAAATTACACAACCGGACTGAACAACAGTGTCAATCAGTAGGCACTCTGTATTCCTCATAGAAGCCTGCATAAGGATACAATTTACTCATGGTTTTGCCTGCAAATTTAATGCAACTCTGAAACTATACAAAGAGATTTTTGACCATGACTAATTAGTTGTAAAGTTCAGCCATAAAATAAAAGACAAGAAAATAATTTTTAAAAAATGGGGGGGGAAGGTCATTCCCCACACTAGCTAACAAAATCCATTTGAAGAGTAGAGAAATTAAAACAATACAGTGCCAGTCTGCCCCAGACAAATCAATCAGTGAAACAAAATAGGCTTTCTTCAAAGAGACCTGTGCTGTGGGATATTTGTACACTGTGTGAAGAAAAATATGGCTGTGGATTTATTTCATAAAGAACTAAATGACCAATAGCTAGGCAAGAGAAAAAGGTGGGACTTCTGGTCAGATAGAGGAAACTTGAAATGAGTCTATGTGTGAAAGGAGATACCAAAAAGACATGGAGAGAGTCAGACATACGAAAACGGAAAAAAAGGCAAAATGCCACGAGACAAAATAGATTAAAATAAATGGTTAATTTAAGTTATGAGAGCTGGTGGGACAAGCCTAAATTAAGACCAAGTTCTCATAATTAATAGCAAGTCTCTGTGTCATTATTTGGGACCTGGCTGGTCGGAGAGAGAAAGACTCATTACAGAAATGAATGCTTACATGAATTTATTTTGGGGTAACATGACATTTCAAATAAATTGGAAAAAGATGGATTATTCTCTATACACTGTTGAAACAGCTGACTTCCCACTCAGGAAAATGTGAGATCAAACTTCATAGCAATGCTCCCTGAACTGATGAAATGTATCCCCTAAAATCTAATACTGTCGGCAACCCCCACCACCCAGCCAGCAGGTGAAAGACCTGTCTGCAGACTCCACCACCACTGCCACCAACCACTGGATTCTGTTCCCCCAAGACCCATTCCACCACCCAACCCTACGCACCTCATTAGCCTCTATATGGTCAGTCCTTTCTCAAAACTCCAGCAGACTCCATACACACGGGTACAGCCCACACCAGTTAGAAGGAGGAGGATAGGCTAGATCTAGACACCCAAATCTCAGTTGAGACACCCTACTGGACCTGAAGATCGGCCAGTCACCAGAACCCTTTATCATACAGCCAGAAGACAATAAAAGAAACAGGTAATAAAGGAACAAAACACCCATCCAACAAAGGCAAATGTAAGAATTAACACCGAGACCTATAATCATTCCAAATCCAAATGCATAAATACCAGTATAAGAATCCATAAAACAGCAGAAAAGGCAATACGGCACCAACGGAATCCAGCAATCCTACAACAGCAAGACCTGAACATTCCAATGCTGCTGACACACAAGTAAATGACCTTAAAAAATACTTTATGAAGATGATAGAGGCTGTTAAAGGGGAATTGAAAAATTCCCTTAAAGAAATTGAGGAAAAGACAGACAAAAAAAAATGGAAGAAATCAATAAATTCCATAAATAAAGCCAAGAAAGCCAAGAAAAAAAATAGATGAGGGAAACAATTCAAGACTTGAAAATTGAAATAGAAGAAATAAAGGAAATACAAACCGAGGGAATTGTGAAAATGGAAAATTTAGGTAAGCGAATAAGAACCACAGATGCAAATATCACCAACAGAATACAAGAGATGGAAGAGAAAATCTCAGGCGTTGAAGAGAGGATAGAGGAAATAGATTCATCAGTCAAAGAAGATATTAAATCAAAAATTTCCTATCACAAAACATCTAGGAAGTCTAGGAAATCATGAAAATAAAATTCTAAGAATAATAAGAATAGAAGGAGAAGAATTCCAGCTCAAAGGCACAGAAAATATATTCAACAAAATCATAGAAGAAAAATTTCTCAGCCTAGAAAAGGACATGCCTATAAAGGTGTAAGAAGTTTATAGAACACCAAAAAAAAGTGAACCAAAAAATAGTCTCCTTTTTAATAATCAAATCACTGAATATACAAACTAAAGAAAGACTATTAAGAGCTGCATAGGAAAAAGGGCCAAGAAATCATATAAAGGCAGACCTATCAGAATTACATCCAACTTCTCAATGGAGACTTTAGAAGCCAGAAAAGCTTGGAAATACATTTTGCAGATGCCAGCCCAAACTAATATTCCCAGAAAAATTTTCGATCACCATAGATGGAGAAAACAAAATATTTCATGAAGAAAAAAACAGATTTAAACAATACTTATTTACAAACCCAACCCTACAGAAAATACTACAAGGGTAACTCAAACCCAAGGAAGTTAGCTACACCCACAAAAACACAGGCAATAGATAATCTCATACCAGCAAAACCCAAAGAAGGGAAACTCATACTACCACAACCACCAAACCCCAAAATTAGTAAGAATTAACAATAATTGATCATTAATCTCTCTTAATATCAATGGAATCAATCTGCCAATAAAAAGACACAGGATAACAGAATGAATATGAAAACAGGATCCATCTTTCTGCCACATTCAAGAAACACACCTCAACTTCAAAGACAGACATTATCATAGAGTAAAGAGTTGAGAAAAGATTTTCCAATCAAATGGATCTAAAAAGCAAGCTGGTGTAGCTATCCTAATATCTAACAAAATAGACTTCAAACTAAATTCAAGCTCACCCACAACTGTAAAAGAAATGTTACCTGCCAGGCGGTAGTGACAGATGCATTTAATCCCAGCACTCGGAAGGCAGAAGCAGACGGATATCTATGAGTTTTTGGCCAGCCTGGTATAGAGTGAGTTCCAGGACAGCGAAGACTATTAAACAGAGAAAGCCTGTCTCAAAAAAAAATAAAAAAGAAGAAGAAAGAGAAAGAAAGAGAGAGAGAGAGAGAGAGAGAGAGAGAGAGAGAGAGAGAGAGAGAGAGAGAGGAAAGAAAAAAATAAAGAAAAGAAAGAAAGATTATCAAAGCTTAAATCACACATCAAATCCCTCACTTTAATAGTGGGAGACTTCAACACCCTGCTTTCAACAACAGACAGGTCTGCCAGACAGAAAGAAAAAAAAACAGAAGGAAACTACCAAATGTTATGACTCAAATGAACTTAACATACATCTACAGAATATTTCACCCAAACACAAATGAATATACCTTCTTCTCAGCACCTCATGGAACCTTTTCTAAAATTGACCACATACTTTATCACAAAACAAATCTCAACAGATACAAAATAACTGCAACAATCCCCTGTATCTTATCAGATCACCATGGGTTAAAGTTAGAATTCAACAACAACACAAACTACAGAAAGCCTACAAACTCATGGAAACTGAATAGTTCTCAACTGGATTACCAATAGATCAAGGAAGAAGTAAAGAAAAATTAAAAACTTCATAGAATTCAATGAAAATGAATGCAAAATATACCCAAACTAAATGGGACATGTTGAAAGCAGTGTCAAGAAGAAAGTTCATAGCACTAAATGACAGAAACAGATGGTTTTAGCACGGAATTTTACATAAAGAATGTAGCAACTGAACAACACACCTGAAAGCTCTAGAACAAAATAAAACAAACACATACAAGAGAAGTAGACAGCAGAAAATAATCAAACTCAGGGCTAACATCAAAAAAATAGAAACAAAGAGTATAATATAAAGAACCAATGAAACAAAGAGTTGGTTCTTTGAGAAAAATCAACAAAATAGACAAAACTTATCCAAACTAATTAAAAGGCAAAAAGAGAATATTCAAATTAACAAAATCAGAAATGAAAGGGGGGACATAACAACAGACACTGAGGAAATCTAGAGAACCATTAAGTCATGCTTCAAAAACCTGTACTACACAAAATTAGAAAATCTAAAGGAAATGGACAACTTTCTTGATAAGTACCACATACCAAAATTAAATAAAGATCATATAACAATTTAAATAAATGTATAACCCTTAAGGGCATAGAAGCAGTCATTAAAAGTTACCCAAGCAAAAAAAGCAGGACCAGATGGTTTCAGTGCAGAATTTTACCAGATTTCCAAACAAGAGTTAATACTAATACTCCGCAAATTGTTCCACACAATAGAAACAGAAGGAGCATTGCCAAACTCATTTTATGAGGCTACAATTATCCAGATACCCAAACCACACAAAGACTACACAAAGAAAGAGAATTATAAACTGATCTTCCTCATGAACAGTGATGCAAAAATACTCAATAAAATACTGGCAAACCAAATTCAATAATACATAAAAAAAATCATCCACCGTGATCAAGTAGGCTTCATCTCACAGATGCAGGGATGTTTCAACATACAAAAACCTACCAATATAATCCACCATATAAACAAACCAAAAGACGAAACCTTATGATTATCTCATTAGATTCTGTAAAAGTCTTCTACAAAACCAAACACTCCTTCATGATAAAGGTCTTGGAGAGATCAGGGATCCAAGGAACACATGTAAACATAATAAAAGCAATATACAGCAAGTCGAATGCCAACATAAAATTAAATGGAGAGAAACTCAAAGCAATCTCACTAAATTCAGGAATAAGACAAGGTTGTCCACTCCCCATATCTATTCAATATACTACTTGAAGTTTTAGCTAGAGCAATAAGACAACAAAAGGAGATCAATGGGGTACAAATTGGAAAGGAAGAAGTCAAACATTCACTATTTGCATATGATATGATAGTATACATAAGTGACCCAAAAATTCTACTAGGGAGCTCCTACAGTGGAAAAACACCTTCAGTGATGTGGCTGGATACAATATTAACTCAAAAAAATCAGTGTCCCTCCTATACACAAATAAATGATAAACTGTCTAAGAAAGAAATCAGAGAAACATCACCATTTACAACAGCTACAAATAATATAAAATATCTTGGGGGTAACTCTAACCAAACAAGTGAAAGACCTGCATGAACTTTAAGTCTTTGAAGAAAGAAATTGGAGAAGATATCAGAAGATGGAAAGTTTCCCATGCTCATGGGTCTGTAAGATTAACAGTAAAAATGGCAATCTTTCCGAAAGCAATCTACAGATTCAGTGCAATCCCCATCAAAATCCCAACACCGTTCTTCACAGACCTTGAAAGAACAATACGCAAATTTACATGGTAAAAAAAAAACCCAAGGGTATCTAAAACAATCCTGTACAATAAAGGAACATCCAAAGGTATCACCATCCCTAATTTCAAACTCTGCTCTAGAGATACAGTAGTAAAAACTGTATTATGGTATTGGCATAAAAACAGACAGGTGGATCAGTGAAATCGAACTGAGGACACTGATGTAAATCCACACACCTATGAACACCTGATTTTTGACAAAGCCAAAATTATACAGTGGATAAAAGAAAGCATCTTCAACAAATGGTGCTGGCATAATGATGGCGACATGTAGAAGAATGCAAGTAAATCCATATCTATCGCCCTGCATAAAACTCAATCCAAGTGGATCAAAGATTTCAACATAAACCAGTTACACAGAACCTGATAGAAGAGAAAGTGGGAATAGCCTTGAACACATTGTCACAGGAGACAACTTCCTAAATAGAACACCAAGAGCACAGACACCGAGATCGGCAATTAATACATAGGACCTCGTGAAAGTGAAAAGCTTATGTAAGGCAAAGAGCATGGTCAATAAAACAAAATGGCAGCCTACAGAATGAGAAAATGTCTTCACCAAAGCCACATCTGACAGAGAGCTGATTAACTCAAGATTCTGGACATCAAAATACTAAATAGTCCAATTCAAAAATGGGGTACTGATCAAAACAGAGAATTCTCAACAGAAGAATCACAAACGGCCGAGATACATTTAAAGAACTGCTCAACGTCCTTATCCATCATGGAAAAACAAATCAAAAAGACTCAGAGATGCCATCTTACACCTGTAGGAATGGCTAAGATCAAAACTACTAAATGACAGCTTATGTTGGAGAGGGCGTTGAGTAAAGGGAACACTCCTACATTGCTGGTAGGAGTGCAAACTTGTACAGTCCCTTTGGAAATCGATATCGCAGTTTCTCAGAAAACTGAGAATCGGTCTATCTCAAAACCCAGCTATATCAATCTTGGGCATATACCCAAAAGATGCTCGCTCAGTCGTACAACAAGGACACTTGCTCAACTATGCTCTTAGCAGCATTATCTGCAATAGCCAGAACCTGGGAATAAGTTAGATGTTCCTCAACAGAAGAAAACGTGGTACATTTACATAATGGGGCATTTCTCAGCTGCGAAAAGCACTGACATGAAACTGGCAGGCAAATGAATGAAATTAGAAAGAAATCATCCTGAGTGGGGTAACCCAGACCCAGAAAGACAAACACGGTACATACTCACTCAGAAGTGGATATTAGCTATAAAGCAAAAGATAACCAGGTACAATCCACAGCCAGAGAGCCTACATAACAAGAAGGGGCCAAAGATGGACACATGCATTTCCCTGGGAAGGGGAAATAGAAAAAAACTCTCCTGGGTAAACTGGAGGGGGTCATGAGGGATCGGCTTCGGTGGGTTCTGGGCAGGCAAGAGGGGGAGAAGAATGAAAGAGATGTCTTGATGTGGGAGGTTGTCATCTCAGGGTTATGGAGAAACCTGGTGCCAGGGAAACTCCCAGGAATCCATAAGGATGGCCCCAGCTAAGACTCCTAGCAGTATTGGAGGGGTGCCTGAACTGACCATCTCCTTAACCCAGTGAAGGAAACAAGTGCAAAGATCCATAGCCAAGCACTGCTCTGGGCCCTGGGAGTCCTGTTGAAGAGAGATAGGAAGGATTGTACAAGCCAGGGGGTCAAGGGCATCACAAGGGAACCCATAGAAACAACTAACCTGGGCTCATAGGAACTCACAGACTCTGCTCCAACAGCTACGGAGCCTGCATCGGACCGACCTAGGCCCCCTACAAATGTGTGACAGTTGTGTAATTTGGTCTCTTGTGGGACTCCTGGCAGTGGGATCAGGTCTTGTCCCTAACGTTTGAGCTGACTTTCGGGAACCTAGTCCCCATACTGGGTTTCCTTGTACAGCCTTAATTAAAAGGGAGGAGCTTAGTGCTACCTCAACTTGATATGTCATGTTTTGTGGACACTGTGGGGTCCTGCCACTTTCTGAACAGAAACAGAGGAGGATGGATGGGGGACACAAAAGGGAGGCAGGGGGCACACATGGGAGGAGAAGATGGAGAGGAAACTGCAGTGGGTTGTAAAATATGAAAGGAATTAGCTAATAAAAAAGGCTAGAGAAATTAAAACTCTCTAAATAGAAGACATATAGAAAATTAGTTTTATACTTCTGAATGATGAGTTTTCTTTTTATAAGATTTTCTTAATTTTTTTATTCATTTTACATACCAACCTCAGGTGGGAGTTCCCCTCCCACCCCTCCTCCCACTCCTCCCCTCTGCTTTCCCCACAACCCACCCCATCCACTGATGAGGACTTTTCTTATCAAGACCCTCCATAAGTTTATTGAGACAATAAAACTCACTAAGTACTGGTATAGGAGGGGGGAACATCCAAATCAACAAATAAAAAGATCTGCAATCCTTACACTCAGACAAGAGAATCACAAGTTGGGGGGCTAGCCTGGGTTGCAGGGTGAGTTCCAAGCTAGCCTGGGCTACAAAGGTAGATGTCATATTAGAACAATAGCAATACACATGCAACAGAAAACAATGTACAGAACGTGTGTGTGTGTGTGTGTGTGTGTGTGTGTGTGTGTGTGTGTGTTCCCACATTTTATGTAGAAAAGGTAAAAATAGACACGGGTGTTGGCATTTGTTTCTATATGCAAAACTAAAGTCTAGAAACATACATTAGGCAAGCGCAACAGCAGTGCCTGCCACAGTTGGTTGGGAGGCAGGAAAACGAAGAGGACAATCGCTGAGGGAAACGGGAGAAAGAGATTCTTCACTCTCGAGCATTTTTTAACATCTGAATTTATGTGGATGCCATATGCACTTTAAAATAAGGAAAATAAAGTTCATTTAAAATGAAAATATTAGCCGGGCGATGGTGGCGCACGCCTTTAATCCCAGCACTCGGGAGGCATAGGCAGGCAGATCTCTGTGAGTTCGAGACCAGCCTGGTCTACAAGAGCTAGCTCCAGGACAGGCTCTAAAAGCTGCAGAGAAACCCTGTCTCAAAAAACCAAAAAATAAAATAAAATAAAATAAAATGAAAATATTTTCATGGGAGCATAAGCAAACAAACTGAACTGAAAAGACCAGTGAGACTAGAAACGGCGGAGTTGGAGGCTAATCGGCACGCAACTCAAAAGAAGGGCTAAAGGGTGCAGCCGGATAAAAAAGAGGTAAGGGCAGGAAGCAACCACTCGAACTGCTGCTCTGCTTTGGGTTTTGAATGTCCTGAGCTATATTCCCTATGTTGGTACCTTTGGGAGGTGACTTCTCCTTTAGGGTGTAGAGCCTTGCAGAAGGCCCTTAGGTCATGGGGGAAGTGCTCTTGAAGGGGATTATGGGATTCCTCATAGACCTCTCCTTCTCACCACAGAACAAAAGCAACAGGGCCAACAAACGCTAAGAATGGAACCGCCAGGACTCTAAATCAAAAGAAACCTCCCCTCTTCCGAAATACTTCAGGTTGTGATGATACGACCTGCTGACACATATACCCCCACTAAGTAACTCCCCCAAAATGCTCAGAGCCTGAGAGAAAGTCATATAACAGCAAACGTTAAAGAGGCATGAGTACAGTAGCATGGTTGGTGGTAAAGTGGTAACTCCACCCTCTGCAACACTAAGTTCAAGACCACTTTTCAGTATCTCACAAGTAGAAAAGCATGTGTATTTTAAACTGTATATATACAAATAGCATTATACAGGCTGCCCAGGTTGTTTGTATATTTTGGAAATAAACAATTATATACAGAAAAAATAATCAACAATTAAGAGACCATGAATTTGAAAGAGCTCAAGGTGAGTGGGTACATGGGAGGGTCTGAGGGAAGAAGGGAAGGGGGAACTATGTAAGTATATTATCATCTCAAAGCAGTTTTTTATATGGGTTGGCTAGAGATATGGCTTGGCAGTTAAGAACACTCGCAGCTCTTGAAAAGGATCAGCTCTATCAGGGAGCCCATGTGCCCATAACTATAGCTCTAGGGAGATCTGATGCCCTCTTCTGGATTCTGCAGGTATTCACACACACATGCATGTTCATGCACACAATACACATACGAACATAAATAAGAAAAATAAATAATTTAAATTTACATGGATAGATTTATACCCACAAATGTGCACAAAATGAGGCTCTCTAAGGTCTAAGAGTGCTCCATTTGTATACTATGGTTATATGTCTATACTACATCCTTCACTGTGAGCTTCATGCTTAGATTATATAATTTGCACGTGCTTTATAATAAAAAAAATTAATTCTACTTAAAACTTCTTTGGGAATTGTGTGTGTTTGAGATGCTTCTGATTTGCGGCTTTATAATTAATTGTAGTAAATTATGTTTTACTTGGTCTATGGGGCAAGGCTCCAGTAGGTCAAGAATATGATTTCTGGATATACTTGTTTGCATATTGTATAAGGAGAAAGGATGCTGTGAAGATATCAGCTAGTTGGATCAAAACTGTGACTAAAACCAAAACTAGACTACGTGACTATGCACATGAAATCAGAAGCATCTTTCAAAACATTAAGAGTAGCAACAAACCTGCACCTTGTGATTTGGGGCAGTCGTTAACTTTGTGCTCATCCTTTGACAGCACAGACTCTGAACCACGGTAATATTACTTACAGAATGATAGTCTAGAAGCATCAAGTCTCTTTCCATGAGTTCAGGCATTTCTTCAAAATTGGATAAGTCACATTTTCTTGGTAAAAGGACAAATGTTGAAACCTCTAAAAGGCTGATTCGTTACCCAATTGCATATAAAAATGTACTTTATGGATGCCCATAAAATTGCAATGTCACCCTCTTTATGTCTGTGCAGTATTTTGTGGGGATTCATAAAAGTTCAGAATGTGCATGGCCGATTGTGGTGCATGAGAACATCAACCACCACATGAATGGAGAAAGGAAAGGGTTATCCAGCAAATTAGGTTTGATGAATAAAGGCTGGAGCCACACGATTGGTATCTCAGCCTTGAGGCCTGCTCACGGCTGAGTTCTGTACATCTCATAGCTTTCTGCTTCTCTCTGTGAGATCGTAATTATAACTCTGACAGTGCCAGAATGAAGGCCTTCCTCACAAGGTCCTGTAATGGAAGGGACAGGGCAAAATCGCACAGAGAGAGGGGTTTGTGTCCTTGCCCTGACCTTAGCCAGGAGCTGGTGATGGAGCAGCTCCTGATAGATACTTGGAAAACGGAACCAGGGATGTTTCACACTCCAATCTGATTGCACTTGCCACCTGCCTCAACAGCTACAATGACTGCAATGATCGTCTTGACTAGCAATCACCATAAGCAATAAGAAAACTCCACTGCTTAGGAAAAGCAGAGTAGTTTTTTTTTTAATTTCCCCTGCTAATATTAAGAAGAAGTTCATGAGATAAATGTGGGGTGTTGGGCATTGTGCTTTCTTGCATCTGTACCAATGCTTAGTTAATATTCCATTCCTCCTGAAAATGTCACTGACGAGCGTTTTCGTGCTAACACAATCTATTTTTCTTTTCCTCCAGCTGCTTAAAATTCCTGGGAGAGAATAGCGTGAAGAAAATAGGTTTTTTATTTTTTCATTTTGCGTGTGTGTGTGTGTGTGTGTGTGTGTGTGTGTGTGTTTTAATGAGATCATTCCAAGTGGGAGACTTTGGGTACGTGGACTTGCTGGTTATGTTAACGCTTTCCTTTATCAAGAGATACTGACCAGTTGGCCATGTGCAGCTCACTCAGCTTTACTGTTATATGGGCTCCATTTCCAAAACCCAGATAACATGTATTGATGAGGGTCCTCTAAGTTCAGGGCTTCATCTATACACAGAGGCATCGAAGGTCGCCCACCTGTCTGCTCAGCTGTGTTTTAGCAGACTCAGAACTACTCATGTGGGTAGAAAATAAACAGATTCCAAGTGGTACCTTGTAGTCATGGCCACAGTGTACCATACAGCTTCTTCCTCAGACCGTGGTCTGCAAGCTTCTATATCCACAACCTTCAGGTATCCTGTTTTGTGATATTCAGGGATCTACAGAGAATCACCCTAAGATATCTGTTCTCCTTATGGATGGAGCAATCAACCCATTTAGGCTCTTCTTGGACCTAACTAAAAACAAAAGAAAACCTAACAATGGTATCTTCTACCCTCCAGGTAGTCACAACAGAATCAAGACGATCACTGCTCCCTCTACCCCAGACTGCTATTAGTTTAGCTCTATATTGATGATTTCTATTGACCCTAGGATTGGTATAAGTGATCCTACAATGTCTAAAGCTAACCCAAATTGTAGTGGTACCAATGAAAACACACACCATATGATGGGACTGGTCATCATATGCTCCCTCTAGAGTCATCACAATACCAAATAATACATCTTCTTATACTATGGAGGATGCTCCCTGCCTGTGACCAGCACACCAGCTGACTCACCCCTACCAGGGCAGGGGAATCTTGGCAAGAGTCACTTGAAGTTTTTCTATCAAGAAATAAAGCAGAGAAACTAGAATACATGGGCTCTAACACCAGACAGGATCTGGGTGCTGATGCAGGATGTCTGTCGAGACAGGACGCGATGCGTTTCTGGAAGCCTTCTGGCTGTCACGCAAATTGATCGGCTCAGCTCTGTTGTTCCCGCATTGACTCCAAGCTCTTGGTTGTAACACTCTGGTAACAGGCGAACGCTCTCTATTATTAGAACTTCTCACTACATATCCTTTGATGTTAACAGATGTTCATAATTTCCAACTTGAAAAACTCAAGGATTTTGATATTGTCAGGGGGAAAATTCCACTCAGTTCAATTTTAATAAACCCAAATGCAGCCTTTGGTAGGTAAGATCTCTCATCTGTCTGTCTTAGCAAAATGTGTGTCAGTGATTTCTCTCATCCCGATGACCAAAGGCCCGACAGTAAACAATTTCAAAAAGGAAGGATTTATTTTGGTTCACAGTTTTGAGGGGATGTAGCCCATTGTTGCTGGAAAGGTGCGGCAGGAGGAGCATGTGACCAGAGATTCCTCATGTTTTGGTGGGTCAGAAAGATGAGAAACAGATTAGTTTGAAATCATAGCTAGGATAGGCTCTTATGACCTACTTCTCCCCAGTGGCCTACACCCTCCAGCAAGGCCCTAGCCCCCAAAGTTTCCATAACCCGCGAATAGCACCACCAGCTGGGGACCAACTGTTTAAATATTGGGCCTACGGGGGACATTTCATACTCAGATCATAACAGAGTGTCATATTCTAACCATTCTAGAAAACAGCTTATTACATATAAATTATTTTGTGTTTCTGTCTGCATGCAATTAAGACCCTCTGGCACTGTGGCCTTATATATTGAAGGCTACGTTTTGTTGAGATTCTTTTCCTAAGTAAAATATCAAGCATTATTAAACATTCATAAGAAATTTTTTTTGGTCCCTGGCCATAAAGTGTTAAGTCCACAGAAGTTCAATAACCTTTAAATCCAGAATTCTAAAATATGGCCTATATTTTTCTAAATGTGAAAAAGACGTAAGAAAGAGGGAAATCTGACGTCCAGTGGTTACAGTGAGTCTGAAGAATCAGGTCAAATTGATCCTTTTCAAAATGCCTCTGAGAAGGTCTTGATCATAACCCATATGTATAGATGTAGTCACAGCCCTTACTGACACTGTTCTGACTGACCTGGTCCACAGTGCCAAGAATCAGGTCTGTCTTTAGAATCAGGATCAGTAGTGTTAGTCTTCATGTGGCCCCAAAGACACATAGCTACCTATGACTACCTACCACTGACAAGTTACCTAACATGGAGTGTGGTTTTAACCTAGTGCCTGTGGACAAGAGGTGCTTTTTAATGTAGAGGAAACCTTCACAGGCTCCTAAATGGTCAACTCACCATTTTTGGATACACTACCGAGTACAGATGACATCAGTAAGCCTCCCAACAGTGTGTGCTCCACAGTCATAGACAAATCCCTGTGGTATTTGAGGAATAAAGCCAAATCTAACATTTAAATGCAGGTCAGTAGGCAATTCTGAGTATTTCATAATTTAGGATTTTCAGAGGGATCTTTTTTGCTTTCTTACTACTAAAATTGTTCTTAAACAATTTTATGCCTATACACAATGAATATTTAACAGCTCTTACCCTCTACCCTCTCTCACATCCTGTGTAGATAGAAAAAAGACATATTATTTGGTACTGTGATGGCTCTAGGGGGAGCATATGATGACCAGACCTACCATATGGTGTGTGTTTTCACTTATCCCTACAATTTGGGTTGACTTTAGACATCTTAGGATCACTTATACCAACCCTAGTGGCAACAGGAGTTAAACTGAAAGCAGTCTAGGGTGGAGGGAGCCATGATTGTTTTGGTTCTGTTGTGAATGCCTGCGGGTAAAAGATGTCATTGTTAGGTTTTCTTCTATCTACCCCTATCCAGTGTAGACAGGGAAAAAATATGACAATAAGTAGCCACACTCAGCAACTACCAAATGCACTGGTTTGTTATTCATGAAATGTACACGGGAGACAGATACGTGACACATACCTGTATTCCCAGCACTGGGATGACAGAGGCAGGAGGACTACATTAAGAGGCAGTCTCAGTGATAAAGTAAGACCCTGTGTCAAAAACAAACAGAGTGTGTATGTGTGTGTGTGTGTGTGTGTGTGTATGTGTGTGTGTTACATAGCATCTGCTAGGCTCAACTTGAAAGCCAAATGGGAATCAGTTTGGTTCCTGTCCTTAACTTGCTCATCATCCAGGATGAGGATGGGTGCTTGAGTAGAGGAGGACAGCTGAGTTATACGATATGCAATGGTAGAAATATGGAAATGCCTAGAGAGGAAAATTGCTCCGCTCTTCAGACTGACTCTGTTCTGCAGCTAGACATGTATATGTACTGGCTCATCTCTGCCACAATGACCTTATCAGAAGAATTCTGTCAGCCTCATAAAGCAAGTGCGTGGGCTGGGAGCACAGCTCAGAGCAGAGTGCTCATCACCAAGGTGTCAATTGCTCAAAACTAGGGTGTCATGTGATCTACTGCTTGAGACAGGACACTTCGGGTTAAAAAAAAAAAAACTAAGTAATGTAAATAGTATGTGTGAAGCCATGGGTTTGATTCCCCATATCACGCACAGAAAAGCACATAAAGCAAATGGAAAGAGGAAGACGTAGCCTGTTTGAGGTCACACAGGTGGTAAGTTATGTAGCCTGTTTTTAAATCATGACTGCCCCCTCCCTCACGCATTCTTCTTATGGTAATGTATGACATTTATTGACTATTACATGGTGAAGACCGAGAAGAAATGGGAAAGGACTCTCCTGATTATTTAACATAGAAATCTTCCATTTGGGAGGGTATTAAGTGGGAAAAGAGAATAAGATGGTTTTTGAGATTCACTATAGTGAATACTACATTTTTCTTGCATTCTAAGCAACTAGTATGTTTTCTGAGCAATCACACGAATGACTTATACGACTCTTTTCAGGAAGAAAAAAAAGGTCACGGCCCAACCTGATATATCTTATCTGCTGAAGCAAGGTAAAACCCTTCCGAACATTTTTTGCTAGAAAACAAGTGATATATATTATTGCTGCAGCTATCACAGTGTCTGTGAGTGCAGAATTGTTCATTATTTATACAGGAACATAAACGCATATGGCAATTTACTATACATAGCACTTGCTGAACAAACAACTCCCCCAAAGAGCTGAGAAGAGAACAATGTAGAGCAACACACTGCAAGGGAAACACATCACCCAGATAAATAGGAAGTGGTTTGTGGTCTTTATGACCAGAAAGCTCCATAGAACACATATTATTCTCTGCTAAAAAGTATTCAATGTTGAGATGTTATATATCAAATCTTTAAAATATGGATTTGCCTAATCAGATCTATCATTTTTATGTTCTTCAGGAAATAGTTTCAAAACTGTCTCTTTGGGGAAATCAAAGCGGAAGCAAAGACAGTGGTTGAGAAGGTAGAGTTGATAAATGAATAGCAAAAAGTACTGAGCATCGCCCCATAACACAGAGATAATATCGAGATAGCCATACTCTCACAAGCATTTGTATGAAATATCAGATGGAGAGGCGTCATCTGGTAGAAATGTGTTATTATTTTGGACAATGGACTGGCTTAAGGCCCTTTGCGAGTCATTCACTTTTGTGCATGGCCATAAACTCAATCTCCAGGATCTGCACAAACAAGTCTAAAATGTGGCTTGTTATTGTAACAGAAAGGAGCTTGAGACACAGAAGATATTCCTATTCTAGTGAAGTTATTCAGTGTTGTACAATAGGGATATTGTTAATCAAATTATATATTATTGGAAGCTTGTTTTTAAATAGACATGACTCAAGCTATAGATATTCTTTAAAATAGTGCCAATGAATCACCGATGTGTCAATTGATCAAAATCAGGGTACCATGTGATCTACTCTTCGAGCCAGAACGTTTTTCACAAAAACTAAAGTATGATGAAGTATGATGACTGGTTATCCCAGAACTCTACCAGCCAATCACAACTGTTCTGAGCAAACTGGTTCCATGGTCACCCTAACTATTCATAAATCATGTATAAAATAAAGAAACTAGACCACTAAGGGAAAAAATCAAGAAAATATGAATCCTCTGTGCTCATCCTCAGCACGCCAAGGCATCACGACTTCCCCCACATCAGGATAAACCCAAAGTGCATTCAACACAGCCTACTGGAGATTAAGCAAAACTTCATTTCATGCACATTTTCCAGGTGTTTCCCATGAGTTTTACTGCCTTTAAAGAAGCTTGGAAGAAAGCGAAGAACCATTGCCATGCAAAAGGTACACTAGGCAGGATATTTTGTTTTCTTGCCTAAGAAACTCCTACCTGGTGAATGGGAGCCAGCTTCTTGAGCCATCCAAAATTCCCCTCACTTCTCAACAGAAGAAAATAACACACTTCCTAAGAATAGACCAGGGTTTCAGAATCTCAGCACTGTAAACATTTTCATCTGCACAGCTCTTTGTGGTGGAGACTGTTCTTTACCTTCCAGAACAAAGTAAATCCAGGTATCTGCTGATGCGCTTGCCAATAGCATCCTCCCACAAAGTGACAACGGAAAGTGTCTCTTGTTACTGGCAATACACTCTGGAAACAGAGTCCCTAGTCAAGAACTATTGGCACAGGTACATTTGCCACTCTTATCACTAAGAATTATTTTGCACCCTGAATTTGACAAAGTTCTTGCTATGGAGTTCAACTCAAAAACAAACAAGCAAGCAAACAAAAATAAAACAAACAAAAACATTTCTTTTGTACATTTGCATGTGTATTACAGTACATGCAATGTCCCTGGGTCATCTAGAGTCTGCTTTGTTTCTCCAGTGTGAAAGGGTTTACTTCCTCATAAAATGTTCTAATTTATGCATTGGCATTTCAAATACGAGAACGTTTATTAAAGTTGACCTGAATCAGCTTCTGTGTGACTGATCCCTGTGGTCCCAACTTTTCCAAGGGAACTCAATGGAAAGTGTGTATACACAGTCCTTCTAATTTGGAATCTCCTTTCTTCCCAAAGAGGCTTCTCTATTTCCTTCCACAGTATCTCCCATAACCCTCCCTGGTCTCAAGTCTTCCCCAAAATGAAAATAATGGCATCAGCCAGGATGATATTGAGAGCGGTAGCGATGGGTACCGTTGTTGGTACTTGCACATGGTGGTGATTGATACCTAGAGATGGCAAGGGTTGTGATGATGATGGTAGAGGCAGTGGTGATGATGAAGGTGGTAATTACAGTCACAGTGATGGTGATGATAACTAATTATAGTGGTAATAACGATAGTTATGTTCATGATGGTAGTGGCGGCAATAGTGGCGATGACATTAGAAATGGTGATGATGTCAAATGTGGTGGTCGTGGTAGCAATGGTGATGGTGCTAGGCGCCATTTATGGTGATTCTGGGCTCCTTTATGGTGTTCCTTCTACATGCTATATGTTCTTTATGCATCGCAATATTATCCAGTGTATCAACTATGCACATCCCTTCCCACATAAAAATGGTAAATACCATTTCCACCAGTAATGGCAGCACATGCCTTTAATTTCAGTACTTGGGAAGGAGAGGCACCCAGATCACTGTGAGTTCAAGACCAAACGAGTGTATATAACAAGTTCCAGACAAGGACTGCATAATAAAACCAGTCTCTGTCCAGTTAATGAATCTACTCAATATCTCTACTAATTTCTTTTTCCAGACTGCCAATAGCATCCTCCCACAAAGTGATAACCAAAACTGACTCCATTCTTAGACAACAGCAGCTGACACCTACTACTACACCAAAGTCAAGTAGAGAATAGATTCTTCACTTTCCATGTACTTAGAGACTCTGGTTGCCATCTTCCTGGCTCCTTCATTGTCCCCAGCAAGGACAAATAGACCCATAACTACACTGCCCATATCCTTCTTTTTTTTTACATTTCCATCTCATTTTTAATAAAAAGGCAGGAGGATAGGTATGACAGGCATTACACTTTCTACCTCCCATGTAGATAATATCTATGTATGTCTCTCTTAGGATTCTCATTGTTGCTAAGTTCTCTGGGTTTGTGGGTTTTGGGCTGGTTTTCTTTGCTTTATGTTTAAAAACCACCTATGAGTGAGCACATGTGATAATTATCTTTCTGTGTCTGGGTTACCTCACACTAAATAATGTTTTCTAGTTCCATCTATTATCCTGAAAAATTCAAGATGTCATTTTTTTCTTCTGTGTAGTACTCCATTGTGTAAATATACCACATTTTCCTTATCCATTCTTCGGCTGAGGGGCATTTAGGCTGTTTCTGGTTATGACAAACAATGCTGCTATGAACATAGTTGAGAACATTTCCTTGTGGCACCATTGAGCATCCTTTAGATGTATTCTTAAAAGTGGTATTACTGGGTATTGAATAATTTCCTAATTTTCGGAGAAATCGCCAAACGAACATCCAAAATGGTTGTACAAGCTTACATTCCCACCAGCAATGCAGAAGTGTTCCTTTTTCCCCACAACCTCTCCAGCATAAGTTGTCACCAGTATTTTTGATCTTGGCTATTCTTACAGGTGTAAGATGGAATCTCAGAGTTGTTTTGAATTGCATTTCTCTGATGACTAAAAATGTTGAACATTTCCTTAAGTATCTTTCAGCCCCATATCCTTCTTTTGAAGAATGTACTAAAGCTTTGTGTATATCCAATCAAATCTTGTTCCTGATTGAACACCAAGTCCAAGTCTTCCTTCATTCATTACCATCCAACCATATTTTTTAGTACCTCTTCATGTCAAATACCACATACTGAGATGCAGACCCTAACTGTGACAAAGATAGTCTTAGGTGCCAGTGAGCGTTTTCAGTTTCTCTTGCATCCTGCTCACAGGAAATTTACCTGGCCAGTTCACAGTCTCTTTGACCCTTATCCATCAAAGCCGGCCGGGCACCAGAAGCCTGTGAAACAAAGTTAAGTGACTGAATAGCTGGAGAACAGAAGCTGTGTACATGAAAGAGTCAAGAAAAACCAAACAAGTCAAAAACAGAGTGTGAGGCAGGTATCAAGAAAGTCAGGGTTGTTGTTTGAAGGTCTTTACAGCTTTGGGTTGCATGGCACTTGGGGAAAGGACATAAACCTATAATCAACTTCTTTTCTGAATTAATCACCACATTTCACCTGTTTATGGAGTTAATTATGCCTCCATCTCATATTGTTGGGGTTTTTCCCAAAGTGAACAAACAGTTTAACAATTGGAAAGCATAGTCTATTACATAGTCTATTATCAAAAGAAAAATACAAACTTTTCTATTTTCATCATGCTGGACAGTATAGAAAAATGAAAGAAAAAATAAAAACACAATAAATATCTATTGTTTGGTCAATGTCATTCCTCCAGAGGATTGGCACCCATTTTCTAATGACTTGCAATGGCCTTTGAACAATGCTCAACAGTGTAATAGTATAATGTCAATACTGTCGAGCCAAAAAAAAACCCAAAGGTTTCTATTTTTATTAATGGACAGTAAAAATGAAGTAGAGGCTAACTTTCCAGGCTTCCCCTTCTTCCCCAAACACCACATAACAACCCAACCCATTCCTAGAGCTCCACCTCACCAAGTGGAGGTGAACGCTGTGTGTCTTCAGCTTAGAAAGGAAAACTGCCTGCTTCATCTCACTGCCCATCACTCTATCTCCACCTTCAGTCTACTGTTCCAACTTGACAGTAGTTGGCCTGAACAAAGAGTTTCCAACACTACCCTGTAACAAGTGGGGGAATCCAAGAGGAAAAAAATGCTGGCACTGCCTGTTCAGTTAGGTGTGCAGTGCTGCAGAGTGGGAACCTATCTTTTAACCATGGCTTAGCTGCCCTGTTAGTAGCCACTCCATCAGAGACAAGAGTGTTCCTCTGCAAAACCAGCCATCTGAGCTTCCCAGAGTAGAGACGAAGGGGCGAAGCACAGGGATGACTAATGACATCATGAACGCTAAGACTTCGGGAGGGACTAGAGTGGGCAGGGAAGGGAGCCTGTGGTGACATAAATGAGTCTTTTGATTTAGAAAGTTGACCCCAAGTTCCTCCCAGTGAGGACAAGAATGTCCTCTCATCCTGCCAACCCTGAGGTGGAGCCTTTATTCCTTGGCTGGCTCCATTATGAAATCGCTTCTTGTCCAGACACCTTTATAACCTATTGCTTGCTATATAGCTTGACTCTCCTTACCTAAACCCATTAGTAGAATTTACTCCCTGTTGCAAGAAATGAAGAGTAGGGCCATGTGGAAACTTCAAGAAGTGATTATGACATGCAGTCAGAGCTTGCCCTTGAATTATGGATCCATTAATGAATCAGAGCATCTCCCAGTGGGAGTATTGGCAGTGCCACTTGGGCTCCGACTCCTTTACCTAGCGCTCACAAACTGATGCCTTGGATGACTTCAGGACCCTGAAGACAATCCCCAACAGCAGGAAGACGCTCAAACTTTCTCAACCTGGGGCCTCCCAGCTTCACGAATGGTGAACTGAGTAAGTTTCTATTCTCCATTAATTACCCAGCAGTAATAATCAGCTATAGCAACAGAGAACTGGAGTGAAAACTGTCAACATGTTTCTGGGATGTTTTTCCTGATAGCTGACACTTATCCACATATATATGTGTCTATCACTATGAAATATGGACATTATAATGAAGGATGGAAGAAAGAAAAAGTGTGTCATTATGACCAGTATCAGCAACAAATTGTTGGATTACACAAAACGTCAGAAATTTGGGTAAAACACTGGCCCAGTTATATCATCCCTACTTTGTCTCCATTTTATTCCCCCAAGAAACATAAAAGATCCCAATATGACAATTCCCTAGAGATATTTTTCAGGACATCCATATGCCAAGACTATGTACACACATGCGTGTGAACGCTTATGTCAGGAGTAAGAACACACAGGAGTACAGGTATTTCTAAAGGACAGAAGTCATAGGGTCCCCCTGGAGCTGTAGTTACATGTAGTGGTGAGCTGCCAGTCATGGGTGCTGGACTGAATTTTGGTCCTGTCAGGAGCAATGAGCACTCTTAATCATTTAGCCATCTCTCCAGCCTCCCGGTCTTAATTTCTGATACCCATGTTGTGCAGTTCTATTTTAAAGGAAGAATGAAACACATTTTAATAAAACTAGCTTCACGCTTTCCCATCAAAATACCTTTGTCACACTATAGGAGGGGCCCATAAATGCTGCAGCAACACTGAATTTATTTCAAGGTGGATCACAACTAGGAACAACCTGCTATGAGTATTTAGGGCTTTGAAATACTGCTCCTTGGCTTAATACTAAATGACTAGGGGTGAGAGAGGAAGAAACTTAAAATTCTGAGAGTCTAAGCAGTAGTCTAGCCTTTTGTTTTGCTTCTAATAAATATTTTATTATTGTTTGGAGAACATGGAAGTAGAAACAGCGATTTCCTCTCTGTGGCTTTCCTGGTAATAATAGTCATTTCTTCATGAGCAGAAGAAATGAGAGTTCCCTTTTAGTAAGTAAAACCTCACTTTGCCATGCAGATGATATGCTCCATAAAGAAATTGAGTAAGAGGTGATTTCACTTCAGCTTTGCTCCATAGCTAAACAAACAAGTATTAGATGCTGGTCAGTCTCTGCTGAGGCATTTGCTTCCATAGCTGGCTTGCTGTAATATCCTTCCATACTTTAAGAGGTCCGTTCATAGAGAAAATATTCAAACCTATTTTAAGACGTTTGTAATTCCTGAAGTGCCTCATCTTCCCAGTGATTGTAGGAGATATCTAGGTCCTCACAAAGGATAAACCCCCTCCAATCACTGACGTTGAGGATAAGCCCTATTTTCTAAGACGCCATCATGTTTGTGAGAATCCCCCAGAAGTGTACGATGCATCCACCTGTTATTATGTGCAGATAATGCTGTCTTTGGCTATTGGAAAAGCTGCCAGCATTTACTACAGCTAGTTCTAAGAGGAAACACTATAAATCAGTGAGAGGACTACAGGGTTTGGTACTTGGATCCATCTTCTGGAATCACTCAAACCACCTTAGAGATCTGTTATCACTGTACAACATGAGAGTCAAGGATGTAAAACCTCTGGAGGGAAAAACATTGACTCCATGTCAAATACTGCAGCACCCAACTATTGTCACATAAGCTCACAAAAACACATACAGAGAACTCCAGGCATGGTGGTGCACTCGAGTAATCCCAGCACAGGAGAGATATGGAGGCAGAAGGACCATCCTTTGCTATATAACAAAAATGAGGCCAGTCTCTCTCTGTCTCTGTCTCTCTCTCTCTCTCTCTCTCTCTCTCTCTCTCTCTCTCTCTCTCTCTCCTTACTCTCTGACTCACTTTCCCTCTTTCTCTCATGTTCTCCCTACACACATACATAGTACTTACGAAGGAAAAATATATTGTTTCTCATAATTAAGCAGGGAAAAATTCTAGGATCCTAGAGGAAGACTAATTATTAATTAGCCTTCTTGGGTATAGAACAAGAAGGTCCTCTTGCTATCTTGGGACCACCGAGACATGCCAGTGGTCATATTGCCAGCTCTTCCAGTTTTGTGAGAATGTCTAGAAATGTATTTTATGAGGTCTTCCCTTGTTATTAAAACATTTTGCACATTCAGCCAACTCTGTTTCTCCAACAAGTCCAAGTTAGACTCAGGGACATCTTTGAACAATAGCTAGCAAAGGGTACGGGGCTACAGCTCAAACATGAATACTTCTTTTTTTAAAATGTCTTGTTTAATATTTATTTGTTTGTTTGTTTGTTATGTATACAATATTCTGTGTGTATGCCTGCAGGCCAGAAGAGGGCACCAGACCCCATTACAGATGGTTGTGAGCCACCATGTGGTTGCTGGGAATTGAACTCAGGACCTCTGGAAGAGCAGGCAATGCTCTTAACCTCTGAGCCATCTTTCCAGCTCCACATGGATACTTCTTAACACACATAAGTGAAATTCTTCCAGGGGATTAAAGCATGTTCAAGCTTCAAAGTTTCCATTCTGAGTCTCTGGACCAGGGCCTGTACTAGAAATAACATTGTCCTGTTGACTCAGTCTGCTAATGCCCTGGGAATGCATTAGTTTCTATGGCCATCATCATCTTCTCTTACCTGCTCCTTCAACTACCTCCTGCAAAGACACCCTGCCTTCCTGCTCCCCACCCTCCATAGCCCTATTCGTTGCTGCAGATTCTTCTCTGCCCTTGTATGATCCTGGCTTTTAAAACCCTTCAGTGGCTTTATATGCTCCTAGAATAAAGCCCAGGCTCTCCAGAGTAGCATAGAAAACTGCCTCTATCCCACTCACCTCTTGTTACTCCACCTTCACAGGCTGGATGTCTTTTCCAGGCCCTCCTAGGGTTTTTATTTCTTCCCGAAACTCTATCCCTGTTTGTTGTTGTTGTTGTTGTTTGCCAACCGTTCCTATTCTTCCTATAAGTCTTACTATAAGGATCACTTCTTTGAGAAAAACAGCCCTCTTGTAGGGAGTGAATTATGTCCCAAAACAATATGCTGAAGTCTAAACTCCGGGTACCCATGAATGAAACTTTATTTTAAAATGGGATCTTTACCAATATAATCAAGATTACAAGTTAAACTAAGAAAAAGAAGTGGGAAGGAGAGGAAAGGAAAGAAGGAGGTGGGAGAGGAGAGAAAAGGAGAAGAGAGGAGAGAAGAAGACAGGAGAGGAGAGGAGAGGAGAGGAGAGGAGAGGAGAGGAGAGGAGAGGAGAGGAGAGGAGAGGAGAGGAGAGGAGAGGAGAGGAGAGGAGAGGAGAGGAGAGGAGAGGAGAGGAGAGGAGAGAAAATATGTTAAGAGACAGATCTAGATAGTATAATAACCTTATAAACCATGGAATACAGAGACTATCAGCAGTCAATAGCTCAGAGAAAAGCAAAAATTGTTTATCGGCTTGGATGAGAAATGGCCTCCATAGGCTCAGGTATTTGAACACTTGGCCCCAGATGGTGCAGCTACTAAAGATGTTATGGGACTTTTAGAGCTTGAAGTCTTGCTGGAGAAAGTATATTATCTGGGGTGAACTTTGAGAATTTATAGCCCCATTCCAATTCCGGGTCAAGCTCTCTGCTTTTTAATGTGTGGTTGAAGATGTGATCTTTCAACACCAGTTGCCTGCTTCCATGTCTCCTAGGCTATTATGACCTCTCCTTTTGGAAACATACAGTGAAATAAACTCTTCTACAAGTCATGTTTGGTCATAGCATTTTATTAGAGCAACAAAAAGCAAACTAAAAGGGAAAGATTCAGAGGTAACATAGCCCTACCAGTGTGTTACTCCCAAGCTCCAGGCCGCCAGAAATACATTAGGAAATACATTGCCGTTGTTGTAAGCCACCACATTCGTGGTGAAGGTGTTATGGGAAGTAGATAACAATCACTCAGTCTAGAGTAGCCTCTTGTTGGTTCCTCTTACCACTTTCAGAAAGCATGAGCACCTGTGGATATCTGTGACTCTTCACTGCAGCACTTGATGGTGTCAATGAAACTTCTCCACGAGACCATAGAGTCATGAGGTTAGAAAGCCAGGCGACCCATTCACCATCACGTTCCCCAAGTGCACCTACCACAGAGGCAATGACAACTAAGTAAGGGATGGCTTAACACTAGAGATTATCCTTAATGTGTACTTCTCTGGGGTATTTATTCATTCGTTTCTATTGATTCGTTACATGTGTTCATTTGTGTGCATGCACACATCATGTGGGAGGGTACCAATGTCCCTGGAGCTGTCAGAGGACTACTTTTGGAATTCTGTTCTTGCAATTTCACACAGGTTCTGCCCATCAAACTCCGAGCACCAGGCTCGTGCTGCAAGCACCTTTACTTCCCGAGCCATCTTGCTTTCCCTCCTCTGAGATCTTGAAACTATGTGGAGTGGTATATCTGAACACTAAATGGTCCCGTATTGCTGCCCTGTTATAGACTAGCTCTCCTGTCCTCCTGGAATCATAGCCTGGCAGTGCTGGAGAGATTCTTGGACTCCCCCTAACTCTCTGCTACCAGCCCCCACTAGCTTTTCAGATGAGAGAATTGTGCCTTCTCCATATGCCACGCTGTCACTTCTTACAGCTGTCAGTATATTCCTCTTGCGGAGCAGCAGCCCTGTATTGGCTACGGCTGCCTAGCCTGAGGGTCCAGAGGCAGCTTTCCCTCCCCTGCAGACAAAAGCACATGACTTTGACAGCTACTCACTGCTGGATGGCATTTTTGCTTAATTAGAATAATGGAATTTTAAGCCTGGAAGGTCCTTAGACATCATCTGAGCAACCTCATCTCCTTGTTTAATTGAGTAAGAAAAGTCTCAGGTTCTGTACACTTACACTGTAGCAAGATGGATTGCCAAGATTCACCCAGTTAATCACTTCCAAGGAGACACTCGGGTATTTCTGAGCATTTCCTACAGGTCCATGTCCAGTGAGCTGAGGATCTGCCCCTCAGATTTATCTATTTAATACCTCCCTGGACTGACCCAGCCTGGGATGTCCCATCCGGCCTAGGCTTGAGCCTCCTCTGGGTTCTGTATTTCGGCACCTTCTTCCTCTCACACCTTTCACGTTCAAGACCTCGCTCATCACCTCACAGCTACAGGAATAGCAGAGGGGGAACGGAGCACAGAAAACCACGCAGATGGTCCTTGATGTACCATGACTCCAAAACCATACTTTAATGTGATGCTTTGATCTTTTTTTTTTTTTCAAGGCTAGCAATAATGTGGATATGATAGCTGACCAGTGTTCAGCCGTAGTGTTCAGTGCACCTGACAGGGAGTCTAGGCCAAGCTGGTGTCACAAACATTAGTGGACTTCCACCCCACGGGAAGTGCTTCAGGATTCCAGAGTCTGGGGGATTCTGATTATGAAGAAGACAGGACCCTTCCCTCAGTTCAGCCTAGGACCCACTCACTTTATGCTCCAAGACTTGGTGTCCTCTAGGAAGTCCAGCCCCTCTCAGGATGCACCAGCACTGTCATTTTTATTGGCCAAGACTGTCACACAAAACTATCAGAAACTGAGAGGTTTAAAAAACAAAGTGTGTACCTCACACATGGCTAGATGCCATGACTAAGGTTGGCAGGGTTGATTCTCCACACAGTCATGAGGGACGTTGGTCAGGTCCATATCCTGGTTTCTAGGGGTTTTCTAGGAGGCTTTAGCATTCCTAGGCCTGTCCATGCCTTTCTCTAACCTTTACTCCATTATCATATGATTGTCTTGAAGTGATAGTCCCCCTGTGAATATCTGTCTCCATGTCCAAATTCCTCACTTTAAAATGCTATGTATTTGGTGTGTGTGGGTGTGTATGTGTGTGTGTGTGTGTGTGTGTGCGTGCATGTGTGTCTGTGTGTGAGTGCATGTGTGTGTGTGTGTGTGTGTGTACATGCATGAATGCAATCAAACTCAGGTAGTAAGGCTTGGTGGCAAGTGTCTTTATCTACTGAGCCTTATAGGTTGTATGTGATCAGGGACTGTTTTAATGTCCTCTTGTGAACTTTATTGCCCTCTGGCTTCTCTAAAGGGGCTCTTGGTAGATACCATCATGTGGCAGGCTACATGCAAGAGAGAAAGGTCTCATGGCAAGACAGAATGAAACAGAGTTGGGGGGAGCTGGTTTATCTTTGTATGACAACCTGTTCTTCCCCCAAAGTAATTCTTTCTTTCTTCCTTCCTTCCTCTCTTCCTTTCTCTCTTCCTTCCTTCCTTCCTTCCTTGCTTCCTTCCTCTCTTCCTTTCTCTCTTCCTTCCTTCCTTGCTTCCTTCCTCTCTTCCTTCCTTCTTTCCTTCCTTCCTTCCTTTCTCTCTTCCTTCCACTCTTCTTCCTTCTTTATTTATTTTTTATGTGGTGCTGGGGATCAAACTCAGGGTACCATGCACTCCACACAAGCACTCTCCCCAGTCCCTAATTCACTTTAACTAGGCCTAACCCACTTCATGAAATGATCATTAATCCATCCCTGAAGGTGAAGGCCTCCCACTGGGTTTCATCCCTTAAAGGTTTATCACCTCAACACCGCCACACTGGCCACCAGCACATGACCATTATGGGACAAAGGGTACATGGCCATAGCAGTGTCTCCCACTTCCCATTCCAAATTTAGACCTGAAGTTAACACGCTACCCATCTGTATTCATAAAGAGAAAGATAAAGCTACAAAGTGCATCCCAAGTCCAGGTGCACGGCAAGTTTTATGAGAGACGATAACCTCCTACAGGAGGTTCCTGAAGACACAAAAAAGTGCATTCTCCAACATGAGAACTGAGCAATAACACAGTCCTAACTTGTCTATTAGAGGTGACTCCAAAGACTAAGCTCCAAGGAACCAATATAGAACTGAGCGACAGAGAAACCAATAGTGGTTCCTTAACCGGAGACTCATGGTGCTCTGGAAACAGAAGCCTGTGGAGGCAAAGACTATTCCCTTCTCCATCCCACACCCCCAAACCACATCTTCCAATCCAGTGTCACGGTCCTCCTTCTCAGCAACTCTTGTGCAGCAAACATCTTTACATACATCTTAGACAGGGAAACTGAAGTTTCTGGGTAGTGAGTGGACCATGTTTTCAAAGCCAATAAATTTAGAAGGGAAGCCAGAACTCAGTCCTTTCTCGGGTTGCCTGACTCCACACTGTGATCCAGATGGGACCCATTTCTACTTCGTTGATGAATGATTCATGATGGTCAGGGGTGTATATTGGTAGGGTCAGATGGTCCGTCTTGCCAGGGTTAGACAGAGTAACTTCCAAAAGTGTGTTACTGGGAGCCTCTTTATACCCACAGATGGAAAGGAAGTTTATCTAAAGAGTTCCATAAAAATTGTGCTGGAGCCCAGGTTCACATCAGGGATGGAGAGAGGAGCCAGGAAGCCCTTGTGGTGGCTGTATTACTGCCAGTTGAGTGTTCTTCCCAGCTCCTTCACAAAGAATTGTTGGCATCTGTGGCCATCCTGGCCCCAGAGCCAGAGTGGTTGGTCTCAGTGTCTCAGCAACACAGATTTGAGATGTTATCGCCGTTTTCAAAATTACACTTGGAGAAAAACTCTTTATCTGATAGGAACCTGCTTCGAACAAATGAAACAGTTGTGTTTGTTCGTTTGTTTTTCTTTCTGTTACAGATGAGTTTCCAAGCACTAAAGAGTCCACCAAGCAGGCTGTGAATTGGTTGCTCTTTCCTTTGTGTGACCACGGGGCCTCAGTGAGAAGGTGAAGAGGCCTGCCATCTCTACTGACAAACAGTCACACTATAAATGCCACTCTTAAACCTTCTCCAGTGCAAAACAAATGATGGACTCAAACTACTTCCCATTGAGGTAAATAAAGAAGGCTTCCTAAAGTTAATAAATTCCCCAGAAAACAGCTAATAAGGTCATTCCGCAAGGAAAATAACAAAGAAAGATGAATGCCAACACCTTCAGGCTCTCCTCTATGCAAACAAAGGGCTGCCTGGGTGGCATGAGCTCAGCAGTTGCTGTGAGACAGTGGGAATGCTAAGCTGGGTGAGCTGCATTGAGCTAAAGGTTGAGAGGAGCAATAATCCTGAGATGCACCTGTATTTGTATTCGAGGGGGAAGTATTTAGAGAGTTAAATAAAGCATATAAAAGAACAAAATACTAAGAGATAATCAATAGTAAACGCTCTTGGGAATAGTTTATTTCTAACTGTTATAAAGCCTGCAGTGTCTGTCCCTCTCCTGTCACAGAGTCAGGTGGCCAGCCTGACCCAGGACAGAGATTTAGGAGGAAGCTTATAGACAAGCTTGCTTGGGCCATGACCCACCGCAGAACCACCTGGATCAGAACACCATGTGGCAATTTTTAATATCACCCATATCCAAAAGACATTTGAATCTCTGGAAAACTGGTCAGAGGGAGGGACTAGAGCCAGCAGAGAGGAAAGAAGGTTTAAAGAGAGAAGATTTTTTGAGGGAAGAGAGCAGAGAAAGCTTAGAAATAGGAGTTTGGGGAATCACTAGTTCGTGCGGTGGCAGAAGTTGTTGTAAGACTTGAGAATTAGGAAACTGCGTATTCACATTTAGGCCACTGAGTCTGAGTACTGAGGCCGATCCTTTTTAAGCAAGACAGAGAGACTTTAATGGAATTGAGTCCAAGGGGGGAAAGAGATCAGAGAAGGTGAGTGAGCACTCTAGTAATAGCCCATGGTTAGCTCAGGCTCCATCAGACAAGCAAGAGAGACAGAGCAAGCTCCAGGAGAGAGTTGACAGAGCAAGCAGGAGAGAAGACAGCCTTCAAAAGCAGATCAAACAGCAGTGGGAAAGGCTCAAGTGAAAACATCCCGAACAGGAATTCTGCCACAAGGAGGGTTCCAACAGAGAGAGGGCTTAGCACAAAGTTGCCCTGAATCACAGTGGAGGAGCATATAGCAGACTTCACAGCCAAAAAGAAACAGCTTTTCCATGTGGTGGGCACCCAGGAGGGTGTAGCAGGCTCCAGGTGTGAGAAAGGACACTTACAGAGAGGGTAAGTGGTAGAAAAAGGTGGAGGAGAAAAGGCTGGAGAGGAGGACTCTGGAACCCGGAGTCAAACATGGTGGGTGGCAGGAGCCAGCTGAAACAAATGACCTTAGGAGAGTCAAACCAGCAGGTTGATTTAGTTGGGAGAGACCTGGCCCATGGAAAGGGGTCCATTTGGGTTCCTCCCAATTTTCAGCCCCAGATGTATGAGAGGAGGTATGATAAATTGTTGACATAGTCACTCCACTATTAGGGGGAGGCTCTTTATTGTGAACAAGAGGGAGAAAATACCGGAGTCATCCGGAAGAGTCCGGAGCAGAGAGAAAGAGGAACAGATTGGACATGCCCAGGGTTATCTGTGAGAGAGACAAGACAGTGGGAGAGAGTATAGCAAGGGACAAATAGTGGAGGTAGACACCAAGAGAGAGAACAGAGCTTGGTAAGAGAGAGGAGGTGACAGGGAGGTGGGTGGACAAACCATGTGGCTCATAAAGAGGGCAGGGCCAGAAGGCTGGCACATACTTTGAAATATATAGCAGGTGAGACTGAAGGAGCTGGAGGCCAGCATGGACTTGGATATGCTAATAGACACCACAAGTAACCATATGTCCTTTCTGCCAGAAATAGGGGAAGGGACTCCTTTTGGCAAATGGGAACTGGTTTTATAAGTTCTTAAAGAATGCTGGCTTTAATTTAACCTCGAGAAATCCTTCTACAGTCAGCTTGAGCTCATTTCAGGATCTCTGGACATTCTGAGACCCAACAATATTGGGTGGAGTCCTTGCAGATCTCCAAGGCAACTAACCACAAAGATCTTAGACTGTTCACTCTCCAACAGGGTGACCAGTAGTCATTGTGTCTAATTAGAATGGAATCATGACTATTCTAGATGTGTAAAATACAAATTGTTTGAGGACAATACAAGATAACTTAATAGCTTAATATTAATACAGATTGGATTTATAATATTCTGATATATAAACGTATGTTGTCATTAATTATTGTTAAGTAAAGTATATTGTTAACTGACTTTCACCTATGCCCTTTTACATTTTAACTTGGGGCTAATAGAACATGTCAAATTCTGCATGTTATTTGACTTAGTTTTCCAGCCACGCTGCTTGAATTGCTTTTGGGGGGCTTTCAGGCTCCCCCTGTGTGCCTTAAGTTGAGAACTGACTGAGCGGAAGTGGTTGTTCTCTTTTCTCTGAGATTCTGGAGCTGCACAAATCAGTCAATCCCAATTTGCACTTGTCAAGACACATGGAATGTTCATGACAAAGGAAGCTTAAAGCATGCACAATTTCTGAGAAATCACTTAGGAAGTCGAGGACTATCAGGATGGAATTCAGACTGTGACAAGAATCTAATTATATGGCAAGCACATGAGATATCACTGAGGGCGTGAGGGGGAATGATGCTGACCCAAGAAACTGAACTGAGTGGGGACTGCAGACAAAAGCAAAGAGGGGTGTCTGTAAGCACCATCCATCCTCCCATTGAAAGCTCTTTCCCATGGGTATTCAGGTCAGCGCTGACACCACCACACATGTCTTGGAAGTGAATGATTTGGGTGGGAGGGTGGCAGAAAGTGGGTGTCAGTTGTCTCCCTATTGGAGGAGAGGGTGACCAAACTTCAAGGGGATGGAGGATTCCTATGCTGCTGGGTAGAGTCAGAGATGTCGTATGGGTTCACGCTTAGCTTAACATAGGCACAGATGGGTGTATAGCAAAGTATTTACTGTGTATATACACACAATTTCATATATTTTTCTGACTGAGTCAGATAGAGACAAGACCATCCCTCAGCAGCAACAACACACCTACCATCCAGATTTTGTTTTCATGGTCCAAGGAAATGAACCAGAGCTTCCTGGAGAAATTGCCCTTTTTAGAGTTGAATGGAACTCTATAAACCTCTAAAGGGTTGTCCTGAAGAGTTGCACTGTGTCAGAATGAAAAACAGAATAGCCTGCAGTTCTAGAGTCTGTCAATGGGAGACACCGGTCAATGGAAAGAGTTCTATCTCAATGGTCACAGCTGGGACAGCATGAGCAGAAAACAAAGCAATACAGGTTATACACACACACACACAAAAAAAAAAAATCAGGCAGTCCACACAGATGGGAATAGAGAACTAAATAAATTAACAACAACCAAAATAAGAGACAAATAACCTTCCCAGAAGACATTCCCTCTCCCATTATGCAGCCTCTGCTCAGGACCTTGCTCATTGCTTCTTACTTCCCACTTGTGGAAATAATGTCTGATTACAGGGACTTCTCTCCAGACAGCACAAAATGGGGAGGGAAACAAAGAGTGACTTCACAGTGCAGATGCTCAATAAGCACCTCGCCAGGTGATCAAGGTTAACAGCAACAGATATAAATCATTTCTTAGCTCCGGCTCCAGCTGCCTTAGAGTGGACAGCCTAAACAGCAGAGATTTCTTTCTCACAGTTCTGCGGGTGAGAAATTCAGGGTCGAGGCTCCAGCAAGGCTGACTTCATTATGAGGCCTCTGCTTGTCTCATGTGTGGCTGTCACATCACTGTGCTCACGTGACCTCTCCTTTGAGCACACACAAGGACTGAGAGCAAGGGAATCTAAGGGCCTTAATTCAGTGTAAGACCTGAATCTAAACCTCCTGGGACAAAAGAAGGGAAAATATACTTCCTGTTGACCTGAACAATTTCGTGTATAATCCCAGAACACAGAAAGCAAAATAAAAATAGACAAATAGCATTAAATTGGCAAACTCCTGCACAGCAGTAAGAATACAAAGCTTAGAAATGGCCTTCCGAAGGGAACATTTGAGAAAGGAGTCAGTGCCCAAGCTACTCAAAATTCAATTGCAAGAAAAAAATAACCCAACTCAAACATGGGCAAAGGAACTAGAGAGATTGTTCAGTGCTTAAGGGCACCAAGTTGCTCTTCCAAAGGAGCCAGGTTCAATTCCCAGCACCACATGGAGGCTCAGAAGCACCTGTAACTCCAGTTCCCTGGAAATCCGACACCATCTTCTGGCCTCTGCAGGTACCACACACAAATGGCACACAGATACACATGCAGGCACATAAAATTGCACATAAAATTAAAATTAGTGCGAAGAGCAATGCTTGGTATTCAGCTAAAAAAAAAAATACTGTGGACCAAGACCTGAATAGAAAATACTCAAAAAATGGCAGACAAAGGGCTTGAACGGTGGCTTAGTAGTTAAGAGGGTGGATTGTTCTTCCAGAGGACTTGAGTTTTATTTCCCAACAGTCACATGGTAGCTCATAATCTCCTATAACTCCCAACTCAGGAGACCTGACATCTGTGAGCATCCACACTCGTGTGTACATACATGTACATATGCATAATTAAAAATAAAAAAGATCTTTTTTAGCCAACAAGTATAAGAAAAAGTATTTAGCATGTTCAGAAAAGTTCAAGTCAAAACCATAATGATATATGACTTCACACATCGTTCACTGGACTCTAAAAATGCATTCTTAGCCAAACAAAGCTTGGTCATGCTGATAGGCAGATTAAGAAGTACAAAACCACTACCATGACTGTCCAACACATGTCTAAGTAACATGGAGGATGAATACATAAAGCTTCAGCATGATATGGGCAACACAAGCAGGAAAGTTGGAGCAAGAGATACTCATAATCACTCATAGGAGAAGTGGCATGATGAATATTCTTTTGAACTACCTACATAAAATTTCCATTAAAAATAATTAAAACTGTGTAGTATATGCTTATCAGATGCGGGGCAGCTCAACAGTCTGGACGTTGGCACTAGGAAAGGCAGAGAAGCAGCACCCTCCTTTCCATGTTCTTTGCCCCATTCCTCGATTCCATACGGCTATTTATCTTTCATGGTAAAGAAATAAACAGAAATAAATTCCCTCCCCTGAGTTCCGTGAGCCATTCTTGCAATTTTACCAAAATCCCAGTAAGGGAATCAGAGAAACCCTCCCTTTATTGGCAGTTCATCAGGGGCAAAGTGGATGACTTACCTCTTACTACTGGCACCTGAAGTGAGGATGGTCATGTGGGATTGAGCCCTTAGCCCATGGGTTCTGATGCTGTCTGCAGGTAGCTATTGTGAAATTGAAAATATAGCATGGGCATTTGGGACTCACTGGAGAATTTTTTGGTGGGTGGAGGAAAAATCTCACACCTCTGGTCCCAGAAGTTTTGTGTTAAGTGACTCTGTTAGAATAGAAATTATAACTTGAGAATTTCCAAAAGCAATCAAACATCTCACTTAAAAGGGCTATTTTAGCATAGATGAAAATAAAACAAACAGTAATAGTCAGTGAATGCTGAGGCTGTGGGTAAAGGTCACATATAAATAAATAGTCTGTATTGCACTGATATTGAAATTATAAACATAAACTAGTGAGTTTTATATTAATAGCATTTTTTACAAAGACTGCCCAGACACAAAAATGGAGATGTGTGTGTATGTGTGTGTGTGTGTATGTGTGCACACGCGTGTGGACTAGGACACCACTGTAATTTCAGAATATTTCTCCACAATAAAGAGGATTCATCAGTTACAAAAGAGGAAATAGTGAATCCAAGGGATGGCTTCACAGGTAAAGGTGCCTCTACCAAAACTGATAACCTGAGTTCAATGGATTCAGTCTCTCCTTCTAAGGAGAGAACTGAGTCCCAAACGTTGTTCCCTGAGGTTCACATTCAAGAGAAAGAGAGAGGTAGAGAGAGAGTGTGAGATGGAGTGGTGGCAGACATCAACACAAGCTTTCACCAGTGCTGCAGCCAGTCAGCATGGTTATGAGAAGTATGGAAAATAGCTTTTGAAGGTCTGCAGTGAGCCAACTATAATTGTATGATCACAAAATGGTAAAGCGGGAATGTGAGAAGGGCCTTATGGGAATCATCCTTTTACCAGGTGTTCTTGAAAGCCATTTTGTACCAGGCTTTTTCTTTTGGGCCACCAACCAGCTCCCAAATCATGACATGGAGACTTATTAGTTTTGAATGCTTGATCCAACTTAGGCTCATTTCTGGCTAGCTCCTTTAACTTAAGTTAGCTTGTTTCTCTTTATTTAACTTTTGCCTCAGGGCTTCTTACTTTTCTTTCCTTCTGTATAGCCTGCTTTCACTGTTTCTCGTGTATGGCTGGTTGGCTGCTGCCTCACTTCTTGCCCTGGGTGTGTGTGTCTCTTTCTCCTTGTTCTCTTCTTTCTCCTCTCCTGCCTAGATTTCTTCTCCTATTTATTCTCTCTGCCTGCCTGCCCCACCTATCCCTCTCCTGCCTAGTTAGTGGCCATTCAGCTTTTTATTAGACCAATCAGGTGCCTTAGGCAGGCAAGGTAAAACAAACACATCACATCTTTCCATAATTAAACAAATGCCGCACAAACAAATGTAACACATCTTTACTTAGTTAAATATTCCACAACACCATCTAGGACTTGAAACTCATGAGAGGTTTTTAATGTTAAGCCAGTTTCACTGTGTTGTTGGATTAAATTGTATGTGTTTTTTCATTTATTGTGTGTGGGGGCGTTGCTTTTAAGCAAGTGATTTGGGAGGAATTCTCAAGTTCTTAACAGCAACTTTTTTAGACTTTTGCAATATTAATTTATTACTACATGCAAAATATCTGAAAACTACCCAGTACATAACAGAAATTATTTTTTTCCTTTTTTATTTATTCTTCTCTTCTATATTACATCCAACTGCAGTTTCTCTCTTTGCTCCCAGTTCCTCCTCCCCTCCCCTAGATCCCCTTCTTCTCTATCAGAAAAGGGCAGGCCTCCTGGGAATATCAACTGAACATGGCATGCCAAGTTATAATAAGACTAGGCACATCCCCTCATATTTAGGCTGGATGAGGCAACCCAGTAGGAGGAAAAGGATCCCAAAACAGGCAAAAGAGTCAGAGACTCTTGGTGTCCCACAAGAACACCAAGCTACACAACTGTAACATAATCGCAGACGACCTAAGACAGTTTCACCCAAGCTCCCTGATTGTTGATTCAGTCTCTGTGAGACCCTAAGAGCGCTGCTTAGCTGATTTGTGGTCCATTTTCCTGTGGTGCCCTTGATTCCTCTGGATACTACAACCCTTCTTCCCCATCTTCCACAGGACTCCCGGAGCTCTCCCTACTCTTTAGCCGTGGGGCTCTGCGTCTGCTCCCCTCAAGTTGCTGTGTGAAGTCTCTCGGATGACAATTATGCTAGACTCTGATCTACAGGGATAGCAAGGTATCATTACAAATCATTTCATCGACATTTTTTTCTGTCCTATCATGTTTGGTTCTATCCTAAGTCTCTGAACTATCCAGGCAGCAATTATTCACTTATTTCTAACATAATTTTTATTGATTCTTTGGGAATTTCACACCATGCACCCTAGTCCTGCTTGTTTCGCCGTCCTTCCGTATCTGACCTTCACCCTTGTAGCATCCTCCACAAAAAATAAAAAGAAATAAAAACTAAAATTAAATCAAAAAATAAAAACACACAAGCAAAAACACAAACAACAACAAAAGGCAAAATAAAAATAAACAAGCAAAAAAAAAACCACTTTGTTCATCTGTCTTTCCCACCTCTCCATCACCTCTTTATTCATATTAGTGGCACTGGGAACTACAGTGTGGCATGCAGTAAACCCTTTTGTCCCGATATCCTTTACTAACAAAAGTTCATTGTGCAATGAGTTGTTGATCAGGTTCAAGGCCCCTGGCTTCTGACACACCAGCAATACTGGACCCTCTAGGATATCCTGCTGTTGCCCCAAGTCATGAAGATTGTGTGCCTAGGGTTGCACAGGACCAGACCCTTGTGCACTCCAACAGGCCATAGACAGGGTAGAAGTTGGGGTAGATCAACCCAAAGCCCTAGATGTGTGCCTCGGAGATGGATGAGTTGGTCAGTCCAGAGCGCTAGGACCACCTCTCTCAGACAAGGGATGGGGCCAGCTTTCCCCAATACAGGGGACAGCTTTTCTATGAGGGGCAGGGCCAGCTCTAATGCGGGGTAGGGCTAGTGAGGGCCAGAGCCAGCTCAGCACAGCCCTAGGACTTCAATGGTATTGGGCCCCTGTGTTAACATGGGCAATGATGGTTGTGTGATCCCCAAACTCCAATATGACCTCAGGTGGCAGCTTAAACCCTAGGCATCTTCATTGGCAACAAGAGTCATTAACATCAACACAGAGCCTGGCTGTGGTAAGGTCAAATTTCACATTTGGCAACAGCTCGGGGCTGGATGACACCATGGCTCCCAATGGCAGCATAGGCTGCTCAGATAGGCATGGCCCCAGATGCACTGTGGCCCTCAGACACCAACCTGACCCCAACTGGAGTGTGTCCCTCGGATACCAACTTGGCCACAGGTGGTAGCCCATACCTTGGGCATCCATGTGGCCTTTGGGGACAACACAGACCATGGATATCAACACAGACCCTGGCTGCGGTAGGACCACAGACCTAGATATGGCCCTAGGCTGCAGCTCAGGCCCAGATGTCACCATGGCCTTGGACGGCAGCACAGAACACTAGATCAGCATGGCCCTAGAAGCTGTGTGGCCCTCAGACACCTTCATAACCTCAGGGGTCGGCCCAGACCTCAAGCATCTGCACAGCCTTCAGTGGTAACAGGAGCCACAGACGTCAACCCAGACCCCAGAGATAGGGGGGCCACAATCCTAGACTTCACCATGGCAACAGGCAGCAAGCAAGCCACCTACAATAGCCAGTTCCTCACCACCATCACCTCTTTAGATCTGCCTCCCTCCACAGCACCTGAACCATTCTGCTCTCTCTCTTTCTCTCTCTCTCTCCCTCCTTTTCTCCCTCCTTCCCCTCCCCATTTCTCCATGTATTTGTTCACCATAATAGCACACACCACCCAATGACACAGGTATGAGGCAGGACTATGGTTGTCTTCTACCTGCCTGGGCCTAGTGGCACCAGGTGGGCCTATGAGTGTCCTCCACCCACCCGGGCCTGGTCTATTTTTATATATTAATCCTGTGAGAATGTCATATGGTGCATTTTAATGAGATTCATCTCCTTTCCCTCAACTCCTCCCAGACCTCCTTTCCATACCCAGCCAACATCTGTCTTCAGAAAGAAAGAAAGAAAGAAAGAAAGAAAGAAAGAAAGAAAGAAAGAAAGAAAGAAAGAAAGAGAGAGAGAGAGGGGGGGGAGGAGGAAGAGGAAGAGGAGGAAGAAGAGGAGGAGAAGGAAGGAAGGAAGGAAGGAAGGAAGGAAGGAAGGAAGGAAGGAAGAAAGGAAGGGAACCCATCAAGTCAAATGAGTCCTGCCTATATACTTAGATGTGGGACCATCCACTGAAGCACAACCCACCAAGGGCCTCACTGTTAAGGAGGATTGACCCTCCCTCTATTGGATATCAAGTGCCAATAGCCCCACAGGTGGGATGTCCTGCCCAACTTCTGTCTCCAAGCTGGGTTTGGTCTGGCTTGAGCTTGTGTATGTCTTACGTGTGTTCACACAATCACTCTGAGCTGATATGTGCAACTGCCCTGTTGTGTCTGGAAGATACTGTTTTTTTGTAGTCATCCACTGCTCCTCTCTCTTACAATCTTCCTGCACCCTCTCCCACAACAATCCCGGAGCTTTAGGAGGAGGGTACATAATACAGATCTCCCATTTGCAGCTGAGGATTCCAGCCTGATAGGCTCTGTGCCTGGACCAGCTGTGGGTCTCTGTGTTAATCGCCATTTTGATACCAATTTTTGTGATTGTTCGTAATTTGTTTATTTTTTTCATTTTCTTTAAGGTGCTGTTGAAGAAAAGTTTTCCATTTATTATAATAAGACTTATCAATATTTTTTAGTTCACGGTTTTTAATGTTTATTTAAGGCCTAATCTTCATCTAGCTGAGTGTGGTTTGCATGCCTGTCATTGCAGCACTCAGGCAGGAAAATGGTAAACTCAGGACAAATCCAAGCTGCGGAGTATGTTCTGGGTCAGCTTGGACTGCACATCAAAATCCTGTCTCAAAACAACAAAGCAACAAATAAAAGCCCCTCATCTTATACAGTAACTTGTATTTCAAAGTTTTTGGACAGTTAAGTCTCTATATTAGTCTATTTACATTACTGTAACAAAACACTGAAGATGCTTCTTTGTCAAGCAGAGACTGATTATGGAACAGGGCACCAGTGGCAAGAGACAGGGATTGTGTGTGTGTGTGTGTGTGTGTGTGTGTGTGTGAATGTGTGTGTGTAAAATGTATATGTGTACAGTATATATGCACGTGCACATAGAGAGAACATGTCTATTTAATGTGTATGTTTGTATTGTGTGTGGTATACATGTAGTGTATTGTGTGTATGTATATTTGTATGCATAGAATCATATGTGGCATGTATGTGTCTGTGTGGTTAGTATGTGTATAGTGTGTGTATATGTGGTATGTATGTGGTGTATATGTAGATAGATAGACATAGATTAGATATAGATATTAAGTCCTATGGTCAGTCTCTCTATGAAGTTAGCAGTATTCACTCATGGATCACCCTGATCCCAAAGTCGCTATCTCTAGACAGCATAGTTTCATTATGTTACCACTCTCTTGATACCTCATTATAGTGATTAAATTTCAATACAGGAACCACTGAGGGACACACTAACCTTATGAAAAATGTAACAAAGCCTTTAATCACCTAGAATTGATTTTTTACTTTTATTAATTTATTTTTAAGCAACTTCAAACATTAAAGAAAATAATGCCAGGGGAAAACAGAGAACTCAAGTAGTCCCCCTCCATGTCCCCAGCTCTTGACATTTTACTGTGTTTTTACCATGTTATTTATTTGCCTGTACTCAGGCCGCTCTTTTCTGAATGCTGTGGCCCCATCACTCCAGGAAACCACCACCCAGGGTAGAAGGCACCACCCCACAAGGGTAGGAGAGGCCTCCCAAGAAAGAGAGATTCCCTCTGTCTCTCTTTCTTTTCGAATTAAAATTTCCCTTTCACATAGAAGACAGCCTGTTCTATCAGGGCATTTTACAGGTGTGCACTCACCCTTTTGTGCAGTCAGCCCACAAATCTCAATCGGAAATCCGTGCTCACACAACACAGTGTCACTGTGTTAATACATTCAAGTATTTAACTGTGTCAGCCATATCTTAGCTCCTTCTGGTCTAGGGAATCACACAAGGGAATGCAAATCGCATTTTCTCCCTATTTCTCTTCCAGCCGGTGCAGTGCTGCAGAGAGACATTTGCCCTGTCACACACCATGCAGCTGTCAGCATGCAGATGTTCACCTTGTCACACACAGGAGCTGGGCGCAGCCTCGCCTTGTGAATCATTCTCAGTGTCCATTCCACAACAACAATGCTTATTTTTAAGAGGAGCGCATTTGCCTCCAGATTCAAAATGTACGCCTTTAAACCAAGCTTCCTCAGTCAGTCATACGTTTCAAGCCTAAAGGTTCCACCTAATTTCGGAAAGTTTCATGATCTAACGTGGAGAAAGTCGCCTTATTGAGGAGTAAACACGAGGGTAGAGAAGAGGCCCTCCTAACAGGGATTCCCCCCTCTCTCTCTTTCTTTAATTAAATTTTTTCTTTCATATACAAGATAATGGGTTCTGTCGGAACATTTTACAGATGCAATCATTGTTCTTTGCTCATATTCATTCTTCCCACTCTTAACATGTCCTGTTCCTATCCACGAACTCACCTTCTTTATAGTACATAGTCCCCTTCTGCTTTAGTCCCACACACACATAAACAGACACATACACACGCACACACACACATACATTTTACATATGAGAGACAATTGTGACATGTGACATGAGTACTCCCTGCCTTTTCCCCTTCCCACAATACGGGGAGTTTTACTGCGACCTCAAATGACATAATACCATATACAAATTCGCTTTCCTCCTAGTTTAAATACGGTATAGTTATTTCAATGAAAAGAAGTAGCAACGCACATTTATATTCATACCTTGATTAAAGGTTCTAGTTGAAGGTTAAAAACAATGACAGGTTGAATCTGAGGGAGATGGATTGCTAGGGCAAGCCATTCTAGTACAACATTGGCTCTCTTTTTTTTTTTTTTTTTTTCTGGCCTAAATGACAGAGATGGAATCTCCCACTGGCCCTGGCAACTGCTCTTGCAAACAATTTCAAGGGGATGTGTCTTGAGATGGCAGCTTCTGGGAAGTCCATGCAATGATGGATTAGCAGAGGAAGCTGAGAAATCAACTTATAAACTGCCCAGTCAAACTGGAGTGGCCCAGCCTGAACTGGGAAAGAACCCGGATGCTTTAAGGAAATGGAATTTTGTCTGCCCGTCACTTAATTCTGCACAGCCACTTTAGGTGTTTCCTGTTCAACCTGCAGACCCGAACAGCAACAAGGATTTTTTTTTCTTCCTGAACTGTGCTTTTTTTTTCTCTAATTTTTAGAGCAAACATTTATCTGAAGAAAAATAAATGCCTCTGCTAAGCCATACCAGGCATTCTTGCATGGACCTTATCTTACCCTTTGGCTCTAAGTGCATTCCCGCTTCCAGGCATGTCCCTGCTATTCTATAAACTCTCTGGTTCACAAGAAGTCAAAGTTGAAGATCCTTTGGAGACCAAATCATAGACATATCCTCTTTGTTTTCAGATTGGGAAAATGCAACCCCGAACCTTCTAGGGGCACCCAACGTCACTTGAAGGCCAGAGCTATTCCTACCCTCCTACAGGGCCGTGTTAAATATGACATGGATAGGCTTTTCAAATTATAAAAGAGGAAATGTCCTCCAATCCAGTCCCAACAGTGATCTCAGTCACCCTTGCACATACATTTACATCTTGGCTTTTGTTACCTTTCCATTAAGGAAGTAGGGAAAAACAAAGACTGCCTGGGCCTAGACTGCAGAACGACCTGCGTGATTTAAAAGGTTAGAAATTTCCAAAACAAAACCATCGTTAGCATCTGCTTTCAATTATTCATCCCCCGAATTATTTCTGGAGAGTACCTCTGCCAGCCTCTCACTTCACTTTAGCGGAGGGGTCCAGTGTCAAGGAAAGGGCCAGCAGGAGAACCAGAGGTGGCTAGGGCACAGCGGGTGCCGAATCTACTCACGCGCGCGCGGGACTGCGGACGCTTGCCCTCGCGCACCCCTTCACTCAGCTTCAGTCTGTTAATTCACCCTCCTCACTGAAACCCTAAAGCATCAAGTTCCCAGTGAGAAAGCGTGTATTGAGTAGGATCCCAGGGCACCCACAGAAAATGTTCTAGAAGGTCCCGAGGAGTGAGCAGGAGGAGGGCAAGGACGTTGAGAGCACGAAATGTAAATCCACCATGTTCCCGGACTCTGAAACTATGGAGCGGAGTGGGGAAGACCGGCTCAGAGCCACGGACGGGGGTGGAAGAGGGGGAAACCCGGCAGCCCTGTTCGTGGAACCCTGAAGGGACCGGAGGATACGGGGGCGGGCTTCCAACCTGGAGGTCCTGCCTCTGGCCGGCCCCTTCTCTACCATTGGAGGGCATCGGGGGAGGGTTCGAGGAACGCCCCCCTCTCGCCACCCGTTCTCTCCCGCCTCCATCCCGCCCACCTTTTCTGCTTTTCTCGGTACCTCTGAACACTAGAATAGGAAACCCCCGGCGCTGCCACTGGGACCCTGAACACCGGGAAAGTGCGCCCCCGCCGCCCGCCCACCACTGGTGACATCACCGGGGGCGGAGCACGTGGCTCCGCCCTCAGAGTTCAGGTGACCTGCTTAGGGGTCTGTGGATCTGCAGGGCTGCGGGCCTGAATCCCCTAGGTGCAAGCTCTTCTGGTTACACCGCGCGGCAGTCAGGACCCCCGCAGTCCTCCTCTGTCCATCCACAGCCAGTCACCTGACTCCGATTTTGCATCTTTCTCTCTCTCTCAGTTTGTGTGCCCAGATAGATGGCTGAGTGGGCTCCCAGTGCCGGGATCTCCGAGAAGCTACTACAAGGGACGCCCCATCACCCTAATCCCTTTGCGTTTCTGCTACTAACTTGATAGCTTCACGCGGTCGCCCATCAGTCTTGCAAAATATGAAGATTCTTTTATTTTCTCCTAATTTTCTTTTATCTCTTCATCTTCATCTTTTATCAAGTAATAAAGTTCGCCAGTGCGGCCTTCAACATTTGATTAAAGATGCTAGAATTCAGACTGGGGAAAAGGGTATGGTGCATTGCAGAAAAAAAAGAGAAAACCAAAACTTAATTGCGTTTAGGAAGTAGATCTGGTTATTTTTCCATCTTATACGACCCACTACAGAACCTTGCACAAGCGCAGCTGAAGAGACATTTCATTGCACAGTAGATGCTGGATTATCAAAAAAAAAAAAAAAACAGCGCAAGTGTGTGTGTGTGTGTGTGTGTGTCCAGGTGTGCGTGTGTGTACGTGATGGACGTGGGTGCGTGTGTGTAAACATGTGAGTGCAGCCCAACAAATGACCCTAGGGAGCCCCCAGAAAACAGCCTGCACACCGGAGCGTGCATTGGAAATTTCCTAAAGCTCTAAGAGTTTATATCACAAGAATCCGAAAATCGTTTTAGCCAAACCTCATTGCCCGGTACCTCCTAGCCCCACCCACCAAAATAGGTGTCTCTGCGTCTGGTGTAGCGGCCCCCGCGGGTGGGTGAGAGTCACCAGTGGTGAAATTCACAAGAGGGCACGCGGAGTCTATTTCTGGGGCCCCAAGTGTGCAGAATGAACCCCCGGGGCCTGGGCGTGAGCGCGCTCTCGAGCGGTGTGTGAGGGCTGGCTCTGGGGCGCTAGGCTCTGCTCCCAGTTGTGCGCGTGTGTGTGAGTGTGTGTGGGTGCTGGGTGCTGGGGGCCGGGTTGTGTGCTCACGCGCTCCAGGCTGCGCCTAGAGCTCAGCTGCGGGGCTGGAAAAAAAAAAGAATAGGCAAGCGGGGTCTGCAGGCCGCGGGGTGTTGGGGGGGGGGACAGCGACTCGGCTCAGATGAGTCCCCCCCCCTCCGCCCCGGGCCAGAAGCACCTCAAATCTCGCTGCAGGGTTGGAAGTGTCTGGGTTCGTTGTGGCGCCAATGAGGAGGGAGCAGGTTGAACAATCGAGTGGGCGCGCCAGGACTCCCCGGCTCCGGGCGGGGAGAGGAGAGGGAGCCCCGATTCTGCGCAGGGAGGGGGCGGGGCTGGGGGTCCCTAGAACGAGGTGGCGGGGGTAGCTACCGGTATGGGAAGCGGTCACCCCAGAGAGGCGAGATTTGGTTGAGATTGCACATTAATTGGAGATATCTTATTAATTCCAGAGTCTTATGACTATAAATGGCGATTCTCTACCAAGGTGTCTATATTAAAAAAAAAAAAATCAATCCGTGTCATCCCCCACGTCAGGCCTGCTCGTGGGCGTGAGGCTGTACTTCCTCCGCCCCCTCCTAATGGAGTGAACCATTCCCAGCTCTACCCCCCCCCCACAAGCCTCTCACTCTCTCGCTCTCTTTCTGTCTCTTCCTCGCTCCCTCTCTTTCTCTCCTCCCTCTGCCTTCCCAGTGCATAAAGTCTCTGTCGCTCCCGGAACTTGTTGGCAATGCCTATTTTTCAGCTTTCCCCGCGTTCTCTAAACTAACTATTTAAAGGTCTGCGGTCGCAAATGGTTTGACTAAACGTAGGATGGGACTTAAGTTGAACGGCAGATATATTTCACTGATCCTCGCGGTGCAAATAGGTAAGTGGCCGCCCTGTCCGGCGTGGTAGGCGACTGGAGATTGCCAGCCCCGGAGGTGCCTAAGGGGACTTGCTGGCCGGCGTCTGCCGCTGGAAGCAGAAAACCCTGCAGAAACCAAGGGTCGGGGAATTAGCTGTTTGGGACTAAGGAGTCCTGGTTTGGTTTTGCTAAAGTAAGGGACTTGAAGTGTGTGCGGCAGACTATTTTCCAAAGGGGTTTTCTCCTTGCTTTCCAAAGCGCAGATCCATTTTTGCTACCCTCTCCCGGGTTAAAGCAGGGTCGGAGCGCTCTTAGCGTGTGGCCCCCGATATACTGTAAGGTACTATTCTGAGGGGTCGAAAGGTGAATGCAGAAATAAGACGGCTAGGTCTGAAAAGTTTATGTGCAGAAAGCAAAGATATTTCGAGGCTGCCCTCAAACTGCAGCATTTAGAACTTTGTCCTTCCCCCGCCCCTCCCCCCCTTACCCAAGCTGCAGCGTTTGCTCCGGGCACCGCAGACTCTGAGGAGGAGGATAAATCAGCCCAATATGCACCGATATACTTTTTCAGGGTCATGTGTGTCTGTGACTTTATATACTAGCGTCTCTAATATTTCTATGCAGAAAAGGGTTTTACATGTTTACAATATGTAGGTTTGTGTGTTTGTTATTTTTGTTTGCGGTGGTTTTATGGAAGGACTGATTTAGTCCCCCATTTTATGTTAAGGAATGTTGAGTCTCAGTTACACCGTAAGGAAGCTTTTTTAAAGTTCATATTTCTCCAACCAAAATGCAAATGTTATAAGTGCTAGAGAATCTGCTTGTCTGATGTCGGATGGGAACATTAATTAATGTAGCCGAAAAGTGAAAGTAAAGAAAGGAGCTTATTAATAGAATGGACAAGAGAAAAAATAGAAACTCTCCAATGGGTTTTCTGGAGATGGGAGGAACTGCTATCATGTCAGGCTGTAGAATTCTTCATAGACAAATCTTGCAGTAGCTCAGGGGTGCGTTAGGGAATTTGTGTGGGACAAGAGAAGGAATGCTTAATGGCTTTTCTTCGTAAGAAATGTAGAAGACTCAGGGTTCCCAGAACATTAAAATTGATTCTTCCCATCGGGGTCTATATGCATTTGACGTGATTTTGAAATCCTGTTAGAAGATTTTTGTCATTTTGCAGAAACTGGGATTTTTGCATTGCAAGGACCATGCACGGGGATGTTGGCTTTTCCTTTAATTTTAGGAAATGACTTAATGCTTTGCATCTGGTGGTTTTGCGCCTCTGACATTAGTTCAAAGAGCTGCAACAATCCTAGGACACAGATCCCAAGGGCAACAAATTCTTAAAGTGTTGGAAATAAGTGACTGTGGCATTTTGCAGTTAGCCTGCAAACGTTTATAGATCAGGAAACAGCGACAGTTTTAAGACGGGGGTTTCACCTGGACGACGTCCGGGGGCTCTGTTTTCCTTGTGGGTCAGAAGAGAAAATAATGAAGCCGTGATTGTAGAAGGGAGTCATTTGATTAACCTCAGCCTGAAAATGACCAAAATATTGGCAGTGGGATTAAAATGTATATGTTCCCAAATGTCTACTCTTTTTTTTTTTTTACATCAGAGCCTCAGTCTTTATTAATTCATGGATGGAAGCTGTCCCAAATCACTGACATTTGGCAAGAAAAGTGGGGGGTGGGGAGGGGCGGGGAAGTAGAAGATGGTGAACGAATGAAGAGGCGCCGGGAGGAAGTTTGGAGTGAATGAAAGAGGTCCAGCGAATGAATGAGCAACTGAAAACCGCACTGGATAGGGATGTTAGAGAGAACGGAGGAGCTGGGGTCGACTGCCTGGGGGTGACAGAAACCTGGTGCAGAAAGAACTGAGAACTCCGCTTGCGCAGAGACTTGAGCCTGCATCCTCTGTCCCGCGCATTGCTTCCGGCTTTCCAGTGAAAGCTAGATCTCTAGAAGCCACAATTGCGAAACATAGAAATGTTCCTGAATTCGTATTTTACACACGCTCACACACATGCGCGCTGCGGGATCTGCCCCAGCAATGCCTGAGACAACAAGGTGACGGGAGCGCTTCTTGCCCCCAGAAAGCCCCAACAGTCCTTTTTAAATCGTTATGGCATCTTTTCGGACACCAAATTTGGGGGCTTGAGAGGCTAAGTTGCATTTTGTTTCCTTCCTGCAAAGGCATGTTTGTAACATACATTATAGAGGAAGCTGTGTAGGGTTTCTTTCATCGTGACCGAGCTACATTAGAACAAAGATTCATTTATTCATAAGATGCGATGTCAGTGTTTAAAATGTTGCTTTTATTATAGAGCCGAGGTTTCTTTTTTTTTAAATAGGTGTGAAGGAAGCTAGGTTTATGGAAGGTTACCTGTCTGCCCCAACCGAGGTGGAAGTTAACCTCCGTCCCTTCCGCAGCGCTTCCCGTTCCGGATTAGAAAGCACTAGTCCCGCCTAGCTCTTCCTGCGGCAATCTGCAGACGCGCAGCGCAGCTCCCGGAGGCTGCATCTGGTTGGGTCACCTTCCCCCGGGTCTGCAGTAGCCCGGCATTCAGGGACGGTGGCTGCAAGAGACTGAGGGGGTGCTGAGTGTTTCACCCATCCAGGATGCTTGCAACGGGGATGGCTGGCGGCACAAGAGGCCTATACCCAAATTCCCTAGAGCCTAAGGCCCATTTCCCTTCTAGGATTCACCCTTCCCCGCCCCAACAGCGGAAATGTGATACTCTCTCTAACCCTTCGGGTACCCCAGGTATTTGGCCCTTTTTGTCCGCTGTTTTGTTGGGGGCCGAGCCCCCAACCCGGTCGTTTGCCACCGGGTGGGAAGAAATGGCTATTGGGTTGCGCTAGGCCGCCTGAAAGCTTAGTAGCTCTCAAATTCCGCGCTTCATATTTGGTTGACTTGAGTTTGGGAGCTAGGACCCTAGAGTGTCCTGGAATTTTCCCTTCTCTCTCCTGCCTCTGGTCCAGCTTCTACCTACTTCAACTCCCCCGCCCCCACTAGAAGTCAGAGTCCTAGGCGGCAGCCTACCTGGCGCCCAGCAAGCTGGCTGCAACCTTGAGAGGAAAGATCTGCTCTCCTGAGTGTTTCCAGGGACATTAAAGGGGAGTGTAGAGATGAGAGATGCAGAGAAAGAAAGGGAAAGAAGCCACACAGGCGCGCGCACACGCACGCATACACCAGGCTCCTGGCATTGACTGTGGTCACTGGTACAGATTTATCTGTTGCACACACACACCAGCTACTGAGACCGATACTTATCCCATTAGGGCCCTGGACATTTAAACTGCCCTGCTTTAGAGCGGCAGAAAACTGTACACCTAAGGGTCTCACAAACAACAGACTTCATGTTGGGCAATCGGTTTTGAAATAAAAACATCGCGTGCCCCCGTGGCTGTTGCGATCTTCCAAAGACTTTATTCATTCATTCATTAAACAATATTTGCTGAATGCCTGACAAAGACCCAGGCGCCTGGGGGTGTGGCTCTTGGTTTAGCGGCGCAACCCCGGACTCTACACCTCTCCGGCCGTTTTTTTGTTTTGTTTTGTTTTGTTTTTTGCCCCCCCCAGCACTCTCAGACCCCCTCTGTCACCACAAAAATGGAAAATTGCGCCGCGAGACGTGACAGGGTTTTGGTGGAGGAAGTGTTGAGAGACAAGGAGGGAGTGAGGAAAAAAAGAGTAATAAAGGAGATGAGGGAGGTGAGAAGAGGGGGCGATGAAAACAGAAAAAGAAATGGAGCTCGGTTAGGAGCGAGCTGGAGAAAATAAATGGACTCACCTCCCCGCCACCCATCTGTACCCACCCACGCTCGGATCCCTCCATCTGCACCAGAGGTGGGCCCATGCAAATAGGTCATTCCGGGGCCACAGCGCCGGATTTTAAAAGAGACCACCCCAAGGGGCCACAGGGTCAGTAACGGGGCAGGGTGGTGGCGATGCTGACTGGTGTCCCTCCTCCCCACAGCTTACCTGGTGCAGGCCGTGAGAGCAGCGGGCAAGTGCGATGCGGTCTTTAAGGGCTTTTCAGACTGTTTGCTCAAACTGGGCGACAGCATGGCTAACTACCCGCAGGGCCTGGACGACAAGACGAACATCAAGACCGTGTGCACGTAAGTGTCCTCTCTGACCCGGGGTTTCCCTTTTGGGGGCGCTGCTGAGGTCAGAGTTCCATGCTACTCCCCACCCCCATTCTCTGTCCTACCCCCTCCCCTCTTGTGCTCAACGTTCTACTTGTGAAATCTGTGCCTTTCTGCCTTCTGGCCAAGGCTGCTGACAGGCCCTCTGGCCCTGAGGCCCAAGTCTCTGGTTTAGAATTTGCACTGTTTAAGAGAACTCCATGGCCTGAGGTCAGCTAGGGAAGAGAATTCTCCCACTAGCCTAAATTTTCCAGTTTTATGGGCCTGCACCCAACAGGCATGGATCCAGGGCTAGTGACAGAGTGTCATTTTAGTGGTTTCTCATTCAACAACAACAACAAAAAAAATCTCTATTTTGAGATAATCTCCAATCTTCCTTCTTCTGAACAGTTGACTCCGGTTTAAGAAAAGTTGGTGGTAATACAGATTTATCTAAAAGAGAAGCCACACACACCCCCAAAAGCACACCAAGAAAATGGGTCTCTCTGTTTCCTAGAGAAAGCCTGAAATAATATTGTGTGTCAATGACTTTGGGGTTTGGCAGGTTTTGCTAAGTTTGTAGTCCTATCCCAGGTTTGGGGTAGCCACCCTCCTTGCTACCTTTCCCTTTTCCACATCTATATCATCTCCCCAGACCGGGCAGCTGCAGGTCCCAGGGGGAAAAGAGGCCTTCATTGCCAGCTTTAGTGGTTGGCTGGAAAGCCTGCATCTGGAGTAAAGGGGCATCCAGCAGAGCCCTGCTGTGTGGACCTCCACATCTTAGCTGCTACCGGTCTCAGAAATGCCCTCATTTTTGTATTCCACCATCCCACAAAATGGCCTTGCAATAAAGCTAAGGCAAGAAGCATTCTTTGTTCCCAGAGGTTGAAGTGCCCATTTCCCATAGCATGTGTGTGGCTCTTCTCTTTCTAAATAGGGGAGAGGTGTATTCATTTAAGCAATGACCAAATTGGGGGGGGGGGGAGTCTATCTTGCTATAAACCTTCTAAGTACCTCAGCACTCACTAGGAACACCAACAAGAAAGTGGCTGGTACCCCTCCATCATAAAATGGAAAAGATGTATTTAATTCCAAACATTGATAAAATATGAATCCGAAAATAGGACAGGTTCACATACTCCAGAACCTCCATCATTTGCTAAAACATGGTATATTCCTAGTCACTTTAAATTTTTTTTTAGCAGGACTAAGGTCCTGGAAAACATGGACAAGAGAAGGGTTGTCCCTGAGGTTGCAGGCAGCTGGAATCCAATACCCACTGTGTTAATAGTGCCCATTGCTCAGCAAATGGGTGAAGCCCACCTCTCCCAGCCCCAGGTGAATGTTTGTTCTTCTCCACACCCCACATCTCAGACGTGCTCTGTCCCTATATGAGATCCCCCCCCAATAAAAAGGAGCAATATATTACAAATTGTGGAACCTGAAAGACCTGTGCTCAGGTCCCTAGAAGGGACAAGGTCCGTAGAAGACAGTCTAAGTTCCAATAACTCCAACAAGAATTTATAACTCGCTATCAGCCAGAAGCCAGGTTTGAAGTGAAAGCAAAGGTTAAGCTTGACTTCAACAAGCTTGCAGTCCCCGACGCGCGCGAACAAAAAGGAAAGAGCTGAGAAAAATGCAGCCACACTGCTAAGGATGGCAACTGACCCGGTGATCTCAGGGTCTGGGCTCAGTAGGAGCCAGACGCGTAAATCGACCCACCTCGGAAAGGAGACAGAGCCTTAGAAATCGATCATGGCTTGAGATTATATTTAGTTTCAGGATCTATTTTGGGTTTCCAGAAGAAAGGGGAACAATTAAAAAAGAGAGAGACAGGTTGGATGAAGGTTGTGGGGGCGGGGCTGAAACTGAGCGGGGGGGGGGGGGGAGGAAGAGTTTGAGTTGCGTCTGGGTTGATTTGGGAACCGATCCGGAGCCGGGTCAGGGAGGGAACAGCCTAGGTGTCCACCGTGCCCGCTCTAGAGAAGTGGGTGCTACAACCTGGGGGCGGAGGGACCGAAACTCCTGGTATCCAAACCTATGAAAAAGGCTAGGAAGGAGGTTAGAGGAAGCACCCAGCTCGCAGACCAAGAGCACAGGGGTTTGTAAGAGCTGGACCACTCACCGACCTGGAATGGAGAAGAGAGCTGGTGGATTCCCCAGACGCCTCTGGAGCTCCGGGACTGTTGAAAGGCGGGATGACCTCGGGGGACCGAAGCGAGCGGGGAGAGCAGAAAAGAAGAGAGGGAAAATAGAGGGAAGGAAAAAAGAAAGAAAGGGGAAATGAGGAGAAACTGGAAACAAAAGGAAGGTGTGGGGGCTGGGTGAAGCGAGAGAAAGAGGGAGAAGGCGAGGGCACAACGGCTAGGAGAGGTGGAAACAGAAGGGGCGAGGAGGGAGGAGAGTGTGAGAAGCCTGGAGGGGAGGGCCTGGCTCAGAGCAAATCACCCATCTTGTGAGCTGAGGCATTAATGGGCCGCAGCTTGCAAGGCTTAGAGCTGTTTTCTTAGCTTTCCCGGAGGAGGGTGAGCAATCTGCGCAGGCCGTGGTGCCAGCGCCACGCAGCGGGTGCGACCCGGCTCCTGGCTGTCAGGTCCCCTCTTGGCACCGGACTAGGGAAATCAGACTGGGAAAGGGAAGGCCTACACTCTTGGACCTGGTTTCTGGAACGAGTCAAAGATCTGGGGGTTTGCTACCTAGGTAGAAATAGGTCCAGGAAAAAGGGGAGGCGGGGGCGGGGGCTGAAAGAGGCGCCCTGGGAGGTTGGCAAGGGCACAGTCACCCGGGGCGCAGATCCGGGGTCCTCCTTCGCCCAAAATGATCCTGCTTCTTCTGCTTTTGTTCTGTTCATCTCCAGATACTGGGAGGATTTCCACAGCTGCACGGTCACAGCTCTTACGGATTGCCAGGAAGGGGCGAAAGATATGTGGGATAAACTGAGAAAAGAATCGAAAAACCTCAACATCCAAGGCAGCTTATTCGAACTCTGCGGCAGCGGCAACGGGGCGGCGGGGTCCCTGCTCCCGGCGCTTTCCGTGCTCCTGGTGTCTCTCTCGGCAGCTTTAGCGACCTGGTTTTCCTTCTGAGCGCGGGACCAGGTTCCCCCCACCCCCACCCCCGGCGCACCCACCCACACTCACTCCATGCTCCCGGAAATCGAGAGGAAGAGCCATTCGTTCTCTGAGGACGTTGTGATTCTCTGTGATGTTGAAAACACTCATATGGGATTGTGGGAAATTCTGTTTCTCTTTTTTATTTCGTTTGATTCCTTGTATTTTTATTTGCCAAATGTTACCGATCAGTGAGCGAGCAAGCACAGCCAAAACCGGACCTCAGCTTTAGTCCCCGTCTTCACACACAAAAAAGAAAACGGCAAACTCACCCCCATTTTTAAATTTTATTTTTTATTTTTTGGCAAAAGAATCTCAGGAATGGCCCTGGGCCACCTACTATATTAATCATGTTGATAACATGAAGAATGATGGGCTCCTCCTATAGGGAAGCGAGGAGAGGAGAAGGCCAGGGGGAATGAATAGCAAGAAGAGCAGTGTCCACGTGGGAAGCATCTGGCGAACACTCACACTCACGTCTTTCTTCCACAGTACCTTGTTTTGATCATTTCCACTGCACATTTCTCCTCCAGGAAAAGCAAAATCACACAGTGTGGGCTTTTTGCATCTTAAGGCTAAGAGGGAGCTGAAAGCAGGCGGGGTGTAGTGGTCAAAGGAACTGCTCTGGTCACTGAGGGGCTGGCTTCACCTACTGTCGATGCATCTTTCAGGTCCACCGCCTTTGTGTTCCCTCCTCTCTCTTGTTTTAGCTGTTACACATACAGTAATACCTGAATATCCAACGGTATAGATCACAAGGGGGTAATCAATGTTAAATCTAAAACATAGTTAAAAAAGATTTTGACATAAAAGAGCCTTGATTTTAAAAAAGAGAGAGATGTAATTTAAAAAGTTTATTATAAATTAAATTCAGCAAAAATTTGCTACAAAGTATAGAGAAGTATAAAATAAAAGTTATTGTTTGAAATGGGGGCGTCATTTTATTTTTCCTCGGCCGAGTTTCCAGAATACCTAGAGAAACACATGGGTGCTAGGTGATAAATTCACCTGTTCACCAAACGGACCTGCTGTCTTCACGGGGACCCTCCAACAGGACACTTGACTGTGTCTTCCAGTTTAGGCTTATGTTTGGAAGGGGAAAAAACGCAAAAAGCAAAAAGTCGTTTTCAAATTAGAGGCCTTTCCTACGTGTGCACTGTAGGCTTTCACAGGCAGATACAATGCCCGCGGTCAGCCCGCTGCCCAGGTCCCAGGTGGGCCTGCGCTGTAACCTCTGCGGCGGCTAGAGAGGCAGCCTGCAAAGGAACCGCCATTAAGGGCTCTGCAAAGGGGCAGAGAGGCTGCGTTCCCAGGCGGGGATCAGGCGAATCCTTTCATAATTAATAAGACAGCTCAGCTGAAATGGTGAGGAGACGGGGCCCTATTGATCTTCCAGTCGATCTACTTCCACCCCTCCTATTTATAGGCTCCTCATGGCTTTACAGATTAGTAAACAGCCGCAGTGGAGACCCGGGCCCAGGGTCTTCATACGCGGCGTAGACTGGGGAAGGAGAACTACACATAGGCTATTGGGTTCATTGAAATCAAAATCTGCTTTCACTGTAGGTATGGTTGGGAGGGAGTTCGTGGGTACTCCCTAGGGTACGTGGAGGGGCGGGGGAAGGATGAAGCCTGATCCCGGTGCTGAAGCAGGCTCCCACACCCACAGCCCGCCGCCCGCAGCGGGGAGGGTGTGCCAAAGCTCTGAAATGCAATGTGTAAACAATCGCTAGTGTAACAGTTCATAAATCAAACCCAGTGGGTCGCAGCCCAATCTGCATTCCCCCCACGGATTGAATTCCAGCAACACATGCGTCCTTGCGCCCCGAGCGCTGGAAGCTGCATGGATTCTTAATGGCAGCATACATTACGGGCTCTGGTTCACGCACGCGCCTCGCGGGGCCACTCTGGGGAACAGTTCTTCACTCTTCCCACCCGCAACCCCTCCTCCCCACCTCGACCTGGATCTCAGCCCAAACCAAAGGAGATCTCCGCTGCCTGGGCTGGGGTGCTCGCCCGCCGCCGGATCGCTCATTATTCTGGAAAGCAGTTGGAATTTCTTCATCATTTCATTCCGATGGTATTTTCAAAAAGTCTAAGTATACAGGTGACCAACCTAAGCACAACCGCTAGAATTTAAATGAAAACATCTAAGCCTGTCGCAAATACCAATCCGTTTAATGGGGTGAGGGTACAAAGAGAAAAAAGAGGGTCTCCCGCCTTTCTGTCTTTTTGTCATGATGACTTGCTGACCACGATTCTTTTTCCTTTGTGATTCGGGGACGATCCAATGCCCACCACTGAGCTCCTAGCGTGTGGAAATGAACCCCGCTTCCCGTTCTCTCCGGGCTTTTGAGGGAAAAGCAGACTGGCGACCCCGGCCGTCGTCTCCTCCCCCATCCCCCACCCGCGGCGAGCTTCCCACCAGATCCACCTCCTAGAAGACCTAAGTAGGCGAGGCTGTGGGAGGAGACAGAGGGATCGGGGGCGGCCTGGGGGCGGGCTGATTTGTTCTCCCAAGAGAGTTCCTTTCCAGGAACCCCTTTCTCTGTGTGAGGTTCCAACTGCTCCCCCCAGGTGGAACTGCTCTAGAAGGAGGGCTCCCCAACACTAATCCCTCTGGCGCACCTACTCCAAGCGGTCCCTCGGGAGACAGGAAACACCGGCTTACTGTTTAAAGCTATCTTACCAGGTCAGGGGACCACCACGCTCACGTGCTCTAGGAGAGATCTCTAGGAACATAAGGCGAGTCTTCGAAAAACTCAGATTTCCGGATCTGTCTTCTCACGGAACGTTTCTTTTGTTTGTGATTGCTTAGATTATTATCGCGCCGTCTCCAACTACCAAGTGCTGTTTAATCACGTTGGCAGGTGTCCCCGTTTTGAAGCAGCAAGGCAGAGGTCCTAGTTGCCAGTTCTGGGAGGTGGTGTATCTATCTAGGGTAGGTCTCTCCTAACGTTGTGATGAAGTGGACCGAGTGGTCACCAAGTTCAGCACACCGACTCCTCTAGGCTTGACCTGCGAGCATCCTTGCAGGCTCTCCACTCGGTCCTCTGGCCCTGTCTTCCAGCACTTGAATACATCCTTGGCAAAGTAGATTCAAGACAAGCTAGTTCGCAGAGCATCAACTCCGTGTGAAAATGTGAGAAAGGCCTTTTCAAATTCCAGCCTCAGTCAGGAATTTGAGGGCTGGTGGGAAGAACAAATGAGAAGGAGACAGGCGGGAGAAAGACCCCCTGTGGAAACCCTGGAAAGGTGGGGAAGGCAGATACAGAAACTGAGGATAACGGAGAGGAGGGAGCGATTTGTGAAATAAGGAAAGAGCATGCTAGGGGGAATTAGACGCAAGAGAAATAAAGCCCCGGCCTCGGAAAAAAGGAGACCGAGGTGAAAACCTTCGCTTTCACTTAGGCTTCTCAGTGAAGCGAACGTTACAAGTGACCACATATACATCTTCCTGCGAAACCAGAGAGCTTTTCCTTCACTACAATTAAAAAGATATTTCACTTCGGATGGCTATGGTGCATCTTTGCTCTGAAGTGCCCCACCTGCAATCTCGGACTCTGGTCTCCCGGAAAGTAAGCAAAGCGTTTTCTGTTTTCCCTTTCCCGATGGCCTCTTAAATTCCTACAGAGGCTTCTAGAAAGGTCTTCCAAGATCCCCCGCGTCCCTTCACACCCATTTCGCCATATGCCAGGTTCCCCATTCTGGTGTTGCCCTCCCGATCTGATCTGGTCTAGGACGGGTTGGGTTTCTGGAACACCCGGCACTGTAGCCGGTGGGCCCTCAAGGGAAAGACTGAGGTGCCCACTTCCTCTTGTTCCCTAACACCTACCACGGGGAATTCACCATCCATGTCCGTCCGAATCTCCCTCATCCCTTGTCTCTGGCATGGAAACAAAGTGGTAACCACAGACTAAAAGGAAAAGAGCGATGAGTTACCCAGCTTTGGGGGCTGAACAGAAGGCCCTCAATTTGCACCTTCCCTGCAACCCAAGTCTCTTCATGTTCCTCAGTCATGGTGTCAGGCAATTTGTAATGCCACATGGATCCGGATCCGGTTCCCACTTCCCAAAGTAAACAGCCTGAACAAGGAGATGGGGTGTGGTGGTGGTGGTGGTGGTGGTGGTGGTGGTGGTGGTGGTGGTGGTGTGTGTGTGTGTGTGTGTGTGTGTGTGTGTGTGTGTGTGTGTGTGTGTGTGTGTGTAGTTTCTCAGTACCCTTCCCCACACAGACAAGGTTTTTCGTCCTTCAGATGTGTGGGGGTGTTCCATTCAAATTTGTACCCTAGAAGGAAATCACCTTTAGCTTCCCTTCCAGGGACTTTGGACTCCAGTACCCCCAGAGTGCTACTCTCAGTTATGACCCTTAGGCGCAGTTGCTGAGCTCCTTGTAGCCAGCTTCTCAGTCGTCTGATCGCCAGCTGGGCACAGTCAGACTCTGCCACAGGACTGCACCTTCCTGCAACCTGCCCACATCGCTAGTTCTTCATTTAGCTTCTTCCTGTTTGGTTTAGGCTTTATCTGTTGGGACTCCAGAATTCTTCAAAGTAACCTCCAGGGACAACCTCATTCTGCCTTTTAAAATGCTGGAGTTTTTCCCTCAGTCGTCTACAGTTTTAAGTCCTCTACCTATAGGTTTACTCAAGCTCTGTGCCCCTCTGTGACCTTCTCCAAGGATACCTTGGACAAGCTCCTTGAAATGAAGCTGTCAACCTATGGGTGACTCTTCAGAGGCCACTCCACCCTACCTGGCTCTGCCCAGACCCTTACTGTCCCAAACCAAGTGACCAGCTGAGTCACTCCTGCCAGGTATAAAAAATGCTTCTTCCAACAGTAAAAATGTAAACAAAATTATCCTTATAACCCATAAAGGGATTCAAGGGGACCTAAGGGAGACATTTAACCTTTTGTCCCCTCACAGTGTTTAGAGGGTGCATGTCCTTCACAGTGTGCCTATATAAACCTGTGCTCTCAGATACCCATAATGAGGGTGGGTTATGCTTTTTCCATGGGGTGTGTATTTCGTGTCACCTAGATCTGTAGATGAACATCTATGCAATAGATCCTTCTTCTAACCAGTTGCACACTGTTCCACAGAAGGGTACCCTAGTTTACCGCTTATTTCTTTGTTTAACCTATACTGATGTGCATATGAGGTTTTGTTTTTTTTTTTTTTCTGCTTCATTTATGATGCTCTACAAATGTTACCCTCACAAATATTCCTGTTCAAACAATATTCTGCACCCCTGCTTCTTAGATTGCCTTGCTGGGCAGAAATGTCTGTGTGCTTTTACTATGAAAAGATGCTAGCAGATCACATAAAGGATACAGACTATCAGGTTATCTGCATCCTCATCAACACTGGGTGTTAACAGCGCTTTGCAACTTTCCTGAGGCCACCTTTCCTGACACTTCACCGAGGGACAGAGAATCTCCAGCTAGACTTTGGGTCTCTGCACCAAACTGTGGCCATTGCCAAATAGTCAATGATTTTATTTAAACCTGGGAATAATTAGTCCTGGAAAACCCTGGCTCAGCACCCCTAATTTAATCAACAGGCCCAGGAAGTCTAGGGCTCCTGAGGGCTCGGTAAGGGATTAGAAGGCTCTACTGAGGATCTCCCACTGAGCCTGCTGTGGTTACCTGGCTCTCACCCTGCTACATGCAGGCTCCCAGTCCCAGCTGAGGCTGTGGTTCCTGGCAGCAGTGGGTGGCAAGCAAAGGAAGAAGCACAGGAAAAGCACATGGGCATGGGGCACAGACAAGGAAGACAAAGGCTGCTTTTTTTCTTTTCCTCAAATGCCCAGGGGGCCCTAGGGGCACCTACAGGCAGGATCCAAACCACAATGAACTGAACTATCTCTGGGGGAGCCCATTATACGGAGAAACCTCAATCCCGATCTTTCTTCCATTTATGGTCTAAAATAAAAAAAAAAAATTAACTTTCACTGAGTACATTTTACATGTCAGATATTCTGCTAAAAGGTTGTATTTCCTTGATAAACTCAGCAAACAAATTGTATTATCTCCATTTTAAAGATGAGAAACTGGGGTTTAGAGAGAGGTTAATAATTATCCCAAGGTCAGCAGGTATCAAGAGAGGGAGCTGAAATTGAAAGCCCCCATCTAGCTTAGGAGAACATGGCATAGAACTCCACCTACATCATGAAACAAGGAAACAGAGAGAAAGAGAGAGGGTAAGGTCCTATTTCAATGGCAAGGTTTTGATGACCTAACATTCTCCGGCTATGCTTTATCTATTCAGGTCCTATCACTTTCCAATAGTGCCACAAGTTGAAGACCAAACTTTAACACATGGACCTCTAGGATAATATAGACTCCAAAGCATAATATTGTTTGTTTTGGGTGTTCACCCATTTCTCCATCATGCCCCAAGAGCAGTAGACACAGAAGGTATGGAGCAAGTAATACAGGAAGAACCAGGCCCAGAGATACAGATGGGCAGTAGAGCACAAACTTTGCATGGCCACAACTCTCGGAAGAAGTGTGGTATGTGTGTCCACATATAGATCAATAAAAAACAGCATGTGTGACTCTATCTATGTGAGATGTAAGGGAAGATGTTTTACTCAATAAACGCCTGTGCCAGGCATAGTGCTATGTATCATGGGATATTTGAAAGCAAAGGGCATTTCTTGACTTTAAGAAACTTAGGAATTAGATATTGATAACTTTGCTAGCACATGAAAAATAGATAAACATGCATGCATAAAGAGTACATCACTAACATCTTCCAAACTGCTTGAGTCCATTTCTGTTGCTAATAAATTATAGAGAAAGGTTTATTTTTTTCCATTGTTCTGGTCCAGGGTAAAGACTCTACATCTGGCAATGGCCTTCTCGCTGGCAGAATCCCAAGGCTGTACAACACATCACATAGATCACGGGACAGGGATCACACTAGAGATGTAAAACCAGCCTGACTTTTACAACAGATCAAATCCTGAGATATATCAATCCAGGAGTCCATGAAGAACATGTATCCCTAAATATCTTTTAACGGTCCCACATCCAGTATGATGAGACACACAGTTCATGGACATATGATAACATATCTAAGAAACAATAAATCCTTTTATTTTTCATTAAGAATTTGCATTTATTTTTAAGTTTCATCTTCATTCATAAGCTACTTATAGGAGGAATTAGATAGGCCAGTGACCTCTAAAGATACCTACATCTTCACCTCCTGAATATATGAATGTGTTCAATTATTCTGCAAATTAGAATTAAGATTGAAGATTAAATAAAGCTACCCACTTGTAAATCCAGGTCTCTGGCCTCCATCTTTGGAGGCCCTACCCCTATGCCCGCCAAACCTTGATCCCTCCTCCCAGGAGGGTCAAGGCAGTCCGCCAAACCTTGGCCCCTCTACCGAGGAAGGTCAATGTGGCCCACCAAACCTTGATCCCTTCCCCTGCCCCAGGAAGGTCAAGGCCAAACCTTGACCCCTCCCCAGAGGAGGTCAGGAGCACTCCCCCCACTCTATTTAAACTGCTCCCCAGAAAGCTCTTTCTGGTCCCCCACACACACCTTGGTTGCATTGGCGGCTTCCTGGTTCCCCTTGGGGCCACCTGAGAGCCCAGGAATCCCATTAAACCTGGAGAGCCTTTAATTCAGCTTGTTGTGATTTGGCTTGATTGGGATTTTTTTTTTTTTTGCGTAGGCAGAGAGCTCACCTTGGTGTTATTCCTAACACCAGTCACATGGTTTTATGATGAGAAAAATCCATGCTCATTTGGGTCAGTCCAACATAGTCACATAGGTTCCTAGAAGTTGAAGATGACATCGGACAGGTGGTGATGAGAAAGAACCACAGCTGGATGAAAGAGGAGGCCATGAACAAAGGAGAGTGACTGCTTCTAGAAGCTTCCAAAGACAAAGGAATGAGATCTCCCATAAGGCCTGCAGAAAGGAGTTGATACCTTGAAACACTTGTCAACACCCAGTGAGACATATTCAGAATTTCTGAACCTCTTAAGTATAAAACTAGATTGTGCCATTTTAAACAACTATATTTACAGCATTTTGTTTTGACAGCCGAACACGAGAAGGAAGCCCCTGCTGCCGCTGCTCCTGTTGATCCTTCTCCTCCTCTTCCCTCCTCTTTTCAGAATTATCTGCCACTGAAATTACATTAATAAAATAATTTATTTTCAGACTTTTTTTTAAAAAAAAGGGCCCACATCCTGCTATTTCATAACAGGAAACAGTGTAACTTGAATTTTGGAGGCCACAGTCCACAGTTAAACGATAGCACCCCTCTGCCGACTCCCTTTCTGGCTCCCAGAGCCAAGTTCTTAGACACTGTCAGTAGCCTCTTCTCCTCTGCCTCATTTGTGTCTTACCCTTTAAAAGCAACTTTATTCATTCTGTTTTAAATTTTTTATCAAGAATTCTCACTCTCACTCTCTCTCTCTCTCTCTCTCTCACACACACACACACACACACACACACACACAGAGAGAGAGGGGGGGAGGGGACTGGAAACTACAGGTGATCTAAAAGAGAAAAGTTTAAATAGCCATCATTTCTTCAACCAGAGATACTAACTTTGGGCTCAGTGTCTCTTGCTTTAATCTCCTCCTTTTTGCATGACTATAATGATGCTGTCCTTCTCCTCAAATATCTCCCTTCCCATGGCTAACTCATAGCTGAGTGCTTCCTGTTGTGGAATATTAGTTGAAGATGTGTTACATTCATTTATACTGTGGAATATTTGTTTAATGATGCAAAGATGTGTTGTATTCTTTTAGACTGCATTTGTTTAACTCTGTGAAACTGTGCTGCTTTGCCTGCCTGAAACACTTAATAAAAGTTAAGAAAACGATGAATGGCCAATAGCTAGGAAGGAGGGAGAAATAGGCAGGCCTGCCAGGCAGAGGTGAATAAACAGGAGGAGAAATTTAGGGAAGTGAGAGAAGAGTGAGGAACAAGAAAAGGAGGACAGGGGGACACCAAGGGCCAGCCACCCAGCTACGTGGAGTAAGAAGGGAATAAAGAAAGAAAGGTTAAAAAGCCTAGAGGCCAAATATAAAGAAATGGGGTACTTTAAGTTAGAAAAGCTGGCTGAAAACAAGCCAAGTTAAGGCCGGGCATTTATAATTAAGAATTAAGTCTTCCTGTGTTTGAGAGCTGGGTAATGGGCCCCAAAGAGTTAAAAAAAAAATTACAGCTTCCAATTCCCTGCAGAGAGTTCAAGACTTACCAAGATCTGGTCCCATCTCACCTCAGCACACACATAGCCCTCTGCATACACTGCAGCCATACTGAACACCCTGACCTTCTTTGAGTTGACATTGCCTCCTTCACCCCATGGAGCAATTTTTCATCACGTATCAGGGCTGAGCTTACGTGACCAATACAGTAGAATACTACTAAAGTCTGAAGTTGCACTGAGTGACTTCTAAGACAAGGTCACAAAAGATATCACAGCTTCTTTCTCACCCTCTTGGATTGCTTTCTTTAGGGGTAAGTCAGCTAGCTACCTTGCCATGAGGACACTTGAACTCTTGGAAGAAATCCACAGAGAAAAGAGCTGAGGCCTTCTGCCAGCAGCCAGAACTGTCTTGCCAGATGAGTGGCTTGAAAAGCAAGATCCTCTATCCTCTATCAAAGTTTCAGATGCCTACAGGACTCAGTTCAGTTCTGACTACAGCTTCATGGATTCGTGTGCCAAGCTACCCAGTCAAGCTGCTTTCAAATTCTTTACCCAGAGAAACACTGATAAATAATTAATGATTTTTTTTTGTTTAAACTGGTTTGAGAATATGTGTGGAGCAAACTACTCAGCAATAGATTAATAAAACCGCACCTGGAATATTCCGTCACTTCATTCTTCAATGTTTGTTCATTTGTCTATGTTCCCATGCGTCTGTAAGTCCAAAATACTTTGAGCTTCTAAATTTATTAAAGAATGATTTCTGCCAACAATGGAGTCTTTGGGGACTGTATTGCTAAAAATACATACAGAAAAAAAAACCCAGTCTAAATATTTCTAATCCAGGGTAAATCTATACAAATGATTAGTTAAAGAAGATCAAAAAGAAAGCAATGTTGCCTTAATTAGGAAACCGTAACAAGACGTGGGTGTGAGAGCAAATGAGGGAAATGACACTTCTCTCACCCAGTAGCAACTGTCACCCTGAGCTACTGCAACTGCTGCAGAGCTGGAGACACCCCAGGAGTCAGAGCAAGAAAGCTAGTCTCCCTTTCTAATCTCCTGCAAGGCCTTTCATCGGCCGATCTGTCAGGAAGAAGTAGACAAAGGAGTATGGGAAATGTAGTTTGCACACTCCCTTCCCTGCTGTTAGAGAAGATATGCATAGGGAAAGTGAGCCTCTGGGAGCTCCTAGAGACAATTCATCATCTGGAGCAATAACAGAGATAACGGAAACATGTAAGCACGTATCTGACAGGTCTTGGATGAAGAAATGAAACAGCCAGCACATGTGATCCTCTTATGACTGGAGAAAACCAGATGCTATTATATTCAGCTCTAACATCTATCCCACAGGTCATCCAAAGACTAGGCCCCACCACAGGGGCACATCTAACTCAAAACAGTCTCCACAGCAAAGCTCTGTTCAGTAAAAACCTGGATAAGGGGATTCCTGGTAAGAAATAACACCCTGAGAGAATGGAATGGGGCAATCTCCTTTTCAGCTGTGACTCTTGCTCCTCCCCCAGCCCTTCCATGGAGTTGGTCCCGCTGTGGTGCATTTTACAGGTGAGCCATCTCAGCTGTAAAGAAATCAAGCCACACAGACGTCGAGTGGCAGAATTGGGGTCCCAACGCAGTAGATGGGGTCCAAGGAATGTGTATTTAACCACTCCACCACTCTGTTTCTTACTCTTTGGTCATCTTACCTGAAACATGGCAACTACTGGCCACTTGCTGCACCTGTATAGTAGAGATTAAAAGGTCCGAACAATATAAGAAAGCATGAAGAACAGAGAAGCCTGTAGAAACTCAATCTCTGAGCTCAAGGAAAACCTTTGGACTCAGTCTACTGTACATCAACTCATATATTCTAGAAAGTTCACAATAGTTGAATTATCTAGAACATTTTTCCCTGAAGCTCTGAATGGACCTTTAAGTCTAGAAATAACCCCTTCTCCCAACCCAAGCATATGGGCGGGTTAATGGCCAGTGCTGGGGAAATCCTGGGATGTGGCCATGTGTCATACCAGTGATGAAAGTCTATACAGTACAGTATATCTGGGCTACTCTTTCTTTATTTGTTAAATCACAAACAAAATATCACTTGCATTTCCTTTTTTGTCTAAAATAAAAAGAAGGTTATAACTAATATAAGAAAAACTATATACAATAAGCACAATAATCATATACAAATATATAGGCAATGGTTACATTTCCAATGTCTAGTCTGTTAGCATTTGACAAATTCAAAGAAAATACTCCATTATCTATCCTATCATGGTGAATCCAAAGTGTTGTACCTAATTCACTTTCTACTTTTCCTTGCATTACCACATTTCTATACCTCCCTTTTCTTTTTACAATGAGATCCCCAAATCTAATCTCCTTTGTTCAGCTTTTTTCTTGACCATTCCCAATAACAACTTGTACACAATCCCTTGCAAATGATAATAAATATCCACGACTCATCTTTAGGGAATGTGGGCATAGTTCTCTAAACTATTTCCTGATGATTGGGAGCAATGGTAATCTTTGAGAGACCTTGACACAATTCAGGATCATAGCCAAATCCTGAATGGAGAATTCTGTGAGGCTAGATCATCTTCACTAGCTGCTCTGGATGTAGAACTCAGAGGAAACTGCAATAGAGGCGCTCTGAAACATTGGATCATCTGCGCCAATCTCCCTTCAGAGATTGTTTAGGGGGTCTTCCTTGATCAAACCTGATTTTTTCTTAAACCAGGATGAATCCAGAGTCTCTTATTTCCTCCACGAAATCCTCAGACCAAATGGGGTACCCTGTCTCTACAAGTCTTTACACTGAATGCCCAGAAAGAATGACAAAGCTGAAGTTGATTCTATTTACTTTGCTTAGGCTACTGACGGAGAGGCATAGGGAAAGATAGTTGGGTCAGTTCTTTCACTTGCTTCGATAGAGTTATTCCAAGATATTTTTTAGGCTACTGTGAGGATAATGTTTTCTTGCTTTCCTCCTCCATACATTTGCTACTTGTATATAAGAAGGTTACTGATTTTCATGTGTTTATTTTGTATCCTGCTGCTTTGCTACAAGTATTTATGATCTGTATAAGTTTCCTGGTAGAATCTTTATGGTCTTTTATGTATAAAATTATACAGTCTTCAAATAAGGATACTTTGACTTCTTTTGTATTTGTAGCTAATTGATCTCCTTCAGTTATCTTACTGCTCTAGTGAAGACTTCAGTTACTATACTTAACGGGTATGGAGAGTGTGGACATCCTTGTCTTGTTCTTGGTTTTAGTGGGGATGCTGTGTTGCACTGCACAAGCCTAGCCAATGAAAACCCAGCTTCTCTCTCCTGGGAGGGAAGCCTGAAACACAGAATACAGGTGTGAAAACAAACAACTATACAGCTGTGGCTGTATGTATAAGACATTGACTTCCATACAATTTATGAAATAATGTTATTTTATAATAACCTGCTTACATACTTGCGTAATAAGACAATCTGGTTTGCCTTGACAACATTTCGCCTAGTTCAAGGCTGATGGAGAAAAATTGGGCTACCCAGAATAAAAAGAAAAATGGCCTATTATTCTGATGACTGGGTACCAAGGTAGGGTTACAGATAAAGGAAATACTTAAAACACAATAGCTTTTCTCAAAACAAATATCTTGTTTTAGAAAATGCATTTCTTTCCCCACAAGTACAGAGCTATTGTAAACAACACTGTCTGCCAAGATCCTGCATGGCCCGTGTGAATGAGCCATTTTCTCTTGCTCAGAGGACATGCCACTGTGAGCTCTGGCCCCCAAAGATCAAACGTGCAACTCAGGGAGGTGGTAACTCTAAATCTCACAGTTAAATACCCAGAATAGATGTTTTGGTTCTCTCCCCCACCCCCACCAGTGATTCCTAAGGGCACTCTAATCCAAATAGTAGTTTCTGAGCAGGTCCATCATGAAACAAGTGAAAATGGCCAGGTCTTGTCTGTGAGCCAAGAGAAGGAGGCCCAATAGGCAGCGCATCTCCACTTGCTGCCCTGCAACGTTTTTTAAACTGTAATTTTGAAATGTCACATTGTCATCTACTTGCTTTATCTCTGACCTTTCTTTCCAACACTTTCTCTGCCTCAGACAGTCCAAGCTTCAATGCCACCACATCTAGGATTTCTCTGCCTGTTTCAGAAATCTTTGCATGGAAATCTCCGTCTTGTCATTTAGTTTCAACATCAGCCTCCCCCATCAGAGTTAGCATCTCTAGCCTACGCATTGAAAACTGCGAGCCGCCGTGACTAGGAACTGCTCCCCAGCAGACAGGCACTGCCTAGTTTTGTTCTGTTCATAGCCCGGACCACTTGAAGTTTCATAAAATCAGTACTTAATGTTGTTGCATCCTCTCATGCACGCTCATGATGCATGCTGTGTAGTTCTCTGTCTCCTAAAGTCTAGAGTGGCCCCTGGGCCTCTTCTCTGATCCTTTCCCTGAATTTTCCTTCTGAAGCTTAACATCCTGATTTTTTTTCTCTATCACTCACCTCACAATTGATGCCTCTTGAACCAATAATGAGTTAATAATATAGATTTCAATATACCAGTATTCATATTTCTTCATGGGGATATGTTTCAAGAACTCCAAAGGATGCCCGAAACTCCAAATAGCACCCTATCCTATACATACTATCTTTCTTCATATTGCAATGCTTAGTATTGATTTTCATCTTGACAGGATTGAAATATTTCTCCAGGTACAACTGTGCGGGGTTATGTGGATTAGACTAGCCCTTGGCCCCACCTGTGGGACTGTTCTTAATTAGATCAACTGAGGTGTGAAGACCCACCCTAAAGAAACATCGTTTCCTAGGCTGGAGTCCTGGACTATTTGTCAAGTATTCATTATTCTCTGCCTCCTGACTGTAGCTACAGAGTGACCAGCTACCTCAAACTCCCCAGTTGTGATAGACTGTACCCACAAACTATGGGCAAACATAAACTGCCTTATCCTTTGCTCTTGTTGGAATATTTTTTTTTTATCACACTGACAGGAAACAAAAGGGAAACCTGTGATACGATAAGGTAAGGCCCTGGTCATTTCCCACTTACAGGAGACCCTGATTTCTGTGGTGTATCCTAATTGCCAGCATCACAGCTCTTGTACTTTGGCGTCATTATTAAGAATAATTGTGCCATATAAACGCAAGTGGTTGATACTAGGGCATATGCACTGATTATCCAAATAGCCAATAAGTCGCTAATAGACAGGTAGCGTATACAGTGAGGATAGAGTGGAGAAAGAAATGAATCATGTCCCAGGTGAGGACAGAGAAAGCATCCACCAACTTTCTCCAAATAGAATGCGTTTTAAGATTCATGAGTTATTTCTGGAATATTCCATTTAGTGTTGTTTAAACTGTGTTTGGCCTCAAGCAACTGAAAGAATGGAAAACAAAACCAAACGTAAGGAAAGACCTGAATCCAAACAAGTAGCAAGAGCTGGGCACCATCCAGAGGATCCAGTGTGGCTGCCCTTGACCTACATCAATAGTCACTGACAGGAGATGGTGGGGCTGAGTGAGCTCAGTGCTGGAGACAAAGGTGCTGAGTGTCTGGTGACCACAGAGCTCGGCCGAGTATCTTAACCACGGTCGGCACCCCAGAAACTGACCTCTCACTGCAACAGAGTTACCCCATAAGCTAAAACACCCTCTATATTTATTTTGTTCAAGTATTTTATCCCAGCAACCAGAAAAGTAGCTCAGACGCCTGTGGTCAGGTGAGACCTTGAATGTTTTTCACTTAAAAAAGATACTGCGGCATCCCCTAATTGCCAAATTGGTGCTGTCTAAACTGGAACCCCTTCAGCTGTCACCTGCACAAACACAGGGGGGAGTCAAGGAGACAGTAGTGTTTATGCATTAACATCCACTTTGTGGGAAAGCTCACCAGTTTAGAAAGAACTTATATGGTCATCTTTAAATAAACTTCATTCCCATGATCGGTTTCTGTTCTTTGTGAGATGATGCACATGATTTATCCCCAGTACATGAACTGCCTTTTTGGAGCCCATTCCACATGGAGGAATACCTGGCTCAGCCTCAATACGGGGAGTGTGGGGGGGGGGGGGCTTGGTCCTGCCTCAACTTGATGTGCCAGACTTTGTTGATTCCCCATGGGAGGCCTTACCCTTTCCCAGGAGTGGCTGGGAGGTTGGGTGGGAAGAAGGTGGGGGGAGCATGCGGAGGGGAGGAAGGGGAAACTGTGGTTGGTATGTAAAATAAAATTTAAAAAAACCTTTAAAATAAAAAGTTAAAAAAACAGAAAAGAAAGTCCCTATCTCAAAACAAACAAACAAATGAAGGAAAGGAAACTACACATAGCAATGTATTATATCAAGTATTAGTGTCATCTGAGATGATTTTACCATGTACTAACACTTTATGTCAGCACACAAGTAATAGGTTTTATCACAGCATCCTTATAAATGTCATTCTTTGTTCTGCTTAATCCTCTTCCTCCATCTTCCCTCCCCATTCACCCTCCAGCTGGTTCCCTTCTTTTTCCTCCTAGTCCCTGTCTTCTTCTTTCTTACCAGTAGAAATGATTTGAAATACATGGAAAGATACAAGTAGGCTTTATGCCAATCACGCTGTATATGGGATATTAATCATGCTGTATATGGGATATTTACATCTGGTAATGTGATATTCACGGATGCTGTGGGACAGCTAGAGCTTGAGTTTTAGGGGCAGTGGTCCCTAATCGGATTTGAACGAAACTGAAAACACCGTGTCACACTATCTCCCAGATCACTTTCCAAGAATGTTTTGATATCTGCCATCAGAAAGTGAATCCTTCAATCTGGTGACTCAATAGCTTAGAGGAGACCCAAACAAACCAAGATGTTGTTAGACACTTTTCTCCTCCCCGGTCGTTTCCATGAATAACATGTTGGTTTTTACGAGCTATTAGATTTTATAAACTTCCTTTCTAGAGCGATTTGTCAGTGTCAACAGTTATTACTATCCTGCAGTCCCCAAATTCCTCTCTTGTGAGCAATAATTTAGCTTAATTTTTTTCCTCTGTGATAAACCTTTACATGATCATCAAGTTTCTAATTAAGGATTATGGTTACCTGGGAGGTCCCAGCCAAGAAACAACTAACAACTTCTGAGTAAGAGACCAAATGCTAGAGAGAGGAGACAGTTTTGCAAATTGTCCCTATAATGTCTCTCACTCCCTCCCCCAGCCAGAATCTCATGAAGGATTGTGAGCTGCGTACCCTTGAGTATCTTCAATGCCCTGACACACTTTTTTGGTGGTAACGGGGATTGAACCCAGGACATGAGTTCTAGCACACACCCTAATTCCCCCAACTACACCCCACAGCTCTTTCTTAGTCCCCATGAAATAAAACAGATCTTTGTGAAAGGTATCATAAATTAGATGATGCTTGCACTTACCAGGTGCATCAGTTTGAACAATAAGCAAACTTTTAATAATTATCATTGGACGTAAAATTAAATTTCTGGGAGGAGGGTTCACAAAGCAGTATTTTGCTTTTAAAATAATAAACATTTTGGTATCCTAATGTCAACAGAAGTTAAACATACTCAATACACAAGGAGGTTGTTAATGCTGTTACTTCCGGAGTGCTTCCCTATATTTAAAACAGACATCACACTTGATACTTTAGCCAGGTGATGTCTTATTCCTATTGTTCATGATGGTGTGCTGACTCCATGTGTCACTGAACAGTAATATTGCTTTATGAGAAAGTCATATAGAAAAGAATTTCTATGATATGCATTACCGGTATTGTTCTAGACTCACTTTTCTTTCTCAGATCTGATTGTCACCACCAAATATCACACAATTAAGAACACAAAAAGCTCTACTATATTCATCAAACTCCCCCCCACCCCAGAATTACATGTTCGTGTGTGTACCTCCAGGTCTGCTTGCTTTTGAACTTTGTGTTTGTTTGCTTTAGCTGGCTTAAGATGAAGTCTAGCACTATTTTTAAAAAGGACAAGGGGACAAAAAGTAGAAGGAAGGGGGAAACACATAGAAAAAAGAAAAGCAAATAAAAACTCAGTCGTTGAAGGAGAAACTGGTCACATACTTCACATGAGGGAGACAAGTGCAGAAGAGCAGGAGGCTGTACTCTCAGCCCATTGGTGGTGAGTGAAAGCCGGCACTGTATCTCCTTTATGGATAAAGCTCTATCCACTTTTGCCATCTGGTTGTCTGGATGGAGTCTGCCATTATCTCAAGTCCAATTTCCCACCTTTGAGGCTCTTGAACTAAGACATGTCTCCAGAAGACTTCTTCCAGATTGTGCTTCTTAGAGTTTAGCCAGAGCCAAACATGGGAGCTGCCCACATAACCCAGTAGACGCGAGAATGCTGACAGGTGATTCATACTGTCTCATGCAGTTCTGTGTTAATCACGGGGCCTTGCCCGCAGCCCCCCTTCTCCTTCCCAGAGCTCTCTCTGAGTGTGGGATCTCTCTGGATTGGCTCTTCATTGCATGCTTGGGGCTGTTATTTTCTGTCTATGTGCATTATCTGTCTCGTCCTACTCATTTTCTGTCTTCTTTCTAAGAATTTCTCAGTATTTCTGGTCTTCTGATGATGGCTTCATTTCACATTTTCTTTTATTGTAAATTTATTCATTTTAAACTATAGTGCTTTATGTTAATAGGCTTGCAATTGGAGGGAAGGTGAGAGATTGTGTTCAGTTTGCCATCTTGCTCCAGTATCATTCATCTGTGCATATTACACAGGCATACAGATATCTGCTTTATTCTTTATATTCACTTTACAATATAAAAATTATACTACAAAAAATATAATCATGTTGCACATATGACTTGTCTCTTTTTCAGTTTCAGTCAGAATTCTATTTAGAATACTTCTGTATGGAAGAATTAATTGAGTTTTCTCAAGTATAAAGAACAATATTTAGCATGTAAACTAGAAATATATAGAACACCAAAATTCTAGATCTGCTACTTAATAAAAATACATCCTTTTTCCTTATTAATGTTTGATGTTCAAAACATCTGGATCTTACCAAACCCAAAACAGAACAGATCATCAACATATTTGTTCAGACAGCTGTGTGGAAACACTATTGTTTCAACATAACTTGATATCTACTTTGCAAGAGCTCAGTGATATAAAACAAGACATTTGTCCGGACTGGGTATTTTCAGACCCGGAGCTGTACTCAAAGCACAAGGCTGAGATACAATGAAACCCCCAACATGTCTCTATTTCAAAACTTCCTTGTGAAAAAGTCAGGATGCAAGGACCACATACAAATCTAAAAGTTTAGAGAAATAAGACTGAAGTTGAGTGAAAAGACTCTCTCTTCTTCAGATGCCTCACGCCCTGAAAAGAGAATATTGACAATATGGACTCTCTAGAAAGGATCTGTCTGCCAGGAAGAAAACGCACATGGTCAAGAAAGAAAAGAAACTTCAACTACTCTTGGTGATTGATACAAAAGAAAACAAAGAGTGTACGGGATTAAAATAGCATTGATGTGCTGCAGGGCACTCGCTAGAGACTGATGATGATGTTCTCTGAGGGTTTACTCAAGAACAGAGCTCTCCAAGAAATGCCACTATCAAGAGTTGATGGCAGAGAATTTGTGAGGATGTCTGTTTGACTCACAGAAGCGCTTCCTCATCATTCCAAGGAAAATCTCACAGCTATCCCTCCTATGTCAAACAATCAGTTTCAGGGTAGGCACAGTAATGGACCCCAGAGATGTCTACCACTGAACCCTGGAATATGCTAGTTTCTGTGGTAAAACGGACTTTGCAGATATGATGAGGCAGAAGGACCTCACGAGAAAGAGAGGTTGCTCTGAGTTGTTCATTTGTGCCAAGTCTATTCACACAAGTCCTTATGGGTGATGAATATTTCCAGTCGCCAAAGAGATTACTCTACACAAGGGGACACCATTCAATAGTATGGTCTTTAAAGAAGAATAGAGGCAATCATGAGTCAAGGAATTCAGTAGCCACCTAGAACTAGGAATGGTGCTCAGCTCACAAGTGCAAAAAATTAAATTCTACCAGCCCTCTCCAAAGTGGGAAAATGGATTCCCACCCTACTCTCCAACACCTCTAAAAAGAAAGCAACCTCCACCATCTTGGTTTTAGCCCAGGAAGATTCCCATTGGTCTTCTGACACGCAAACTGTGCTGTGCTGATCTCACAAAAGCCACCAAACTTCAGCTTTTGTTAGCTGTTCTGTACTGAACAAGCCCAAACAAAACCAAATGTATCACATTTGGCATCTCCCCATGCAAATGCAGATGATGGCAGAAAAAGCATCATTTCAAACTGCAGAGATTTCGTTGGGCGTCAGTTGGTTCTGTTGCCCTTTGACTAGCTCAAGACTGAAAGATAGAAATGAGGGCAATGTTGGTTCTACCTCCGCTCCGACTGCATCACAAACAAGGACTCCTTTTTGTGTCCTCGCAGTAGCTGTGCCCCAGCATGTTTCTCCACCAGCTGCTTCTGTTTCTTGTCTTCTGGCCACACAGCGGATATATTCTACTTCTCCCTTGAGGAGAAACCAAGGTCTTCAGTGAGAGTGGAATTCCATGTGCTGTGAAGCTGAGCACATGACACCAGAATTCACGACTTGAGGGCAGTTGTGTCACGATGCAGGGGGAAATGAACAACCACTTTCACAAAACTGACTATTGATCTTTTCTTGTATTGTTGAGTATTTTATCTGTCCCAAACCACACCCACAAGCCCCCCAGGCACAGTCACACACATGCACACACACACACACACACACACATGCACAGATACACATACATGCACACACACGTGTGATGTACAGAAAGAGATTATAGAGATAGTAAACGGAAAATGTGATTGGGTTTTGTTTTTTATGTAGCCCAACCTGGCCCAAAATCCATAATCCTCCTTCTTCAGCCTCCCAAGTGCTGGGAACACAGGTGTATTCTATCACACCTGGTGGAAATATTTTGATTACCATATTAATTAGACATTGTCAGTTTAGACCTAATTTCTCAACTGCTGTTTCTTTGTTATAGAAATTAATAAAATTCATAAATTATGCAGATGCTATGCATGTCAATCACAGTCTCATTTTCAGATGCTAATGAATTAAGTATCATTGCAACTCAAGCTTAGGATGATAGCTAACGAAACATCCCAGAAGACTCAGCACAGCAACAGAACTTGGTTTAGATTACTATTCTCATCATTCACCTTGATTCATTGAGAAGATCCTGCTCAAGTTGTCTGCAGAATTGGTGTGTGCTCTTCACCACTGACCCATTTCTCCATCCCAGCAGTGATACCTTTGCTTTTGATTTGGGTTCTGCTTATTTCATTTTCTGACCACCCATTCTAGTTGCAGGACTTGCAGTACCGTGTCAGACACAAACGATGACAATGGCCATCCTTGCCTCCTTTTTAATGCTCTCAGTTTCCCTGAGTGTGGAGTCACTGCAGGTTTCTCATCCAGGACTCTGGTTCTACTGAGGCACTTTCCTTCTCTTCCTGTTTGTTGACTTCTTTTTCTTTTAAATCATGCAGAGTATTGAATTTTAGCAAATGCTTTTCTCTTCATCAATTCAGATAGTTGGTTGAAATTTTTAAATTTTATTTTACTAATGTAACATACGAGTTTCATCAACTTCCCAATGTTACATCATCTTTGCAGCCTAAAGGTTAGTTTCACTTGACTTTGGTGTATAATCCCTTTGCAATGGGACTGAATATGGCTGCTAGTATTTTTGACAATTCTGCAACTATGTTTGTAACAAAGACATTGACCTGTAGTTTTCATCTGTCTTACTGACTTCAGTTTTGACATCAGGATGATACTGGCTCTCCCAGAATGAATTAAGGGCTCCTTGGAGAGGCTTGAAGCATGGTGGACATTTTCTCAAAGCTTGCTGGGATTCACTGGCAAAGTCATTGGATGTAGGGCTTTCCTTAATTGAGACAATTTTGATGGACGTCTGTGACTTCATTTCCATACTACTTACAGATCTGGTCAGTCTTTCTAGGAATCTCTGTTTTGGGGAGGTTCTCCAGTGTGCGGGCATATGATTGATCATACTACACTCTTACAATGCTTTCTGTTTCTGTGAATTATTAATAAAGCTTCCGCTTTCATTGTGACTTCCCTCATTTGTGTCTCCACTCTCTTTATCTGTAGCCCAGCTAAGCAAAATTCTGTCACTTTTGCTGATACTTTAAAGGACCTACTTTTGTTTTTATTGATTTTCATCTATTACCTATTCTATTGATTTCTGCTCTAGTCTTTAAAAATTATATTCATCTACATGTATGTGTGTGAGTGCATGTATGCTAAAGTGTGCATGCAACAGTCATAGGATAACTTACGGGAATCAGGTCTCTCCTTCTACCACATGGGTTCCCAGGGGTCAAACTCAGTCCCTCGAGTTTACCGACAAGCACCTTTACTTGAAGAGCCTTCTTGCTGGCTCTATTCTAGTCTCTATTGAGGAAATATTTATTTGGGAGTATAGGCTGAGACTAGGTCTCATTATGTAGCCTAGGTTGGCCTGAGTTCACTGTGTAGCCCAGGTAGGCCTGAGCTCACTAGATAGCTCACACTGGCCTCAAAATCACAATTATTTTACCATTGCTTCTTGAATCCTGGGATTGGAGATGTTATAAATGTGAGTGAAAAACAAACAAACAAACAAACAACAAAACCGTGTTTTCTTCTGATACTGGTGACCCATACAGAAAGAAATGCCAATGTAACAAGAGAATTTCTGGAAGACTCGTTTTCGTTTGTTAGACAGCATGGCTTTTAGTATGAAATGATGAGGGCCTTTCATAAGAGCATTCCAGGTCATGGGTAAGAAGACTGACAGGGGTTGGCTGGAGGTGGGTCACTCCTGGAAGAAGTCGTTGTCGGTACCGGAAACTCATCTCTCCTCTGTGCCACCTTCAGCTCTCTCCATGGCGACATCCTGGGGTAAGATGGGAAGGAAACAGAATGTGAATGTGGAGGCTGGCTTGCTTTATTGTTTCTGTGGCTGGGAAAATACCCAGGATACACCCAGTAATCTACAAGGGCCTCTGGGTTAAAGTGGTAGATGGTACACACAGGGGGTCACTTTCCGACTTTATGATGCTCTCATGTGCAAATGTTTGTTAAATACACAACAACCTAAACATCGATGTGACCACAGTGTATGCTTGTGCTTTGACATTTTCTTCTTCTTCTTTTTAGTAAGGGGCCCAGACAGTGGAGATTTCCTATCCTCTTGTCCTCTAAAACCCACTCACATGAGATGCAGCCTTGATTGTCTTTTCCACAGTGAATTACACCAAACCATGATCAAAACTGAACAAATTCCTCATCGACTTCTTACAAAAGTCCTAGAGCTGTATCAGATTGTCAGAGGACAGACTAGAACCCAGGTACTGCCACGCACCCCCCACCCCCCGTCCGCGTTCTATGCGCTAGAACCCAGTTCGCAAGCTTCGGGCAAGAGGCTGGAGGTTGAGAAAACACACGCAGAGACAGACCAGCACACGGACCTTCAATCACTGGTACCAAAAGCCCATGGAGGCTTAAATACACTGCAGTCAATGGCCAACAGGTGAAAATCCTATCCTCTGATCCTCTAGGTAAAGCACAGCTTTTAGTAACTTCAATTAGAAGGCTCTAGACAGGAAAGAGCAGCTGAAGGCCAGGACTCATTAGTCCCAACCAGGTACCCAGCCCAAACTCTCCATTCTCCTATACCAAGGAGAGATGAGAGACCGCTGCCACTTAGCATGCTTTCCACGGCCTTTACTTCCTAAATCTGGAGCTAGGTTAGAGTCAAGCTCTGTCTTAGTTGAGGTTTCTATTGCTGACAAGAGACACCATGACCATGGAAACTCTTATAAAGGAAACCATTTGCTTGGAGCTGGTGTACAGTTCAAGGGGTACCTCTTTCTCAGCAAGGTCCCCGTGGACTTTCATTTCATGGCTCTAATAGCTACTGATGTCCACCATCCAGGTCTGTTATTTTAATGAGGTTTTCTAACATTCCTCCTCCCTTGATTATTTATTGAGATTTGTATTTGATATAAGGCTTCTCACTGACTATTGGGTTGCCGAATAAAGTGAGCACAGGTATGGTGGGGTAAATGCTTTATTCTCTACTCTTATTGTCTATCTCCAGAATAATGAGTTGATGTCTAATGATTTCCAAAGGTAGTTAACTAATGAGCTGTGAAGGGCTGTATTGAGTGGTTTTGTTTCACATTGTAAAAAAAGGAAAAAAGCGTAGCTTTCTGTATATTTGATATGTTTCCATACATTGTAGCCATTCTTCGTCTAGTTGCCTCATCCTCCATAAATTCAGGTTGACATTCTTTTTCAAATTTTAATTCCAGCAGTAATGTTTTTGTTCCTTTCTTTCTTGTCTCAACTTGTATGTGCGTATACATATATACAAACATATACATATATAAATTTTTGGCCCTGGGTCTGAACGACCACTTTCCTAAGAAAACCTGACTTCTTTTGATCATGGAGGATATCTAGCATGCACAGTCTGTAGATTTCAGAGCCTTTCAGCTTTTTCTCTCTAGTCAGCTTACTCCCTGACAGATCCAGGGCTGGGCATTGCCAGATTTCCCCTGAAATGTGGGTGGTGTGTGTTGTCTCACTGTTAGCATTTCCCAACGAGCTCGACTACAGTGAGGACACAGCCTTCCATGTGGGCCTGACGCTCAGGACTCCTGCTTCAGGCTCTGCTCCACTTTCGCCTCTGCAGGGGCTCCAGGGCTGTAAGAGGTAGTCCCAGCACTTGGAGAACTCATGGGCACTCGCCTTAGTCATCATGGGAGCTGAGCCAGAAGCTCTGCCAGAGCGTGAGTGACCGTCAGACACACAGGCACCAGGGTTGTGTCTTATCCGCCCCTTACCAGCACTGTGATCCAACACGTCATCTCCACTAATGGTCACAGGCTTCCCAGGTGCCAAAGGGGGTGATGACAACAGCTTCATGGGGTCCTGGGAGGGTTAAAGAGGAAGACCCAAAGCACCCAGCTTGGGACACCAAAAAATGACAAATGACAGTTCCTTGCCCTTCCCTGGATCACTCACCCTGTTATATAATCAGACGAGCCAGATCTAAACATTCTGCGCTCTTCCTGGAGTACTCATGCTATTTTTACCTGTCCTTTCACAAGAAGGTTACAGCCCTGTCCTGTTGTGGGGGAGAGGGCAGCCCTGAGTCACTTCCTCCCTTCCTGGGCTGGTCCTTCTGTGCTAAGCTGGCCAGGGGCCAGGCTGCTCCCCGGGAGCTGTGCAAGCCACTGGGGCTTGTGTTCAGTGACATTCACAAAGATTTTTGGAAAAAAAAAACTACCAGCTTTGTGGGGGACTGGGCTGACCTCCCACTTCCTGAATTGATCACGATTTTTACTTTCCAGACATCCTCTTCCTGAAATGGATGAGTGTTCCACCCCACAGCCGCAAACATTAGCAGGTGGCTGATATTCAAACTTAAGGCTGACAACTTCAGACTCCGCACAGTGGCATGATTCTCTTTTCTTTTAAAATGTTGATGAATCTCTATTTCGCAGTATTGGGAGACCTGGGGGTAGAACCCAGAGCCTTGAACACACTCAATCACCAGGCAGCACTTTATTTAAAGACAAGAGCGAGGGGAAGCTGTGATGTGTAACCCAGCCACGCCTTGGAAGGATGAGAAGAATCAGAAGTGCTGACGGCTTGGGGTGCAAGCTGGTATTGGAACAGTGTGTAAATGTTAACATCGAACATCCAGTGACAGGTGCGTAGTATTGGTGAATGTCAAGGGAAGTGCAGGAATCTGTCCCCAGGCAGGAGACTCATTGGCGAGAGAGTTCAAGTTGCCTTTCTCAAGCACCAAGACCCTCAAGTGTTAGTGTACTGTGAGTACCGCTCACAGAAGCCCTATATCCATACAAGCTGGCTGAACTAGAACCCATTGAAGGTTTGCCAGCAGATTGACATCTTGGCCAGATTGACATAACAAGAAATGATACCCAGTAGCAGTAGGGAGAAGGAACTGCAATCAGGATGGATAGGTAAGGCCTGCGGATCCCAAGGCAGGATACTGGGAGCTGGGCAGCCATCAGGAGTGATGCAGATAGTCTGAGCATGGAGGTTAAGGAGAGGGACTTTGCTGCCTCCCATGGTGCCTGGTCTAGGACTCTCGGTCTCTATACTGAGCCCCTTGATATTGGCTCTTGGCTTGCTGGAGACTTTAGATACAGGCCTCCATCCTTACTATCATTGTAGTGCCTCACATTTGTTATGCATTTGCTATGGCCCAGGCACATCTCCAAGGTTCTCACCTTCCCATTAAGAAAACTGAAGCTCAGAAAGGTTAAGTGAGCTGTCTAAAGCCACACAGCCAGTAGGAAGTAGAGCTAATAATAGAACCTTTAAATGATCCCATCTCCCATTTCTACCCTCAGTATAACCATGTGGGAAGCCTGTACCCCCTCCCCACCGGATAAGCACTCACTCAGCTTTGGGTTTAGTGAGGGTAACAGGACATTCATTCTCCTCCCCAGCCTCACTTTCCTGCTCTCGAATATAAGATTTCTGAAGCTCTAGCCTTACTCTGCTTCTCTGACCAGTGGTTTGTGATTCATTAGATGGTTTTGTAGCTCCGTTGCCAGATCTTTTGACCCCCTTTGAGGACAGGACCCCATCTTTACTTTGCAAACCCTTTTCCCAGTCTTCAGTGTCAATGAGCATCAAGGTCTCATTAACAAAAATGAAGAAACCATCACCTCCATCAGAGGTTGCTAATGAAAAAAAAAAGGTGGCAATTAGTGTGAGCACCAGACAGCACTAAATATCTGAACACTGGGCTTCCCCTGTTGCTGGGAAGCCAGGCAACGTCCAAGCACCAAGTGTGCTCTTTAGGGGACTCTCATTCATCAGATGACTTCGCCAGGGCCATGTGCTGGCAAAGTCATTCTTTGAAGTAGTCGGATGTCTCTTTAACTCTGGAAATTCCAATCTCATTTTATGTTTGAAAAGATTTTTTGGTAATTATCTTAGGAAATCTCACAACCTCTTGATAACGTGAAGACATTCCTCAATTCCTTTGGGGGGGGGAGGAATTTTTATGTAACATGTTATATGAGTGTAGCAGCTCTTTGCTTCTGGCAACAGAATGATACAGCTTGTCTGCTGGGTGGGGCCACCTGTGGGCACTGTTCACCATGCTTGGCTTGATGAACAGACAAGTAAATAAACCACTGCTTACATTCCAGATGGGTGACTACCCCAATTGCCATCCCAGAACCGTCACCCAGTAACTGATGGAAGCAGATGCAGAGATCCACAGCCAATCACTGAGCAAAGCTCCAGGAGTCCAACTGAAGAGAGGGCTGAGGGATCATATGAGCAACGGGGGCAGGGGGCGTCAAGATCATGATGGAAACCTACAGAGACAGTTGACCTGAACTCGTGGGAGCTCAGGGACTCTAGACCAACAGCTGCATGGACCAGGCTCTGTTCCTGGCGCATGAGCTGGCTTTTTGAAACCTATTCCATATGGCGGGATGCCTCGCTTAGCCTTGGTTGCAGGGGGCTGCAGCTTGGTCCTGATTCAACTTGACGTGCTTTGATGGCTCCTCGTGGGAGTCCTTACCCTTTCTCAGGAGCGGATTGTGGGTTAGAAAGAAGGTAGAGAGAGGGAACAGGAGGAGAGAAGGAAGGGAAAACTGTGGTTGGTATGTAAAATAAATTTTAAAAAAAGATTTGAGTTCAAAATGCATAGCTTTTACCTTAAAGAAATGATTGATTTGCCTGGGTCTCTCCCTGCGTCTGTATCTCTCATTCTGTGCATTCATACATATATAAATATATATGTCTGGGTATCTCATTTACCTTTCAAATGCACCCTGTATTTCATAGATTCATCTGATACCAAGGAGGGTATGGTAGAAAAAGTTATGCGTGGCCCCTGATGGTTTCCAGTAGGATTTATGAATAGACAACTTGTAAAATGGTATGTGAACAAAGGCAGGCAATCATAAAGGAGTAAAACAGATCCTGAGAATTTTCCTACTTCATCTTCATAAAACCAAAAGAAGATCCTTTTCCAGTTTTATCATAATGGAGAGACTTGTAAAAGGTTCCGTGTGGTGTTCTACTGAGTTCATTGAAATAATATACTCCAGCGCATTGTATAACAGCTGAGTAAAAAAATCTCTTAGCTGTGGATGTGAATGCCTCTATGCCATCTGTACCAATATGCATACATTCTGAGAGGGGCTCGAATAAGAATTTCATCCACATATGAACATTCCGCTGCACCACACAGACCTAGCCACTCAATGTGGCTTCGTGATAAAGGTCGAGAGATGTGTTTGAAGTGAAAGAGAAGAGGCTGCTGCTAGTATCACAGGGCAGGCAAGGAAAAAGAGAGCAACTGTGTAAAACAGGGGCATAGATAGCCATTACCACGATCAAGTTCTACATATTTCACATAATTGTGGTATCTTTATACAATGGGTGGTACCGTTCACAGCATGAGCATCACCACAAATCCATGACTAGTGCGTGACAATGTGACCTTATGCAGGCTACAGTTTCCCTAGTAAGCTGGAACTTCTTAGCTCTGTGATAGGTGAGACCACTGTCCTGTGCATGGTTTATCGTTGGCTGAGGAGTCTTTCTGTGGCGTGAGATTATGTGGAAATGGCTCTCTGAAGCTCAGCAAGTTCTTGAGTTAACATGATTGCCCAGGTGATCTTTCAGGGGTCACCCTGTTTTGTGTGGGATGGGCTTAAAGGGATCTGTGCTTTCCCCTGGGTTAAACAGAAAAAGAATATTTTCAGGATCGATCTGCCAGGCAGAGTGTGGCGTGGTGGTAGTTTGAGAGTTTAAATACGAGAAGAGTTGATATGCTGTTGGCACCGACAACCGGGCCTGCTCCAACCCCTTCTGCACTGTGTTGCATGCTCCTAAAGAAAACTCTGCAGTTTTCTTCCCAGTATTGTTAGGACTTTTCAACAAATAGCAGAAAAATCAAATGGCATCCGGCAGTTGAGAAAATTTGCTGCTACGTTTGGGGGGGTGCCTCCCAAATCCACGCCCTGTAGAGGGTAGGGGCCTGTGGGAGGCAGCTGCCCATGGCTTTGAGAAGCTCTTATGAGGGTCTTGTGCTTTGGGGCTTCAAGAAAGCTGGAATCTAAGTGTGAGTCTCCCCAGTTTTCTAGTTTTTGTAGATTTCATGAAAGCTGATTCTCTGACCTTGACTTCCCCTACCCTGCTCAGCCATCAGACCCTCTTTGGATTGAATTATTCCGGCTTGAAATGCCGAGTGTCTTCCTTCCTCTGCCCCAGGATGAACCCTCATTGTTCACCATTTTCAGTAATTTCAGCTGCAAATGACCCCAAGTCCAGGGTTTCCGCTGGCTTGGAACAGAGGGGAGACAGGGAGCTCACTGGTCTCTGAGCAGAACAGAATTCCCACTGTGGACAACATCAACACACAGGCCTCAAGGGAATGGAAGGAGAGTGGAAATAGAGCCGAGGTGAGGTTGGCCCCCAAATCAGGATCAACACGTAGAAACGGTCTAGGAGTTATTAGCGTGATGACAGAAAGGAGCAGCATCCTTTCGGGAGTTTCTGAGTGGGAAGGTTGACTGTAGAGGCTGTGGGTCCGTTCTCAAGGACATTTCTTTGGCCATTAGAGGGCAAGCATTATGAAGAAGCAGCTAAAACCCAAGTACATACATTGGCCTTTTGGAGAAGCAGCACTGAGTCAGGACAATGCCATTTATGTAACTAAAATACTATACTGTAAGGGTAAGGGGTGTTGAATTGCCATGTTTCTTCCTTCTTTGAAGCAGCACTTGAGGGTCACATACAGCCAGGGCATCAAGGCATGAGAAATGTGATTACATATTTCCTGATTTGGAGCATAGTAATGTGTCTTCCTTTGGCTAAAGGGACAGGAAATAATAACGAGAAAAGAACCTCAACGTGTCCTTACAAGGTCAGGTTCATTCTCTGCACACTTCCTATCACTATGGAAGACTGTGCCTTAGATATTCTATCCGACGGGCGCGTTAGTCTCACACCCACAGGCCCATTAAAACCCTATTGGCTCCCATTACAATTTCCACATGTTTGTTATGCAGTAGACTTATGACAATAACTGCCTGCTACAGTTTGTGCACACCTCACAGATGCCTTTCTTTGTGAAATAATTTTAAAAACTGAGGGTGCATTGATTGTGCTGCTTCCATATCAACATACTGACAGCTGCCTCATACTTAAAGGTAGGATGAGATTTTATCCTGTTCTCCATGATGACTTGATTTTATTCTTGGCTCACAAATGAAAATCCTGCCAGTTTGTTGTAGCTGTGGCCCTAGACGGTTTCCATAACTATGCGAAGAACAGTTAGGTTTTGAAACTACTTGGACCCACACCTCTCCAGCTGCTTTTCTGTAGAAAGCCTTTCTTCTTTTTCAGCATACGACACCTACATTTCCAGACAAGTTTAGATGAGACTGTTTTCATTTTCCATTTTGGATCTCAGTGAAATTTACATGGCAGACACGTGTCCTTAGAAACGAACCAACTTTTTTTTTTTAAAGGCATGAACAAACTGAGAAATACACATGATCATTCATTTGGCACCATATCCTTGGATTTCACACATCAGGAATAAGCAAAATTAGTGTAATTTGCTCCTTAACTTGCTTGCTGACAAAGTGAGGGAAGCAGAAGAGCATCGGTTACCAAGGGGAGGTGACTAGGCAATCGTCCCAGGGTCGATGCGAGTGGAGTGGCTCTGACCCCAGCACCAAGGCTCTTACTCAGGAGGTCTAACCCACCTGACCCAGGCTCCTCTCCGCCCACAAAGGCTCAGATTCTGGATGGTCAAGGGGCAATAGTAGTTCAGTCATAAAGTTTCTTCACTTGCTTTCTGCTATCTAAATTAAATGTCAGTGGTCAGTTACCATTTTGGGAGTAGTTTTCAAGATAAAGTATTCTCTTTATGAGGGTGGAGATTAGAGAACATCATGGTTGTCATGGTTACATACTCCTTCCTGCTTCTCAAGTAGTTCCTACTGGTACTGCAAACTTTCCATCAGAGGGAGTGAAGAAGTTTCCCTAGCCAGCTCTTCACTGTCTAGGTCAAGGGAGGGACTCAAAGCTTCTCTAACGTAGCTCTTACACACATCCTTTTGTCACGGAGCCCTGCTTGGCTTTGCTTGTCCCTGATCCTCATTTCATTCCCAGGTCTTTCATGGACACTATTTAGTGTGTCAGAAAGCCAGTACAAGAGAGTCTGGATCTGAGTTCACGTGTCAATATTTATTGGTTGAGTGTACCAGCCCACCTTGTGTTGCTATAACAAAGTACACAAGGCCTAATCATCCACATACATTCATATAAGAACATAGAATTCACACACACACATACATATGTATATATATACACATATGTATACACACACACACACACACACACACACACATATATATATATCGCATATATTCTGGAGGTTCCTGAACACATACACACACCCACATACATATATACAACATATATATTCTGGAGGTGCACAGACACATAATCACCATCAGTTTCTTGTAATGATCCCATGGGAGAGAGGGCACATGGTGAGAGATGGAGCAGGAGGTGGAACTAAAACACACAGGCTAGATTTATGACCATCATTCCCCAGTCCCTGAAGAGAAAGAACTCACTCCCAGAAGAAAAACACTAATTCCTTTCAAGGTCAATCTCCCATCACCTCTACACTGGCAACTAAATCTCCAACTACATGGACCTTAGGGAGACAAACCACACCATAGAAGACACGGGCAGGATAGTCTCTCAGTTTAGACTTATCTCATTTATGGAAAGGAGACAATTGTAGCACCTACTTAATGAAATACTGTGAGAATTAAGTCTTAAAATAATGGGCCAGAGTATATTATCAACTTGTGATCCCTGCTATTTCAGTATGAATAATCTTTGTTATCAAGAGACGATGCGGGCTGGAGAGATGGCTCAGTGGTTAAGAGCATTGCCTGCTCTTCCAAAGGTCCTGAGTTCAATTCCCAGCAACCACATGGTGGCTCACCACCATCTGCAATGAGGTCTGGTGCCCTCTTCTGGCCTTCAGGCATATACACAGACAGAATATTGTATACATAATAAATAAATAAATATTTTTTTAAAAAGAGACGATGCCATGGAGGCTCAACAATAGCAAAGTAGAGCTCCTCCCCAACCACCTCAGCTCATAACAGCCTTTAGAAGCTACAGATAGAATAGCCATGTTGTTGGAGGATGAGAGTCCAGTACCCTGACACACCCCGATACTTCCCAGGCCTTAGCGGGTTCTTTTACTCTTATCAGAACTAGCAAATCCAAACTCTGCGTGGACAAGGTAGCCAGCCAGCACATGTTATATGGTTCTGGTCAATGCCCCATTTTGCAGGAATGATACGGGAAGCAGGACAGCATGCTCAGCCCACAGAGACTGGCCTGTGAGTTGACATCTTAGTTCAGATTTTCTGTCGTTGCCCCGTGCTCTCGTAGACTGTTGTCTTCAGTAGTTTGACATGCATATCTGTCATCATAAACATGTCATTTGGGGCTTCTGTGACAGGCAGGGCCACGTCAGTCATGAGCCACACAGTGATACTGCCTTTAGCAGGCCCCGCGTATAGAAGCTGGGACGTGATAATTCTCCCATTTCTGTGTTGTGTCCAGCACCTTCCATTTTAATGCATGACTTTGGGTTTGGAAGATATATATCTATCCTCCCACTCTGCCTCTAATTGCGCTGTCTTATGGGTTCTTGGGACTTGGAAATTGCTTTGAAAAGCCTCAGGTCACATGGTGTGTGGACAGAGGTGAGCAGCTGAGCAGGGGGTTACACTAGTTGCCTCACGTGACTTGGGGAGACAGTCTTGGCCTCTTCACTCCAATACTCACTTCCTCAAGTCGTCCTGTGAGTGTCCACTAATTCTCTCATCAGAGTGAATGGGAGGCACAGGAGTCCCTTCATACTGCCAGTGGGTTTCTTCCAGGACTCCTGCAGATACCAAACTCCACATGCTCAAATCTCTTAGTTAAAGTGGGGTTGTAGAGCCGGGCGGCGGTGGCGCACGCCTTTAATCCCAGCACTCGGGAGGCAGAGGCAGGCGGATCTCTGTGAGTTCGAGGCCAGCCTGGTCTACAAGAGCTAGTTCCAGGACAGGCTCTAAAAAAGCTGCAGAGAAACCCTGTCTCGAAAAACCAAAAAAAAAAAAACCAAAAAAAAAAAAAAAAAAAAAAAAAAAAAGAAAAAAAAAAAAAATGGGGTTGTATTTGCAGAGAATCTGTTCACACCATTGCTTACCTCTAGATGGCTTATAATGAATGCAATATGCATTCTGTGTAATCAACGTTACACCATATTTTAGAGAATTACAAGAACAACCACTTGTATATGTTCAGACCTTTAAAAATATTTTTAGTCATTGGATGGCTGAAATCACTAAGGCATAACTTACAGTAACAATACTATGAAAAATGCTAGTGCACATAGCCCTGCCCTGGAGAAACTGAGGAAGTGTGCAGGACTCACAGGATGGGGGCGCTGTAATGCTGGATAGGGGCCCCAATGATAAGATGATGGAACCAAAGAGGAAAGCAACAACCAGGAAGTGCCTGAGGTCAGACACATGGTGAACAAGCAGCCACATGGCTTCTGGGGCAGTTTTAAAGAAAGGGTAAGGAAGCCCAAAGTACCAGAAGCCTTCTTAGGTACTGGTGGCCACCCAACAGGACCTCGTGGCGGCTTGTAAGAACTTGCTTAGACTACACTCTAAAAGCGAAAAAAACAGGGACAGGAAGAGGGAAGACTGAGGAAGAAAAAGGCCAAGAGCTGTGGTGAGGAAGGAACCTAAGAGTGAGAAGCAGCTGACATTCCAGGAAAGGCCACCGCATGCATAGCTTGCTGTATGTCAGATTCACGCTTGCTGTACGTCAGCATCATGCGTGCTCAATGTCAGCACCATGCTTGCTGTACGTCAGTACCATGCTTACTGTGCATCAGATTCATGCTTGCTGTACGTCAGATTCATGCTTGCTGTATGTCACACCATGCATGCTGTACGTCAGATTCATGCTTGCTGTACGTCAGCACCATGCTTGCTGTACGTCAGCACCATGCATACTGTATGTCAATACAAACCTGCCTCTGCAAGTGACTAATCTGAGCCTTTGAGATACAACTGACTCTCTAATCGGTCTCTAGCAAAAGGCACTGATAGACTCATGAGGATGGAGCCCTTGTGACCAAATGGCCTCTTAGAGATTTCCCCACCTGGCAACACGGCAAAGCTGAGAATTAAATCCCAATGGAAGTTTTGGTGGAAGCAAGGCACATAGCAGCCAGGGCACACAAACTCTTGATGAGGTTCTGGGAAGAGAGCGGCTGGAAGGGAAGATTTACAGTAAGTTCAGAGATGGGTATTCCTGAGGGTCCTCAGGGTTTGGGACGCTGTTAAACAGCTTTGCTGGGATGTGCAGGGTTGAAGCCACACAGCTTTGCCTCACCCCTACAGTCTCTGTTCCACTCTCTACTGCAACACTCAAGCTTAATCATTTTGGCCATGAATTCTGACAACCCTCATGGATTGAGATACTGGCTTATTTACCCATTTAGCAGAATTTGTTTTTTTATTTCTTTCAAGTGGTATCAATGACAACTGTCATTTGCTCACGCATCAAGTGTCTTTGGGATATAGCTTGTGCTTAATAACACTTGCTATGTCATTATTAAGTGGCCAGCAATTATAAAAATTCAAACTTGGAAGGGCACTAAGCTTACATAGTTCCACAAGGGAGCACTCGGCTTTGTTGATTATGGGGCAGACGGTAGAGGGAGGTGAGAAGGATGCTCTCCACCATGCAGATGTCCTCAAGTGCTCCCAGACCAGTCATGTGCCTGTCTCTTATGGGAGGGCCTGGCTCTGCACAGACCTGCTTCTCATTCACAAATCTGTTTCGGAGAAAAGTAAAATCTCAAGCAAACATCCTTGAGAAATTTTTAGCACAATTGTGGACAATACACACATGCACACACACACACAAAGTGACTGAGAGCAAAGAAATATCTTTGGAAATAACTGGGCTTGGTTATGTGATTTTAGCTACAATCTTAAAAAGGATTGTCTTTCCCATTTAATAATTAACCTGTGCTTCCTTTTTTCAACGAATTACATAATTCTTGGTTAACAAACTACAAAGTAGTCTGCCTGCTGTGTGGTTTCAGACGGGTTGTGTAATCACAGACATTTGGGATTTAACTACTCATTATGGTGCTGAAGTAGGCAAAATGGGGTTATTTATATGATTTTATTATTTTGTCTCCAAATGGCCAGGAAAGGGAAAGGGTTATAGATCTTCATCATAAATAATGCACTGCGAGGTGGACTAGAGGCATTGAAACAAAGATGGTGTTTACAGGTTTGTCTGCCAGCCTGCCACACAAAAACAGCCGCCTAGACTGTCACCGAGTACACCGGGTGTGTTTGAGACATCGTGACAAAATAATGGCTGCCTGGCATGGCCTAAATTCCACTTGGACATTTAGGAAGCATTGGTGGGAGCCAAGCAGGCATGCTCCTCACCCACAGAAACAGGTCAAATTAGAGGAACCTGTGACTAGCCATAAGAAGTGGCAGATTATGTGTTATTAGGATGGACTGAACTGGAAAAATTGAAATCAAGTGATTTTACAGATAAGTCCTAAATCAAAAATCAATGGGGCAGATGCACCCTGATGTGGAAGCTAATTTGCAGCGGAAACTGCTTCTCACCTGGGGATGCAGTGCCATACTGGGTGGCCCGTAGAGCGATTTATTGATTTCATGATTAATCAGATTCTGCTGTTAGCATGAAGAAGCCCAGTCAGACCCAATAAGTAAACGGCAAACTGGTGAGGCACATCCCTACATGGCTCCTGTTTAATTATATGTGTTTTTGTATGCTGTAAAGAATTCGGATCAGGAAGGTGCAATGTCAGATCTCGTGGAACGTCTCTTGAGGCACATGTGCAGAACAAGCGTTTAGGTTCCGTGTTAGCATGCTCTCCGTTACTTTCTAATGCTTCTGACTAACCAGTGCCTGTTGTATAAGTCACTAACAATAGCTGACTCAGACTGTAAACCAGTGAACTCCCCCAGCAATCCCAGCTATTTGGGCAGTTTAGCCCAGCAGAAATCAGGGAGGGGTCACAAGAAGGTTTCTCTGAACTTGAGCAAGCACATGTGTTCCCTTGAGATATGTTCATTTTTTCTTCAGTTTTAAAGACTTATTTTTATTGTTGTGATTGCTGTTGTTGTTGTTGGTGGTGTGTGTGTATGTATGTGTGTATGAGTGTATGTATGTATGTGTGTATGTGTGTGTATGTGTCTCTCTGTGTGTGTGTGCCTGTGTTGAGCTTATATGCTATGTGTAGTACGTGCATTGAAATGCCTGTAAAGGCCAGAGAGGGCATTGAATTCCCTGGAACAGGAGTTAAAAGAGATCCTGAGTTGCCTGATGTGGGTGCTAGGAACCAAGCCAGGGTCCTTTTCAAAAGCAGTAAGAGCTCTTAACCACTGACCCTCGTCTATGGTCTTAGTAACTTGTTTACTTACTTATTCATGTCAGGAATATATTTAACATATCCAAACACTGAAAGGCAAAAATACATTGTAAAAATTCCTCTTCTTATCCTGTCACCTAGCACCCCTCCCACCACCAGCTGTGACAATCATGTGGTCTCCAGCAAGAGTTTTATTATATACATTTAAACAAAAATATACTCGTGATTCCATTATTTTTTGCATTGAACACATTTTTAAGATCAACCTACATCAGTAGGAAAAAAGATGGTTCATTCTCCCTAATGCCTGCAATTCAATTTGATTAGGAGACCACTCATAGAGAGGCATCCCACACCTGTTACTGGGATTTCCAATTACCAGCCAATCATTTCTGAAAGCAGGCATTCATGTAGAACATTATCCAAGTGCTGTGATTCTGCTTCCGCTTCACTTTTCCCTTTTTCTTTGTTTACCCGTCATCAACTTTCCTTCTGACTTTCTCATACATTTTTAGAGGTTAGTTCATCACCTTCATCATCATCTGCTCTTGATCCTTTTCCCGCCCTTCCTCCTGCCCCTGCAAGATCCAGGAGAATACAGAATTGGTCCGAGATGACCAAGTTCAAGGCTGTCTGGAGTAATAACCACAGCTAACGTGTGTGATGTCTTGTATGAGCCAGGCAAATGCTCAAGCATTTTCATTGTATTGATCATTTAATATGTACTCCCACCCAAAGACCTGGAGCCTATTGCTTTCCTGCTCTGATAGATGGGGAAACTGAAGCTTAATAAGAATGCTCAAATGTTGAGTGGCAGAACTGGGACTTAGCTCCAAAGTCTGCCGTTCAGGAAGAAGTAAGGGAGCCACAGAATTGAGACAAAATGTCACATGTCTGTAAAGCCTTTGAAATGTTTCCTACTTGGGCAGGGACTTACCTTACCTTTTGGGCATCTAGGCAGTAGGTGCCATGACTTATGAAGGAGAGTGACTCGGTCAACAAGTGGACTTGTGTACAGTCTGTCCTTGGTTTGTGGGAAACTCATCCCCAAACTGCAGGTGAGGGAGCTGGCCTTGTGCTCTGGCAGTTTCTATTGGTGTAATTCCAAATTACCAGTTCTGTGGGTTGTCTCTTCCTTAAACTGGTGGTTTCCTTTGCTGTAAAGAAACATTTTTATTTTCATGAAATCCCATTTGTAGATTGCTGATCTTATTTCCTATGCTCCTGAAGTCCTATTCAGAATCCTTAGTTATGCCTCTGTGTTGAAGAGTAATACCTATTTTTACTTTGAGATTCTTGATTCATTTGGAGTTGAATTTTATATTGGGTAAGAGGTGAAGTTCTAATCTTATTCTTCTGCATGTTGACATCCAGTTCTCTGTGTGCTATTTGTTGAAGATGCTTTGTTTTATGTGCATTTTTTTCATCCTTATAAAAATTCAGGCATTTATAGTCATTCAGACTTATGTCTTAGAGCTCTATTTCATTCCAGTGATCTATGGTCTATGACCTTATGCCAGGCTTATGCTGTGTTTATTCCTGTGGTTTTGTAGTAGAACCAGAAATCATGTATGTGATGCCTCCTGAAGTATTCTTTACGTTCAGGATTGCTTTGGCTACCCTTGGGCTTTTCTGTTTCGGCACACATTTTAGAATTGTTTTTGTTCTTTGTCTAAAAAGAAAGACCCTGGGATTTTTATTAATTGAATTTGTATTGAATTTGTAGAGTGCTCTTGGTGAAATGGTTTCTGATACATAAGCATGGGAATTGGGTTTTTTGTATTATTATTATTGTTGTCTTTCTAGTGTTTTTTTTCCAATCTATTTCTTCAGTGTCTTATAGTTTTCATTGTAGAGGCCTTTCATTTCTTTGGTTAGGTTTATTCTCAGGTATCTTATTTTATTCTATGGCTATTATGGCTATAATTTTTTCCCTGATTTTTTTAAAAAGGCATGTTTGTTGTATATGTATATAGAAAAGCTAATAATATTTTTTATTTAATTAAAATATAATTGCATGATCCCATCCTCCCACCTCTTCAATGCCTGCCACCTGCTCCCTCTCAAATTCAGTCTCCTCTTCTTTAACTATTGTTGTTGCAAATATATATATATATATATATATATTTATATATATATAAATATATGTATGTATGTATATATCAATAAATGTATGAATATAACCCACTGGGTATTATTCAGTGCTTCCAAATGTATGTATTTCCAGGGCTGGCCACTCTGTTTCCCTCTGGAATGTCACCAACCCGGGGTTCCATTGTCTGCCTTTCTCTCAGCACTCCGATCTTCCAAGCGACGACAATGGCTTACTAAGCTGCAGGCACCGAGCAGCTTTTCCAGCTCCACATTCCAACTGTTGCTACAGTCTCCCTCCCAAACAACACTGTCAGACTCATCACAGCAACAACACTGAAACTTGGTACCAATTTCTGCGTTAGTTACTTTTCTATTGCTGTCCTCAGATACCTTGTCAGAAGCAACTTAAAGAAGAAAGAGTTTATTTTGGGCAATAGAGTTCATCATGGTGGGTGAGATATGGCAATAGTCAGGACATGGGTGGTGGTAGAAGCAGGTGGCTGGCTGGTCATATTTTCATCCACATACAGGAAGCAGAAAGAAAGAACAAGAAACAGAATGAGGCTGCTCACCCTCAAACCTGGCCCCAGTGGTACACTTCCCTCCAGCAAGGCTCCACTTCCTAAAGTGTCCATAACCTCCTCAGACAACACCAGCAACTGAGAACCAAGTACTCAAAGGCGTGATCCTATAGAGGACAGTTACCATTCATACCACTACAAGCAGCCTGTCTGAAAACTAGAACAATTGCTTAAATTAGATAATCTGATTATTGTCTGGTTCTCCCACATTAAAGTATCTACCTCTCCACAGTTTAGAGTGGACTACTCAAAGCCCAGCTAGGCAAGACAGTTTCAGGGTAAAATTCAAGAACAAAAATGCCTAATTCATTACAAGGAGTGTTGTATCAATAAGCTAGTGTCAGAAAAAAAAAACCCAGGTTTAAAAAAATAAAAATCTCTTTTGTTAACATATAATATATATGTGTGTGTACACACACACACACACACACACACACACACACAATTCACTCACATTTGGAAGTCCAAAGCCTAGATCAGGTAGATGCAGTGGTTTGGATTCTGATGAGGGTAGATTAGAATATGATGGAGCATCACTCAAGACACATATAGGAGCAAAATGATCACAACTTGAACTGAATGAGAGAGAGAGAGAGAGAGAGAGAGAGAGAGAGAGACAGAGAGAGAGAGAGAGAGAGAGAGAGAGAGAGACAGAGAGAGAGAAACAGAGAGAGAGACAGAGAGAGAGAGACAGAGAGAGAGACAGAGAGAAAGAGACAGAGAAACAGAGACAGAGAGACAGAGAGACAGAGAGACAGAGAAACAGAGACAGACAGAGACAGACAGAGACAGAGAGAATGAGAGACATAGAGATACACAGAGAGAAACTAGGCCCCACAACTCCTCTCCAGGGTATGCTCCCACTGACCAGCAGAGCTCCCTGCCCAGCTTCCTAAAGGTTCATTGCACCTCCCAACCCTTTATACATAAGCCTTTAGGGTCACCAACTCAGACTATAACAGTCAGAATTCAGTTTCTTGAAAGGAAATTTATTCTCCTTGGTCTGCAACTTAACTGGGCAGAATTCTACACCAGGGTCCAACTGTGATTATAGCTCAATTTAACTCAGCATCTCTGCTCCAATTGTTAAGTCAGAACCAAAGTGGTAGGAGTCACTTAGGAAAAGGTCTTCACATGGAAATGGCAGGACCAGAACAATTCCAACCACACTAGTGGTCAACTATGACCACTTCTCGTTGGTGTCATCATATTGCCTATAGCAAATCTCATAGCCAAGCCCAAAGCCAAGAGTAGGGAAGTATATTTTTCCCATGATGGAGAAGATCAAAGAGAAAATAATATTTGTGGGTACATTCCCCCTATATTTTCCTATAGGACACATTATCATGGGCTGTGAAGTAGTGAGGAACCAAACACAATTGTTCTGAGATCAAGCATAACTCAAACTCCATAGAGTATGAAATAAATTTAATCCCCCTGAAAACCCTCATCAATAAGTTAGAGGTTGCAAAAATCTCCCCAAGAGGGTTTATTATTTCTTTCTATGTGCTATAACCAAGTCTCCATCACTGCTACCAGGTAAGCAGTGAGGCCTGATTTATGAGCGTGTAGACCAAATGGTTCATTGTGCAAATTATAGAAAGGTCAACCATCAAACACGTAATTCAGTCATTTATGAATTTCCTACCAAAGTATAACTCCTGATTCAGTTAGCAGTATAAATATTTAACTTCTTGCTGTGCAGAAGTAATTCTGTATTTGGCTTCATCTGTTATTAATAACTATTTAATATAACTCTGGTTTTAAACTCCTGATTGGCAGTTAGAACCTTTTGAGATGTATTTCTGACTCTCAGAGTTGGTGCTAGTATTAGGGCTATGGTACTTTGAATGAGAATGGCCCACATCGGCTCAGATGTTTGAATACTTGGTCCCCAATTAGTGAAACTTTGGGGGAAGGATTAGTAGGCATGGCTTTATTGGAGAAGGTGTATCAATGGTGAATGTGCTTTGAGATTTTCTTTTATCATTCCCATTCTCTGCCGACTATTGTGGATCAAGATGTGAGCTCTTAGGTGTTCCTTCCTCTGCACCTTTACTTTACCATCATGGACACTAATCTTGTGAAACCATAAGCCCAATTAAAGTATTTCTTTTATAAGTCTCCTTGGTCGTGATGCTTTGTCACAGTAATAGAAAAGTAGATAAGACCCTTAATAGCATTAGAAAAGTTTTCTCCCCACAGCCCTTGCCAATTCCTTGCATTTACAATCTCTTCCTTTTTATGGGATAATGACACCACTCCCAGCTGGGTGTGGCAGTTCACACGTGCAATCCTAGCGCTCAGGAGTCTGAGCAGAAAGTTTGTCATGTGTTTGAGCCAAACATACTGAGGACACAGACTGAGTTCCATGCTAGCCTGAGGTGCAGTGTTGAGATCTCCTTTGAAAAGAAGCCAGCACCAACTTCTCCCATTATCTCCTGAAAGCTTCTGTACAGTACAAACTGCCAGCCTCGGGATGGTTTGGTTCATTTTACCATCTCTGTGAGCAAGTTACCCAGAGAACATCCCAAGAGGAAAGGATTGCTTTAGCTCCCAGTTTCAGGAGACTCAGGTCATAGCTGTTTGGTCCCGTACTCTTAGATAGAACATCATGCCACAGAGAGCACGTGTGGCAATGGAAGGCCTTCAAGTCACAGAGGACAGGAAGCAAAGAGAGATGCAGGAACCCAGAACAAAAGACAGTGCAGTGTTCATAAGCCTCACTCCTGAAGTTTCCAGAGCTTCCCAAAACAGTGCCACCATCTGGAGACTAAGTATTCATCACACAATGGGACAATGGTTCTCAAACTTCCTAATGCTGTGCCTCTTTAATACATTTCCTCATGCTGTGGTCATTCCCCAACCATAAAATTATTTTCCTTGCTACTTCATAACTGTAATTTTGCTATTGTTATGAATGTAATGCAGGTATCTGATGTGCAGGATATCAGATTGAGAACCACTGATACAGAAATTATAGCCCTGTCCTCAAAACATTTGTGAGATTGTAAGTGTGCTGCCAATCTTTTAAATAAATGAGATTTCAAATCAAATTTCAGTTTTCTGGCTTTTCTTGAAATGGGACAGTATCTAGGTAATCCTGATCTTTATTTCTGGTGTCTAGTTGAGACCCAGCTGTACCTTGGAGAAATCTGGGTACACTCCATAGTTCAGCCCCTGGGTCTCTACTTCGATAGCTGGCCTGGCCCTGTAGAGCACTTTGGCTTCTTCATCTTTGACCATATTTATGTGAGTAATAACCTTTCCCCAGGACCTGTGATTCTTCTCTGTGCACAGCTTCCTCTCTGCCAAGAGAAGTGCAATTGATCTACCTTACTCCTCCATCTTTCCAAGACTGACCACATCTATCCTCATAGATGAGAACGCTGCTCTTAATGTCAGCACAAAAAATCAACAGGGGCTAGCCTGTAACCTGAAGAGCATCTCCTGGTCTCTGTCCACCCATCTTACCACCCAACCTTTTCTGTGGCCTCTGAGACTTGATGTGTTTCAGATGAGATACATGTCTGAAGACAGACATCTACCCATCTCCTGTTTATACTCAGTGGCTCCTAAGTGAGATATGTTTGTTTATAGCAGAATTAAACAGCCGTTTTCTTCCTATCTATGTGGTAAGTTGTGTTTGGCCTTCTGAAGTTATCCACACATGACCCTACCAAGCATGAGGGGTGGGGGAGGCTATGATCCTCCTCTGGTGACCCTTTGTGGTTTCTTCAAGTTGCAGAAAAATTTCAGTCTTCTTTTAGTTAGTTTTCCAAAATGTTTCAACTCAGTACCCATAGATTTTAAGGTAAATCCAAGAACAGTGACCAGTATAGGTCTATGTAACTCGGCTGCTAACCAAATCCCTCCTAATCACAAGTGAAAGATGAGGTCGGTATAATTTTAAAGAAGGATAAAAGCACACAGATAAAGGTTAGTATTCTGCCTTATTGGAAAGAGAGACAATTATTTTTATTCTATGAAAGAACTGAACGTGTATCTTGGGCTTCCACTTGTGAACAAACCTGCAAGGATTCCAGCAACCACTGAACCACATTGCTAGGGAAAGCCCCAGACTCCTCCCAGGCAAGGCACTCCTCTAGTAGAGTAGTCTTAATCTGGTTGTTTAGACACATCTCATGCTCGCTCCTGAGGGGTCTATGGCTGGCTCTCAGTTTCATTATAAATGTCAGAGCACGATAGAGCTGTGATTTGTGATTTTAAAAGGCACTTTTATCATATGTCCCTCTTCCTAGACACTTGGAGTTCTGTTTAATTTTGTTTGTTTCAATAAGTTGCCACTTGTAGATGAGATTTCTCCTCAGCCTATGTGTATACTGGTATGGAAAGCTTGCTAAAGCCCAGGTTGCCTTATTTTAAAACCTAGTAAGTGTCTACTGCCAAAGTCAGGGTAAGACCTAGCCTGTGTAATCATAGTATTTATGGTCTCATTTCTGAGCTTCTTACTTATCTAATTAAAAGAAAGCAAATGTGTCTAAAAGGAAGATGGAAAGAAAGAAAATTTTGCCTTTTTTATTCTGGTATGCAGGGAGCCCCTGCCTTCTATTCTTCTGCTCCCCCACTCCACACACACACACTGACACATTTATAACCCAAATGGACACTCCAGCTAGAAGCAGGACAGTGAAAGTAGAAGATTGTGTTCTATACGACCAAAGCCAAAGGAGACAATCTTCTACACTTCCAGGTAGCAGGGAATGTTTGTTGATGAAGAGTTAATGAGAGAGAGAGAGAGAGACAGAGAGAGAGAGAGAGAGAGAGAGAGAGAGAGAGAGAGAAGAGAGGTAGGGAGAGAGAGAGGGAGGAAAAGGTGGAGGGAAGGGAAGGTGAAAGAGAGGAGATAGGGAAAGAGGGAGGAAAAGAGAGAGGAAGAGAGAGGAGAGAGGAGAGGAGAGGGGAGAGAATAGAGAGAGAGTACTTGCAGGAAGCAAAACTAAAATTAAAATACCAGTTCCACGGGAGATGGAGACACTGCTAACATCAGGAGTCTGGAATCATGAGCGGAGTTTGGGGCAATGAAACTGAATCAGAATTCAGACCAGTGAAGTGCTAGTTGTGGGAGGGGCTGCCATGGGCCATCACGTGAGCTTGCCATTTTATGTAAAATTTGAGGACATTTCCCCAAAGAATCGCAAGCAATGAGAGGCATTTAAGACCCTAAAGAGCTGATTCCAGACATCAGGGTCCATGTTCCTGGCATGTCAGCTGAAACTGCGTAGGCTTTTCGTTAGCAGAACCTAGACATCTCACCTGTCCTGAGTCCAAACTCCCAGCGGGTCCTGGAGATGAGTGACCTCCTATGCCATCACCTCATTATCCAACCATCTTCTTGCTTTGGGACAGAGACTTCGAAATTCTCTACGAGACAGGATTCAGACAATTAGTGGCTGATTGCTCCGTATAAAGTAGGCAGGTTTGCTGAGTGTTTTGAATTAAAAATGATTTTTTTTTTTTTTGCTTAAAACTGGAATGTCTGACCATCGGGCTGTTCCTTATTCCCCTCAATGAGGGGGTGCAGCAAGAGAGGGTGCAGGGGCTCTTGTGTTTACATCACCCCCGTTGCCATGTTCAGACCTCCTTACTGCCAGGAGAGAAAAACAAAATCTTCCTTTCACCTTGGAGGCTGATTTCTTTTCTATTCTGCCTCCTGCCTTCCCTGCATGTGTGGGTGAATGGCAAATGCCTTTGACATGTTCAAAAAGACCTGTGTTAGGAACGAGTCTCCAAGGCTTTTCAAAACCACCCACAAAATGAGAAAAAGTTGTCTTTCTCACCCCAACAGAAAATTCCCCACTTTTTAATAAGCTATCAAGCAAGAAAGTGGGGCTACTTTGGGCTTCACTAGCAGGGAATAGCCAAGGACTTATTTCCCGGCATGTTTGTAACGCTAATAGACCTTCAGGGTCCCTAAACATTCCATACAAGATGACTTATTGGATCTTTGGAGTTCTCACAGGACACGAAGGATCTCAGTAAGAAGGTTCCATGGTCAAACTAATTTAAACAAAGATCACAGAATCCTGGGGAAGGGAATATAAGGAAGGGCTTAGCAGGCCAGATATCCCTATAATTATACCAACCGTCCTCATTAAAACAAGGATGACTTAAAATGTATTAGTCTTAGTTAAGGTTTCTACTGCTATGACTAAACACCATGACCAAAAATCAAGGTGGGGAAGAAAGGGTTTATTTGGCTCACACTTCAGCATTTCTGTTCATCTCCGAAGAAAGTCAGGACAGGAACTCAGACAGGGAAGGATCCCAGAGGCATGAAGAGAACTATTTACTGGCTTGCTTTCCATGACTTGCTCAATCCACCTACTTAAAGAATCCAGGACCAGCAGCCTAGGGATGGCACTGACAACCACGGACTGGGCCCTCCCTTGCCCTCCCCCCCAATCACTAATTGAGAAAATGCCCTACAGCTGGATCTCAAAGAGGCAGTTCCTCAGCTGAGCCTCCTTCCTCTGATGACTCAAGCTCATGTCAATTAACACACAGAACCAGTTAGTACAGTGTTCTTGCGAGAAAAGGTGAGATTGATGGAAATATTTAGATTGTCTTTATATTAAAGTTGCTTCTAGAGCAATCTAAGGAAGAAAATATTTTTCCTTATGGTTGCAAATGAGATTTATGTTACTTTATGCTTTGGTATGACATTGCCAAAGACTTCTGTAGCCATACTGGCCTGTTCCAAGGAGCACAAGGAGCACCACTCACTGGACCATAAAAATAAGCCTGTGTATCTTCAAAGCTTCTCCTAGCTGCCAGCCCGTGCTCAAGCCACACTAAGGTCCTTCCGGCTCCCCTTGGAAAACTGACCCAATTTGCACCAGCTACTAATAACTCCATGCCAAGGGAATGACTCCCTAGCAGGATAGCTTCTCTTCCCATTCTGCTACCACCATAGTCCGTATACCAGGCTCTTTGAGCAAACGTAACTCACATTTAAGAAGCATTTGTGCTGCCAATGGTCCAAATGATCTTAGAGCCCTTGAACTCAGTTCTCTGTCCTCCAGTTTCCCTTGTCCCTACTCTTGTCTTCTCTGACATTCTCTCCTTGTCATTATGTAGTTACAATTTGTTTCCCTAAAGTTCATATGTTGTAAGCTTGGTTCCCTGGAATGGCTAATCTTGGTTGTCAGCTTGACACACCTGTCAAAAACGAACCTCAACTGAGGAATTGCCTCAGTTAAATTAGGCTGGTGGCATGGTCTGTGTGGCACTTTCTTGATTGTTCATTGATGGAGGAAGACCCAACCCACTGTGGCACCCCTAGGCAGGTAGGTCTGGGGTCTATGAGATGGGTTGTTGAGCAGGCTAAAGGGAGGAAGCCAGGAAGCAATTTTGCTCCATTTTCAGCTTCAACTCCAACCTCCAGGTTTCTGTGTCAAGTTCCTGCCTTAGAGGAAATAAACCCTTTCCTGCCCAAGGGGGTTTGACCAATGTGTTATCACAGCAAAAGACAGCAAACTAGGGCTTCACCCTGGAGGAACCTGGTAGATAAGCCTATCTGGAAGGCCAAGTTCAAGACTGTGAAGATCGGTACGGAACAGTAAGTGAAGGCCGGACATGTAGCACATAGTCATTACTGTTCCAAGAACGCAGATTTTGCTTCAAGACAAGTGGAGTTCCTCGTCTCGCTGCTGCAGGCTTGTCTTCTCCAGTTTGGTTGCCTAGTCAAGGACCAGCCTTGTATTCATGGGACTGACAGTAGAGATAGCCACTACCCTCTCTCAAAAGTCTTTCTTTGGGACCGTTAGCAAGACAAGGGCATCCGGATACAAATCACAAGTACCCAAACTACAAGACACTAACGTCTCAATCTTTATTGGTCCTACCCAGCCACTGTGCGAGGACAAGGCAATTCTGCTGCCCAGCACAGCAAACTGCTGCAGGAGGTTGGACTCAACCTTGAAGAGAACATTGTGGGTGATAGGACAGAAGTGGAGGCAGGGAGAGAGCGCATGAGTGCTGCAGGCATTCTCCAGTAAACTTGGTACCAATTGTCATGGGGACACTTATTAGATGGGGACACTAATTAGACTGCCCCATGTCCTTCTCCATTAGTACGTCTGGTCAACTTTGAACGTTATGAACGAAGGTCGGTGGCAAGTGGCATCCCCATTTAGAACGAAGATCAAGAGGGTGACACTAACATAGTGGATCTTGGGTGTGATTCTAGAGAGCTGGATAAGTGGCTCCTTGAATGTCATTTAGAAGCGCCATTCCAAATTACCTAGGCTTCTATGTATCCTCGGCCTCATTCTTCAATTTAGAGATAGCTTTCTGGCTGTCCCTGGCTGATTCATGCCCTCGGGAGCTGAGCTTTTCTGAATTAAAAGGTGTGGGGGGGGGGGATGGACTTTACAGAGCTGGTGAAGATTTCAACAGAATTTCACATGGGGTTTGTAGTGGATTGAGAGGAAATGGATCCCATTGGCTCATAGGGAGTGGCACTATGAGGAAATGTGGCCTTGGAGTAGATGTGGGATTGTTGAAGGACATGTGTCAATGGAGGCAGACTTTGAAGTTTCAGATGCTCAATCAAGCCTGTTGTGTTTTGGGAGTGGCCTTGACTTCTTATCCTAGAGAAGGAACTTAATGTGAGGGCTTTGTGGGCAAACCAAGACATGGCTTGAGATCCTAGGACATTTGGATCTTCATAATGCAACCTTTGTATTCAAGGATATGCATACATTGACCCCAAGACAGTCCCCCAACATTCCAAACTCTGCAGGTGTCCACATCTCTTAGAGAACTCACAGAAATCGGTGCCGTGCTTACATAAAGCCTAAACACATCCTTGCATATGCTTAAACCATCTCTCACTCACAACACCTAATAAAACAGAAGTGTCCCATTCAGAGATGAAAAGCAGAAAATTATTTGCACACTCTGTGCAGACAGGGACATCTTAGCATGGTATCATTCAGAACACCTGAAGAAATGCACAAACCACACTGGGAGCTGGGAGGCTGCGCATGCACTTGTGTGGACCTGTCCTCTCCCCGTGTGACCAAGATCTGCTTTTTAAAACTTTTAAAGTTGAAATTTTTGAAGTAGATTTTTCCTTATAATAGTTAATTGCATCTGCAGATGCAGAAGTCACAGATGTAGAGGATCAATTGAGGTCATTCTTTTTGTAGGTGAGGAGGTAATGTACAAACATCCAATCATTCCAAATAACAGGCCTGGGTGCTGAGGGATGTGAGGTTTCTGCTACTCCTTGTGTCCCAAAATAATGTAGAAACCTCTGGCCACAGGGAAGGACAGGAGCACATTTTACTAAAGTCATACAAGACGAGTCTTCCCAAAATCTGGAGTCTCACCCACCTTCCTCTTCCATGGATGTTCATTATAAGGAAGATGAAAGTCCCGTGCCACTAGTGACTGAGGCCTTGTCCTCTGAGAGTCCCCCGGGGTGGGGGGAGGGAAGCCTGGCAGGGGGGCGGATGGGGAGGGGAGACTGGACTTGCTTTGTTCCAGGATATCATGAATGCAGCAGTCTGTCCCCAGCTGGAGCTGGGGGTTCTTTGCTAACTTTTGCTTAGAGCTGGCAAGAAGCCAGTTAGGCTTCCAGATCCTTCCCAGCAGCCTGTGAGCAGCTACTGAAGAGCCTACCTAGGGCCTGGTATGTGTCCAGAAGCTACCTTGTGGAAAAGCCTCACCTGGAAAAATACTGGCTGAATAGTCTTTCAAAGCTTTGCTTAGCTTACCTCTCTATGTCTCTGTCTCTGTCTCTCTTTCTCTCTCGTGTGTGTGTGTGTGTGTGTGTGTGTGTGTGTGTGTGTGTGTGTGTATGTGTGTCCCTATTTTCCCCTCCTCTATCTGGGACAGGGTTTCAGGTAGCCCAGACAGGCTTCAGATATCCTATGTGTGGCTGAGGTTAACTTTGAACCTCTGAACCTAGTGCTAAGATTACAAGTGTGTAAACTGGACAGTGGTGGCGCATGTCTTTAATCCCAGCACTCGGGAGGCAGAGGCAGGTGGATTTCTGTGAGGCATTTGGTAACAAGAGATGTCTGTCTTCCCCATTATTTAGTGTTCATTTAGACCACTTTTATATATGTATATATCTTAATAAGCTTCTACTGTATTTGGATTCCATACAACTATTCAAATGGCCCTTAGTTTTAGCTTTTACCTTGTAACCCCGTCCCTTATCCCCCCTTTCCTCCCGCCCCTGTTTAATCCTCCCATTCCATTCCCACCCCTCCTCATCCATCTATTCTATTACCCCTTCCTAGGAAGAACTATCCCTCCCCCTTAGTCCTCTACTCTATACCTAACCTGTGGTTACATAAATTGTAACTTACTTAACAATGACTTGCAGTTAACATCTAGATATAGTTGAATAACTACCATATTTGTCTTTCTGGGTCTGGGCTAGCTCACTCAGAATATTTTCTACCACCATCCATTTACCTGTAAATTTCATAATATCATTTATTAATGACTGAGAAATATTCCATTGTGTAAATGTACCACTTTTTCTTTATCCAGTCATCCATTTACAGAGATCTAGGTTGTGTCCAGTTTCTGACTATCATAGAGAAGAATGAACATGGTTAAGCAAGTGCACCTGTAATAGGATGAATTGTTCTCTGTATATATGCCCAAGATATACCTGGATCTTAAGGTAGACTGATTCCCTTCTTCCTGAGAAACTGTCATATAGATTTCCATAGTGGTTGTACACATTGTTTTCTTCATTTCATTCCACTTTTTGCTTATGATCTTACATATTTCATTAATAGATTTATTTACCTTTTGAAGAACCTATTATTCATGATAACTATTTTGAAATCCTTATGATTCAGCTATATTGCATTTTTTCAGGCTTACTATACAGTAGGGTTGCTGTGCTCTAGTGGGGACAGATTGTCCTGGCTGTTATTGATTGTATTTTTACATTGGCATCTAGACATCTGGGTCTGGGGTGCTTGTAATTCTAGGTGCTGATATTTGGTCTTGTCTTTGTTGGATGGATGTTTCATCCCTCGGTTTCTGTTGCCCTCTCTGGTTCCTAGGAGAAAGTGGTGGCTGTAGGTTGCCTGGTAGGAAGTGCTTCTGAGATCCTGCCAGGCGTGGCCACTGGGAGTCTCAGGTAGAAAATGTTTTTAGGTGGTGTTGGGAATTGACACAGAGGAACGGGGAAGAAGTAAAACAGAGGGGCCTAGAGGAGTCCACAGGTGAAGAAAAAATCAGGGTGTGCCATCAAGTTCTGTGTAAACCATTGGGAACTGGGGCAGAGATGAAGAAGAGGCCACAGCTGGTGGTCAACGACAGAGTTAAGGATGAGTCTAGAGCATTGGTTTGAAGGAAAGGAGATATAGTGAAGATCACCTATCTGGTAGCCTGGCTGACACGGCTAAGAGTTTACAGTCATGAGACAAAGGGATGGGGTGGTAGAAGTCTGTAGGAGATTTGGGTGATGTGCTGGGAATGGGGTCAGAGAGCACGGGCTGGTTCTTAAGGAACTCCTAGAATCTCTTTCTGCTGAGTGCATCTACTTACTTTCGTCACGGAATGGTCCGTGTTGATGCTTCCCCACACAATATCATTTTCTTCACCATTAAGAGCATTGTGATGTGGTATTTCTGAAAAGCGTCCATAAGAGAACTGGAAGCTATTGGCACTGTGCTGTAAGCCAAATGTGCAATTATTCTCTGATACCCTCTTTCTGACTTTGGCTTGTAGAATGTTGCTTAATAGGTCTGACCCACCACCCCTTACCCCCCCACCCCAGTCATTTACTTCTCAGGAGTTACCAGAGTGAGTCACACTGTCGTCAGGATTCTCAGCCAAACCACCAGCCCCATTCTGCATGTTGTGATGGATGCCTTCACAGTTGATATGGGCATAGATACAAAAGAGCATGAGCAATGGCATCCCAACAGCTGCCAGACAACAGCTCACACTGATGGATGCACCCAGACTGATGTACCCCAATTCAAAGTTGTTACCATGTGTGTAGTATGTTTGAAAACAATAAAACGTGGTAGTTTCTAAGATGAGATCATAGAGTTGAGTAAAAATCAGGCAAATGAAAAAAGGAGTGAGAGGGAGCATTTGGAAGAGAGGGAGAAGTCATTGCACAGGCTAGAGGTGGCAGAGAGTGGTGCCTTCCAGGACAGTTCAAATTGGCTCTATATACATGTTTATTGATGCACTATTTATAGTAGCTAAGAAGTGGAACCAACCTAGACATCCATCAACAGATGAAAACTCAGAGCATGGACACAAAGGAATTTTATTCAGCTGTAAAAAAAGAAATTATAACATTTGTCAGAGAATTAACAAAACTAGAAATTATTTTGCTACATGAAATAAGACAGACTAATAATTTTGCATATTTTCTCTCAGATGTGGATCCTGGACTTATATATGTGAAACTAGAAAGAAGACCATTAAAGGGAGAAAGAGATATTAATAGAAGAGTAATAGAATACATGTGAAATGGAAGTAGAAGAGAAGCCACTGGGGCCAGGAAGTGTATCAGAGGGAGGAGGTGGGGTAAAAAGAGGGAATGGAGGAGGAGGTACAAGAACAAATGCCAGTTACAGACATTGCCATATATAACACTAAAATGTTGGTGCTAGCAAAAAGAATTATATGTGGTTTCCATATATAAATGACAAACATTTGAGGTAATGGTCATGCTAAAAAGATGGTAATCGTCAGAAGATTTAGCATGGTTGTTATATGATATACACATGTTGAAACATCACACTGTACCCTATAACATGTGCATTGTGTGTCAGTTAAAAGGAACAGCCAGAATTGGAGAAACAGCTCACCAATTAAAATCATGCACTGCTCTTCTAAAGGACCTGAGTTTGATTCCCAGCACCCAAATCAGTAGCTTACAACCTCCTGTTAATAGCTCAAGCACCAAGGGATCTGCTGCCCTCTTCTGGCCTCCATTACACCTGCAGTTACATGCATATACCTACACAAAAGACACACACATATATATGCAATTACATAAGCAGCAATAGACATTGTGTCTGCCACCCAAGCACAGAGGTAAGGCAGCCAGGGATAACACAACCTTAAATGTTATTGTGATGATTGTGGAATTTTATTCCTAAACCTTGGAAAGGGCTTTCAGCACACAGTGACCGAGAGAGAGTGAAGTTCAGATCCACTGAATGGTCAGGTCTGGAGAAAGGACTGGGTGGGAGTCAAATGGGTGATGGAGGGTCAACCAAAGGCTATGTCAGCCACACGAGTAAGCTTTGAAATTGGAACACAAGGCTGGACTGGTGACTGAGGCATGGAGGAGAGTGAATGAGAAAGACACTAAGGACAGACAGTTCCCTGGAAACTTTCAGATGCAGCCACCATGTCCCGGGTCAGCAAACACTGCAGCAAGACCAGAGTTAGGGATCAGAACAGCACTGTCTCACTTTGGCCAGGTTTCGTCTGAGGTTCTGAGACATCTGGTGGAGGTGCCACATGGGAAGAGAGATGGGCAGGACCGGAGCTTAGAGCAAAGGTGTGGGCTGGAGGAGCACATTTAAATGTCACCACAGTGTACCTGGTAAAGGAAGTGAGGCATATACAGTTGTCCAGCATCTCCCTGGGAGAGCGTACAGAGGCCCCAGACTACAGTTTGAACTGCAGTGCCTAGAGCTAGATGGAGCATGTTAAACCATCAACAGGGCCTCAAGAAGCCGCCACAGAAAGCAAGCAAGCCGGAAGAGAGTGTGTGTAGGGGGCCAAGGGTTGAACATTGACTATGTCTCCCCAGTGGCTCCTCAAAAGTCAGTCCTTGACCCCATAGAAACTCCTTAGAAAAATGGCTTCCTTCCCACTCCCAAAGCACCCTTTGCCTCTGCTATAGGTGTTCTGTTTCTAACAAGACTATTTTTATTTTCCTTTACATGGAAGAATATATGCTCACCCATAACCTCTCTGTTTGGACAACTTTAACCATGCTCCAAACAAGGTCATTAATCAGAGTCCTATTTATAATACTACCCAGTGCTCCTGAGGGAAGAAGAAAGGCAAAGAGGAAGGGGAAAGGTGGGTAAAGGAAGAGAAAAAAAGCAGTCTGTGGAGTCACCTGCCAGTGGCATTTCTTGTGTGTTTCTGTTCCATGTGATTTGGTGTTTGAGAGAAAAGAAAGAGGACCAGAGAGGCTAAGTAATTTGGGCAAAGTTACTTAGATGTGGCGTTTTACAGGCTGAGCTTAGGTCTCCAAACTTTGATCTACCTACAGGATGTTGTGTTCCTCTGGGCAATCCCTTTGCAGGAGGCTCACAAGCGCCTTTGAGATGCAAGCAAATTCTCTGTGAGAAAGAAATTTCCAGAATAAACAATAAGCAGTAATGGCTAACAGCGGAAGCGTAAACATGACCCTGATGGATGACCCCCATGAATAAATTTGTTCTCTTCTCCACCCTTAATTATATCGGCAGGTTAGACTCTGGTAGACATAGCTGTGGCGTGATGGATGTATTGGTGGCAATTACATGTGAGACGGCTCCTCTGATAGGTCCCTTTTAATGGGAACACCAGGCAGTGGCTTTAACAAGGACAGGCCGATTTGTTTCTCTCCCTCACTCGTTAGCTCCTCTCAGATCAGGAGGAAACTGCTATCTGGTGTGGCCCAGATTCCCTTCAGAATAAGCAGGGTCTACACAACTCTCATTAGGGTGCCTCGGGGTAGAGGGTGGGGAAGAAGGGCTGGCTGAAGTCATTGAAAATTGTACCACCTATTTCTGCTACCTGTGTGTGTGTGGGGGGGGGGAGTGCTGCTTTGTGCTAAACATTCAGGAAATGAATGAACAATACCTATTCCTAAAAGGAGTCTAAGGGAGCCAGTCCCAGGCTGTCTTGCCCACCAGGCAGGGGGAGTGTGATGATCAGAGAAAGTGGAGAAGATGGCCATGGTCCATGAAGCTGCTTTGGAGGGGGAAGGGTGGTAACTTGTTCAGGATGACAGGCTCCGGGGAGAAAGGAACAGCAAGGGTGACTGCTGGACCAGTTGCTTTCATATAAGGTCATCAATACTGAGACTTATTTGACATTTTCAAAATGAGGCTTTTGTTGGTTTTTCTGTAGCACCCTTGGCACCACGTGACAAAGGGGATTGACAAGACAAAGTGTGACATGTTTAGAAGTTCTTTTGCCTATACTCGATCCAGGAATCTTTGGATAAAATTTGTGCTGGAGAGAATATATACAATAAACCTGAGGTGGGCATCATCTAAATGTATCTGCTACCTACATCTACCCCCGGATTGGTTTTCTTCTGTGTCTGAGATAGGGTCACAAACCCAAGGTCTTCCTGCCCCAGCCTAGTACTGTAGACATGTGCCACCATCCTCAATTTAGAAACTTCTCAGGACCTTCTACCTCTTTCTTGCATCCCTGTTCTTCCAACAAATCTAAGCATAAACACCAAAACATTTAATTTAAAGGAGAAGTTGCCAATGCAGGAGCCAGGTCTCAACCAAAACCTCCCAACTGTTTGTCAGCAGGCAATTTAGAAATACCGTGGTAAAGATCTTGATTGTCAATTAGATAGGATCTAGACTCATCTAGGACCAGAGGCTCCAGGCAGATCTGCGAGAAAAATTCCAGGAAGCATTGATCGAGGGGGAAAGGTTCAGTGGTACCCTTTGGCATGGCTCAGTACTGCCTGTCTGCTTTTGGCTGCCCTGTGTTTATTATTGTCTTTGATGATGATGATGATGATGATGATAATGATGATGATGATGATGATGACAATGATGACACCTCCATCTTTGCTGGCACTAGACTCCAGATTCTCTGACCTTTTCACATAGACTGAGGTTCAGCAGTTCTCCGGGAATTTTAGCACCAAAAGGGCACCAAGCTTTATAGACAGTGATTCTCATTTTCTTCATTGTACAAATGATCACTGTTAGACTACCTAGCCTTTAGTGTATCATAAGCCATTCTAGTGATTCTCCTTTTGTTATACACATGCACACCATTGGCTCTTCTTCTCTAGAACCTGCCTAGTACACCTAGTACAGGAACTGAGGTATAAACTTAAAGTGGGAATGAAACTGGTTTATCTTCCTGGGTGTGCAGTCTGTCATGGAGTTAGACAGAACCACTAAGGAATTCTTACCAATGGAAAGTGAGCAGGTGTCCTATGCACCTGCCAGACTGAATCAGGTGGCATTGACTAGGAGATTATCCTAGGATAACCCAACATGTTGGACTGTTGGCTGTGGGTGGGAAGACAGCCAGGAGCCAAGCCATGTGAACAGCCTCCTGAGCCTGGAGAAGACCAGAAAACAGTTTCACCCTCAAGCATCCAGAAGGACTGCAGCCTTGTTGACACTTTGTCCCCCTTTGAACTCCTGAACGCCGAACCTTTAAGAAGACAATGAATCTATGCTGTTTGATGCACTGAGTCTATAATAATTTATTAGAGCAGCCTTATTGGAAACCATGTACCTTAGATTCTCAATAAAATAGGGCATAAAGGCTACAGACACAGCATACAATTTACCATAAGAAAGGAAAGGAAAAGAAAGATTTATTTTTTATTTTTTCACTTGTATCTATTTGTAATACACAAATATCCTCCCTGGTAGAGCCTGGAGCTCCTGTTTCTCCCATATTCAACACAGAAGGATATTACATAGTAGGTGCCCAACAAAGAAGATGTTAAAATCCATGGTGGATGACAACAAATTTGCCCTGTATGTGTGGGAGAGTCGAGCTACCCCAAGTGCTAGCCTTAAAATTTTGGGGTAGGTAGTGGAGAACACCAATAACTAGAAATAAAGTGGTTATGGAAACAATGCTCTCCTGTTACCCAGTGACTTAGGGGTCACCTGATCTCAATGGCAGCATCTAGACTTCTGTGGCAGAATGGACAGAGCTAGTACAGAAAATGCCCAATGACAAGCCTCCTATTAGTCTCTGACTCTCGCCTACCTGGTCTGCCGTGGAGCTGGTAGCAGGTAACCAAACCTGACAGCTTTGAGTTTCTGCTCCTCTTCTCTTTGTTTGTAAGGGACAGAGCTATGAAGAGAAGAACACCAAGGGGTGGGCAGGAGAGAGGGGAAAGAATCGGTGACAACTAGGTTATTTTAAACCTTAGGAAATTGGTTCCAGAATAGTCAAGAATAGACATGTATTTTATATAAGACCCACATCTGACGAGGATTATTTTCCAAAGGGGAAAATTATTAGCAATTGCAAGATGTTATAGATAACTCAAGAAAGAATCTACATTAATGTTAGTTATGAAATGAAGTCACTGTAAGGATTAATAGCATTAGGGCTTAAGTGTTTAGGATGGTGACAAGCCCATAGAAAGCAACACTCTGGAGACAGTGGTCATTATAGTTCGGTCATGACTGACCATCTTACCCAGAACTCCATCAGGAAAATGGAAGGCGAGTCTTGCAGTCTAGGCAACGACATACCAGAGCTTAATGATTGGAGAGCAGGGCCAAAGTTAAGTTTTCACAGTTTCTCAGTAAAGACAGAAGAAGCCAAGTGAGTTGTGTCCCTCAGAGCATCAGAGTAGGAGACAGTCTGGTTCCATGTCCAGATGGCTTCACCAAACAGCCAGTTCAGTCCCTAATGATGTTGAAGCAGGAAGCCACGCAACTATGGGGTGACTGTCCTGAACCTGTTAGTACAAATTACACAGCCTCCAGAGGATGTCCTGATAAACATTCCTTGATTGACTGAGTGATTTGGTGACCCCTCCTCTACACACACACACACACACACACACACACACACACACACACACACACACCAGAATGAGATTCCATTTCCCATTCTATAAAGTAAAAGTAATGAGCTTCAACTATCCCTACAGATAATCTCAGAACTACTTACTATTTGGGGAGGAGAATCCTCTGAAAATTATCAAAAAACAAAACAAAACACAGAGCCAAGCATGGGGGTGCCTACTAACAGTTCCAGGGCTCAGCATGGAGAGGCAGGAGAATTCTTAGTTCAAGGTCAGCTTGTCTACATAGATAATTCTAAGCTATCCTGGACAATATAATAAGACTGTCAGAAAGATGAGATGGGAGGGGATATGGAAGGAGGAGGAAGAGGGGAAGAAGGAAGGTATTTATAAAGCAAATTAAAATAAGGCCAAGCAAAGAAAGGCCCAGCCACCTACACCACAAACCACATAGACCTTGTGAGAATTGTCAGTCATTGAAACATTGCATGTTACCATAGTCTTTGTGGTTTGTGTTTTTACTGTCTCCCAGTGTCTAGAGGATAGTAGCCTGGACCTGGTCCTCAGATTCTGTCTGTAGTGGTGAGCCATTGGGCAGCATGTACATCATGCCAGGAGGGCCAGCCCCTCTTTACCTCATTAATTCAGCCTTACCCTGTCTATGAAGTCACATTCAATAGATTAAATTCATACTTAAATCATGTGTGCAAAAACAGGCAGCCTTTCTGGGTTCCACAAAGCCAATGGAGGCAGTTAAAGGCCACCAGAGCAAAAAAGGACATTGCAACCTAAATCTGTAGCTACTAATAGAGCATCATCCAAGCTGTATATATCAACAGTGGGTTTCTTTGTAGTGTTGAGAAGTTTATGGTCTTGGGATTCCACAGGCTGCCTAATTATCTACCTATGGAAGGATAGCTGGGTTCCTTCCAGTTTAGGGTTACAAGCAATAAAGCATCACAAGCATTTATAAAGAGGCTTCTGCGTGGGTGTGTGTAGGCGCTAACGATTGTAGATGATGAGCTAGTCTTTGCATGTTTGTTTTAAGGAAAATTCTAAACTGTTTTCCAAAATGATTGGTGCCTGCCTTTTACTAAGACCAGCGAAAAAACCTGGTGCACACTACACTGGAAGCCTGGTGCTGACACTTCTGTGCACTGTGTTTTTGCTAATAGATCGTTGGATCTGGGCCCAACATCAAATATAATACTTATCTCCCAAATACTGCTTTGTGAATTTCATCCCAATATTTCAGGCTTTAAGATCTTTAATTTCTCTCACCCAATATATTTGGCATGCTTCTGACTTCATTTTGTCTATGCATGCACTATTTCCGTGTTTAGTTAAGAGTCCTTAATTTGAAGCCCCAAACAGGACAAACCCCCAAAGCACTGGAGACTAACTGTAATAGCTCCCATGCATCTTCCTTCCCACCTATGTCAGCAGCATTTCCAAAAGCTCTCTGGAGTGCAGAACCTCGTTTACATAGAATTTACATCTAAAGCCTTCATTTAAAAATAGAAAACTTTAGGTTCTTCGACCACACTGCTTCACTGTGAGCACATTTTACTCCTTAGGGACAGACAGATGTTTTCTTCTCTTTGTTAATAGAGGCAGACAAGGAAATTGACAAAATCACTTTATCACAGGATCTAATAGGATTGATGTAGGGCACACACGGAAATTACAGGGGTGTTTATGATGGTGGTGGTGGTGGTGGTGGTGGTGGTGATAATAGTGATAATGATGTTATTGCTACTGATTATCTGATCAATGATGTTGGTGGTGATGGTAGTGATGGAGCCGTGGTAATCATGGTGTTGATGTTATTGGTGGCGGTAGGGACAGTGGTAGTGGTGATAATGTTATCGATGGTGATTATGGTATTAATGGTGATGTTATTGATGGTGATGGTGGTAGAGGTAGTGGTGGTAGTGGTGATATGTTATTGGTAGTGGTGATGATGCTAGTGATGGTGGCAGTTCTGGTGATGAGGATAGAGGGGGTGGTGCTTTCAGCTAACCTCAGCAGCACACTTACTGTATGTCAAACAATGCTGAGAATCATGAAGCTCTTTCATTTTTATAATTACATCAGTTTGTCCAATGTTCCTATTATTTATTTGAACTGGGAATACAGATGTCCTTTTTCGTTACTGGGTATAGCAGTCAGACACTTTAATGTCAATCTCTAGTTTGGGTTGTATCTGAACTCGTAATGGAAAGGGAAATCAGACACTATAAAAATCAAAGCCAAAGAAAACTTTTGATTAATTTTACATTTCGTGGGACATTATAAGGCTTGAGAAGTTTGATTACCTTGTTTTTATTTACTGTATATTATATTCTTAGGCCATGTATGTCTATGACCTTTTCCATTCTATCTAACAAAGTATCATAATTTAAAATAAGAGAATTAATATCCAGAAAGAAAGAAATACATATTTTATTTTGCAAAAAAATTGCCTTAGTTTTCTTCTGATTTTCAAGAAATATTGGGTTTATGCTGTACTATGCAAGAAATATGCAATTTAGAGACATAATCGAAAGCTGAGAGAAGAGAAGGTGTGATTGACAATGCTAAAAGAATGGTGCATGCTGGGAAGGTGATTCAGGCAGGCAAAGTGCCAACTGTTCAAGTATGAGGACCTCAGTTTGAATCCTCGGTACCTACTTAAAAGGACAGATGTAGCTGTGCACACAAAAGGCAGACAGGAGGATCCCTGGAGCTCACTTGCCGGTCAGTCCAGCAAATCAGTCAACTGCAGGTTCAGTGAGACCCTGACTCAAAAGATAACGCTGAGAATGATAGAGGAAGAGAATCTTTGGTCTCCATGTGTGCATGCCAGAGTTCATACAGCTACATATGTACACACAGGTGCACATATACTCCCTTTCCGCGCATGCACATGTACGTGCAGACACACACACACACAGACACACTCACACATGCATACACACAGGGGGAGAAACAATATCTACATCATAAGGACTCATAATAATGAGTTCCTAATGTAATTTTTTTATCAGCAAACAGTTTTAAAAACGATATCAAAGCCTTTTAAAAATGTTGGAATTCAGTCTAACCTTTGGCACGCATTTAAGTAGCCATGGAAGGTGATGGCCTGCATAGTGTCAGAAGATGGATGCAATAAAAGCCAAGATATTCCTCTCACGTGGAGGAAATAGCCTTAGCTCTAAGTGAGTTCTCATTCCAGCTCACGCTGTAATGATATTCCAGAATCAGATTGGGATGTCAGCCCCCAAATGGGATTTCTTAAAAAACAAATCAATTGTTGGAGGAAGTCATGGCTGAAACATCCATCTCCTTCATTAAATGCGAAGAGCATTGTGCTGCCACTATGGAGCCCAAGCCACCCGTCACCGGGGAAACACTGGGCTATTTTTGATATGTAACTTCAAAGCAATTGAAGCCAGTAAGTCAGTTTCAGCACAGAGAACAATTGTGAGACAAGGGGATACTTGTGCTTGAGAACTTAAATGCTCTCGTACCTGATTTACCGTCACTCTGAAGAATAGTTACTGGTCATGTGACCTTGGGCAACTTTCGCTAAGCATCTCTGAGGCTCATTACCTGGAAAAATGACTGTAAAATGGTTGCTTCAGAGGGTGTGAAGAGGAAAGCTTCCAAAGCAGGAAGCAGAGTAGCTCTGGGTAACTTTTTTTTTTTTTTTTGTTGGTTTTTCGAGACAGGGTTTCTCTGCAGCTTTAGAGCCTGTCCTGGAGCTAGTTCTTGTAGACCAGGCTGGTCTCGAACTCACAGAGATCCGCCTGCCTCTGCCTCCTGAGTGCTGGGATTAAAGGCATGCGCCACCACCGCCTGGCTCTGGGTAACTTTTTATATTATAATTAATGACTATTCTATATTGAGCATTTATGATGTGGTGAGGATAATTTTTTGCCTCTCCTTGTTAGCTTTCCATCACGGTGACAAAATGCTTGAGAAAATAAACTTATAAAAAGGAAAGTTTTACTTTTTGGTTGGGTGCTTTGGCAGTTTAATCCAGCCATTTGTCATGTTGCTTTGAGCCTGAGGTGGCACAATACAGCATGGGTGAAACATAGGGTGATGGGAGCTAACTCACCTCATGATAAGGAATAAGGCCACACCCCTGGCTTCCTAATATCCTCTCACTAGGCACCATCTCCTAAAAGCTCCTCTATCTCCCCATAGCACTGTCAAAGAAGACTGAAAACTCAACGAGAGCACAATCAACACTCTGGGAGGGAAATGCCTTATTTCATTTCACTTGCCAGCATGGGAACAAAGGCACAGAGACTAAGGTTTGAAATAAAATGGCCCCCATAGGGTGTAGCACTATTAGGAGGTAAGGCTTTGTTGGAGTAGGTATGGCCTTGTTGGAGGAAGTGTATAACTGTGGAAGTGGGCTTTGAGGTCTCCTATGCTCAAGCTACACACGGTGATACAGTTCACTTCCTGTTGCCTGTGGGTCAAGATGTAGAAATCTGTGCTTCTTCTCCAGTACCATGTCTGCCTGCATGCTGCCATGTTCTGCCATGATGATAATGAACTAAACCTCTGAAACAGTAAGTGAGCCATGGCAATTAAATGTTTTTCTTTGTAAGAGTTGCCATGGTCATGGTGTCTCATTATGGCAATAGGAACACTAGCCAAAACACTAAGAGAGTTTTCAAATATTAGTGATTGAAAGGGGACAAATCCCATGCTTAAAGTTGGTCAGTGAGAAGCATGAATGAAGGGCTACATCACTTTTATCCATCCCTGATAGAATGTTTGATATTTTTTAAAATGAAAATTCCCAGATCTGTTTCCTCATCATTCCAATTCAAGGGTTGTTGAAATGAGGTTGGAATCTGTCCCTACTCCATCCAATATTCCCCAGCTCAGCAGATAGAGGTCCATTTTACAGTGTTACTTGGGACTCAAAGAGGATTTTCTCTGCTACAAACCAGATACCATACTTCAGGCTCTGACTTTAGTACAGGGAGGAAGAGACTGAGAGGTTGAGCAAGAAGGGTGGACTTCCTGTTGTTTTCCTTTGGGGTAGAAGGGTGTATTTCCTACTGTTTTCCTGTGGTTTCTTGAGAGCTGCTGTTCTCAGCAGTAGCCATAGCATTCCACCACCAGCAATTAAATCAAATTTTCAGATTTAAATCTATTCTTGGGTAACACCTTTGTTAAATTCCCAAATGAAGGCACACAGGCCTACCAGCCAGCACCTCTCATTGGACACCTGGGTTCCCAGCCCTTGGGGCACTACTCCAAATTTGGAAATGTGGCACCAACAGAAACAAGTAAGGTCCCATCAAACATCTAGGTCTTAGAGCCACAGGGCTACTTTGCTAAGTTTCTGTGTTTTTAATCATCCCAGTTTCTCTCCTGTGCTCAACAATTCTTTGGAATGATATCTGCTTCCTGCAGTTGCTTCTTTCATTATACTTTAGAATGTTATTTTTAGCCATTAGTTTCTTACACAGTAACTAGCTGGTAATTTTATGTAATAAGTTCTTTCTTTGAGGATACCCATTACAGGAAAGAGTAACTTGTTTGGGAATTGTTCCTTGGTCAATAAGTAGCCATTCTGGCTTATGAATTACGGATTCTGAGAGAAGAAAAGAAAGTGTAGAGTGTGCAGGGACAGAACAACTCTATAATTGTCCTTATTCTCTACCTGTGGGTAATTTCCACTGCATGGAACAGAGAGGGGAATTCAAGTGAAATCCAGTGTTTTCACAAAGTTGAGGAAGCAGTGGTAGATACTTAGAGACCCCAAAGAATTTGTCAAGTACCTGAGAGGAGGGAGCTGCAAAGCTCTACAAACCCAGTAATACCCCTGAGTCCACTCCTCTGACTCCACAAACCCAGGTAAGGAGCACACAGAGCACTGACCTACAGATGGAAAAATCTTAGAGCAGGGAACATCCAGGTTCTAATTAACCTAAATGGAGAAGACAATTGAATATGTGTGGCTTTTGCAGAAGATGCAAACTTAACAGCTGAGTTTTATTATTCTCTAAGGCCCCTCTGGATACATGATCATGAGTATAAAAACAAACCTTGAAAAGATCAAGATTGTCAGCCAGTAACTGGTTGTAAAAAACAGACACTTTTCAAAGAAAGTATTCCAAGTGAGAAAATTAGTCAGTAAAAACAGTGATCATGACTGTCCAAGAAGCTAGCACCAAAATAATATTGAATGTGCAAGGATTTTATTAGAAGTGTCTGTATGTGCATGGGGGGATGAGAGAGAGAGAGAGAGAGAGACAGAGAGAGAGAGAGACAGAGACAGAGACAGAGAGAGACAGAGAGAGTTTAGAAGAGTACCCTTGTAACCTGCAAAACAGCATCAACTGTCCAGTGTTCTAAGGCATGCATAATTGGTACCTCTAAAGGGTATATAATGGAGCGTAGATGGAAGTTTCTGTCCCACCTCATTCTATAGGTATTCAGTTCCAAAGAAGCACACAAAGGCATATATTAATGATAATTAACTCATGCTTATTAACTAGCTCTTAAAACTTAAATTAACCCATAATTCTTATTTATGTTTAGCCATGTGGTTTGGTACCTTTTCTCAGTGAGGCATTCTCATCTTGCTTCTTCTACATTCAGATGGTGACTGACTCAGCCTTTCCTCTTCCCAGAATCCTCTTAGTCTGGTTGCCCCACCTATACTTCCTGCCTGACTACTGACCAATCAGTGTTTTATTCAATCAATACAAGTGACAAATCTTTACAGTGTACAAAATTTCATTATTCCACAGAAATGGAGCAACAAGAACAAATGTTTGAAGAAATGGTAGCTAGTTTTTTTTCTTATTTTCTATAAACCACAGAGCAACAAACTCCAATCAACACACCATAATGGAAGCTATATCAAAACACATCAGAGTCAAATCAATGAAAAATCAAATCTAGAATCAGCCAGAGCAAAGGAACATTATACACAGGAGAACATAGATAAGAACTAAAGCAGTGTGTGGGTTGTTTGATGTTTGTTTATCAAAGACTATGTAAACCAGAAGGAAAGGGATGACCCCTTAAAACACTAAAATAAAAGTCATTTAAACTGAAACTCCAGAGTGAACATAGTTTTAAAAATAAACACAGAAGTTGTTTTTATGAAAAAAAAATAGACAGAACAGCTGTCACCAGAAGACCTATGGTACAGGAAATGCTAAAGAAAATGTCACTCTAAGAAGAAAGTTTCTCTTCCTTTCTTTCTTTTCTCCTGTTAGTTCCTGGGGGAAGTTCCGCACAATGTATCTTGATATTCACCCTTCTCCCAACTCTTCCCAGATCCACTCCCTGCCATGACCTCTCTATCCTAAGTGGGCTTTTGAAAAAGAAAAGAAAACATTCAAGATAAATTTGTGTTGCCCATATATTTGCTCATATAAGAACCATTTGCAGTAAAATCTTTTAAAAACTGAGCTTTCATAGTCACAGAAGATGCTACACAAATCATGAAAGAATTATTTATTTATCAAAAATCCTATGCAGACACAGACCCTGTGTGCCACTCTACTGGCCAGTCCAGCAAGAGGTGCTCACTGGTGTAGCAGCAAAAAGCCAGTAATGGAGGTAGTAAACTATTCTTTGATCAGGTTTGAGACTCTCCCTCCCCTGCAAGGAATCTATATCTAGTACTATAAACCTGTCCAAAAGCCTATGGCTTGGGAGGGAATAAACCCCCATTGGGGAAAGCATTGATAATGTTTTTCTAAATGTATAGGTTATACCTGTTAATTTCCCTTCCAAATAATAATGCTTATAGTCATATACTAGTGCCACCATTTTGGTCAGAGATGCTGCTTTTGGGGTGTCAGGGAAAACTGCAGAGCCCTCTCACCTGGTCAAAGTGCTGAGAGTAAGGGACCACAGAGTGCTCAGCCATAAATGAGAACCCTATAGCCCCCTCCACAAAGCTCAGAGAGCACAGAAGACCATAGACCATAAAGGCTCAGAGTCAGAGGAAAGAGTGGAGTGAGGAAGAGTGCTGTCTCCATAACATAACACTGTGACTGCATCCTTCATCCCACAACAGTGATTGACTGGCATAAATCTGTGCAACATTGGGCCTGTTAACAACTGTCACAGAGGTTAGAAAGGTCCGTGACCCCACAACACAACCTGAGAACAGATCATTGTAGCAGGGGGGAGGGCCAATGAGTCTTATAGATCCTTGAGGATATATAGGCTGTTAAAAGTCCCTAGGGAAGTAAATGTCTATAAGCAACCCTAATGAAATTCATTGACTCATCAATAAATGAATAAATAAATATAAATATACCATAAAAGTAGAATACAGTCTATGTGGGAAGAGGAAAGGGAATCAGGAAAAGACGGAAACAGGAGAAGGTAACGGGGTGTATAATATTTTTAAGCTAATAAATGAAAAAGCAGGGCAGTGGTGGCATGCACCTTTAATCCCAGTACTCAGGAGGCAGAGGCAGGTAGATCTCCAAGTTCAAGGCCAGACTGGTCTGTAGAGTGAGTTCCAGGACAGCCAGGACTACACAGAGAAACCCTGTCTCAAAAACCTAAAATAATAATAATAATAATAATAATGAGGAGAAGAAGAAGAAGAAGAAGAAGAAGAAGAAGAAGAAGAAGAAGAAGAAGAAGAAGAAGAAGAAGAAGAAGAAGAAGAAACAGTGTTCCCAAGGTGACTAGAGAGACACTTAGCTCTGCATAAGAAAAGAAGGAAGCAAAACATAGATAATAAAGGTGTGGTAGTTTGAAAAAAATGGCCCCCAAAGGGAGTGGCACTATTAGGAAACATGGTCTTGTTAGAGGAAGTTTGTCACTATGGGGATGGGGCTTTGAGGTCTCTTATGCTCAAGCTATACCCAGTGAAATAGACCACTTCCTATTGCCTGATAGTTAAGACGTAGGACTCTCACTCCTTCTGCAGCACCATGTCTGCCTGCAAGTCACCATGTTGCACAATAATGATAGTGGACTAAACCTCTGAAATAATAAAGGAGCTGCTACATTAAATATTTTTCCTTTATAAGAGTTGCTATGGTCATGATGTCTCTTCACAGCAATAGAAACCTAACCAAGACAACAGGTATATAAAATAAACTTTTTCTTGTTCTTAAGTTTCTTTAAACTCTGCTCAAATGACTGTCATGGTGTTTGTCTCTGGTTTTGTGAGTCAAGCCACACCATTTCCTGGTCCCCTAGTATTCTTTCAGTCTCCTTTTGGTGTTGTTGTTGTTGTTGTTGTTATAGGTCTGTTTAGGTTGTTGACCTATTCTTGGTTTAATTTTGATGGTTTGACTGAATCTAGAAAATTATACATTTCTGTTAAAGAGGTTTTTAAAGTATTTTCTTATAATATTCCAAATTGTTTTGGTGTCTGTTGTAACATTTTCCTGTTCCATTTTTATTGTTTATTTGGGTCTTCTCTATTTTTATTATTTTATTTTATTTTTGGTTAGTTGGATAAGGTGTCTGTCAATGTTGCTTATTTTCTCAAAGAACCAGCTTTTAGATTCATTGATTTCTTTATATTGTTTCCTTTGTTTTTATTGCATTAATTTCTGCTCAGTATTCTTTTTAAAACTATAAAAAAAAAGAGTCTACTTTTTGTTCACTGGTTCCTACAGCCTAGAACTGTTTTTCTCCCAGAATTATCCTTGAAATCTAGTCCTCCCTTCTCCTATTATTTTCTTAGCTCCTATTACTTTCTCTTCCTTCAGCCCCTGAACCTGCCTCCTTCCTCTCCTCACAATAATCAGACTTTTTGGTTCTTCAAATGTTTTCGGTTTTCCCACCTTTGGATCCCTTTCCGTCCTTCCATAGCAGATTCTTTCCTCAGATGTCCGTATGCCTCACTCCTTCCCACTAATTGATCTCTGCTTGAGTATCACTCTGCTGAGAGTTTTCAGCCTCTGTCTCAACATCAGCAACCTCCCTGTATCTTATTCCTCTCTGCCATCAATACAAACACTCTTCACCTTTACACAGTTACTCTGCTTACTTTTCTTCAAATTACCAGTACTGGTCAATGAAATGTTCATTAAAGCCAGGCATGGTGGCTCATGTCATCAATTAATTCTAGCATTCAGGAGGTAGAAGAAGGCAAATATCTTTGAATTTGAGGATAGCCTAGTCTATACAACAAATTCCAGGAGACCTGGAGCTGTATATTGAAATTCGGTCTCAAAAAAAAAAAAAATAGAAAGAAAAGGAAAGAAAAGAAAAGGAAAGAAAAGAAAAGAAGAGAAGAGAAAAGAAAAAAGCATTGATTTGTTTCCCTGTTAGGTCTTTAGGTCTTTGGGATCTCTGATATATCAAGTAATGGTTTCCTGAAGGTGTTCACATTCTAATCCTAAATCTGTAGTTTGTGAATGTCACCTTATATGTACAGACAGAGATTATTAAGACTCTTGCCCAGGCATGGTAGAATGAGCGTGTAATACTTGGGGGTGGGGGGAACAGAGGCAGGAGGGTAGCCATACTTCAAAGCCAGCCTAGATTATGTAGTAATATTTTGCTTGCATTTTAACAACAACAAAATGCTTGCCTAAAGATCAGAGTGCAGAGCTAAGCCTTTAGAGGCCAGGGAATGGTGGCACACACCTTTAATCCCAGGACTGAGAAAGGCATACTGATCTGTTAGTTCAAGGCCACCCTGGGCTACACAGGATTGAATCTGTCTAAAAGAGAAACAGAGCTCAAACAAATGTGATCCCAGCACTTGGGATCCCACACTTTTAATCCCAGCACTAGGGAGGTGGAGACAGGAGTGATACGACTGGGCAGAGAGAGGAATATAAGGTGGGAGGCGACAGAAGCTCAGGGCAGTCTGAGGTGTAGTGGAGACAGATACAGTCTGGAGATGCAATCTGAGGACAGTATTGCCTCTTCTATCTGAACATTGGTAGAGGTAAAAGAACTCTCTAGTGGCTGGTGCTCTGCTTCTTTGATCTTCAGCATTAACCTCTATATCTGACTCTGGGTTTTTATTATTAATACCAATTAGAATTTGTGCTATAGATTACACATTAGATCTTGTTCCAAAAAAAAGTAAGGAAAAGAGAAACAGCAACAACAAATGAATTAAGGATCTTGAGAAGATGTAATTATCTTAGATCTTTCAGGAACCCAGTGCAATCAGCATCCTTATGAAAGGGAGCCAAGAGGGACACATACATGGATGGTGATTGGCACAATGATAAAAGAGGCACTGAAAGATGTGCTGCTGGAGTCAGGGGTTGGAGTGATACCCTCTGAAGACAGAGGAAGATCCACAAGCCAAGTGATGCAGGTAGTTTGTAGAGCTAGAGAGAGCAGAAAGATTGACTGTCCAACTTGGGAATCCACACACATTTTACTTATTTAAATTTTTTAAAATAAGTTTATTTTTTAAAAAAAACACATTCTTTTTGAAAGTTACTTGGTCAGGTATTGTAGTTGTCCCCCTCCCTTTGGGGGTCTGCTACCAAGTTCCCAAATAAACACACAGAGACTTATTCTTATTTATGAATGTCTGGCCTTAGCTTGACTTGTTTCTAGCCAGGTTTTCTCACTTAAGTTACCCCATATCTCTTTAAATACATTTTACCTCTGGAATTTTTACCTTTCTGTATATCTTTCTTTCCTTCTTACTCTGTGACTGGCTGTGTGACTGGCTGATTGGCCCCTGGAATCCTCCTTCCCTCCTTTTCTCGTATCTCCCTCTTTTCCCTAAATTTCTCCTCCTATTTATTCTCTCTTCCCACCAGCCCTCCTATTTCTCTCTCCTGCCTAACTATTGACCGTTCAACTCTTTATTAGACCAATCAGCCGCAAAGTAACACAGCTTCTCAGAGTTAAACAAACGTAACATGAAAGAATGCAGCACATCTTTGCATCACTAAACAAATATTCCACAGCATAAACAAATGCAACACATCTTCAATTAATATTCTACAATAAAATAGTTCATCACAGCAGTGAGAAAAGTAACTAATATGGCTCCACAACGGTGTAACTGCTGCCTGAATAGTTGTGTTGTATTATGCAGTGGAATAGAGCAAGACAAAGACTACATGAACTCATTACAACTGCAGCTCTTTTCAGTCCTTGGTTGGTTGAAACTCCGTAGAACACAGGTACTGGACGCTGACTGTATCTGGTACTCAAACGCATGGGCTGTGGAGTCTGACTGATCCAAGTTCAAAGTCCAGAGCCAACAGCCAGCGTCATCACCTTAAGAACATACTCGACTGCACTTACTCACAGACCTACTTCGTTAAGTGCGCACGAGAAGTACGTTGAAATTGAAATGTCTGCAGAGTATTTGCCTCTGACATGTAAGAGGCACTCCATAAGCAGTCGTTCTGGTAATCATCTTCCTTTTTCCAAAAATGGCTTATTCAGCTTTGCTTCTGAAAAGAGTTGCTGGGACCTACAACACGGATCCCATACTCCGGTCCTGAGAATTGACCCTCAGACCCGATCCCTGATCGGACTGCTGATATCTAAAAGTGCTCCGGCCAGTCACCCAGGTGGATACCTAACGTCTGTACTCAGGGCTCATTTATGGCTAAGGGGGATGGCACCAGATACCTACTCTGTTACTGATTGTCATGCTGAGTTGCAGAGTGTAGCGTGTATTCAAGAAAGACATACTGAATGGATTCAGAGAAGAACAGCCTTAAATTTTGGAATGGACTAATGTGGTGTGCCAGCTAGAATTTCAACAGTGGCATTTTGGTTCACGAGGGAAGCTGCGTCTGCAGGTGGCTCCATTGAAGTTTTGTTGTCATCCCTCCGTGACCAAGACTGTGATATTCAACAGAGTAGGAGTTAGTTTTGCCAATGCAAAGCCCAGGCAAAACTGTGTCTTCAGTAAAGCTTTTCAATAACTATGAAGCACGCATCTCCTGCTACCAGAACGGTTACTCTGGCATGAGCAGAAGAGATTGACAGCACCAGCTCCATTGTCCTCTCCTCACTGGTCCTGCTATGCTCCATATGGAGCTAGAGACTCTTGGCAATGAGTTATCTGCTACCAAATGACTTGTAAAAATGGTTGTTATAGAGAAAGCCAAGACCTCACCAGCCTTTTAGTGACTGCCATCCTTCTAAGGAAGTATCACAAAGATAATGATCATCTGAGGGGCCTCAGCATGGCACAGTATTAAGAGGATGGACTGTGAGCTTGGGAAGAGGGTTGAGAAGGGAAGAATAAAGACTTTGGCTAAGAACAGGATGCAGTTGGATAGGAAGACAAATCTAACGCTCTACAGCATGGTAGAGTGGCTGTGTTTGAAACAGTTAATCGAATATGTCACAATAGCCGATGGAGAGGGTTTTGAATGATTCATTTTGGTGGTACCAAACAACTTGGACACTAAACACTGTATACATACAATGACACACTGTATATACATATATGTACACATATAATAAGTACATACGTATAATCACAGTGTCGTCCACAAATATGGATAATACCATGCATCAATTTAAAGTAAAATGTATAAATAAAACAAACCCTGCAGAGCTCTAGAGAGCTGTTATCAACTTCTAAGGAGGCTCCTATCTACATGTGAGGTAGGAACCTGTGAACCAGGAGCCAGCGGTATAAAACATTCAACTTGTGAGCTCCTCAGACAAACTTTTGGTGTCCAGAACTCTGAGTAATAAATGTCTGAGGTTTGCACGCTAAAGGAAAGCTGTGTGAACAGGGTCATGTCACTTAATTTCTCAGCACCTCTGTGTCTTCATCTGTCAAATTTGATGAATGAACCTAAATTGCTTCCATGCTGCTCAGGAACACTGGCCATCGTCACCTGGTGGCTGAGGCTTGTCTGGAGAGTCATGGTCCAGTTTCTGAACTAGTTTTGGAGAAATACCTCTGCCACTTTTAAGGAAAATTAATGTGAGACAGCTGTCCCTCCATGTCCATGGGGGAACCCTGTGCACATCAAAACCCACAGTGCTCTAATGTAGCATTTGGAGATGACCTAAGATATTCTGCCATAGGAAAGCATCTCTCCATTCTTGTGTTGAACACAGTGTAAATGCTACATTAATAGTTGATATGTTGTTTGGATGATAACGGCAGGGAAAGTCCAGGCGTGTTCCAATCATCTTTAAGTTTCCAAACTAATTTCTATCTGCAGTTGCACAGACACATACTCAAGAGCCCCTTACAAGATTGGATTGCAGAAGGTCCTCTAGCTTCTACCCTAGTGGAGCATTTCTTTCTCACCGTTTTGGGGGAAACCGTTGTCTCATCTTGAGAACAGTCTGAGGAGTAGAGCCGCCTACCAATAACCACGTAGGTGAATATCAAAGCAGGCTGACAGCTGACAGCTGACCAGAAAGACCCTGAGCCAGATCCCTTCGGCTAAGGATGAGTTTCAAAACAGGGAGAGCATCCATGTTTGCTGCAGTTGGTGAATGCTCACTACAGTGGAGAGTAGGCCGTGTAGTGCTTAGCTTTCCAGCTCCAAGGTTCAGGGAAGCGTTTGAGGAGGCCGGTCATGATGGATTGTCCCATCCACAGAGCACACTGTGTATGTGCAGGAGGCCTGTTTTCCAGGAGCGAGGAGTGTGATCATCGTATTAAAGAAATCCTTCGCGTGCAAACCTTGCTCCCCTTCACTGGCCACCGCAATCAAACCCTTAACCATTTTTCCTTTGATTATCCAGACAGGACGGAATTCTGTCTACTTTACATGGAGACTGTCTCGGGATTTCTCACAGAGTGGAACCCACTCCCCTGGGGGCTTAGAAAGAAGCCCAGATAAATAAACCTGTAAACAACCACAGGTTGAGAAGGTCTGTGTGGAGACCAGTGGCAGATACTGGAGTGGATCTACCCTATTGAGTGTGGATAGTTTGAACTACCTCTGCCATTTAAATACATGGCAGAGCTCGTGGGGGGGGGGGGGGGGGAGGAGCTGAGGAGTGGCTGTGTCTGGAGAAAGGCCAGGAATGCTGAGCAGGTAACAGGGAAGTATGCAGACAATGATGTCATACGTCAGAGGACACTGGCGCCAGGATACCCATGGATACGAAAGCTGCAGAGGCTTAAGCCATCAAGTCTGTCACATAACATAGAGTTTGCACAGAGTCCACACACACCTGCACTTTCAGTCAACTCCTTGATGATAGAACACCTAACACAGTTATATGCTATGTAAATCATTGTTTTACTGCTTTATTTGGGTAATAAAGATAAGGAAATCTCTCTCTCTCTCTCTCTCTCTCTCTCTCTCTGTTTCTCTGTCTCTGTCTCTCTGTCTCTCTGTCTCTCTCTCTCTCTCTCTCTTTCTGTGTGTGTGTGTGTGTGTGTGTGTGTGTGTGTGTGTGTGTGTGTTTTCATTCAATTGCTCCTGCCACCAGTATTTCTCATTCATGGTGGGATCTGTAGCTGTGGACCCTGCAGACAAATGGGGTTGACTGGTAATCCTTTTACCTGTTCTACATTTTTCTTAAAGATCTGCTTATCTTTATTTTATGTGTATGGTGGTTTTGCCTGCACATGTGTTGTACCCTATGTGTGTGTGTGTGTGTTGTCTTCAGAGGCCAGAAGAGGGCAACGGGTCTCTTGGCATTGGAGTTACAGACTGTTAGCTGCCAGCTGGGTGCTGAGATCCAACCTGGGTCCCCTAGAAGAGCAGCGAGTGTTCCTGAGCATCTCTCCAGCCCTCTCCTCCCGGAGATATTTGTGAAGGTCTCAAAACAGAGTGGGCAGGAGACTGTGACAAGATCCTGGGGTAACTGCTGTTCAGGAGTGAGAGTCTTGTTCGACAAATTACTAAGGACTTTTATTTTTGGCTTTTGAGATTAAAATCTTGGTATGTTGCCTAGGCTGGCCTTGAACTTACAGTGATCCTCCTGCCTCACCTTCTTAGTGCTGAGGTTACAGCCATGTGTCACTGCACCTGGTTTCATTGGACGTTTTGAGAGTGAAGCGGGAAATAAGATTGGAGAGAGGCTACCTTTCTGACCACAGCCCTGACCCCAGTCCAGGCTCCTGGGGGATTAATGCTGCCTGGCTTCCCTGCTGTGAACTATCTATCAACAAAGGGCTTCCGGACTGCCACCAACTCCACGGGGGCTTCAGGAATCGGAAAGAATGGTGGTGGTGGGAGAGAAGCTGCCCCAATCGATGGACTGAGTGGTTCAATAACTCATTTTGCTGCTGATGCAGTGAAATAGATAAATAAATGCCTGGTTGGAAGTTGAAGCCGTCCATGCTCAGTGCTTCTCAAAGGCTGACTTGATAGGCTTTAATAGCTTTGCTCGGCACAGAACACGCACTGACTGTCCCAGCAGTGTGCCCTCTGTTTCCTAGGTAACCAAACTTGAAATCAGATGATGGCTGGAACCGAGGACCAAATCCATTTGTCAGAGGTACAGATGCAAGAGCGCAGACTTCACATAGCCTGAAGACGGCGGCCCCATTTACTGTCCCTTCAGCTCCCGTGTGTCTGCTGCTCCTTTGCTTTCCACCCAGCGCTGCCAGCCCCTTCGTCTCGACCCCAGAGCCCAGAAGAAAATGCCGGAGTTCCAATTGCGCTGTCGGAATCAATACGAGTACGCTTCTTTCCAGGACGCCTGTCAGGAGAGGGTCGGATGAAAAGAGTGGGCGATGCGCCTGGGCAAAGCTCTTTTGTGTGATACAAGGCTGAGCAGCGAGCTGCTGCCTGAAGCCAGGATCTTGGACCTGCTGTGCAAATCTGGCGCTTGAAATGATTGTTCCAGAACTTTCCCCGAGGGAAAAAGAGTCCCAAGTACTGTAGTAGGTCAATCAGCAATTCTGTGCCTGGCTTCAGCCGAGTTAGAGTCCTTAGCACTGTGACTCCAAACAGCTAAGTTCAGAAGTCAGAAGCTCCCTTCCCAGCATCCAGTGTCACTGGATCCTAGGGATGCTAGTTCGAATTACCTAATAATACCTGCTGGTTCTCCTCTTACAGGTAGTATAGATATGGATGAATAAATTTGAATACATGGATGGGTTTTAATAGTACGGGGGGGGGGGGAGGCGAAAACTCTCTCTGCCAGTGAAGAATGTCTGCTTTCCGAAGTTAAAGGGAGAGGAGCACTTCCTCTAGTCTCTGAATCCTTTGGACCCCAAAGGAAAAGCGGAAATCACTCCCAAGTCTGACATAAAACAGACAACAAATGCTCTCCTGTTGAGCAGTAATATTATCACACAACACAATCTGACATTATTTTAGAAACAGCTTTGAATTTCTGCCTTTTGTATTGTCAGTGTGGTAATTCAAAAAGCTTTCATTAAGTTTAGCATTCGGGGGAGGCAGGTAGGCCATCCTTTCCTCTACAGAACCGAACAGTATTAACGCCAGGCTTTCCAGTCCACGCGCTGTGTTGTCGCTGCAGTGTGAAACCTGCTCTAGGCAGCACTGGCGCTGCCAAGGCTGTAGTTCTAATAAAACTTTACTTACAAAAACAGGAGGAGGGCCAGATCTGGCCCATGGACCATATTTTCCAACTCATAATCTAGTTGAGTCTGTAGTATCAGGCATCAAAAAATAGTAGAGGGAAACATACTGTAAAGCTATTTATTCTTTTTCTTCATGGGGTCCTTTATTGTACAAAGTTTCTCCACCCATTTACTGACGGCACCATTTCAAGTGTTTCTGCAGTGGGAGAAGAGAGGACCAATAACTAAATACTTGACCCAGAGACATCACCTGACATGTCATGCTCCAGAACTCATCACCTAACCACACCCCTCTGTATTCAAGACTGAGAAGAATTGTAATCTGCAGTCAGGAAGTTAGGAATAGGGAGTCACAATAATGTCTTCCTCACGAAGCTTCAGTTAGACTGGAGTCCTCTTCAGAAGACAGCAATCAGAAGGGCCACTGCTTGACCCCATGGCTGAGACCTCTGCCATCTGCAGAGACAGCCAGTAAAAGGCCACTAGGAAGACCGCCCTTGGTCCTGAACTCTGTCATAAGTTTGAAGCATAGTAATAAACATAAAACACAACACACAACTAGAGAGATGGGCAAGAAGCCCAATTCTTCCCATATTTAATGGGCAATGTAAATTCAGATGACTGTAGCACAGCCAAATATTCTTGAGACCCTTTGGGCCTCCAGACAATTCTCCAATGAGAAGAATGGGGTACCTTTTGAGGATAAAGTGGGAAGCAGCAAACACAGCCTCCCAATGAGCAAAAGGATGGTGCTCATTTGAAACATAATCAGTTCCTTAGACGGCGGAAAGTTTCCTCGGCATAGGGTCTGCTTTATCGCACTGCCCACCACCTCAGCAACAGACACCGGCGGTCCTCAGTTGAACTTCCCAGTAGCTTGCGGAGGAGACTGTGACACATTCATTTACTAAACAGGGGAAACATAGAATGTGAAAAGCCTGGAGTGACGCTGGCAGCGGTTGGTACGGGAAGAGGCAGGTGCACCTGCCCAGCTGCACTCTGTGCACTCCTGCCTCTACACCTGGAGGGAGGGATGAGCCCCAGACCAGCCTGGTGCAGAGAGGACTCCCGGAGCTGGTGCTGCACGTGGCTTGGGGAACACGGACCTATTTGATGAAACAACCCATTTTGTCAGTTCTTAGGAATACTTACCTTCTCCCCTGAGACTTCCAAGAATTAATTAATACTAAATGCTTGTCAGGCCCTTTGCCAATATAAAGGATTTGTTTCACCTGAAAGGCCAGAGTAAGCACAATGGAGGGCTTCAGCTTGACTTTATAAACGCCCTCCGTGATGAAGCAGAATAGCTTTAGTATGTGGTGTGGTTATCCCTTTCTGTAAAAGGACACATTTGCCTACTCCTGTTCAGATACTTAATCTGTCTGGAGCCACATGATGCTGTGTGAGGCTTCAGCATCCAGCTGAAGACAAGAACAGTCTCCTCCAAGAATCAGTCTCAGTATCTGCCGCAGACCTGAACAGCACGATACCAGATACTTATCCTGTTCAGATACTTAATCTGTCTGGAGCCACATGATGCTGTGTGAGGCTTCAGCATCCAGCTGAAGACAAGAACAGTCTCCTCCCAGAATCAGTCTCAGTATCTGCCGCAGACCTGAACAGCACGATACCAGGGAAACTCCCCAAACCAAGGGACAGTTTAAGCTCGTGTGTTGTCTGGATGAGACAGACAACCAGAAGCAGAGCCCACCTGGAGTCTGTCAAATGACCCTGCTTGAAGGACAGTCCCAAGGCTGCCCTTGCTTCTGCAGAGCCAGGGAACTCCAGTTCCACCCTGAGTTCTGGCACTTTCTTGAACTCATCAAAAGGGGCTGTACCCACAGGTTCAGTTAATCACAGGAAAAGCACTGGTACCAAACAAAAGTGTGTCTACCCAGAAGGCAGCCTAGAAGAGGGCTCCATGCACATACGCGGGATGCCTGTTGCTCTTGGGGCATCCTACTGTTCCAGCATCCACATGTGTGCGCAGCAATGCTGATGTCTAGAGTGTTACGTGACTGCTTGGTTGATTGGGTGCCCTGATGACCTTCACCTCCAGGACCCTGGAAATCCACCAAGGGTTACCCATTAACATAAATTTTCAGGGGTGGCGGAGGAGGCTCGCCATGAAAGACAGCTTTCCTCATTACTGTCACCCAGGGAAGTCTAAAGGTTTAAAGATCAGATCACATCTGGGAGCAAGGGACAAAAACCACGTCTCTCTTTGAATAAAACCAAATTCCTTATTATATAGGCTCTGGAGGAGGAGAAGAAATCCCCACTGGATTTCCTTGGAGAGTTTACTGGGGACGGAGGGATCCAGACAGTGGTGGCTTACGTGATTTGCTTATCCCCAGAAGATAAGCTAGTGCCCCTATCCGTTCAGGACTGTGTATTCCCCCAGAACATGACTCCAGACCTAGACTCTCTTCTCTCTCCTTTCCATCTATGAATCTCATGCATCCATAGCTCTTTCAAGCTTCAAACACTTCGTAATGTGTCAGTCCACACACACACACACACACACACACACACACACTCACTCACAAATGGCTACAGTCAAAGTTGCTAGTGGGAAACAAGCTGCCACTTTGGAAGACAGCTTCCTTGATCTCTTTAAACATTCTGTAACCTTTCTATTAGTGTGTAATCCAGCAATCAATGCTGTCCAGTAGTGCTGAAAGTTATACCCGCACAAAAGCCTACACATGGGTGCTTGCGGCAGCCTTAGTCATAGTTGCTAAAGCTTGGAAGCAGCCGAGATAACCTGCAACAGGTGTTATGGCAGATAACTAACTATCACTCATGACTTAAGAGATTAGCACTTTTAAGCCATGGAGGAACCTTAAGTGCATAGTACTACATAAAAGAGGCCAATATAAAAGGGTTGCGGGCTGCCTGATCCCAACTGTACGGCCTCTGGGGGAGAAAACTGGGTGACTGACTAGATTCTAGGGGTAAGTACCAGGGGTAAACTGAGGACTTGGAGTGACTGATGAGGAGGAGGAGGCAATGAAAGATTGTCATGGGGAGTAAAGGGACCTCTGAGGTGCATGTTAATTGTTAATGGGGGATGTGCCCAGGTGTGGGGTGAGAGGTACATGGGAAATGTCTGTGGTTTCTCTTCTGTTTTGCTGAGAATCTAAAGATTTATTTAAAATTAAAGCCTTGTCAAAAATAGCTGCAATGTCCTTGACATCCTTCTTCCTGAGAGGCAGACAGGCCGCACGCCCTTCCCACTATATCTGGGTAGGCTTGAGAATGCCTGCCTTTGGGGGCTAGGTCGGGACAGAAATGCCACATCTTCTTAGTTTCCTGGGTACTTGCATTTATGGCCTTAAACTACCAAGTAAAGAATGTCACCACCCTGAGATCATCAGTCTTGCAGAAGCCCGGGTCAACTGGAGAGCCATGACGAGTATTCTAACCCCAGCCCAAGTTAAGTCCTAACTGAAGTCCAGCAGCATTCTCTGGGGAGCATGGATGCTTCCAGACGGTTCCAGATAAATCCAGCCCACCCATCTATGCACCCTTCCTGTTGAGGCCTCACCTACAGTAGAGCAAACGTAAGCTGTCCCTGCTGTGTTCAGGCCAAATTCGTGGTTCAGCAAATCCTGTTACCCAGAATGTCAAGGGACTGCTTAGTGTATATTCTGATAAGTCACTGTTTGGAAAGTTAGTACACACATGCAAAAGTCCCTGGCATTGCTGAAATTTGATATGTGGGGAACTGTTGCTTGTCTAATCCTGCTGCTGTCAGAACATCTCGGTGCAAGGAGTTTGGGAAGCAAATTGGCAAGACATATTGGAAGCCTTAAAAATATATGTCCCCATGCTGAGAATTTGTTCTAAAGCCTAAGCCATGTGTCATCCAAAAGGTTTTGGAGAGTGGGAAACACCCACGTGATCTAATAGAATGAAGAAAAAGGAGATATAAGCAGATGCCAACACAATATTCTATTATCTATTCAGATGCGGCTGCAGTGCTTCAACCAACCAATGTCAAACAGGAGTTTGCTGTGTGCCAGGTGCTGCCCCCGATGTGAGAAGAAAGCAAAACACTGAAGAGGCAGATGTTTTTCTCTCACGAAGCTCGTGCACATGAGCAATAGACAACCAACGCCACCCATGTTCCATACGAGCCTGGTGCGCGGTCCCTTGAAGAATGGTATTGGGCTGCAGAGAAACATAAATCAGGGTAGAAAGACAAATCGTCCTGGGATCAAGGAAGTATGAGACAGGGTAGTTGGGTAAGAGCCAAGCTAATAGGATTTGATGCCTTGGATGAGACTGAAGCAGTAGAGGATGCCTAACTATGCTGGTAAAGGAAAAGCCAAGGGGACTTGGCACTGTGTTGGGTAGAGGGCACGATGAAAAGACGGAAGTCAGAAGAATTAGCTGCTCAGAATGATGTGCAGGGGAAAGTACAGTGGCCTGAGGAAATGTTTAGGAAATGTTTCTAAGTGCAAAAGCAGGTCACAGAACAGCATGGAAAAAAAAATGATTTTAATTTTGGAAAGGAAAATACATATGTGGGTAGTCACAGAAAATGTGCCAAAGGTTCTCAACAGAGCTGGGGGTTTCTTCTCAAACAGGATTTCAGTGGCTTTTATTTTCTTGTTTGCCTGTATAGTCACCTCCCACATGATGGCAGTTGAGTCCACAACAGACCCCTAAGATCCTGTCCCCCATGGCACCATAGTTAACTTGTATAACCACACTCAATCGTGTTTGCACGATGACAAAATTCACTTTCTAACGTGTTTCTCAGAGCATCATTAGGCCACGCCTGACTCGATTTCGTTTCTCCTTTTCCCAGAATTGCTTCAAGAAACAGGCTTGCTGTGCTGCCTGCTGGCCTGGAATTGATAAGCCTGGTGTGGGCCCAGCTGATTCTCCTGCTTCAGCCTCCCAGCTAGCTTGAACTGCAAACATATTCCCCTACAGCTGGAGGCACTGATTTCCCACTAAGAAAAGGAGACCATATATGATGCCCCTCCCTGTCTTCCAAACTCACATCTGTCCAACTTGGGCTTCCTAGGATTTCCTTCCTCATGGTTTTCTCTGTCTTACTAGTGGTAATTATGGCTTTATAACTCCCGCTGTTTGTTCTGTCCTGGCTTTAATGGAGACAGAAGACTGTAAACATTTAATAATCCTTGTTTCTAGAATCAGTCCCTGGTAGGAGTGAGACTGTGCTCAGGAACTCAGGGTATGCAGTAAAAACAGTTTTAGCAGGGGAAAATTGAAATCTCAGTTCTCACCAAATGATTAAGCATAAATGCAGTGTCCTCCCTGGCTTCCAGAATGAGGAAGCACCACCACACCATTGCTGCTATTCAAGGCCTGTCCTTTGCTTCAGTGGGTAGGGCATAGATGGAGAAAAAAATAAGGAAGTAGATTGTGTGTTAGGAGAGTAAGCAGGGATGATTCTGAAAGTTGTGGCAGCCGATCTCAACCTAAAGAACAAAAGAGGAAGGATAAGGGTCCCTACATTCCAGGAGGAGGACATTCCTCGTTATAAATGATTCCAGGTTCTTGGGGGAAGATGAGACAGATAGATGTTCAGCCCTCCTCCTCTTGTAAGGCTCCAATACTTCTAGTAGAGTGACCATTCTCCCAGTTTTCTTTGCCCACGGAAATTTCCTCTCTGCCTAACATGAAACTCCATTATACTTGGGATTATTTAATTGTCATTTTCTCAATGAGCATCTGAAAGTGAAACCTTTAAATCAAATGCATGATGATGTGTATGTGTCTAAGAAATTAATGAATTAATTAATTAATTAATTTTGAGGCAGGGCTTCACTGTAGTTTTAGAGCCTGTCCTGGAACTAGCTCTTGTAGACCAGGCTGGCTTCAAACTCACAGAGATCTGCCTGCCTCTGCCTCTCAAGTGCTGGGATTAAAGGTATGTGCCATCACCACCCGGCTTAAGAAATTAATTTCTTCAGGACATTTTCACATTGCCAGTCTCAGAGTTAATGATTAAATAAATGCCTTCTGCTTTGGTATTTAGTAAATATATCTCTTCCTGTTATCATTTATTCCCTTATGGGAGCCACAAATGGTATCATAAACCCAGCACAGAGAACAGATCTAAGTTTTTTAATGCAATAGTTAGTAGAAACTCTCTATAGCGTCCATTGGGGGAAATAGTGATTTATTTCATTTTTGAAAAAGTCTGTATTTGTACAAGAGACGTGAAGTGAGTATCTTACACTCTGGACCTGGGTCTACCTATGTTCTCAAGATTTAGAAACAGGTACAAGGACAATTTTCTACTATTATGCAATTATAGAGCCTCTGTCATTACCTCTACAGTGGAAGAAAATCAACCATTGAATAAGAGTGAACACCTGGCACCCATACAAATCTGCATGGATGCATGAATTTGGGAGTTCATGGGGACCAATGAGCTGCCAGGCATGCCATGGGCAGGGATGGGGAACTGAGTCCAGATGCTTCTTCCTCAGTGACAACGGTGTCACCAACAACAGTCGGCAAATTGTCCCTGTTGCATGCTATAGAAGTGGGTTGTGCTACATACTTCTTGGGGACACAGACTTAACTCAGTCAACCACGTCAGGATTTGTGTGTAGGAAAGTGGGACTTTCTCAGTCCCTTTCCCCAACACATGCTTACTCTCCAGTACCTTCCCTCGCCTAGATTTGGCTCCAAAACACTGCTCACCATCTATATTAAGCAGGGTTCTCTGGAGAAAGAGAATTAATGGATTATATATAGAGAAATACGATAAAGAGGATAAGAAGATGTGGCTGTTTGAATAAGAAATATCCCCCTTATATTTGAACATTTGGTCCCTAATTGGTAACATTATTAGGAGAGGTTGTAGAACTTTGGGGACATGGAGCTTTGCTAAAGGAGGTACTTTACTGTGAGTGAGATTTAAGAGTTTATAGTCCTACCCCAACTTCCAATGCTTAATATCTCTGTTTCTTGTGTGTGGTCACCATGTGATCTGTCAGCTTCTTGCTCCTGCCACTGTGCCTTCTCTACCATTTTGAAAGCCTAGCTCTTTTAAACTATGAGCCAAAGTAAACGCCTTTGTAAGTTGTCTTGTTGGCAGACTTTTCTTTCCTTCCTGCCAGTTTCCAAGTAACTGACACAGAGACTCAATATCAATTATAAATGCTCAGCCAATAGCTCAAACTTATTACTAACTAGCTCTTACAACTTAACACATTTCTATTAATTTCTGTGCTGCCACATGGCTCATGGCTTGTTATCTCATTTTGTACATGCCCTGATTCCTTTCTGTCTAGCTGCTGATTCCCTCTCTCCACCCTTCTTCTTCCCAGCATCCTCCTAGTCTGGTTCTCCCATCCAATCTCTTCCTTCACAGCTATAGGCCAGTCAGCTATTAACCAATGAGAGCAGTGCATATATATTTACAGTGGACAAAGATCGTTCCACAGCATTTTCTTTGGAATTTTGTCACTGCAATACGGAAGTAACTAATTCAGAAACCAAGAAGCCCCATGACCTCTCATCTGCTAGTTTGGGAAACAAGAAGGATATAACTCAGTTTAAAACTCTAAATCTTGAGGCCTGGCCACTATTAGTTTCAATAGTCTGGGGTCTGGTGCCAAAGGCCTGATGATAGAAGGGAAGTAATTTAAGTGCCAGAGTCAAGTGGACCAAGGACCAGAAGCTTTAATGAAATAAGGAGAAGATGGGCGTCCTCACGTAACAAGAGAGAAGAAAGAGTTAACAGACGTCTACATTTTTGTTTTATCCAGGCCTTTAATGGACTGGGTGATACCCACCCACATTGGTGAAAATAGGTCTTGTCTACTCAATTTGCCAGCTCAAATGCTAGCCTCATACAGCAACATCCTCACAGATAAACCTAGAAATAATGTCTTACCAGCTACATGGGAATGCCTTCACCCATTCAAATTGACACACAGAACTAACCATTATGCTATCTGATATATCTAACATTTACCTGTGTTATTTTGCTTAATGTCTGTCTTTCTCCATGACATGAATGCCTCATGAGGACAAGGACTTTGACTGTTTTGTGCAATGATCTTCACCAAGTACACATTCATCCAATAACCATTCAGTAGGAATGAATGAACATCATAATGCTATGCCTATACAATCACCTTAAGCACAGTAGATATGCCCAGGACCCTTCCTGACCAGCCGCCCTTACATACAAGCCTTCTAGTGCTTAAGTTCGCATATATCAATTGAGCAAAGTAATGAGTCTTACTACATTTTCATTCAAAAATATCATTTGTTTTGACCACACTTACCCCCTTACTTCCCCTTCACACCCCCCGCTATTCCTTTCTTCTCTTCAAATAATCCCCTTTGTTGTTTTCATGGTGTGTGTGTGTGTGTGTGTGTGTATGTGTGTATGTGTAATACCCCAACTTTATAGAAAAGGAAAAGAAGACCAAAAAGTGTAGTAGTTTGACTGAAGTCATATGAACAGAGTGAGAAAAAAAAGACTAGAAAGCTAATGCCAGCTAATATAACACAATTATGCTGGCCTTAACAGGACTGTTTAATGTGGAATTTGAAAACAGATCCATTGAGAATGCATAGATTTATTGATATCCACATGTACATTTAATTACAGCTTGTAAACACTAATGATCCAGGAAACAAAAAAATGTCTAGGACCTAGTCTAGGTTTCCTTTTGTATTTACCTGTTTATCCTCAAATTACTTCTGCAACATCAAAATATGTTTAATAATTATTTATTGAGCCTCAATGATAGATCAAGCTTAATACATCAAGATAACATCATTAACAAAACTTAGCCTATGCTCATAGGCTTTATAATCTTGCAGGGGAAAAAGGTAATAATAAAAATAAAAGAAATAGGTACATCATATGTTGTATCAGAAACATACTATGGGAGGTAGGGAGCTGAGAATGGTGAGGGGATTCAAGAGTAAACGGAGAAGAGCTCTAGGCTAAAGGACTTACCCAGAGCAAAGACCTAAAGCAGAAGTGCGCCAGTCCTGCTTAAGAGTGGCAGGAGACCAGTGTGGTTACCAAAGAGTGACAAAAGGGACAGAAGTAAGAGACAGTGACATAAAAGTGTCCCTCAAGGCCGGGCGGTGGTGGCGCACGCCTTTAATCCCAGCACTCGGGAGGCAGAGGCAGGCGGATCTCTGTGAGTTCGAGACCAGCCTGGTCTACAAGAGCTAGTTCCAGGACAGGCTCTAAAAAAGCTGCAGAGAAACCCTGTCTCAAAAAAACCAAAAAAAAAGTGCCCCTCAAAGCCCTTGTTTGAAAGATTAGTCACTAGCAGACTGGAGGGCGGTGGTAGACTTTTAAGGGGCATGCCTGGTGGGAGCTAGGTCACTGAGAATGTGCTCCTAAAGGGGATGTTGAGACCGCCAATGGTTCCCACCTAATGTGTCCCAGCATAAAACCGAAGTTCTCACTCACAAGGTTGACAGACAGGGCGCTGTATGATCATGACTCCCTGTCCTGTGTTGTCCCCCCAGTCATTGTGACCAAAAACCCAACATGGTCAACTTAAAGGAGGGAAGGCTGTTTTGACCTCTTGTTTTAAGGGTCACAGCCAATGTCAAATGGCCTCGTTGCTTTGTATGTCTGTATGAGGGTATCAGATCCCCCAGAACTGGAGTTGTTGCAGACAAATGTGAGTTGCCATATGGATGCTGGGAATTGAACCCAGGTCCTCCAGAAGAGCAGCCAGTGCTCTTAACCACTAAGCCATTTCTCCAGCCCTGTGGCTGGGGCAATGTTCACTGACTCTCATCTGTAACTTAGTGTTCTTACAAGGACAAATTTGTCATCGCTAACACTCTGATCATAGACCACTTAAAGCTTGACCATAAGGACAGCACAATTTGGAAAAGGTCCCATATATGGCTTCACGTGCCGTTGAGGTCTTAGAAAGTTCAGGGATTATACATAATGCCAGACATCTTGAGCTGTTCCTGGGAAACCTAGAGACTGCATCCTTTATGGAATAGGAACCTCCCAGGCGAGGGGGTCACACATATGGGGCAAGCGTTACAGTAAGTGTCACCATCAGTAAAGAAGGAAACACTGTGATGTGGCCCAGAGCAGAGAGTAGAGTCCAACCCTCAGAGGCAGATGAATAAAGTGACCATAATGGGCAGCAAGGCTAGAGCGGCCCAGGGCTCTGGACAGAGGCGACAATGGAAGACCATGTTTCCAGAGGGGATGCAAATGAGCAGGCAATAAGGCTCTTTCTCTACTCCTGTAATCAGAAAACCATGATGGAGAGAAGGTGCACAGAGATCTGATGTCAACTGTGAAAGGGAGTGGTTACCCCTCACCACCCACGGCCCGGGGATCGAGACGCTAGGTTCCCTGGATAAAAGACCCCACAATATCGCAAACCTTCCCAAGGCACTGTGTAACTTCATGCTAGGAAAATGGGAATGCACCAGTTTTCAAAAGCATGCAGGGTCTCAGCTGATGCCAGTACCAATAAAACCCAAGGTGCCGCGATGACTGTAGTCAGGTCGGGGAGTGCGGAAGTCACGCAATGGGTGGGTCTCTTGCCACAGCGGGCTCCACAGTGACCTGAGCAATGCGGATCACCCTGTGGATATTTCCTCAGTTCTGGATGCATCGTTGAGATGAGAACACTCAGAAGCTTCTTTGACCGGTGGGGTAAGAAGGAATAAGTCTGGGAGGAATGGGTGGAGGGTCCAGAAAGTGCCTTTCTTAGCTGAGATGGGAAACAGACAGTACTCCATTCCTGGCGGAATGGCTGATCCCAGCGCCACTAGGGAAGAAGGAAATGCAGAGGTGGACGGTGGCAGCCCCTCCAAAGAGTTCACCCATTGTTTTACGGGGCCACTCTCAGATGAGCAGCCTAGATCAGTTGACACTACCAAGAATGGAGGAAATATAAACAGAATGAATGATGGGTAAAGGTTTTCAGAGCTAAGAATATAGAGCTGCAAACACTTCCAAGAACCATGCAAGGATGTCCTCTTTATCTGGAGTTTCACTTCATACAGTTTTACTTATCCACAACCCGTTAAGACCCAAAATTATTAAACAGACAATTCCAGGAGTAAATGACTTATAAATTTTAGATATGCAGAATCTCCTGGGAGAAATGATGAAAAGGCATGCTGAGTGAGTTCTCATTACACCTGTGTTCAGAGTATCCATGCTGTGTATGCTACCCTCCCGGAAGTTACTGAGTAGCCGTCCTGGTGGTCAGATCACCGGCCACAGCATCCCTGTCCATGTGCTCAGGTGGCCCTGACACAGTTGCTGAGTGTTGTCAGTCACGTCATTCACCACACCACATCCCATCATGTAAGTAATAGACCATTTCTGCCCACTGTGAAAGCAAGCACAGTACAATAGAATACTGAAAGAGGGGCTACATTTATCTAACTTCCATCACTTTTATTCATATTTTAGTATATTTCTATAAGTATTTTATTACTGGCTATTATTAATATCTTACTCCCTGGTTAATCTTTCCCATGGGAGGGTATGTACTGGGAAAAATAGCACATACATGCTTTCCTACCATCTTGGGTTTCAGGAATCCACTGGCCCAAGAGTCGTTTGTCCCATGGACAGTGGGGCATTAAATCATACTTTGAAAATCTGAAATAAGCCAACCCCCTTTCCTAGAAATTTCTCTACTCAGTCATCTCTAGCAGACAGAGTCCCCCCATTTTCCTACAGTACCCTGGGGGAGGGGTGGCAGACACCAGCACATAAGACCCTGTAAGGTGTCCTGATGCTGTGCCACTTGGCTCGATGCTTGTCAATGTTTTCCAGCTGAAAGCCATTCCGAATCCCAGCAGAAATGGTAAAAAGTTGACACGTGTTTATGAAATCATTTTACAAACCTTAAGCTCGTTGGTAGTTCTTAAATTAGATCAGGCTCTTGATTAATAGGAATCAAAAGGAACCAAGGGTGGATGCAGTTCTTAATCGCAGTGATTTGTGCACAGAATCTGTGTTTGCTGCTCAAGCAGATTTACAGTCTCTGCTGTATTTTTCTTTCTGCTAGGGGCTGAACTGTGGGCCTCGTCCTCCAGAAAAATGAAGTCTTCACCCCCAGTGAAGACCATAATTTGACTATGTCTGGAAGTGGGGTTGTTGGGAAATGAAGCTGAGATGGCCACTAAACCAATGTGACTGGCAGCTTGGATGGTGAATGCTCTTGTCAACTTGATGGGAAGTGAAGTCACCTGTCAGAGCCCGCTCCAACAAAATCAGCTGGGGGTATCTGGGTAGGGGTGTAAGGATTATGGAAATGTCATATTGAAAGAAATGGAGACAGAAAGCATGATAGTTTCAGGGGACAGCCAGCTTCCTCTGTGCAGCCATGAGCTTATTTTGGAGCCTGCTTATATACAAAAGCAGAACAAAGCACAGCACAGCAGCCGGTCAGTATCTGATCACAAGACCATTCCTGCCCTTGAGTAAGTGGACTTCTGTCTGTCACGTGCCTGCTGCTTGTAAGCAGTTTCACTCTCTAGCTCGGTGTCCCTACGGTTTGGCATCAGTGGTATTCTTTCTACTAGATAGTGTGCTCTTTTCTCATGGGCAAAATGCTCTTTCCCATGGGCTTAATCAGAACTTTCTCACAGCCCTCAGGGATGCAGGCAGGGCAGGCAAGCTTGAACTCAGTGGCTTACAAGTCAAAGTCGACTTAGTTATAAAAATTGAGTCATAAGCGTAACCATAGTCACCTAGATGGCAAGCCTCCAGACACACCTGTGCGGGGTTATTTAAATAAGATGAGCCCCTAGGCATATCTTTGAGAGAGTATCCTGTTTAAACTAATTGATGTGGGAAGATAGACCCTAAAAGTGGGCCAATCACTTCCTAGGTTTAGGTCCTGAACCGCACAATAAGGCAGAAGCTGGGTGAGGAAGAATACACATTGTTCTCTACTTCTTGACCATAGACAAGACATGACCAGCTGCCATCAAGACTACCTTGCCGTGGTGGCTTGCATCCTCGAACTGTAAGCCAAAATAACACCTCTCTCCCATAAGTAACCTTTGCCAGGGTATTGTATCAGAGAAACAGGAAAAGCAACTAAGACAGTGTCCTTACAAAAAGACAGTGTTTGTGAACAGAGACACGCATGGGGAGAATGCCAAGAGACTGAAAAACAGAGATTGAGAAAACAGACGGGAAGGTGGGGGAGTCGAGGGGACCCCTGCAGCTTTGGGAGAGGGCCAAGCCCTGCCAACACCACGGTATTGAACATCAGACCTACAGAGCAGTCCGTGTTGTTTTAAGGCACCCAGTCTATGGTACTTCTGTTACAGCAGCCAAAGAAAGAAACACGCATGTGTGAGTGGTTTATCTTCGATGAAATACCTAAGATCGGGATAAAAATGTGTCACCGATGTTCACCCATTTCATCTCTTTAGAGGGACTGCAGAAGTTTCTGAGTTGAGACTGGTATGGAATGATGATACATATCTTCATCTTGGATGTATTTAGTTACAATTATAAAGGAGCAGCACTTCTTACAAAAGATCCATCCATCCTTATCTACCTGGGACTCAAAGGCTACCAAACTGAAAGAAGCCCCTCCCTCTTCAGGGCTCAATAGATACACAATTTTCCCCAAGAACAGGAAAGCATATTCTAAAATTAAAATAATCACTAAAGCTGGGCGACAGAATACCTTTATGTGTGGCCTCTGCAGGCTCGGCTATGCCAAATTTAATTAAGGAGTTTTATCTGCATCAATAAATTACTATCCAAGGTAAAATAAAAGTTATTCGATTTGTTCACACTCAATTTCATTTAGGTGTACAATTAGTGGTTTATGTCTGTTGCAAAATAATTCAGCCAAGAAATCAATTTTAGCACCTACAAAAAAGCTCAGCCAGGCTATAATTACAATCTTCCAAATGCTAATTACATACAGTTTTGGATGGAAAAAATATATGTATGTGTATACGTAATCTCACTGTTTACCACCGAAAAAGTCTACTTGCATAAAACATGGGGAAATTATTTACATTATTTATGACTCTCAAAAGATTAAGATATTCCTCTTAGCATCCCTTTTGGATCAGGCCACATTCATAATTAATTGTTCTCCCTAGCTGCGTTTGTACGTGTACTCATCTTGTGCAGTCAAGAGAAAATAGGCTAAGGCAGAGAACTTCATAGCGAGTCAGCGAGAATCGAGATCAAAGTAGGAACGGGGACACCAGAAGAGCCCAGGATCCAGGGCTCCTGCTGCCCACAGCATTGGCATCTTTGAGTGATCACTTCCCAGTGCCACCATGTTTTGCTTGAGGCTCATCCCCTTCCCAAGCTCGTGTTGACACCATTAGGTTAAAAGGAATTAATGCCTGCCTTACGGTAGTTGGTTAACTCAGACAACAGTGAGCTCTCCTGCGTGGGACTGGCTAAAAGCCGCCCTTCATGCATTGTCTCTGCCATTAGCCCCCTGCTTTCCTACCATGGAATGCAGAATGCAGTCCATACTAGAAGCTCAGGGGACACAGCACTTAATACTGGGCTTCTGGGCCATCCCCATGAGCCAAACAAAAGTCTTTCCTTCAAAACTTACTTTACTTATTCTGCAGTTCCTAAGACAGATTAGTGACTGATGGACTTATTGATGAAAAAAATGGTTACAAATAGGAAATATATATAAATATATTCATTCCAGGGAGGCGACCAGATTTGATGAGGAACCATGAGTAGTAGTAAAACCACATTGCACAGGTTGTTCTGAGAGTCTTAATAGCTTCTAGATCATTCTGGGTAAATCATTTGGAGTAACTTAAGAATACAAGATACAAGGTCAGTACACACCGAGTTTTGCTATTTCAGCTATATTGTTTACCAACATCACACTCACTATGACAACCCTGACTTGCACTGGGGTAGCAGGTCACAGTTTATGAAGAGCCAGCTCTAGGAGGTAGATTTGCAGGTGGTTATTCCTTCCATGCTCTTCTCAGAGTGGGGGTGATGGAGTGAAGAACGAGGCTGGAGAAGTGAAGTGCTTCCTCCAACCCCATAGCTACTCCAGTTCAGCATGAGACACTGTGAAGCTGACGCTCACACTTCACAATAGGGTGACTGCTGCAGCAAGCACGGTGCATTATTGTTGCAGACTTGTACATTGGACCTTCTTTCCCGGGATCTAGAAGCCCCAGCACCTCATTCTGTCTTCCTATGGTGCTGAGTAAGAAAGCCCATGTCCCACATCATCTCTGAGCTATTTCCCCAGCCTGAGAGAAACGTTTGAATCTCATACAGGAAACTGCTGCCTTGAACACTGGGACAGCTACTGATATACACCTATTTCAGTTTTAGAATTTCAGGATTTGGATACTTAACTCCATGAAGAATCTAGGTGAGCATTTAAAGTGAACAGCAACAAGTGTCAGTGCGTCAGTACCAGGTCCTGTGAGGTTTCCCCACACTGCAAAAGCTGGAGCTGAGGCTCGAGCCATGGAGGAATCTGGTCCAGCTTCAGAATGGCTTGCCAGGTGTCTGAACAAGGTCTGTTCCACAGTACTGATACAGTGAACAGTGATCCGATCAGACAAGGAATTTAAACCTCAGTTTGATTGATCATAAATAAGTCAAGCAATAAAAATGGAGTAAATAAGCAAAGATTTATAATCACTGAAAGACTACTTCTGTAATCTGGCCAATGGGTGTGCTTTGGCTGTCACAGTTCTCTGACTAAAGAACACACTAACCAAGTGTCCTTCTAAGTTTCTTACATATTCACAAGTTCACCTGATATGGCTGCTTATTGAAAAACCAACCTTGGTTACCTCCCTATGAGCTGTTTGTCAGGAAGATCCCAAACACCTCCTAAACAACGCAAGCTATTGTGATTGTTCTTAGTTGTCCACCAGAACTGGATGGTAAGACCCTATTATTGATTAAGATACTACACCACACTGGATGTAGCACTTGGAGAAATCAAGTTAGAACTGACTAGAAACTTTCTTCCTGTTGGCTAGCTTTCATGGTGCTTGGAAGTGCTATGTAGACGACTGAAGGAGAAGTCATCAGTGGTATTACATAGTGATGGACTCTCATTGCTACAATACTGACCAGCCACGCAAGATGGCTCATAGTGCATTAGTGGTATGAAGTCTATGGGAAGCAAACAACCACTTCCTGATTGGACTGAGGAGCAAATGTGGCAAGTGGATGGAGTCATAAGTGAATGTGTATTGTTGACATGGAAAAAGCCATGGCAACAACCCCAATGCATCAGACCAATGGGAATTGTCAAAGACTTCCATGGGTGAGGCTTAGAGGGTTGGAAAAACCGTCCTCTGATTCAATTATGAGTGTTTTTGAACAATTAACCAATGTGTATAGCAACAACTTCCTCCTGATAGATGACTCTGTTCCCTTACAGAGACCCCCTAATAAGATTAGCAAAATCTGCCACCTTGTTCTACTTTATACAATAAACCTGCCTCTTTAACTCACATGTATAAAGCAGGCACACAGAATTTCCAGACTGCTGTTGTAGTTTTGACCTCCATTAGATCTACCCACCTGACCCTCGCTTTTCTGGACCTGTCTGTATGTCTTTACTTTCTTCATTAACTGGTGGCTCCAGTCAGGTCAATCCCTGAAGCCATGCAGACGGTGTCAAGAGAAACCATTCTTGACACTGGAAATGTGGTCAAAAGCCCATGGAGATCATAGGCCCCAGGGGATGAGTCAACAATTGTTATTTTGCTAAATGAACATATTGCCAAACTGTCTCCTAATATTGTACTTGTCCCCACAGATGGTCAGCACTACCCTCAGCCTTGGCTAGAGAAGCTTCTTTCTGCAGTAGGCAGCAGTTAATGCAGAGATTTGTAAAATTGGTCAAAGTTCCAAGAATAAGTGACAGTTGAGAGCTGAGTCCTAAACGGGCTCTCTACAACCATGCTTCCATGCTCAACAAGGCTCAGAGAAAATCACAGAAGAGGGATTGGAAAGATTATAAGATGAGGGAAGGGGGGGTGCAGTGAAATGCTTTATGAGCAAGGCATGGCTATAACTCATGAACTCATCGCAGTTGTGGTTACCCACAAAAGACCAATATAAGATCAAGCCCACAAGACAAGTCAACATTCCAGTCTGCACTAACTGGTTACCACCACTACCCCTCCAAAACGAATAGTGCATTAAGGTGGGAAAGTTACATGTTGAGGAAGTATCTTGGAGGAGTGAGAAAGAAATGTTAGAGGTAAATATGATACAGATTCATCCCACGCTTCCAGAAAGCTCCTTGTGTCTCTCTTTTGTTCCTTTGTGTTCTGTTTGTGGTGAGATCATTTACCATGAAATTGATCTTTATTACAAATGTAAAGCATGTGATACAGTATGGCTGACTCCAGGCTCGCTGCTATGGGGCATCTTTAGCTAGTCTTCTTGGAGTAAGTGAAAGCTCACCTTAACTGCACAACAGCTTCCCGCAACTTCCCCCGGCCCATAGTAATCACCATTCTACTCTCTGTTCTTGGTGCCTCACGTGATTGGGATCTTTTAGTCTTTATGGTACTTACTGTTCTGTGCTTAGCTTCTTTTACTCAGCCTAGTCTCCTTGGGTTCATCCTACCCCTCTCTTAATGGTGGTATTTCTTCCTTTTTATTTTGGTTTGTTTGTTTATTTTTATAATTACTGTTTATGCGCATGTGTGTGTGTGTGTCTGTTTGACTCTATATGCACATCTGTGCAACTTCCTGGAACTGGAGTTACAGATGGCTATGAGCCTCCCCAACCCTACATGGGTGCCCGGGAACCAAATCTAGGTTCTCCGCAAGAACAGCAAGTACTCTTAACTACTGAGCCGTCATTCCAGTCCCTGGTTTTTTTCCCTTTTCAAAGGTCAAATAACAATCCATTTTGCAAATGAGCTATCTGTGAAAAGCCTATCGCATTTTCTTTACCCAATCATCCGCTGTGGCTTTCCGTTGTGAACAGGGATGCTGTGAACACAGTGCAGAGGCCTGAGCACTGTGATGTCAGTTCCGTTGGGTACACAGCTGGGCTGTGGGGTGCTTCTCTTTTTACCTCGGCGAGGGCCTTCCGTGCTCTTTCCCATGGCAGCCGCACCACTTTGCCTTCCCGCCAGCGGGAGAGGGGTCCTCCCTACAGAATATTCTCCTCGGTACTGTCCTCCTTCCCACACAGCACAGCGCAGACCACCCCCATCAGCACCAGTCAGTCTTCAGTCAGGTTAGTGTCTCTCAGCTGTTTATCCTCTCAAAGCTCAAGAGCCCCCATTCTAAGGGAGCCTACAGCGAGCGTCTCACAGCTGTTCTTCCTTGTCTCATATTCATTTCTATACTCCAGCTATTAGATTAAACACAGTTGGTTCACTCAAAACAAGAATTCAAAGCAAATCTGATTTTCTTCATGTATAATCTTGAACAAAAATATACAGCAGGATCAGAACAGGTATAAATAAGAAGGCAGGCAAATTGAGTATGTGGCCAGCTGCAGGGGTTCATCCCAGGGTTCAGAGACGGTATCTCACGTGTTCAAAGAAAGGCAAGTGAAGAAGAACAGGCCATGGCCCCCTGCTGTAGTGGCATCTGACCCAGTTAGGCAAACAGCAGCAGCTATTACAACAGAACATAATATATATGCTAAAGGACCAAAATGAATGTTTCAAGGAACAGATGGAAAAAAATGTAGGTTGGGTAGCAGAAGTGTTGGGTGATTCACACATAACTGATTGAACAAACATACCCAGCAGGGCCTATTAATGAACAAATGTCAACAGATAGTGAGGTCTCTATCAGCTCTGTCTCCTGGTAGGATGCTCCAGCATTGTGATAAATGATCTGGGGAGGAAGAGGGATGGTGTAATTGATCAATCTGTGATAATATAAAACCAGGGACCATTATAAGTCACGAAATAACAGAGGCAGGATCCTAGACACCCGAGTCCTAACTGCCTGCACAGTCCACAGCATGGTATGTCCAGACAAAAGGAGGAGATGCACTTGGAATCACCAGAACTGTGTGTATCACCTATGGCGACCCTGCTAGGGCAGTGCTTCCAGGTGGGAGTTGTAAAGTAGAGCAAATCCTGGGATGAGGGACCAGTGACTCAACCTAACCAGTGAAGCATCGCGCAGTTTCGCCTAGGGAAAGCTAGCTAGGTTCTCAGTGCAGACACACCCACACACGTGAAAGACACAGAAATTAAGACTCCAACTCCCGCTTGCCCACAGGTGCATGTGCACATGTGGACATCAGTCAGTGTCGTCCTCTGTCGAGCCCACCTTAGTTTTTGAGACCAGGGTCTGTCACTACACCTGGGGCTCACCAATTGGTTGGGCCATAACCAGTGACCCACATATCTCAGCCTCTCTGGTGCTAAGGTTCTAGGTATGCACCATCACACCACCTGGGTCCCTGTGTGGGGGCTCAGATCCACCTGCTTGAGTGTCAAACACTTTACTGCCTGAGGTAGCTCACTGGTCCCTTGATTGGATTTGGAATTAATTACCTTGGAAACATATGTATGGGGGTATCCGTGAAAGCATTTCCAGAAAGCTTTAGCTGAAGAGGAAAGGCCAGCCCTGAATGTTCCCAATGCCATTTACATCCTGATCCACAGGTTGAGAGAAAGACTGGGCCTGTCGTGGGCATTTGAAACCCCACTGCCCACTCCCAGTGACACACTTCACCCAACAAGGCCACACCTACTCCAATAAGACCACACTCCCTAATCCTTCTAATCCTATCAAAGAGTTCCACTCCCTGGTGAATAGGCATTCAAATACGAGTCTGTGGGGGAGGACATTCTTATTCAAACTGCCACAGGCAGGTTGCTGGCTCAGGCCAGCTCCACAGCTACTTCCTTCTGACAGTATCACTGAGCTATGTTTCCTGCGTCACAGAATTCGCCCTCTGAAGTGTGCAGTTCATTGGTTTTCCAGGACAATTTCTTATCACCTCAGAAAGCAGTCCTTCAGTTCTCACTCCTCTATTACCTCCCCTGCCCTTAGAATTACTAATAGACTTCCTGTCTCTTTAAATGTACCTGCTCTGGTCATTCCATGGAATAGAATCATGCAATGCCCGGTTCTTGACGACATGTGTATTTTACTGAGTGAAATGTCCTCAAGTTACATCCGTGTTGTTTCTTCATTTGACGGTTGAAGAATCCACCACTGTATGGACGGACCACTCTCTGGTTGATGGACATTTGGGTTTCTTTGACCTTCTGCTATCATACACACTGCCATGGGTCTATTAATAAACTCCCACGAGTTCTTCCTGTATCTTGCATAGTAATCCAGAGAACTGACACCTTAGCCTTGGCATTGAAGGCATTTCTTTCCAGAGCCTCTGTCGCTCTTCCACCCTGACCACAAAGAAGCAAGAGGGTCACAGGCAAGCCAGGACTTTAGAAGCAGACCGCTTCCTAAATGCTGCTGGGTTCAGCCAGACACAAAGACAGCAGCCCCCTCTGAGAGTTTGGGGGAAATGTGAGGCCTCTTCCACTTTAGTTTACTGTCAGCAGGGACACAGGAGTAGGGCTCCCCAGTCAGGCCTTGTTTCCCTTGGCTTCCATGAGAGATACCACTTAGGCTCTGAGGGTCAGAGCCAAGCTTGACCATGCCTTACCCATCACTGTAGGCTGGGGAAGGGCCACACCAGCTCTGGAGTCTACTGTGTTTGCGCCATGGTCACACGCATCTGCATCGTGCCTTTCTTCCTCAGCAGCTACCGCTGTGGGGACTTTAGACAATTCAGTCAAAACTGGACATTTTCACTGGGATCATAACAGTGTTTAGCAGAAAGCACTCCTGAGAGTCTGAACCAGCGCAGCACCAGGGAAGAACCACAGCCATGACCCCAGTTATTCTCCTGAAAGCAAGCCCTTTGTCTCGAGGAGATCCCTGTCTACACTGTGTAGGGCCTGTTTGTATTCCTGAGATCTTGAGTTTCTGTCGAGGGTTGACTGCTTCCATTAATTTCCTAATTCCACTGTGACAACAGCCACAAATGGAAACTTAGGTATCCAGAAATTCTGCAGGCTTGTTATCTCTCTGTTCTAGACGGCTAGAGGTCAGGAGTCCCAAAGAGTCTCCCTAGGTTGGAGTCAAAGCTCTGACAAGGTCATGGTCTAGCCTGGAAGCCTTGGAAGAGTTGTTGGTTCCTGTATTCCTCTAGCCTCTCACTCTGCCCATGTCCTTAGCTCCAGTTCTAAGGGAGATTGCTCGGGGAAACTCTCACCAGGATCCTCTGGGCACTCTGTATCGGGCTTCCTCTTTGGTCTGTAGAGCTGAGCAAACACTACACAATTGTTACAGCTCAAAGCACCTTGTGAGGATGACCTTAACCCTCTTCTAAAGCCTGAGAAAACTCAAGGCTGACCCGTGTCTCACAGCCTTGGTGAGAGGAGGGCCTGCCTCCACCAATGACACGCTGGCCTGGATGCTTGTGTACAGACTAACCCTTAGTTGTTTTGCCTTCCTGGCTCTGTTGAGATCCCACATGTTCCCCTTCTTCTGAGCCCCTTCATTGTCCCTTTAAAACACTCATTCACCTCTACACAAATCAGATGCTGAGTTCAGTTCTTCATGGGCTTGTTCCCTTGTTGCAGTTGTTACTGCTGATTTAAATCTGTCCCGACTGCTAATTCGTGTTGAGTTCTGTGTATCTTTCTTAGTTATCCCCTTCCTCCAAAGGAAGCCATAGCCACTCCAGTCTTTCTTTTGTCTAATTAGCCTGATTCTCTGAGATTGTTACCATATCCCTGACTCCCTGTTTGCCTGTTCTACTTACAAGGAAGTACCCTTGGGATCTCATGGTCCCCAACCCTAAGTAATCACCCCTAGATAATTAGTGCTCCTTGTCAAAGTCTGCTGATTAGCAACTTTAAATCCACAGGCAACTAATTGTCCCTTGCTGAGCAATGAGAGTCACAGATCCAGGACTAAGACATGGACACCTTTGGGGATCATTTTTCTTCCTGCCATACCAGTCCCCAGTTTTATTAAGGTACGATTGAGGGTTAAATATTATACATAGTTAAAGTGTACTCCCCAGTGGTTTGTTATATGGATACCCATAGAATAGTCACAGCAAAGCCAGCAAGTACACCCTGCCCCTCATAGTTGCTGTATTTTTTGGCATGGTGAAACCTAAGGTCTACCTTCTCAGCAAGGTCAAGCAAACAACGCAACACTGCTACCTATAGTTACAATTGAATTCCAGGATTTAGTTTACACAAATGAAACTTTGTACCTCTTGTTGAGCATCTCCCACACCCCTCTCCATCCTGCATCTGGTAATGCCCTTTCGACTCAGTCCCTAGGAGTTTGACACTTTGGGATTCCTCATAGAAATAAGAAGATAAGAGGTTTTTCTTTTTGGTCCTGACTTATTTCACTTAGCACAATGTCACCCATGTTCCTTTTACCATAGACTCATAAACAGCAGGAGTGCCTGCTTCTTAGAGGCTGGGTTTACACATATGCATGCATACATCAAGTGTGTATTTGTTTTCTTTATCCATTTGTCTGTGGATTGGCACTCAGCTTGTTGCTTTTTGTATGACGTGGCTACAAGGATCAATCCCATAGTGAAGATAATATTGCTTCAAGATACCAATTTCCTATCTTTTGGACACATACGGACACCTAACAGTAACGCTAGGTGACTGGTTCAGGGGGATTTCCATGTTTCCCATAATGGTCTTACGGTTTATATTCTGTCAGTAATACAAAGAGGTCCCTTGTCCTCTCACTCCGGCAGCCACTTAGGCCTGTTCAAGGTGAGGTCTCATTGTGGTTTGGAAATCAGCTATTGAGCTCCAGTGACATTCCCGATTCTCGTGATGTTGGCCATTTCTTCATCTGCTTGGGAAAAGTTAATACAAATCTTTTAGTCACTTTTAAATCTAGTTGGTTTTGTTGTGTTGTTGTTGTTGTTATTTTGTTTTGGCAATCAATAAAAATAACTAACAGAGAAAACAGTAAATATAGAAGGTACTGAAACAATTGGAGCCCCCACCCATCGCTAGTGGGAGTGCGAAGTGGCGACATGAATCAGCTGCTGTGGGAAAAAAATATGACAGGTTCTAAAAAAAAAAATCCTAGAATTCCTGTGTAGCCCGGAAGTCCCACCTCAGGTTAGGTACACAGAAGTACAGGATGCAGGGGTTCAGGCAGACATCTGCACACCCATGTCTACAAACAGTCTTTGTCACAACAGAAAAAAAAAATGCAGGAAACCCAAGTGTCCATCAGTGGGTAGGGGATAAAGAACGCCATGTGCTGTCTGCACACAAATATTGTTCAGTCTTTCGGAGAAGAAAATATGTGTGCTTGATGGGTCACATGGAAGACATTATGTTAGGTGAAATAAGCCAGCCACAAAGACAAACACTGTAACTCCACTCACGAGAAGCCCTTAGAATTGTCAAAATTACAGAGGCAGCATGTAGGCTGAGAGGGGCTGAGAAGCAGGGAGTCAGGATTTATGGATGTGGGGTTCCTGCTGGGAAGAGGAAAGATTGTAGAGCTGGATGGTGGGGGTGACAGTTGGACAATCCTGCAGACGCTCTCAGTGCCCCAGAACTGTACACCAAGAATGGTTGTGACAGTCCATTTTATGCTATGTATATTTCATCACAGCAAAAGTAACATTTGTACAATATGAGGTGACATTGTTTCTGATGCTGTCGCCTCTCCCCCTCACGCACCTGCCCCTACGCCCATGCACATTCCTGCAAGCAACTGCATCCCTACAGAACATCCCTCCCCTATTCTTTCCCCTCACATCTGCCAGTGAGTCTAGCTGGCTGGCTGGGTGAGCTGAATACACCTTTAAAACATGTTCACTGTGTGGCATTCTTATTGAGACAACACATGGGGATGGAGAAAGCCAGGGAGAGAGATGTGTATGTCTCCCGCATTCATGAGTTTGTATTTATCCCAAGTGATGTTGTTATTTTTAAAGTCTGTTAAAAGCTGGTTCCACCTGCTGGTTTCTTTGGGTGACCCAAATCTGTGTATGCATTTGCCATATGCTTCCGAGTCAGCGAACACGGGTGTGTTGATCTCCCGGCTGGTTTGATGCGGGAGAGAGGGACAAACAGAACCCACGGCAGGTAGGACTGGGAGTCCCAAATCCCACACAGCCCTGTGAGCTGTGCGAGGGAGCTGAGGGAAGCAATAAGACCTAATAACCTCCCCCGTTCTCCTAATTGCTTCCTTCTCCTCACAAAAGAACCACGCCAGCAGCTCTGGAGGCCCTCAGGGAAATCTGTGCTTGTTATAAGGCCGGTGGGCAATCCTTTCATCACTGTGAAATACTGGCAGTTTGTGTCAACAAATCCAATTTCAGTCAATCAATAGGCAACTGGGCCACTAGGCCCCATCCTCCCAGCTGGGCAGAGCTGCAGAGCCCACTGCCTCCCTCTGCTAGTACCCCGAGCCCTGGAGGCCTGGAACCCTGGAGGAAGAGCCTCTAGCTGGGAGTGCCTCCCACCCCCAAAGGGAAACGTCAAAGAGCAATTGACAAGGCTGGTCACGCCAACAGAGGGCTGCAGTCCACAAGAAAGCCATCTTGGTGTGTAAACTGGAAGGAAGGGCCAATTCTGTGCTATGACACCTGGGCACAAGATCTGTCTGTGCAAGGCCTGGCACCGTACTTTGTGACTTTGAACTACAGCTTCCCGCTTCAGAGCAGAATGCTTCTGCTGCCTGAAGACTTGGAGGAATGGTAGGTATGGCAGTGGGCACTCTGTCTTGTCCTCAGCATGAGTGCGCAGGCATGCACACATGCACGCATGCGCATGCGCACACGCGCGCACAGGTGAAGGGTCTTGGTGCACTGCTATGTTCACCATCATTGCCGTCATCACATTCTGCTTGCACAGCAAACATCTCAGGACTGTGCCTGTATGGTGGCGGCTCTGCCAAGGCAGACTGAGAACCTCTGGCCTCTAGCTTACAAAGGTGAAGGTCAAGGGGCTTGCTGGGTGTCATCAGTGTGTAACAGCACTTTGCAGGCTGCAGCAGCCTTGTCAGAGGGTCATGGTCACTGGATGAAGGCCCCTTTCAAGGAGCGGCACTCAGAACTACACAGCAAAATGAACAGGAGAAAGGCATCCCCTTAGCAAGCCAAAAAAAGAGAAAGACCACCCCCAGAAAGTGGCTCCCCGGTTTCTAAGGGAGAGCACAGCTTCATGGAGAAATAGTTATTCTTCCTTGGGTGCTAGAGGTTCCTACCGGGAAATAAAGAGTTACAGCCAAATCTAGCTCTTGCCTACAGTTGACACGCCTAATAGATGGAGGTGAGACACAGCATATGTGTGAGCTCCCGAGATGAAGACAGCAACGGAGCCCTTGAGAACCTCACAGGGAGGGACAGAGACAGCAGTCAAGATCAACACGCTTGATCCAGGGCTGCTGGTGTGGGAAGAGCGTGGCATTCACAACCACTGGGGATGCAATGTTCCTCCAGCAGGCAGTGGTTAGCAGTACCTCTGAGCATGTTCTGTGGCTGTTGTGCCTGCTGCTCGGCTTTATTGAATTGGGAAGGGACAAAGAATAATCCAAGACAGTTTTCAGGAGCAGAAACCTCTGGTGTTGCTGGCTTTCGTGGGAGGCCCCTCCATGTTTGTTATTGTTCTTGATTCATCCTCCTTAGTCCTGCAAGGTGGGCATATGTGTCTCTTCTGTCCACTGAGGCCAAGGCTCTGAGAAAACTAGAGGCTCAGGGACCTGGCAGCAAGCACTGGCCAGCAGTGGGAGCCTGGCAAAGACTTCTCTGGGGTCACACATCAAGAGGTAGACCAGAAAGGCTGGAGAGATGACTCAGATGACTTGAACTCCAGCTCCAGGGGTATCTGATTGCCTGCCTTCCGTGGGTATTTGCACATACTCATATACACATATTTTAAAATGTTACAAATAAATCATATTTTAAAAGAAGACTTGAGATCTGTAAATCCTAATTTTAGGTAGCACAAATTCTAATTGGTCTTCCCAGAATCAGATATGAAAGATCAGAGAAGCAGAGCAGCCAGCCACTAGTTTTTACCTCTAGGAAATCCTCAGACCAGATGGGATATCCTGTCTCTACAAGTCCTCAGACTGATTGCCATCTCTACGAAACTTCAGACTGAATCCTGAGCTCCTGTCTCCTCTCTGCTTATAATTTCCTTTCTCTGCCCAGTCATATTTTTATCTAAAACAAAAAAATTCATTTCATCACTTTTTGTCTAAAGTAAAAAATTCTCATAAAGATGAAAAGATATGGAGTATTTTATCTGAATTTGTCAATTGATAATGGACTAGACACTGTTGATGTATTTATTGCCTGTATATATTATTTATAGTTATTGTATTTATTGTATATGGTTTTTCTTATATTATAACCTTTTTTATTTTAGACAAAAAAAAAAGGGGAAATGTGGTGATATCTTGTTTGTACTCTTACAAATAAAGCTTGCCTGAAGATAAGAGGGCAGAGCTTGCCACTAGTTAACCATAGCGGTCTGGAGGTCTGTACAGACAGACACAGTGATATGGCTGGGCAGAGAGAGGAATATAAGGCAGGAGGAGACGGTAGTTTGGCCCTTTTGGGGCTGATAAGTTAGAAAGTTAAGAGTTGACTTGCTCCTTTCTCTCTCTGATCCCTCAGCATTTGCTCCACTATCTGGCTCCAGGTTTTTATTATTAAGACCAATTAGAACTCATGCAACAATGACCAAGTTGTTTCTAAATCCCTCTGCCTGCTCCATGCTTGCATGCTCACAGCAGGAGAGTGGGAGGGCCCTGACTAGGAATAGGTTTTGGTTCATGGAAGAAAGTTCCAAATGGGGAGAGAGAGAGCTCAGAACAACAGCCACACTACGATACACATCCCAGACAGATCCTTCTAAACATTCACTCTCATCTCAGATATCTGGTGGAGACATCCAAAGATTCAGAATTTCCAAGCCAAAACATCAGCTCTAAGCCAGCAAACTACACATCATGTTGACTGTGAGCGGCAACTGGGCCTTCATCACATAGTGCAGGTCCTCAAGAGGACCGGGGGTCTCTCTGAAATCCACCCTAATATAATGGCAGCAATGAGAAGGAAAGAGAGAAAGCAAGAAAGCAATCAAGAGAAGAGAGGCTGGTGTGAGGCGCAGCAGGAAAAGGTGCCAGCTGCCAGACCTGACGAGATCTTAGTCCCTAGCTGAGACGGACATGCTAAAAGGAGAGAGCCAAATCTCTCTCTCTCTCTCTCTCTCTCTCTCTCTCTCTCTCTCTCTCTCTCTCTCTCTTTCTCTCTCTCTATCTCTCTCACACACACACTCACACTCACACACACTACAATAATTTTTTTAAAAAGGAAAAGAGGAAGGAAGGAATGGGGATGGATGGTTACAAATGTTTGAGAAATTTAGGACCAAAACTGCAAGTGTGGTGTGAAGATTCCTGGCTCCTAATTCTGGATGAATAAGGATATGGTAATCTTTGCTACTAACCCAACTTGAACTTGACACTAACATGGCAGATGGTCCTAGTGTGATCCCTCTGGAATGTTCCAAAAAGATAGAATTCAACCTGCGTAAAAACAAATGAATTGTTTGACCTGTACCTATCCTGCCCATAAAAGAACAACTAGTCCCCTTCTTTATTTTGGCTGGCAGCATTGTCGCCCTGTGGGCCTATCACAGGAGTGTCCAACTGGCCACTGTGCTGAATCCTCTTGACACCACCAGGGCTCCAGGACTGTTTGCTGCTTCAGGGCAACCTTGCTCTTCTTTATAGACCACAGTTTCGAGGGAGATCTTTTTAAAAGTCAGATTTGACCTTAAGAACATATCACAGAGATACCTGCACAGCCAAGTCCACTGTAGCACCATTCATAACCAGTCTAAATGATGATCCATAGATGAACGGATAAAGCTATGATACATATACACAAGGGAGTTTTATTCAACCACAAAGATGAATGAAAATGTATCATTGGTAGGGAAGTTGATGAAACGATTTCAAGCACAGCCCAACTCAGGCAGTTTCACTCATTAACATGATTCTACAATATTAAATATATGTATATATAATACATACACACACAAATGAATACCAACAACTTGAAAAACAATTCCCTAACCTGAAGAATAGTCCCACTATTGCATAAGCTAGTTAGTCCCTGTGGGAAACACACACATGCACACACACTTTTTCCCTGACTAGTTTTTGGGGTTTTTTTTGGGGGGGGGGAGGGGTCAAGGTCTCATTTTGCTGCCTTGGCTGGGCTTGAACTCACAGTAATCTTTCTGACTCGGCCTCCAAAATGCTGGGATTACAACAGACTTCCACCAGAATGCCAGTTTACACCCGGTTGACCACAACTTAGTCCTATCTAGTTACTAGGGAACTGGGAATGCAGTCTTCATTCCAGAAACAATAAATTCAGCTCAACTCAGAGATGGTGGCTGATGTAATGCTAAAATGCGAGCAGGAAACGCACCGCACCACAACACAGCTTTTGAAGCAGGTCCCCAGCAATGGGCGCAGGGACAAGTGCCTTGGAAGTCTGCAGTCCAGCTCCCTAGTGCAGAGGTCAGCGCCACACGTCCCCTCAGTCACCACTGGTGAGAGCGGACTCCGCTGCCATCCTGCGGATGCCCAAGGCTCGCTGGGCCGCTTGCAAAGTCCCAGACGCCCAGAGCTCCGGGCTGGAGGCCAAGGGCACGCGCCGGGCATCTCGGGGCGCGTACACAGCTCTGCCCGCACGGACCCCACACTGCAGGGAGGGGCGGGAAGACACATCGCCTCAGGACAGGTAGGCCAATGGGCGGCCTTGCTGATGCTGTAATGCTCCAGCTCGGCCTTTCATTGGCCAGCTCCGCTCTGGCCTCGAACTAGTTAGTTGTTTTTTGGGGGGAAAGGGGGAGTGTTTTCTTTTCTTTTCTTTTTTCCTCCAGAAATTCAAATAAGAGGAAACAAAACCCAAAGCGGGGGTCCCTGAGCCCAGATCTCGGGGAAACAAGGATACCTCGCCTCTGCAGCGCCTCCTTGGCCCCGCAAGGCCCAGGTACCTGCCAGGCTTTTTAAGGTCAGAAGACAGAGTAGTTGATGTTCACATTTCTTACTGTGGGGTCGTTCAGAGCCAAGGGTACTAGGACAAACTGGCAAGAGGGACAGAGATTTTCAGGGAACTGTGCGTGCCAAACTTGGCTGATCTCTGAACCGCTTATTCCCGCATGTATCACACTGAAAATGCTCTTGGAAGGACAAGACACCACAGTCCTCAGCTGGCCAGCCAAGTCCCACAGGCCCTCACACTCGGCTTTCCAGGCAACACCATGCCAGGATGGAGCCGTGTGACATAACCAGTCTGCTGCTTGTTACCTCCTCCCCAAACTCTAACTGGGGTGGGAGGTGGCGGTTGAACCCTCCCATCCTCCCCTTTGTACCAGGTTTGTGTCTCAGGGGGTCAGATCCCAGACAGCGTAGCTTTCAGGACAAAGCCTTCTCAGCACTGGAGATGACAGGGCCCGGACACAGTTCTGCCCTAAGTGACCCCTGGGAGAACGAAGAGACAGAGAAATAAGCCAGTGTGTAGGGTACAGGAGTCAACTGATTCCAGGTACGTAGACATCTCTTAAAAAGGGAATGATGGTCTGATGAGAGGATCAAAGCAATGGAGAAGAAATGACAGCAGGGAGGAGGGGCTGGAAGTGCAAAGACTAAGTCAGTATAGTCTCGTTAAAGGAGTTCATTTGCAGCGAGGGGCCTGGCAAGGACTCTCATCCCAGGGCTCTGGAAGTCACACTTACTCTCTCGGGAAGGAAGTGAGTGTCAGCCTTCGCCAGTACACCCCGCTACAGCCAATTCTTGGCCCTCAGATGCTGCTCCTATATTCTGCCTGCTACCACTTAGGGAGCTTTGTTTAGGCAAGTATCACATGACCAGAGGCCCGCAAGACCTGGAGGCCCTAGAAGGAAGAAGCAGCTTACACGGTGATAAGGCAGGAGTGTCACTGAAGCTGGGGCCTGGGGTTGAAACCGTAAGAAGGGTGGGGAGGACAAGATGAAAAGGGTATGCGGGGAGCATACCTTGATGCTCCCAGTACCTATAGGTATCAGGAGCCCTTCATTCTGGTCCCAGCTCCCTCATCTTTGCCAGGGTGACCTTGGGCCAGTCATCTCAGCTGTGGCCTATTTTCCTTACTTATAAAACGGCTGGGGAGGAGCTTTGATTGTTAAAGTCTCCTCCTCTTCAGACTCAGGAAGCATCCTCTGTTTTGGGAAGGCCCTCTTACCTGCTGTAGCTGGTACCACGGTTGAGAGGCTGGGCAGATGGCTGCAGATGGCACAGTCGTGCTCATGGGTGGGGTGGGGGTGCTGGCACTCACGGATGACTCAAAAATGGTGCAGCACGAAACTTTCTCTCCCTTCGGATTTCCATATCCTGCTTGCTGAGACCCCAGGACCCAGTGACTAATGGGAATGTCTCCTCAAATGGCACAGGATGGTCCTGCAGCCGCTTCTGCAGGCTCCACCTCTCTCTGCTGGCAGCAGGCAGCAGAATTTAGTAGGGAAAAAAACTCCTGCTTTCAGGAAGGTGAAGTCAGACTCCGGAGAGAGGCCAGGAGGCCAGAGATGAAGGAGTAATTTTCCCAGAAGCAGGAAGAGGGGGTTGGACCATGGAAGCCCTGCTGTCTCTTTCCACGCCCCCCCCCCCATAGACTCCAAGTGGACACACAGGGTCCTTTGCTCTCATTTGGTAGCATGCCCTATCTTGCAGCTGCTTTCTGTGTTTAGCTAAGAATCTTTTCTAAAAAGAATCATTTCTAAAAAGAAGTCTGATGCAAAAGCAAAAACAAGACATTGTTTAATGATTATTTCTTGAACGAGGCATGTCAAATGCAATGTTAGGAACTGGGTGCAGATTGGTAGCCCAGACAGACCCAGCTGCTGCTTCATAGATTTTGATACAGTAGGAGAGGACTTTTGTAAGCTAGTGCATATTGAATGAAATATTATGATCAAAGTAATTAAGAAGATGCCTTTGAAGATGGTCTTTTCTTTGCATGGTCAGGTAGTTTTTCAGTCAGGTAAGGATAGTCCTGCTTCTAGATTGGCCCCTTCAATGTGAAAACTGGATATGTGGACAGATCAGATTCCCTAGGAAACCGAGAGCACCTAGAAGTAAGTAGCCAGTACAAGTAGATGAGTCGGTGGTAGAGTACTTGTTTGTCAAGTATAAGACCCTGGATTAAATCCCCAGTACCCACCCACCCCCCACAAAGTAAATGGGATAATGAGCTGCCTTCATGGTAGTATGATTGGCATCCATCCCAATACAATTGAAGCCATGGCTTTTGCCCCTTCCCATAGGCTTGCTAATGCACAGCTGTGATTCCATATCAGAGACCAAGTGCAGAGATTCACGCACAGCATTAAAGGTTGATACCCAAACAGGTATCAGCAGACTCAACAAAAGGATGAATTTATGGCTGAGGAAGCAGCTAATATTCTAATCAGAGCAGAAAGGCTTAAATCAACTTACTTAATAACTTAGAGAAGCGTGGGAGGGCATCTATACATCAAACTGTCATGAATCAAAAAAAACAACTAACTGTGGAAAAAACAGTAACAGATTTTAGAAGTGGAAAACTTAACTTTTCAAAAGTCATTCTAGCTACAGTGTAGAGAGTGAGCTTCCCCGAGGCAAGGGGCCATCGTGGTGCAAGAAAGAGATAGCTGTGGCTCTGGGTAGGGTGGAGGCAGAGGGTTTGGAAGGGACTGAGCAAAGCCAGATGCAGTCTGCAGGACTTGCTAACTGTGTGTGAAGTGGGAGGTGGGAGTGCTCCGGGAGGGTGTCTGCTCTGGGGCTTGAGCTTCCCAGCGCTCTGCTTAGACCCCCTTGTGTGCATCAGAATGAGGTGGCCATGGCCAACACCTCATGCTCAGTCTGCACCTTGGAGGTCTTGCCTTCTCCGTCATTAGATAAGCATCTCCCCCAGAGAAGACCAGAGCGGAGTCCACACTGACCGTGGCTGTGTCCTCTTCGCTACCATCAGGAGTCCTGGCTATGGAGAAAGGAAAATATGGCTATTGCAGATGAGATGTCTTAGCAGTTGACCCCTAACTGGAGTGCTCCCTGGATCATGCTCAAGAGTCAACTCTACAAAAGTGGAGAGGAAAATGCAGAGAAAGATGGAACCAAAATTGCCTTTGTCAAACCCTACTCTGGTAAACCTTGACGTCCCTGATGGCTCTCAGCACTGTTGCAAGTTGGACTGAGATGCTAGAATTTTCTGCACACATAGCAATCACTACACTGTGACTTCAAAGACTCTTTCTCCCTGTACTTCCCACTAAAGAGACAACAAGTCCACACTAATGGAGAATCTGTGTGGAACTATGACTAAGGACACACTTGCCCTGCAAGAGACTTAGGACTCTGCCTAGTACATACCTTGCTGTGTCTTGAATTTGCCTGCTTTGGGGTCATTGTGGAATCCTTTCCAATCTTTGAAAGAATTTTAAAGATTCCCGGCCAGGCCCTAAGCAAAACCAAAGAGATCTATATTGGCATAAAAGAGAAAGGAACAAACAGCTTTCTACATGGTCAGCATACAGCTGGCAGCGACTCACCTGGGGTGGATTGTGTCATCTCAGCAAGAATCTTTGGGAAATCGTCTTCCACAATCCAAATTCTTACAAGTTCACAATGTGCGTCTCCCACAGGGAGAAGCGCGCCTGGCTCAGTTGACAGCAATGACGCTCTGTGGAGATGTAAGTTCAGTTCCCACATGACCTGCCTGGTCATGGCTGAATCCAGTCTCTCAGAACACTTTGATGCCCGGGATGTGGGCTGAGAGACGCCAGAGGACATCTTTGTGTCCCCATGCCACCCAGGTGCCCCATATCACAGCAAAGTCTCCCTTTGTGATCTTTTGATTTGTCCCCCCATGGAACAGCTAGGGATGGTAAGGAACTAAGATCAGGACCGAAGATGCGGCTCTTCTCTGTGGTCCAACGGGGACTGGAAACTTCAAAAATTTGAATTCTGCTTTGAGGTTGGTTCCCCACAATCTGGCTCTGAGGTGGGGACTCATGAAGAGTGTGACATTTTGGGCAGAAGTAATTTAAGCAGTGTCCCCCAAGGGAGAGTACAGAATACAAACAAGGCAAGAAGGAAGCTAAGCAAGACGGATGAGCCAGCTGATACCTCATGCTTTCAGAGTGACTGGCTTGTCCCATGAGGAGGTCTAGAGACCTAGAGGCCCTCTGCCTATCATTTCAGGGTTTCTACAGGCTGGCTATGGCCTGAGTATGTCTCCTAAAGGCTCACGTGTTGAAGGCTTAGTTCTCAGTGTAGCAAAATTGTGAGGTGAAAACGCTGAGCGTCTATGTCTATTATTAGTTCCTTTGGTGTCACAGTGACCAACATACGTGACAGGAGTGACTTGAGGGAGAAGGGGCTATTTCGGAGACAAGTTTAGGGGAGTTTCAACCCATCATTGTAATGAAGGCAGTAGTGGAGGTTACGTCAGCAGGTGTGTATGGTGGGGCCTCTTCACATGGTAGAAGATCAAGAAGCAGAACATTTGGGTTAGGACTAAGGTTGGCATGACTTTCATAGGCTTTCCCGCAGTGACCTACTTTCACCAGCCAGGCCCAACTTCCTAAAGTGTTCACGGCTTCCAAAAATAGCACTGGAAGTTAGGGTCCAGTGGGCAAAACATGAGTGTGGGGAGTGCATTTCAGAAACAAGCTGCAACAGGGCGGTTGCACTATGCTCTCAGAAAGGGCAAGATCCCCAGGCCCCTGCAAAATCTCCCCCCACCTCTCTCCTCTTTCCCATACATACACAGACACAGACATACACGCACACGCACACACACACACACACAGCCTGGCTAATGTTGGAACTATGCCCCTTTATCTCCAGAATTGAGATCTACAAAAGTGTCTTTCATTTATTAAGTAAACTCACCTCAGTTATTTTGTTGTAATAATAAAAAAAAACAGATGCACACAAGAGCTATGTCAGAGAGATGTATTCTCCCAGGCACTTCCCATTTTTACTTCATACAGGCACAGAAGCTTCCAGAAACTTGAGGACAGCCCTCATACAGAAAAAAAGTATAGGTTCTAGATACTGAGAGTAAAGAAAAGTGGGGGCCGAGGGGCATGAAGATAAGGATTCAAGGAAGCCTTGTCCTAATACAAATAGTAACAATGACCCACTGCCAGTGTCCTTGTTTGTATTTAAGGAAACTGAGGCTTAAAATAGTTGGGAGATGGAGGCAGAGCTGAGGTTCAATGTCTGCTGCTTTTTAATCCCCAGTGTGTGCCCACTGGCCATGCAAACTTTTGGTCAATATATTTGATGCTTTGATAGACCAGAGAGGAATATCAGCACACCTGGGTGTGATGATAAATCTTCATTGTCAACTCGACTGGATTTATTGTCATGGCAACACACATCTAGGTGTGTCTCTAAGGATGTTTATAGAGATTTAACCAAGGAGGAGGGGACTCGCCCTGACTGTGGGCAGCACCAACCTGTGAGCTAACGACCCAGACTTAATAAAATGAGAAAGCAAGCTGAGCACCAGCATCCAACATCCTCTGCTGCCAGCCTGTGTGTGAAATGTAACCAGGAGCCTCACACTCCTGTTGCCGTACCTCTCTCTACCCTCCCCATGATAGACTGTATCCCCCCTTAAACTGCGAACCAAAACAAAGCCTCCCTCCCTTACGCACTTCTTTTTCTGGTATCTCATCACAGCAGTGAATAGAATAACTCATATTTGGTCTCTTGGGCAGGACATGAGTGGTAAGGAAGGACACAGAAAGGAAAAGGTACCTACATCAACAGCCAAGTTTAGATACCCTGCAATTTTCCTAAAAGCATCCCTACATGTTTATATGTGCTCCATTCCCGAATAGTCTGAGTGTAATCAAGTGTTCACTGCATTGTGCTCATTTGTCTGAAGTGATGCTGACTGTTTGCTACCAAGACAAATGAGATAACCAAAGGGTCAGTCTCCAGACCCAAGATTGTGCCTCTTTAACCTGATGTGGTGGTTTGAAAAGAAATGGCCCCCAAAGGGAGTGGCACTATTAAGAGGTGTGGCCTTGTTGGAGTAGATGTGTCCTTGTTGGAAGAAGTGTGTCACTGTGGAGGCAGGGTTTGAGGTCTCATATATGCTCAAGACACCTCTCAGTGTCTCAGACCACTTCCTGATGCTGGTAAGATGTAGGACTCTCAGCTACAGCTCTTACACCATAACTGCCTGTATTTGGCCATGTCCCACCATGAGGATAACGGACTGAACCTCTGAACTGTAAGTAAGCCACCCAATTAAATGTCTTCCTTTATAAGAGTTGCCATGGTCATGGTGTCTCTTCACAACAGTAGAAACCCTAACTAGGACAGCTGGGAAAAGGAAACAGATAGCCCTTTGGAGCTTGAAGAGTTGGCCACCTTCACGTTTTCTCCATTTGTTTTCCTGCACCTGGAACTCTACCTTTGTTCATCCTGTCCAAGTTACTGAGTCCTTCATGGAAATCTGGGCTGTCTGTTTACCTGGGGCTGAGAGGTCATGGGCCAGATGATATGGAATAATTTCCTCAGCAAATAACTGGTTTCAGGGCAGACACATGGTGTGCAGCTGTCTGGGTCAATGAGAGGATCCTGCAGAGATTTTCGTTGCTAAATAAATATGTGAATAAATAAATAACTGGTAACTTGAAAGTAAGAACTATGCATTTCTGCTTTTGTAGCGGAGACCACTGAGCTGTTCCCCAAACCCCGGCATCCATCTATTAGCAGAGCAGCCGTTAGCATAAGCCAAGCATTTAGCATGGCAGAGCAGAAAGATGGAAGCAGCCTGGTCTCAAGCCATCAGGGAGCTGGTGGATTAAGCAGTCCTGGAATTGCATCCTGCCAGGCTTGTTACCATGTAAGAGAGCAGAGCAGCTGCTTCTTCCGATTGAAGTGAACAAGGGATTCTATTCCTTGTAGCCAAATGCCTCCCAACTGATTACAGTGTCAGATGCTCTCAAGAAGAGGAGGGACATCTCTATATTAGATCCTTCCTCTGCTGTGACAGAACACCTTAAGGAGAGAAGGGTTTATTTTGGCTCACAGTTCAAGGGCACAGTTCATCATTGCCATGGAAAATCATGGCAGCAGGAGCCTGAGGCAGCTGGACACTGGAGGCAGACTTTTCTTTCCCACCTGCCAGTCCCAGATAACCAACACAGAGACTTAATATTAATTATAAATGCTCAGCCAATAGCTCAGGCTTATTACTAGCTAGTCTTTACAACTTAAATTAATCCATTTCTATTAATCTACATTCTGATATATGACATTACCTCTATTTCCTCTTGTACCTCTTGCTTTCTCTGTATCTGTTGATGACTTCTCTGACTCCACCCTTCTTCCTCCCAGCATGCTGTCAACCCTGAAAATCCTGCCTAGCTATCAGCCAATAGGGGTTTTCTATTAACAACAAGAGCAACACATTTTTACAATGTACAGTAGGTCACACTGTATTTTACAGTCAGGGAGCAATGAATGCTGGTCAGCACTCTTTTTCTGTTCTATTCAGTCCAGGAACTCAGCCCTTGGATTGGTGCCATCTATAGTTAGGGTAGATCTTTGCACCTCAACCAACTCAATCTAGAAACTTCCTCACAGACACACAGGGAGGATGGTCTCCAAGGAGATTCTAGATTTATGTCAAATTGACGACCAGCTTTTGCCATCATAGTTCCTAACTGCCTCCACCCACCACGGAGAGGCTCTCAGACGTCTATGAGATGCATAGCTCATACCTCTGCTCTTTTCCATCCCCTCCTTCATGCCCTCACTCAACTTAGCCCTTCATGTCAGAGGTCATTTCCCCTGAATTCTAGGATAACAAATTCTTGCATGTACCCTTTCCCCTCCCTTCCTAGATTTCTATTCTTATGGTTTTCAGCATAAATGTTGAAAGCAATGAACCCAGTTGCTTTGAGAGCTGTTTTCTTAGGTTTCCATAGGTGAGGAACCATGAAGAAAAGCTTGTTTTCATTAGCCTTAATTAACCCACAGAAGGTCATTTGTGAATTTTACATTTTAATTAACTTTTATTGAGCTCATGTTCAAAATGAGACACAAAAAAATGTTCATTAATGTAAATCACAAGGCTCTTTGTATAATAGTGTGACTATTTCAATGAGACAGGAAATTGGAAATCTTTCCCTTCTGCTCAATATATGGTAGGGTCCTGTAATTCCTAATTTCCCCCCAATACATCCATCCCTCCTTCAAAGAATAAGTAGAAAAAAAACATTGAAATCATTAACTGCCTCCAGATGCCTTTCCCAAAGCATCTCTCTGGCCCTCCTCTTGGGCTACCTACAAGGGCCCCATTCTCTTTTATTACACTGTAAATCGGTATGACAATCATCATATTATCTTCAAGTTAACACTTTTCTCCTTAAGCCAAGTAAACCAGGATAGAGTCAATCCATGTTCTCATAAGCCAGGACTGTGGCTATCCTAGAGGGGTGAGTCACTGAGTAGAGGAGCAAGGGTGGTTAGAGTTTTGATAATGGTCTAATTTTTAAAAATGTGGCATGTTCGGTTTATGGTGTGAGTTTTCAGTATGTATATTGTATCTTTTATTGAAATTATATGTTTATGTTGGGTGGCACAAAACTGCCCTGTAACTCTAGCTCCAGGGAATCTGCTATTCTCTTATGGCCTACAAGGGCAACATGCACACACACACACACACACACACACACACACAAGTAAGAATCTTTCAAAAATAAACTGTGTGTTTGTTTCTTACTAACACATATTAAACACCAGCAGGACTGAGAGTTTCATATGTACTATAGCATGTATCGATTGTAGCCAAATAGTCTACACACGCACCACACAGACCTGCCCCAGCCTCGGGCAATCACTACTCTACCTTCAACATTTCCCCCTAGTTTTCACACACACACACACACACACACACAAATATGTGGTCTTTGTTTTTCCATGTCTAGTTAGAGTACACGCTGCCCCCTCCCCTCTTCCTATGCCAAAGGAGTATGGCCCCACAAAGAGAACTCCTCACCTGAGAGCCCTAAGACAATGAACACCTAAACCAGTTGAGGAGGGAGGATGGACCCTTTGGCCTTTGAAGATGGTGCTGAGTGGACTCAGAGTTCTGCCTCTAGTGTTTAGGCCTCAAATACTGTTGCAGGAGAATTGTCTGGATAGCCAATCTACTATGCCAGTAAAGCAACCTTGAATTTTGGACGGAGTCAGTGATTGGCTGACTGGGATTAGCCATAAAATTCTTAGAGGATTTTGCGAGGTGGTTAGAGAGGACAGGAAGAGAATTGGAAGGAGTTTGGGGAAATTTTCCGGTGCTGGAGAAAGAATGTGGTGAAAGGGTGGACCAACCATTCATGTTTTAATCTCAATTTCTGACTTCCGAGTTTTTATTATACTAGAACAAATTGGGTAATCATGTTATCTGGCAGCTACAAAACACAAATGTTTTCAGTCCTGTAAATATTGGGAGCATCTGTCTCAGCTCAGAGGGATAGGCCAATAAAATGTCACCTTCCAGTCAAACTTGCACAAGGGTCAGTGCCTGCCCTCCAAACACTGCAGCCACCATACCTTGCTCATGGGATAATGTTTGTCCAAGTTAGTTTGTTGTTTGTTTGTTTGTTTGTTTTTTTCTGTCAGCTTAACAGAAGCTGGAATTATCTGGGAAGAAAACCTCAATTGAGAAAATGTCTCCTCACATTATATCTTAGTCAGTGGTCTGCTTCTGTAAAAAGACCATGGCCAAGGCAACTCTCACAAAGAAAAACATTCAATTGGGAGCTGGCTTAAAGTTTCAGAGGGCTAGTGCATTATCATCATGGTGGGGCGTAGACAGTCATGGTACTGAAGCAGTAACTGAGTGCTGTACAACCTGACCCATAGGTAGTGGGCAGAGAAAGAGACACTGGGCCTGGTGTGGGCTTTTGAAACCTCAAAGTTTACTCCCAGTGACATATTTCCTCCAACAAGGCCACACCTCCTAATCCTCCCCAAACAGTTTTACTAACTGGGAACTTATCCTTTAAACATATGAGCCTATGTGGGCCATTCTCATTAAAACCACCACAGATTGCCTGTAGGCAAGTCTGAAGGGCATTTTATTAGTTAATGATTGATATGAGAAAGCCCATCCCATTATGGGCAGAATCATGGCTAGGTAGGTGGGACTTGGGTGTATAAGAATGCAAACTGAACACTTTGGGGAGCAAGCCAGGAAGCTGCATTCTTCTATGGTTTCCACTTCAGTTCTGACCTCCAGGTTTTGCCTTGAGTTTCTGCCTTGGCTTCCCTGGATGGCAAGCTGTAACCTGTAAGCTGAGATAAACCCTTTCATCCCTGTGTTGCTTTTGGTTATGGGTGTTATCACGGCAACAGAAAGCAAACTGAGACAGCGCATGACCAGCAGGATCCACTCACGAATCACAACTGGTTTTCTGGTTTTCTTTTTTAAGACAGGATCTCACTCTGTAGCTGAGGCCGGCCCAGAATTCTGTATATAATCTAGGCTGAACCTGAACCTGACACAATCCTCCCATGTGCTGTAATTACAGGCAAGTGTGAATCACTATGCCTGGCAAACGTTTGTACACAAATCGTCCTCTAACATTTTAGCAAACTCACATGGATAAGGAAGCAGGGGAGAAGGTGTGTGTGTGTGTGTGTGTGTGTGTGTGTGTGTGTGTGTGTGGTCACAAAGTTAATGAGCAGCTTGGAGCCTCCTGGCCCTAGTTCAGGAGACAGGGATTATACAGGCCTGGACTATTCTGTGGGGCCTGGCTTGCCCTGCCACTTGCAATCTCGTCACAGTCTCAGGATGGTTGAGGACAGGCTCTGGGCTAGCAGGGCTCACAGTGTGACCTCTCCCTCCTCACCTGTGCGTTACCTAAATCCTCGCATCATCTTAAAGCGACATCATCATCTCTCTGTACATGACAGTGTGCCGTCCTCAGCTGTTTCTGAGGCACTCCATGCTTGAATTGGGGTTTCAGTCATTTTCTCCTGGTTTTGGTCCCTTCTGAGGCAAGTGTTCTCATGAAGCTGTGCTGGTGGCCGACATTCCTTTCAATAGCCACTTAGCAGCAATTGGCTGGGAAACATCCCATGTTCCCGTTAGCCTCCTCAGAGCCCAAACCCTCCCTTTACCTATTTACCTGCCCCTCCCTACTTATTTCCTTCTTCCCCCAAATGTCTCAGACAAGTCCTTGTGACCTGGACATTAATTTTTTTTTACTTGAAATCATTCCACGAGTAAAGAAATGTTTCTGCTCACCCTGTAGACAACAAATGGCTCTCAGGCAACTGCCTGGGAAGGAATCCCCCTAGGACTTACAGGTTGGTCTCTTGGAAGCCCTGAATAGGTTCTAAGTCACTGTTAGGGAGGACAGATCAGTTTTTGGTGGTGATTGCACAGCTGAGCAATGACTGCAGATAGTAAGGACATACTGAATGTAGGAGCCAGCCATGATAAGCTAAATATGGACAGATCACCCAAAGGAAATTCTTTACTTTCAACCATTATCAGCTGCCAGAGTAGGGCTCAGCCATTGATAAGTTTAATGGAGGCCTGAGTCTCAGTAGTTTATCCTGAAGCAATACCTGGTTGCAGGAAGAACCACAAACTGAGATTACCTGAGCACCAAGGAAGAACAGATCATCCAAAGGAAACAACTAACATTCCAACCGCTGTAGAGAGGATCACCTGCCAGCACACACTCACCATGACACCCCTACACAAATGTCAGCCAATCAGGGGTCCTGAACCTCAGAAACCCCTCACCCCCACCTTTTCTACTACTATTAAAAACCCAACTCTAACTGAGCTCCGGACTCTCCATTTATTCCAATCCGTTGGACATGCTGAGAGACCGAGTTTGCAAACTTGCATAAAATAAAGGCTCTTTGTTTTTACATACAGGACTTGGTCTCTTTGTTGGCTTTTGGGGGACTTTGTGGATTTGGGCATAACACTGAATACATCAAAACGCCAGGAGAGAAAACTTCTAATATTTTCACCAGCAAAAGTTTTTGGAAGTCTATTTACTGTGATTTGCTTTTAACTTCTCCCCTGTGAGATAGGGAACGTATATGTATCCTAGGCTATTCCCAGACTCACCATGTAGCCTATGCTTGCCTTGAACTTGCCCTGTGGCCCAGGCTGACCTCAGACTGGTCATCTTCTTGTCTCAGGCTCCTGAATGTGAGAATCATCGGCATGTACCAGCACCGATGGCTTGTGCACCTGTGCTGAAGCAGGGCACGGCCTCCCATCATTATGTACAATTTTAAACCACAAACAGGTTCTTTTCTAGCCTTCAGGTGCCAGGATAAGGCACCTGTGTGGGGAAGCTGCAGTCAGGGGCAGACAGACAGAGTGGATTTGCTGAGTTGGAACATGGGCTGTGCATTTTGTACTCCTGAATGGAGAGGATTCCTGGCCATCTCCCTACCTCCTTGATGGCAATCCTCCCAGGAGCAGTAGAAAAGGAGTCATTGCCCTGGCTCCTCTGGAGTCTCCCAAGCTTCCATGCCCTCTCTTGTTTGAAGGGCCCTGCTCTCCAGGGCTGACTGAGCTCCCCAACATGAATATTCATGAGACTCTCCTCCAGGCTGCTCTCACTGGAGCAGATTCCAATTATTATTATTAAAAGAAGCACTGCCTGGTAGGAAGCAGCCCCCATTAATGACTCCTGCTCCCACTGCCAGTCCCTTTTCTACAGAAGAGGAACACAGGCCCAGAGAGAGAGGTTCCACAGCATTCCTCAGAACACTTGGCTCAAAAGACTCAGGAAATGCCTGTCCAAAAAAGGAGTTCAGAGCCCTGTCTGTGAAGACACCTCTGTGGCCAAAAGCCCACCCTGCACCTTGTGGGTCCTGCCGCCGCTGCAGGCCCCTGGAGCCAGTTCTAAGCCTGAATAATGAAGGAGCTCAGGAGCTCTCCCGGAGACCCCACTCCCTCAGCTTGCGTGGGAAGGTTTCCTCCTGGTTGGAGCTAATAAAGTGATGGCCAAAACAACAGCATTGTGTGACATGAAGGAGTCCAGTCAGTGGTCAGTGTGTCTTCTGTCCCCTCTCCCCGCACCTGTGGATTAGCTGTGGGGGTAGAGTCTGAATGGTGAGGTTGGATGGCATGTACAAAGGCTTCCCAGCTCTGGGACACATCCAGATAGCATTCCACTCAAAAGCCGCCCCCATACAGAATGGTGACTTCATCTTCCTTTGAGCTCTCTGCTCTCCTCTCCAGTGGCAGAGCCTCTGAATATGTGCAGGACCGTTTGACAGCAGTATAGAGATGGAGGAAGGCACTGTCACCTCCTGTCAAGCGCCAGAGACTAGCACGCGTCAGTAGATAGCAGTCTGCACAACCAGGCAACCAGAATAGCACCGGTTACCTTAGCTGCTTTTCCTTTGGCTTCGATAAAATGTCCTGACTAAAGCAACTTAAGGAAGAAAGGGTTTACTGTCACTCACAGCTCAGGAGTACAGTCTGTCATGGAGAGGAAGTCGTGGTGGCAGGAGCCATAGGCAGCTGGCCACGCTGTCAGGAAGCAGAGATCCATGAATACTTGTGCTTAGCTCATTTCCCCTTTTTACATAGTCCAGGAGCCCATACTAAGAAGGAATGGCGCTACCCACAGTGGGCAACTCTTCACACCTCAGTTAATTTAAGACCACTCCCCTACAGGTAGGCCCAGAGGCTCTTCTCCCAGGTAAGTCTACATCTCAAGTTGATAACTGAGGTTATACCAGCACACCTCTCCATCAAATAAAACTCCCTTTCAGTCCTAGAGTAGTGGTTCTCAACCTGTGGGTCATGTATCATATGAGATACTTACATTGCAGTTCATAACCAGTAGCAGAACTATAGTTATGAAGTAGCAATGAAAATAATTTTACGGTTGGGTGATGTAGGATTTCCCTATGTATGCTGTGATTACCATTAATGAATAAAGAAACTGCTTTGGACCTGTAGCAGGGCAGAACTTAGGTAGGCAGGGAAGATGGAACTGAATGCTGGGAGAAAGAAGGTTGGAGTCAGAGAGAAGCCATGGAGCCCCGCTGGAACCAGATGAAACTTTAGCTGGTAAACTTTTACGTGGCGATACACAGATTAATAAAAATGGGTTAAATTAATATGTAGAGTTGGCCAATAAGAAGCTAGAGCTAATGGGCCAAGCAGTCATTTAACTAATACAGTTTCTGTGTGATTATTTTGGTTCTCAGCGGCCTGGATGAACAAGCGGCCTCCCTCCTACAGTTGAGGGTCACCACAGCATGAGGAACTGTATTAAAGGGTCACAGCTTTAGAAAGATGGAAACCACTGCCATAGAGGAAAGAGATTTAATAATGGGGGCAGGGAGCAATAGCCTCCAGGAGAAGGAGGGTTAGGTCAGTATCAAGGAGATCCCTCTGCTCTCTAAAGCCAGCCACAGTTTGTAAAAGCCCCCTGAGGAGGGCTTCAGGTGCAATCCCTGCAATGCTACTGCAGGTTCAGCGGGCACTTTGCTGTCTCTACCCTATTGCAAGTGGAGAAGGCAAAACCAAGGGGCTAGAGGCAACAGTAGCCCCCTCCACTACCCATGCTTTCTAGTTGTCCCTTCCAGAACTCTGCCCCTGCCCTTCCCCTCTCCCTCCCTCCCTAGCAGAAGTGCAGATGCTCACAGAGGCATGAATGTCCTCACAGAGCACTGAGCTCACAGTTGCATAATCTAACTTTCCCCAGGCAGGCCCTGCCTGCTGGTGTCCACTCCAGCCGCTTAGCTGTGAGGACAGGATATATTCATTTGCAAAGGACAAGCATAAAACCTCTGGTAAAATGCAATGTACCATAGTAAGTGGGAGCAGCTTTTTTTAAAAAAAGGCACAAAATCCATTGGGGACCCTGTTGCCATAGGAACCAGTGTTACAGCTTGCTTCTGATAATTAATGGTGGGCTTTGCTATCACAGTCTTCTTGAAACTTTGCTTTCCCCTGCGCTGTGCTGCAGAATGCAGCATCCACTCCCCATTCATAAATATTTCATGACCACCGGCTGCTGCGTTTCATCACTGTGGACAACACTGGGCCTAAGCCACCCCTTGCCAAATTCCTGCTGTCCTGTCAGAGAGCGGCTTCAATTTCTTTATTTCTTCATCAGTCTTCATGCATCTGTTTGGAAGGTCTTCACAGGCCCCCCAAAACTACGGCTTTCATTGTGGCTTTGCTCTAGGAAGCTGCACATCTGTCTCCTGGGCCTGTCTCGTTCTCCTAAAGGCAGAGCCACCATTCTCTGGGGATGTGACTCTGCTCAGGCTCATTGGGACACTGGCTTGGAAACTCAGGTCTGCAAAGTGCTGCCTCAGCCTTGAGTCCCTCACTGTTAAATGGAGATGCCATATCTCTGCAGGGCATGAAAGAGGCTGTGGGCCACACCACACAAAGGTCATATCCTCTGCATCTGCCTTCACTGTTGGTGGTCATGATGCATTGTTCCCACAGATATCTTGTTTTAGTCTAAGCGAGATGATACCAACTTTTTTAAATTAAAAAATAAAAATTGTATGTATTTGGCATAGAGCATAATGCTTTGATACGTCTACACATGGAATGGCTAAATCCAGTTAACATCAGCTCCATGATGGTGGAATAGGAATGGCCCATATAGATGCATGTGTGTGAATACTTGGACCATAGAGAGTGGCACTATTAGGAGGTATGACCTTGTTGGAGGAAGTGTGTCACTGTGGAGGCAGGCTTTAATGTCTCATATATGCTCAAGCTATGACCAGTATGGCACACAGTCTTGTTCTGTGTAGATGAAGGCTGCTTGTTCATTTCCCTGCTACCCAGCCCCAAAATAATCACACAGATACTATTTCATTTGCAACACTGCTTGGCCAATGACTAGTATATTGCTAGCTAGCTCTTACATCTTAAATTACAACATTCCTATTATTTTATGTTTTACCACAAGGCTCGTGGTTTACTGGTAAGGTTCCTCGTGTACAGCTCGCATCTTTCTCCTCTGGCAACTACATGGTGTCTCACTGACTCTGCCTTCTTTCTTTCTCCCAGCATTCAGTTTAGTTTCCCTGCCTAGCTCTACTCTGCCCTCTCATAGGCCAAAACAGCTTCTTTATTAGCCAATAGCAATAAAACATATTTATAGCATACAGAGGAGAATCCCATATTCCCTCCTCTTTCTGTCTAAGTAAAAAGGAAGGCTTTAACTTGAATAAAGCAAGATTACATACAACAAAACAGTTATCAAGGAAGAATTATAGTTACAATATTTATATCTACTTTATCTTTTATCATAAATAAGGAAAACTATAATTATAACTATCATTTTTCAACTCCATCAAAAGACTCCAGAAGTATATAATATTACCTAAGTTAACAGAAACTGCATTGAAGCAACTTCCAAAACTCTAGAATTGACAGAGACATCTTGCTGCCTGGACGGTCACCCAAAGTTCTTCTGTACTGTTGGGGAACCTATCTTCAGCCTACAGGCCCACAGTATCCAGCAGACTTTTCCATGAAGCAGGAAATTTCAAAGACAGCTCCACCTATATTGGCAGTTTGCCAGTCACTTTTGTCTGTGTCCTGCAGAATGTCTCTCTCTCAAGCCTATGCACATTTATCCCACACTCATTTAGGTCTTTTATGTCTGAATCTGTCCTATTGTGTACCTGTAATACTTTTTCTGACCAGGACCACTTCTGAAAATACTAAGTGGCATGGCTAAGACTAAGGCTCCTTTACCTTTTAGCGGTGCACTGCCCAGTCCAATATGCCAGTGGCATGTTCACCACCTCTGCTAGCCGTGCACACTGTCCCAGTTCCAGGTATGTGGTAGGTCTATGTCACGTCATTAAGCACTTTGTAACATGCTGCTCACAAACCCCATTTAAGTGCTCAGCCTCCTGAAAGAGCTCTTTATTCATGCTCGCAGCACAAAACCAGGAAGCTGTCATTTAAAACAGTGCACTTTTTTGTTTTTGTTTTTGCCACTACCCGCTGAATCAGGAAGACCTCTCTTAAAGGAGCCATGGCACCCCTGCTCATTGTTATCAAATAGAGTCCATCCGAAAAAAAAAAATGCCAGATACTAAGAAGCCCTATTTAACTCGGTCCTTCTTTGTTTAGAATTCCTTTCCAAGCTTTCTCGGGTTTTTCATGGATATAGTCAATCCCATGTTGGTGCACCAATCTGTACTCAAAGGCTGCTTATTTGTTATCTGGCCACCCAGCCCTGAAATAATCACACAGATACTATATTATTTACAATACTGCTTGGCTAATGACTTTAGCATATTCCTAGCTAGCTAGCTCTTACATCTTAAATTAATCCTATTATTTTATATTTTACCATGAGGCTTGTGGCTTACCAGTAAGGTTCCTGGCAGGTGGCTTGCATCTTTCTCCTCTGGCAGCTACATGGCATCTCACTGACTCTGCCTTCTTTCTCCTAGCATTCATTTTAATTTCTCTGTCTAGCTCTATTCTGCCCTCTCATAGGCTCAAACAGATTTTTTATTAGCCATTGGCAATAAAACATATTCATAGAATACAGAGGGGAATCCCATATCATTTCTGCATCTTGATGGTTTCTCTATGCAGCAATAAGCACTAACTAGACAGGCTCTTACCTCACATAGTTCATTTTTGACATGAGAACCATTGCAGTCTACTGTTAGCTACTTGTAAGCCCATCAAACATTGTCACTGATTCTGCTCCCTGTGTGGTACCCCAGGACTCTTGAACTTCCTTTCTAGCTGAAAGCTTTTATATTTGAGGCAGCATCTTACCTCCCTTTCTATGGGGAAGAGAACTTGATTCTAGCTTCAGTATCTGAGAGTTCAACCTTGTAGAACACACATTGGTCATCATGTGATATTTATCTAACTTTACCCAACTTAGTTCTACCACTTTTCCTCTACCTCTTTTTCCTCTACCTCTTCCTACAGCCTCTTCTTCTATCTATTCTTCCTCTACCTCTTTACTCTCTGTTTCTTTTTCCTCTTCCTCTTTTTCCTCTATTATTCCTCTACCTCTTTTTCCTCTTCCTCTTTTTCCTCAACCTCTTTTTCCTCTACATCTTTTTCCTCTAACTCTTTTTCCTCTACCTCTTTTTTCTAGTTCTTTTTCCTCTACACTTTTTTCCACTACCTCATTTTCCTCTACCTGTTGTCCTTGACCACTTTTTCCTCTACCCCTTTTTTCCCACCTCTTTAATTTCTACTTCTTTTTCCTCTACATCTTTTCCCTCTACCTCTTTTTCATCTACCTGTTTGCCTCGACCTCTTTTTCCTCGATCTCTTTTTCCTCTTCCTCAATTTCCTCTAACACTTTTTCCTCTACCTCTTTTTCCTCTTCCTTTTTTCTCTACATCTTTTTCTTCTACCTCTTTTTCATTTACCTCTTTTTCCTCTACCTGTTTTCCTTGACCTCTTTTTCCTCTACCTATTTTTCCTCTTCCTCTTTTTCCTCTAACACTTTTTCCTCTACCTCTTTTTGTCTAGTTCTTTTTCCTCTACCTCTTCTTCCCCTAACACTTTTTGCTCTACCTCTTTTTCCTCTTCCTCATTTTCCTCTACATCTTTTTCCTCTACCACTTTTTCTTCTTCCTCTTTTTCCTCTACCTCTTTTTTTCTAGTTCTTTTTCCTCTACCTCTTTTTCCTTTACCTGTTTTTGTTGACCTCTTTTTCCTCTAAGGCTTTTTCCTCTACCTCTTTAATTTCTACTTCTTTTCATCTACTTCTTTTTCCTTTTCCTCTTTTTCTTCCACCTCTTTTTCCTCTACCTCTTTTTCCTCTTGTTCTTTTTCCTCTACTTCTTATTCCTCTACCTCTTTTTCCTCTACCTCTTTTTCTCTACCTGTTTTCCGCAACCTCTTTTTCCTCTACCTCTTTTTTTCTAGTTCTTTTTCCTCTACCTCTTCTTCCTCTAACACTTTTTGCTCTACCTCTTTTTCCTCTTCCTCTTTTTCATCTAACACCTTTTCCTCTACATCTTTTTCCTCTGCCACTTTTTCTTCTTCTTCTTTTTCCTCTACCTCTTTTTTATCTACCTCTTTTTCCTCTACATTTTTCCTCTACCTCTTTTTTATCTACCTCTTTTTCCTCTACATTTTTCCTCTACCTCTTTTTTTCTAGCTCTTTTTCCTCTATCTCTTTTTCATCTACATCTGTTTCCTCTACCTCTTTTCCTCTACCTGTTTTCCGCGACCTCTTTTTCCTCTTCCTCTTTTTCCTCTAACACTTTTCCCTCTACCTCTTTTTCCTCTACCTGTTTTCCGTGACCTCTTTTTCCTCTACCTCTTTTTCCTCTTCCTCTTTTTCCTCTTCCTCTTTTTCCTCAACCTCTTTTTCCTCTACCTCTTTTTTAAAATTTCTTACTTATTATTTTGTGTTGTGTGTGTGCAATGATGTATGTGTGGTTGCTCATGCCACAGTACACACATGGAGGTCAGAGGAAAATTTTGTATGGTGGTTTTCTCTTTTCTCCATGTGGCTTTTAGGATTAGAATTTAGGTTGCCAGCCTTGGTGACAAGTACCTGTCACCTCTGAGACCTTTTCCCACCAGTCCTAAAGTTTTTAATTTATCATCATCATCATCATCATCATCATCATCATCATCAGAGAGGGAGGGGTGGGAGAGAAAGTTTTGTTTGTACCACTTATGCAGGCCCTAATGGTCACTCGAGGCTGCTGTCCTGAGGTGAGGGCCCTGCACAGATGGAAGCTGCCAGTTTGCCCCAGAAGATGCCTATGAATCCAAGATGGAAGGGGAACCTGAGGGAAGATGGGTCTCCATGAACATCTCCTTTTGTTTCTGCCCTCATCACCTCTCGGCTCCACAGAAAGCACATGGCAACAAGGCCCCTTAAAAACAGACTCCTCCAGATCAGACACTTGTCAGCGTCAAGCAATCCGTTAAAGACACAGCCAGCATGGCAATGCTGGCAAAATTCTAGGGCTTTCTTTTTTTTTCTTTCTTTTTCTCCTTCCCAATTTTAACTGTTAAAATTCATCTCCGGCATTGCACGAATGAAAGAAATCAACAGCCTCTTATCAGATCCCAAATCTGTCAGCCAGTGTCTACCAGCTGCCTAGAGCCAGGAGCCTCTTAGCACATGTGTGACGTGAGCTGAACAGGGACCGGGACAACAGTGCAGACAGTTTTTTTCTGGCACCCTCGTTCCCAAACATTTGCTCTTTTGGAGGCCAAGAGGCAGCCGTGCCTCTGCTGCCTTCCCTCTCTGTGCCGTGGGCTTCCAAGCACAGTTCAGGCAATTCCTCAGGAAAGCCTCTGTGTCATCCTTCTCTAGGGGCCCGTCTGCAGCTGTGGCGACAGTGGCCTACTCTGCTCCTTTCCCTCCCTTCTGCATACACCCAGGTCTCCAGAGGGTTGGAGGAGCTAACGCTGGACAGAAGCCACAGGTATTTGGACCAGCTGGGTTGATGGTGTGGAGGAAAAACCCTATCTTCCCTAGGATGGGTCAGTCCCACACCCACCTTGAGTTTAGGGCTTCTAGCACGTGGATGCATAGAAGAATGTGTCTTTGGTGGCTCAGTGACTGGGTTGGAGCAGATGCCATTGGGCATCTTGCCAAGACATCAAAAGGAGACATAGACATGGCAGAATTGAGCCTCCTTGAAGCAGGTTTGGGTTAACCCCAGCTATGTATTTCTGGTGCTAGCTCACAATGTGTTCCAACAGTAATAAGAACCATAATGCATGCATAATATGCTGGAACTTTATGTGTGTCATCTCGTAGCAGAAGATGATACATTTATTTTTGCAGAAAGTCAGAGGAAAAGCTAGAAAGTTAAGGACATTTCTTGAAGTAGCAAATGTAAAAAGCCCCTGATAAAGAGCTGAGTGAATGAATGAATCTGTTTTCTAATCTGTTAGATAGGGAAAGAGCATGACCCTCAGAAGTCAGTCTGTCTTTCAAAGGAGGGTGCTCCTCTACTTTTGCTCTGGTGAGAACCGGGGTCTCCAGGTGAGCCCAGGAGGGCATTAGAAGCACCGCTGCATTTCCTGTAGTTCACAGCAACCTTAGCACTAATGGGACGGACAGCTGGAGTGAGGCCTTTTAGATGCTTCAGCATCCCAACACAGCCAAGACAATTCTCAGACCGCACTCTGACAGAATCCCACAGGCTGGATAGTTCACAAACAGTAGAAGCGTCTGTGCTCCTAATTCTGGTGAAGGCCCACCTGCTGCATCACAGCATGGCAGAAGGACAAGCGAGCACACAGGACAGAGAGAAGGAATCAGGCTGAACTCCTCCATTTAGCAGGAATCACATCCTCTCTGACTGGCTAGCTCTCAAAACCTCGGTGGTGCTATACTGGTGAGACAGAGTCCACATGACCTCCTCACTCCCTAAAGGTCCTGCCTTGCCACGCTGGTACAATGTCAACTAACCCAACATGATTTGGGGAGGGTATTTAATGCCATAGCAGAAGGGATCTCTTTTTTTGCCAGGAAAAAAAAAAAAAGAGGCACTTGGCTGTTCACCTCCCTGTAGCACAAGAGGCACTTTGTGCTCTGACAGCATCTTCCCCGAAAAGGTTGCCCCTCACTGAGGAGTAAGTCTGATTTATCCTCCACAAAATCAAACAGACAGAGAGGGCTAGGTGCAGCGGCTGTTGTGATTGGCCCGTCAGCTGTCCACTCCTCTGGACAACAGTAATCCCTTCCAAAGGTAGAGAGAGAGCATCTTTGACCTGATCTATCACCTTCAGTGCTGGTCCATCAAGGACCAAGCTTTCTGCATTTGAACCTTCAGAGGACACACCCAAGCCACCATGCCTCATGCTCCCATCTCCTAATTTAGAGCCTAGCACAGACCATTGGGGATCTAATGAGGACAGATCTCTAACCCAGTGAGGTGGAACAGGAAGGCATTTGGTTCTCTTGGCCTCGAACATTCAAATTCTAAATATGATTCCCTGTTGTTGAACTCTTTATATATTTTCTTGGTGCCTTTATACATAAAATAAGGTTCTTATTTTTCATTATTTTTATTTATTTTTTAAAAGAATTTCATAGATGAATATACTATTTGCATTGTTTCCATCCCTTCCTCCACCCTCTGAACCCCTCCTATGTCTCTCCCCACCCCCTCTAGAATTCATGGCCTCTTCTATAATTATTGTATACAAAAACTACTGAGTCCAATTAGTGGACTATATTTTCCCTCAAAGACTAGGAACTATGTGTACATCTCCAGCTCTGTGGATCCTAAAATGACATTTTTCTTTCTGCCTAGACTCTTACCCAATTCATCTTCATACATCAAAAATAAATCCAGATAATAGTTCCCTTATTGTCTCTTCATTTTGCTTTTCATTTCATGGCTAATTCAATATTTATTAGAAAATATTGTGAAATATTTAACATACACACAATGTATATAGAGATTCATATTCAAAGAGCTCAACCAGTCAACCATTACCCAGTGGGAGAAATGAGACATTACAATATCCTTGAAGCAGTCCCTGGTGCATAATGTGTTCTCAACAAATAAAGACAGCTCAGAAACTAGAGTTGATACTGACCATGCTTTTCTTTATAGAAGTGGTGCATATGCTTGCCTTTCCATGGAGGCTACGGCACTCTCTTTCACGTTTTATACATGCCATAAGTGAATCTTGATATGTGTATTTCAATGAATTATGAATGAATCTTCATATATATTGTTTTGTACCTTGTTTTTCTTCATCGACACCACATTTTGAGATTTACACGTACTTATATGGACCTACATATATGTATATAGGAGGTATATATGTAATTGTATATGTCACGCATTGCCGCTGCTGTATAGTCGTCCCTTATATGACTGACTATATTATGACTCACTCACACACCTGTGTGCACCACCCCCGGCCTGTCCCAGGCCCTCATCCCAAACCTCCCTTTGCTGTCCTCTTTCTCAGAGACATCTCCAACTTCCATGATGCTCATGCACACAGGGAACAGAGTAGGAGGGAACCCTGCACCGGGAAGGGGTGCAGCCTTTCCTTTCATCGGAAGGACCCAGGCTTGCAGGGCCATCTTCCCTTTAGAAAGCTGCGACTCACAACCACCATTTTGTGGTAAATTCTGCTGTTAGGCCTCATTGGCCCACAGCTGTAGAGGGGGCTCTTCCTGGTTCTGACTTAAATTGACAGTGACTTGATGAGAACCGGGGCGGCACCCGGAACTGTGCTCTTGCAAAGGCACACCTGATAAACAGCCACCACCTGCTCAGGCTCTCACACTCAGCTTCCCCGAGGCTGGCTCTCAGGGCAAGGAAAGCCAAAGGAGGTGTAGGAAATCTAGTAAGAAGAGAGGTGGAGGCTTCCAAGAGTCCTTTGAGGGAGAAGGCAGGAGCAATGCACCTCCTGGTCCTCAAAGTCCCACTGTAGAGAAGGGTGGTGATGGAGCCCTGCTGGGATTCAGCACAAGGGGCTGAGCCTCCCTGTTCTAGTTTCCGCGGGGCCTTAATAATCACTCTGCCCCTTTGCTGTTTCTCTTCAGGGCCCGCAAGTTCACAAGGTGGGCATATTTGCCACTCCACGGGCTTTATGTAATTAGACGCATACAGACACAGGCGGTCCTATTTTATTAAAGTAAAATTAAAACAAATGCAACCAAGAGGAAAGATCAAACCATGAAGCTGTACAGAAAAGGGAATGGGCCAGAATGTTCTCTGCTGTGCATTGGTGCTGATCCCCGAGGTTAACAGGTAAATTGTCTTTTAAAGCCATTTTTTCTCGTTTTCTCCCTATTTTGAACTAATTCTATCCAGACACCCAGTGCGGATTCAGGACTGTTAACCGGGAAAAGGGGGGAGACAGGGAGGTCTCCTTGGTAACTGTCTGTGTACCCGTCTGGAACTGCTGCCTGAGGTGGATCTGAGCCCAGCGCTTCTTCACTGCTCCTGTGGCTCAGCTCAGCGCTCAGCTTTGCCTGAGGGCATCCAGACAGGGTTAGAAGAGACAGGCACCCAACAAGCCTGCCTTCAGAGGATAGTGTCTGCAGGTGCTGCAGCCCCTGTTCTCCCTCAGGAGACGCTCATTACCGTCTGCTGCAAATCTGTTCATTTTTTCTCCTTTACCCCGAGTCTCCTTCAGATCATCAACATTTCTGTAAAAATGAAATAGTACCCGTTGACTCTGAAATGTCCACCTGGGAATCCAGCTCAAACAAACTAATCCATAAGATGAGACGAGCCTTATGCATGAAGGGGGTTCGCTGTGCATTTTGCACTGCTGACTGACAGCAACTGCACATAAAACAAAAAGGAGACAAGCCTATGTAAATGAAGCTATTGAGTGGTCGGCAAAATTATCACTCAGTAGCAACACAGGAAAGCATCTCACAGTCTATGGATGAATGTTCCCACCCCAGAACCTATGTGTTCAAGGTCTCTAGCCTGTGGTATTTGGGAAGTGTGGGATCTTTAAGGGTGGGTCCTGCCTAATGGGAGACAGGTGATTGAAGAGACTATGGAGACTCAACTCTCTCTCTCTCTCTCTCTCTCTCTCTCTCTCTCTCTCTCTCTCTCTCTCTCTCTCTCTTCTGTCCCTCCCTCCCTCTCCTTCCTTCTACTCTCCACTTAGGCAATGGCTGTCAGAGGCAATCACCTCCAGTGTTCCCAACACTGGGAGCTTTTCCTGCTTCTGTGATAGTAGATCGGAGGAGAGCAACCTAAGAAAGGTGGGTCCAGTCAGGAAAGGTTTTATGGGGGGCACAGATGGATCATACAGCCCATTATTGCAAGGCGATGGTGCAGCGGGAGCTTTGAGGAGTCTGTGGCCAGGAAGCAGGGAGAGTTGGGTGCTTATCCTGTCCTTACTTTCTCCCCCACTTTTTATGCAGTCAGGGACCCCAGGCTACCCGATGGTGTCATACTCATTCAGAGTGGCTCTTCCCTCCTCAGTTAAAACTCTTTAGACCCAAGTTTGGTGAAGATGAACTTGACCATAACTGCAGCTAGGCCCTTCTGTAGCCTCCTTTGAATTAGCACTCCTCTTTTGCCTCTGAGTTCACCTTAGCCAGAGTCCTGGCAAGCTTCGGCAGCAACAATCCGCTGCTCCTATCGGGTGTGGTTACTTACACTGGCAATTCCAGCACTCCTTGATGTATTGGTGTTATTAAAACCACAGGGAGCGAGGCGTGTCCCTACTGGACTCTCTGATCTGGTTTTCTCCCAGTCTTGGCACACATCATCAGAGGGAAAACACTCCACTCTTCGCTAGATAACACTTGAATTGCTATCCCAAAGTGATCAGTGTTGAACCGTGGTCCTGGAATGCGTGTCCTGGAGCCAAACACTATTTCCTCAGACTGAGGACATATTTGGAGACAGATGAGATGGAACCATGAGAGTTGCCCTAAAATGAAAAACAAGACACCAGCAGACAGAAGGGAAGATGACAAGAAGACACAGAAAGAAAGTGGTTATCTATAAGACATGGAGAAAGACTCAGTGTTGGTTGGATCTTGGGCATCCAGCCCCCACAACTGTGAGAAAATGAAGGTGCTGTCTAAACACCCAGGGTTCTGGTTTGAATATAAGAAGTGACCCCAGACTCATGTATGAACACTCAGTCCCCAACTAGAGGCACTATTTGGGAAGATTGTGGAACATTTATGGGGTGGAGTCCAGCTGTGAGGACTGGCCTTGAAGGTTTTGGTCCTGTGTTTAGTCTAAGTCAACTCCGCTTTCTGACCCCTTGAGGTGAAACAAGCCATGCCACGAGCTCCCACTCTTACAGGTGAAGCCCCTTCTCTGTCATGGTATCCTCTTAAATTGTGGGCCCAAGACTTTCCCTCCCTTAAGTTGCTTCTGTCAGATACTGAGTGGCAGAAAGAGAAAGGTAATGGATATACACAACCCATGGCACTTCCTTACTGTAAACACGTCATCCATGCTTGGTAGACTGTCTTTTCAGAACATCACCGTATCGTGTCAAATATTTAAAGACTATTTTATAAAATACCAGGAGGCGTTACAACAAAGTTTTCTTCATTATACACTTACATGCCAGTGACTCATTAGCAGACATAGTCATGGGTTTAACCATATGCTGTTTGGCTCACTTCATGTATCTTTGGTCCCATCTCACGCAATTCTTAAAGTATTCATGTTCACTCTGAGGGACTTCTTTGTGTATCGGTTAAAAACAAAGAAATAAAAACCATGAAATAACTGAATTAGAGAAATGAACAACTGAATCCAACTGAAACTGATCATCATTGAGTTGGAGGTCAAGTTTACTATGTTCAGAGTGAGAATATAAATTGGAGAACAGGATACCACCAAGTCACCTTCCTGATATGTACACGCATGTAGATTGATTTACATATTCTGGGCAAAACCCATAAGGGCAATGGGAGTGGAGGAGAATGCATGGGAGCTGAGGGATCACTCACACTCCATGTGGAAGGACATGGAAGGACATGTGTCCTATTTTCCAGGAAGTGATGGGGAAATCCAGTCTCACTGACATGAGCTCTCGAAAAGGTCTAACTCCAGAAAATGAGGGAAGAAATGTCAGACAACAGGAAGTCAGGAGGAAAGCCCCTGAATTTTCATAAATTCCTTCCTAGCCCTTGGCTGGGATATGCGGAAGAGGGCCCTGGAAACCCACAAGGAACTCCAGCTGAGGGAATAAAGGCTCACAGTGCACTGTAAATGTCTGCCATTTGTGTTCTCTGACCACAGTGGAATTAAACATTCTCTACTTCCCTAATTAGTTATAATGGACATTACAGGGAGCATGGGTGAAGTTAGAAAATGGGCAGGTTTAGGTGACTGTGATGGTTTGAATAAAAATGGTAAGAATGGTCCCCATAGGCTCATATATTTGAATGCTTAATCACCAGAGAATGTGCTTTGTGAGACCGCTTAGGGGGTGTGGTCTTGTTGGAGGAAGTGTGCCACTAGGGATCAGGCCCAGTCTCTTTCTTTTTCCCTTTCTCTGCCTATGGATCAGTATGTATTCTCAACAACTTCTTCAGCACGGGCGCCTGCATGCTCCCTCCTGTGGTGATGACGGACTAAACCTCTGAAACTCTGAGCAAGTCCCCAGTTAACTGCTCTCCTTTATAAGAGTTGCCGTGGTCATGGTGTCTCCTCACAGCAACAGAACAGTGACGAAGACAGGTGAAATACTGGCCAATATCCAGTCTCCAGATTTTGATAATTATCTTGTGTATAGTATTGTTCTTGTTTTGGGGAAATACATATAAGGGAATTTAGGGGTACAGTGGCAAGGGGTAGAGTGGGGTGATGAGGAGAAGAGAAACGCCGATATGGAAAACAGAGATTGAGAAAACAAATCGGATACAACCCTAAACTGTTGGTGAACCAGATAAAGGGTATATGGGGGATTCTTCTATTTTTGCAGTTTTTCTGAATCATAACAACATAAAGCTGGACAGATGCCTGGGATCTTATCCATGTCCTCTCTATTTCTTTCTTGATTGTTTATACTAAAGATTAAGGCCAAGGACGTGATGACTGTTTCCCTTTATCCAAGGTCCAGTGAGTATTAAGTTGGGGACAGAGCTCTGTCACCAGTGTGGAGGGCAGTCCCGGTCTCCATAGCTCCTACCCACTCCTGTACATCACCTCAGCGTTATTGGTCATTGTAGAAGTCTGAATGAAAACGGTCTCCAAAGGCGCATAAAGAGTGACATTATTTGAAAGGATTAGGACATGTGGTCTTCTTGGGGTAGGTGTGGCCTTATCAGAGGAAGTGTCTCATTAGGGGTGGACTTTGAGATTTCAGAATCTGAATCCCAGCCCAGCGGTTCACTCTCTCTTTCTACCAATTCTTATGTAGAACTCTCAGCTTTCTCCAGCATCATGTCTGCCTGCAGGACAGCATGCTTTCCTCCACGACCATAATGAATTAAACCTCTGAATGCAAGCCAGCCTCAACTAAATGCTTTTCAAAATAAGAGTTGCCCTGGTCATGGCGCCTCTTCACAGCAAAACTCCAAGACAGGCATCTGAGTGGACAACTGCCAGACTGATAAGCAAATCCCAGTATTTCATATGAGTGGAATATTCTATAAGAGTGGAATAAAACATTCGGTGGTCTTGCTTCTCTCCTTACCACTGAGCTAATCTGCATTGTAGCAAGGACCAATGCCATATCCTTTTTCGTAGGGAAATATACCATTTTGCTGTTTATATCAACTCCATTTTGTTGATTCCTTTATTGAACCCTGGACTGTTTCTTGCTTTCTGCAATCATGAAGAGAGCTTATGTGTATACTGGCATGTATGTTTTGTTTGATCATCTATTGTCGATTCCTTGCAGTTATGGTTTTAAGTGTGCACGTGAGCCTTGGGGGCACAGCTGCCACACCCCTGCCATCCCAGAGCCACCAGCTGCCACTACGCCTTCCCTGCTAGAGCATACTGTGTTCCTTCAAACTGTGAGCCACAAGTCCAACTTCCTCCCTTAGGTTGCTTCTTTCAGGATAGTTGTCCATGCTGCTAAGAAAAGTAAAGGATAGATTTGTGAATATGCACCTACAAGTGGGACTGTAGGGCACGTGATCAGGTTATGTTTCACTTAGGGGGAAATTACAACTCCTTTCCCTAATGTTATTTTTTTTTTTTAGTTTTAGTTATTTAAAAAAAATCTTTTATGTGTATAGGTGTTTTGTCTGCATGCCTGTGTACCACTTGTGTGTCTGGTGCCTGTGGAGGCCAGAGGAGGACAACAGATCTCCTGGAACGAGGGGCCTCTGGGAAAGCAGCCAGAGCCCTTGACCCCTGGGCCATCTCTTGAGCTCCACTAGTGTCTTTTTAATACAGCATTTCCCCTGTCATATGGGTGAAATTCTTTTCAACGAACCCCAGTAAATGTATTTCATTCCCTTTTTCCATTTGGGAAGACTGAGGCCCTGGGAGGTGGAATGGTTTGTTCTCAGCTCTGGGTTGCTAGGGTTTGAGCCTAGCTACAAACCATGTGATAATTACTGACAGTATCCTAAGACAAAGAGGTTCTCTTTGTAATTGTGATGGCTCCCAACAGGAGTCCCCCGAGGCCAAGGGCTCTATGAGTGAGTTCTCAAGGGTCTGGGAGTTATTTTGATGGTTCCAGAAGCTGTGGTGGATAGTCTGTGTTCCTACATTAAAGCTGCTTGGGGTATCTACAAAGTCAAATGACTTGCTTGGGGCCAGGGTTAAATCACCCCTTTTGGTCATAGAGTTATTGCTGCTACAGGGGACCCTGGCTGGCATGTATACCACTGACTGGTGTTTAGAGTGGGAAATGAGTAATTGATTATCTGACAATTATGGCTGTCTGGCAAATGAGACTCTCCTAAAAGCCAGGGTCCTTGGGAAGAGATATTGCTCATTAGTTTCTTGGTGGTAGAAAACCACAAGCACAATGGAAAGAAATCCTCACCTGGGTGTGCGGGGCTCTGAGTCTGGCCTTGCTTCCGGCATGGGCATCTGGGAACTTGCACACCTGCATCAAAAGCTGGCACGACTCTGCCTGCCCTTTCCTTCCCACCCCACCATCTTCCGGCAGTCTGGCCTGAGCAACCAGGAGCTGTGCACAGTCCCCTGGATGGTCGCTTATTCCACACTGCAAGCCTCCGGGTTACCCATAATTGCTTTCTTGACATTTAGCTCGAGAAAGTGACAAAGGGCTTAGCATTTTGATTTCTGGCACTAGGTCCTGTCTCTGCCAACAGTACCGTAAGTCCTATGGGGGCTCTGTGTGCAGCTGGACCCATCCCTGCACCTCTCTGGGTGCAAAAGACACTAGGCATGGCAAAAAAAAAATGTTTTTCATGGACTTCACCTTCAGGTATGGGCATAAATAAATTAGCCTTTGTAGAAAGCTCATAAACACTGTAAGGAAAGCCCCCTTAAATGTCTCTCCAAATTGCTAGCCTCAGAATGCAATGTTTCACGTCAGCCATCATCTTCAATTGTCCCAGCAAGAATGTGGAGAAGGCTGAGTCATCAGCTTGACTCCCTGGGCCCCAGGCTGAAATACTTCTCACTTGTCTGTGGCTCTGGGACCTAGAAGCCAGGAAACCAAGTGCTAGCTGGGCTGGCCTCTGCCATTGTTCAGTGTGGACTCTGTGGTCTTGGTTTCCTGAACCCTCACTCTCACCCCTGACCCTCATGCCCTGCTCAGCGAGGACACAGCACAGGAAAGGGGTTGATATATAAAGATAATGCCAGGCCCAGAATATACAAACCGGGCTTGCTTAATTCTAGCCAAACACTCTTGAAGGGAAGGGTGAGAAATGGTTTGTGTATGGTGGAAGATACTCTTGAGGAGACACTAAGATGCTTGGTTCTCTCCCTTCCTGCACACAGACGTGGGATATGTTGCTTGTGTTCCTCTGCCCCATCGCAACCCTGGAGGGTCAATGCACCACAGGCAGCAGAGCTAAGAAATGGGAAGAGCCTGGGTCTCAGTGGTAGTGTGCTTCCTCTGACTTCTGGTTCTCTGGGATGCTTGGTTAAGTCACTGTAGCTAGGCTGGGCATTCTGATCTTCACAGCCAAACGATCCAAATTCAGTCAGCCATTTTATACCCATGGGCTTGGGGAATTCACCTCTAAAGTGGGGGTGCTGGATGAGTCCTAAAGTTTCTTTCAGGTCAGACCTTCTGGTACCATATTTTGCAGATACCTCCCTGTCCTTCAGTGGGGACAGTGGCTCTCTGGGAATCTGTACCCCTCACCTGTCCAATACCAGAAACTATGTCACACACGGTCATTTCATTCTTACGATGAGTTGGGCCCCTTCCTGCTCTGTGTTTGAACCTGCATCTGCCAGAGTCCAAAGTCAGGGTTCTTAGCCACTTTGTAAACTAATATGTCCATTTTGACAATGCACCTTCCATGGCCATTGCAGTGTTTCCCATCTCTGATGCTGCATTGGACAAAAAACTGCAAGAGTTCCCAGCCCCTCTCCTGGCCCCGGGTGAGTCCTTATAAAACTCTAGCTATAGCTTGCTGGATGAACACAGAAATGGACAGTCACCTGCAGGCTGGACCCAGCTGGAATGGCACAGCATGACCTGTCAGAGCTGGTCAGCCTGAGGCGTGAGGCAGGGAAGCCTGTGCTCTTTAGCTTCCTCTACTGGGGTTCTGTGGTGGCAGAGCTAAATAGACAAGGAAACTCCCTGTGCTGCAGAAAGGCCCTGCAGTCTGTGCTCACCAGGGCATGGAGGTGATTAATACACAGAGACAAGAGCAGGGCCCAGCTGCCCTGGCAAAGGAACCCTTATTTACCAGGTGCTGCTTCCCTCATCAGCAGGAGACAGCAAGGCCTACAGTGCTTCCCTCTAGCAGGAGCTGCAGCTTACACGGCACCATAACGGTCTGAATACGCAAGCTAGGGCAGTCTCCTCCAGGGTAGCTGGGTAGGAGACAGGAGAGGGAAGGGGAGTAGAGAGCTGGCGAAGGAGGGACCACATGAAAGAGCTGGAAGAAGAGAAAGAAAGGAAGAAAAAAGAAGAGGGAGTGGAGGAAGGGAAGGAGGGCAAGGTGGAAGGAGGAAGGTGAAGATGATGGGAGGGAAGGATGGAGAAAGAGAAGGAAAAGAGTGAAGGGAAGGAGGAGAAGAAGGAAGGGAAGGGAGGGAGAGAAGAATAGAGTTCTGACCTCTGGACCGGGGATTTGAGGGCAGAGAAACAGGAGCAAAAGGAGCGGCATCCCCTGAATGCCTGTGACAATCAAGGCTTCCTTTTCCTTGCCTTGGCAGGGGATGCAATGATTGTGGCAGTTGAGAGAGCTTAGTGATGCCAACTTTGTAGACTCCATTGAAACTCATGTCCAGGTTGCTTGGAGCCCTGGGACCCTGAGGTGTTGTTTTTCACTAAGTATTAACCAGGCCCAGTTTGCTGCATTCCAAGATCAGAGGTGATCAGACACCTTCAGGAGTATGGCCCCAGACTCTAGACTGGCGATGGAAACCTGGATCACACACGCTCTATGCAAGCACTCTAGCCCTGGCCTCCATTGCCAGCATTCAGTCTCAATGTTTCTATCCCTTGCCACTGGGTGGCAAGTTCCTGGAGATTCCAGAGAGGGTGTGTTACCTAATGGTACAGACATTCATTTGGCCATCTATGAACTGCTCTTCCTTTCTTGGGTGTCAAGGACAGTCCACGTTCTTCTGTTCCTCATGTAACTATTCCATGCCCTCATGTGCTGAGGTCACCAACAGGCAGAGCACATGGCCAGGGCACTCTTGACATGGACAGGCCTTCCTTGGCTGACTGCCTTAGTTCTGTGTTTGCAAAGTTTGGAGAACCCCCGCTCCCCCCCCCCCCCCCCCCAGTCTCAGCTCTATGAACTGAACTTCCAGACCCTTGAGTGATACCCATGCCATGTACCTCTCAAGAGGCTGCCAGGTACAGTTCATCGGAGTCATGTGACAGCTCAGTGTCTCCTGGCTAGGCTTCCGGTCTCCTCCCTAGGTAGGAGGAGGAATCTTAGGTGCGACCCTCATTGCAGAGACTTAATGAGAAAGGGAAGTGGTTTCCCTGTTTGGGGTGATGTATTAGGTTCTCAGGACCACCATTACAAAGTACCCTTGGGGTAGTTTGAATGCATTTGGCCCCCATAGGCTCAATGGAAGGGGCACTATTAGGAGGTGTGGCCTTGCTGGAGGATGTGTTTTGCAGTTCACTTCCTGCTGCCTGAGGAACAAGATGTAGAAGTCTCAGCACCTCCTCCTGCACCATCGCTGCCTGTATGCCACCTGCCATGATGACAACGGACTGAATCTCTGAACTGTAAACCAGCCCCAATTCAATGTTTCCTTTATAAGAGTTGCCCGGTCATGATGTCTCTTCGGAGCAATAAAACCCTAACTAAGACATAGTTCTCGGGGACAGGAGTCTGATTTCAAGTATTGAGCAGATCTTTGCACTCCTTTGAAATCCATAGGGAATCTCTCCCTGTCTCCTATGACTTGCTGACAGTCATTGGGAATGCCGAGCTCACAGATAGCTCTCCTGGTATCTCTGTCTTCACGTGGTCCTCTTTTCAGAAGGATACCAGCCATTTGGGAAAGGGTTCATTCGCCCAGTCAGATGTCATTTTTAGCTAATTGTATCTACAATAAGCCTGTTTCCAAAGAGCCACACTCTGAGCAGCTGCCCGCCCCCTACATGCTTGCTGATAATGGCCACCTCTCATCAAATATTTATCCCAGCACTCAGAGTCTTCCATCAGCCTCCAGCATCTTGTCAGGCCTGAAATCTGATTATTAAGGCTGGTCATGAGGAAAGCCGACAGACTACAAAGTACAGCAGGGAAAGGGGAAGACATCAAAGCCCTTGCTCTCCCTCAAAGGTTGCCTTCCTTCTGCAAGGGGAGGCCTCCTGCAGGGAACAACCTGAGGAGTTGGCCCTCAGTGTGTCTCCTCAACTCAGGGCAGTTCTTGCTCCCTTCCTTCCTCTGCACCAGGGCGGAAGGCAGGAAGGTCCAAGCTCAGGGCCAACGGGCTGGCCCCTGGCCTTGGGTTTATGAAAGCGAATGGCTGCCTTGCCTGCTCAGAGACGTGGCTCTCGCCACTTTCAAGGGAAGCCCTGGCATTTCGTCGGTGGCCTCTTTGAAGCCTGCCCTTTGCAAAACAAAGAAGAGAAGGGAGAAAGGATGGCAGAGATTCAAAGCCTTCCTGGACAGGTGTGGTTTGGGGTGACAATCTGGTTCCAGACTACTGCGATACAGTGAATTCATCAGCATCTTTGGTCTCCCAGTGCATATGGAAGTATAGGCTTTCCTGATATTGCCTCTGTAAGGTGCACAATAGCTTTATGTCAGAGAAACCCATGTGTTTACCCAATTAATAAATTGCTAAGAAATACTAATGATCGTTGGAGTTGAAGGAAAACGGGGATGACAGGTTTGCTCTACACAGGTTGCCACGAACCTCCAATTTGTCAAAATGCAGGATCTATGACCTGCAGCCAAGCAGGCGCACAAAATCTAGGCATGCCTGCACTACATCCAGTTTCGGAGGCCCTTCTCTGTGGCTTCACTCATTACATGGGTGGAAGAGCCTGTCAGGCGAGAAGCATGCCTGGTGCTTAATGGAACCCAGGGACCAATTAACCACGCAGAGAGCCAATGGGCCAAGCATTTCTAAACGAATAGCAGGGAGCTCTTCTATTAGTGCCTGCTTTCTCCTTCCCCAAACAAAAGACAAATGCACGTCAATGCTTCTCAAAAGTAATCCTTTATTTCCTGAAAGTCCTAAAGCAGACGCATTTATCAAAAGATGACAGATCCTCCAGCTCACAAACAATATCTTTCCCCATTTCCAGTGAGTCTTGGGGATCCATGAGGGCTGCAGCCTGAAAACCAGGACATCAAAAACGGCCCTCCACACCCAGCAGCTGCACGGCGGCCTCCTGCACAGCCTGGTGGACACTGCTGACTTCTCTCTGGGACAGTGTCCGCTCCATGTGGCGGTAGGTGATGCGGTAGCAGTGGCTGATCCTGTGTGTCCTGGAGACGGGGAGAGAATGCAAGCAGGCGAGTGAGAAACATGTCTGCACATGGATTGAAAGCAGGAGGCCTTATTCTCAAACACGGGTTGCCACATCACGATGGTATGGTATCACCTGCTAACAGCAAGCCTAGTGGGGCAGGATCCAGGTATGTCATGTGTTACCACAGAAATACCACTTGCCATTAAGGACTACATATTTTCAGTCTGTGGGAGGATGATGGTTAGGGAAACAATAGCTTGAATAATGGAGGGGCTGGTTCCTTCATGCTGGATGTACCACAGTCCCCACGGTAGGTGCTCCCCCATAGGCCTGATGGCCTGGGCTAAGCACAGAGTCTGATTTCAGGACATAGGACCCAGAGTTCTGAGCTTGTTTTGACTGTCCGGGCATTTCTGACAGTATAAGTATTACGAGTCAATGTCAGTGACCTCCACCTTGCCACGGTAAGGAAAAGAACTATGTTTGTAGACCACGCACCAGCAAATAGTGCCAGAGACAAGGCTGGGAAGTCACCCCAGCACCCCGTGGGCCTAGGAAGTAGTTACACCATTCCATGCACAACAGACATTCACACATGTTGGACTGACCTCTGCTTTCCCACAACAGTGCGGACTTGTTTTTGTGGATAGTTCTGGGAAGGTGGCATGACAGCAGGGGTGCCTATGCTTGTATGACAGATGCTAGGATATGCTGGTATGGTGGCCTCATCACAAAGACCAAAAGGCTGTGACTTGTGTCACTGACCCTCTCCTATGGACAGAGAGAGGGGTCTGAACAACATCTCTTCTGCATAATGAGAAGCCATGGATGCTCCTGTTTGCCAACCCCATTAGTAGCAGAGCCAACCCTGGGTTCTCAGGAGAAGAAGCTACAGCAAAGCAAGTGGCCCCCAGTGGGCGCCCCTCCCAGTGATGCCATTCCATCTCTGAGTCCGACCAGGAAAGGTCACAGCACCTCTAGTAGGTAAGTAAGGGCTGTGCCTTCAGTCATGCCAGAACCCTGGACAAGTGGGATTCAGGTGCACTGGCACCTTGGGAAACCACCTCATGGGAACACAAACTAGTCCCCAATGTGGCCAGAGTACTCTCTCCCTTGTCCCCCTGCTGATTTCAGGTCAGACTTGGATGTAGACAGAATATGCTTGAGAAGTGTCTGCCTTGGTCCTAGCCCCCCAAAGCTCCTTAGTCACTTCTTCAGCTCCTTCCAGTTCTTCCCCACCCTGGCGTGTCCACTCTACTCTGCTTTCTTTTCCTTCCTTTCTCTTTTCGAGCCACGTTTGGGAAGGATGGACTTCTAGGAGCCTTTGCTGTTCCTTGCAGGGTCTGTCCTCAGTCAGGTACTGAGCCCTCATCTGCGAAGGGCAGCAAGAAGTCACCTCCAAGCCTTGTTCACAGCCAAGGCTAGCTGGCATGTCCCCTTCTCTGTAGTCTCAGCAGTCCACGCTAGGTGATGGAGAACTGGCCTTCCTTCAACCCTCTACTGCTTTCCCACCCTAGTCCAAGCCATGAATTGAGACCAGTCCTAAGTGGCAGACCCAGAACTGTGCAGCCACCGAGATTTGCAGGGCAAACCAAAGGCTTATGGAGCTTTGGCAAACTGCCAAACATGTAAGAAATAGGACTCCCTGAAGGGAGGGATGGCCTTGGCAAGGAACACAGGAGTTTGGGTCAGAGCTCTTTACGGCATCACACCCTACATTGTGGCCCTGGAGCCCTGGTGCTCCTCAGCCTTCCATTGGACACATAAATCCATTCTGAGTGACATCCTCATTGAGCAGACAACATCACTGTCCTCAGGATACATCTGTGATAACAGAAGGTAGAAGTGACTTGTCCAAGTTCAAACAGCAGGACTATGTGACAGGACTAGAATTACAGCCAAGTAATGTGGTAGGAATACGAAACATATGTGTTGATGTGTAAAGGTTTAGTGGGTTTCAAAACACGAAATGTATTATTACAACATAACCCAGTAATGCCTAGGTATATGCCCCAGAGAACAGAAGGTAGCTGCTCAAACTAAGTCAGGCAAGAATTCGCTGTTGAGCCTCTTGATCAAGCCTATAAATTCCGGTTACCTGGCAAAGCCCAGTCAAAAGGATCATAAGTTCAAGGCCTGCTTAGACTACAGAGGGAGTTCAAGGCTAGCCCTAGAAACTTAATGAGACCCTGTCTCAGAAAGAAGGAGGGGCTAGGGCTATAGAGCTAAGTTGTAGAGTATTTGCCAAAGATGAAGTCATAGCTTCAATCCTGAGCAATGCACACACACACACACACACACACACACACACACACACACACTTTCCTAAAATGTTTAGCTATTACCAACAGATGAACGGATATCAATAAATTTCATATATCCAGAGAATGGATTACTATTTGGCATAACAACAACAACAGTAACAGCAACAACAACAACCCACTAATACTGATGAGTGGAAACTAGGTGAACTTCAAAACCAAAGTTTGTAGAAGCCACACATATGCAAAACATGCAGACTAGAGAAGTACCCAAAGGTATTGAATTGCACACTTCTAAAATGACTAATTTCATGTTATGTCAATTTTGTTTCAATAGAACAGAAACAAACCCTAGATGGTCTGGTTTTAGAATGTAGCCTTAACCACTGCACTCAGGAGCGCTATCAAAGATACTCTTCCTTTAACATCCAAGCTCTTGCTATGGTTAGGATCCTGAATCTCACCAAAGGTCCCGGCTACTAGGTGGTTGCGGGGCCTTTAAGACAGAGGGTGTAGTTGGGAGGCTGTCTTAGGTTATTTGGGGCAGGTTCTAGAGGGGGATAAGGGAACTTCAGCTCCCTCTTTCACTTTTCCATACCCAACCATAGGGTAAATGAGCTCCTTTGGTCATGTGCTCCCAAACTAATGTGCTTCCACAGGCTCTAGACTGTGGGCCCAAATGAACATGTCATCTTGTCTTAGGCATTTCTCATAGTAACAGAAAGCAAATATATCCAACTTCCCTTAAGTAGCAATATAGTTTTAAAGTAACTAATTTTGAAATGATCCCATTACATTCCTTTCTGGCTTAGCGAGGTCACAGCTGGAGACAGGAGGAGTAGGGTGCTCTTTGAGAGGGACACATAGACCAGGGACACACTGATAAGGGTCTTTCCTACTGCAGTGTCACTGAAAGGTGGACAGTAGGCAGCAGACAGCTGGCTGGGAAAAGAGGGCCCAGAGAGCAGGATCACAAAACAGTCCTGGGTCTGAGCGGCAGGGAGTTGCTCTAGCTTTCTATCCAATTCACAAGGCCCAGCATTCATGATGAACAGAGTGGGTTATACTATATGGAGCATCATAGGTAAATCAAAGTTCACTTTTATATACCGCATAGTTTCTACTCATGAGAAAAATAAACAAGGTCATCTATTGCTCAGTTAGGGAGGTCAAATCCCTTTGTTGACAAGATGGAAGAGAATGAAAAAAAAAAAGCACTCCAGAACTTTCACTGCCTTGTAACTTGTAATACCGGCTGATTGGAAAATGAGCCAGCTGCTGGCTAGAGCTGGACTTTTTGCCTTTTTTTTTTTAAGCAGAGAGTCTGATGCAAGTATCTTACAGTGTTTTCAACTAAGACTACTTCATTTATAGACTGCTTTAGCCATTCAACAGATAGCATCCTGCAGGCACTGAGCTGGACAGAGAGGAGCACGGGAAGAGAGTGGTCAGTCTGCTGCACAGTAGTGAGCCAGCAGGCAGCAAGAGGGACTGGTGGTCACCTGGCAGTGAAGCCAGCTGTGCCACACTCCACACAACCACAACTTCTGAGTTTCTCCTCTTCAGCTGATGGTATTTCCCAAGCAAACTAGCATGGTGCTGTCTGTCTAGTTACAGAGTTCCACACTATAAAAACCACACAAGAAATCTAGGTCACTAAGTCAGTTGACACTAACACAAGTCAGTCATATCTGCTGTCATTGCTTCTGAATGAGATTCATGTTTGTTCTGCCGGTACCACCACCTTGTGCTTTCCCAACCAACCTGCAATCCACTTCCTTTTTTTGAGGTACGGTCTAACTAGGGGAATCCAGAAACATGGCTTACTTTCTCAGAGCCCTGTTCCTTGCTCCACTGTGAATGCCAAGGTTTACCCAATTCCACCTCCTCCCCAAGTCCAGATGTTCAGGCAGAAACTGAGAGTTGGGATGGGCAATCCCATATGAGCCATGGGGAGAGCTGGCAGAATAGTGTGGGACAAACCAACAGGGAGGGATTCTGTTTTAGTGCCTCCTCCTCTCAAACTCCTAACTTTAGACCAAAGATGAAGCTGTGTAGGAGTTGAGAACAGTCAAGACTGGCTCAATGAAGGACTGTCAAGCGTATGTTTAAATGGGCTCAGCAATCCACTGCTGGGTATGCATCCAAAGGAAATTTTAACCACTGTGTTGAGAGGACACCTGTACCCCATGCTTACTGGGACAACATTCATAAAGCCGAGATATGGGATTACCACAAACATCCACCAATGGATGAATAGAAGGAGAAAGTACAGGGAACACATACTCAACGGAACACTATTCAGTCTTTGAAAAGATAAGATCCTGTCATTTGTAGTAGCATGGATAATCACTGAGAACATTATGTTTAATAGAATAAGACAGACGGAGGGACACATAGGGTATGTTCTCTCTTATATGTGGAACCTAAAGAAGCTGGTCTCAAAAAAGAAAGCAAGGGGCTGCCAGAGGCTGGGATTGGGATGATAGGTCAACAGGGGCAAAGTTATGGGAGATGTAGAAAACGGGCTCTAGTTATCCATGGCAAAGTAGTTGAGTATGGGTAACAATTATGTCTTGAAGATTTCAAAACAGCTTTGAGAAGATTTTAAATGTTCTCAACACAAAGAGATGGTAGCTGTTTGAGGTGAAGAATATGTTAAACACTTTTATTATTATTATTATACCATTACACATAGCTAAAAATACTACACTGTACCCCATAAATATGCATATTTGTATAGATGTTAATATGAAAAAGCTGAGCAATAAATATCTTAAAACCAAACAAACTAGAGAAAGTGATAAAATGACCAATTATCAAGAGTACTGTGAAGAGTGACGAGCGCCCCTCAGTTCAGAGTATGTCAGTGGGGATGCTCTGAAGGTTACAGGGCTGCGGAACCTGCTGGAAAGAAGGAACAGCGGGTCAGAGTGCTGCTGAGGGTGGGAAGAGTTCTATTACACAGCCACTCGGCTCACCGTGGCAACCAAACCAGTTCTGAACTGTGAATAAAACCCTCCCTCATTGCAGTCCAAACCCAGCTCCTACAGCAGCCACAATAGTATGTGTTTCCATCTGTGATGGAGCAGCTAGTCCGTGTTCTTAGATGGCATGCCTGACACCTCCCAGAATAGAGCAGGCACGATCAGTGGGCACTGCAGACACTGCCTATCCACAGAGATTATTCAATGGAGAAAAGATGCTGTCCACAGAGCGCCACTAACAACGAGAGAAAGCGGGGCCCTTGGCTTCATCTTCACCTGGTTCCTGTCTGTTAGAGACCCGTGTTCGGTCTGAAGTTCCATGTTATTACCACTCTGCTCAATGGAGAGAGTCAGTTCATCCAGTACTCTCAGAGGCTTGTTGAACCCAGGCAAGAGGCACAGGGAGGGGAGACAGCCCCATGTCACTTCCGAGAACAGAACTGAGAGAGCTGAAGAATGTAGGAGAGAACATGACTTTGCAGTTAAGAGAAACCTGGTTCCAATTCCTCCTTTGCTGTGAGATCTAGGGCAGCTTGTGTGACTTCTTGTGCCTCAGAGTCCTTGCCTATGGAGTAAGAACTCCGTTTCCTTCTTAGGCCCTCTAAGGACTAGATGGGCACTATACAGCAGTTATTTCAGAGTCTGATGTCCCGAGTGGATGTTCAATACTGCTATCCATTTATTGGTGGGGGCACGTTCCAAGACCCCCCAGTGATGCCTAATGCCAGAGATAGCAAAACACACTACAGATACATTTTCCTAAGTATATATGCCATTGATGTTAGATTTAAAATTAAAGCGCATTAAGAGGCCAAAACAGTAAAATAGAACAATTGCAACTATGTAACAAAAACTTTCCAGTATCACTACTCAAGCTATACAGGATGGATAGGTTGGAAAACAATGGGTGAGGTGGCACAAAATTTCATTGGGCCCAAGCAATGTGAATTAGTATTTATAAATTATTTACTCCTGGAATTTTAATATTTTGGATTACAGTTGACTTCATATAATTCAAATTGCTGGAAGTGAAATTAAAATGAGGGGGTCCAACTCATTTGTTTCATTTTCATCTTTTCCTCACATAGTTTATTGGAAGAAGGACTGTGTGTGTGTGTGTGCGTGTGTGTGTGTGTGTGTGTGTGCGTGCATGTGTGCATGTGCGTGTGTGCATGTGTGCGTGTGCGTGTGTGCGTGCGTGTGTGTGTGTGTGTGTGTGTGCACATATGGGTGCTCAATCCTATTTTATCAATTTTTAACCTTTAATGAGTATGGAATCTGACACTGGTCTGAAGATAGCCAGAGCTATTCCTGATAAAACACAAGGCACAGATTTGTGCCTGGTCTGAATAAATGATCGAGACACCAAGTAAACCAGACTTTGCTCCCTTTCCTGCTATAAACAAGCACTGAGAGGAGCTAATGAAGACATTCTGGTAGTAAGACTTGGTGGGTGGGAGGTGGAGCCCAGGAGAGCTTGGGCGAGTCACCTTGCCTGGTCCCGTTTTCCACAGTGAAGAGGTAGGCTAAGAGGGTAGACGGAGGGACATGGCCAATCTCTTGGCTTATATCACCTTCCAATAGTGTCATAATATAAATATATCCATAGGTTGAAGAAGTGATTAGGTTAGACCCTCAGGATACAGTCCTCCAAAGGCCTGGCAACAAAGCCCTCAATACATGAAGTTCTGGGGGCACTTCATACAAAACTGTAACAACAGCTAAGAGGCCTGCCACCTCATTTTCAAACTGTCTTCTGGGCCTGGTGCCCTCTGGAGGCCCTTCTGAACTGTGCCTCTCTGGAGTTCTCTGCTAGCCAGGGAATTAGGCTCAGATAAGTGCCTCACTGCCATTGCCAAGCTTGCTAAGTCCCAGAGAGATGTCTGTTCCTTGGAGTTAGTCATAAGAAACTGGACCAGATGGTTCCTCTGACAGTGTCAGTCTGGGGGAAGACAACTCCCATGCAGGCCTTCACAGAGGCAGAACCGGCAGCTGGGGAAGGAACTGAGCTGGGCCACCCCCAATCGGTCCACTCCCTGGTCAGTCCCAGTCGGCAACTTAAGAGTGCTACAGAGACACATTTTACAGGCAAGAAGTGCTTTTGAACATCAAACACCTGCCAACTTCTCTGGGAAGTTCAAAGCACCCCCAGGCTCCCCCCTCAACACTCCCCATAACTTCTGGTACTCTTGAGCAGTGGCTTCTGCCAAGCAGGCATGGGGAGGGAGGTGGAGTCCTGGCCTCCTGCAGGGTGGGGTTGAAGTTCTGGATCTTCATCTGAGTAAGAGTGAAAATAACTACTTTGGGAAGTCTTTTAAAGCTCTCTCTTACTACTGCTCCTCAGCTAAAGGCTCTGGGGCCGGCTTCTCATCTGATTCCGGTTCTCACTCTACAATATAGACTCACGGGAGTGTTTAAAGGATTGAATGAGAAAACAAACGGAGGCGATTGTTTGGCACAGTTCAGGCCCACTGTCACCAGCTGATCTTCCTGTACGTGCAGGCAGCATGGCAGAGTCTTTGCTTTGGCCCATGTAGAGAGGCCCAGGTTACATGTGACAACATGGATGAACACTGTGAGGACACAGCACTCAATGAACAAATGATATACAAAAGACCAGCACTCCGTGACTTTGCTGTGCAGGGTGCCTAGAAGTAGCACGCACAGACGGCAGGGCACAGGCACTGCCAGCTGCCGGGCAGGCGAGCACAGGGAGCTGGTTAGAGGGCACACAGCTTCAGTGTGGGGAAGTGAGACAGCTCTGAGATGGACAGAGGTGATGGTCACACAGTGCGCATGTGCTCAACACCACTGACCTGTACACTAAAAAGTGACAGAAGTGACAAACGCAGTGTAAATTCTACCATGATAAAAAGGGGATTCAAGGAGTGTTGCCCAAAATAAGCCAGAAGTTAGGAATTTACACTATGCTTAAACCAAAACCCAAACATCAGAGAATGGCTCTGGACACCAGTGCGGGTCTACTGAGTTCTGCAGAGCCTTCAGAATCCCATACAGGACAGCCAAGGTGCCCACATCTCACGGAGACCGTTTTTTTAAACCCTCACTCCATAATACAGCAGGGTTTCCCCCTTACTGGGCAATTTCTTCTTCAATTGTTGTACTATCTTCCAGGCAATCTTCTTAACAAAGGTGAAGTAGTGTCTCATTTTGTACAGATTTCCAAAGCTTTGTGATTTTCACTTGTGTGGAAGATTTGAAGGTGATTTTAAGTTTCCTCTCTGGCCTAGACCTGCCAAAGCCAAGTCAACAGGGCCAGCTTTAACTGTGTGTTGTTACAAGGCGGCTTCCTGACTGTACTGACACAGGTCACCAAGCCTGGTTACAAGAGAGGTGTGGCAGGTGAGGTGTCACAGTTCCAGCTCAGCCCATCGATCAGTAATTGCTTATTCTGTGCAGCTGGTTCATCAGCAACTATTCATCCCGTGCTGAGGTATGCACTGTGGGAGATACAGGCATGTAAATTCATTGCTGGATCAATACATGAATATTCACGCAGTGACTAGTGCCTGATACTATGAGAGTGTGGGACTGTCTGAAAGCATCAGAATGAGGGATGCCACTGCATAATGACACATGGTCAATGGCAGACAGACCACAGACACAGTAGCACTCCTGGGAGTCTATCACATAGTGACGGCATTCCCACCTTCGCTTATGGGATTAAGCTGTACGATGCTTGTACCATAACAAAACCATCTGATACATATCTTAGAATGCAAACATGCCACTTAGCAGCATGCAACTATATTGCAATCCATTTGGATGCTAGGACATTGGTACATGAAAAGAAAGCTGACAAAACACAGTTACTAGTGCTAAATATTAAAAAAAAATGGTATGAGTTATAAATTCAGAGGTCAGAAAAGGCTGAGAGGCAGTAAGAGTAAACCTAGAACTGAGAGCACAGATGGCATAGTGACGGGAAAGTCCAGGGTCTTGGTCCACCTGGGAAACCCACAAGTGGTGCTGAGGACCGCAGGGGCATTTGCTGAATTCCCCCCTCCCATTTTAACTAGGAGCAGCAGGTTCCCGCTATTAGACGGACCCGTGAGGATCTCCCAGTAGGTCGCCTGCTTCATGTCCTGGTAGCGGACATGTTGCGTACAATCACAGGCTAAAGCTGTGAGGGCAGGAGTGGAGGTGGTGGAGCTCCAGGAGAGACTGCAGAGGAATGTCCACTCTGTAAGGCATGCAGATGGTTTGGGAAGCGAGTATGTCAGTGTAGCCAGTGTAGGGGTACAGGGGTAGACTACAGAAATATATGTGTGTGTTGGGGCTGGGGTCACAGAGGTGGGCTCATGTTCCTGGCTAAGAAGCCTCAGACAAAAGTCCATCTTTAAGCCAACCAAAAAAACCTGAGTTCAGACTTGGCTTCTACAGGAATCTTCCAGAAGGTTGGAAAGGTGTTGTGGCCTGGAAGAGAAATGTCTCCTGAAAGTTTGTTTTTGAACTCTTGGTCCCAAGCTGGATATGAGCCTTGAGTTGGGGCCAATCTAGAGGAAGTGGGTCCCCGGAGGTGGACCTTAATGTTTTTTTTTTATAAAGCCTAATCCCACTAACAGTGTGGCCAGCTGTCTGAAGCTCCTGCCACCATACCTTCCCTGCTGTGACAGATTGTGTCCTCAAACGATGAGCTAAGATAAGCCTGTCTTCCGGTAGGTTGTTTGGGTCAAGTATTTTGTTATAGCAGTTGAAAAGGAACTGAAGTAAAGGCCCTTGTTCTGGGCAGCTTCACTGCATACAGGGGATGTCGGTCAGCTAACATTACAGCTTACTGGGGAATTTCGGGGTTGTGAACCATATGGTTCCACCAGGTGTCAATAGCTACCAGTTGAGCATGAAGAGATGTTCCCCAGTGCCACTACGCAGGAGTAGAATGCCATGTTGTATAGCTTTTACTTCCTTAGTGACTGTTACATATTTTAAGACTCAGGACCATGTTTGAAAGAATCACATGTTAGTAAAGAAAGATCTACAGACTTTTCTAATGACTTTATTTTGCAGGTATTTTTTGGAAGAGACTCTTTGGGTCTAATCTATAGTGCCACTTCTTCACAAGTAGGAAGTCAGAGATCAAGGGGACAAAATAGGGATTTGCTTGGCAGGATGGGCATCATCAATCTATGATATCCTAGGCTGTAAGGATGCAGTGATGGCTTCATTAAGTACCACTGCACAGGTGACACAACTTATGAACCCATAGGGTGAAGATAACAGACCTTAGGGTTCTTCAGATCCACACTTGTGTTCTTCCTACAAACTATGATTGCTTCTGGGCAGCCTGTCCAAGGCTTTCACAGTGTGAACTGAGAGGCTGCTCCCCTCACACGGAGTTGTCAAATGTGTCCCGTGATTCTCTTTGCTGGTCATGGATTTACTCTGGTCTCTTTCTTCTAGGGCAGTTGGCTAAACTTCATTACTCAATCCCAGCATTTGGGAGGCAGAGACAGGTGGATATCTGTGAGTTCGAGGCCAGTCAGGTTGACAGAGTGGCTTCCAGGACAGTCAGGTGATGTAGGAGTGTTTCTATCTGTTGTTTCATTGGTTAATTAATAAAGAAACTGCTTGGCCTGATAGGTGGAGTAGACAGAACAGAATGCTGGGAAGAAGGGAAGTGAGGCAATCGCCATGCCTCTCTTCTCTGGGTCATACGCCATGGAGCCAGCCACCAGGTCAGACATGCTGAATCTTTCCTGGTAAGCCACCACCTTGTGGTGCTACACAGATTATTAGAAATGGGTTAAGCAAGATGTGAGAGTTAGCCAGTAAGAGGCTGAAACTAATGGGCCAGGCAGTGTTTAAATGAATACAATTTGTGTGTTATTTCAGGTGTAAAGCTAGCCATGTGGAAGCTGGGCAGGACGAAAAGAAGGCCTGCCCGCACCTTATCACTTCAGTCAGGGTTACACAGAGAAACATTGTCTTGAAAAAATAAAAAAGCAAAACCCCAAACAAACAAACAAACAAACAAGCACAACTCCATAACTCATGACCAGCAGCAAAATGGCACAATGATCTTGGCTAGGGTATGAAAGAACCATCAGGAATTAGCGAGGAAAGTATTCTTGGAGGGAAGGGTGGTCCAGGTCATATTAACATCACTGTTTCCAGTGTCAGGAAAATATTCATCATCCGTCCGTCCATCCATCCATCCATCCATCCATCCATCCATCCATCCATCCATCCAATTCATTATTAGATTCACTCAGAAAATGAACAGTATATAGCCAGTCCACTCTATGCTGTGCATTCTGCACATGCTGAGAATCTAACGGTGGGATAATACAAATTAGACATGAGCAAGCCCTTATGGCGCTCTCAGCATAATGCAGGAGATAGGTACTAATCAAAGAATTATGAAAAAATATAAATTACAACTATGATAAAGGTTATAGAGAAGAAGTACATGGCGCTATGAGGCTCCATAAAAGGCCCATTAACTTAAAGGTCAGAGAAGGTTCCTGGTGGAAGTATCAGAGCTGAGACCTGAAAGAGGATGGGAACCAAGGAGGTGCGTGAAGGAAGGTGTGGCAGGCAGGGGCACGCCACGGAGAAAGGCCTTGGGATCTATATGCAGATTCTAGTTTCTCCTCTTCTGAGTGACAGAGCTCTGCTCAATCCATCACCTTCTCTTGTTGGTTTCGCTGGCATGAGGAAAGACTTCTTTCTGCCTGTCACACCGGAAGCTCTAGCCAAGCACCACTGCCCCCAGGTGTTAGTGTTTTTTATTTAAAGAACCCCAATGTCTCGACACCCCAACCGCTTGAGCCCTCTAACTAAGAATTCATGCAGCATAGGGAGGGTGGCATCAGACCCCACCCACTCCTGCCCTCTTGCTGGGGTGGCCCCTCCCCCTGCTCAGATTCCAGTCAGGCTTTCATCCAGAAGAAAGCTAGGCTGATCATAGGCCCTGCTTTGCCTGCATTTTTCTCAGAATTGACAAACCTGAGTGAAACACTGAGATGTGTCAGGAGCTCAATTTTGGGAACATATTTTTCTAAATAATGGAAGAGGACAACGAAGAAGAATGTCACGTATGCTCCTGAACATGTGACCGCCGTCTCAGCAGCTGTTCTGTACTGCTCTCTTCAGGCAATGACAGCCTGGCTTGGCCATGTGCACAAAATAAAGAACAGGCCCAGAGAGATGAAGGGACACGTGAGGGCCACAGCTAGAATAGAATCCGGCTTGGACTCTGCCTGTCACTAAATGGCTGTGGCTTGTCCAAGGTCCATTCTGTTCAGCTTATTAATGTCCACAGCTGTCGCTATCAATTGCTTGTAACAGGACTAACACGGTAACAGTTACCTACCAAGCAAATTTCAGGACGCTTCCAGAAATATGACTTTCTCCCCAAAGGGAAACAATAAAACCAATATGAAATATTACTTAGAACAGGAAGTATAGGGACTAAGAAGAAAAGTCAAAAGAAGAAAGCAAAAGTATTTTAAAGACCAAATGATCTATTATGAATGAAGTTGTAGGTGCTTTAACGACCTTAATTTAGTCTCATAACCAACAGAAAATGCAAATAAGGTAAAAAGTCAGAGGGAGAAGAAAAAGGTTGATGAGGGCAGGGAGCCAAGCCTAGAAAACAGCACAGGGCTGCTGGTTGTGCGTTTGGACAGTGTTGAAGGAGCAGAAGGCAGATGCTACGGACTCTTTGGTTCACTCGCCAGAGAGGAGAAAACAGCGTAGAAATTTAGGCAACTTCTAACATTCTAAAAGAATTTCTTGGGAGGAGGGTGTGACACAGAAATTTATGATTAGTAACGGCGAGGATCTGTGGATCACTTTCTGTTATTGAAACAAAGAACTGAGTTCACCCTCATTAAATAATTTAATTCTTACAACAGAAGGACTAACTTTGAAACACTATCTCATGATCTTATAAAAAAGCAATTTTGCTCGGGGCAAGGCGGGGGCTGAGACAGGCTTATTTTTCAGTGGCCTCATCCTTGCTACTTGGATGAATCCACAGATCTCTCCAGGTCTCAATAAAATAGAAGCAGTGTTATTTGTTCCTAAAAATTCCCTCAGTTAGGAAGGACTGAAGTCATGTAAGCAGAGTCTTGTCAGCAACTTGAACAAAGTGTTAATAAAGTAGAAGTCAGAGTCAATAGAACTTCCAGCAGGATTATTGACTTGCAGCTGTCCACGTTCAGACTTAGTTAAGAGAAGGGCTCACTTTCTGTATTTTCTTACTTCAAGGAAAGAAACATTGTTTTTCTGGCTTAGATTTCTAGTATGTAGGAGAGAAACATGATCAATTTTCTCAAGTTGAATTTGTCCATTATAAATGTTTTGGAGAAATTCAGGAGGGTTGGGTTAGCAGCCGAGACAAAGTGGCTTCTCAGGCCCAAGGACACTGCCACACATCACAGTGTGAAGCCGACAATGATGTCATTCATGTGTTTGTGCCCCTCACTTGAGGCTGAATTTTTCTGGGCCCAGGAATGAGCAGAGTCATGTCTGGTACAGACTTCTGGAACTGGTGACTGGAGGACATGTCTGTCCTCTCTCAACCTTCTCTATGCGTGTCACTTAGTTTGATATACGACATGATTCTCAGGAAGTTCTAGAATGATGCCAGGATAAGATGACTAAGGAACCTCCTGAAGTACACACCAGGCATGCCAGATTACACAGGACAGTGATTGTTTTAAGGAAATGGTGGAGGAGATAACAAAGGAGAGATTTTCAGGGACCAAAATGAAGAACATAAATGGTAGCAGGATGTCCCCACTGTTTCCACCCCTGGAGTGGAGGACTGCGTCGGTCACCGAAGCCTGGAATTTGAAATTTAATATTCACCCTAGAAAAGATCAAGACTGACATGAGCATAGAAACTAGGGATATTTGAAAGATTCTTGCCAAGGTGGATACTGCAAAGGGTTGGCTTCCCCATGCAGCAAACACAATGAAAACAATATGCCCGTGAAGACTGGATGGAAGGATCTTGGCTCCGTGTTGATTCTGTGGACGGAAGAAATGAGGCAAAGCAAACCTGAAAAACCAAATCTCCAAATGCAGCTCATATCTCAAGCTAATTCATGAGCCACCATATACAGTACCTCAGATCCTAGGGCTAAAAAGTCAAGTATAAAATTGGTTCTAGGAAGTCTTAACCCTTGGATAACTATCAAAAGAAAATATAGATGCTGTCCAAAAAAGAAGGGTAGCATGAGGCATCACCCAGTAAATGGTCCAGTGAGGATAACTTCAAAGCCCAAAGGCCAGAGAATTCTAAGTCTGAGGTCAACCTGGGCTACAAATTAAGGCCCTGCCTCAAAAGATAAACATAAGTGTGTGTGTGTGTGTGTGTGTGTGTGTGTGTATGTGTGTGTGTGTGAGAGAGAGAGAGAGAGAGAGAGAGAGACAGAGACAGAAAGAGGCAGAGAGAGACACACACAGAGAGAGACAGAGAGAGAATGTGTAACATTAAGGAGAGAAGAACAGCAAGTCTAAAAGAAGATTTACATAAAATATGTAGAAGTAAGATTGTAGTTGTGATTTAAAAGGCTTAGAAGGGTTAAATGACAGATTAGACACAGACAGATAATAACATGATAATAACATGAGGACAGATCTGTGGAACTTCTTTAGAAAGAAATATGGAGAAACACAGAAATGACCAAGTATAAACCTTGAATTTTAGCACTCAGAGGCTGAGGCAGGAGGATCATGAGCTCAAAAACAGCCTGGGCTACTCAGTGAGTGCTCCTATTAAAAAAAAGAGAGAGAAAGAAGAAAGAAGGAGAAACATGTAAGAGCACATAAGTACTAGAAGACTATAGAGAAAATAAAGGTAAGCAACAAGTGAAGAGGGGATGGGATAATAACTGGGAAGTTTCCAGAATTAATGGAATTCTCAGGAGGCACAATAACATCCCAAATGGGGGGAAATTTAAAAAACAAAGTCTTTATTTTATACCCTGTGCTACAAAGAGATGCTCTGAAAATAACTAGGGTTCAAAGGCCTGGAAGGGAAACAGATTTTCCCACATTCACAGAAAGGCCAGGCAATATGGTTTAACTCCAGCAGAATGCCCCCATGCTCTGGTCAGCTAAGCTGCCACTCTGGAATGGAAAAACCACAATACACTCAGGATTCCCACTCAAAAACCCACTTCAGGAAGAGACCCAACTAAGATGGAGGAACGAAGAGTCCAGCAACAGAGGTATGCTGGCTGAAAAGACAGCCCAGGAAGTGCATCCATTCACCTTCTGTCAGGACTCTGGTCACACCGTGGTTTCAGAAGCCGTGTATTGCGGAGAGTCTCCACTTTAGATAGCATTTCCAGAGCTGACATGAATGGCTGAGGAAATGCTGGTGATCTGCTCTGGCCATCAACATCAGTGCTGCACTTCCCAAAGGACGCGCGCTCACCGTCACTCTGTGAGAAGCAACACCAGGAGGCCTGAGAGTGCAGCCTGCAGGCTGCAGAGACTGGCTCTCAGCACACAGAAGGTGATTTTATTTTTTTTTAAGATTACTAAATCTCTTTAAGCCTCATATTTGACAATTTTAAACCAAACTAATAAAACACACTGTATAAAGTTGTGCATCACTTAACTTGGGAAATGGGAGCTTGAGTGATTGACTTTGCTATTGGTTGAATGACATTATACAGACTTAGGTGGCTGAGACATTGCTGGAGGGACTTCCTTCAGGTGTTAGCCTAACACACACAGAGACAATGCAGCAAGTGACTGCATGTGTGGAAGATCTAAATAGCAACTACCACAGAACGGTCAATAAAAGAGCCCAGCTGGCATGATGGTTATTACAATTATAAACTTTTGATTAATTCACTTGCTTAATTAACAACACGCACATTCATTTTGAGAAAAAAATCCTGTGTCCCAGGATTTAGCTACAAAGGGGGTTAAAAAAAAAAAAAAAAAAAAAAAACCAAAAAAACCAACAAGAGCATTGACAGTAACTGAAATTTGGACAACTACTTCCCACAGTCCCTTCAAGTAAGCTTTCTAAGCACAGACAACCAAACAGGTCCTCTGTCAGCATGACTGGTTCCGCTTGCTCGGCATCTGCCCTCCAGGAAGCGGCTGGTGACTCCCTCAGAAAGAGATGCAGAAGCCACATCCTGGTTGGTGGCGCTTTGTGAATCACTCTCTGTAGTAATGTCTAACCACAGGAAAAACAAAACAGGGCAGTGAATGAGAGAATACAGCCCATAGTTTCCTTCCCAGCAGAAAGATATGGCCATGAAATGCAGCCCTGTCACACGGGGAGTCGACAGGAGGCAGAAGAAAGTCAGGACTGCTGCCAGCCCCATGCCATGCTGATCACTTCTGCAGTTCAGCAAAACCCAGCATTTACCACTGCTTCCAGGGACAGACAAAGATCTGTTCCAGCAAAAGCACCAACAGGTGCATGTCCAAAGAGGGACCAGGCAGACTCTACAGCTGGAATAGTGGTTTAAATAATAATCCTGGATTCCCCAAGCAAAATTACCCAAGAAGTTGCCCTTTCTCTTTGTTATCAACCAAATACATTGATATTCCATAGACCCTTCCGGCCACTACTTTTATTCAATGTTTAGAGAAAGTGACTTTGATTCATAATATTTTCCTGTAACACATATGTTCTCTTGTCCACTTTCTTCTCCTTCTCTGTGCTTCAGTGCCTCCAAACTATGAAGGGAGTTTTAGCCGATGAAAATGGGCGTCCCTACTTTGGGGACACTTTTACCCAGCTTTCTCATATACTCAAATGCTATGTGTCGAATTACTTTCTTAGTAACAATCAGCAAACACAACTAGAAAGAGTATTCAATTTGCCCAGTTGGTCCTGCTAGATGGAATAGGGTCACTGAAGCCCCTCCTTACCATACCTATCCTTCCTTGGATGGCTCTGGTCTGGATGATAGATGTGGGTCACAAGAAAAGAGCAATGCCTGGGGTCTGAAGGTTGGGCATTGCAGTGACATGGAAATTTCATTTACGTCATCTTGAGCAAGTGCCTAACATTTTGGGCCTCGATCTTGCACTGGGATTGGATGACCAATCCCTGAGACCCCTGACTGCCCAGCTCTATATTCTCGGATTATCTTTCAATCTCTGCTAAGCAATGGCCAGCAGTTGGCAAGGTGGGGAGAGTGTTTTTCTAATTTACCAAGGGACCCACATTTGTTCTGTTCCTCCTTGGCAAAGGTCATTGCTGGTAACCAATGAGTGGGCTGTGGCCTGGAAGACCTGGCTGTGAGAGGTTCGCAGCCAGACTTTGAGCTGGCTGCTCTGAATAAGCAGCCAAAAAGCTGCTAATTGGATCTGGCAAGCTGCTGAGTCACTGTCGCGTAAGATCAAATCGCTGCATGCTGAAGATGAAGCCCATCCTGTCAGCAGCCGAGAACACGTCTTTGTGATTAAGAAGAACGGGAGGCACAAAGGCACACGGTGGATCAGTTTTCACAATTTATGATGAGTAATTAAAGTCTAACAAACCACAATTAGAAGGCACCCACCACAACCTTATTTTGCCATTCGTCTTTTAATTAAACGTTTCCTATGATTTAGCTGTAGTTCTGCACAAGAGCTGGAGCCCTGATGTATTGGTTGCAACATCTTAGAGGAGGAGGGTTGAGAGAGGAAGCTTAAGTGTTTCCTTTACATCACCAATCTTTCCTGTCTTGGGATCTCTACACATCACAAGGAGACAGTGAGGCTGGCCCTTCACAATACCAGCGTGGGCAGGGGATGTGCCCAGGATGATCCTAAAAGCAGAGCCAGGACAAAGCCAATTGGAGGACGTGTTTTAATTTGCCAACACTGACAAGGTGATAAGTGGAAGAAAGGGACCATTATATCATAAACAAGGCATATTTAGGAGGACACTCTGGTATAAACTATGGCGGAGAGAATAATTTCTCAGTGTAAAGAAAGTCAGAGTCCCCTCCCATGTTATCAAGGGCGTATCATGAATGAGAAATGGCCTCATGTTTGCTATGCCCAAGGTTGCTATGGAATTAGAGACAGGGTACTTTAGTAGAGGGAATAATGGTCCTGGGGGGATATCTTCCTGAGTACAACTTGGAATGCCTCATGTGGCACTGGCTCCCACCAGGCCCACGAGGGAAATGAGGCAGGCATAGGGTTTACTATGTGAAGTTGGCAACGTGGGAAAGGTTGCACTGTAGATTAGGGAGGGTCCGGGTTTAGAACTGGATACAAAGGACTGCATACCAGAATGAATGCTGCTTGAGGACAGACAGGAAGAAGGTCAATATGATGGCTCACTGTCAAGCCTGCTTTCTGCTTGGAAGGAAGTTACCTGCTGCTTGGTGGGAACTGCTACAGTTTTACTACGGTGCCAACTATCAAGTGTCCAGGAAAGCAGCACCTTACTTTTGGGATAGATGAAGCTATTGTCTAGCGAGCTAAAGGTTGCATTTACTGGAGCCACCACTGGCTGACTTCCTAGACTGACAGGTCAATAGTTCAACCTCTACAATTTCTCCAAATAACGTATCACCCAAGGAAGGGTCTTTATGGAGAAACAGGTTCCAAGTACCATTTGTAAGACTTGAGTTTGGACCACAGCACAAACCTAGAAACATGTATGGTATCAGGATCCTACCCTAGCACCTCAACATATATCAAACTCCAAATGTTTATGGCAGTAACCTTAATGTTAAAAATTAAGGAACCTATTTTTTAATTAGTTGATTAATATTTGCCTCATTTATTTTACACACTGACCACCGTTTCCCCTCTCTCCTCTACTGTCATTCCCTCCCCCTCCTCCTACATATCCCCCCACCCACTCCTCCTCCCTCTCCATTCAGAAAAAGGCAGGGTGCCCATGGGAGTCAACAAAACATGGGATAACAAGCTGAGGCAGGACCAATCTCCTCCCTGCATCAAGGTTAGGTGAGGCAACCCAGCATGGGAAACAGGTTCCCCAAAGCCAGCCCAAGTGGCAGGGATAGTCCTGATCCCACTGCTAGGAGCCTCACAAACAGACCAGGCTACACAACTGTCACACACATGGAGAGGGCCTAGGATGGACCCATGCAGGCCCTTTAGCTCCTGGTCCAGAGTCTGTGAGCTCCTATTGGCTCAGGACTGCTGTCTCTGTCGGTTTCTCCATCACGACCTTGATCCCCAGCCTGTATAGTCTCTCCCCTCTCTTTGACAGGACTCCTGAAGCTTGACCCCATGCTTGACTGTATCTCTGCTTCTGCCTCCATCAGTTACTGGATGAAGAAGCAACCCATTCTTGTTGAGTTAGCTGGGTACACACAAAGCAATGCCCAAAATGGAGGTAGAGAAAGGCTGGGAAGTCATAAATAAGACTTCAAACAAATAAGCCAATAAGAAAAATAAAGTAGACTGGCCAACAAGGTGCTTTGAAATAACCAGAAGGTGGAGGGAACCCATCTTCAACAGTCATCTCTGAAGACGGCCTTCTTCCAGAATGAAAATTTAACTATTTTCTTGCCAGCAAACTTGCAACTGGCCCTGCAACTGGCCCTGTAATCATACCTTTTAAAGTCCATTTGGCCATCACAATCCCTCAGCATGCCTCAGATTCTCCGGGGCTTGTCTAACGGTGTCCCTACTCTCCTTGGGCCTGCCCTCTCCGCACTCCTGGGACCTTTCCTCTCCACAATGATATTTTCACAAGCTGAGGTTGAGCCCACCATAGAGCGACTCGCTCTTTACTGGGCTTCATCACTCAGGATCATTTTTGTCATTTGCCTCTCTTTCACAGCCAAGCTTCACAAAAATGTTGTTTCTTCGATGTGATCACTTGTACACTATAACCTGGCTAACGGAGGGAGAAAGGGCTAGAGTCTAGTTGGTGCTGTGTCTGATACAGGGTAGTCTGCATCCCGCAAGAGGAGTACCCTGTCAGCCTCCTACTAGGGCTAGTTCAGGGCGGCCGACAATGCCATGCTTTTGGTTGCTTTTAGTTGTATAAAACAATGGAGTTTATTACCACATTTTTACACATGTATGTTATTATACTTATCTCATATTCACCCCTTCCTCTCTTGCCCCCCAAATGTTATGCTTATGCTTTCATGTCATATGTATATATTTCAATACATATTTAAGTTTAGGCCTACATATAAGAAATTGTGACATAATGTTTTTCTTCTCTCCGTTTTTCTCTTAACCTCCCCTCCTGTCTTTGGATCTTTTCTTCTACTCCTATGTCATGTGTGTGTGTGTGCATGCATAAACATTTAGATTGCACATATGAGAGAACACACATGATATGTTTTTCTGAGTTTGAATAACTTCACTTAGTATGATTATCTTTAGCTCCATTCACTTGCCTACGAATGGCAGAATTTCATTCTTCTTTATGGCTGAATGAAACCCCACTGCGTATGTACACCACATTTTCTTTGCCCATTCATTTGATGATAGGCTTCTAGGCTGATTCCACATCTTGAGAGTACTGTTCTCTCTTCCATATGTGCCCCCGCATTCCATTTCACAAAGTTCGGCTCCTTCTGCAGCTGCCTACAGAAGAGGTCCCTGTCCCCCTCTCCATGCGCTCCCCTAGTACCAGCATGTCACTGTGCTGTGATGATCTGGCGTTAGTCTGGCACTATCTCGGAGAGATTAAGACTGAATCCCTCTTGGGCAGTTTTGTCCTCAGTGCCCACCATCATGCTCTCCCCACAGGGGCTCAGCAGGTGCGTGCTGGATGGCAGATGAATGCAGACCTTCAGACTCCACAGAAGGCCTGCAATAAGCGAACTCACTGAAGGCCCAGAAGCTCTTCCATCAATGCGCAAATGTGTTTCTTCTTCTGTCAATCACACCTGCACTTCTGCAGGGGCGGAAGGCATAAGCAGCTTGCACTGCTGTCACAGCCGTGAGATGCTTAGTAAACTGTTAAGATGCTGGAAGGAAGGCATTTCCACCATGGGGATGGCGCTCAGAACACAGTTTTCTTGGGAGCTCTGAAGGCTCAGGCCAGGGTTGGGGTTCCTGACACAACCTGCAGGATATCTGACATGCTCGATGCAGCTGCCTCCTCCATCTCTGCTGTATCCATCCCAAACCAGGTTATGACTTATTCTGAAGATCAGCTGACAGCAGGTCACACACAGGCCCTCACCAGAACCTTCCATCTGGCCTGGCCTGGTGCTCAGTGAACCACTATGGTCTCCTTTTTCATGATCCTCCCCAGCTGTGCAGTTGGCCTTTTCCAACCCACTCTTCCCCCATAGGTGGCAGGATCTTTGAAAAATAAAAATCTGACAATGCCACATCCCTAGTTAAGAAACTTAATTAGGCTGCCACCACTTCTGACATAAAGAGAAAGTCCCTGCAGGCTGGGCCTTTATGTGTTACTCAGGTTACACTGATGTCACCTCCCTGTGCTCCTGACACTTGGAATTAACAGTATTCTAGCTTCTTCAAGGTGTTCATCATGCCCCCCCCCCCCCGCAGCCCCTCGGGCTGCTTCCTGGGAGGAGGGTTAGTCTGGGGAAAGGGGGGAAGAAAAGAGAATACATGGCTCCATCTTCACAGGGTCTCCATGGGGAGGGGCCTGGCCTTTAGATGAAGGTAGGCCTGTTGTGGTGGTACTGTTCTCCTTGGCCAACCATGAACAAAGGGGTACAGAAATTGTTGGGAAAGGAATGGTGAGGGAGAAGGCCAGAATTCCAGGGTCAAACATTAGGCCTGCTTAAGTGATGGAGGCTGGAAGCTGAAGGCAGGAATGGGGTAGGGGGTAAAATAGGGAGCTTTCTCAGGGTGGAACTGATTGACAGGCAGATTTTGAACAATTTTTGTTAAATCTATGTCATAGAAAGGCTTAATCTTAAGAAATGGTCTAGAATGAAGCACAGAAAATTTAAGGAAGAAAGCTCTTGTAATTAGATAAAGTGGAGAATTTGAATATAGAGTTTAGAAATCAAGCCTGAGGACCCAAGCTTGATCCCAGGACCTTGGTGGAAGTAGTAGTGAATCCTGAAAGCTGGTGTCTGACATCAATACTGTGGCACATGGATAGACACACACACACACACACACACACACACACACACACACACACACAAACACACACACTCACACACCAAATCTTACCTCATCTCATCCCATCTGGCACTAGCACCTAAGCTTCATTTGAATTTCCACAATGGAAATTGAGGCTTGCGTCTGAGTAGGCAAAGTGCTAAATCATGCTTAGTGACCTCTGCTCCACATCTTGCAAAAACCTACAAGACCTGTGTGATCTAGATCACCATTTCTGACTATCTCCTATACACATAAACACGCAACCAGTACTAACTAATGTGGGCTTTTAGTTGCTTCCCACTACCTAACTATTCAAACTTGGGGCTCCCAGTCTTTGAAACTTTGCAACTGCTCCTTCCTCTGCTGGGAATGGCATCTCAGATCACTCTAGGGCTCATTCCTTCATCTGCAAGTATTTACTCAGCTGGTACCATCTCCACAGCCCTCCCTGATGCCTGGATTGAATCCACACTACTTCCCACCACAATGTGAATGTTCTGTGTGTTGCTCATTGATTTTATGCCTGACCTTTCCCCACTGGGCTGTTAGCTATGTGTGTGCAGTGTTTCCTTCTTGGGGCTTCACCACGGCAGCCTCTTTGAGTCTGGCCAACCACAGAATATAAACAGCAAGAGACAGACATTGGTCACTACTGGTACTCGGGACATGTGATAAGAAGGCCTGATGCTGCCCCTGGCCCCCATCTTGGGTGGCTTCACCTTGGCTGGCCCTGGTGCTGCTCAAAAGCAGGGCCACATTTCTGGTCGAAGCGGGTGCTATTTGCAAAGAACTTTGGTTTCAAAATTCTAGGCACTCTGTCAACCTCTGTGACTGAGGGGCTGAGTTGCAGGATCTCAATGATATAGGTGTGACTGATTTATCCCCAAAGTGCCCACAGACTGTATCATTCAGACAAGAACTGCTAATGTCAAGCATGTAAGTTAGACACCATCAAAACTGAAGCTGAGTGTATATGAGTCAGTGTGTATATGCACATGTGTGAACATATACCCCTTTACCTTCCCCCTTCCACTTAATGCCAACTTCTTTGTTCATAAGTGCAGGCACCTAGCAGAACGCCTGGCTTTGGGCTGGTCTCAGCAGTGTACAAAACTAATTATGTGATAGTTGCCTGGGATTGCTTGGTATCAGATAGATTAACTTAGTAATTAAACTAATGAAAGAAGTCATCTGGGCTGGAAGATGTGTTCTGCTTCTGAAACTGAAGAGCTGAAAGAAGGGCTACTGTATAAGCAGGTGAGGGCACCCTGCTGAGTCTTTCTCATGAGCAGCAGCAGCCGCTGGGAGGACTTCTACATCATGGGAATTCAGGTTCCTGTGGCTGGTGCACTTTCCCCAGGGATCTGCCTGTCCCATGCAGGCCACAAGGGCTCCATTTGGTACAAAGATGCCTCTAAAGGCCTTGCAGCAAGTGAACATTGTGTGTTATTTTCAAAAAGACCTTTTTATTCTATTGTGTTTGAAAAGAGCCAATAAAGGCTCGATGACAAGAGACATATACAGACAGAAATTGGCGTGTACAGACATGGGGTACTCATGAAAAAGAAAAGACTGTTTAAGCCCCGACACGCAGAATTTGTGCCCAATGAAGATGGCTCCTCCACAAGTGGGCGTGTCCTGGCCCTCACGTGAAAGGCCAAGATTATGTTCCAGGCAACAGATAAGGGTCAAGGGCAAGACCGTGTTGAGAGGGACAGTTATCTCTTCTGATCAACCACTTAGATATTTCCTGCAAATCTGTTTAGGGCACATTTCCCTCAAGAACATAGTATGGAACACGAACAGAGTGTGGAACAAGGCTCGTTAGAGCTCTGCTGCCGCCATTACCTGACCCAGAGAAGTAGTTTTATGTTTCTAATGGCTCCTTTCCAGAACATCCCTTTCGTTTTTGTAAAGACATAGTCTAATACAGCTTGGGTTGGCTTTGAAATCATTATGTAGTCAAGGCTGGCCTTGAACCTTTGCCTTTCTTGTGCTGGAATATAGTCATGCCATCCTGGGAGCCAGGCACTATTTTGTGGGTGTTATCTGTGGGTATTCATTTTGGTCTTGTGTATGGTATAAATATCATGACGTTCCCTAGAGAGTGCAAATGCTGCAGATAGGGCATGACCAGGCTGGGGAAATGCCTGCAATGATCATTGCCATTGATGATATAATTGCCAAATCTAAGCAAATTTTGACATGGACATTATCTTTATGATGCTCATTATACTGCATATTTATGTTTTATGCCCTTTTTCTGTAGGTGTGTTATATATGGTAATAAAAAGAACTAAAGACTTAATGGGCTGCCTTCTGTGCAGTTCCCAAGGCTACCCACCAACTCCAGGACTGCCCTGGAGCTGGGAGGTGCAGGGCAGAAGCTGATGAACTCTCGCTCTGTGCTCTGGTCTTCATGTACTCAGGCTTAGAGGCAAAGTGTTACTGTGTTTCCTCTTGCCTCCCAGAAAGTGAGCACCTTCTGGGTACATGCTGGTCAGGACACAGGGATAGATGGAGACCGTTGGGGAGGAAGGTTATGTAGGAATAAGGCAGAATGGGTTTGTACTGAGCTTTGCTAATTACTAGTTCTGGACTCAGGAAAGCTGCCGAGTCCCCCAAAGCCTCTGGCTCCTCCATAGATAAAGACTATCTAGTACTGATCTCAAAAGAAGCTTACAGTATGTTTACACACCCATCAGTGTTGCTCAGATGTGTTGTTGGTTACAACAGAATCCCAGATATGATAGCCTCTAGGACTGCAGGGCTGTGTGGGATCACACTTATTCTGGCAAACAGGGCAGAGAGAACACTGTCCTACCGTGGAGGCCTTGGCTTAGATTCTCAGCTAGGCCTGTTCTTTCACTCACCGTGGCATGGTTCTCAGATTTGTACCAGTGAGTCCAGGTTCTCACCCACAGGAAAACCCTCTCTGAGCTACTCTTTAGAGGAGGACACCACTCCTTCCTAAGCTAGTTCCTGTGATGTCAGAAGTGCTATTCACTGTTGGTTTGGACCCAGTAGAAAAAACAGAAGCCAATGGTTAAAACAATATGCCTGGCATACAATAAATAAGAGGGAGGCTGTTGAGGGGGAATAGACAGTAAGAGTTACACATACACATACATACAGACATACATACAGTTCTCTTAATATTCATTTGTCAATAAATGGAAATCTACTACTATGTAATAGTGTAATTGATATTTCCAATGACTGCTGACAGGATAACCCTCCCCCTTTTTAAAATTTCCTTCAAGGAACATTGCTACACCCCTAAATACAGGTTGGTCCCCAGACAATGGTGCTAATGGGAGATTACAGAAACTTCAAAAACTGGGGATGATGCCAGGCAGTGGTGGCGCACGCCTTTAATCCCAGCACTTGGGAGGCAGAGGCAGGCAGATCTCTGTGAGTTCTGGGTCAGCCTGGTTTACAAGAGCTAGTTCCAGGACAGGCTCCAAAGCTACAAACCCAGTCTTGCAAAAAAGGGGGGGCAGGGATGAATGGGACACAAGAATCTTCCTTTCTCTTCTTGCTCTAGACATTAGGTGAATGGCTTTACTTCACAAAGTGCTCCCAACATGATCCTATATTGTTACATGTTTCATTATATGTTATATATCTGTTATAGTTATGAAAACAGTGAGGCTAAGCTGATCATGGACTGAAACCTCAAAAACTGTGAGCCAAAAGAAATCTCTCCTCTTTATCCCTTCCTTATCTCAGGTGTTCTGCAATTATCTTGGAAAGTTGGCAGGCAGAAGAGTGACATAGCCAGCCTTAAACTCAGCACGTTCTCAAGGAATACACTTGCTAGGGTATTGACCAAAAGTGACCTCTCTTATGACGCTACCCTATATGTGGAAACAATTCTCAGATTGAGTATGAGCCTCTAATAATTGCACTAGAGGGAACATGGTTTTGTTTTAATCTATGTTGCTAGGGACCGCCCATGAAACTTTCAGAATGTCATGATAAAGCATGGATTTCACCTTATATTCACACCAACATTTTATGCAGTGGCAACGAGACAACAAAATCAGAAACATTGGTCAAGTATTCTGGAGACCATAACATACACAGCAACCTTTCCCCATCACAAGAAAGGTCACGCGAGCTTCTGACCTGACCTGTTGTTCTTCAGGATGACGGGCGCTTAGGGCTAAGAAGGAGAAAGGAGGGTCTACATGAAAGGAAGGAAAGGAGGGAAGGAGGGAGGGAGGGAGGAGGGAGGGGAGAGGGAGGGAAGGTTTTCCGTCACGGTATTGTGAAAGACAAAAGATGTCAAGTTAAAGTGTCTTATCATGAGTTGAGAAAAGTGAGAGGTTTGAAAGGAGCTTCAGTTGTCACGTAGTATGATATTGGAGTCCTTAAAGGACACATCTCAAGGTTCTTAAGAGGGTTTAGGATTACTGTTTGGGAGAAAATAGTAAAACTTACATCACTAGATATAACCCATAAGGCACTGAAGATTGATGCTGTTATTGATCCACCTGTCTCGGCCCCCATAATCCTCATATAGTTCTTTTTGATCTACTTTCTAGGAATGGAGTTATACACAGTCAATGATGTCTGAAATAACACATGGAAAATCCTAGAAATGAATAAATTAAGAATTTTGAATAAGGTTCATTACAGTGCATCATTTGAATTATTCTGTTTGCATTATTAATTCCTTACTTTGCCTGACTTAACCAATTAACTTTGTCACTGATATGCACAGAAAGGCACAGAGCCTGAATGAAGGGTTTAGTAATGATTCACGGTTCATTTATCTGCAGGATTTAGAGAATGCATGCCTCCTTAAAGGAAGGATCTTATATTTGCCCCATTCAAACATATACACATTTGGAGGCAACTTGTTGGACACTGATCAAAAACACAAATTCTCCAGTGCTGAGTCGTTTGTCAGCAGGAAGTGGTTATTTGCTTTGTTTCTAAGTTCAAGAATTCCTTTACGATTGTTTTTCTGTTGTAAAGTAGTTACTATGGAATAACAAGTTTGCTTTTTTGAACAATGCTACCTGCTTCTCCTCCTGTGACTGTAATATTCCTTAAATGTGTCTTCCTCTTTACAGACCTTGAAAATATAGAGGGCAAGCAGGGGAGGGGAAGTGGGGGCTGTGGGAAGGTAGGAAAAAAATTAGCCAAACCAACTAAGGGAAAAAAAAAAAAAAAAAACCTCTGACCAGCAAAATTCTCATTGAAGCCAGAATCTAGAAGGTTCTACATGTATTGAGGGAAATAAAACAGTTAGCAACCTATTTGAATTCTTATTCCATTAGTCTGTCCATTTATCTTCCTATGTTCCTTCTTGAGAGGTCGCGCTTTTGAACAAACTATGCTTAGAATTAAAGGAGTAAGAAATCCAGGAAGAGATGAAATCCACGAAGATGGTGACAGAATAAGGGATGGAAAGAAAGTGAGATGATTAAACACAAAATTTTGGGAGGGTGAAAATCTACACCCCAAATTGGATCTGTGGAAAGGAGAAACCAACAAATGCCCTATTGCATCCACTGTATGTGAGCATCCTGTAATAAAGGCTAAGAAATGATTTAGGAGCCGGCAAACCTAGTGAGACTTTCAAAGAAACTTGGGGACAAGGCTGGCTGCAGGTACTCATTAATCTTAGACCTGAAAGACTTGGGACTGTCTTTCCCAAAGCCAATATGCACAGACTCTTGACACCTGCAGAGAAGTCAGACAAGGAGGCTGTGGTAGACCCTGGGTGCTAGTGAGTAATCATGGGGTGACAAATCCAAAGTGCCTACAGGTACAGTGGAAGTACACATGAGCTGAGCCGTGATGCTGGAGATGCTCCCAGCTGTTGAAAATCCAATGCTGTGCAGGGCGAATGAATCAGGAGGAAACACAGGAACACAATAGGATGTGCAGAAGGCTGGGGTGGGGGGAGAGGTATGCACACAGTTCAAACTGCCACACCAGTGCTTACCATCACATGACAGATGAATCCCACATCCCCACTCCCATACCAGTGCAGGCAACTCTACTCAGTTGGAGAGCAGCCCAGAGACAAGTGGAAGAGAGAATGTTGAAGGAGGTTCTGTGACCCCTGGTCATAGCAGAGAAGAATGAAAGCACCACGTATCCTGGTATAAGGATGTGCTCAGAGGCGGTGCAAGTGCCTGCGTATTCAGGGTCTTTGATCTGCTTTTCACTTTGACTACAAGGCTCTAGGTGCTTTTTTAAAACCTTGTGTCAAGTCTGGCTTTGTTATCTGATCTTGGTAGTTTCTTTTTCTAAGCCTTACTTGCCTCTCCCATGAAATGGCATCAGTGGCAATATCTACTTGTAGAGATACTGAGCCCATCAAATCAAACGATGCAACAAGTACAGTTAACTGTTGGGACTACGGCTTTGAGGAGAGGGACAGAGGGACTCCAGGCATCATGCGAAAATGCAGTTGCAACAGGCAGCAGGTACTCTGGTCTGATATATGCAACATCTTGAAGGCATTTCAAGGGAATTAGGCAGTGTAGAAAACCCACTGCAGAAGGTTACACAGAGTGTGATGACATGCGTGTATCACAACACGGTTACAACAGTGGGTGCAGACTAAGTACACTGAGAGAAGGAGGTGGGTGGAGCCACAAAGATGCTGTTTCCCCTGATGGAACGCTCTGGTGTCTGACATTTCTGCTCTGGAGAAGCAGGGCCAGAAGCTGCTGGTTGTTAAATACTTTGAATTTTACTTCACATCTTTTAAGCTTTAGTTTTACATTCTAGAAAACAAAAACAACTGTTCATTGTTCAGGGTTTTCTTTGAGGAGTTCAGAAAACTTTGACTTTTTTTCTTCTAAAAGTAGGGTCTGTGATAAGTATTTTGGATCTAACTGTTGGAAAGAAACCCAACTAGCTTCGTGACTTGTAACCAGCTCTTCTTGCTGTTACCATATGGTGTTTCCTTTAATAAAAACATTTTGCAGAAATAATGATAAAAATTACTTTAAGCTTGTATAAAAGTTTGAGGTTTCTGGTGGTAAAAACACCCCTTTAATCACGTAGATAGCCGCTTATCTGGAAAACCTCCACTCTTCGGGGCCCTTTTCTCTAAGACAGACTCCGGCATTCACTCGGGTGTCATTCATTCTCAGCGTTCTGACTCTCGTTCACTGACCTCACTGTAGACGACATCTCGTATATTCTGAGCTTCTGCTGAACTCGGGATTCCACTTCTTTCAGGGTTTCAGTAGAGTGGTACATCCTAGCTGTACACTCCATCATTTCTGATCAGGTCAGCTTCATTCAAACAACACAAACACAAAACTGACCTGGCTTAAACACATCAAAAACAATCTGGAGCTGCACAGACCAAAGAAGCTGTTGTGATGAGGGATCTAGACTCTTTCCTCTTTCAGTTCCATCTCCTTGGGAATGCATATATATTCCCTAATGGCTGCATGATGGCCACAGAGCCACAAATCATCACTGCCAAGATAAGAGATAAATGAGGCTGCATGGGAAAAAGTCATAGGGACCTGCTAGTCAAAAGCTCCTAGGGTAGGGGTTCTCTACCTTCCCAATGCTGTGACCCTTTAATACAGTTCCTCATGTGTGGTGACCCCAGCCATAAAATTGTTTTCATTGTTACTTCATAACTGTACTATTGCTACTGTTATGAATCAATATAAATATCTGATATGAAGGATGGTCTTCGGTGACCCCTGTGAAAAGGTCATTTGACACCCAGAGTTTGCAATTCACAGGTTGAGAAACACTGCCCTAGGGACTCTCAGATACTTCTGCTCATTCTCCATAGCCAAAACTGAGTCTCCAGGCCATGTCTAAGATGAGGAAAAAGAAGCTATGGGGGATGAAGTCAGTTCAGTCACGTGATAACCCCCTGACTTACCCTACTCAAAAGAGGGAAAGAGGGTGGCCTGCCTGCCTCCCTGTGGAATGACTTTTGAAGATATTTTATTTCTTGTTTTTCCCTAGTGCCCTTTAGGAGCTCTTGGTGTGGTTTTGAGTCTGTATGAGGTCTTGGCTGTTTGGATTTGTTTCTGTGGGAAGCAACCATGTGGACTCCCTTTATGCCACCTCAACTATGTTGCTGATGTCTGGATCCTGTGATGTTTAACTGCGTTGCCTTCCTGGAAGATAAGGGTGGTGTGGTAAAAGAGTACATTTAACTCACTATCTTCACCCTGAGTCATCTGGCCCAGTGTGGGGGGCGGGCAGGCGTGAGTGGAGTGGTAGGGGCAGCTAAGAGGCGTGGGCTGAGGGGTGCGGTTTCTCAAGCAGCTAGCATAGACTGGCTTGCTAGTATTCAGCCTCTTAGATAACTTGTTCTGGATTAAAAAAAGAAGTGTTCTAGCACCTATGATGGTTTTACATTTAAAACAGAGCTGAATTCTGCTGGTCTATTTAAAGATCTGTAGCCATTTCTATGGTAAACAGTGAGGGGACACGCAAGTGGAAAAGATCCCTTGAGGTTAAACTGCAGACTTGAGATACTAGATTTATTTTAGAGTTAATATTATCAGTGGAGTGTTTTGCATGTGACTCCACACACTGAACCATGCAGATGACCCATTAAATGCGGACTGAACTTTTTTTTTTTTTTTTTTTTTTTTTAAGGTTTTAGGGCTTGTTGGGTGGCACTTTCCAGAGGCAACAAGTTGGGAAGAGGAGGAAAAGAAGCAGTGGGAAAAGCAGGCAAGGGCTAGGACAGCTTTTCAGAGACGAGACTGTCCCATCTCTCGTCTCCATCTGCTGGAGGCCCCTGAAGATCCCCACCTCCTGGGCTTCCTGCCATGTGTAGGCTCTCCCACACTGTACCAGGGCTGCTGTGTGGATAGCACAGCAGCACAGAAAAGATGGTGTGGGGCCTCTGAGAGAGGCTGAGAGGGGAACCACGGCTTCTGCATTGCTCTCTCACTCGGGTGGCTCCTTTTTGGAAGCCAATAGCTACCTGCCCTGTGTGAGCCTCGTGGTAAGGAGCTGAGCTCTCCTTGTACAGCGCAGTGTGAGAGCTTAGAACTGGTCCTCTGGTCCAGGTGAGCTGGTATCTTGCTGCCCTTGATGACAGCTTAACTAACCTTAGGAGACAGAACTGGCCCACCGGGATGCTCATCTACAATTCTTGGCTATGAGGGCTGTGAAGGATCAGGTAAGCCACTCTGTGCTGTGTGATACTCCCCCACAACAACCTTCCCACAGCAACAATTAACAGCCACCTTTCCCCTTCCCAGTGGTTAAAGGCAGTATTCAAATCTTCCTAAGAAGAGTTTCCTAAGAAGATCACCAACAGCTATCAGGATACCTAACCTTCTTGGAAGTTTTTTTGGAAAGGTAATGTGAAGCCACAGGGTCCCAGGATGGAGCAGGCACACAAGGTACTCTACAGCCTTGGGGCAGAGGACACTGACTGACTATTTATTTGAAGGTTTAGAATATCACTACTATTGATGACAGTCATTGACAGTGACAAGATTCAGAGTCACACAGTGGCATTTCAGATTTCACACTGTTACACTATGTTGAACACTCTTGATCCAAAAAGCCAAATCTAAAATGCTCTAAAATCAGAAACATTTGATGGTGATATGAGGCCACAAATCTGATGATTCAATGAAAAAACTTTGTTTGATATACTCAATGATGAAGGACACAGGAAGCAGATGCCAGGCCAGCATGACGACCTGAGCGTGGATCTCTAGCACCTACCTAGAAAGCAAGGGTTGTGACACATGTTGAAGTCACAGTGCCGGGGAAGTTGAGAACGAAGGATTTCTGGGGCTAGTTAGCCGACCAGATTAACTGACTGGTGAGCTCCAGATCCAGCGAGAGATCTTGTATCAAAAAATGAGGTGGAGAGCATCCGGTAAGAAACCCATCATTGACCTCTGGCTTCCACACACATGAGCACATATGTACACACAATACTGTATGCTGAATGTAGTAGTAGTATATATCTGTAAATCTAGCACCAGGATGCCTAAGGTAGAAAGAGCACGAGTTCAAGGCTAGTCACAGATACATTCTATTCAAAAACACAAAAAAATATAAAATGTTTTTCAAGCTGTGTGGGTAAGATATATATATATATATACATATATATATGTATGTGTATATATATATAATATATATAACACTTCAGTCCCATCCCCCAAATATCTCATTATGTATATATGTAAATAGTCCTAAATTTAAAAAAAATCCCAAGTCTGAAAAAGTTCCCATATCAGGCATCTACAATAAGGGATACTCAACCTGTAGTAGTCAATGAATAACTACTCCTGGCAGAACAGAGCTAGGAGTGTATATGTGTTAACAAGCATAGTCCTGATGATCCCATCTGTGCCATGGAGCTGATGGAGCCAGAGGCTGATTGGAAACCACATGTTTTTACTACTGAAATCTTCACATTTCCCTTGGTATAATCTACTGACAAGATCTGGTGATCTACCCATGTCAAGTGGAGGATCATAAGGAACACTTAGAGACAGATAGATCCAAATGGTTTGAAATACTGCAGCTCCAGCACTAAGCAGCTCTGTGACCTTGAGTAGATCACTCATAGATATGAGAAGCAACATTTCTGTTATTAAATAAGGTAATGTTGTTATCTGACAGGGTCTAGAGTCTACTAGAGCTAAACCTCTAGGTATGTCTGGGAGGGAGTTCGAGATTGTGTTAATTAAGGTGGAAAGGTCAACTTCAAATGTGGGTGGCATTGTTCTATGGGTGGGGCCTTGGGCTGCATACAAAGGAAGAAGAGAGCTGAGTACCGGTATTTCTCCCTTCTGCTCTTTCAAGCTGCAGGTGCAAGGTGACCCCAGCTGCATCATGTGTTGCTATTATTGATTACATACAAATCAGGTACTAAAATTTGCCAAGAGGTGATGGCCATTGTCTACAACAGGCTGTTGCAATACCAGGTCCCTCATCACTTTTTGAATCTTGTGACTCATTTAATCATTTAATTCTCAGAATAGATCTGCTGAAAAATTATTCTGATCTTTTCAATACAGAATCGAATCAGAGAGGTTTCTTCTTAGAGTTACACAACCAGATACTAGGCAGGGGTCCAGGGCCCAGGTATTTGGTTTCATAGCTGCATATTCCCCCACACTATGGTGGGCACCATGATACAGAGCAGCCAGGGCTCTTCTGTTTACAGTTATATTCCAAATTGTGGTAGGAACCAAAAGGTGGGTGGGCTCTGGAACTTCTTCTCATAATCAAAAAAAAAAAAAAAAAATCTGAAGGAGGAAACAGTGAAGGCAAAAGCCTGGAGAGTCAGCATAACAACTAAAATCAGGACAGGGCAATGGTGAGCAGGGAAAACCTGTCCTGGGACAGGGAGAGATTTTTGACATTACAGAAAGAGACAAGAGGGAGGAGAACCACCCCCCATTCATTTCAAAGTGCAAACTTCTTTTCTTGGTGGTTCTGCAAAGATGAATGTCCTGTGTGACCCCAGCTGCATTTGACGGACTCTGGACCCAACCCTCATGTGAGTGACAGAACTCTAATCTCCTCCACCAAAAACCAAATCCCATTTTCACTTCTGGGTATTTCATTCATCTTTGCTTTTTTGGTTTTTTAATTACATTGCAGAAGTGTGACTGTAATTTCCTCTCCATGTCATGATGGTGGCATTCATCAAGAAGCTTTTAATTCTCTGCAGCAATCACTTCTTTTCCCAACTCTGATTCAATCTCTGCCCAGGCAGAGGGGCAGGGCATATTGACCCTGAGGTTAATTATCTGCAGATCAGTTAAAATCACACAAACCCTCATCTGGGGAGAAGAGAAGCCATCCATTCCAAGAATTCCTATGGCTTGTGCTCTAATGGTGGTGGCGGGAAGGAAGGTTGGGCTGGTCAGTCACCCTGTGAGGGCCCCATCTGTCCTGCAGGATGGGACTGGGTGAGGGGCAGGCTTTTTTGATGTAGCTGTAGTTTTGTGAACCAAGAATGGCACATTCCACTGTAGAAGTGGCACTAACTCACGGCTGTGAATGAAAAAATGGGACTTAGACAAGATAAGTATGTGACAAAATCTTGTATCTGGGGTGGGGGGGTGGGGGGAGAAGGAAGCAACAGGGAGGCTTCCCAGAGGCCATGAAGACACTGACTCCTTACAGCTGCTGGAGGAGTCAGCTGTTCCTTGGGGTCTTAGATGTCACAGGACCTGGCCTGTCCCTCTGTACGCTTCCCTCCTGACAGGACCACCTTCACGTCAAGAACGTCTGCTCATCCTTCTGTCTTCTCAAATCCTCTTGTGATGAGCACAAGAGTTATTTGCTTGAATTTCATTTACACCCCCACCCCCCCCGCAATGCAGGAAAGCACACAGACAACACAGTTGGCCACTAGAAGATGGTTCTCTCCTTCCACTAGGGACTGAATTCAGGTTACCAGGTTTGTGTGGTATGGCTTGTAGGAAAGTGTGTAGGGCATTTTCTTGATTGACAATTGACATGGGTGGGCCCTGCTTACTGGGGAGTGGTGCCACCCCTGGGCAGGTGATCTTGGGAGGTATAAGCAAGCCGCTGAGAAGGCCATAGGGAGCAAGCCAGTATGCTGCATTCCTCCATGGCTTCTGTTTCAGTTCCCACTTCTTTCTGACCCCACCTCTATTTGATGAATGATTGTGATATGGGCATGTAAGACAAATAAATCCATCCCTTTCTAAGTTCCTTTTGGTCATGGTGATTTATCTCAGCAATAGGAACCAAATTAAGACATGCAACAAGTGCTTTCACCCACTGAGACATTTTACTGGCCTTTTGGAACATGTGACCACATATATGACCTAATACTGGAATTTGAAGGGAGACGAGAATGACAGCTAGTCATCGTCAAGTGCTTTCTATGAGTCACGTGTAACTCTTTCCCAAACCTTAACTCATGGAGTCACTGTCTTCCTAGGAGGCTGAGGACATAAGTGAGTCCCTGCTTTAAGGAAACTGTGTGCTCCTGCCCTGCGCCATGGGTTGGTTGACAGGCCTTCCACTTCTATTGACTCTTCATTGACTTTTGCATCCTCAGCATCTTGCATAACGGCTGGCCCATGACAGGGCTAAGTCAATTTTGCTTTATTATTGAAGTGCCTTTTAATCCGGCAAGGATGGGCATACCTGTAAGACGCAATACAAAGATTCACTCAAGGAGGCGCAGGGGGCGGAGTGTGGGGTGAGAGACAGAATGACAGAAACAGTTCTCAAGTTGGGGAATCTTTGAGATCCTGTCTCTGTGATGGGTTAACAGGACCTTGCAGGATATAAGAAGGAGATGAGGAGGGCAAGCCCAGAATCTACCGGGGTGGGGAGGGGGGCTCTTCCAGATCAGACTGAGACTCTGTGTGGCATGGGCATATGGGACCCTCATGATATTTAATGGGGTAAATCACATCAGGATTTTGATCAGGGAAAAGGTTCAGCTCCAGGTAACATTCTTTCAGTCCCTAGAAGGGACCAAGGGGCCTATTTTTATGCTCTTCAATTTTTAATGAGAAAGGATGGTGGAGAAGACAAAGCAAGATCAGAAAGCAGCCATAGCTTAGAATGGAATTTCACTGCAAAGGGGCTTTGAGGTCCAAGTTCACAGTCTGCCCAGCTTCTGCCTCCCATGGCATCATGACACTGGTGGCTCAATGAGGGATGCTCAAGAGATCACAGGCTAAGATGGCAAACACTGTTCATTAAAATTTTTATACTCCCATGTGTTAAGAGGCCCAGCTTTGGGCCCTCTGGCTTTTAACGAGCCCATGTGACAAGTATCATGAGGGTCGAGAATCTCAGTCTCCGAGGACTGGGATACATCCCAGCAGAGGTGCTGGGTCTTGAGGGAGAGAAAGAGGAGATAAGAGATAGAGGAAGGGGGCATGAGGAGAAGATAACAGAAAGAAAGGAGGTGGAGAAGAAGAGGAAAGGGGGCCAATCTTCTGGTTCCTGGGAGGCTGTCCAATTAACACATCCTCTTTCCCAGTTCCTTCCTGCCTTACAAGCCCCATCTCCAGGTTCTCTGAAATGCCCCAGGTTTGCCACCCTCTCAGATGCTAGTCACGTGAGCTGACTTCCCGAAACTCTTTAGGGCATGGTAGCAAGGCATGCACATCCCAGCTCTCAATCACTTCTCCAGACACACTAGTTTCTGATCATTTGAGCTAGGCTTTCAGAGCCAGTGGTGTGGGTTAGCAATCCAGCTATATCACTTGGTAGCTGTGTGGTGTCTGCCAAGTTTCTTAACTTTATTGGGCTTCTTCTGTTTCCTCATCTTTAAATGGCCACTTAGGACAAAGAGGATCAACAGATTTGATCCATGTAAAGCTTTTAGTACAGAACTCGGGACAAAATATACACACCCTAAAACGAGCAATTGTCATTACCAATTCCCAGCAATGAGAGGAGATAGGATCACTGCTAACAGGAGAACCATTCAGAGGAGCAAACAGCCGAAGCTTAGCTCATGGCCTCTGAAAGGTTGCCAACTCTTGCATAATCTGTCCCTGGTGATAAATATTTTTGTCACTTGGAAGAAGGCTGAATTTCTCTCTTGGTCCTGGGCTTGGACACAGTCACTGATAAAAACATTACCACCCTTTGATGTCTTCAGAAAAGAATGTTCCCCCAAACCACAATTCTCACTGGACAAAGATCCACTGATAATCCAGCGAATTTCACAAATGCCTAGGACTGGGGTTACAGGAAGTTATCATCACCACTCAGACCGCTCCCTCTCTCCTCCACCCTCCTTCCACTTTGGTCTTAGCAGCAGCAGCTGCTGCCATTTTGGTTTTCCCTGGATACTGGCTCCTGCCTCTGCTCTGGAAAGGAGCAATCTCCCCTTCTCTGAAGGAAGCTCACATTTCTTATAAACACATATTTATAAACATATCTAAAGACTCCTATTTTTCACCTTTTCTAAGCAACTTCTTTAAAAGATTCATGTCTTATCTCTACCATCCATAGTTAAAGATGGGGCCCTTTGCACTTTTCCTATTACTGCAGGCTGAGACCTTCCGTCAAACTTCAGGGATGTGTTTTTCCATCTCCCCAACTAGATCTTTGCACTATGTGCAGTGACCCCTATTTCCTCTATTGAACCTCAGTCTCCCAGCCTCCTGAAGTTTTAGGGGGCTCTGGGAGAGTGCCAAAATATTTTTTGTGGGCTCAGCATCTACCTTTGTTTCCAGCCTCTACTCTGCTCCCCTGGACAGCTCCCCTGGATGTGGGTGGTGCCAAACCTTTTCTCTGATCCTTTCTTTCTTTTACCCTTTGCTCTGTCTACATGCATGGTTCCAGCATTCACTATTAGGAGGACGCTACAGTGACAATCCCCAGAGCCCACATTTCTAAATGCTGGCAAAACATCTCCAGCGACTTCCTGTCTATAGGGCTCAGATCAGCCTGGTTCAAACGCAACCACTACCTTCTCTCTGGCCTACTGTGTTTCCTGATTCTATTATTTGATCACAAGGTGGACTTTCCCAAGTCACTTGGATGACCTTGTACCCGCCATGCTTTCTAGCCTCTGTGTCTGAATCTTATCAATTCCATCTTCCAGCCCCACCCTCTAGTCCTCACTAAACCCGTGAGCCCCACCTTCCTAGTACTCACTAAGCATGTGCCAAGCACTGGCTCTTGGCTTGCCTTTGGTCTTTACTTTCTATTCAGAATCTGAGTTTTCTTTCGTTTGCTGTTTTCTGCAGTACTAGGGTTTGAAGCCAGCTTCTTGGCCAAGCTAGATATGCATTCTGTCACTGAATAACAGCCTTGTCCATAATCATCATCTCTGCTTTTGATCTTCCCTCATTCCAGCCTGTGCCCATAAACCCCAGTCCAATCACAACCCTGCTCCATTTCCCACTTGGTGGGCTTTCTCCTCATCTGCAAAAGGTCAAATAAGGATCAGAGAAGTTAGTTATAGAGGGTGAGTATCTAGATTCAATATACTACTACTGTCCTGTGGTTTGCTGGTTAGCACCATAGACAGATGGGTAGATCAGTGGGTATACAGAAGATGCTAACTAAAGAGATAATGTGGGTCTGGAATGCTCCCCAATGACGGTGTGGCTAAGACTCAGTCCTCAGCCTGTGATACTACTGAAAGTGCTAAAAACCATTAGGAGGGTAGCTAGTTGACCACATCAGGTCACTGGGGGGGTGAACCTGAAGTGGAACTAGAGATCCTGCCCCTTCTTACCTCTCTTTTTACTTCGCATCCTCCACAGAGAAACAGACCTCCTCTGACATGCACTCAGCATGATGGACTGTGCTGACACAGACTCAATGCAGGACCAAGAGATCAGGACCTACGATTCCGAAACTCTGAGCTTAAGTTAGCTGATTAAACCCTTAAACCCATCTCCTCCTCCTCCTCTTCCTCCTCCTCCTCCTCTTCTTCCTCCCCCTCTTTCCCTCCTTCCCTCCCTCCCTCCCTCCCTCTCTCTCTCTCTGTTTCTGTTTTTTTTTTTTGAAACAGGGTTTCTTTGGAGCCTATCTTGGAACTAGCTCTTGTAGACCAGGCCCGCCTCTGCCTCCCAAGTGCTGGGATTAAAGGTGTGTGCCACAACCATCGGCCTGGCTGATTAAACCCTCCTTGCTTTAAGTTGCTCACATAGCTAATTTGTCATAGTGATGAAAAATGAACTGGTTCCTAATGGATGAGTAAGAGCAGCCCATGCTCCTCATTCAAGTTGGCTCATTCACAAGGGGTGGGCTGCTTTCGGGTGCTCCTGTAGACCAGTAGATCTTAACACAGGAAATTCTTAACAGGAAAAATGCTTTCCTCCAGGGACATTTGATGGCCTGGAGGCATCTTTTTGTGGTGCTAATTGGAGGAGAGGGGATGCTGCTCCTTGGCATATGGTTGCTAGGAATCAGAGTGTCTGCTGAAACACACAGGGACACCATGTATGAAGAATGATTGCCAACATGGCAGTTGTGCTAGGTTAGAAGGACTCAGAGGTCACCCCTGGGTAACAGGCAGGGGCTTGAGTAAGTGAAGGATCATGTTGAATCAAAGCAAACAAACTCAAAAAAAAAAACATGAGAAGCATGGCCACCTGTGCAATAGAATGAGGGCACAGGCCCTTGTGTTTAAGCAGTAGGTTTAACATTTGGTAGGAGAGTCTGGGAAGGTCAGAAGCTGAGCTCTGAATGCAGAAGAGTCCAAAAGTATTTTATGAAATCGTCTAGAGGAGAGCAGCCTGAGTACAAACCTCACATCTGGCAGCACATGTCACTAATGCACGCTGCCTTTCTAAACAAGCTCCTAGCTCTGGCACATGTCTGCACCCTGCTGCCCTGTCGCCCCTCCCCAGATCCTCTCCACTGTCCTTAGTCTCTAGAAGGCTCTGTCCCAGCATCAGCAGACAATCTGGTGCTGGGGCCATTTGTTAGCAAAAACTGTCCATCAGTTACCTAGAGGAGACCAGTCAGTCAGTGCGGGCTTAACACCAATGCGAGTGACAGCTGCCCAGGGCTGGCCCTTTCCAGCAGTGGAAGACTGATGCTGGCTAGCACGAAACGCTTGCTTTGTTTAAGTGTCCCTTTCTGTTATGTTGTGAGAAATGGAGACCATAGCCGCCTGTGGATGAGTGAGCAGCACGAATGCCCACAGCCATTGGACCTCACCAGCAGCTTTCTGGGGAGTGTGATGGGCTGGCAGCCTGCCGGGCAGGCCACTGTTACAAGCAAATCAGACACTGATGGAGACAAGGGACATTTCCTCCCACAATCTCCAAAGTCAGTGGGAGAACTCGAGAGCTTAGATAGGGTTTTGAGGGTGGCCCAGCCTCTGCATAGTGGAGAGAAGGAGAACAGGAGGGCAACGGTAGGGTAGAAACGTCTGCCTCAAGAACAGCTTACCCTGGGGCAAGCACTTGGCTCTTTTTCAGGAGAAAACCAACTGGGCTTGAGGGTTTTGAGAACTAGCTGGGCCTGCTGCACACACCCAGCTCACTCTGTGATTTAAGCCCATTCACTACCCGTTATAGCGATCCATGGTGCACAATGTGTTCTTCCTGTCACTTATTGCAGGCAGGGACTCCTGTGAATATATTCTCAGCTTTGCCAACAACAAAAATCATTTTGAAGAAGTCATTCTTTCTAGATGAGCAGAATTATTCCCTTTACCTCCTTGCCCCTCACTCGTCATGAATAAACAGTCATTTCAGCTCCAGCAAACCTTACTTCAAAATAAGCAAAGCCCAAAACAAAAGAATAAAACAAAACAAACAAAAACCCAATAAAGCTGTAATGCTCCGAAATCCATAATTTCCCTCCAAATGTCACCATATGAAAACACCGAGTTCCTTCTAAGCACATTTGCAAAGCCGTATCAGGCCATTTCCCAGCTGCTGGATTACTCTGAAATACATACAAATTAATGGGTAGGCTCACAAGCCAGGCATAATTCCTCCATTTATGTTGCGCATGAAACTGTCGCCATGACTGGAAATTCCTGCCACCATCGCAATGAACAAAGAATGCAGCCCCACTGCTGAAATGGTAACGGCCAGTCTGCAAGTGTTGCCGGTCCCTTCAGTTCACGGCATGCTTATGGAGGTAGCATCCGCACCTCCCACTGGATTCTCTCCATTATTTAGCATCCATTAGGTGCCACAGTAGATTCGTCTCGGAGCCACGCTTGTCCCTGCTGAAGTCCCTCTAACAGCCCTGTTCATGGGGCGACCCTCTTAACAGTATGAGCAAACTGACCTCTGTCTCCAGACACACATGCCATTTAGCAAGAACTTTCTGTTGGAATCCCCTTGTTATGTGCCAATGACACATAGCAACCATGGGTGGATGGGGGGGGGGTGGTAACAGTAACCCCCAGAAGTGCTCAAGCTGTCACAGAACCAGAGAGAAAGGTACAAGATCTTGGTGTCCCTAACTCCTCAGACTCATTAAATCTGCACTTAAGTAACTAGCTAGGGCACTTATTAAATATGTAACAAAGGTCCACATGGTACCAACCGCTGCTCCTCTGGGAGCAGGGAAGATGGAAGGCATTGGATAAAGGACAAACAAATGGAAGGTTCAGGAAGCAAGTGCTGAGCAAAGCTGAGACTCAGGCCAAGTTCTCAACACACAGATTTGGGTGAATGCACTTGTTGGCACAGCTCTTTTGGTCTCAACAGAATGCCCCTGACCTGGCCTTTCTATGGTGTGGTGATTTGGCATCCTGCCTCTACCTCTGAAAGTGATAACAAATACAAAGGACCTGCTGCCACACGAAACTGACAGATGCCAATGGAAGAGGCATGTATATAATGTCTCCAGAGCTCAGACGGGACAGAAAGTACTGGGGGAGGGATGAGGTCCAGCCTCAAGGAGGAGCGCGACGGAGAGCTGGCTAGAATGATGGTGCCCTAGTAATAGCCATGTCCGCTACTGTCATTCCGTGCTTCCTGGAAAGGCTGTCCATGTGGACGGGAAGGACTCACGGCCTGGCTAGGGACTGCTAGTTAGAAGTCAGTGTGTTCCAGGGTGAGAGAGCGCAGACGGGTAGAAGACAGTGTGTTCCAGGGTGAGAGAGCACACACGGGTGTTCAGCTCTGCACACCACGCTGGTTCCTCCATACATGTAGCCCCTCTTTTCTACTGAAAGCACAGCTGTTTAGCTGAGGGGTTCATGAGGTCCAGAGGCCTCTTGGCAACACTCCACTACCTCCTTAATCCTTTCTACCTTTATCTTACTACAAAACCATTACTGGAAAACCATTATTGTGGCTAATCAGGCACCATCTCCCTAACCACCTCCATGTGCCTCCCTTTCTCAATGCAGCACCTTCAAGGACACCGTAGGTTCACATTTTTACAACCATACAATTTAGATTTGATTTGACTTAACATTATAGCCTAAATATTTCCCCGGTTGCTGTCATCACTGTCAACATCTTGTTGGGCCACAGTCATGAAGTGCGCACCTTTCTTCACTGAGACTTGCCAAGGCTTGAAGCTGCTTCCCCTGTGAGAAGTGATTCACTAAATGTGCATGCTTGTTCCACATCCCGGTGGAGGGTTGTGGCATGTGATTAATCCTAAGTGAGGATTTAAAAAAAAAGGTTTCAGAAAGAAAAAAATAGAGCTTCTATTTGTGAGAGGAAACGTGGGGCAGGTGCCGTGTGGCGGGCAGGTGCAGCACACCTCGTCTGTTCAAGTCAGGACCGGAAGAGCTGGTGTGTCCCACTGCGACAGTCACTTACTTACCTGCTGGAATTTACCCACCCGCCTTCCAATTAATGTTCCTAAAATAACGACACTGATAATGATAATATTAATAGCAGTAACAGCAATGGCATCCCCTATCACACTGATGCTTGCTCTGTCTTTACTAGTTCCTCTTGGTCAGGGGGACCCAGAATCAGTCCATGATTCTGAAGTGTGGCATGGAAGGCACTCGTACCTGCCACATTGGTCTCTGCTGGCTGACAGGCCTGGGCCAGCCCTGCCTTAGGAAAAAGAGTCTAAGCTATTTTTATGGTTCAAATGTGAACATGTTCCCCACAGGCTCATCTGTTTTAGCACTTGGTACCTGGCTGCTGGTGCTGCTTCAGGAGGCTGCAGAACCTTTTGGACCCACCCAGGTCTGGACGGCAGACCTCGGTCTGTAAGCCTGGGGCTATTACAGAGGGTCACAGTCTCTCCTGCTGCAGGCACATTTCTGTTTTCTGGTACGCTGAGAAATGAGTCCCGCCCACATGTTCTTGCCAGCATTAACTGGTTGTGCTGTCCCCGAAATGGTGGACTAGCACTCTTGAGTTAAAGCTTAACTCCCTTGCCTTAAGTTGTTTCTTGCCAGGTGTTTGTAAACAGTGATGAAAAAATTAACTAATACAATTATGGAAATAGACTAATCAGGTAGATTCCAAACCAGCTCAAGAGAACTACAGCCATGAAGGGTGGGGGGAGATGCACTAAGAAAACCCTTGCCTGGAGCAGCCTTTCGGTTCCCACTGAAACCCCTTCCTCCAGCAGCCCCACTGCTCTGGGGGGCTTCTGCAATCTTAGGGGAATGTGCCTGTCACCAGCCGGCTGCTCAGCTGAGGCTGCTTGCTGTGGATGCTTCTAAAATTCATTTCTAGTCACATTTTGGCACAAAGCTCCGAAGCTTCATTTCAGGAAGAGAGCATGGAGCCTCCCAATTTCATTTTGCTTTCTTACTGCTTGTTCAAAGAACAATCATCGGATGATAAAAATATCATCCGCAGGCAAAAAGAATTGAATTCAAGCATTCTTAAGAACAGATTTAACAACTTTTCCCTCACAAACAAAACAAAACACAACACAACACACAAAGCTGCTTCATTCTTGGTCCCTAGTTACCTTAACAATGAATGAAATCAAATGGGTAGAGGGAAAGAGTACTCAGTAGAGAGACTTCCTACCAATTAGGAGACGGGAGTGGCAGTGGATAGGCTGTACCCCAGGACACGGTTTCACACCCTACAAGGGGACTGCCACTAGTCTACACTGCAGATGGCACGGGGGCCTAGAGGGTAGAGCGACGTGTCCTAGGTTGTACAGTTGGTCTCAGAGAAAGTTTCAAAAATCAAGCAGCCTTCTCCCAGGACCCGTGTTCTGATCCACAATGCTACACTTGGTGTTTGCATATGGCTGTGACCCAAATAAGCTAGGAAGTTAACCCTTGGTGAAAGAAAAGCACAATGTATTGGTATTTGACAGCTCTCCTCTCTCCCCTTTCTTTTGTTTTAGTGGGAGTGGTGCTGGGGAGTGAATCTTAGCTCTGTGCTGCTAAGCACTGATCCGCCAGTGAGCTGCACTCTCCACCCTTCTTATGCTACACGCCACACGTCGCCTGTCGTGAAGTACAGCTCCCACGGCCAGCTGATCCACTTCACAGGCTGCTCTCCTTCCCTGTTCCTCATGAGATATGAAATACCAGCAAAGCCACTGGGTAGCACAACTTGAAATCTCTGCCTTCGGAGTCTCCCCACGCCATGGTCTGAAATGTCTCTCTCTGAACGTTAACACTGTTGCCTATATTTTATTTGTTTTTTTACCTCACCACAACTATCTATAGCTTATGACGTGGTTTTTATTTTATAAAATAAGTCTTGTGCCATATATAATCTTTGGGGATTTTCTATACGCTATATTTACAGTGTTAGAACTTTGAATCTAGCTATGGTTGCTTGTGGGAGAATTGTAAGTTTGAGGCCAAACTGGCACAGTGAGAACTACATATAAAATTGTATCAACACACACACACACACACACACACACCAGGAAAGAAGAAAGGATGCAAAGGACACCTAAATATCTATTTGCTTGGGAAGCACAGTTCTACTTTTTCCCATACCCTGGGCACTAGATGAACACTGTACAAAACACTAAAGACATTATCTCTGACATCTGTCTCCTTTCTGAAACTTCTCTCTTTAACCCATTCTTTGTTTGTTTCCTTTCCTCATGAGTCCTGCAGTTTTAACTAATGCTCGCAAATGTAAAGGAGCTGCCCCCCGAACATACACAGATACACACTTCAGGATCATCATGAATGCCTGAAGCTATTCTTTTCATCCTTGCCTTTTTCTTAAGTGCCTACATTAAGACAATAATTTTAAAGCTAATTTTTTACAAGATTATAAAGTAATTGCTTTCCTGTTAATTACTGGTCTCACAGTATTTTTCACTTTCTGCATTGTAAGTAGAGGGCAAAGAAGTGACAGTATCATTTTATACATTCCTTCTCCACAGTGCAGCACATGCCAAGTTTTAAAAGCGAATCTCAACACTCTAATTGTAGTTTCTGTGTAAAGGGAGTGCACAGAGTGTCACACTATAAGGAGGCCACACTTAAAAGCAAATAATGAACTTTCCAAGATTATTCTGAGTGGGCTACAGAATCTGAACTTGGAGTTACCTCGTACTGGGGAATGTGTTCTCTCTGTTACGGAGACAGGAATGATAAACCATTGCCAAGCCCAGCTCCTGGGAGCCTGTCATCAGAACTTCTGTAGATTCTCCATGAAGTTGAGCTTTGTGCAGAAGCCTAAGAGAATGCTCACACAAGGAAGGGTATTGAGAATACACTCACATAGCCTTGCCAGGGTTTTGCAGAACAGGGCCTGTTTCCCAGATGCCGGTTAGCATCTATATCTGTCTTTAAGGTACAGGGAGCTTTGTCTTCAGACAAGTCTAGCAGAATCACCAGTAAACGAGATGTGGTGAGAGCAGATCTCAGGCTCCACGAGGCAAGTGGTGATTTGTTTCAGACAGGTTGTAAGCACCAGGAACAAGACAGGTAGTGGTTCAAAACACCGAAGACTCAATATTAACAGGAAGATTCCCCATGTATGAATTCCTTGTTTTTAAAGCACCGTGGCCTGAACTTAATAATCAGAATTTAATGAAAAATTTCATTTTAGATCCGAAACAAGCAACCACAGCCTTAGGCTGAGAGTCAGATTCCTCTGGCTGAAGGGGAATAGGTTCTGCCTTCTGATAGGTATGTGGCCCCAAAATTTTCTGGTTTAATTAGATAAAAGAAGTTTTGCTTAAAAAGAAAAAAGAACCATAACCTGCATTCTGAATTGCGGTCTTGGATTTGATGCTCCATGTCACTGTGCATATCGGTGTGGTCTAGCCCTTCTCACCTGGATTGATGATTACAGGGCACTGGCAAAACACCTAGAGAACTACACAAGTCTTTCCACAAAGGCTGCCAAGTTAAAGAGCAGGTATAGGAAGGAGGACCCAATCCTCACTCACTGGCCTCCACTGCCACAACACAGGCTAAGCGGAAGGTTGTTCTGTGGGTCTAGGAGTACATGGTAGAGCTGAGGCTGACTCTCAGAAGTCCACAGTCTAGCATGGAAGTAATATTATCACATGATTAGCATAAAAAGATCCTTTTTTAATTATTAATACCTCACCATCCCTACAATACAAGGGAAATAGCAGTACTGTTGGAAGATCACAGCTGCATTCTCAGGAGGCATCTGGTGAGACTGATTAGCAAAGCAGGCTTCCCCAGTGAATAGCGGGTCTAGGCAATGCTTATGGATGACTACAAAAATTGCTAATGCAAAAAGATGGGGGAAGGATTGGTGGTTAGTTTTGGTTGTAAAACTGGCCACACACAAGAGTGAATGGTGAGAGAACTAGTCAGGCACACTTTCGAGCATATCTATGAAAGTTTAAAGAGGGAACTAGAATGTAGGCCAGGGATGAATCAGGAAGACCTACTCTCGATGTAGGCAACACTATCTTTGACTAGTGTTGACTGAGAACTTGAGAAAAGTTAGAATTACCTGAGAGGTAGGCCTCTGGGCAGGTTTGTGGGAGAGTATCTAGACTGCTTTGATTGAGGTGGGACAATTCACTATTCCCTAGGCTAGGGACCTTGGACCATCTAAGGGCAGAAAAGGCTAGTCAGTACTAACTAACGTGCTGCTCTCTACTTCTGATCATGGATCTCATGCGGCGACCTCCTGATTCCATCTCTTTCCCACCACCAGGGACTACCTGGGATGGTAACATCGAATCAGAGCTACACAAACTGCTTCTCCCTTAAGTTGCTTTAGTCAGAGTGTTATCACAGCAAGGGGAAAAAGAAAAAAAAATGTCATGTAATAGGCTGAGGTTGATGGAGCAAGAAGCCTAAGCTAGACTATTTCTTGCCTGTGCTTGTCCCCTGACTGGTACATTTTTCTGTTCCTCAGGGACATCAGGTTCCAGGTTCCTTAGCTTTTGAATTTGGACATGCACCACAGGCTCCTCAGGGTCTGTATTAATTGCTTTCTGTTGCTGTGATAAAACACCATAACCAAAGGCAACTTAGGGAAGCAATATTTTATTTTGGCACATTTTTTTTAGAGAAATAAGAGTCCATCATCGTAAGTAATCATAGCAGCAAGTGGCAAGCACTGCAGCTGGAGCAGGAAGCCAAGAGCTCAGATCCTCAACTTCAAGCATGAATCGAAGGAGTGAAGTGGAAGCAGGCTAAGCTATGTCTGCCTCCAGTGATGTACTTCCTCCAGCAAGGCTATCCCACTTAAACCTCCCCAAATAGCCCTACCAAGCAGAAACCAAGTGTTCAAGTATCTAAGCCCATGGGAGACAATCTCATTCAAACCAACTCAAGACAGGTCTTCTAGGTCTTCTGCCTTGGACTGGGATTACATTAATGGTTCTCTCCTGATGTTTTCTGGATTAAGCCGTTTCCCTAGCTTCCTAGTCTGCAGATGGTCACTGTAGGACTATCCAGGGTCTGATCCTGTGAGCCAATCTAACAAATTCCATCTTATATACACGATGATACCTTGCTTTTCTAGAGAACTTGAACACAGGGGATTATATAATACACATCTCATACAATGCTCTGTTTAACTGACTAAACTTAAAGGCATGACAAGTGACAGGGATGGACAAGCTCTGCCAATCAGAGTCTTGTCAAACATACACAGAAAGTTACATCTGGTCAAGCCTCTCTGTATTTAGCTACTTGCCTGAAGGAACTCGGAGGACAGCAGAGCACGTGCAAGGACACTACAGAGATGTACCTGGCAGGATTCAGAAGAAAGCTCTGGAAATCACATGGCCCAACTTCATTCACCACAGGATCAGGCAGTGGGGAAGGAAATGTTTAACAACTAATGTTAAAAGAATGGTGAAGTCGGGCGGTGGTGGCACACGCCTTTAATCCCAGACTCAGAAGGCAAAGGCAAGTAGCTTTGTGAGTTTTAGGCTAGCCTGGTCTACAATGTAAGTTCAAGGATAGCCAGGACAACATAGAAAGACCAAAAAAGAGGCTGAAGCAGGAAGACCTAAGTTCCAGACCAACTTGGGTTACTACACAATTTGTAAGAATAAAGAGAACAAGGGGTGGGTCAGCAAGGTGGCTCAGTGAGTAAGGGGCTTGTGCTAAGCTTGATAACCTGAATTTGACCCCCACATGGCTGAGAGAACCAACTCCTACAAGTTGTCCTCTGACCTTCACAGAGAAACCATAACAGGTGTCCACAATAAATCAATAAATGTAAGGAAAAAAAAAAACAAAAAACAAAGAGTGGCGGGGAAGGCAAATGCAGGGCTCCATACACACACTATCAGAGGAACAAAGCGGAGCCAGAGTGACACAACGCTTTCCCCACTAGGTTGGCTGGACTAAAAGCTAACGTGGAGGACCACGAACCGTCACACACTTCAGTGGGAAGCCTATCTTCTACTTGGAGGATGAAATAGTTTGGCAGTCCCGCAAGTGGTTACACATGGAATGACCTGGCGACCCAGGGATCCACATTCAAGAGAAATGAAAGGAATATGTCAGCAGAAAACTTCGATAGAAACATCCACAGCATTATTATCATGATAGCTGACATACAGGGACAAACCTAGTGTTCACTAAATTATGGTCAGTCAAACACTGGAAATCCATACAATGAAATATTCAACCATAAATAAAGAATAAAAGGGGAGGGTAAGTGGAGTATGGAGGGGGAAATACACTTATACTTGCATGAAAATAGCCTTACATGAAACTGAACAATAAAAATGTATACAATGAGCTAACAACATGCTTTAATATTTAAAAAGAAGAAATCTGGATAGATGCCATAAAATGGACAACCCTTGAGAGTAGACAGTCATGTTGTATGACTCCTCATAGGCAAACCATAGCAACATAAAGTAGGCGTGGACAGGGATGGGGGAAACAGAAGGAGGGTGAAGATTCCAGGTCTTCTGCGAGGCAGTTCCAATGTTCTAAAGGTGACGGCAGCAATGTACCACTCTACGATGGTACCAGAAAGCACGGAATGGCACACAACAACCTGTCTAAGTACGGAAGCTCAGCATCAGGTCTTCTGCATCAAATCCTACTCTGATCATGGCCCATGACCAACTGTGTGACCTTGAGAACATAAGCAGTCTGACCCTCAGTTTCCTAAAATATAAAGTGAGGGAACATACAGATTGTGTGGAAGCCTGAGCCTGCTTATGGCACACAAGAGAGAGACACTCAAAGAGCACAACAATTCATGCCCACTTTGTCACCTAGCTCCTGCAGGGCCCCCTGCTGCCATGAGCACACATGGAGGCTCACAAGAAGTTTCCTGACGTCTCATGCTTGGTTGGTCATTTGATATTGTTACAGTGCTCTTTATCATGCTGTTATCTTCAAGGGTTCTGAATTTTTGTGACTTAAGTTTTCTTTTTAGCTCATACTACAGATGGAGATTTAGGGAGAGTAGCAAGGGATGTAAGGAGACCCTTGGAGCAATACAAAAATCTCTGCACCAGAAGGCTTAGCTATCTTAGCCAATAGCCACCAGTGAACCCCAGGCTCTCCCTTTGGGTGCAAACCTTAGGAGACCAGCTTAACCCAGAGATGGCTGTGTGTTATTAGCATCAACAGGCCTGACTGGATTCTAAGTTGGTTTCTTGCCTTGCACTTCATTTTTTTTGGTACGTCAGCAGTGGCCTCCTAAGTTAGCATAATGCCCTCAATAGCCAAGGCATTAAGTGCATCTAACCAATAAAACTATGACAAATATTTTGTAAATGGCATTCTAACAGGAGAGTGTGCATGCATGCACACACACACACACACACACACACACACACACACACATGCTCACATATGTTCTCAACACAGAGCTGCAGTATTTTACACCATTCAGGTTTTCTTCAAAACAGACTTCTAAAAAAAAAAAACCTTTGTGCTTTATGTATTAACTGCACAGAGCAATCAGTCAATGAGAGGTTTAAGCATATGAACTAAATTTCATGGCTTTCAAAGATACAACAGAGCCAGACAGCAATATGCTCTTCAGCTCTGCTTCCTGAGAATTCTACTCAGCCAGGCAGGGCCACGTCACTCACCTGGCCCAAGTTCATGGTGCAGCATACTGTGGGCAGGGGGTAAGAGCAAGGGACTCTGGGATAGGGGCATAGCCTTGTGAAAGCTTTCTGGGGAGTGCCGATCAGTGCTTCAGAACGCTCTCTCACAAGACCTTCCTACAGACATTCTGGATTTCTGGGGCAATCTCGGAGTTCAGGGCATGTGTGCATCTGACATGTGACCAGGACAGAGACTATTATTTAAAGTGAAAACTAAATGTGGAAGTAATTCAGTGGACATTTGTTCCAATTTATAAGGGTAAGTGAGCACATCCTCCTGAAGAACAGAACAAAACACCCTTGATTTCACTGTTACACTAGTTATAATGTACACGTTTGTATCACTTGTCAAAATGAACAATGTTTTTCCCATTTGCCTGTAGGATCTCCTTGGCTTCCTCTGGTAAATGAAATAGAGCTGCGTACTGTGTTGCTTTTATAACCAAAATGCACGTTTGTGTGCACAGTGTATCCTTGTGGAGTCTGTGATTAAAGCATCCTTTCCTGCCCAGCCAAGGTAGAGGCAAAGTTTTAAAAACTAATCCCACCAGTTCCACCATATAGCATACTGCTATGGCCACTGGAGGCTTCTGATGGTTCACTGGGGGCAAAGGGGCACACTGTCTGTTGTCACTTGACCTCTTCTCTAACTTCCAATAGCAAGTACCACAGTGAGGACTCTCTAGTACTCATTCTGGAGCTCCGCTTAGGCTCAGGAATAGGAACAGGTGTAGGTCTAGGACCAGGTACTACAGACCAGCACTACAAACCAAGGTCAAGGACTCAGCTTGGTGGGCAGGAGGCTGGGAGAGGCATGTACAGTACAGACTGTGTGGCTCCAACAGTCACATGACCCTTTGAACTTTGACTCTGCTGTTTGCTGGCTGGATGAGTGGGAGGAACTCATTTGAGCCCCAAATAACTCATGAGAGAAATGGTCCATATTTCAGAGCTAAGATAAAAAAAAAGCCAACAGTTTGTGCACAGTGTGGCATTAAAGGCTGCAACAGCAGTCAGTTATGAAACCCAGCCTTGTGCTCTCAGTGCCTAGCCAGGGAACCATGATGGTCCCTCAGACCTCAAGATTAAAATATGAGTTAACATGACTTATATTTGTAACTGGATAACTCAGTTTCGGCCGGGCGGTGGTGGCGCACGCCTTTAATCCCAGCACTCGGGAGGCAGAGGCAGGCGGATCTCTGAGCTCGAGGCCAGCCTGGTCTACAAGAGCTAGCTCCAGGACAGGCTCTAGAAACTACAGGGAAACCCTGTCTCGAAAAACCAAAAAAAAAAAAAAAAGATAACTCAGTTTCTCTAATATAACTCTATTATATTGCTAGAGCTCTATGGAGTCACTAACTTGAGATGTGAAGAAAGCCTTCAGGGATGGGGAGGGGAAAGAAGAAGTTTAAGAAATGGTGTCTTCAACTATGCCGGCTCATGTGACAACTTAGTTTTAAATATGCTACCTAATTATAAATTTACAGAAACATTTCTTGATAAAATTTGCATTTGTAATTGTCTTAGACTTAGAAAAAGACCTGGGAAGGCAGCTGTCACATTGCCACCTCACAGTGTCTCCTGTTACTAAGCTCCCATTAGCGGGTAAACCAATATCAAACCCTATATACTATTTCTCTGAAGTCCATCCTTCTGCAGATTTTATTCCTTTTTTCTTAATGTCTTTTTCTCTGCCCCAGAATCCTCCCCAGCATGCCCACTGAAAATGAGGTGTGGTTCAAGATCTCTAAGAAAAAAAATTAAACTTAGAACTTTTTACCAAAGCAAAGCAAACTTTTTCACTGTGATTTCCCAGCTACGAGTAAGCAGAAATATGACAAAGAAAATTTTTGAGCACACCAGAGTCCCCTATCAGTAGATGACCTTGTAGTTTGCAATATGATGATATAGCAAGATGCCGTGAAGAACTATGTGTAGGGACCATCCCAGATGGGGTGTCCTTGCAGCATCTTTGGCTTCACCCCATCTTCTGTTCCATGCTCAGACCTCATACTCATACCTTAAGGCTCAGGCAAAGCAGAAGAAACAAATATCCCTCCTCAGAGAGGCCAGTGTGGGATTCCTGACTTCTGACTCAAGAGTTCCCTCAAGACTTGTTTACTTCATAGCCAGTGACAAGGGCTTTGTTAAGGCAGAGAAGGGCAAGTGGCTAGCTTCTGAGTTATTGATTTGCTGTTTTTTTTTTTTAAAAAAAGAAGGGGTGGGGTGTGTGTAGGGGTGTCTGAGCTCATTTGACACAGGAAGCCTGCTCTGAATGGGCCTAGGTTCTTTACTGATAAAATCGGGGTGCCTCCAGTGACTAGAAGTCCCTTACCCACTCCCAGCAGGCAACTACAGGGGTCATATCTGTAGATTCCCACTTCTAGTAGATCCCAGACCTACTAAGTAAGACAGCTGGACCTTAATTAGCGCCTACTGTAACTGACTACAGCTGGGACAGGGACAGACCAGCTGACCCCACATGCAGGAAGAAGAGCAACACAAACCCGTCCAACAAAAGTGCAGAGTGAGGCTTAGAGCACAAGGGAACCCCACATCTGGGGTAACACCACAAAATTAAGCTGCTGTTCTCCACACCGACAGCTTATTACCCCAAGGACAAAGCCCTCCTGCCCCCATCCCCACCAAACTGCTCACTGCTCAAAACACACCATACATTCAAGACTCTCCAAGGTCTGTACATTTTTATTCTATCAAACTACCTGCTGCATCCAGGGAAACACTCCTTCCTCAAGATTCAACACCCACATCGCTCTTGTGGAATATTACTCTAACTAGGCAAAGATATGTTACATTTGTTTAATGATTGTGTTGCTCTGCTTGTCGAAGGCACCTGATTAGTCTAATAAAAAAGACCGCCAATAGCAAGGCAGAGGAGGGATAGGCAGGGCTGGCAGACAGAATAAGTAGGTTGAGGAATCTAGACTCGGAGAGAAGGACAGAAAGTAACAACAAGGGAGAAAAAGAGTGAGACCCCCAGGGCCAGCGAGCCAGCCAGCCATCTACCAGCCCAACATGGGGTAGGACATACAGAATAACAGAAACGTGGATGAAGAGAAGCAGGTTAATTTAAGTTAAGAGAGCTTGCGGGATAAGCATAAGATAAGGCCGAACATTTATAACTACTAATAAGCCTCTGGGTCATGATTTGGGAGCTGGTTATGGGCCCAAAAGAAAGCCTGTTACATGTTACCCTAGGTGTGGTCTCCAAATGTTCAATAACACACATGATGGCAATACGGAACTAACAGCCAGACCCTTCCCTATCTTGATTCCACAGCTGCACCCTGAGTTCCTGCTAAGCTTTCTTCTGTTTAGGAGTATGAGGTGCTGCAGTAGAGACTATGGTTCCATAAATCTCTGGGATCCCAAGACTAACAAAGGGCATGGTGGGCGCTTCCTGTGATGTGCACTGGGTATAGACAAGACATGAGGAAAATGTGCTACTCTGTTGGCAGGTCAATGTTTCAAGGTAGGTTGGAAGATGCTCTCTTGCATACCTGCCCATGAGAGGCAGAATAGGTATTCTCATGGCTCACTCACAAGGGTATCTATCAATATCAGACTATGTTACACAATAGGGAGACGGTGATACCCAAAGTCTTGGTTCTGGCCTTGGTCATCCCACCACCTACCCACAGTGCCTTGGAGCACATCTGCAGGCCTGGCCAGTGTAATCACTGTTTCTAATCATGCCGTATGTCTCTGCCTCTCTTTGGGTCATGTGGGCTGATGGTGAAGCCTGATCTAGCATCAGGGTTTTCTGATGCTTAGCAGCTCACTGAAGGCCCCGATGCCACTTTATTCTCAGATGCCAAATTTGTTTTTCAAATCTGTGCGGTATTGGAATAATGGTTGTTGCCCAGCTGGCAGCAAGAATATGCTTTTATGAGTGACGCCTGCACCACCGGCATGGCATGGGGCAACCCGTGCTGTGAACTGCAGGCGGGACCCACAGGAAGCTGAATGGACACACTTATTTTTTTCAGCAAACATGGCAACAAGGTGATGATATCCAGCAGGCCTCTAATCAAAGAAAGCAGAGAAAGGACACAGAGGAATAGGGGCGAGCAGAGCAAACAAGCACACACAGCCTGAGCTGACTGCGCCTCTGCTAAAACAAAAACAAGACGTTGTGGTTCACCAGGGCACATTGGGGAAAGCTGAGTTGCATCTGCTTGGACTTTAAATATGGCTCTGCTCCTGGAAACACGAGCTTCATCAAGGATGCAAAGACTACAACCGCAAATACTACCCTCAAGTCCAACAAAACTCTTCTCTAAATGCCTTTCTGGCTATTTCACCCAGCAACATCTGGTAAATGGTGAGGCTGGAGACGAGTTACATATACAACAGGAGTTGCTGAATATATTTCTCTGCTTAAACATGTCTCAATACAGTTAAAATATAGCCTGCGATTACCAACTTGTTTGTAACTGAAGGACTCATGTAGATGCAAGCTAAATGTCTTCATAGTTGTAAATTCAGCCATGTGTGCAGCCTTGGGGTTAAAGGGACATTCTTGGGCTGTTACTGTGAAGACTCCTGGAAGGGTCCTAGTACTAGCTGCCAGCCAGCCCTAGGACCTACAAGTCCCAAGAGGTCAATGACACTTGATGTGGGATGGGACAGACCCTGAAGTAACCATGACAGCACTGACCAGTGGCCAGCTGTATTAGAGGGATATGATGCTGACCAGGACACAGCCCCTGGCTATCAGAGAGCTGTCATCTAACAGAAAAAAGACCAAGTGTCACTGCTAACACAGGATAAGGATAATGATTGCCAAGGGAGTAAACAGTACGCTGTCACTTAGGTCTAGAGATGCGAGTGAGCATCAACAACTGTAAAAGAGAGTGGCTGCAGCAGGGGCACTCAAGGTGGGTGAGCTCAGATTTGGGGAGAATGAGAGGCATTTATGAACTTAAAATATTCTGAATCAGTCATGGAGGGACTATGTATACAGAAAATAAAAAGTAAAGAGTATTATGGGATCCTTAGGGTAATGAGCACTGGACCAAGCCACTCAGTTTAGTAGCGAGAATGAGAAGCACTAAACAGTCTCACAGGAGGCACTAGGCCTGCATCAAGGAAGACTAGCTAGACAGCCACATATCGGATGGATTAGAGAACACAGACCCAGGAAAACAAGCAGGATGAAGGAGTGGCTCACACAGAGAGAACTGTTCTGGGCTGGCCACCTTGATCAGGGAAGAAAAGTTAGGGGCAGTGGTTGGACAGCACAGGGGACAGTAGGAAGGTAATGTTGAGGCCCCATGTCTGGGTTAGACAGGACTCAGGTGGGCGTAAGGTAAACCCCGAGTGTTATCAGATCAAGGCCAGAGTGGGCAGTGGGCAGGTGGAGATAGGGCTCTAGGTTAGACGAGAAAATGGCTTTAGAAACAGATCTGGGAGGTACCCTGGTGTACGGAGGATGAGGGATGAGGGAGGGAAGCCAAGGCAAGCAAGCATCTCACAGAAGTTTACATTCTGGAGGTGGTAGGCAGCAGAGAAAGAGACACAGGCACCAGGGGTCCAGGCACATGAATCTGCCAGGGAGGACAGAACCACAGCCAAGTCCCCTAGGTACAGGTCTGAGTGGATCTTTGCCATGTGTGCTTGGGAATCCCCTAAACAGGGGAGTAGGCAAAGGGAGAGAAAGTCCATGGATACAGGAAGGGGTGTTCTTCAAGGGCTTCATCCACTTCCTTTTTTTTTTTTTTTTTTTTTGAGACAGAGTCTTACTAGGAAGTCTAAACTGGTTTCAAATTCATGGCCTTCCTGTCTTGGTCTCCCAGAAGCTAGGATGACAGGCATAGTTCCACACCAGGCTACTTCAACTCTAACAAAGAAGGAAACTCTCTTCTGTGATTACCATTTGCCAGCTCCAACAAATCATGACTTTTGTAACCATGCCAGAATTTCTTAGCTTCTAAGGACCAATTAATTGAAGGACATCTGGCATACCCATCTTGTTTAGTGATTTTCTTAAAAAAGTGAATACACGTTGAATTAGAAAAGTGCAGGCATTCATAACAAGCTATCACCTTTGGCTGCCATGAGCAAGGACCTTGCAGTGAGCCGTCTTGTGGCACGGCTTTCTGGTTAATGGGTTCAGTGTTAAAACACAGTCACAGTGCACGTCATGGCTGCGCTACCTTTGGCAAGTCATTGAGCGCTCCATGCTGCCATCGTCTCAATTAGTGTACAAAGAGATAATTAAACACATGTCTTTACCTGGAGTGTCCTTGGGGAGGGGGAAACTGAGTCCCCGAGAAGGATGTGTATCAAATGAGATAAGGGTAGGCAATATCAGCTACTCCCACTGTCAGATATTCCAACAGTGCTATAAAAAGCAGCTGGTGGCATGTTTTGGGTGGCTTAGGTGGACAGCAGTAGTCATAGCGATCCATAGAGAGACCACAGTGAGCCTTCGCAGAGGAAATTGTACTGGGAGAAGACAGATCTTCAGTCCAGAGCAAAAGTTGCCCCTTTCCCTAGTGAAAAGAGGACTTGCCTCTGAGGAGGTCGGTGGTGGGGAGATTCCTGATCCTTCCTTTACACCCTCTGTTTCTACGGTGTTTTGTCATGTCCTACAAGTGGTTAGTAACTATGACCTTTAATACTCCCAATTTCCTCTCAAATGAGCAAAACAACAACAACAACAACAAACCCAAGGAAAGCTGAAACTCTTGGGGATCCAGCTGTGTTGCACTTCCATTCAGCTGGCTGGTTGATGTGGATGAAATCTGTGGTTCTAACCTCTAAGTTGGAGTGTGACGTTTCTGTGATAGCTTCAGCCTATTCAATACTGAATTCATCTCTTTGTCTTATTAAGTGGGTCCTTGAACTTGTGTAAGCGGGTCTCTACTGGCATGGTCACTGTTCCAAAGGATGCTGCCTTACTTCAAACTCATGAGGATAATAAATGTAACTCCACTTCTCTGAAGCTCAAGAACCAATCAATCCCCACAGACAATGTTACAAATCAGGATGCTTGTTGCTGTGGAGTACCGGGTGGCATAAGAAGAGGCCTTTACAGGGAAAGGGCCTAAGGGATTTTCTGGGGTGACTATCTAGGCGAGTGCAGTTATTGAGGCCATCCAACTGAACAAGGAAGATTGGCATGTTTAAAATATTTTATATTTGTTCTGTCACCACAAAAGTTAAAATAGTTAAAAATAAAGAAAATCCATCTGAGTATCCTGTCCTTTCAGAGTCATGGGTCCAGGGGCAGAATAAGGAAGTGTAGGAACCGCTGTTCCTTCTGCATGGGTGCTAGATAGATCCAACCCACGGTCACACTTTCTACTTCAACATCTGAAGGGAGTCAAGGAATGTCTAGTTGCTCCCTAGAGGTCTCGCCAATGGTTCTGGTACAGCTTCTTTCTTCTAAGGAGTTACTTCCTTCTGTTCATGTAGTGTGACCACTGCCAATGATCCCTGCATTCCTTCTAAGATAGCATTCCTGGGAAGAAGTCATGAGACAGTTTGGGGGTAGAATAAATACAACTGGAAGTTCCCAAGTACCTCACCAGAGGGACTGGCTATGTGGAGTGTGCCTGCAGAAGGCAAAGCAGAGTGTCTTAGAGTTTCTACTGCTGTGAAGAAACCCCATGACCACAGCAACTCTGACAAAGGAAAACATTTAACTGGGACTGGTTTAGAGTTTCAAAGATTTAGTCCATTATCATCATGGAAGGGAGTATGGCAGCATGCAGACAGACATGACGCTGGAGGAGGAGCTGAGTGTTCTATACCCAGATCCACAGGCAGCAGGAGGGGACACTGACACACTGGCATGGTTTGAGCATCTAACACCTCAAAGCTCTCCCTCAGTGACACACTTCCTCCAATAAGAACACATCAACTCCAACAAGGTCACATCGCCTAAATGTGCCACTCCCTATGGGCCTATGGGGGTCATTTTTATTCAAGTCACCACATGGAGTATCTGCTATTGAGCCTTCTCTATATACAATTTCTCTATATACAGTCCATATTGTGTGGACTCTGTGCTATCCCTTAGAACAGGAATTCTGTCAATAGCTCACGCTACCTTTGCTCTGAGTATAATGTTCAATCAAAACATATGGATTTCCCAATATTTTGCCATTTGGTATTTTTTTCCCAGTGTGAGTCAGTCACAAGTTCTTTAATACACTCCCTATTTATGCTTTTCTTTTTTGACTACTTTGGCAAACGGATCGCCCAGTCACATCAGAAGCTTGTTTTACTTTCATGTCCCATTCTTGTGATAAAATGTCCTGAGAAAAGCAATAGAAAGGTTACAGGTTACAGTCCATCATTGTGGGGAAGTCAATGCAGCAGGAAGCTGTAGCAACTGGTCTTACGTCACCCCACATCAAGAAGCAGAGAGAAGTGAATTAAGACACACATGCTTGTGCTCAGCTCTCACCCAGGCCAGGAGCTCTTGTCTGGGGAATGGCACCTCTCATGGCAGGCAGGTCTTCTCAGTTCAATTAATATAATCATAATAGGGCCTTACAATTATGTCTAGATCAGGTTGGCCTCTTATTGAGACTCTTCCCAGGTGGCTATAGATAGAGACAAATGGAAAATTAACCAGCACGAAACTTGCTAACTACCTTGTGTGTTGGATCCAGCTCTAGGACTTGAATATCAATCCCCTTTGTTTTAGATCACTAGAATGATTCTGAAGCCCTGATACAGTCCCTGACAGAAAACGGCTAATTGGGCCTCATAGAGCATGCAACAAAGGGAGAACTGGACTCATGATGTTTGACTAAGAGCCATGACACTGTATGAAGCTTGTCATTCATGTAATGACAATGTCATAACACATAATCCACCAGACTCCACAGATGTGTCAGCCAGTGACAACGAACTCCATTCTGTTTGATGAGAATTTGAAGGAAAGTACTTTACTTTCATGAAATCTTGCTTGTGGAAATGTTCAAGTGTGACCATCTCATTTCCCTTTGAAGCAACAGGATCTCAAAAAAGCTGATGCCTTTAAATCAAAGCCATTGTGTGTGGGAGCTATGCCGAAGTCCTATCATGAGGGGTTCCTCTGCTGTCCCCATGGGAACTGGGAGGTGGGTAGCATCTCAAGGTATACAGAAGATTTATGTCAGTCATCTCTGAACTTCTGATCTGCTCTGGCCTGTCCAGAGTCCTCCATTCCACGCCTCCTCTTACCCTGTCAGCTCAGTATGTGTGGGAACATGGCTATGCAAAGAAGGGAACATGGCAGTGCACAGCAGAGAACGTGGCAGTGCACAGAAGGGAACATGGCCATGCACAGATGGGAACATGACAATGCACAGAAGGGAACATTACAGTGCACAGGAGAGAACATAGCCATGCACAGAAGAGAAGGGAAACCCAAAGTAAATTATCAAAAATCCTAGTTAACTATAAAACCTCAGAGACACAACCTCAGCTGTATGCTGATGTCAGAAGGAGCGTTTTGACGTAAGTAAGAACTTTCTAAATAGGGCGTGGGGAGGAGTTTGACCAGATTACCTTAGCTTCTAAAATTCTGCTGTAATTATTGACTTTTATCAATCTGTTATTGAGTTGCCTTTCCATCAAATTCCACACAACCTGATGATTACAGTAAACTCAAAAAGGATTCTTATTACCATAGACTAAAGCTACATTTTATTCAGTCCTTTCAAAGGCAAGAAGCATGCATCACTATGGAAGACAACAGCCAGAGCAGCAATGGGTGGCATGCAGCTCCACAGTGTTCCCTTCCTACCATGCTCAAGGCCCTGGCTTAGCTCTCCAGCGCTTGGGGACAGTGAAGGGTGGTCTGGAAATGTAGTTTTCTGATTCACTCTCATTAACTAGAACTGCTCAGAATTGACATTATTACCTCTGTGGTCACTGTCTCTGCCCAAGAGCTGTTCCCCTACCACAAAAGAATTACCAGAATCTGGCAGAGTATACATTATGCTAACCAACTACTTTTGTTTCTAGTATTTCAGTCCAACAGCACAAAACTGCTAGCAGTGAGAAAAATGCTACCGTTGTTTTCACTTTGTTTTTTGTTTGTGCCCTGGCTCTCGACGAAACATTTAAAAGTCATCTATAGTATTAGCCTTCAAAGCCTCAGCTTTTTGGATACCATGTTAACCAAAATTCCAATCTGAGGTTATGTCAAGAGCAACAGTACAATAAAACAAAAAACAGAGAGAGGCTAGACTGGCTTAAAAATAGCCAGTATAAATCTGGAAATAAAAGTGTAGGGACACATATATACGCAGACTGCTGTATTTCGTATCTGACAAGCCATCCGTCTATTTCCACCTACATTACTGCTTCCAAGGGGCTAACGAAGAGACCCACGACCCACAGGCCACAAGCACCCATTACAGCGCAGTAGAAGAAAAACTTGGTATTAGAGAACAATGAATTTCAACAAGCCCTTTTATTACATGGTCTGAGTTAGCCACGCCAAGCTTTTCGTTTGTTTCATATTAATGGCTGTTCCTCCTTTGTCCCTCGTGCTCTTTTAGGGATTAAAGCCAGAGGCTGCGAAAAACACCAAGGTGGCGACACTAAAACTGGGGTTCTTGGCGCCAGTGCAGGCGACAATTGTGAGACTGGCTGTGTCTGGTTTCCGAGGCTTCATTGCTCCTCAGTTCTGCACCTGTGCAAAGCTGTGTGCAGCATCCCTGTTCCCAGGAAAAGCCCGGCTCCAAGAGGTACAGTGCAGCCGTATTCACATTCATGCTTCTACCACTGATGCAACCCCGCACCTCCAGGCTGCTCATAGGCAACGCACAGTGACAGCCCTGAGGGAGAGATGACAAGGTGGCTCCCAGGCACACCACGGATACCAGTTTTCTGCCTGTGACCAACAGCTTTTGCAGACGAAAACACACAGGACTCTGACTCTGCGGGCTCGGTAATCTGCAAGAGTGAATCCTGTCTCCAGGGACTGGGTCTGCCACGAACGTACACTTGTCACAGGCTGGCAGGCCATTTTTCTGCCATAGCCCACCAAATCCCACAGATCCTGCTGGGCTTCAACAGTGAGCTCTTCATACCTCAACTCTTATTTAATACTCACACGGAAAAGCAGCTGTATACGTTGTCATCATGAAAGTCCTGTAGAAAATTAACAGCATATGCAGAGGAAAGCATGAAGGAAGCCATTTATTCTCTTTTGGGCTATTTGGGAAAGAAAACAATATCCCTGTGAGCTCCAGTCTAGCACAACAGGTGCTGTGGCGACAGAGGGGGCCCTGTCCAGAAAGATGGGGACCCTGCATGTGGCAGCCTTATCATTAGGGACCATTTACATCTGTCCCTAAATCTGAATGTTTCTCAAATATGTGTCCCTGATCATGAGTTGACATAGAGAAATTAAATGAAAATGACCACTCCTATTCTATCTATTTATATATTTTAAAAGCTTTCTCAGAGTTAATTAGATAAAGCCAAATACATTACTTATTCCATTTGTCTATGTTAATTATTTTTGTAGTATTGGGGGATGGATTCAGGGTCTCTTGAGTTCTAGGCAAGCGTTCTATCACTGAGTTAGGACCCCAGCCCTACCTAACACAGTTCTGAATGGTCAATAGTGAATAAAACAAGAAACCATGGTAGTAAATGAGTATCCCTACGCAATCATCGAGGGGAAATCGAGAGTTACATTTTACACATTTGGAAAATACTAACAGTACAGTTTAGTAGATGAAGGCATTTGTATCCATGGCACTTGCATCCCCAGCATCTTTAAAGGTGGCTGTCCTAAGCACTCTCCAGTCATGGGAAGAGGCATATCTGGAGCGCTGGGGTAGTTTACTGTTAGAGTATTCACTCAGTACGTGTAAGACCCTGGGCTTGATCCCCAGCACTTTTAAAAAAAAGTTTTACATAATGTTTTGTGACTTCTGAAAGAAGCTAAAATACTGCCTTTAAAAGCATAGAGTATATTTGGGGACCAGAGCCCAGTTGGTACCAGTTGGGAGGGAAGATGGCCCTAGAAGGTTCTGGGCCACAGTAAGTGCCCCTGAATGCTGCCTGAGAACAGCAGTGAGTCTCAAATGCTGTAGCCTGACAGTCACCTGAGCTTCAGCCAATCTAGAGGTAAGGCCTCACTCAGACCTGGGGAATGGGTATTTGCAATCTGCATTTCCCCCTCAGCCATCCAGGTGATTAAAAGTGCTGACAAATTTGAGAACCAGCACTCTGAAGACGTGATTTTCAAACTCTAATGTATACACGTCTCCTGGGCTATTGTTGAGGGGAGCAATGTTATCCAGCAGGCTGCAGTGGGGCTCAAGAAGCAGCATTTAAATAGACCCCAGCTGATGTCAAGGCTGCAAATCCACGCACCAGTTTGAGTAATGAAATTAAGAGACAGTAGGAAACCTCCAGAAATTCCTGTGTGAGGGAGCGATGCTATCCAAGCTGAGTTTTGTGAGGATCAGCTATGAATCCCTTAGCTCGAGGAGGCTTATGGGGAGGCAACAGACCTCCAAGGGCTCTAATGAGAAAGGGAAGGCTGGACTAGCCTGAGTCAATCTGGGAAGCAAGTGACAGTGAACCTGCAGCGGGCAATATTGCCCCGCAAGGGGTTGCTGCTATGGGCAGTCTTATAAAAGGCCTCACAAAGGTCAAGAGACCCTATACCACTACAGCCTTGCTAGGGGTTCTGCATCAGCAGTCTGAGTCAGCACCCAGCAGAGTGCAGAAGGGATGCAGGTGTCGGCCAGTCCTTGCCCAAACTACTTTATCCTCCCCATCACTTCCATTCTCCTTGTAGGCACAGATGGCCAGTGCCTTGCCCCCTGCCCTGCAACAGTTGGGAGGGCCCCTGATGTCTTCCTGCTCCACACTGCAAGCTGAACTAGGAACAGGACAGAATGAAGAGCCTCCATAACCCCTGACATGGAGGTGCCCCAGGCACAGGTGCTTATAGCAAGAAATATCCTTACTGTGTGGAATCGTCAAACTTTCTGGGTTATTTGCAACTGTACCATGTGTCTGGCCATCCTGACTGATAGACACAGCCACTGACACAGGCTCTGAGACCTCGGAGTGGTTCAAGAAACCCAGAAGATAAGATCTGAGGCTCCTAGTGCCGGAATATCCACTGATTCTGGGGAGCTGACTGAAGAGCCTGATAGTGACTCCCCTGACCTCCAGCCCCTGTGGGAGCTTGACAAAGGGCTGCTAATGTCCCCTGTATCCACAACTTTACTGTGTGGCTTTTGCTTCCATTCTCCGCATCAGTCCAGATTCTATTCTCTACAGGCGGAGTTCTAACTAAAGGGCATGGTATAAATCTGTTAAGATTCAAATACTATCAGATGATATTTTTGATTAAAAAAGCAAGTGTTGCTTTTAAGTTGAGAATAGAGCTGTATAGCCTCTTCAGACCTTTCACTTCACACCAAACCACAGACAGTTCAGAGGGGTCTAATGCCACTCAGTGCAACCGCACCCTAAAATGAGATATTTGAAGTCTGCAAATGAATGTAAAACACATTCTCTTTGAGCAGTGTACTAAAATAACGACAGAGAACCCTTCAAAGGGGAATCTTCAATTCTGGTCTTACCGCATGGCTTGTCTTTGCTGAAAGCCAGACCCATGTCTCCAGGGAATACTGAATGATGCTCTAGGAAAGCATGTTTACATCATATAGTGCTAGGGAGTGGAAAGAAGACTGCACAGCACACTTGTGCTTTTAAATGGAGTTAATAAACTGGACCCAAATTCCTCCTTGGTAAAGCAAAGCAGCCAGAACATTTTTTGTCTCTAAATTCCTATGCAACAATGGTTTTGGACTCCCTTTCAAATTTGAAAGGATGACTTCACTCCTCTCACACGCTTAACTAATTTAAACTTTATATTTATTTACTTGTGTATGCTCATATGGAGATCAAAGAACGGCTTGTAGGAGTCAGTCCTCTCCTTCCAGCATGTGGCCTGCAAATATTGGGCCCAGGTTATCAGTCTTGGCAGGAAACACCTCTACTCCTGGTGCCATCTCTCGAGCCCTCTCATGCCCTTCTACATACTTCCAATCTCCATCTCTTTCGTGTCTCCTATAACTCAAGTCATAGAAAAAATCATTCTAATTAATAAAGTCAGCCATTATGTTTTATGGTTTCCCACTTTGGTTAAGTACACTTTTGTTATCTGTGTCTACATGTACAGCCTGTTGGAAAGAAAACCCATGAGAACTTAGTGTGATTCTCCAACTTCACTTAGGTAAGTAGGAAAAGCAAGAGCTCAGAAAGCATCTTTCCAAAATTCTTGTGCCTTTCTAATATCTACTAGGCTGAAAAAGTCATCAAAGCTGGTTAGCTTTGCTATTTATTTTTTTCCTCTTCTGTATTAAATCACTACTGCCTATTTTCCATGGTTGGTGAATTCTGTCTCTTGGCATGCAGTGATCCATTTATGCAGCTGCTTCCTGCACCTAGGGTCCTGATAAATAATGTCTCCCATACTTCCTTTGTAAATGAGTGCTTCTTATACAACGTAATATAGGCATATCACAATGAAATATTTCAATTGTAAACAGTTCTCATTTTCAGAAATAATTGTTAATTATTTCCTTTGTACCCTTTGTTTATGTTCTAACAAGCACAAAATTTGGTAACAGTCGATAGCCCATCGTATAACTGGATTCTTTCAATATATCTGTATTTCCTGTTTGTTGGTATGCAGAATACATCATACTGACTGGTACAATTTCATGGTATAAACAGACTATGATTTACTCAGTCCTCCACTGACAAGCAGTTTCTGGTATTGTATATACCACTGAAATCAACGTATGTACACACATCTTTGAAGGTCTGTGCTAAGATTTGTAGGAAGCAGGTATGGTGATACATGCCTGTAATATCAGCATTCAAGAAGCTGAGGCACGAAGAATGTTGAGTTCGAGGCTAATCTGGGCGTATTATACAAGAAAACTCTGTCTCAAAAGAAATCAAAGTAAATTAACTCTAGTCAAAGAATAGTTTATACACACACAGAGGAAACTGCTTTCAAGAAAATTTGTATAGATTTTTACTCTACAAATAAATAGGTGAGTAGCATTTCCCCACAATGACATCACTCAGATGCAGCCCTTTGGAATCTTGGAGATACGTTCTGTGACCACGCCCCAGACACCTAAATCTACAAACATTCATGCCTCCTATATAAAATGGTACAGTATCTGCATAGAACCTGTGTATACTTCTCCTATGCTTCAAGTCATCTCCAGATGGCTCATATCACCTACCCAGCATTGCAAGTGTTAAATAAGCAGCAGGGGTACTGTACTGTTCACAGAGAATAGGGAAAGTCTGCACATGCCTGGTGTAGGTTCTTCATCTATCTTTTATCTGTTGGCTCAGTCCACAGACTTGGAACCCACAGGTGAGGATTGCCAAGTGCATTATCAACCCCTTGAACCTTTGCCAACAGCTGAAAGGGTGACCTCTACAACCTTTAATCATAGTAACATACTTATTCAGATAAAAAGCATTCCAGATCTCAGGTGACTGACCCCAAGTGGCAGCTGCTTTGTAGGTTAAATTTCAATTTCGGTAACACTGGCACATTGGATATTAGCATCTAGGTCTACTGTGCAGACTCTACTGACCTTAGCTACTGGAAGGCAGCTGCAGGCTTAGTTGTTGGCTCATGGCCAGATTTGGATGTGACTGAGCTTGGGCATTCATCCTGTCTATCTCCTACAGAAAATTCCATGTGAAGCAATGAAGAATGCCAAGCATCTACAGTTACCCAACTTTCTTCTGACAAGACTCAGTCACCGACCCTTTGAGAGGTGTAGGCTGCAGTCCTGTCTCCTGTAACACGGTGGTCATGAGACTGTTCTCGCTAACAGAGGGGAGCAGAAATGCTATGGGGCCACCAAGGCTTGATCACACTGTTCCCTTTTCTCTCTGGAACCTACTGGCCAGTAAATGAAGGTCCTCATGACTTAGAACACTCTGCAGTGAGACACACCGGGTTGCAGGGAGACTGTGGGTTCTCTTGTTCAAATCCCACAAGTCCCAGGTGATAACTGGTACTCACTGATGGCCATGTAATGGATGGTCCTCAGTGCAGTCCTGACACTCCCAGCCCGAGTCTGCTCACACAAGACCTCATATTACAGAACAGAAACAATGGTCTTGAGCATAGTGATCTCCCAGCACTGAGGATCTCCAAGTTTGGGGGTGATCTGCTATAGAGCAACAGATAACTGGACTTTCACACTAGGTTTATTTGAGAATGGCTACCTTGCAACTGGTGAGGATAAATCATGTCCTAAAGTGCTGTAAAATCTCCATGGGAACAGTGTAAACACATTAGTTACCCTGCCCATTAATATAGCATTTACTAGCACTCTGTGGGAAACAGGTTTCCAGCGTTCCCGTCCAGGATTCCCACGAATAATCAAGCAGCTCCAGGGTCAGCATTAAGAGGGAAGGTCAGCTGAGGGCTTCCCATAAAGGAAAGAAAATATTCAGCCCGTCTTGTGAGGGGCTTGTCACATGCCACAGTTGTCACCATAGGTTCCAGCTGATATTTCACAGTTGTCTCCATGGCTGTGTAAGTGTAAAACCACCTTTCCAGTGTCTGTGCAAGAGAACTGTCAGGCATAGTTTGCTATGTGTAAGATAAACTAATGGGATGCTACTGTGTCAAAACAACATGACGATAACTCCTTGTTAATATTTATTCTGCAAACAAAATAGATATTCTGAAATATGAGTTCTCCAATATAAGGCCTAACACAGAACAGTGGGATAGGGAAGAACTGACACGGATTAACCTGCATCCGCGAGGGGCCTCATTTCTGACGGCAGAAACAAACAAGCAGACACAGATGCATGCTTTCATGCCCATGTAAGGAAAGGGGATAAAAAGCCAGGAAGGAAGCTAACTTCTAGATTTAGGAAGGGAGGTCACAATCTAGAGGCCTAGTTACAGTGCATAGGTGTGGCCAATTATGACAGGTTGTACATAAGGACCAGCAAATAAGAGCAGATGCATGCATGTATCAGACCCACACAATCATACAATGGTAAGCTCAATATATTAGTACAGTATGAGGATAATGTAGTTCATGTCATCACCTACTATAGACATTTTGTATAATAACATTTTACTATTCCTCTGCTAACATTGGTTAGGAATAAAGCTGTTACAATTTCCCTAGACCAGTGGTTCCTAACCTTCCTAATGCTATGGCCCTTTAATACAGCTCCTTATGTGACAGTGACCCCCCCAACCATAAGATTATTTCATTGCTGTTTCATAACTGTAATTTGTTGCTGTTATAAATTATAATGTAAATCTCTTATATGCAGGATATCTCATATGTGACCCCAAGAGGGGTCACAACCCACAGGTCGGGAACCGTTGCTCTAGACTAAGTGGGGCACTGTTTAAATGTAGATCTATGTGCATCTGTACTTCTACATTTTCAATAATCCCATTTGAAGACCAATTTTGACTTGCCAGTACCTAGCCCGTATGTGGTAGTAACTGAGTACTTTGATAGTATTTTTTTTTGATGGACAGAAATGCGACCCAGAAGCCAAGAGAGAGTGAGCTGCTGGACAGAAGACAGACCTGAGGTTAGATCTCACAGATTTTAGATCTAACAGATCTAAAGCCAAGGCTGGGGCAAGTTTTAAACAGCTAGAGAAGGTCATGGAGGCCAAAACTGCTACTGTGGGTGACTGACCCTGCATGCCTTCTTCAGATAGCTGAAAGCCCACTTTGGCAAGGAACAGGGACACAGGAGAAATGAGGACCAACCTCAGTGCTCACCAGTTTCCTGGGTACAATTCTGGCTACTCTGTTCTCAGCCCAAATATCACTCTCACCATGTCACATAACATGCCGGTCTCTAAACCCTAAGCCCTAACTGTAGCCCTTTGTATTTATGTAGTCAGCTTCATCTAGGATAAGAAGAAGAAGAAGAAGAAGAAGAAAAAGTAGAGTAGAGCGTATGCTTAATCATGAACATGAGCTGCTCACATGGACCAACATTTGTCAAAAACCCTAGGAATGACACCCAAATCTGATGCTGATGCTCTGGATTCTTGGGGACTTATCAGACCACTGCTGGCTTTACTCTTGGAGGAGTCTTTCCCAACTGTGTGTTCCTGCAGAGAGCCAGTGATGCAGCCTGACCTGGCCAGGGCTGGATCGATCAGGGGCATACATCAGAGCCAGCTCACTGCACACAATCCTTTCTAAACACAATGTTCACTGCCTGGGACTTAAAGTAACAGCGACTCCACTATGGATCAGAGGCAGGTGGGCAGACGTGCACCAAAACTGCATTGGGGAGGCTTGCGTGGGAGTATTCGGTTACACTGCTGTGATTAGCAGAGGGGCCAGACGAGAATGGCAGGTTCTTCAGTCACTGTCTTTCCAATTTCTGGAGACTCCCTTTCCACACCCTGAATATACAGCCACCATCTTCAGGGATGTAGTACCAGCTGCTTCCAGTGGAGTCAGAGTCCCTCCATGTCAAAGAGACTTTATCATTCCATGGCCACCTACTCCAAGTAGACACCAGTCTCATCCCCTGACTACTCAGCACATCTTTCCTCCTTGACCTTCAGTGTGATGCCCCCTCCCAGCCCAATGTTCTATCACTTTTGCCTGAGGCCCTCATTCTAACCACTGCTAACAGACTCTAACTGACAATCCTTTCCCCAAGTCTCTGATAGACCATGTTCTCTGTCGAACTAGTTTTGAAATGTCTGAATCTGTTCATGTTGCTGAGAACGTTCCTTATTGTGGCCCACTGAGCCCTACACTTCCCAGTTTCTGCTCATTTATCCAGCTCACTTTCTCTAGCAAACATACTAACCCTGTCCCCACCTCAGGTGTGTGCTGTGGGACAATGGTCTTCTACCCTATAAAGATTTGTCTCTTGTATTGCTTTAATAAAATGCTGATTGGCCAATAGCCAGGCAGGAAGTATAGGCGGGGTAACCAGAACAGGAGAATTCTGGGAAGAGGAAAGGCTGAGTCTGCAGCTGTCACCCAGACACAGAGGAAGCAAGATGAAACTGCCTCACTGATAAAAGGCACCAAGCCACATGGCTAACACAGACAAGAATTATGGGTTAATGTACAATGTAAGACTTAGTTAATAAGAAAGCCTGAGCTAATAGGCCAAACAGTTTATAATTAATGTAGGCCTCTGTGTGTTTCCTTGGGACTGAATGGCTGTAGGACCGGGCGGGACAGAAACCTCAGCCAACAGGTGTGGTTCCTTTGTACATGCTGTTCCTGTTGCCTCCCTAGACTTCATGTTGTTCTCTTCTTTCCACCTATGCCACCCTAAATTTTTTTTATTTACTTTTATTTTACATGTATGGGTGTTTTGCCTACTTGTAAGTCTGTGTACCACATGTGTGCAGTACCTGTAGAGGCCAGAAGAGAGAGTCAGATCCCCTGGAACTGGAGTTAGAGATGGCTGTTGACTGCTATGTGTGCTAGGAACTGAACCTGTGTCCTCTGTGAGAGCAGCCAGTGCTCTTAAGCACTGAGCCCTTTCTCTAGCTCTCTGAATCTCCTTGCAGTAGGTGCAGCATCCGATGTTCCGTGTCTGTACTCACCTTTACTCTTTTTCACTGCGGGTCACACTGTACTCCAAATGAATTTGCCTGCTCATATCATGTCTGTTTCCCCAACATCCTGGAAACCCATAAAAGGGCCAATCTTGCCATCCCAGCTGTTCTACAATGGTCAACCCTGACAGAACCTTGCACACAGCAGGACTCAGCATCTGTTGAGTGCATGGATGAAAGAACCCCGTGCAAGTCAGCAGGTAGACAACCACACTGAGAACTGCAGACACACTGAACTCCAGCCTAGGCATTGTGCTGGATCCACTGAGCAGGAATGGTGCATGACAGGTCCTCCTTGGTTGGAGTCCCAGCTGCCCTTGGGCACATCTTTGGAAAGGATTCCACTATCACACTTCACACTGCTTTAATATCCAGCGCATTAAGAAACTTTGTTAGAAAAGCACATAGTTATCAATGTTCTAGGTAAGGTGCGTGTTCAATACTTATCACCCAATTACTATTTTTTAATCTACCATTAAATTATTTTCATTTCCCATGTTTCTTCCATATCCTTCCAATACAAATGGGCATTTTTACATCGTCATAATGACAGTCAGATACAGCGTTTTTCATTTTTCTTTGGTAACACCTTTTGATACTTTAACTCACTTCTTACAGGTCTTAATGTCTCTGTAGTATTCTGTCAAGGGGATGCACTACTGTAAGGTACTCATGCATTTTTCTCTCTTCAAATTTAGCTAACTGAGCTACTGAAAGCTCATGCATGAACCCAGGTAGTATGGGAGGCAACCTTTTAGCAGAACTTAAACCACATTTTGACGAGGGCCAAATCAAAGGCACACAGTCTGTCACTGGCAGTCTTAGCTGGCTAGTTTATAAGAGCAAATGGTAGGCTGTTGTCAGGAAGCCCTAAATCACTTCACAAATTATTAATGAAAGAATGACTTCAACTGCTGACCGAACGTAACCACAGGCTTAGGAAAAGGCACCAATGGAGGGAGGGAGGTGCAGAAGGCAGCGACGGAGGAGGAAGCTGAGAAGACATTACCCAGGCCCAGCACTGGCTGTTTTCCTTTCTTGAGGTGCTGAGAACAGTCAGCAGTTTGTGAGCAGATGGGTCAATCTAGGTCAGAGGGGAGGACAGGGCTTGGGTGTCCTGGGGTTCCCCATCTTGTGAAGTTGTTTCATAAGCGGCTACAGTTCCTTTTTCATTGCTTAGGACAGGATTTCATGTAGCTCAGGATGCTCTCAATCTCCATGGACCCAAGGAAGTTGGTCTCCAATTCCTGGTCCTCCCTGCCTCCCCCTCCCAAGTGTGGAAGTGTATGTACGTGCCACCACCCCAGTCTCCTTTGGTCTTTCATATTTTAATTATAGATGGAAATTTGAATCACTACTATATTAAACTGCATTTTTATACTCACAAATGAGTTGAAACTTTTAAGTTTTGTTTTAAATTTAGATTAAACTAGTGAATTATCTTCATTTTACTGATCATTTTCTTATTAGAAGGAAGTATGCTTTCAGTGATTATTTGAGCTACTGTAACACTGCTTTGAAGAAGCAAAAACAAACAGCACATGTTTATACATAAAACAGAAATGGAAATAAGATTGGAGGGAATTCTCTTAAGTATTAATTATGGGTTAAGTGCTGAGAGTGGATACTTGAATTTTCTAGACGTATAATTTAAAAGGTAACCAGAAGGATACACCGCCTCCCACGTAAGCATCATGTGATGATGATGCACCGGAAAATGGAGAGAGAGCAGGCGCTGCAGAGACCCTCTCCTCTCTTGCCTGTGGACACAGGGTGGTGGCTGCTGCTGGACAGGCTGGTGGCACAGCTACACATGAGCCACCACACCTTCACCATGGGTCACTGTCCTTTTTCCCTGGCTATGAGCACCTTGGCACTTGGACCGAGACAACTTTTTACAGTTACTCAACATGCAAGCACTCGCTAGATTTCAGAGCACAACCACCAGGTTTTAATCAAGGCCCCAACTGTCAGCTTTTCCTCATGTACCAAGAAGGAAAAGTTGCTAAAAATTAACACCTGCTACAGCTGCCCCTATTAGGCAAGAGGGTGAATTCAGCTGTGGCATGAGATCTGCTCTTTAGTTTTGGAAAGTGTGCCAGTTTCTTCATGAGGGGGAGCAAGGCTCTACAGAGCTGGGCAGGTGAACTTGATGCTAACCGAGCTATGTAACAGTACAGGAAACACTGCGTGGTATTGTGAAAGAAAGGCAGTATTCAAGCCTGAGTCGGGTGACAGACACAGGAATCTCAGGGAGACTGGGCACTCTCTTGGGAGGCAGGAAATTCAGGAATCTTTGCTCTAGCAGGCTGTCCCGGTGCTGCTCTAGCTGCAGGTCAAGGATGGTCTCTGAGTGTCCGTGGTGACAAGTCACTGGAAGCTGTGAGACCGCTCTACAGAAACTCTACAGCCAGTGGTGTCTCTATTATTGCTAATCTTATCAAAGCCACTGCGCTTCTGAGGGGCCCTGGGAAGTGGGGAGCTGAAGTGATCAGTGAAGCTAATGCCAAGGCAGGGAGGCCTGGCACATGGGGGATTAATGGATCAAGGGGTCTAGAGGAAAGAATGAGAGTTGGGTTAGTTGAAGGGGAGCAGCCACAGGCAGCCCGGAAAGGCTCAGCAGGGGTGCTGGTGAGGGAGGGCTGACTGTGTCTGACTTTAAAGGAGAGAGAGAAGGCTGGTGACTCCTGTGCACTGCAGTCACTGACTATACTGCAGTGGCCCCTGTCAGTCCTGACTACACTGCAGTGGCCCTGTCAGTCCTGACTACACTGCAGTGGCCCTGTCAGTCCTGACTACACTGCAGTGGCCCTGTCAGTCCCATGAAGACCTGGTTTTCATCTCATCACAGACATGTGGCCTACAGAGAAAGAGTATTGTCCTAAGAGCATTGCCTAAACGAAGTATGAGAAAGGAGATCACTTTGTCACCTCACTTTTCTAGACTTCTGATAGCAAGGGGCAGCATGTCATAGCTCTATTAGAAAAATAAACCTATGAGGCCATTTCCTAAGGACAGGCCGCCGTCTGGATGTTCCTAGAGCTTAGCTTGTAATTCTGACCATGGACCAATGTGGTTTAGACATTCCTTCTGATTAGAGAGGCACCAATTCTGGGTGGAGACAGCCTGTGGCCTCATTCATTGGATTACCAAGCATGGTGGGCAAGACTTCAGGGCAGGGCATGGCTGAGAGTCTGCTTCCTGTCACCTGTAGAGGAACTGAAATGATGAAATGAATTATTAACCACTGTAATTATTCTCACTGTAATAGGGTTACCACTGCTGTGAGGAAATACCACGACTAGAAGAAACTGGGGGAGGAAAGGCTCAGTTTTGCTTAAATGTCCATGTCACCATTCACATAGAAAGTAGCCAGTGTAGAAACTCGGGGCAGAAATCCGGAGTCAGGGGTTGATGCTAGAGCCATGGAGGAGTGCTGCTTACTGGTTTAGTCCTCCTGATTTCTTACAGCACCCAGGAATACCAGCTCAGGGGTGGGAACGTCTAAATGGGTTGGGGGCCCCCCCAACACTAATTAAGAAATGCCCTACAGGATTGCTGACAGCTTCTCTTAATGGGAAATTTCTCCTTCAGATAACTATAGCTTCTGTCAAGTTGACATAAAATTAGCCAGCACACTCACAGACTTAAGGACCACAGGCAGAGCTGCTCCCCCCTCATTCACATGATGCTCAGCTAAGCCTACTTTGGCCTCCTGAAAGGGCTAAGAAGAGGAGATGTCTGAAGCTCCGGGGGTCACAAGAGACAAAGATGGTGGTCAAGCAAGCAGTCCTTATGATTCAAAGCAAAAGCAATGAGTAATAAAGTGTATCATCTTGGATATAAAGACACATGCATGGTTTGATAAAGCTTATGTTCTGATTTACAAATTCTATTCATCATATATGTGGTTATATACAAATTCATCATCTTGCTTTAAGACTTAGAATATTTAAAATGTTTTAAATAAAAAGGTAACATTGATAAAACTACTCAGGTGCATTATTAGATGTGTGGGCAATTTAATTATACATATGGCTCTGAACTTGAGAGTAATAACTATCTCCTGGACATTCCAGGGATGCCCATTCTTTGACGTCTTCAAACAGAACTGCATTTCCTCAAGTCTGTCTATATTGACTAGAGGAAGCAACAAATACAGAACAATCTCTGAGTAAGAAAGAGAACACTTCAGCCATAGGATGGGGCTAAAATTTAAGGGAGGGGTTACATGATTTTAATTTCCTAATACAGAACAAAAGTACAAACCAAGCCCTATTAACTTCAAGAGCATTTAATAGATAACTGAACAAAATGAAACTTTCACATGAAGAAATATGAGTCCATATAGTTTTTAAAGCATGCTGAGGCTCTGAGAGTCTGTCATATGAAGTCCTACTGCAGTGATTTAATGTATTACACAAGGCAAGGGGCACATACTACTTTAAAGTGACATTGTAAATGTCCTTATGCTGCTCTGATTTCTGCAATGGTCTTATTAAAGTGTTGCTGAGAATTAAAGCAGATCCCAAGCTGGGACACCACAGGCATGTGCAGTGAAATATATAGTTAGTGTCATGATTTAAAAATGAAAGATTAAATAAATCTGAAGTTTTGAATGTACATCCAGCCTGAAAGGACCAATGTATGTAGCAAGTGCAAAATGCAACTTAAGGCTAGTGCCTAATCTGAGGAAAAAAGAGAGAAAGAAACAAAATAATATAATTATTACAAAAGACATATTCACCTAATGCCTGATGAAGTACATTTCTTAGACAATAAAGCCAACATCTTTAAGAGGCACCAAGAAAGGCCTTAAGGTGCTTTGTTGGACTAAGCCTGTCACAAGCCTGAGTCAGGTTGAGTTGATGGCTACTCATTAGTTTTTATATGAGTCTGGCTAGGTTTAATATAATTTATCTTTAATTCATATTTTAAATGCCACTTTACCACAGTAAAGTAAAATTTCCATAGGTCTCTCACCAGAGGTCCATTGTGGCACATGACACAATTATAGCCAAGGTGCTGAGCAGTACACAGGGAAGGCGATCAGGAAAACACTTTTGTGACATGAGAAAAAGCATATTCTGCTGGCGCTAGCCAATGAGAATGTATTCCACTGGCGCTAACCAATGAGAAGCACCATGGGAACAGCAGACCAGTTGTAGCTTACTTATGCATTAGTTCTGGTTCACTTTATTTTCTTCTCTAGTGCTTTACTTTGTTTTGATAAAGACCAGCGTTTCCAGCCATTTGATGTGCTACTCTTATGTTTCCTAACTTGCCCTTTCCATATGAAATATGATATGAGAAGCTTGGAGGCACTAATCTATCTATCCACCTTTCTTTCTATTTCACATATGACTGTTTTTTCCTGCATGTATGTACGAGTACCACACATGTGCAGTGACCAAGAAGGCCAGAAAAAGGATATCAGTGCGTCAGGAAATGGAGCAGGACAGTTGTGGTTGTGGGAATTAAATCTAGGTCCTTTACAAGTATTCAACCACTGAACCATCTCTCTAGCACCTTAGGTGCTCGCTAGCTGAAGAGCTTACACTTGCTCTATGACTGACCCTGGTCTGGGAGGGCTCTTCTTAAATACTCAACTTCGTAGGCATGGAATATTAGGCACATGTTCGGGACTAAACTATTACTGTAGACAATGCTGCATTGCCATCAGAATGCGAGCATGCTGGCGTGCATGGTTTTCACACCACAGTTAAGCTGGGAAATCATCACTGAAAAGGAGCATGTGATATCGTGCCTTTCTTTTCCAAACTCCCTGTGCTGACAGAACATGAGATATAACTCCCTGTGCGGTTTTATCTAATCTATCTCTCTACCCATCTGCTGGTCTCGCTTGTCTGGCAGTCTAATCCTATATATTTTATCCTATCATCTTATCTAGTGAGCAGGCTTTGTATACCTATAAATTCTTATCTATCTACCTACCTGTCTGTCTGTCTACCATCTACCTACATCTGTCTTTCATCTGCCATGCATTTCTGTTGATCTAATAGTAAGATATATGCAAGTTTATAAAATGCCTTTTAAAAGTCTTTACTGATGATCTGTGCTGTAAGCAGGTCTTTTAATCTTTACTTCTTTGCCCCCTAAGAATGCAGACTCTCATTCTTTTCCTTTTTCTTTCCTTTCTTGTTGCGACCATTTGGAGTCCTGGCCTTCAGCTGCTCTTCCCTGCTAGAGCCTTCTGATTGGAGTTACTAAAAGCTGTGCCCTGGGGTTGGAGAGATGGCTCAGAGGTTAAGAGCATTGCCTGCTCTTCCAAAGGTCCTGAGTTCAATTCCCAGCAACCACATGGTGGCTCACAACCATCTGTAATGTGGTCTGGTGCCCTCTTCTGGCCCGCAGGCATACACACAGACAGAATATTGTATACTTAATAAATAAATAAATAAATAAATAAATATTTTTTAAAAAATACAAGCTGTGCCTTGCCTTGAGGATCAGAGGATAAGGTTTTCACCTGTTGGCTCACTGTTGAAGAAAGGGCTTCTTACCAGTAACTAGAGGTCCGTGTCTCTGTCTCTCTGTTGGTATGTGTCATTGTGTGTTTCAACTTCCAGCCCCTTGCCTGAAGCTCTTGAACTGTACGGTAGCACACACAGTGCAGACTGGCACTGTGCACCGCACTCCCACCCCACCCCCGTGCTGTAGATTGAACCCAGGGCTTTGTGTATACTAGGTGAAGTACCTTACCTTGGAATCAAACCCCTAGTCCTAAAAGACTTTAAAACTTTTCCCTTAATTCCCCATAACCATTTGGAAATCTGAGGTGAGAAGCACTGAGCATCAGAAGTAAAAAAAGAGAAGTGCCTTTGGTTTTGTTGTGCTGACCAAACTTGGGTACTTTCCTTGCTGGTGTTGGTGTCAAAATTTCCATATGTATAATGAAGGAACAAAACCAGACAATATCTTTTAAAAAATCTTGAGTACAAAATCCTACAGTTCCAAACATGGAAATCCTTTATAATGGTGGGAACTGGCAAAAATAGTTCTTCCAGAGAACTGAGCAATGCTGATCTCATGTCGGCTATAAGCATTCCTTCATGAGAAGACGACATTTCACGCACACTCCCCCCTCTGAGAAATCAAGTGTGCACAGAACTGTTAGTGAAAGAATGATGAGTGGTCAGGAGCATTTGCAAATGTAGAAGACAACCAGTCATCCCTGACTGCCAGGAAACAAGAATCCCCAGCTCCAAGACGAGACGACTTCCCCATGGTGTCCTACTGTCCAGTCACCAGGGCCCTTTATGTGATGGCGGCTAGAACTAACACCTGAGCAGTAGGGTTTCCTCTTAATAAGGATGTTAGCTGTATGAGACTAACAAAATATGAAGAAAGCTGGGCTATCCCGGCTCTCCCTAATTTGAGGTTTATTAAAATGAGGCAAATTAAAATGAATGGGGTGAATCTATCAACAATTTCCCTGATTTACACCTCTGCCTGCCTGCTTTCCTCCCTTCCTTCTCCCCCTCTACTCTTTTTTCTTCCCCTTCTCTTCTTTCCTTCCTCCCTCCATCCCTTTGTTTCCCTCTTTCTTCTCCCATTCATTCCTTTCTTAAAAGAATGCACTGAGTGAAAATAGTCACCTTTAAACTGAAGAAAGGAAAAGGAGGATATGTCTTCAGGGGGAATGGTTTTAGAGTCAATGTTTGAATACAATACAATACATATATAAATTTTTGGCAGAATCACCCCTGGGTTTCAGTTTAACATTCTGTTTAATATTTGTTTGGGCTGAAAAAAAAACTATCCAGTTATTCATATGGATTATTTAACGTTAAATAAGCAATATAACTTATTTTGTCCAACTTATATTGTCCACTGATGCAGACAAGAGTTGCCAAACCTTCTGGTTTCCTGGGATGATATATACCTAACATATATTGTGTATCTGTATCTCAAATTAATCCCATAATCCAGCAACTCAGTTGTTCAGAGACCCAGGAGATCACGGTGTTGACATGCCATGCATGTATGCCTGTGTACTAAATCGCCTGTTGGGATCTCTGCCCTACCCTGTCTGCAAGTCTGTGTTCATCAGAGACAAACATCATCAGCATGTCAGTGAAACAGATTCATTTCTTGAAAAGTCCCCAAATGTTTCTTCTTTCCACCCCTCATTTCCTCAGAACTGGCACAAATTCAAAAGCATAGAGGCAAATTCTGCACAAAAGTCAGCGAGAATCCTTTGCTGCTCCAGCTCCATTAGGAAAGTAAAGCCACTGCAACTGTACCCTTGCTAACACAGACTCCTACATCATAGAGGACAGGCACAAACTTGTGGCTTGTCACTCAAGTCCTCTGGCAAGTGTCTCAACGGAGACCACCTGATGACAGAAAAAGTGGAGCAGAGTCTGCAGGAACTGAGCTCACTTCAGTTCCAAATTCACAATGGAACCCTCAAATAGGTAGCAGCAGAATCAGATGAGGCTTCCGTCCTTATGATACAGAGCTGGAATTTGGAAATGGACACACAACCTGCACAGACCTTCTTTATTTGGATTGGTTTCTCTCATGTTCTTTTAGGAGCATTTGGTCATTTGCCCCCTGGATGTAAACCACAGTACTAGGACACAGGGAAGATGCACAGATACGGTGGACTTGATTCCACACTGCAGAGAGATGTGGACAAATTTCCTTCATAGTGCCAGGCTTCATAGCTCTTGCATTATGTTAATAATTCACATCTTCCCTAATAAATGGCTAGGATTTCTATGTTTCAGTGGGAGTTACAGTGATATTTTATTTATGTTTAATAAATAAAGCTTGCCAAAAGATCAGAATGGCAAAGCTAAGCCACTAGAGGTCAGGCAGTGGTGGCACATGCCTTTAATCCCAGGATTTGAGAAAAGGAGGAAGATAGATCTCTGCGAGATCAAGGCTACCCCGACCTATACAAGAACAATGCAGAAACAAATCTAGGTGGTAGTGGCTCGTACCTTTAATCCCAGTACTAGGGAGTCACATGCCTTTAATCCCAGCACTACACGGAATATAAAATGGGAGGAGAGAGGGGCTCAGTCTGTTTTAGCCTGTTTAGTCTGCTTAGGTTGCTTAGTGTGCAGTAGCCTAACCTTGGTAGAGGTAAGACTTCTCTAGTGGCTTGGCTGTGTTGCATTTATGGTTTTTTGGTTAAATCCCAATATCTGTCTCTGAGTTTTTATTATTTGTGCTACGGGGAGTCACCAGAGTGACACATTAATTACATGGACCATCTCACCCCATTATGACCACTATGGAAGATACTTGCTCTAAAGGCAAAATATGGTGCCTCCAAATTCTAGGGTGGGAGCTAAGAGGACCTGTCAGCAGTGTCAACCAATCTTAGCATCTATGACAAACTACTGTGGCCTGATTCTTATATTTAGCTGCTGCCCAGTCCTGGGTCACACTGAGCAATGACTCAACCACAAGTAAACTTTAGACGAGGGTCAACTATTACTAATACTGTGATCCTTTAATACAGTTCCTCATGTTGTAGTGACCTCCTCCCCGACCATAGAATTATTTCACTGCTACTTCATAACTGTAATTTTGCTACTGTTAGGAACTTTAATGTAAATATCTGATTGTAAACCCCAAAGACACGGTGACCCACAGGGTGAGAACCACTGCTCTAGCTGCTGAAAGGGTAGGGAGGGGCTGCAGGGAGTTGGGGTGGTACTGGACGAAAAGTTTTATTTTTTCCCCCTGAACTTTCTTAAGCTTCAATTAAAGCTTTGTGCTGAAACCAGTTACAGCCCTGAAATTACATCACCCATAGCATTTAGCATTCTCACTGCTCTTGCTGTCGAGGTTGGAAATCACCTCTCTGGCCAAATTGAGCAAAATAGAAAAGAGGAGCTTTCAGAAGAGCCTGGGCGACAAGGTTTAGAGTCAGAACCCTGTCGAGGTCGGCTGTGCTATGCTGGAACTAAAGAAACAGGATGCTACCAAGCGCTGTGTGGTAAAGCAGCCGCCTCAGCTGCAGTCTCTTCAGAGAAGGGGGCTGTTAGATTTGCTGAGGATTTTATGAAGCCAGTGTTCTCCCCCTTTTTTCTTTTTTTCTTATTGCGAGTGGGCTTTAAAAAGCTGTTCTAAAAAGTGTGCACTCTGAGGACACCTGTTGTTCCTTCTTTCATATTTGTCCCAGAGTAATCCTCTTTCTAAGATGGAAGGCCTAGGAAAAACTAACACTCAGAATGGCCCTGCCCTACTGAAAGGAAGGGGGATGAAGGGAAGGAGCCCATGATCTGCTGAGAACGTATCCATATCACCAATTTTGGCCATCATGGTTCCTTTGGTGTCTGCAGGAAACAGAGGAACTAGGCAGAATACCAACCTAAAGCTGAATTTCCCTCCCACTGGACCATACTAAGACCACATGTCACTCAGCGGGTCATGAGCAAACCACTTTCAGCAGCAAATGCATCCAACTGGGGACAGGAAGGACAAGTTGGAGAAATGCCTGCATTACATTCTGCAAGCTCAGCTGTGCAACCTCATTTTTCTTTCTGAGAACTCACAGCACTGAAACTTTCTCCTCCTCAGCTGTTGGCCAGCAACAGGCCCTAAATTAGTTAAATTTAACTATAATAAACACACTGCAAATGAATTATACTTAACCCTAGCATCTACCTCAGGGGCTTGTCTTCAGATGGAATAATTTTAGTTTATGTTACCCTAAGTCCCCTAAGTATGGCAGAGAGTAATTACCCAAGGATTTACCATAATGAGTTCACTGACACTCATTATTTATTATAGTATGGGGACAGTCCGATCATTACACAGGAACAGACTTCAGACTTCTGAAAATACAGACTTGGACGGGAATTAACAGGGCACTGAAAATAAGGTACTTATGATTTCACCTAAGACTCACCATTAAGAGTCTAAGCTTAGCCTTGCAACGTGAAGAGAACAGGGATTGCTAGAAGTGTGGTGCGTGTGAATCAAATGACAGACTTTTGGAGAGAATGGAGCAAATGGAAACAGAGGGAATGTGTTAAGAAAGGAAAGAGGAGGCTGGAGAGACACCCTGGAGGTGATGAGCCTCTGCAGCTCTTCCAGAGGACATGGGTTTGATTCTCAGCACCCACATTGCTGCTCATTGCTGTCTGTGGCTGTAGTTCCAGGGAATCTGATGGGTGTTTTTTTTTTTTTTTTCTGGCCTCCTAGTATATTAGTGTCCCTGTGGTACATGGACATACATGTGGTGCACAAATACTCATACACATAAAATAATTAAATAAATCAAAAACAATTTTTAAAAGAAAACATAGTAAGGAGACGTCAGTGCTGTGCCTGCTAGTGAGGATTAGCTATATACAAAAGCAGGGCTCCATCCAGGAGCCTTTGGCTAGAACAGTGTCTAGAAGCAATGGCAACTTGTACAACAAGTCATTTCTTATAAATATTATGATATTATATATTTCATTAATTTAAAATATATTCTCATTAATATTTAAAAAATTCTCCCCCCTTTATTGAAAATAGAGTCTTTCTCACACAATACATCCTGATTAGTTTCCCTCCGTCTATTCTTCCCAGCCCCTCCTCGTATCCCCTCCCATCCAGATCTACTCCCTTTCTGTCTCTCACTAGAATAGAACAGGTTTTTAAGAGATAACAACAAAACATAACAAAAATATACTAAGGTAAATATAATAAATACATAATATAATTATATAAATATAAAATATAATAAAACAAAACCCATCATATCAAAGTTGGGAAGCAATCCAATAGAAGAAAAAGAACCCAAGAGAAAGCACAAGGATTAAAGACCCACTCATTCATATACTCAGGAGTCTCATGAAAATACTCCATCGAAAGCTATAATATAGATCCCTAGGCCCTAGTGCAGATCCATGGAGGCCCTGTGCTTGCTGCTTCAGTACTGTGAGTTGCTATGAGCTTGGCTCTGTTGCTTTAGAAGGACTTTTGTCCTGGTGTTTATCTAGATATCTTTTACATATTACTGCATATAGGTTGTGGGTCATATATGGTAAGAATAAAGACTTAGATAAGAGATGGACTCTTTTCTCTAGAGACTACAACTTTAGTTGGGCCACAGCCCTGTGCTGTGTTTGATTTTCATAAAATTATACTGTGTCTCACTTTCAAGGTGATTTAAAGGGGCTAACAAAAGAAAATATGTAATAAAATGCTTGATGAAAACCAAAGAACCAGCTGACTTCCACTCACTTCCTTCTCATCCCTTTCAAAGGCCCTGAGCCAGGGAAGCATGGAAAGTCACCTGAAAGTGTGGGCTCACAAATGGTTCCTAAGCCAGCTCACTCTCTTCTCCACCAACTCCTCCACTCCCCTGACATCAGACCCAGTCTTGTGCTCTGTGGCTGATGAGGTGATCCCCAACAACTACTCCACTTCAACAGTCTCAATTCTTGGGGGGTAACTACAATACTGTGTTACCAACCTTGGACACAACATGCATGGACAACATTAGTACCGCTGAGACCAGAGAGAAAAGTAATGCAAATTCAAGCCCTGAAAGCTGTCACAGAATCAGCAGGGTCTCTCCCCAACCAGAGACAGGGAAACCAGGAGCAAGACTGCTGTGGATCAGTCCTTTGGTACACTGCGTGGATATATGTTGCTGCGATTGGTTTACCAAACAAGCTGACTGGCCAATAGCTGAACAGAATAAAGCCCAACTGAGAAGGATGCACCGGATGAGGAAGGGCAGGGTTGGGAGACACAAGCCAGGCAACCAAGGAAGCAGGACGTGGTAGAAAACGAGGTAACAAGCCACAAGCCACGGGGCAAAGCACAGAAGAGAAATGTGGGTTAATTTAAATGTAAAACATAGTTAGCAACACGCCTGAGCTATTGACCGAATACTTATATGTAATATTCAGCCTGTGTCGGTTATTTGGGAGCTGGCAGTTGGGACAGGAAAACTCCACCTACACAGAATGCTTAATACTGACTTAACCTGCACCACGAGGAGAGCTAAATCCTCACAATGAACTAAGAAATTTCTCACAGAAGGTTTTACAGAGCTTTCTAGCACTACAATGGACAAGGGCCTGAGCAAGTTTACTAAGGCGCCTGTAGCAAGCAACTTCCTCTGGATTTTTCCTTATAGGATCTGCTGATGGAAGCCAAGGTACGTAATGTTTGAGTACCATCAATGGCATTGATGCTACCAAAGGCTACGCTACCAGCTAGTTTAATGTTATTAAATGACTTGTGACTTTTCCCATCCTAGAATTTCCCTTTCTTTTGAGGAAGAAGATGAAACTCCTGCTTCTATTTGCAGGTACAATGGAAGGTATCTTATTCAACTAGAACCTTCTTGAAAATTCTGTGTAGTATCACCATTATTACCACTGGAAACACTTGAAGCCTAGGGATGTTACACACCCTGTTAAGGTTTATATACCTATGCCAAAGAAAGCCAGGATTATACTAGAAATGCCTTCAAAGCCATCCATTCAGGCCTTGGATGTTCCCACATGAAGAAAAACAAGACATGACCTGTCTGAATGAAGCCATGAAAAATATGTAGTAAACATCAATGCATTCAGTTAATAAATTTTAGTGATCCTGTTCACTCTGATGCTTTGGTGGTTTGAACTGAGAGTGGGCCAGCCCCTTTCATGACACATCTCCATCTGTACAACACCAAGACTGTTCTGGGTATCTATCTGTCAAGCTTCCAACGGTCACGAAACATTACAGTTCCATTTATGTCCCATGTGATAGTACAGAGTGAAAATAAATTAAATATTCGCTTATGTGGTTGCTTAGAAAACTGCATATGAAACATCAAACAGTTCACATTATGAAAGCAAGCCATTGCCGTTTAGAACAAAATTCAGAGCAGAAGCTTCGGATACCCAGATCACTCCTGGGGGAAAGGTAAATTTACACACCTCTCATCTGCTTCCTGAGCTGTTTATTGTCGGAGAGCAGAGACTTCTGAAGGGACCAGGTAGAGGAACGGCAAGGAGAAGCCTCTAATGGTGGGCATTAAAGGAACGTGGGCTGCCGGGCGATGGTGGCGCACGCCTTTAATCCCAGCACTCGGGAGGCAGAGGCAGGCGAATCTCAGTGAGTTCGAGACCAGCCTGGTCTACAAGAGCTAGTTCCAGGATAGGCTCCAAAGCCACAGAGAAACCCTGTCTTGAAAAAAAAAAAAAAAAAAAAAGGAACGTGGGCTGCCAAGCATCACATGGGAGTGTGTGCAACGCTTCGGTACTTCAGGAAACCCCCATACCACACACCTATTCCACATCAATACTACAAAGTCTTTCTCATGTTCCACAAGGCTAGCAGCAGCAGCCAAAATATCTTCAGAGAAAATGGCTTCTGTCTGTTCCAACCCGGAAATACTAAGGTGCGTTTCCATACCACAGACACTGCCTAAAAGGAGGGTGGCCAAGTGCTGCTGGCGTCCCCACCTCAGGATGACAGATTTGAATAGACTGTTCTAGGGGCTTGTCTTGCTCTGATATTTTGCTATTCTGTGAATTTTAGCTTTTTTGATATTATTTTTTGATAAATTTTTTGATATTTTATAGGATTTTTCTTTTCTTAATGTCAAATGATGCTTCTTTTTCCCATTTCTAGAATTTGATTTTGTTAGATACAGTCTTAATCTTACTCTCCTCACTCTGTCTTTGAACTCCACAGGCCTGGTCCATGGAAACCCAGTGTATCCTGGGTAATGAACTGCGGTTGGTCCTGCAGCTGACAGGTGTCTTGGCACTCTGAGCATCATAAGGAGAGAAGTCAATACTGTCCCCATACACCATGCTGGCTACTTTCCTCAAGTGAATTCATGGGACATTTAGGTGACACTTCCTCAATGCAAAGTGCACTTGGGGAGCTGCAGAGATCCTTTACCAGCAAGCGTCTGCTCTACACAGTTACCCACTCCGTATAAACTGTGAGGTGCACAAGCAAAGAAGACAGATGACTCGGTTGGGCCTCTGTTTAGTAAGGAGTAAATGTATAAGGTGAAGGTATTACTGAATTCTTTGCACAAGCCACCATTTCTGATTCAGGCTATTGTGCTCAGGAGGACCCCAGAGTATTTCAGGGCTAGCTGAATGCAATCAAACTCACAGCCCTTTAAATAAGTACAACACTCCAGAGGCCATGAACCTGCCATTCCCCCTTCCAGATTCTAACACGGAGCACTGTGCACTTCCCCACACAGGGCTTCTTCAATACCAATGCCTCTAGTAACCCTCCCCAAACTTCTCAGGATATAAGTACAGCAGCTCTTAACCTCGGAAACGACGAGAATTCCTAGAGAGGAAACAGGGAACTCTCACCTGTAGGCTGCTGCTAGGGTTTTCATTACCCTATCTGAGTTCTATCAGGACACTTTGTGAAAAAAAAAACTAGAAAGTGAAACCTCAGAAAGAATCCTTTAAAGAATGACAGAAAACATACCCATTATTGTTCTGAGAACTTTCTCTTCTAGGTTGCTAACAGCAGAATGGTTCTGGCTCAGATTTCCCAAGTGAGGAGAGAATGAATTCAGTGGGTTGTCTTCTTAAGGAGCAGTCGAGTGCCTCAGCCACACATAACCATGCCTCTGCATCTCTCCCAAAGCCCTCAGAAGCTATATGGCCTGAATCTCTAAGAAATCAAGTGGTGTCACAGCCTGTGTGCCTGCTCCTGCTCTTGCAGCCCAGCAGCCTCAGGTACAAAGGGGCCATAACCTCTCTGTAGCTCCGTGCACTTCATCTCCCCACTGTACCATGCTGAACAGAAGTTCCAGATGTTGCTATTGAAAAGAACTCCAAGGGAAGCCATAAGCATCCTAGCCAGCTGAGAGCTGGGGTAGGTATCCTTAGAACAATAGCTGATGTATGACCACCTGAATTTGCTTAAGTGCCAAGAGTTCCTACAACCAAACACCAGGGCGAGCTCCGGGAATCCAATCGAAAAGAGGGAGGAGGGCATATGAAAAAGGGAGGTGACGATCATGATGGAGAAATCTACAGAGACAGCTGAACCAAGTTCGTGGAAACCCATGATCTCCAGACCAACACCTGTGGAGCCTTCATGGGACGGAACTAGGCCCTCCATAAGTGGGAGAGAGTGGTAAAGCTTGGACTATCTAAGGGGCCCCTAGCAGTAGGACCAGGATCTATCCCCGCTGCATGAGTTAGCTTGTTGGAGTCCATTCCCTATGGGCGGATGCCATTCTTGGCCTTAATGCAGGGGGTAGGGGCTTGATTCTGTCCTAACTTAATGTGCCAGACTTTGTTGCCTCTAAATGGAAGCCCTTACCAAGGAGGGGATGGAGGTTGTTTGGGGGGATGAGGGTGGCAAGAGGAGGGGTGGGAGGGTGAACTGTGGTTGGAATGTAAAACAAAGAAAAAATAAAAATACAAGGAAAAAGAAAGAGCTCTTGCTTTCTTACAAACAACTTCTTTCTAAGTTTTTTCCAAAGTTGAAAGAAACTTCTTGTGATTTTCCTCTTCTGGTCCTGGAAGCCTCCCACACACTCCTCCTTCACCATGCATTATCTCTTTAAAGAAACCAATTAATGCTTTGTAGGTAAGAAAGGAAACAGAAAATAACTGATAAGACTAAATGAAAACAAAATCAATCAGTCATTGCATCCTTTCTCTGTGTAGGTGCCCCGAGGCACTCTACAGCCGACCAGGTAGACCTCCAGAGAGCACACCTGTAGTACATCCCTCAAGTATGCTGATGCAGTGCCCATCCTGAGGAAGTTTCCACGTTGGTGCCCGTAGTGCAAAGGTCCCACCTCATGATCTAGAGTCAAGTGCAAAACACCTTGACTGACTCAGACTCACAGTCCTGCCTCTGAGGTCACTCTATGTCTAGGGAAGACGCTTTGATGAATCAGTAAGCAAAGTCAACAATGAGATTGGAATCCCAGCACTCAGGAGACAGAGGTAGGCAGATCTCTGGTAGTTCAAGGCCACCCTGGGCTACACGAAATCGATCCATTCTAAAAGAGAAACAGAGCTCACACAAAGGTGATTCCAGCACTTGGGATCACATACCTATAATCCCAGCACTAGGGAGGTGGAGACAGGAGGGATACAGTTGAGTGGAGAAAGGAATATAGGGTGGGAGGAGACAGGAGCTCATTGCAGTCAGTCTGATGCTGTCAGTCTTAAGCAGTCTGAGGACAGAATCATCCATTTGGTCTGAGCATTGGGAGAGGTATGAACTCTAGTGGCTGGCCACTCTGCTTCTCTGATTCTTCAGCTTTCACCCCCTGATAGCTGACTTCAAGTTTTTATTATTAAGAACAATTACAATTCAAGCTACATCTGGTGCCTAACTTTTTGGGTATGGATTCATGAGGAAGCTTTTTGCCTGGACAGGCTTTGCAGCAATTGGCATATGCCTGAGCTACACCTGACTTGAGTCACTGCCCCGCCCCCTAGGTTAATCTTTCTTCTCTCCCGGTGGGGTTTCCCTGGACCCCCTTCTCCAGATGCTGCCAAAACTAAGTGGTGCCTTGAAATATGGTCAGGCTTATAATGTTCTAAGCAGCAGCAATCATCAGCCTCACATCTTCATCATCACCATCAGCAGATTCGGTGAGAAAATTCAGAATTCTTCTTTTTTTCACTATTTAATTTTTTTTTAAAAAATGAAAACAATCTTTTTTCATTTTACATACCAATCCCAGTTCCCACTCCCTACCTTCCTGCCATTCCCTCCACTGACCCCCCTCACCATGCCCCCCCATCCACTCCTCAGAGAAGGTAAGAGCTCAATAAAATCAATTAAAAATATAAAAAAGAGAAAAACATTCTGAGTGAGGTAACCCAGACCCAGAAAGATGAGGATGCTATGTCCCCACTTATATGCGAATACTAGCTGTAACACAAAGGGTAAGGAACCTCTAGTCCACGACCCCAGAGAAGCTAAGCATCAAGGAAAACCCTGAGAGAAACATACATAGATCCCCTTCTGAAGGGGAAATAGACAAAATCTTTGGAGAAAGTTGGGAGCATGGAAGTTGGGGGAGAAGGGAATGTGGAAGGGAGGAGAAGGGGAGAAGTGGAGGGGGAGTATAACCAGAAAGAATGGTATGGTCGAGATGGGGGAAGTACAGAGAAGGAGAACAAGGAAAGAGATATCCATTGCAGTGCTAGCAAGAAACCTAGCACTAGAGAACTTTCAAGGAACCCACAAAGATGACCCTAGGTAAGACTCTAAGTGATAATGGAGAATTTTCCTGAACTGGCCTTGTTCTGTAGTCAGATTGATGACTATCTTAAATGTCATCATAGAACCTATATTCAATAACTGATGGAAGCGGATGCAGAGAACCACAGTGGAGCATTGGTCTGAGCTCCCAAAGTTCAGTTAAAGAGAGGGAGGAGTGAGAATACATGCAGAGAAGTCAAGACCATGATGGATGATGGGGACACTCACTGAAACAGCTTACCTGAGCTAATGGAAGCCTTCCAACTCTAGCCTGACAGCAAGGGAGCGAGCAGAGGACCAAACTAGGCCCTCTAAATATGGGTGATAGTTGTATGGCTGGGTAGACTGTGGAGCCACTGGCAGTGAGACCAGGATTTATCCCTACTTCTTGTTCTGGCTTTTTGGAATCCATTCTCTCTGGAGGGATACCTTGCCCAGAGTAGATATATTGGGCAGGACCTTGGTCATGCCTCAAAGCAATGTGCTAGACTTTGTTGACTCCTCATGGGAAGCCTTACCCTCCCTAAGGAGTACAGGGGGGAGTGAGTTAGGAGGTGGAAGGGGTGCAAGGTGGAGTGAGCAGGAGGAGGGGAGGAAGTGGGAAATGGATTTGGCATGAAAAATGAAAAAAGTAGTTTTTTTTTTAAAAAAGATTAAAATAAAAAAATCAGAAAAAATGACATGGATTATCAAAATGATAATCAACATTATGTCAATCCCAGTTAAGTTGATCATCCTTCCATCTAATTGTTCCATTTTTAAATCATGAATTGCATAATCATACAGAGACCTAACTTTCTCTATCATAATTGTGTTTCTCATTTTTTAATGTTGGAAGAAGCTATCTCTCTTTTTATGAATTCCACCATTTAAGAATTTTCAATTCTTTGGTTGAGGGGAATCTAGGTTGTTTCCAGGTTCTGGCTATTACAAATAATGCTGCTATGAACATAGTTGAGCACATGGCGCATGATGGCTTCAGTGCAGAATTCTACCAGAATTTCAAAGAAGAACAAATACCAATACTCCTCAAATTGTTCCACCCAACAAAAACAGAAGGAACATTGCCAGACTCTTTTTCTAATGCTACAGTGACCCTAATACACAAACCACACAAAGACACAGCTAGGAAAGAGAACTACACACCCATCTTCCTCATGAACATTGATGTTCAAAGAAATACTGGAAAACCAAATCCAAGAACACATCAGAAAGACCACGCAACATGACCAAGTCAGCTTCATCCCAGAGATGCAGAGATGGTTGAACATATGAAAATCTGTCAATGCAATCCACCATATAAACAAACTGAATGAAAAATTCACACAATCATCTCATTAGATGCTGAAAAACTCTTTGACAAAAGAGTCATGGCCAGCCGACATGCACGACAGAAATGACACACGTGACAAATACGGAACACGCGACAAAATGGCACACTGATGGATATGACTGTTTTGTCGCATGTGTCTTATTCGTCATGCGTGCCATTTTCTATCACATGTGCTGCGCCTGACACACGTGTCGTTCCCGTCATGCATATTGTTTCTGTCAGGTGTGTCATCTGTCACACACGTGACAGAAATGTCACGCGTGCGCACCCCATGTGTGTCAATTCCTCCATGCATGTGCACCCGACATGCGCGTCGTTTCCGCCACGTGCGTGCATTTGACGCAGTGTGCACCTGGCACGCAGGTTGTTTCCGTCATGCGTGCTGATCCCGACACGGTGTCACGTGTGTCATTTCTGTCATGCGTACAAGCCCAACACGCTCATCATTTGCGCCATGCTGCTGGACCCAGCACACATGTCGTTTCTGTCATGAGTGTTGGAAATGACACGCGTGTGCGTCCAATGCAACACGGTTCTTGTGCGTGTTGTGTCCGACACGTGTGTCGTTTCTGTCATGTGTCATTTCTGTCGCAGATGTATGTCTGACATGTGTGTCATTTCCATCGTGCGTGTCGTTTCTGTCACAACTGGCTCAAACTGGTTCGGACTGGCTGGAACCGGTTCAGGCAGGTTTAGACCGGTTCAAGCCAGTTCGGACTGGTTCAGACCGGTTTGGACCAGTTCAAACCATTTTAGACCAGTTCAAACCTGGCTGCCAGCCAGATACAAGGACTCCATGACCATCTTCCCAAGCCTCTAGTTGTGTAATCAAGGAAACCAAGGCCCATAGAAGCTGACAGATTTTCATGCTAAGGATCTGATCCCAACAGCAAAACAAAGTTTACTTCCTCCTGAGCCACCAATGGGCTCATCAAGGTCACTTACAAAGCACAGGTGGACAAGTGTTTGCAAGTAGGAACGTGGCTGACCCCAAAGAAGCTACACTAGAAGGTTGGCACCCAGCATGGGGAAGGCTTCCCTTAACTACATAGATGGAGCCTCTTTCCCATAGTCTTCCAATACCACCATATACACCGCCCCTTCCTGAGATGGGACCCACGCAGCTAGGGCAGAATTCAGACAACTGGCTGGGAGCAATAGCTGGATACTCAGGGAAGCATCCAGTGACCCTCCCTGCCCCTCCTTGTAGGCGGGGATGCCAACAGTCAACAGCCCTATGTGATGCTCTTTGGCAAGCAGCCCCAGTTGCTCTTGTGATGGCCGTGGACGCTGTGCTCGGAGGATAGTGCTAAACCTCCCCACCCACGTCCCCGGGACCCGAGTCTCCAGAGCAAACAAGGTGAAGGACGGAAAATTGTGAGCCCACAGATGGGGATAAAGGCTAAGCGTTGCTGTGCTCCACATCTCGAGAGTCCAGGGCAAGTGACTGGGAACCTCATCTCTCTTACTGCACAGCATTCTCCCGTCTTATCACCAAGCCGAGAGATCAAACCCACCCCAGTTATGTACTCAAAATCAATGAGCTTTTCTGAGATGCAGTGATAATGAAAGAAGCGTAGACCAGCTGGTTCTAGATAACATCCTGACAGGAAGCCACGAGTCCCCACGCAGGTGATCTACCAGTCACATGGATGGGCCCCATTCAGAACCCTGCACTAACCACATCTCCCCCGCCACTCAACACAGCACTCCTCTGATTTCTGTCAAGATTCCAGTGCTTCTCTGTCACCCTGCATGGGGAGGGGCGTCCCATCCCATGTAGTCACTGAGGAGTGAGGTGTGGTGCCGACTAGAAGAGAAATTCCCCAGGAGAACAAGCTGGTTTCCGACTTCCAGGGATTCCTCACATCCCAAAGTCAGCATGCTCACTGGTGTCGTGCCAGGAAAACAGAAAGCTTACCTGCCAATCGCTTCATTGCTTACAGCCTCCCTTTCACTGCGCTGAAGTCAGGCAGAGCCCTGAGCAAAGTAGGCAGCAGGCCCTCAGAACACGGCCACTGCAGTTACCAGCCCAGTGCTTAGTTCCATCTGAACCTTTCCTGTTCTCCATCTGACTGCCTCCCCTCCTGGCCAGCCTCTGTGCCTGGCACACGGTGGATGCTTGAGGGTGCGCTGGTTGGAGAAACACTCTCCCTGCTGGGCTCAGGCTGTCCTGTCTCAAACACCACCCTACCCCACAGCCAACCTCTCCCCTGCCCAGAGTTCAGAAGTCACATTCCGACCTATGAGTCTCAGTCTGACTCCTCTGCATCCTGCAGAGGGCCCTGCTGTGCTGCTGACTGCCACCTAGGCTTCTACCCATGACTTAGCCCCCCTCCTGTCTGACTCCCCTGATCTGATAGCCTTGTCTATTCTTCTGGATATGTCAGCCTAACTGGGCACAGGGCTCCAACCAACACGCATCTGGACTTTACCCGGGGCTCTAACTGCAGTTGGGCCTCTCATCTGCCTCCACCTTACCTCTATGCTCCAGGTTCTTTCCTCTCAAAAGAAGGCAAAGGAGGAAGAGAGATAAGCTAGGGGCTCGCCAGCGCTTGCGCCTCCTGACTCCCTAGGTTTTCTGGTCTGCTTCCTCAGCACTAACAATTGTAGCACGCTTGTCCTGTCTCTTGAGAAGGCTACTCTTGTGCTTGTATCTTTCTTTGGCAGATTTCTAAAATTCCTGACATTGCCAATATTCTGGACTGCCCATGATGAATAAATTCTGACCTGAAGTTTGTTCAAAGACTCTGGGGAGAGGTTCTCACTCTGCCACACACTGTCTGGCCTCAGATGCTTTCTTACACACACTTGGTGTAAGTCTCCGTTGTCGTATAACTACGGCATTCTGGCACTCAATCTGGGGGTGAGAGGGCGGTAGAAAGGAGGAGACAGGAGTGAGAACATGGAGGGATGGATAGTTCAGGGAGGAGAGGGATGAAGTGGGAGAGCAATGAAAGAGAGATCTTGACAGAGCCACTATGGGGTGAGAAAGAAAACTGGTGCTAGGGAAATTGCCCAAAATCCACAACAATGACCCCAAATAAGAGTCCTGTCGATAGTGGGCTGGGTGCCTGAACTGAACTCCCCAAAATCAGAGTCCTGTCGATAGTGGGCTGGGTGCCTGAACTGAACAACAATGACCCCAAATAAGAGTCCTATCGATAGTGGGCTGGGTGCCTGAACTGAACAACAATAACCCCAAATAAGAGTCCTATCGATAGTGGGCTGGGTGCCTGAACTGAACAACAATGACCCCAAATAAGAGTCCTATCGATAGTGGGCTGGGTGCCTGAACTGAACAACAATGACCCCAAATAAGAGTCCTATCGATAGTGGGCTGGGTGCCTGAACTGAACTTCCCCTCTAATCAGATTGGTGAATACCACAACTAACATCACAGAGCCTTCATCCAGCAACTAACAGAACAAGATGCAGAGATCCACAACCAACCACCACGCCAAGCTCCAGAAATCCAACTGAAGAGAGGGAGGAGGTAATACATGAGCAAGGGAGGTAAAGATCATGAGGGAGTGTTGGGAGCTGTGAACCCCCAGATCCTGAAACAACTTGTTTTCTCCTGATCTGAGTGCCTACAGCTGCTCTCAGCAGGAGACCTCAGGAGTTCCTGACGGCAGGAGAGTGGTTTCTGGTGGGTTTGGCTGGAGTGTGGCTATCCCTATATAAGCTGCCCCTGAACACAATAAAGGGGGCATTTTGGGGGCATTCTGACATCAAGGATGACCTGTCTCTCTCTGTCTGTGCATCTTTGTGTGTTTCAATCTCCAGCCCCTTGCCCAGTTCACGAACTGTACGGTGGTGCCTAGAGCACAGACAGGTGTAGTACGCCGCAAGGGAGAAATCGACAGAGACAGCTGAACCAAGCTCACAGGAACTCACGAACCCTAGACTGACAGCTGTGGAAACTGCTCGGGCTCGGACTAGGTCCTCAATATGTGGGAGACAGTGGTGAAACTTGCACTATCTGCTCATTGGAGCCCATTCCCTATGGTGGCAGGCCATGCTCAGCCTTAATGTGGGGGGTGGGGGTTGGTCCTGCCACAACTTAATGTGTCAGACTTTGTTGACTTCACATGGGAGCCCTCACCCATTGAGAGAAGTGGATGGGGGTGGGCTGGAGGAGGAGGAGGAGGAGGAGGGGAGAACCGTGGATGAAAAGTAAAATAAAATTAAAAAAATAAAATAAAAAGAGAAAGTGGTGCCTGTGGGACACCTCAGCACCCCGAGACACCTCAGCACCCCGGGACACCTCAGCACCCCGGGACACCTCAGCACCCGGGACACCTCAGCACCCCGGGACACCTCAGCACCCGGGACTCACTCACTGTTCTGTCTTCAGCTGCAGGTCCCAGGCCCTTAGCCGTAGTTTTCGTTTGCTTCACCAGGTCCCCACACCGCTTCAAGGGACTGACTCAATGGGTGGTGAAGGAAGAGAGAAATGACAGACAGACAGACAGACAGACACACCCACACAAAAGCTGGAATTGAGCACCCCAGAAGCTCAGCATGTTTGTTATACGGAGCTGAACAAAGCAGCCCTGTTATGGCGTCAGGCTGGAGCAAGGAGGCAGGTTAAACTACTCCTAGTAGGAGCCGTCTCTGTAGGGCGTCAGTCTCCAGGCCATGACTATCTGGGGGAGAAGAAAGCTATGGGGGACATTTGCCACACACGCTGTCAGCATCCGCTCATGGACCACAGAACGCTTTCCCAGCCTCTGAACCTCACCTCTAGAGGAAGGCTTCCCTTTCCCCACAGGTCTGAAATGGCTGCGGTCCTTGACATGGCTGGTTCACACCAACAACACACATCCATTCAGGACTTCATTCACTCAGAGCTTAATTCTTAATTCTCCACACTAATGAAAGGTTTCTGTACCCCGATATTAGGTCTCTGCACCGATGCAGTAAGCCAAATCAAGCTTAATTAAAAATAAAAGACCAGTTTTATTGGCAAAACGCTCTTGTGCAGTTTTCCCGCCCCCGAGAGACAGTAAAAAAGCTCATGGCCACTCTCTAGGAGGCAGGTGAATACCCTGTAGGCGTGGTCTTGAGCAGCTCGGGGGAGGAGCCGAAGCTTTGCTGATTCTTCCTTGACTTTCACTCAGCCCACAATTAATTTATGCCTGGAAAACATTACCTCACTTCTATAACAGCAGCTTAAAGGCAACTGAGGTTAAGGCTGTGCTCAATCTGCTGTCTTTAATCAACAGTCTATTAACCTTAGTTTTCTCCAGGAAGGAAACTGAAGGAGAATGTGAATGACTGGTTGAAGCTCAGAGAATCTGTTACTAAAGACAAACCTCTCCCAGCTCTCTAGGAACACAGTTATCTTCCAGATAGAGATGTGTACCACTTGAAACTGATGCCAGGACAAACACCTTCAAACCTCTAAGACATGGCAATGTTTCTCAGATTTCTTCTGTGACCTCCCTGTACTTTCAATGTCCCGGCACTGAGTCTGAAGGGGTCTTACAGTGAAATGAGTGGGTCTAAAGGAAGGGCCCCTTTCCTTGCCTACGTTACTAGTTATACTACTGGCATAAAATCAACTTGAAAGGAAGATTAGCTTTTGTTTACAGTTTGGTAAAGACGTCATAGTTGCAGGAACATGAGGCAGCTGGTCCCATTCTTTCCGTAGCTAGGAAGTAGAGTCCAGCAATAACACTTCAATGCTTGCTTCCACTAACCCATTTCTTCTATTGATGCTCAACCTCCTAAAGGTTTCATAACCTTTGAAAGGAGTGCCAGTAGCTGAGTATTCAAATACATAAAGCATATGGGGGACTTTCACATGTAAACCACAATGCTTGCCCAATGATGTAGCTATCAACTGAAAACCATCTGTGATCACAATACTTGGAACCTTAGAAACCCTTTCCTTGAAAAAGTCTGGGACTCTTCTGACCAAAATGACTAATGGAAGAGACGTCTTGAGGCATTATTCACCAGTAGCCTAGACCCCATGTGCCCAGCTTGTCCTGCGGGTCGCATCGGAACTGCTCTGCCCTGTAGAGTCTAAGGGATAAGAACACGGTCCAGAACCACAGGGGCTAGGGTTCAAGTTCCAGCTTTGTCACTCACTGCTTGTGTGACCCTGGGCAAGTTCCTTAGTCTTCTAAGCCTTTGTGTTCTCATCTACAAGATGATAACATTCATCTTATAGAGTTATTTAAATGAGATATCATTTGTTAAGCACCAGGGAATGTGTGTGGGCTGATGCCCAGGCAGGGCCAACACCCTGGTTTCCTGCACAGTGCTGCCTGGCTGGAGCCTGAACAGCTGCACAGGTAGCTCCACCTTTGCATGCTCTTCCGGAGTCCACAGAAGTGGACCTTAGCTTTCCAGGACTGCGCCAGACACTTGCTTTCCACGAGGCACACCGGGGACAGAAACTCTGGATATGTAAAAGTTTAAAAGACTGAAATGATGCGAGCTACTTTAAGGATACCGGAGATAAACGATCTATTTATATTTTTATGGTGAAGACATAAATAGAAAAAAACACAGCACCCGAAGAAATGTTCCTTAAAATACACGTACAGCATGGTTGAGAGATACACGCCGAACACACAGATGCTAAGTAGATACCTTTTCACATCAGCCAGAACTTTGCAAGACACATTAATTCAAGGAGATTTACCAGGCCCTGATATAATTATAAAAATGAACCGTGTGACAAACTGGGAAATGGGGTGCTTCGGTGACTTTTTTTTTAGAATCCATTACATAAGCAATCTGTTGGAAGAGAATGGAAGCGCTCCGCAGTCATGGCCTTGACTCCTGACCCACAGACATCACTATTAAGCAAGGACACAGTGTATTATCCAGCATCAGTCCAGTCAACAGCTGTTTACTTGGTGCCTACTGAGCACCAGGCAGAGCCAGCACTCTGGGCATAGAGCAAGAACAACAGAGAGTCCAGCCCATAAAGTGATGGAGATATAATTAAACACGATCATGCTAGCTGAGGTCTCCCATTAAATAAGAAAGCTGTAAGGCTTGCTAGCTGGCCACTCAAGCCTGACCATCTGAATTTAATTCTGGAGTCAAGGGTGAAGGAGAGAACCAATCGGATGAAGTTAAGGCAGGCCTTTGAGTATGTGTATATTGCTCTTTTACTGTTGCTCTCATTCTGAAATGAATCCTTCAACCCCAGCATGAGGGTGGGGTCACAGAGGAGCCCTGCACTTGTGCCTGGTCCTTCCAAGTTTGTTAATCTCTTTCCATTCCCATTCAAGGTAATATTACAATCAAGATACAGCTCAATTATTTTGTTTATGACTCTAACTGAATAAATCTAAAGTAACAGCAGACATGCCACTTGGCTCATGGCCTTGCCCAAATCCTCTTTGGACACTTGGAACACATTCCACCTGCTTCAATTCTGTCTGCATGCAGGTAAGCACACTCAGTCCAGTCTCTAATTTTGTCCCAGAGGAACAATGACTGCCATTTGTTGCTTTAGAGGCAGCTAATATTTACTGATGGATGGAAGCTGCACAGATGAAGTGTCTAAGAGGAACTTAAGCATCCTTGAAGGTAGGGATGGTAGTATTGTCCTCATTCTTCAGCCAGCCCTTACAGCAAAGATGCTCAAAACAGTATAGCCCTGTGGCGTGGTATTACTTCTTCAGATTCACAGAAGCTGGAATTTGAGCAGATTTCCTATGTCCTGTTAGGAGGGTACTTAATGATTCTGAGTGCATAGCTTTTCTCATTTGTAAACATCTTCAGAGAGGATGCTATAATAAACTACCAACATTCTAACTTCTCTCAGTTTTTTTAAAAGAAGTTAAGAAATTTAAAAACTGTACCCTTACCAACTCAGAGGAGGAATAAATGGGGGGGGGGGGGGAAGTAAGCTGTCAGAGCTGATGAATCAGAGTGGGCGGATCAAGCATGGAGCCATGGCTCTTAGACTAAAGGTGCGGAGTGAGTCTTAAGATTATACAAGTAGATCTGCTGTCACTCTATAAGCTTCTAAGAGACAGAATCAAAGGTACTGTATGCGATGGAAGCCATGTCATAGAAGCACGCATGAGAGTCACTGTGTTGTGTTTAGTAGAGGAACTAATGAAACTACCTATACGCAAATATAGCCTCAAAGCAGGTAGACATGGCACTCACTCTATTCTTATCCTCTGCTCTCCAGAGTTAAAAAGTTATTACTCATGCCAGAGTGAGCATTCTGCTCTCCTCTGTAGAGACCAAGTGGTCTTCACCACCACTATGTTCGAATTAGTCCCAGTCTTTCATTACCTTTTCCAGGATTCTGGTGTCTCTTTTTGATTAGTGAAGCGCAGGTATAACTATTTCTGGGGCTGGTGGACTCTGACAGACAGTGTGTGCTTGAAAATTGGCTTCTAACCACAGGGGAGGCAACTTCTGTTATAGGGCACAGTTCCCTGGGTGTGCTTGTGTCCCAGGACGGCTCTAAGTCCCATCACATGCCTCTCTTTGGCCACTAGGGTAGCATATGCCAACTTTCCTCATTATGGCTGCAAATGCTATCACCGAGGCTCCAGACAGGCAGGGAATGTTTACCGGGTAAGCACAGAAGCACCAGTGCTGCTATCCGGAACAGCCTGCCCGCTCATTAAATCTCCCTCAGCCGGCGAAGTTCAGCTCCTGTTTGAGAGTTTTCCATCTTACATGCATTTTATGCCCCTCTGATCTCATATCTTGTTTCTAATCACAGCTCTGAGTGAAACACATGTAAGGTAATTACTCCTTGGTGTACAGTGCAAGTGCTCATTGATTAGAAATAATTTCTAGAGGGAACACCATAGCAAGGAACTTTGATCAAGCCGGGTTATTATTTCAGTTATCTCAGTTATAGATCTGCTTCTTTCTGTAAGAAAGTGTGAAGGGGGGGCGTGAGCATGTGCACACACCCACACCCACACCCACACGCTTGACTGTGTAGACAAATTATGGGGTAGTTAAGAATTGTGTTACCGCAACCCACCACATCTTCTACAGGGTCTCATGTTGCACAGGTTGGCCTTAAACTCACAATGTAGCTGAAGATGTCCTTGAACTTAGTCTTCCTGTTCCTACTTCTTTGTTTTTTTTATTTAATTAAAATATAATTATATTATCCTTCCCTCCCTATCTGCCCTTCTACTCCTCCCATGCACATTCCTACCTCACTCCCAAATCCACAGCTCCCCTCTTTAACTATTGTACCCTATAAATTAATAAATCTATAAACACAACCTGCTGTGTCTGTTCAGTGTTACCTGAATGAATGCGTGTTTTGGGGGGCTGACCACTTATCAGATGACCAGTTGGGGGGACTCACCCTCTCTCTGCAGTTGCTAATTGTTTGCAGTTGTTCATCTAGGGACAGGGTCTCGAGAAAATTCCCTTATATATGTGGGAATGTCAACTGTTGTTGAAATAAACTGCTCACGTCTTGATAGGCAGTCACCTCAACAACATGGCTGCCTCTACTCTGAAAGTGTTGGAATTACAGGGGCATGCCATCAAATCTGAACTATTCCCTTTTCTTATATTTTGAGTGGTGGTGGGTATCACTCTGTAGTCCTAGCTGGCATGAAACTCACTATGTTGGAACTTTTGACTCTGCTGCTTTGTCTCATAAACTCTGGGATTATAAGTGTATACCAATAGGATCCATACTCCAGGAAAAACATCTAACAAACAGATTCTGGACTTGCTTTTTTTACAAGCTCACATCTGTACAGCTGTGTCATTCTGCTCAGGTATGTTACAGAGCTAGACAAACTAGACAGTGAGACTTCAACTTCGTCAGGGCAGAGGGTGCCGGGGTATCAGGTCCCAGTGGGATACGTGGACATCACATGGGTTGTGTGGGTTTTGAGGCTTCATGAGAGTTGGCTTATAGGTCCAATCTTTATACCCTTACTCTATGAGCAGAATGAACTCTACGAAGATGAGCAGCTACACTGAGGCGGGGCCTTCTTTGCAGGTGTATACACTGCACATTTTCTCATTGGAAACTAAATTTTCTCACTGCAGAGCTATATTTGAGGTCTGCCACAGAAGTGGTGGCAAGATATACAGGAGAAACTTCAAAAGTTCAATTATATATGAAATATTATATTAGGATATTATAATATTATTATATATAAACACATATATTTTAAAAATTATCTTCCATTCTTCTTGAACGTCTGTGTTAGATTCCACACACAAGGGGAAAGGTAGGATGTTTTATGATGTCAACTCCCAGCTCTTGTTTTAGATGGGCAAAGAGAACAAGAAATTCTAGAAGGATTTAAAGTAAAGATTTTTTAATAAAAATTTTATAATTATTTAAATTATATATGTGTGTGTTTGTACATTTGTGTACAATGCCTATAGAGGCCGGAAGAGGGTGTCATATCCTTAGATGCTTGACTTATATGAATGCTGGAAGTCAAACTTTGATCTTCTAGAAGGCCAGCTGAGCTATTTCTCCAGACAACACCCCTGCCATTTAGCACAACTTCACAAACTGACAGCAAGGCCTTATTGCTGAAGACAATTCCTACATAACTCATTGACCATGGGCCATGGAGAAATTGAGCTGGTGCCTAACTAGAGCCATCACCTCTACTGAATAGTGTTCATGGTCCTGGAAGGTACTCTGCATGTTTTCAGAAAAGAAAGGTAAACACTAACCCAGCTACAAAACCTTTCACTTACAATGGTGACCTGCCTACATTATAGGCTGGTGTAATCATTGTAAGAGTAACCAACAACTATCTGATTAGATTTAAGGCCCTCTCCATGAAATGAAACCAATGCCTGACAATGTATAGGTGGCTAAGAACCTGGGATTAGATAGGCCATGGACTTAGGGTAAAACCAAGCAATATAATGTTCTCCTAAAAACCATAGCAATATAATGACTGCTAACAACATTTCATTCTGTTATATACATAGATCTGTGTCTTGCCTGGCTTGCATCACAGAAGCTTCCACCTGCAGTATATGGGGACAAATACAGAGAAAAACAACTGGACAATGTGTAGAGAATAAGAAATCTTGAAATACCCAGTCCTAAATGGATGTCTCCATAAAATCCCTTCCCTCAGAGAACTTTGAGGAAGAAGCAAATGAGATTGTAAGAGTCAGTGGGGAAGGGAACCACCAAGGAAACAAGACCTTTGAAACACTGCATGGCTCTGCACATATGAACTCAGAGACATTAGCAGCACACACAGGGTCTGCAAAGGTCCAAACCAGATGGGGGGGGCAGAGACACATTGTCCCATCCCTAACTAAGACACTATCTCCAACTGACATCCACTTTCAAAGAAAAATTTACTTTTCTCCAATGGAGTCTCTCTGGGTATACAAACTACACTCACAGGCAGGCCCAATGCCCAGCAGTAGATGAACTCAATGGTATTTGGGGAGATTGTTCTTTTTGTCTCATAATATTTGGAGCATTTTTTTCCTTTTGGTTTTTAATCATACTGATATTCTGCTTATATATGATGGTTTCCAATTTTGTGTTATTTTTTGTTTGTTTTGTTCTATTCTGAGTTGTTTTTTTTTGTGAGAGGGAGAGAAAGAGAGAGAGAAATTGAGAGAGAGAGAGAGAGAGAGAGAGAGAGAGGGAGGGAGAGAGGGAGGGAGGGAGGGAGGGAGAGAGGGAGAGAGAGAGCGAGAGAGAGAGGGTGAAAAGGTGTGGAGTTGGAAGGGTCAGGAGATGGAGAGGATATGGAGGAGATGAAGAAAGAAAAACCATAATGAGAAAATATCATATAAAAAACCCTACTTTCAATAAAAAGTACATTAAATTAAAAAAAGAAAAGAAAATAATATTCAGGCATGAGGGCACACATTTAGCTCTAGCGAGGCTGAAAAGGGACCTTAAGTTCCAGGCTAATTTGATCTACTTGGTGAAAGCCTGTTTCAAACAAGCAACCCAACCCATTACAATTCCTTGAAATGCTGTTTCAAAGTATTGCTATTGTAAGTCAGCATAGAAATACTGCTTTAAAACAATTGGCTAATAGTTGATGTCTTAGAAATCACTTTACCATGAACTATATTCTAGAATACCAATAGGTAATGACAAAATAGTGTCATTTCTTGAGAGTGATTGATAATCCTTGTTCCAGAAACAGTGACGGCAGCAACTACTTAGTATTCACTCAAACTGAATTCCAAATCTGAACACAGAGCCATGAGTCTGTAGGTCTCATGGCTACTAAGTCACTATGGGGTAGACACTGGGCCTGAACTGTACCTTGAGAAACAAAGGCCCAGGGCCCATGCTGTGGGCACTCCTCAGCCAAACCTTCCCAATCCCCAGTGACAGTTCCTTCCATCCCTCAGGACACTTGGCCAGGCTGCAGGTATCATCAAACAAGGCTCTGCACAGTGGTGCTGGCTGTAGGTGCTGGTTCTGTTTATCAGAGGCACCCAGTGGTTTTCTTCTATTGTATGTTCCCTTCAGGAGTAGTGTGCCACCCACATGATTACTGTGCTTCTAGAAAGAAACAGACATGGAATTCCTTATACTGTTAAAGAAGTCTGGCTCACAGAGCCAAGGCCACAGCTTGTGTCTCCTTACCATTCCCTTGTCCTGCTTTATGCTTTCCATCTTGAGACAGTGGCGGTAGCATGCAGAGTGGGTTACCAGTGAAGCAAGTCGATGCCTATTTTTATATGAGCTCTACTAGAATTATCAGACCTCAGCTGTATTTGGAAGGCACTACTCTGGCTTAGAATTTGTTTTTCCCAGAAGTTCTCTTATAAGATTTTATCACTGTCATCAGTAGGTAATCTTATTGGATACTGGTGTGCAGTAGCAACAACTGTGCAAATGCCTCTCAATCCTGAGCAGTAATACCTTTCCTGTCTTCCAGGGTGTGGTAGGATACGAATAACTACAATAAAGGTCCCACAGTGAAGCTATGTGGCCAGGGTAAGCCTCACTATGACGGCGGAGTCCCAGGACTTGGCTATCCATTGGGTCAGGGGGATAACCAGGTATTGCCTTCTATCACCTCTGGCAGCACAATCGTCTCAATGAAGGGACAAGGGAATTGTCATGGGACCACTCTGGTAGGAAGTGAGAGTAAGGTGTCTTTTAGGAAGGACTGGAACACATGAAGGCCCAGTTAGAGACAAACCTGTTTCCCACACATGCTAGTCTCTGGGGTAGCGGTGAAAATGTCATGTGGAATAACTGGGTTTATGTCTTTTGTAGGAGATTGATTTATTGCAAACGGTTCATCTTCTAAGTGGCACTAGGGAACCAGAAGTCTGATATTCACATCTTATGATGCAGTGGCAAAGCCAAGATGAAACTGGAAATAAACTGTTTACTAGTAACTTGAGAAAATGTTAAGTAATATCTACAACATCTTTTGGGAATGAAGGACTTTCTACCTGTAGAAGCAATGGAATAAATGGTGAAAAATGTTACTTGTGATGATATAAAAATATCTCAATGCCTTGAACACTGTAAGGAAAGAAAAGGCAAGCAACTACCTGAAAAATATCAGAAACAAAGATGGGAGGCATCCGTCTAGAATCTGGGCATATAATAGTTTATGATAGTGGGCAAGAGATGGTATTGTTGGTACAGCCCCAACAGAAAAGAAGTAGACAGAACACTGGAAGCTAAGACAGGCAGAGAAGGTACTGTTCAGAGAGACTGTGTTCCCAGTGCCTCCTCTGGGCTCTTGGCATCTATCTTCCCACTGAATTTTAACACCTAGAATTTCCAACTCTTCTTTCTAATTGGGAGGTAGGGAGGAAACCAGGTTGAAAACATAATCCAAAGCCTTCACTGAACAACAAACACAGTGTCTGGGGGTGATATGGGGCAAGAGTACAAAGCAGCAAGAGAGCAGGATGACAGCTGGAAAATTCTAGCAAGCGGACTGGGAACCACAGGCGACGCCAGTGCAGCGCTGGCAGGGTTCTGAGGAGGAGAGAGATGGGTAACGAGGTGGATGTGTTCATTTGTTTTGGGATACAAACCACTTAATTAAAATAATACATGAATCCCATGATGTGATCCTGCAGGTCTCGGTATACACGGTGAAATGTACTGAAAACAGTGTCAGAATGGTTGAGTGCTATCCTTTAAGAACTATGTAATTATGAGTATAACTGACTTGTTGGTTTTAAATAATGGCACGAAGCAGGAATGAAACCTAAGTAAAAGCATTATTTAAATGAGCAGAGATGAGGAATGACAGCTCCTAAGTGCCTGCCTTGAGCACATCAGCAGGTTTGCCTTCTGACCAGCAGTGCACAGCACAGGGCTGCATGGCAGGCCAGTGCGCAGTGGTCTCTAAGACGATCATATTCAGAAAGAAAACGGAGGACGGATCACTGCTTGGAAGCACGTGGTTCAAATCTCTGAGACATCTGCCCCTCTCCCCCATGGAACCTGGAATCAGCTTTGAAGGTTAGGGGGACCTTGAATTCGGGTTTTAGATTAACAGTGAGGATTTTTCATCTTGAATCTCTATATTGATCTCCTTTACTCATACAGTGCTAAGAATAGCACTATTCACGCTAGTCTCCTCAAGAATTTGATCTGTTCAATATTGCAGGTGTATACCTGAATCAGACATGGTAGAACATTATTTCAGAATTAAGCAGGTTCATGAGCAGTAGGAGTCCCAAAACTAAGATGTGGGAATCCCAAAACTAAGATGTTCTATGAAGAAATATTCACCAGTTCAATCTGGGTTAGAAAAATCTATAATTGTTCCTCTTCTATTTCCCCTCTCTTCCTTTCCTGGCGTCTTTCTCTCATCTTGGGGATGCTGTTTTTAGCTGGAGAAGTGAGCAGAGGGCAGACATAATCTCAAGAGCCATGTGTACTTCGCACTGTATTTCGCTTTGGTTCCCAAGACATGGAGGTGACAGTTCCACACAGCAGGGGCACTGGCTCCCCTACCACCTAAAGCACCAGGGAAGTATGTACATTTTAACAGGTGGGTTGTTTGGTCTCCTGTTTTGAGAAATGCTGGTCAATATATGGGCCACGAGGGAGACAGAGGTTGGCATGTATCTATAAAGTGGGGGAGCTGAATATAGGCCTGTGGAGAAAAGGAAGACAAGAGACAGCATCAAGGCACCCAGATGTGGAGGATCTCTGCCCCTTAGCTCTGCCTCAGTTTCCAAGACCACTATAGTTAAGATTCAAGTAAATCCTTAAATAAATCCCTTCTGTCCCACGACAGCCAGGCTACTACCCCGTGGAAGTACTTCTGCCAGTGAAGACCCCTTTGGAAGCCCATGACAGTGGCAGTGTTTGGGAACACCCTCCATGACAATTTAGTAAGTGAAATGATTGGTCACACAAGGGGGTACAAGCTCGAGAGCGCTAAGAAGAAGAGTGACACTAATCTTGAGTGAGTCACAGGGCCGATTTATCCCTCTAGTGTCACGGCTCCGACCGACAAGGTTCAGAAGACACCCATCACCACCATGTGGACAGCGCAGTACTGCAGTCCCAGAGAGACTCGTGTCTACGAGCAAAACCAGTGCGGGGACATCTGTATCTGCTGCAGACACGTGCAATTTTACCACTATGCGTTTCTTAAGTGCCAACCCAAATATGCAAAAGAAAAAACCCCAAAAAACAAATTGTAATTCTTTCAACAACATGTCTTAAACTCAACCAAAAGCATCCTATTTGAGGCCATTTTATTTGATAATTTATCTCTATAATTCACAATAACCTGCTGCCATATCTAAATGGAGTGTGAGCCTGGAGAAAATGGTCGGTTTTCCCAGTTTCTCTTTACTCTTTCTCATGCCCCAGGCTAAAAATATTCTGAACAATTGTGTCGCATAAAAAAACAAACTTGGCACTGTAAGTCTTAAAGCTGCATGAACTTAAAGCTCCAGAGACTAAATATGATTGCTGCCTTCTAAGGGAGTTGAAGGCATACGTAAGATGACTTATGATTTACCTTCATTACACAGGACATGCCTAGAGAGCAATAGTTCACAGGGGCCCGGACAGCAACCCTGGGAAGGGGTAGCCACGAAGGCATTTGTTGTTAGGTTAAACTTTTGAACTACAGAGTCCCTTTAGTACATTAAGTGGCCCAGAGAGGAAGCAACAGTGACCCTCTGGAAAAAGGTTCTGAATGGCCAGCTAGAACCAAATGCCATTTTCTTCTAAGCCATGCATCCATCTTTCTGCAGGGGACAGACTGTTATCTGTAATTGAGACAAAATTCCTCCATTTGTTGAACATTATGAAATTAGCTTCATATTCAGCAGATTATGTTTCCCTCAGACATCCTGAGATGTGCTCTTGTTCAAAACACAAAATGCAATTTGTTCAACGGTTATTTATCTCAGAGAGGATTCTCTGTGCTTCCTCCATGTTGACATGTGTTCTGGATGTCAGGCAGAGACAGAGTTCAGGATCCTTTGTAGCACGTTCACTTACATCTGCAGAGAACACTCACGGTGAGTACTGACAAGTTCACTCACCACCCAGCCAGGTCTAATGGGGTGAGGGGAGTGCAGGATGCTCAAGGGGCCTTCCAATGGGGGAGAATGGAGTGGGGTGTAAAATGCTCAAGGGTCCTTGGGATGGGGAGAAGGGGTGGGGTGTAGGATGCTCAAGGATCCTTATATGGGAAGGGGGTGCAGGCTGCTCAGGGGGTCTTCCATGGGAAGAGTGGGGGTACAGGATGATCAGAGAGTCTTCCATGGGAAGAGGGGAGTACAGAATGATCAGAGGGTCTTCCATGGGAAGAGAGGGGTGCAGGATGCTTGAGACCTTCCAAAGAGGAAGGGGGTGCAGGATGTTCAGGATGGACAACCTCCCAGGCCAGGGTTGCAAACTCAGAGTGGGGTCTTGAGTCAGCAAACTGTAGCACACAGGCCAAATCTGACTCCTAGGTTGGCACGGGGCACAGGCAGGCCTGGTCATGTGCATTCTGTCTACGGCAGCTTTGGCAGTGGCAGTCAGGTCGTGATGGAGAGACAAGAAGGTCCACAAAGGGAAAATGTTGAACAGTCTTGATATTAACTGGAGAAAGCATGATGACCCCTGCCCACGAGACTGTGTGAGTGTGAGCAACACAGCTAAAGAACATCTCTCCTCAGACATGCTCCTCAGTGGTATGGACTAGGTTTAACTTTGGATGTGAACTACAAACACCTGTATTCAATACACTGCTTTCTTCTCACCTATAGTACCAGGGCTGAGGTGACACGCCCCAGGGCCAGCAGTTTTGGTATTGCTCTCCGGACAGCATCACACCTTGGTACAAAAGAGCTGCTCGGGCAGCAAACATTGAGTTTCAGTCAGGCTCTCTAGTAGTCAGGAGACAAGTAGCACATACAGGTTCCAAAGGGGAAATCAAGTAGAAAGCCAATAGGACGAAGCAAAGAAACACATGTAATATCTTATCTCAAAAGACCCCAACAAGTAGCTTTGTTTTTACCCAAGAGCTGAGGTTTATAATCTAAAGTGCAAAGGAAGTGTCAGTAAATGTCCATTCTGGGATAAACAAGAGTACATCTGTTTTGGACAAGTATAGACTTTGGGCTGGAGGCAGGAATGGAAGATGGGGCTGGACCTGGCAGTGTAAGTTTGTAATCCTAGCCACTCACGAGGCCAAGATGGGAAGATCCAAGTTCAAGTCTGCCTGAACTAGAGTGAATTCAAAGCCAGTCTGGGAAACCGAGTGAGACCTCATTTTAACATAAAAAGCAAAAATATGTCAAGACACATAGCTCAGTGGTAGAGTGGCAAATGGGAAGCCTTGGGTTCTCTCTCCAGTACAGCAAAGAGTTGGTTCTTGGGAGTAGAGAGGGCAAGAAGCCTTGCTGATATGACAAGTTACCATGAAGGAGGACTTGAGTGCTCCCAGTGCCCCCCCCCCCCATTCCCTGCTCCAGGCCAACTCCCAACCTCCCCTGCTAAGCTTGTGCAAGCACTTGGTCTAAGCAATCTGATGCACTCAAATGAGTTACAAAAAGGCAAACCCACTTCTACCACACACTCATCAATCAAAACAGAGTGAATGAGGAAAGTGGTAGAAACGCTTACTAACAAGAAATACTGAGAGGAAAGACTGATGCCACTGGAGCGCATACGGTTTCTGATTAAATACTTTGCAGTGACTCGTTAAAACCAAGTGAAGCAACTTCTCTGTAATGAGGGTGATAAAGCAGACGTAGGGAAGCCAGACAGTGGTAGCACACAGCTTTAATCCCAGTACCCAGGAGGCAGAGGCAAGTGAATCTCTGAGTTTGAGGCCAATCTGGTCTACAGAGTGAGTTCTAGGACAGCCAAGGCTACACAGAGAAACCCTGTCTCAAAAGAACAACAACAACAACAACAACAGACATACCAAGATTAGCAGCTAACAAGATTAGAGGAACAGGATGCGAGCTCTCAGGACGTCACAAAGGGGGAAGCAGTGACCGAAGATGAGTATACATGTGTGGACAGGAGGAGAGACAGAAAAAATAGAGCTAGGGCCAGGGACTATCATAGTAAGGAGGCCTACTAGATGACATGGAAATAAAGAGATTTAGAAGATGAGAGAGAAAAATAATAGGAGCAGAGTCAGATGAAGGACATTCTCAGAATGAACCCATAAAGAAAGAATTTAAGAAAGCTCACCTAAAGCAAAAGCAGAGACAACTCTCATTTCTGAAAGATGCATATGGGAGGAAGGTTCCCACCGAGGGGGATCCTGATCAAGCGAGCTGGCTTTTTAGACAACCAAAGAATCCTTTAGGTCAAAAAGTGAAAACAGTCAAGTGTGACCTTAGATTTCTTCATACAACGTTAAACTCAAGAAGTCAAGAGAGTAACACTACACGTTATGTCTGACCCAAGTGACACTCATTTGGCTATACACAGACTGCCAGTTTTGAAGACACACAGGTCACAAGATACTGTTTCCACTGTTTTTTGAGCAAACATTGCCTTTGAAAATGAACTTTAGGATTTCTAAGTAATGAGGGAAATGAGTCAAGAGCTGGAAGTGAGAGTATCAAAGGCCTTCATCTAGGGAAAGAAGACTTAACAAGACAAAACAAGAGAGACTGTGTTCAGCAGGGTAGAGCGTGGATGTGCAGAGCAACAATATGGGTGTCATACAAGTGTGAAGACCAGGAAGGGGGCATGGAGGGGTGCTGGGCGAGATTCAGTGACCATCCAGTCTCCAACATCTGGGAGTCAAGAAGGTTCTTTGGTGAAAGATGAGCCAGGAAGGTGAGCACCTCTCCATCTCTCCTGCTCACACACTTACGATGCTTGCAATCACAGCTAATATAAAATATAAGTCTCAGACTTGCACCTTTTGGTGCTGCCTGATCCTATGGACACATCTCTACCTAAGAGTCATCTCTTTTCATTTGCTTCCCCCTTGCTGCCTTCAGCATCTTGTAAGTGTCACTGTCCCACCATCAGAGGATTCTAATTTGATTTCTATTTTGTTTTATGTAGCTTTTTTTTTTCTTTTAATCTTTTGAGTCAGGGTTTCACTATGTAGCCCAGGCTGTCCTTGAACTCCGCTTGCCTCAGTTTTTCAAGTGTTATGAAAATAGGCATGAATGATTATGTCTGGCTTTCAAGTCTGCTTTCTGGAATGTTCATTTCCCATTCCTAGACTGCTCAGCATACTTTTTTTCTGAGTATTTTCTATATTGCTAGAGATTGAGCCTGGGACCTCCCACATGCTACTCAAATGCTCAACCACTGAGCTACACCCTCAGTCCTTTTTTTCATTTATTTTTAAAACTTGGGACAAGATCACATTAAGGTCTCAGCCCGTCCCTGAACTCACGCTATAGCTCAAACTGACTTTGAGCTTGCAATCCTCCTGCCTCGGTCTCTGGAGCAGCTGGGATGTTACAGTCATCATGGTTATTTGCTCACCTTCAATATCTTCAAGAGCTGATCCAGTCTCCCAGCTGGCATCAGCTCGTTGATGGACTGATAATGTGTTTTCCCTCATTAGACCGCCAGTGTGTGTAGCTATTTATGTACTAAGTGCCCCGCCCACCAGACAGCAAGTTCAGGGAAGACACTGGAGCACAACAGTGGCTCTTGTGTAGCTTAGTAAATGTGCACTAAGGTTTGCATCACAGACTTCTTCCCCTGTCTCGTCAACTCTGCACCTGGACGGTGACAAGGCCAGAAACCCCTGCTCAGATAAAGGACCTTTCAAATACTGTTTCAGACACTTTCTTCACCCAGGCAGGAAAGGATAAGAGTGCATTTTAGGAAATCTTCTGAGAGGGCAGTTTTCACACACACCCTCCCTTCCAGTAAGAATTCAGGAGACAGTGTGTCTTGGCGCAATGGGTTTCAGCGAAACTCTGTTGTAAGTCTCCAGGTCCCATTTGTCACACAGAGATGGTAAGGGAGAAAATCGGAGAGCTTTTCACTTACTTTGGATGTTCAAACTTGTCTATAAGATCAACCTTTTCCACCAGGTCTCCCCCGACTGTTCGGACGATGTCATAGAAATCGTTCTCCATGTAATTCTCAGAGGGCAGCCAGAATGAAATGTCATTGAACGCAGCAGGGTACTTGCTAAGAGGCTAACAAAACGACAAGAAAAGGACACACACTTGTTAGTTCCTGAGAATGCATCCTCTCGTGGAAGGTCTCAGTCAGGCAATCAGGAAACACTTGTAAAACACTACTTCAGTGTTTGAATTACCAGAAACAAAATGAATTTAAAAGACAAATCAATGTTCAAAATTTGGAAATTCTAGTCTGAACACTATAATTCTTACCACATTCATGTATAATACTACCATATATTACATTTACTTTGCCACTAATAGTCAATTGAGTAAAAGCAATTTGAATGTATTGTGTTTCAGGTTTTTTTCATTTGAATACCCTAGAAAAAAGTTCAAACCTAATTAACATGGGATTCATTAACTTCTTGTGGTATTTTCAGGAAGTCATCTTATTAGGGAAATAAGGGCTTGTCAAAACAGATTTCAATTAGTAAACTCATTCTTTGTTATGATTTTTAATTATTAAACCAGGGCCTAGTTCGATAAGTCATCATCTAGAGATTATTTTTTAATTATGCCTTAAAAATGCGATAAACACAAAAAATAAAAAAAAATTTAAAATGTGATAAACATATTTCCTGCATTTTATTCCACTTATTCTTGGTTTAATAGTTCAGTTGTTCATCATATTAAATATTTAAAATTAGCTATGCATGCTTTGAAGATGCTGCATTTGTATTCATGCCTATATGTATGCATATCATAATTCACACACACACGCACGCACACACACACACACACACACACACAGACTTCAGTCTATAATAATGCCACAATGAGAAACACTGCAGCATGTAACTAGGAAATGTTACAGGAATATCTAAGTCTATATGTTTTCTAAATGGGTAGATGTATAAATTGACTTATGCTAAGGCTGGTATAGCTACAAACCCTTTGGTGAATCATTGATTATAAGAAATGTTAACATTTTAAATGGCATAATCTCTGAAGAACTAAAGACTCATACATGAGTGATTATTGAACTTGAAATGTCACAAAGTTGTCAAACAAATGAGTCCGTTTAGAACACACATCTCGTGCACATGTGACGAAGCTGCAGTGTGCCTGCTCTCTGCAGAATTCCCTGGATTCTGAGAAATTCCCTGGATTCTGAGAAACTCCCCGTGCTTTCTTTCCCTAGAGGGAAGTCAGGATGCTGTGGCCACAACCCAGGGACAAGGAAAGCAGGTGGCACTTCTGTGGCTATGCATGAGGCTTTCCCTCTTATTCTCCCAGGTCATCTTTTAAGAAACATTGGAATTTAGGGAGATTAGAATCTGAGACTATCAAGGACTGCTATAAAATCTTCTCTTCAATGGGTTCATCCTGAGGAACCACCCTTCCCGAGTTCTGATTGGAGGTAAGGTCACAGAGGAATAGCAGGAGGTACCCGAAGAAAGCTTCTGGCCTAGCAGCCTGTGAACAAGCCAATATAGTGATACATCAGGCAGAATGCCTCCCCCCACCCAGATACTTAAAATACACAGATTATAATAAATATAGCTTCAAAACCTATACATTTAAAAGTAAAAACCCATACAGCTAGGTGCTTTGTCATCTACGGTGAAGCTAAGAAACGTAAAAAGTCTAAAGTACAAGATTAACTAAGTGGAGCATGAAGACTGGCATTGCTAAGTTGACAGAATCTAGAATTAGCAGTGAAAATGGCCTCTGGGCATCTGTGTTCCGTAGGACTATTGCCATCCACCCTTGGCTTTGATCCTGAGCTGTATAAGATGGAGATATTTGCTGTGCACAATGCTCCCGATTGTGGATTTGATGGAGCAGCTTCTTGACGTTCCCTTCCCTCCACTCCCCTTCATGATGGGCTGTATCCCTGAAGGGTGAGCCGAGCAAACCCTTTCTCGCTGAAGTTGCTTCCGTCAGGGTATTTCATCACTGTAAGGGCAAAGAAGACCAGGACAGGGAACATTTATTTTCCTGATGGGCAGGTTTTAATGGGACACCTAGTGCTTTTGAACAGGAGTTCTTGCTTTGTAAATCATGACAATTGCAGAGCCATGATTCCCAAAATGTGGCCCTTCAGGTGCTGAACCCCCAAAATACTCTGGTGGGGGTGGTGAGTGGCTCAGTGGTAGAGTACTCATCTAGTAAGAATCAGGCCCTGGCTTTGGCTTTCAGCATTAAAACAAACAAACCAAGCCCACAAAAACCACTGGTAGTAGTTCCTGGAACTGAGTTTTAAAAGTTAAAATAATTCCTATAATAGCAACTACCTATTTGTTAGGTTCTGCACATTCATAACAATATGTTGTTCAAAAATTTGGATTAAACAGATGTCTGCTCAAGGCAGAAAATTCACACCAGCAACTTTGGATCAAATGAAGTTATTATTCAAATCTCCCTGCAAGAAGTTAGATTGATGGTTCACAGTATAGTCTATCAGGTGTTTAAGGTAAAAGAACTCCTTTAGTATATAAAGCATTTCACAAAACATAAGAGAAACTAAGCTCAAAAATTTTCGGAGATTTGAAGACAAGATCAGATAAGCACAGTACAATTCCTAAGAAAACTGACTATCAATTTATGTTGTGGCCTACATGAAGAATCCTGGCTTCACAACATTAGTAAATAAAGTTAAAGTATATGTTAATATAAAGTTTCAAGATGGCCAAAATTACAGGAGTGATTTCAAGCCAAAACTATTAATATACAAAGAAAACAACCCATGATTATTTCATAAGGAGAAAGTATTTGATAAATTCATTATTAATTCATTGTAAACAAAAACAACCAGCAAATTAGAAACAGAAGGCAACTTGCTTAACCAAAGTATGTATCTTCTAAAACCTGGCATCAGACACCAGATTTAACCATAAATTCTAGGAGCATCTCCAAAAATTAAATGTAAGAATAAGACAGTTCCTCTCACCACTGCCCTGTCACATAGCAGATCTCATCCAAGCAGTGAAGAATTCAAACAGTCTTGGGAAATGACTCAGTGACTAACTGTCCTTCAGTATACGTACGAGGACCAGAGTTTGGATCTCACAGAAATGCTGGGTGGGTGTGCTAGCCCACAATCTAGCCTCAGAATCTAGCCCGGTGGAGTCAGGGCTAGCACGCTAGTGAGAATAACCATATCGGAGAGCTCTGGATTTCATTTAGAGGCCCTGACTCGATGACTAAAATGGAGGAGTGAAGGAGGATGATTTCAGACATCAATCTCAGGCCTACACATGCAAAGACATCCATGCACACAAACACACAGAGAATAGAAAATGAAATCAAAGAGTCTAAAGAAAAAAGCTAATTAAAAGCCGTGAACTGAATTTCAAGAAGCAAAACTTTGTGACCTGGAGCTGGCCTTTTACACAGCTACTGTAAAGACTTACATACCAGTACTAAGCATTCGTGACACACACACTAGCTCATTCTTATTTTATAATGGCTGCTGCTTCTAGTGGACTCGGAACAAAATTCTGTTTTAAGGCAATTATTGTTTTGCCAATTATTGACACTTAGCAATTCTGAGACTGTTGTTCATCTTGTTTGGTGCAGAGCAGGGAGATCACAGAGTTGTGTGCTCTCCCGGCCCTAGGCCTCCTGACTACTCAGTACCTCCTGAGTTCACTTTTCGCTCCGTTCTCCAGGACAGCATATGTGGCCCATCTGTGCAGCCTCGCACTCTCTGATGAATTCCTGGTGGACTCCAGTTGAATCCACTGTGCTAGAGGGCACGTGTCCATGCCCAAATTCCCCAGTGCAGTGTGGACTCTCGAAGGAGCAACTCTCCATGCTATCTTAGCTACGTGAGCTCAGCTTAGAAGACGGTGCTGTTTCCCTCCCTGCTTTCTTCGAGACAGCAAAGCATCGGAACGCACTTTCTTACTAACTTCCATCCCAAGTCCATTTACCTTACTCCAGTTTTGCTTTTTTTTAATCAAAGGCTTATTCATCTAGGGATCAGTCCCCAGACTTCAGGAGTCAAGAGTTCAATTTCCAGATACCGGATATTAAATATGACATAAATGAATATGTGGGCAGTTTTTCTTTAAATCTCAATTAATTTGTCTCTCTCTCTCTCTCTCTCTCTCTCTCTCTCTCTCTCTCTCTCTCTCTCTCTCTCTCTCTCTATTTTTAGATAGAGTTTCATCTGTAACTAGGTATCCTCAAGCTTGAGATCCGCTGTTTGGTTCTCAGCCTCAAGTGCAGGCATGCACTAAGCCTGGTTTGATTTCTCTTATCTCCTTGTTTCACTGGCTTCCATCTGTTCTTTTTCTATGTGAAAGATTAATTCACACCTTTGAAGGCTTTCTTGCCCTTAAATAAGAACATGTCTCTCTAAAATCTCTTTACATACACTGAACAGCTTAATATGGTATTTTCGTTCTTGAGCTTGAAATATTTTCATTTTATATCACTATTTTTTACTTTTCATGGCAATAATTTTTTACATTTCAAATATATGCATTTAAATTATCTATATCTATTGTAAAATATACTTATATAAGAATAAATATAAATATATTTCTGTACTGGGGATCAAATTTCAGCTATCATGGAACTATCCTCCAGCTTTAAAAATAACTCTATTGCTAATTTCAAATTTAATTGCATTGATATTGAAAATTAGATAATTATTCCTAGTTTTGTTGAAACTTGCTCTATAATGCAGAACATGGTCAAGTCTACACATGTTTTCAGTGTGCTTGGAGACTTGACCAGCTTCATTTTGGCATGGAGTTCTACACACACACACACACACACACACACTCCTCCTCTTCATTGCGCAGTTTAAATCTGGATCCCTTTCATATTCTATGTGTTGGATTTTTCTTGACCTATCAGTTTCTAATAACAGATAATAAAATTACCCACTATTATCACTTCAAAAAGTTCTCATAGTAACCTTATCAGTCTTACTTCATTTTCGTTTAATCTATGTTGTTAGGAATGTAATAGCTCATTCCGTCTTCAGCAGTTGAGAGTACTCCTGAGTTTGCTTCCGAGCACTCACACAGGCAGCTCTTGATCACCTGCAACTCCAGCTCCAGGAATCTAACACCCTCTTCTGTCTTCACAGGCACCTGCCACTCACTTGTACATAGCCACATAGAGACATGTGCATATGAATAATTAAAAATAAAAATAAAAATCTTTAAAATTAACTTGAGTTAAATAACTTGCTTCAGGTGTGTTTCTTAAAAAGATAAAACACAGGTGCTAGAAAGGGGTTGTGGGAAAAAAATGAAGATTTTTTTTCTCTTATTTAAGACAGTCGCTGGTGGTGCACACCTTTAACCCCAGCACTCGGGAGGCAGAGGCAGGCGGATCTCTGTGAGTTTAATGTCAGCCTGGTCTACAAGAGGTAGTTCCAAGACAGGCTCCAAAACTGCAGAGAAACCCTGTCTTGAAAAATCACAAGAAAAAAAAAGAAGAAGAACCGAGTCGAGGCACTAACTATATTTTAGAATGACTATATAAAAATTTGTGAATTCTTTAAGAATTTTATACATGTGCAATGTATTTTGATCATATTCATGCTCTACTCCTCCCATACCCACCCCTATCCTCTCAACTTTGTGCCCCTCCCCCCAGGGAGATCTGCCCATAGGTACATGGCCGCCAGAGTATGGACAACCTACTATGGACCAAGCCCTTAAAGGAAACTGACTCTCCCTCGCCTAGAATAGCTCTTCAGTTTGGGGTGGGGACTCATGAGCTCCTCTGCCCCCATGTCAGAACAGTGACTGGCTTGGCCGTGTTTAGGAAGCAGCCGTCGTGAGTTCACGAGTACAGAAAGCCTGTCATGTTCAGAAGACATTTTCTCTGCAGTCTTCCCTGTCCTCTGCTCTTACAGTTCTGACATGCTCCCTGAGTTTGGGGATGGGGGAAAGGGGCTCATGCAGATATCCCATTTGTGGCTGAGAATTTCTCAAGTACTCTCTGCTCTTTGACTAGTTGAGAGTTTTGGTGTTAACCACCAACCATAGAATAAACACATGATGAGGTCTGAGACCCACACTACTCTCTGTTTGGACCAACAGATACGAATGTCCAGGGCAGTTTGAGACTATGTCCATGTTTACTTTTGCAGAAATACATTTCACAGCTTCTTCGGTTCCAGAGGGAAAATGATTAGAATAGTTTTTAAATTAATCAAACCAGAAAAAGGTGGATAAGAGGAAAAATATGAGGGCCCACACTGATCACAGCCTTGTTCTAGAGTATTGTTAAGTAGCAATGGCGGAACACTATCCTCACCGAGGTCTGGCTGTGTGTGTGGTGCCAGGATCACTCTCACGGCTGCATGCACATCAGACAAGTTGTATAGCACAGGACCTTGGAGGAGACAGGCAGTTGGTCCTGGAGTGAGATAGAGTGGGAAGAACAGATTTGTCCCCTCAGCAGAATGACAGTGACAGTGTTTGGGAACAAAAATAATAGTTTGTTAACAGAGAAGACAAGTGGCCATAGGTGAACAACTGGACTACATGGTGGTCCCTCAGTGTGAGGGATTTCTTAACCCCTGTCCTACAGTTCGCTCATGGGATTAGGGCTGGGAGAAAGAATATGAAGAGGACACCCCTGCTGCCTCTGCTGATTGAGGAAGTTCCCTGCTCCCAAGGAAGTGCTTCCTTGGCATTTTGTTCATTCCGTGAAGCTAACCTGTAAGCAACGTAAAACCCTCAGCCTCTCGAGGTATCAACGCCCGTCTCACCTGTCCCTTCTGTGACGAAGACGGGGTTTGTTTGGCTCACAGTCTGAGTCTCACTATGGGGTGCTTGGCCCCACTGCCTTTGGGCCTGTGTGAGACAGTATGACACCAAGTAGGAGAAAGTACAGAAGTAAGTGGCCTACCTCAAGGCAGTCGGGGAACAAAGAGAGAAACAGGAAAGGCTGGAATTCCATGATGTCTTCCAAGGATACTTTCCCAATGACCTATCTTCCTCCTACTGGATCCGGCTCCTAAAAATCAGAGTCCAGTAGATCAAAGGCGGGGACCACATCAGTGACACCTGGGCCTTTGGGCTGTTACCATATAGCACCTGAATTTCTTCTTTGCTCTCTTTGATGAATATCCTTGAATAGTTTTTTTTTTTAATGGAAAATAAAAGTCTGTGGAGGCAAACCATGCCAGCATTTCTACATCTTAGGCCCTCACACTTAGGTAATCTGGCAGAGCACAAAACTGTGGGCTTATGGTTGTTTCACCTCAGCACTTTGAAAGTATTTTCCTGGTACCTATTAGTAATGATGACAAGTCGGCTGTCAGTTAGTGCTATTCCCTCACAGGTAATGCGTCTCTTCTTCCTGACAGTTTGGAAGGCTGCGTCTTTATCCCTAAGGCTCTGCAGTCTGGTTCTGATGAGGTCGAGTATGCATTTATCTTTATTTATTCTGCTCAGTTTGTAGAGGGGGCTCTCAATCAGAGAGCTTGGGTCTTGTTCTAATTCTGAAAAATTCCAGCCACTACTGCTCAGCCATTCCTTCCTCTGTTTTCTGGGACAGCATCAGGACTTTGTGTGGGGCTCCTGAGTTTCTCTTGCGCTTCTGTTAAGTGATCGTCTGTGGATTATATCTGTGTGTCTGCACTGTGGGTGGCTTCTTCAGCCACAGCTGCTTATCTATGTCCTCCTTAACTGAGACTCATGGCACCTGTGTCCTTTCTCCCTTTGTGTCAATGAATCTATGACTTGCTTTTGAGATTCCAATTTTTTCCTTCTCTCTATATTCATTCTTCATTTCTGCATGGTTTTGCCCCCTATTAACACTTTCCTGATGGTTTATTTGTTTTATAATTATTATTTCTCCATCATCCCTTCCTTTCAAAATATGAGGCATCTGTTATAAATACTGCTTTTGACTTGACCTCAATTATAACCTGGCTGTTGATGTACAAGGCTGACAGGGCAATGTAGGGTGCCTTGAGAAATGTGTGGCATGTGTAGGCAGGCCCTTCCTGAGAGACAGCTCCTAATGTCCTGCCTGTTGTTCCTCCGCTTGCAACTCTGGGCTCTCCACGGACATAACCATGGTAGTCTGGGTCTCGCCAAATGGTCCCTGTGGATGCAGCTGCGCCCACGCACGTCATCCCTGGCACAACAACCTTTTGTCTGTTCAACTCGGCTACTGGAATCAAGGCTCCAGGTAAGCTAGAGGCCACAGGTGACAGTAGTGCTGGGCTTCCCTCCTGTTCAAGCAGAGCACAATGCCGGAAAAGCAAGCCCCACTCAGTTTGTCCAGTCCTGGGGTGCCATTACAGCTAAGCCACCGCCCCTCTGTGATAGCTCTGGAGCCCCAGTGTGCTTAGCCCCATACTCTTCTGGGTTTAGTTTGTCATGCCCACAGCAATATGTGTTTTTTAAGTGGGGTTGGGGGACAAGGATTTGACTTTTTAATTTTTTTCTTTTTAGACTTTTAAGCAGGTCTGTGTCTGGAGCAGGCAGAGGGGCCGTCTATGATGCAGCATCAATTAGACTATCCCTTTAGGAAATAGCCCTCACGCTCTGCAGTAAGAGGGCACAGAGCTCTGAGAACATGATGCGAGATCTAAGTCCTGCTTCCATAAAGAACTTATTTTCATAAATGCAGACTTTTATAAAGTACTTCTAAGACTGAAAAGCCCAGTGATTTTGACAGCTTGGAATAATAACTAAGTCAATGTGTGTGCTGGCTGGTTTGTCAACTTGACATGAATCTAGACTTACATGAGAAAAGGGAATCTTTTTCTGGGAAAATGTCTCCATAAGATCAGTCTGTAGGCAAATCTGTGGGGCAATATCTTGACAAATGGTAAATGTGGGAGGGCCCAGCCCACTGTGGGCAGTGCCATCCTGGACAGGTGGTCCTGGGTTGTATAAGAAAGCAGACTAAGCAAGCCAGCCAGTAAGCAGCTCTCCTTCATGGCTTCTGCTTCAGTCCTGCCTCCGGGTTCCTGTTCTGCTTGAATTCCTGACCCAACCTCCCCCAGAAATGGATTGGTTATTTGGAAACATAAATAAACCCTTTCTTCTTCAAGTTGCTTTTGGTCAAGGTATTTTTTCACAGCAATAGAAACCCCAAGTCAATGTGCAATAGTCACAATTGAAGCATATATTTCAAATATAAACATCTGGGATGACTACACTAATGGAGTAAAAAACAAAACTTCTACTTTACTAACAAATTGCCTTTACATGGACACATGTATCTGCATTGTGAAGGATATAAATGATGACAGGATGTATACATCAATGCATCATTATTGCCTTACAGTTAGTTATCATATATGCTTAACTTTAAAGTTCTCCTTTTAGGTGCAAGAGAGATGCTCTGTGGGTAAGAGTACTTGATATTTAGACAACAGAACCTGAGTTTGAATCTCCAGCACCTACACACAAAACATCTATATTACCTGGGATGAAATCCTGGGCTGTATAAAAATAAAGGGAGGTGAGCCAAGGCATTCATCATTCCCGGCTCCCTGACTGCAAGTGATCAGCTGCCTCAAGCTCCAGGCACCAGAATTTACCTGCCGGGTTGGGCTTTACTTGCAAATTGTAAATAAATAAATAAATAAATAAATAAATAAATAAACCCTGCCTTCCTTAAGCTGCTTCTGTCTGGATGTCCTATCACAACAGGAGTAACTATGACACACCCATTCACCAACAGGAGTAACTATGACACACCCATTCACCAACAGGAGTAACTATGACACACCTATTCACCAACAGGAGGAGTAACAACAACACACCCATTGACCATGCTTGGTTTGCTGTGGTCCTTTTTGAGAGAGTGGATAGCTCTAGCTTGTCTTTCTCTGTATCTAGGTAAATGAAAAGCATCCAAGTCTCCGAGTAGCTGGCTGGATCCTTTCCTGCCAAATCAAGACCATTCAACGGTGGTACAGATAACATGAGTAATATCACTCATGAACACAATGCAGTAGCTCTTTGACTAAAATGTTGCTCTGGGCAGCTCAATGGACATAAAACATTATAGACATGCATGGGCAGTTAAGAATTTTAAGTCTGCCAAAGAGAATGGGATGAAAGGTCTAAAGGTGAAATTCTGTTTATCGCTGCTCATCTGTCCTGGCTGGCACTTGCTTCAGGCACCTCTGTCTCTCCATCTAGAATACAAAGGCTTCCAGACTCTTCTGAGGTTACAACCCTCAAAGGTTCTCCTGTTTTCATTCTATAATAAAATCAGAATCTCTGGCTTCTATGAATATGTCATAAATACTCTCAAGGAAGATCACCCTGTAAGGTCAGCTGGTAGCACGGCCCGGCAAGGCATCCTTTATTCTAGTGGTTTGTTTCCACATGGAAACCACCCTCTTATCTTACACCCCTCTCTTCGCTGGTCCAGAGACAGGATGACAGAGCCCCGCCCTCCACTATACACTTCTGCCTGCTGCAGTCAATTATCATTAAGTCCACCTTCAAATTTTCTTCCATTTAGGCTGAGTTGTGATGTTTGCTTTGGAGTTTGGGGATAGGAATTAACTTTGACCAGCAGTCCAACAGAAAAGGGTCTTGTTCCCACAAGTTCTCCAGAGTTCCACAGCCGTCAAGATGACCTTCAGTTAGCTTTTGACACTGCTGAAGTTGACCCCTAGAGTTCTAATGTGATTATATTCTTACCTGCCCTGAACACCCCTGGGGTGCTGTGTGCCAAGCAGGTACTTTATGTGCACTGGCTCATTAATGCACGGTGCAGTCCTCTAAGACAGCCAATACAGCTATTCCCACCATGCTCCTGTGGGGCCCAAATAACACAGACTTGACTACTTCACCTAAAATCAAACAGTCGGGAAGTGGCAGATCCAAGATCAAATGCACATCTACCAGAGCTAGGCTGTATTGTGAGTGCCTAGGTTGTAAGGCCTCTCATTTAAAACTGAGGGCCCTGTCATGGTTGTGGCTGCTGAAAACCAAAATACCACAGCCTGATGGCCTAAACAGCAAACAGCTTTCAGAGCTCTGGAAGCATGGTGAGAGGCTGGAAGGCCACCTCCTCCTCCCTCAATGCCCCCCACCACCTTGTGTGTGTGTGTGTGTGTGTGTGTGTGTGTAAGAGAGAGAGAGACAGAGACAGAGACAGAGAGACATCAACGCTACCATGCTCCACCATTGTTTTGAGACAGTCTTTTACTGAACCTAGAGCTATGCTGGTTCATTACACCCAAGTGATCCTCCCATCTTTCCACCCCCACCCCACCCCACCCCAGCAGTGTGTTGGTAGAGTCAGGATTTTACATGGGTATGGGATCCTAAATGAGGTTCTCATGTTTGTGAGTGAGATCTCTTACTCAGTGAACCATGTCTGAAGGCTTCCTACTCCTATTTCGGAGGGCGCTTCCACCATGCTCTAACCACCTCCCTAGGACCTCTATTTCCAGAAATGACATAGGAAGTTAGGATTTTAACATATGGATGCAGTAAAAGACACAGACATCCAGTCTACTATAGGCTCACAGGAAATGGCTCAGGTCCCGCTACTGTTTCCAGAACTCTATTCAGCCTAATTAACAGTTATGTAAATAAGACCAAATCTAACATTTATCCCTGTGGTGTCTTCCCTGACATTTCCTTTTCAAATGATTCATGTACCTCTTAGACTAATTATCCTGATACACAAGTACTTCCAGTCTGTTTACTGTCCGTGAGATTGTGTTCTTATCTAAAGTTACTTAAAAATCACTTTTAGTCACAAAAATAGCATGTGCTATCAATTATTTGCTTTTACATTCAAATGTTTGACAGTCCTGATTTTAATTTCGTCTAGTCATTTGGCAACAAAAACTGCTTATTAAATTTGGCTAGCAGGTTTGGTATATTATTTTTTTTTTGGTTTGGTATATTATTAATGTAGTTTTTTAACTTATGACTCTGTTGCCTGGATCTTTAAACATTTTCTTGCTTTATTGCAATATTTTGTTTTTAGTTTTCCTTAATCTCCTTGAGCTCCCAGCACACACTGCGGTGAGAGGCAGGCACAGTTCCTACTCAGGCAACTTTGCTTCTGTTTCTTCACCAGGAAACTGCATGAGGCTCACTGAGTTCTCAACATTCTTTCCAACGTAGGGAGGAAGCTTCTGTATTTATTGTTACCTTGTCAAATAATATCAGTCCTTTCTGGAGATCACAGAAAATAAAGTGTTTCCATTATGAAGTCATGTGGAACAAACACTATGAATTCAATTAACTGCCAGAACATAACATGGTCCCCAATTCTCGAATGAATACGAAGGAGAGACAGAATTTCAAATCTTCCTGAGCCCGTTCACATTTACTTTAAACACTGGAAGGCTTTATTTAGAGAAAATCATAAACCAGCACCACTGGAAAGTGAAGATAGGGTGTGCCCCTTTGTTAAATGGTGTAGACGGGTAGCCAAGGTACCTCAGCACATTGTGCCTTAGTCTCTGTGGGTCTTGGGGATCCAATACAAACTTCAAGTCCCCTGCTTGAATGCGATGCTCTTTAACTTAAGGGAAAGCAAAAAATAAAAGAGAAAAAGAAGGTGTAGACAACATTGTTCAAATATCACATAAATTTTTTGCTGAAAAAGTAACTGTAGAAGAATAGGGGCACAGCAGAGAGCTCTCATTTGCTGCTTCAAAGCATCCAGCGGAATATCTCACATAAGTAAAAATGCCAAATTAAATTAATATCTTTGGAGTGAAAAAAATGCTCTAAAGTTGATAGAAGAGATGACAATAGAGATGCTCACAGTTCTCTACGAGCACACTAAGAACCCCGCTGAATCTTAGGCTCCAAAGGGTGAACCCTGTACTATGGGCTGCACCTCAGTACAGCTGTTAAGAAAGTAGCACATGACCAGACATATTACAGAAGGAATAATCATGCCCCTCTCAGTAGCAAGTGTCCTTTTTCTTTTCTATCTCTTCAGATCAATTATCTATCCCCTCATTATTTTTAGGTTGAGTAATATAGCTTTACTAGAGGCTGGACTACTTTGACTCGCATAGCAATGAAGAATCTGCAGAAGTTTCGCCCCATTGTTTAAGTCCTCCACCGAATTTCCATTCGTATCTTACTGGTCCTATACCACCATTGTCTTTTAGGCAATTTTGTGTTTATATGGACTCAGGGGTATAAATTATGTGTATATCCATATGTATATATATATATATATATATATATATATATATATAGGGGGAAGGGAGGGATTAACTGGTGATCTGAAGGAATAATTGATTTTTGTGGGTTCTTGTTTTAAAAAAAAAAACTATATGAGTGTTGATTCTTGTATATTGATATATTAAACATTGTATGAGCGTATGATACTACCTCTGTTTGAAACAATTGTTATATTGACATTGCTTACTATATTGCAATGTACATCTCTACCTCTGATACTATTTATGTAATGACATTGTTTACTATATTACAATGTACATCTCTACCTCTGATATTATTTATGTAATGACATTGTTTACCATATTGCACTGTACATTTCTACCTCAGATATTATTTATGTAAGGACCCTGTTTACATTTAAAAATCATTGTCTTCATTTATTACACAGTTGTCTATTCTATTAATCATACAGTTACATAAATGTTAAAAATTATATGTTGGTCATATTTATATTTAGGACAATCAGGTTTTTTAGACACATAGAGGTTGTATTTAGTATAGATAGCATAATCTTCGACCTCTTTAAAGAGCTGTAGAACATGGCCTTTAATCTAACCTAGAGTTTTATATTTATGAGACACAATCACTCCTGGCAACAATGCTCTACTCCCGAGAGAACGTTGAGCACCAAAGACACTCCACTGGGAGTTTGTCTTCTACTTGGCAGAACTGCCTTGGGGCAAAAAAAAGCCCATACCTCCATTACTGACTAAAGTACAAAATATCCATAAGTGGATAAAACAAAATTGTCTTATCTTGCCAAGACAGGATAGGATTGTTCTACTAAAGGTTCCTTGCCATTGTATAATGGTATGTCAGGTTTTTTCAGGCTTCAGCCAAAGTTGGTTGCCTCAACATTGCTATCTAGACTTTGTGTGGTTGCCCAGGTAGTCAATTGTCTCTGTCTTCTGTTGCACATTTTGGAAGTTTCTCGTTTGTGCTTCCTGGTTGCTTTGGTAATTTTACTCTCCTTCTCAGATCTTTGATGGGGTTAAAGATTAGATAATGGTAGCTACCTTCTAGATTATTTAGACTTCCCAAAGTAGAATGATTAAAAAAATTTTTCGTTATATACTCCTCGCCTGATATTGTTTACTTCTTGTAATTTTATATGATCTGTTCCCTTTGTATATAGTTGTATTTGGTTTCTAAATCTGTCCTATTTAGACAAAAGGGGGAGATGTTGGGGCAGCTGGCCCAATCCCTGCGTTCAGGGGCGTGGCTGCCCCAGCGGAGTAGCATTCCCCTTAAATAGGATCGGGGCGCTGGAAGGAGCCCCGTTCTTTGCTCTCCCCCGCGTACCTTCTGCTCCGCTGGACCCTTGGTTCTGTAAGTTCCCTTATCTCCCCTTGTATTAAAACTGGGTAATTATAAAAGAACTATCGTGGTTATTTCCTAACCCCTCCGACCGCTGGCAGCCGGCACAATTTTGTCTCAGTAATCATGCTTACCAGGGACAGTTATGAACCTACTACCATCTGCTTCTTTTAAAGGGGAGAAGAGTCAGGTTTTAAAAACCAAAAGTAATGGGAAGCTGATTTGTGATCCTCTGCTGTAGACTGCATATGGTTTGTCCTGGCTAAAACACAATGCGGAAGCTTATTCCCCAGCTAACAGTATTCAGAGGAGATGAGATGCTTAAGAGCTGGGGTCTAGGAGTAGGAAATTAAGCCAAAGGTGCAATCACAAGGGATTAATCACTGTGTCTAGGAGGTGGGTTAGGTCACATGCAACTGTAATAGTTACCATGAGAGTCCTTACTTCTAAACTGAGGCCACTCGGTGCATTTTCTTTCTCATCTGTTATCTGAGGAGCACCGGGTTAAACAAGTTAGGCAGGAAAAGCCCAATAAAGAGTATTACAAGGAGGTTGTCTTTCCTAAAACTTAAATTGAAAAAGGCCAAGTAAAATCCAAATTTGAGGTGCCTCTAGCTACCTTAGTCCTGCCATCCTGACCGTCAGAGCCAGACGAGATGCCAACATGGACATTTGCTAAGTCCCGACTTGCAGGGTACTCGCAGCTCCTACTAAATCCTATATCTGCCTCTCCAATGACCCTGAGCTTAGTAACAGTCTCTCTCTAACTTTCTTTTCTTAACTATTTAGAGTCAGGAAACCGCCTTTTCGAGTTCTATCAAATTCTCAGAGGCTCCCAGTGAGCCAGATCATTAACTCAAGGTGTCATGCCAGGCCTACTAATGACTAATTTTTCCTCCTCAAAATGTTCAAAATGAATAACGTGTACCGAGGATCAACCCTGCAGCCACATGTTCAGATTTCTTCTCTCTCAGAATTGCCCTATATGCTGGTTACCTCCATAGGATTCAACTCTCACTTCCCATCCTCACGGTGCAGCATGGCAGATGGTGCGAGCCAGATTCTGCGGATGGGGAAAGGGAAGTGCGGAAGCCACTGTGCTCATGGGTGCGCAGTAAGAGTGAGAAGAGAAGGGGATCCTCCCCATATCCACACATAACAGCACACCCACAATGTGCCTCCTCTTCCTGAAGCCCTCCCCAGATCTGCTGATCCCACCACGGTTGTGCTGTTTCTTCTGTCTCTCAGGCTCCCTCTGTTTCTCTAGATGCAGTAAACCCCTGCATCAGACTATTATAAAAATTAAATGAGATAAAATACAGACAGATGTTCCTCTACTTCTAAGGAGTTACATCCCGATAAACCCATTATAAGTGGAACATATCAGAAGTGGAAAAGGCAATTAATTAATGCAGCAACTGAATATCCAAGCTTAGCAACTCAGTGTGTGTAAAGTGCCAGTTGTTTCTCCTTGCGACTGAGAAACTGGCTATGACAGTGAGTCTCTGCTCAGAAGAGCCAGAGGACTGCACCAGATAGTGGTACCCAGGGAAAAGACACAAATTCCCAACTCAAAGCTGAGTTTCCACTGAATGCCATCACTGTGACAGCTATCAATCAACAGTCCATACTAAAACCCCTAACATATCAGAAAACACCATACAAAGGTAAGACGTGGTAACTGTAACCTTTTTTGTTTTTGTTTTTTGAGACAGGGTTTCTCTGTAGACCAGGCTGGCCTGAACTCACAGAGATCCACTTGTCTCTGCTTCCGAGTGCTGGGAGCCACCACCACCTGGCATGATTGTAAGCTTTGAAAATTGTCCATCTAATCTGATAAACAGGGCACTGCCGTGCTGCTCACTCTTCACTCTATGCCCATTTCCTCATTTAACCTTTAGATGGAACACATGCAGGAAGTCACTCGGTTGTCATGCACTGCTAGTCCCCCATCTGCAACGGGGGTAATCGTTCTAGTATTCCTTCACTAGCCCTGCCACAGGGGCAGACGTATGGGCATGTAGAGACCACATGACCGATACATGTTTACTGTTCGCATTCACCTATAGACCAGCTATGAGGGACTCAGATCTAGGTGTCTCTCCTACCTCTTCATGCTATTCCTTTTTCATCATAGTCTATAACCTACAGAGACTTTGTGTGTGTGCGTGCCATGCGTGCATGTGTGTTCTCTGGACAGGGACTGCATTTCATCCCTGTTTCTGTGATACAGAGTGATGGTCACAAAATACAAGCGGCCATGTCTACGGAACAGACTTAGAGCAGGTGCGGCTCTCTCAGCTTCACGAACCTTGATGCTAGCTCTGCGGTGGGCAAGGAGGAGACAGACAATGAGAGAAATGATGGCAGCAGAGAGAACTTACTACAAAGAGCAAATATTGGAGGAATAGGCAGGCAGGACACGTAACCAGCCATCTGTACACCATTAGAGGATTAGGGGATAGCTCTCCCCTAGTGGAGAAATGAAGGGATTGGGGAATTGAAAACGGAAGGATCTTTGCACTTGTTCTGGAATGCCCAGCAGTGAAATACTGAAGTGGAGAGCAGGAAGTGGAAAGAAAGCTTTATGGTCAGCACAGCTTTGAAAGGTGTCAGGGTTTGCTTTGAGAATGATGACGCCAATCATCTGTGGTCCTGGTGCTAACCTCCTACCACAGATCCAAGCCCACCGACCTTAGAAGCAGTAATGGGCTCTGCAAACCATGCTTCAGTTTTGCCAGGGTTGCTGTGGGGCTCTGCTAATGGGACTGCAGGAAGGACTTGGACAGAGGAGCCCATTCGTCTCTATTGGCTTCCTATTAAGAGTCCTCAAATTACCATGTCTATACTGCGTCAACATTACTGTGGCCAGCAGCAGCAGCTGAACTCACACTGTAGTTTCTTAACTCCTGCAGAACTGGCCTCATCTGAGCTAGGCCCCAGGATGGATAGTCAATTCCTAGGAAGCCTCCTCCACTAGGCTCATATGCATTAATGTCAGCCTCTTCCTTGGTTACCTCATCTCTTTAGAAGAGTATCTTTTTGCTCCTGCAGTCCCATGATTCCTTCGTTCCTATTTCCTCTCCCAAGGTTGATACTTTATTAGAATAGGTTCTTTCTTTATACCAAAACTCAGTCACTGATATGGTCTCTGCCATTTGCCTAGAATCCAACATCCCCAGAAAGGAAGGGACAAAGAGACTAAGTAGTATCTGTAGTTGCTAGCCTTGTTAGCACAGCTGATTCAAATCAACAGCAGGAGATTCAGAAAACCCAATTCACAGCAGAAATATAAAGAATAAAATGAGAAAGGCAGTACTGGTAAGTTGCCCAGGGAACAGCCAAGCTCCATCCAGTGCATATCTTCTGGCCATCTAAGGAAACCTCAAAATTACTAACTCTTAGCCCTCTTATAACACGCAACACTGTGTAAGTCCTAGATCATTTTAAGGTGTCCCATTCCTGCAAAGGAAAAGACCAGGCCCAAGTTTCCTCCTAGAAAAAACTCAGTGATGTCAGAAGCAGCTTCAGCTGGGAAAGGGATGCAATGATGAATAACAGGCAGCCTGAGGAGGGAGGCTGATGGGGGAGGGCTGGAGACTAATGCCTGGCAGGTAGAAACAGCTCCTGCCCACGGGTCCTTAGCCAGGGATTTATCTGTTGTAAATCCATCTGTCTGCTGTCCAGGAGCCTCTCTCAGCAGCAGTGACAACATGCAGCCTCACACTCTTAGCCCAGCATTCTTCCCCTTACCCAACCACAGCCTCTTTGTTGCATGGCAAAGTCATGAGAAATTTAGCCTATGACTGAATAGAATGGAATCAAATATTTTCGTAGAGTCCATTTCTCAGGACTTCTTCCCCAGGAAACCTGAGGATTCAACATGCTCTGCAGCGCTTCACTGCTGCATCTCTTGACACCTCTTGCACCTCTTGACGGGCATCTCTGTTCCTAAGCCTGATTCTGATGAGCCTGATAGGGCGAAATCTTTTTGGCTCTTTTATTTTTCTCTTGATTTCTTCTCTCTCTCTCTTTCTCTCTTCCTCCTTCCCCCTTCTCTTCTTCCTCTTCTTTTTTTGAAAATGGAGGCTGTGGAGGAAGGGAGGAACTGCTTCCTCATTGAGTTGTAGAGTCCCTCCAATCTTGCTTTCCTTGTTTTACCTGCTGTCTCAGTCTCAGAGTTAAGAGAATTACTGTGTTGCTGGGCAGAGACCAGGGAGGGCAGAAAGCTGGGTCCTGCATGGGTCCTGCATGGACTTCCTAAATTAATAACCCATCACCTGCCTCAGTTTGTGTGTTAAAGGAAGCAGAACCACACCAGCGCTCAGGAACACACTGGTTGACTCACTCTCTCTTGGCCTGTAACAAAGAGATGAGGTGGAAAGCTGAGTTGGGAGGAGGGAAAGAGCTTCAGAAGGGAGGCTTGAAAGCTGGGCAAGAGGCAGGGGAAGGAGTAAAAGGGGCCATGACCAGTCTGAAGAAAGAAGTGTGGTGGACAGTCCTCAGAATGTCAGACACTACTTTTAGGAGACTCATGTATCCACTCCACTGTCCTTTCTGGGCTCCTTTGGGGCCTGTAGTGACCTGCCAGGATTCTGGCTAGGGAAGGTAGGGTAGGGAAGACACAAGCAGAACATGTTAACATCAGAAATTGCCTGCGCTGCTTCTCACTGGCTCTCCAAAGTGCATGCAGAAACCACATACGGTAACCTATTGCTGCAATCCCAGCACCCAAGAGTCACAACAGAAAGGCCTCATGTTTGAAGCCAGTCTGGGAAAAGTGACTAAAACACAAACAAACAAGAACAAAAAACCCCAAGTGTATGATATGGTAGATTGGAAATGCATTCACAGCTTGTAGTAAAGGCACTAGAAAAATCTAATGAACCAAAGACACATTGAGGGGTTCAATGAATCTTCCAGGATGAGAGCTCATTACATTTTCAAATTTATTTATTTTAGAGATAAAATCTTATTATGTAGCTCGGACTAGCCTCAAAGTCATGACATGTCTTTGCATCCCAAATGCAGGGTAACAGGCATACACCATAGCACCCCCAGTGGATCTTAGATACCTTTAAGTCAATAAAAACAAAGTGCCATGTTCTAAAAAGCTTGACCAAAGATATAAAAATATAAATATTGATACAATATACTTTTTCTAAACACTTTGATGTTATTATCCCAACTTATTCTTTATCTTCATTCATCCAAAAATATACTTTTTAATCTTTATGCAAAGAAATGTGAAAGGCACATTTGAGATACAAAAATTAGTAAAATATACTGTTCACACGAATTACAAAATGATGAGGAGGCAAATACAGGCTAAATTAATGTGGATGTCTGTTAAATTGGAATTAAGCTCAAAAACAGAATTAGGGGAATTCGAGAGGAGCGTGAGTAGCTGGGATGCTGATGAGGAGATATGGAATCTGAAGAGGAGTAGGAGAAGATCCTCAGAGAAGACCGGACCCAGTAAAGACAGCCCATCATCAGAGCCCAGAGAAAATACAGAGGCTCCTTCAAGCACACAGGCGACTGCATAGCTGAACCATGTTCAGCATGGTGACTATAAAATACAAGCAGGGCAGTCAAGTAGACATGGCTAGGCAACACACACATTGCGTATCCCAAAGAAGAGTTGAGGAGAGAGCCAAGCTGAGGAGAGCGCAAGTCCTGTCTCATGTCTCTTCAGATTGGTTAATGTAACTTGGAGATATAAGACTTCCGGTCAGAGGCAATGAACTGTCAAATATGAGACACTGGTCATGTGGCCCAGGACCAGTTGGTCTCTCTGGTTCCCTCCCCCTGGGGCTTGTGAACAGCTGAATTTCACTTACGTACAGTATTCTCTTTCCTGAGTTTCAGGAAATTAACTTTATCACACACGGTGGAGTTCAGCAAGCATCATCCCCAAAGAGCTCCTTTACCCACGTGAATGTTTCAGAGTGCAGCTGTCTGGGTGACTGTCAGTGTCTGGCTGCTTCTGTGCTTGTCTCCCTATCTGTGTTGTCTCAGCTGTGTCCGACCTGGATAATTTAATGGTATCAGAGTAAATTCGCATGGCTGATACTGGTGGCTGCTAAGTCTTTTCACAGAAAAAGAAAGAAAAGAAATTTAAAAAAAAATAAGAGCTAAAAATTTAGTGATTGGAAAAAAACCTATACAAAAGTGAAGCAAAGTCTTCTTTCTTACAAAATAAAACTAAACAAAACCCACAAAAACCAAAGAAACAGAAGTCACTGACCAGGCCGCACAACTTACAGAGTTAACTCCCATGGATGCTGACTGATAAAACACTGAGCAGGGCGCATGCAGGGAGTTCAGGACCACAGATGTGACTGAACAGTGCATAAGTCGCATCTCCTGTGAGCAAACTAGGCTGGGAATACGACTCTAGAAGGTAGGAGGTGGAAGTGGATTTGGATGAATACAGATGCATCTGTCCTGCCCCTTCCTAATGGAAGAGAAACCTCTGTGCTGGGGATGATGGCCATGACTTAATGAATCTATAACATAGGCTAGTGCTGAGTTCTCAATTGGACTATGTACTGGAGCCCCCAATCAACTTGATCCATCTTTGAGAAGGAAACATTGGGTATTTGTCTTTTTGGACAGATGCTCAAGAAAGCCCAATGCATTGGGAGCCGGTGTACAAGGCTGAAGGTGCATGGAATTGTACTGTTTGCTGGCTTTACACGCAACCTCTCCACACTTACAGCTACCCACAAGACCCAGGTGTGCAGTGCTGTCACTTTTAAATGCTCGAAGATTTTCTGTGCCCTTTCAGTGTGCTAGGTACTCAGCTAATGACTCCACACATATTTTAAAACATAGCAATCAAAACCTTCCTTACGAGATATGGAATATGGTCTCAGTTTAGAGGAGTGTGGACTGTTTTCACCAAAATCACACAGCTTCTAGGCGGGGCTGGGCCCATGACCCCAGCCTGACATCGGAGTTTGTGCTTCTAATCATTAAGATTCACCAGCTCATTTATAGCTACAGAATACTCATTTTTCAAATATGTCGTTTATCTCCACACATCCAGCTTTTAAATCACATTCATCCACAAAATGCAGAAAATAAAATTTCACTTGAAAATGACTTGTCAAAAGGATATATATGCAGTGTCTATTTTCACAAAACACTCTCCCGCCTGTGTGTTTTCAGTGCAGCATCCAGAATGAGCAGAAACCCACTGGCACTCTCAGACACGGAGTGTCCCATGGTGTTTCATTTAAGCTTACAAGTCACTGCATGATTGCCACAGCCTGGCACATCTACAGAAGTGACCAAGGCCAGCCTACAGATTGAGAAGGCGTTGAAAAACAGGACACTGCTGAGTGAAGCTATAGGAGTTTTGCAGTTTTCAAAATTAAAAATGATTCTTCTATTGTTGTTGCCCTGGCAAGGACAAGCTATGCTACGGAGCATTTATACGTTCCATCGCAGGGATTGACTCCCCAACTAATGAGAGGATTTACTATGCGCTGTCTTTGTGTCACATGCTGCCCAGAAGCCCACGCCAGACCCCTGCCATGGGTGCTGACATGAAGCAGAGAGGCTGAGGGGGCTGCATCAACAGAAAACGAAGGATAAATATTACATTACAATTCCAAAGACACTGAAAATACAATTGACAAAATCATCCCTTCAGAATAACAACACTACAATTTAGGTGTAGAAGTCTAACAGAGGAGATTAAAACATGGACTTGTAAGTTTATCTAGTGTTTAGAGGCTATGTGGGGAAAAGTCATCCAAACAGTGCTCTGAGGTACTGGCAGATTTTCCCCTTTGACCTGCTCTGATGCAGTGTAACCCAATGTAAAAGGACTGGGTAAACTAATCCTCTTTTTTGCATAATCCTTCCAGGAACCACCTCTTTGGACTTGGTATTTTAACTTCTAAAGAGAAGCAGAAACACACACACACACACACACACACACACACACACACACACACACACACTCAGTTCAAATAAACTGACTTGTAAAAGTAGAGTGTTAAGAAAACTCAACCAACCTCCAAAAGGTCTGAGTCAACATGACTTTTAAAGAAAAAGTTAAGAGGCTGCATGTTGACAGTTCCAAAGAAATCTATTATCTTCTGCCAATCTATGCCTCAAGTTTCTTGTTTTCGTTCACTTATTTATTTGTTTTCCAGTATAATGCTGAACAGTAGATAATCTAAGGTCTGGTAACAAAAGGAATATATCGTAACATATATACTCTTACCATATACAAAAAGTCCACAACTAATGTTATACTCAACAGTAAAAACATGGAAATAGTCCTCTAAGATGACCTGCAACAAGACAAGCACACCCTCTCATCACTCTCCTTCAACACATTACTAGAGCTCAGACTAAAGCAACCAAGAAAAGGAAATAAACCCACCCACACTAGGGAGGATGCTGTTTTTATTTGAAGGTGACAGTATCTTACATACTAAAAAAAAAAAAAAAAAAAATCTAAACATTTCATTAAAAACTGTTAGCACCAATAAATGAATTACTTCACTGAAGTTGAAGGATATTAAATTAATTGAAATTTCTGTTCCTGAGATAAAATCTTTTCACAACAACCTATGGAAGACAGAGCTTATTTGGGTTTCTAATTCTAGACTGTAAGAGTCAGCCACGACAGGGAGGCAGAGCTGCAAGTGGCCCACGTGGCAGCAGAAGCAGGGAAGCAGGAAGTTGCTTTTCACTCTGAACTCGGCCCCCGTTTCGGACTCCAGCAAGGTTGTACCACTTTAACTCCCCACAGTGCCACGGGACTGGGGGCTTGGGATCTAGTATTCAAACGCCCAAGACTACAGGAGACATTTCCCATTCAAATCACCACAATTACCAAATCAACATGCAAAAATCAATTATAGTTCTATATAGTAACAAGGAATTGTTAAAACCAAAGAAAAAAGAAAAAGAAAGGAAGTCCTCTATATAACAGCATCAAAGAAAAATATTTTGGAATTAAATAAACCAAGGAGATGAAAGACTTAAAACTGAAATAAATTAAAGAAGACACAAATAAATGAAAAGCTATCCATCCCATATTCAAGGATTAAAAGAATATTACAAAACATTCATGGTTGTGAAAGTGATCTTTGTAGTCAATGAATTCAATCAAATTTCTAATCGGACGTTTTTCAAGAAATAGAAAAAATACTAAAATTGGTATACATACAAAAGAACAGAAGGGCCATATCATTCTTGAACCCAAAGAACAAAACTAATAAAATCATACTATCTGATTTTCATACTGCATTAGACAATTATAATAATCTAAATGCTATTGTAGCAGCATAGAAACAGAAGAGATGACTGGAACAAATAGAAATCTCAGAAACAATCTCACTTAGATGGGAAACTCTTTACAAGGTTTCCAAAAATATAGAATAGGGAAAGCATAGACTTTTCAAGAAATGGTGTTAAGACAACTGAACATCCACACGCAAAGAGAATGAAGTTTACCTTACATCCCATACAAAAGTCAACCCCGAATGAATTAAAACCTTTCAAGATTTGAAACCTTAAATTTCTATAGGATAAGACAGGAATCAAATTCTCTCTCTCTGTCTCTCTCTCTCTCTCTCTCTCTCTCTCTCTCTCTCTCTCTCTCTCTCTCTCTCTCTCTCACACACACACACACACACGATATACAACACCAAAAGCTCAGGTCAAAAATAAAAATAAAATAAAAATATTTGACTGCATAAAAAGGCATTTCACAGCAAAAAATAACAAAGGGGCAACATATGAATGGAAGAAAATATCTGCAAACTTTTATCTAAGCAAAACTCTACAGACTAAGGGATCTCTGACAAACAGGCTTATTGAGTCATTACAGATGCAGGCCAGAAAATGAATGAATCAATTAATGAATGACTCAATGAATGAATGAATGACTCGGTCCTGGGACAAGCTCTTATAAGCTGCCAGAGGCATAAAGCCGAGATTTCTTATAACCAGCCTTTGGGAGCTGTTGCAAACTTCCCTAATCTGTTCATCCCTTTATCCTCTGACCTTTGTAATTTAGGAAATCTCAATCTTCTATCATTATGTATCCAATAAGTAACTAATAATATATTAGGAACTACACAAAAGTAACAAAGCTAAATGACTCAATTTAAAAATTAGACAAAGGACCCAAATAAACATTTCTCCATAGGAAGCAATTTCCAACATTACTTGAAAGGATGCTCAATGCTAACAATGCAGGCAATGAGACATCACCTCCCGTCTGCTCTGATGCTCTGAAGATGTGGAGAAAGGGAAACTTTCTGACTGTGGGTGGGACTGAAACTGGTACAGTCATTATGAGAAACAGTATAGAGGGCCTCAAAACTGAAAGGGAGCTACCTTATATCCCAGCTATGTCGTGTCTGTGAACACCCAAATCAGGATCAGAAGAGATAAGATATGGAACCCCGTATTCATTCTTAGACCATGACCACAGCAGCTAAGTCATAATACCAATCTTGGTGTCATCAAGGAATGAATGGATAAGAAGAATGCAGAGTGTATGCGTACACACACACACACACAAACACACACACACACACACACACTACCTCTGAATAGTGTTGGGTGTGATAATTTGTATAATTATTACAGTGAAATCAGCACTATGCCTTGAATTCATATGCTTGTATTTCAACTAAATATTTCTAAATAAAATAATAATCAAAGAAGAAGTATAGAAGGTTTTAAATCTATAGAAGAGTAAACATTTACTTGAAACAATTCTTTCTTTTTATACAGAGTCATTCCTAAAGGTCTCTGACATTGTTTTGGTATGACACAGAATATAGGACAAAGAATATTACAGCAATAAAAATGAAGCATTTTTCTTCCCTGGGCTGCTCCTGTCATTTAGTTTCTGCATATCCTAATTCATATTCTGAGCAGAAAAGGAAGTGAGAACTGGGGCTTTATTAACCCATCGCAGCCCCTGCTCTCAGCACTGCTGCTTCTAATTATGCGTCTCACACAGGAGCATCCCTGGCTGCTCTCCATGCACAGGATGCATAATGTAGCTTTTGTTTTCAGAGATTTATGTCAAAGACCTCTTCATTAAATGCTGTGGGAGGGCAGATGCATGTCTAGGGTAGGTTAAAACAAAGCCCAACATGCTAATAAAATAGTCATTCAATAACCATGGCTGTGAGAGGTCCCAAAGGTCCTTCTGCAAAGGGTATATCACACACACACACACACACACACACACACACACACACACACACACATTTGTGTACAAGCAAGCGTGCGTGCGCAGACACACACACACACACCACACATGCACGCATGAACACCACACATTTGCACACACTCAAGCATGTGTGTGTACAAAGACACACACACACGTCTCCCTAGAAAGAGAAAGAGAAAACGAGGGGAAGAGGGAAAAGGAGGAGTATAAGGGCAGAAGGGAAAACAAGGATGGGGGTATTTTTTAAAAGGCTTTTAAAACCATTTAAAACAGATGAGACTCCTATGCAGAGGGAAGATGATTCAGACACTGGATGGTTGAGTTTACACAGAAGCCCAAGCACGAGCTTTGCCTGGTTACTTCTTTGTTCTGAAGGTGGGGCATAGGGAGACACCGCTGCCGTGAAGTGACCAGAAGCCTTTAAGAGCTTGCTGATTTCTCTAGCATTGGTCCTGCAGCTTAGATGAGCCCTTGACAGGAAGAGGAAGGAAGCTGGAGAGTGAAATTCTGATCAAGGAATGGCATCCAAAGCCAAGGGGCAGGGCTGCCTCCAAGCTGCAGTGACACCTGGTGAGGAGTTTGGCCTGACATGCTAGCGAAAGTCAGAACAAACAAGCACCTGAAATTTTGTAATTTTAGGAACACACACAGGCGCGCACACACACATATACACACAATAAATAAAAACTGTAATATAGACCCCACAAAGGAAGAGTCACTTGCCTGAGTCCAGGTTGACAGCTCACAGGAGTACAGACCAAATTAGCGGAATTCTACCCTGACCCTGCCTGTGACACTTAAGCTGCTATGTTCCCTGTCTCAGCTCAGTTTCCTCTTTTGTAAAATGGGACAGTTAGAACTTCAACATCTAAGCAATGGACTTTATGTAACATGTTTACAACAGAGTCTGGAAGCAGGACGTGAAGAAAGTTCTGCTAAACAATAACTCTAGCAGGGCAGGTGGTGCCTGTTTTCAATCCCAGCACTGGAAAAGCAGAGGAAAATGATGTCTTAAGTTCTAGGCCAGCTTGGTTTTTTCAACAAGTTCTAGGACAGCCAGGCATACATAGTGAAACTGTCTCAGAAACAACTACAACAACAACCAAACAACAACAACAAAATTCTATTTGTAAATATAGACAGGATGGGATTGCATTTCTTACTAACCAATGGTTTTATTAATAATTTAAACAATCAACATTTCTCTGAAAGGTTTCAGAATGCCGTGTAAATGAAATTACCTAGAAGTGGAGTCACCTTTATTCATTGGAGAACTAGGGAAACTAAGGCAGATTTAAGCATGCATGATTCTTCTCCAAGTCTTGCAAACACATCTCAACTAGCTGTGACCAGAGCAGACACTCAATAAACAATTGTGGCCCAAGACCTATCTGTGCATTTTCTGGTCTAATTCCATTTATATTCCAGAGGCTAAGCAAGAACAGGGGTATACTTGGACTATGGAACCATTCTGCGCTCACAGTACTTTTTAAGCACGGGAACAATCATAATGATGGAATGAGGGTTGAGAGCACAAGACTCTGCAGCAGTTATTCTTAAAGCCTCTCTTGCCGGGTGGTAGGGGTGCAGACCTTTAATCCCAGCACTTGGAAGGAAGAAGCAGGGGGACCTCTGTGAGTTCGAGGCCAGCCTGGTCTACAAGAGCTAGTTCCAAGGCCAAGCCCCAAAGCTACAGAGAAACACTGTCTCGGAAAAAACGAAACAAAGCAAAGCAAAACAAAAGCCTCTCCTAAACACTCGCAGACTATGCCTCAAATGGCTCTAGGTGAGTGTTGCCTCGAATACACTCAGGTACCAAAGATACGTCAGCACGGCCTATCACAAGGCTGAGCTTACCTACGTCTGCAATGATTCCAGAAACTTCATTAGTCTTTGTCTCCAACTTTCAACTCACGCAAAAAAAGAACTGTCATACTTTCCTGAAAGACAGTGCATTTTTTTTTTAAATTCTGAAAAGGTCATTTTGTTCATCTGATGAAATAAGATTAAATGTTATCCAGTTGTTGAGGGGCACGCACAGAAACTTAGTTGTCTAATGGCAAAGGCTCTATCACAAACCGTCAGACTGAACTGTACAGAACTGCTAGTTAGTGACTGTTTTTGGATGCCTCCAAAGCTATTCTTTATCATTCTACCTGATAGTTGTGTAACTCTGGTCACATTTCTAATTTCTCCAAAAATCGACTTTGCCATTTACAAAATAAGGACACTCTTAGTAATTACTCTATGGTAAAACTAAGAAATCGCAGAAAGCACCTGGCAATCCCTTGGCAGTCACTGTGGGTACCTGAGTACTTAATAAAGGTTAGTGGTTATTCACAGTAAGAGGACTGGCATCTGGCTCTGAGGTTGAGTTGGATGCCTGAACAGAGAGTGTCTCGTTTGGAATCAGTTTCTAAAACACGGGAGAAATAGCCTCCTGCACAGAGCCTGTTGTGCACAGGCAGGAGGTGCTTGGCCTTCTTTCTTCCTCTCTTTGGCACTGAGAGCAGCTTCAGCAAACCAGCTGCCAGCTGTGGAGGAACACAGCACTCAAAGCAAAGAATAAGCACAGCACACACCTTGCACACACCTGCCTGCAGAACTCCCTGCGTGTGATGTCCAGGGTGACAGTGCCCCGAGGGACCGTGTCCAGCAACACACCAGTGCCTTTTCCAGAGGCACCACTTGCAGGCTACACAGATGGCTGACTGGGTTTTTAATACAAAGAGGGAACCCAGATAAAGACTTTCTGAATCAACTTTTCCTGCGCTAGTTCCTTTCCTTTCTCCATGTGTATTCTACTTTTCATCTTAAAGATGTGTGTGTGTGTGTGTGTGTGTGTGTGTGTGTGTGTGTGTGTGTGTATTATACATGGAGGCCAAATCCCCTGACGTGGAGTGTATAGGAAGTTGTGAGCTACCCAACTTGGGAGCCAGGAACTGAGCTCTTTCTTCTGCAGGAGCATCAAGCTCTCTCCATCTCGCACACCTCTCCAGTCCCTAGTTCTCGTTCGGTAAAATGAAAATGCAGCCTGCTGCATTCCTGGTCAAAGGTGCATGAGACAGAGCCTCTGAAAGTGTTTCCAGCATGCCGACTTCTCCTCCAGCTGCAGGGGATACTCTCTAAGGTTGAGCCATCCTGAGTGCAGGGTGCACGTGGGCGCTAGGGAACCAGGTGGTGAGGAGCAAATGCTGCAATCCACTTGTGGGTGCCCTCATCACCTTGCACACCTCCAAGGCTACAAATTTCCCACACAGTCTTTTTCAGCTTCCTGTAAACACTGTCGTGCTGCTGTGAATGCCAAATCCTTAATTCTACAGACTTGGGATGTTCCAGAATAGACAGTTCTCTCAACAGTACTGTTTATCTTTCATACTTAAAAAATATTTTTTGGCAACCCAAGCTTTTCACTAATCACACATATTGACAGATTTATATCTGCAGCTGGTAACAGAGCTAAAAGCCAGGATTGCAGTATAAGTATGACAGCTACCAAGAATGGGAAGGTCAAGTGTGGGCTCCCATCCAAGTTCTAACCAGGCCCAACCCTGCTTAGTCTCCAAGATCAGGAGAGATCGGGTGCATTCAGGGTGGTATGGAAGGAGAAGGGGAGGAAGGGGAATAGGGATGGTATTTAAAATGAAAAAAATATATTAAATAAAAAAATGAAAGATAAAGAAAAGAAAAAAGTCATCTTGATTTCATTTCAGTTCGTACAGAAAACCTTAGAATCCTGTTTACTTGAATCAAATAAAACTATTTTAAGAGTCCAAAAAAAGGAAAAAGAATGGCAGTGTCTAGAAACACAATAATAATTCCTATATTGATGGCAACACCAAATTCTGGACCTGTTCACAAACTGAGTTCAGAGGCAAAGTCTTAATCACTGCTACGATATATGCAGGAGCAGCTGCTAGATGGACTTCACAGAGAATCTCTGGCTTAGATGACTGCAAGGCCACTTGGTGGACCAGTCTGCATCCCTTGTGAGTATCTGGGCTGTATGAAGGTACAGTCATTAGAGAAGATGTGTCCTTCTTCTGTGTGATTACCTTTCTGCATATTGAGTAAATACCCAGAGCCTTACTTTTTTAAAAGAAAAATAAGAGGTAATGGCACCTAGAGAATCAACCATCTTGTTCCACAGTCTTGCAATAGGCCCTAGGTTTTAGAAAAAAAAAAAAAAACAGGTAGATAAAACTATCAGCAGAAAAGGTAGAACAACAGAGACTAGGGATTGTGCTTGAGCACAAACATGAGAATCTGTTTCTAAAAATCAACGCTGTGCTGCAGGAGATTTGCAGGCATGTGTCTTCCATCATCAGCCCATGAGTGATATACCTTACATATTTACAACATAATCAGAAAACCATCAGTGATTACACAGGAAAGGATCTGTCAGTCACACACAGGCAGCTGCAAAATTTCATACTTAATGTACAGTAGCTTAATGGACAAAAGAAAAATATTAGTTGGTGAAAAAGAATTGGGTTCTTCTACTAACCCCAGAGACGAGGCATACAAAGACAAGATGGTGGGCAAAATCATTATCGTAAAAGAAGCTGGTAAAACATTATTTCCATTCATTGAGTGTTACCTTTAAATTTATGTAGTAGTGCTTGTTATTGGACTGTAGGAGAGTTTATGTGTCAACCTCGAGCACACCCATTTAAGTAAGTGCCGGGTGTTTATTTGCTATACTAGCACAGACATTTACAGCTGTAATATTTGAGATTTACATAACACTTTTTATATGTTGGCACTGTGCTAAGGCTTTGTATTATATTTAAGCCCCTTAATCCTCTTAACAACCTTCTCGGACTAGGAGGAATTAGTATTTTTCTGCTTTTCCAGGTGAGGAAACTCAGGCGACAGCAGCGGCATGGGACATGAGTGCAGATGGTCTGCTGCAGAGCTCACAGCCCACTGTCGTCCTTACTGTGCTTCCCCAACACACGCACCACATCTTTTTACAGCGCTTTGCACAAAGAGGGAAACACAGGCTGGGGCTATAAGGACAGTTTGGTTGAAAACAGCCTCAACACAGCCCAGAGTCCCTCCCTGGAGTGTCGTTCCAGACATGTCACGGGTATGTGAGGGAACAAGACCTAGTGTCCTGGTGGAGAACTCGTGGAACACTAACACCCAACAGTGTCGAGGAAGAGATGCTGGGCAAGGTTCCACAAGACACAACTGCCAACCATTCTTACTCAGATGGAATGGAATGGAGATGGAATTTCAGGAAACACCACGTAAGGTCAATGAAAATCAAGTTATTTTTTGGATCCAAACTAATCCTTTATGCTTGCAAGTCCTACTTTTGGGGACCATGCTTATTGCGAAGAGTATGCTCTTACTCCCCAGCAATACTGGGGAACAGTTTAAGAGAAAGGTCATTAAATTTTAAACATTATTGTGAAAAGAGAAACACAAAATGTCACAGGATATCACCTTCTGTTTTTTCTCCTCTCCCTTTAGATTGAGTCTTTTCAGCAAGGGACACCCCTTGTAATGGAAAACAGTATTCAGAAACCAGGGTTATCAGGGTTGCTCACTGCTACTGTTCTAGATGCTAAAAGGGAGCACAAGTATGGCAGGTCTATGAGCTACCAGACAAACACTCTGGGTTTAAATAAATACTTTTTCAAGGCCTGCCGAGGTATGAAGGAGGGCGCTGGAGAGATGGCTCAGTGGATAAAAGCACCTGATGGCCTTGCAAGGATCTCGGCACAAACATGGCAGAAACTCTCACTCCGGTTTCAGGGCATCTGATACCTGCTAGGTAACTGCATGAACATGGTGCACATACACATATGCAGGCACAGCCCCATACACATAAAATAAAATACATTTAATTTTAAAAAAACAAAGGGAAATAGGTGTTGGGAATATACCTTGGTGGTAGAGCACATGGCAAGCATGTACAAACCTTAGGTTCAGTCACCAGCAACACACACACACACACACAAAACCATATATACCAACCAGCCAATCCATAGATTTCTATTAATTTCCCTGATTCTAACATAATATAACATAAAGACTTTATTTGTGTCTTTCTTATTATTGTATTTATTTATTTGTTCTTGAGACAGGGTCTCACTACGAGTTCTGGCAGATCGGGAGTTCACTAGTTATATCAGGGCTGGCATTAAACTTACTGTGGTCCACTTGCCTCTGCCTCATGAGTTCTGGGATTAAAGTCTTGCACTACCATTATTTCTATATCTATGATTCCTTTTAGAGTTCCATTTTGCAATCTTTTGCTTTTCTAAGGAGGATGTAAGTCTATATAGAGAGAAGAGCACAGAGCATGAGTGTTCATCTCCATGGTTTTCATAACAGACACACTCACAAGTCAGCTCCTGTCAAATTACAAAACATTTCCAGTGACCCCAGAAAGTACAGCGTGTCTAGGAATCACAGAGACATGCACAGGGACACAGAAGAGGGTTGAGCACACAGTCAGAATCACATCTGACACTAAACAGAGAAATGTTGAAGCAATGAATCAGTAAATCATTCACTTCGGCAAATGGAAGTCTGAGACTGCCAAAAGTAGGCGCAACACATGCTTTCTCACATGTGAATCTAAACAAAAAGCGACATGAAAGACAGGGGGTCATATTCTGGAACAGAAAAGGTACCTGTGGGAGCAGAGACTAGGCGGTAAGGATGATCAAAGTTCACTATGTGCAGGGATGAGAACGTTAGAGTGAAGCTCACTGTTCTGTGCAATTAAGAAATGCTACTAAAAATAGAGTAGGTATAAGAGAAGCAGAGCAAGAGAACCTGGGGACGAAGGGATAATTAGTGAGCAAACAGCCTGGATAAAATGGAAAGGCATTCTAAGTAACGAGAACTGCTGAGAAGGTTGAAACAGGAGAGCAGCAGCAGCATATGGGATGGCAGAAATGGGACGATCCGGACTCAAGGGAAATAGTTGGTTACTACGGCAGTGTGACTTGGGGTTTTCAAACTCTGATGCAGGAAGGACCTCAGAGTTTGTGTGGAAGCAGACTCCTGGATTCCATCACCAAAGGTTCTGACAGAGGTCCAAGAATAGATAGAAATTTACAGGAGAAACCCTGAAATGGAGGTTTTCAAATCTAATACCCTTAGTCCCCCCAACCCCCATCGAAGAGATGAAATTACAAGAGATGAGTAGTAGTACCAGGAAGCTGCTAAGCACGACTTGAATTGAAAATAGCAAAGATCCAATTGTAAAGGGGTTAATTAGCTCTGCCTTATTAGTTTTAGGTATCTTCAACATGGAACAAAAGATCCAAACAGGAAAAAGATGTAACTTGGGGTTGACACAGAAGATGCCTGACCAGGCCGACAGAGTGAGAGCTATGAATGCTGGGGAGGAATCACGGTCTCTACCTGAGCCTGATGAGCAGGAAGGCTTATGGAGTGCAGGCAGAGTACATGGGAGATGGAAGATGAAGCTGAAATAAAAACAAAACAAAACAGTAATACAAGTGGTCCTGGGGAGGGGACAGGATGGGTTACGGTATAAGACAGACGGACCTGTGGCTATTCATGGTGGATTGTATGGGCTAGATACATTTGTGAAGTCTGATGCATATAGTTTTCTCTTTCATGTCAAGATAACTGTGGCACTTAGGCATTGTCCTTAGGCTGTGGTGAGAAAGACACATCCAAGGACTACAGAGACTACAACATCAGGAGGAGTGACCAGAAGAAAGTAGGTATGGATGTGAAAGGTGTCACCATCAGACGGTTCAAGAGGAAAACGGCCACCTCTGAAAGCACCACACCTGGAGAATCCTAACAAAATTCTCTATGCCTTCCTTGAAACTTTTGCTTTTATTGTGTATTTATTTATTATTACTTTCTGCAGTGTTTGGAAGGGATCTGAGAGTCCTGAGTATGCTACACAAGCATTCTTTCACTTAGTCATAGAAGAGTTGTTTTTATATTTTAGTAATTATTTCAGAAAAGATTCAATCTATCCAGCCATCTACCTATTTTTCTTTCTTTTGGTAGTATGAATTAGGCTCAGGGCCTTATATATGGTAAATATGTATCCTAACAAACATATCTAAGGTTCTAGACTTAATCCATAGTTCCAAAATTTAAAGAAAGGGGTGTTGAAGCATGATCAATAAAAACTCAGAGAGAGAAATTGGGGTTCAACTTGAAGGTCAGAAAAGCAAAACAGTCAGCCACTGGCTCTTACCTCTAACTCAGTCTAAAATGACAATCAAGCCTCCAAGAATCATAGAATGACACTGTGCCTGAGAGCAGCTGTCTCCTCCTGTTTTGTAATCTTTTCTAGGGCTGGGATTAAAGGTGTGCACCACTGGGATTAAAGGCATGCACTGCCTGGTTTCTATGGCAACTAGTGTGGCTACCGGAATTAAAGGTGTGTGTTACCACTGCCTGATCTGTAAGGCTGACCAGTGGGCTGTTTTACTCTCTGATCTTCAGGCAAGCTTTATTTGTTAAAATAGAAATAAAATGCCACTACAGTGGTCCCTCTACTCCTTAATTAACCAATACAAACAAAGTATCTAAATCATTTTGAAATAAAAAATACCATGCCTGACAATCACACAGGAGGCATGAAATAATGAGATGAAAATGAACTCAACATCTGCTGAAACCATGCAGGCCCCCACGAAAGGTTCACACATTCTATAGGCTCCCCTCCAATTACAATAAAACTAATTAGTCAATAAATAATGTTTGAGGCTCTACCTCATTTGTTCAGCATTCAAGTTCAATTTACATACTAATTGTTGTATATTTGCCTTTAATGGATGCAGTGTGTGAAAGTAAGCATAATAAATGAATATCCATTTTAGTGTAAAGTTACTATGTCCTCATGAAAAATAAGAAAATGGAATAGCCAATGAATCTATTTATTTCTCCTCTGGTACAAAATAAAGCTAATCCCAGGATGAGAAGATAAATGGAAATTATTTTGTAGTACACAATGAATGTTGTTCGGTACCTCCTTGGTAAAGAAATGGGGGGCTCTGATGGGAAGGGTAGTTGGTCTGGCCCTGCAGTTTGGAGCTGGCGATGCCTACACAGCTGTGCCCAACAGGAAGGTGTTGCCTCTGCTTCCAACTTGCAAGGATCTTTCCTGTTGCTGTTCAGCCACCAGCACCATCCATGATTGGGAGACTCTACCACCAGGGGCACCAGAGTTTGAAGTTGAATTTATCTACTAACAAGAATAACAAGAATAACGGTTTCATTTCCTCTTCTTCTTTTTTAATGGAAAAGGTTAAATGGCAAAATAAGTTCTGTGTAGCAGGTATAGAGTTAATAAGGTGCTAATTGGAAAACTGGGTAAGAAGGAGAAGAAACAAACCACCCACACAAAACTAAGAATCTGAGTCACAGGACTACAAGGACGAAATTACCTCCAGACGATGTCAATGTCATGGTAACGTTAAAGATGCTAATGAAATGTTGAAGAGTGAAATAAAAATATATTGTGGGTTTTATAATGGCACCAGAATGCAAAGGGCATGCTATGTTGTGCAGAACTGCCAAAACTTAAGAATGTAAGGAAATTTGTACTATCTTCTTCTCTTCCCATTTGCTTACATTCCTATCTAAATAAACACCCGAAGATCTTTCAAATAGTCAAACGTACATAACACCTGTTATTCCAGTTTGTTTCCCCTTCGCTTTTAAGTCTTTTGTCGAGGAATAAGTATTGTTCATTTGTTTGTTTTTTTGTTTTTTGAGACAGGGTTTCTCTGTAGCTTTGGAGCCTATCCTGGAACTAGCTTTTTTCTTTTTTCTTTTTTCTTTTTTGTTTTTCAAGACAGGGTTTCTCTGCAGCTTTTTTAGAGCCTGTCCTGGACCTAGCTCTTGTAGACCAGGCTGGCCTCGAACTCACAGAGATCCGCCTGCCTCTGCCTCCCGAGTGCTGGGATTAAAGGCGTGCGCCACCACCGCCCGGCTGGAACTAGCTTTTATAGACCAGGCTGGCCTCGAACTCAAGAGATCCACCTGCCTCTGCCTCCCGAGAGCTGGGATTAAAGACATGTGCCACCACTGCCCCGCTAAGAAGTATCTTTTATCAACACTTGAAAACAAGAAGTAGAGAGATGAAATCACCCCAAGCTTGAGGCTGGTCTTCCATGATGATTGTTTTTATGAAACTATTCTTAAACAAGTTCAAAGCTTAGAGCATCTTCAGAGAGTTCAGCAAGCGGAGCAGGCAGTGAAGGCCTGGGTATTGGCCTGCAGAATCCTCTTCTACTCTACCCACATACTTATGTGGCCCTGCATCCTCCAGGAAAACTCACCCATGTTGCTGTGGCAAGCTATTTTCTTTCCAGCAATTTTCCAGAACCATCTCTGCTAGTGTTTGCTACCAACTGACTCTCCCTTGATAATCACTTCCCAGATCAACCTAATAAGAGGGGCTTGGCTATGACTCACCTTCCACAAGAAGCATCTGTTACAGCCTCTCATTTCTTGGCCTAAACTGTGACTTGGTCCTAGTCTCATCTGCAGCTATATGTCCAGCAGAAGAGCTGACTCTACCTTATAAAATATCACAAAGACGATAACAACATATCAACTATGGCCTCCCTTGGCCAAAACTGGACTCTTAATATTACTTCTCCAAATATTTATTATTTTTATTTTCCTCTTTCCTTTTCTAATTTACCAAATTCCAAAGGATAAAAGCCTAGGAATCACTCCAGATTGTATGTGATTTTACTTATGGTAACTAAAAATCTGGGCTTGTGAAAGTCAGTTAAAAATTTACCCTGCAGGGGCAGCAGTTACTAACAGTTGTTAGCAACCTCTTAGTAATCTTCTGTTCTTCTCCAAGGCAGCCAGGTCTCAGTCTAGATAATAAATGAGATAATTACTGCACTTCTGCCTTAAATCTTGTCCACGGTCTATGGCCTTTCAGTGTTGTCTTTGCAACATCTTTTGATCCCAGAACCACCTTGCCATCTCGTTCAGCTCCTACCTGATTTGGTCTCACATCATTCCTATGATAGGTCTTACATGAACTGCTAACCTCATGGCTGCACCCCAGATTTCTTACTGTGCAGTAACACTGGCAACTAATATGGAATTCTGGAAACAGAACACTATTTTCTTCTAGACAAAATTCAGAGACAGGCTTGATCCTCCAATCTTTCCCTGACCACATTTCCCACCCTACTTTAGAACACCCCCACACCCCCTATAAACACCCTAAACTGAGCTGGAGACCATGGCTGGATTCAGTCACCAGTTATGTTTCCTTTTCTCATTATAACCCTGCCTCCTCCTACCCAGGATGGATTCTCCAGAAAGCCAGCCTGCTTTATCAAAGCCCTTATACATTCTATGGTCCACTACCGCCATGAGATATTAGAGGGCAGGGAATTCTCTGTATTCTCAGTGTGGAGCACAGTGCCTGACATAAGAGTAGATGCTCAGAAATGTTTTGGGCATGAATAATTCATCATGTTCCTGTGTTTGGGAAAAACCCTGTCAGATTTCACACACATCAACTACAGCCTCAATAAACAACAGGGAAATGACTCCCTTTGTGGATTCCTTGCAGCCTGAGACCATTTCTTCCTTGCTGTGCTGACAACCAAACTTGAATCAGAATCATATATTAAGATGGTGACAGGTACAGAGTAGGAGAAAACGTCACCTAGAAAAAACAGAGATGGACAGAGCTAAAAAGATGGAAGGTTGGGGAGAGGCACAGGGAGGAGTGGTGAGAGAGGCCAGTGTTCAGCATTATCAGGCAGTCATTAGCCCAGGGTCACAGCGTGACCTGCGCTCATAGCTAGGAAGAGTAACACACTTGCTGATATGGTGTTTTATATATAGTTACAGAGGAAGTTACTGTAATAGTTAAAGATCTGGCCCTCCTGACCCCATGCCATATGACCATCCCCTCTTGCCTCTTCATGCTCTAAAATTCAAAATTTGTTTTGAAGATTTCTGTCACCTAGTGTAACCTTTTCAGCAGGATGGGGTCCAGGGGTATACATGGATTTGATTCTATTCTTTTAACAATCCTCCACTACTCTCAGGGTTGTGGTGGCAATGGTGATGGCGGTGGTAGTGGTGGTGGTGGTGGTAGTGGTGGCGGTGGCGGTGGCGGTGGCGGTGGTAAGGCTAGCAAGATTAACTCAAAAGTGATGGCAGGAGTTAACAATGAAATTTCAGGCAGACAGAGAAAAGACGAGGAACTCTACTAACTGCATTATCAGAGAACACGAAATGGCCTTTGAGTGTGGAAGACAAGGAACAAAGACACCATGGGTGCTGAGCAGCCCAGATAAAAACAAAAGCCAGTGAATAACCAAATGGCTCTTTCCACCAAGGTTTGCCAATCCCAGGCCGAGTCCTCCCACAACACTTTCATAGTAGATCAGAGAAGAATGTCAGAAAAGACCCAGGAATTAGTTCTCTACCTTCCACCCACCAGCAGATAGGCTGATGATAACGAGGCTATACTCAACAAATGCATAAGTAGTTACAAAGCAAAAAATAAGAAACGGACTTCAAAAAAAAAATCACTGACAAGCCATAATAACAACCATGAGGCCGTGAAGGTCTAAATGTTTTATATAAAAAGATTTTTTCATCCATGATGCTCAATATCCAACTTTTATTGATAATAATTTGTTTCTAGGACTATAAAGGCAAAATTTGCAAATTTCCTTAAACATATGTAAAAACAACAACAACAAAAACAAATAATTTAATGACAAACTGGGGAAAGGAATTGCACAGACACAGCTGCAAAGACACACCAATAACCAACAAAAGCCTGAAAAGATGTCCAATATCACGAATCACTAGAGAAATGAAAATCAAATCACAGCGGCATTACTTCACACACTGTCACAGCAATAGAAAGATGGGCAATGGAAGCAATCGAAAAGAAAGGATTTAAGCACCCATGTTTAGAGTAGTATCATTTCGTTATTAGTAACAAATAAGCTAGTAAACAAATGAATATAACATTTAACATTTAAAAGGAGGAATTTTTGATATATGTTGCAATATGTATGAACCTCAAGGACATTATGTTAAGGGAAAAGAGCCAGTCACGGCAAGTCAGATAGTGTGTGATTTTTCCTTGTAGGTGGTAGCTGCAGAAGTTTACTTCACAGGCTCAGAAAGTAGATGGCAGTTTCCTGAAATTTGGGAGAAGAGAAAATAGGGAATAATTATATGATGATTACAAAGGACCAGGTTTTCAAGATGAAGAGTTCTGGAGATGGCTGACAGTTATAGAGTAATGTAAATGTGTTATTGGCAATGAATTATGAATTTAAAAAGTAATTAAATGGTAAATTCTGTTACATGTAACTAATACAATTAACACAAATGGAAACAAGTTATTACTTTATGAATATTAATTTGACTCTGTTTAAAATTATACACACCTCAACTACATAATTCATAGTTGTATAAAAAGATATAATCAAGTTTATGTACTATATTAAATTATATTTCAAGATTAGAAGATTGGCTTAACATTAAAAAGTGTGAGGAAGAAGGGGAAAAAGTAGAATTACTAATGGTTCAAAAGCTTGAGCAATGGCCTCTGCGACCTGATGTGAAGTCAGGGAAAAGGCTGACTTGATAAGATTTAGAACAAGGCTTAGTTCCTGATGAATAACAACTCAACTGAAGTTGCTAATGTTAAGGAAATTATTTCCTTAGAGTCTCACTGCAAAATCTTGACATGATGCATCAATGTGCTCAGGAATTGATTCGTCTCTTTAAAGGGAGTTATGTGTACAGGGAAAAATGAAGATCCAATGCTCTTCATGAGTTATAAGCCCAAGCCCCACCCCACCCCACTAACATGGTAACTATAACTAAATGCCACTAGAACACTCGTTCTTAAAGAGAGCACACGAATGACAAAGTAGAAGCCATACAAAACTAGAATAAACAAAAATGCAGAAAAAAATAGCAAAAGTGAGAAGAAACAAGTATGTTCAAATGGCCTAAAAAGGTTGGATTCAAACACAGAAAGATTAGAATGTGAAGAGCACAACCAACTAAATAAATTAGACTATGTGCTGGTTTTAGACAGGAAGCTCCAATATGCACAAGTAGAAAATCAATAAAATATAAAGAAAGAAATTGTGGAGAAGAGCTATTCCGATTTCTCAAGAGTCAATTCTTATGCAAAAAGAACTCAGCAAATCTTCAGTGGAATAAACATAAATCCACATCAAGACATATCACAATAAAATTGAAGGACATCATATGTAAAGAGAAATTCTTAGGTTTTACCTTACCTTAAGTACTACAAAAGGTATTACTATGTACAGAAAAAACAAACTGACTAAGATCAGACTGCTCTAGAACAGGGGCCTGAAATAATAATTCTGCTAAAGCAGAATGATTGTTCTTCAAGAATTTTATACCCTGCTAAATTAGTATTAGATGATGAGCACAAAAGAGCTGGTAGTGCAGTTCAGCGGCAGACCATGTGTTTAGCATATGGAAGGCACTGGGATCCATACGCAGCCCAGAAGAGGAGGAGGAAGAGAAGAAGGATGAGGAGGATGAGCAAGACTTAGAAGAGGAGGAGGAAGAGAAGGAGGATGAGGAGAATGAGCAAGACTTAGGAGGAGGAGGAGGAAGAGAAGAAGGATGAGGAGGATGAGCAAGACTTAGGAGAGGAGGAGGAAGAGAAGGAGGATGAGGAGGATGAGCAAGACTTAGGAGGAGGAGGAGGAAGAGAAGAAGGATGAGGAGAATGAGCAAGACTTAGGAGAGGAGGAGGAAAAGACAAAGTGATGCAAAATGTAAAAGGCTTGATATATAAAAATGGCATCAGCACATATGATATTAATTACTAACTAAAACACTAAGTATCAGAATAATCAAAGAATATTATAAACACATTTATGCCAATATATCTAAAATTTTAAATGCAATAGACATTTCCTGAGGAAGAACATACATTATCAAACTGATACAAATAAAACTTAAAATCTGGGTAGCTTGAAATCTAAAATTTTAATTTGTAATTTAAAACTCCCACAAAGAAAGCTTGAGTCACAGATGATTTCACTGGTAAATTTGATATGATGTTTAAGAAATACAATCACCTATAAAATACACTTCCGGAGACTACAAAATGGAAATACTTCATACTGGCTTCATGAAGAAAGCACAATCTGAACCCAAGAGAAATGAAACAGATGGAAAACTATGAGCCTGTAACCCTTGAACAAAGACTTAGAAATCCTAAACAAATATTAGCACAGCAAATCCACAGCTACACAGGGAAGGTAATATAACCAAGCACATATATGTGTTTTTCAATAATAGAAGACTGGTTTAGCATTAAAAAATTAACCACCACCACTACAGTCAAAGAATAAAGCCCCAACTCATGACACACCTCAGAATATATGGAAGGTGTAACATATTTTTAACACTCATTAATGATAAAAATAAAGTTCTCAGGAAACTAGAAATAGAAGGAAATATTCCTAATTTGATAAAAGCCTTACCAAAAAAATGAACAGCAACAACTTTGAATAAATAAACATTTCAAACTTTCAAGATCAGTGATATAATTAGGTTTTAATTTTACATTACCATAGTTCATTTAGTTCAATCTCCTCAATTCAATTTACTCCAATAAGAATCAAAGAACCACTCATGGTAAAATGAGTTTTTCAAGGACTATAAGCTAATAAATCTTTTTATATTCAGATTTCAACCCCCCCCCCCACACACACACTCTATCCCAGAACTCATTTATAGCTAATGAGGAATACAGGGTCATTTATCCTCTTTACCATATAGATACTCAAATCAGTCCAGTTGCATCTACACAGACTATTCCTTTGGCACCGCTTGGCAGGGCCCATATTGCCATAAGCATGGTACTGCAGGGGCAGGTGTTTTGTTCTCCAGAGTTCTAGACTCCTAGATACTCTAGGGACTGTAAAAGTTTCACATTTTGTCAAGTCGTATAGATAATTATTTGGGCACTATAGGCTCTCTACATTTTCAAATCAGTTTTAGAGTTTGTTTTTCCAAATGTCTCACCAAGCTTCTCTTTATTTCTTTTTAACTGCGTTCATCATATGATTAAAACTTTGAAGCAATCTTATGAAACATTTTAGACATAAAGTGCATCAATAACAAAAATGACAAGCATGGAGATGAAGCGAGTGGTGACCCTGTTGGGGAGAGCAGGAGGGAATGTCACTTGGATGGCAAAGGGGTCTAATCGAATTTCTTATGTCTTTCCTCTTCAAAGAAACATGCGGCACAAGCTGAAAGGGATCTCTAGGAGGAGACAAGAGAACGGTAGACCTAGAGGTAAACACTGCTCTTAGCAAATCAAATTGATAAGTGCTTGGTTCAGATGCTTCATCATTTTAAAAAAGGATAGAAGGAAATACAAAATTAACTGTAAAGCAGAAGTTAAGATGAGGCGCAAACTGTGCCAGTTAAGCTTTCCCAAAGGCCACATCTCCATACTCACAATCCTTAGAACTATGAACTGTGCATCTCACAGAGCAGCCCTTGAGAAAATAAATTCTTCCCTCTCACTGAGAGAAAACTTTTGATTCATTACTTAGCCAAGTAATAGGAAAAATAAGTAAGCTATCCACTATATAATTTAGTGCTTTCTTTGACCATTTTTGAGACTACAAAATCACACATAAAAAAGTCAACATAAATGCACATTTGAAAAGCTGTGCCACAATTTAACTGCAAAGTAATTGTCATTTCTCTGTTTTAACATGGACAGCTTTTAAGTCCCATCATCTCAGATGAATTTAAATTCACGCCTCATCCTCTACACAGGGGCAGGCTATGCCTCTGACTGAATCCTTGGGAGATTTGTTTGTTCTTATGAATAATGATGTAAAGACACATTAAACTACACTTCCCTTCAGTTCTACTAGCTATTCTTACAGGCAAATTCCTTTACTCTAATTTGGTCCCAGCTCATTAATATGAACTTTAGATTTTCTGCTGTATTGACTGATCAGCATTTTTAGTTCCTTCAAAACTCTGAGAATCGCATGCCTAGGCTGAATGACCTTGAAGTTAGCATTTCAGACCTTTTTCCTTTGGGCAAAACCAGTTAATTTAGTCTAAGCCTCCAAGATGACCCTTACTTTAAACAGAAAGCAACACTCCATGGCCACATACAACACAACAAACTTCTTCTATTCGCTCTGTGAAAGTAAAAAGTTCTAGATAATACAGTCAGTTCTAGACAAAAGGAATTTCCTATTGAATCAAAATTCAAAGCAGGAAATTAAGGGAGACTTCAGGCATTAGTCAGAGAGAAAGATATAGGCAGAATTATATTTTCAGTAGTATCTATCATTCTATTTCATAAATGATAATCTTGTAAAATGG